>NW_026526777.1:6674847-8059847 GCF_024362965.1 Panthera pardus | reverse complement strand
CGTTCAGCTGACTGAGCCACCCAGGTACCCCTATTTTGCCAATTTAAATCAGCAGATGCAGGGGGATATCTGTGTGGTAATGGATTTAAGTGTGTTAAATCATGGAGGGAGATATCTAATGGTGGATTGGGCTGAACTGATTAATGTGGGAGCACTAACCAGAGATTAAATGCATCTCAAGCATCTGCAAGGGACTTACTTGAACAATATTCTCAGTTGGCTGATTGAAACTTCTACTCATTTAAAAAAATTTTTTTTTTAAGATTTTATTGTAAAGTAATCTTTCTACCTAACTCGGGGCTCGAAATCGCAACCCCAAGATCAAGAGTCACATGCTCTTCCGAATGAGTCACCCAGTGCCCCTTCTACTCAATCTTTAATGAAGATGAGAAGCCAGAACTTTCTTGGTATACTGTAGGAGAAGGAATTTAAAGGTTTAAGGTGATAGCAATGCTGGGGTGGCTTTATTATGTATTGTCTGTAATGTATTGTCCCCCAGTAGGGTCCAGAGGCCTCCCTTCATCAGATACTGAGATATATATTGGTCAGGAGAGCACTAGCGTCCCTCAAAGGCTCTGTAGTCATTGTTCTCTGGAGGCAGATGGGAGAAGCCATCACTGAGATGGATCCCATGAGGTCAGCGGGGATGAGAGGAGCCCAGAGTAGGACAAGGAGACACTCGAACTATGAGGAGCTTAGACTCATAGGCATCGATGCTAAAGCATTAATGTGAATGCCTTAAGCCTGAGTTTAAAATAGATCAGTAGCCCACTACCACTGGAGTGCTAGAAGAAAACAACCGAACAAGATACTCTCTATGTTGACCTCTTTCCTAACAATGAATTTCTTTTACTGATTCACTTGTGGCTTGGTGCTGAGAACAACTACTAATTTCCCTGTGGCCTGAGATACCACAGTGGTTTGGAACACACAGAGTTAACATTATTGCCATCTGTGTCTAGGTTTATGAGCAAGACCCTTTGGCTCAAAGGAGCTTTGAGAAACGAAGATTAGTCTTTGTCCCAGGAGAGGAATAAAACCTGTTCCCACTATGGAACAACTTTGTGTTTATTCTGCGTGTTTGCTTATGATTTTCGCTTCCCTTTCTTTCGCCTCTGCAACAGACTCCTGATCCTGTCACTTTGCAGTGAAAACTCTGAGCGTTGTTTCTGCTTTGTTGGCCTCACAGGTGCTGAGCAGCACCGGCTCACTGAAATTTGCGCGATTCATTGGCACCTTTTGTCTATGGGACCATCAGGGGATCTAGCAAACCACAAAAATGACACCATAGTTGATGCCCAGACTCTTCTGCTCACTAAACAACATTGCGTTCAAGTTAATATGGCTGCCACTGACCTAGACCCACAGTATACACCAGGGCTGATGTTGTCACAATGGGGTAGAAGGAATCTCGACGTGGAGATTAGAAACTGGCAGGCATTTGAAGCTGGGCTCAACTGCACATGGCAGAGGTCATAGAGCCAGGCAAGTAAATGATGATGTACAAAAAGTTTAGTAATGGGTGATTTATGAATCTTGCCCCTCCTCATTGGAGAGTCGGGAATCTGGTATTGCCTTCACGGGACAGGGAGTATTACTGTTTGAGTCTGAGAGGTCCAGACAACGGTTGCATAGGTGCCAGGAGAGTTAGGAAGATCTTGGAGGCCAGAGAGAGAAATCAGTGGGAATACGGAGGTAGGAGTCAGGGAGAGTTTCAGGGAGAGCAGATTAAGATAAGGTGGAGTGGAGCATGAGAAGCTTATGTTTAGTATCCAGTAGGAATAGGATTCGTTGGTGCAGTAGAGGCTGGATTAAAGGTCAAGGAGTTTGAGAGCAGCGAGTGAAGAGCAGTTGGTCAACAGATATTAGTGTTTCAGCTTTGGGGTGGGTCTTTAGGGGAGGGCTCCAGTTTTTGGAGAGAAATGCCAGGAGTTACCTATGGTCTTCTTCTTGGAGAGAATGAGGAAGTGGGTCAGACTCGGAGGCAGAGCTTCAACCCCAGTGCAATTAAGGAAGTACAAGAGTGGGATACAAAGTAGAAACTTGGTCACAGAGATGAGGTAGCAGCTTAGGTACCAGAACCGGGGCAACAATTTCAAGTACAAATCCTCGCACGGAATAGAATTGATTCCAGGACCTGGTGAGGAAGTGGGCTGCTACTGAAGTTAAGGAAACAAGAAGAAAGCTCGGTAGTTCAGAGCAGTAATACAAGAAGACCGTTAGATAGGAAACAAATAATTGTTGAGCACCTATCGTAAACAGAGCTCGCTCGGTACAGAAACGGGGCCCATAAAAGTGTGCGCCTGTGTGGTTGCCCGAGAGGTAAGAGACGAATGCAAACAAAACAAAACAAAACAGAACAAAACAAAACATAAGAACTTGGCTGTAGCTTGTGTTCAGTTCTCGATCTACTTGAGGAAATAAGTCATAACCAATATTCTCATGGAAAAAGAATTAACTATAGCACTTGACCAAATGAAAAGTCCAGGGTGACTGTAATGGTCAGAGAAGCCTTCACCTGAGAGACGCACTTAAACTTGGACTCATTTGGAAATTTAGGATTGGGATAGACAGAGAAAAGGTGACTGAGGGGGAGGAAAGGCACTGGACAAGACGGTGGAGGTGTCTTGGCACAGCAGGAGAAAGCCATGGTCGGCTGGCTTGGAAGGGTTTTGTGGGAAGGTACTATAGATAAAACCAAAAAGGGAGAAATGGAGTTCATATTTTATATTTAAGGGATAATTGTTGACACCTTCTCTCACACTTTAATGTTTACCTCCTCACAGCTACTTTTTTGTTGTTTGATTTATCTTTTTTTTTTTTTTTTAAAGTTTACGTATTTTGAGAGAGAGAGCATGAGCAGGGCAGGGGCAGAGAGAGACCGAGAGAGCGAATCTCAAACAGGCTCTACACTGTCAGCGAGTACCCCAACGTGGGGCTTGAATTTTCAAACCGCGAGATCGTGACCTGAGGTGAAACCAAGAGACGGTCGCTTAACCGACTGAGCCACTCGGGTGCCCCATGTTGTTCAATTTGCCTTGACTTAAACTATGAGTTGGGTGGGATAAGGAGGTTCCAGGCAATAAATAGACTAACATTTTGACTTACTGATTCTTGAGGCTATTTTAAAGATTTCTTCACTTGGTCACAAGGGAATGTTTGCCTTTTGTTTGTAGTACAGCTAATAAGCTAATAAGAGTTCCATTTGGAATTCGAAATCCAAATCCAGATGGCCTTTCCTAAATTCTGCATTCTCTCCAATAGACAGTAACCCTGTAAATCTCCAATTCCACCCGTCCGCAAACATCTCTTGGCTGGGCTCCTGGGTATGGAAAGCACGTACTGACCTCTTGGTTTTGCTTCAAGTAACATGCCAGGTAGTTTTCTTCTATTGGAATATCTAAAACTACATGAAGGATGCATGTGTGTTGTTTGACCTCCCTTTAACTGTACGTGAGCAAAGTATGTACAAGCACCGAAACCTTGTTTTCTTTTGTAAGAAGCCATCAGTGAATGAATGGCATTGTGTGTATACAAACTTCCAGCCGAGTGACAGGTGACGATGATTGACTGCATGGGTGGGTAGTCCCATGAATACTGAAGTGGGGATGGTACATGCATAAGGTGTGAGAGGGAATGTGGTTGTCTCAGACAAAGTCAATGAGTCAGTTGGGTTTACATTAAGGATAGCCCTGTGGCAGGATAGGAGGACACAGTTACTGAGGCTGGCTTCCCATTTTGGGGGGTACAGGATTCCGAGTCCATAGGCATGGCCTACTACCCTCAAATGATTGCTAATGGCATAGCAATTTGCCTATATGAGAAGTCTGGCGTAGTCTCCTCTCAGAGGCTCAAAATCTCTAGTCCAACCTGCAAAAGAAGGGTCATTGTAGGCTTGGCGTGTTGTCTGGGTGAGCAAGTTTGTTTGTGTGTGTGTGTTTCTTTCAAAGCCAGCAGTGAAAGGCCAAGTAAAGCACTGCAAGGCAACATAAATGATTTAAGACCCAACGATTTTGCCAGGGAAACATTCAAGACGGAGTCTAATCCTTTAATCTAACCCCAGTCCCTTTAAAAGCTTTGAGCTAGGAGTTGACTCAGCATGTCAGTGCCAAGAAGATCCATTGACCCTGAGTTCAGTGCTGAGAAATTGAGAAATGTTCTTTTTAATGTCTATTCAATAAATACAGCATCCACCTTGCAAGGGGCTGCACAATCCACTTCAAATCCATTATGGGATGTTCTTGTGGGCTGACAAGTTGTCCTGAGACAACAGTGGCCATGAGATGAGGTTAACCCTTGCCGTGGAATGTAAATCATCACGGCCACCACCGTTGCTGGCTCTCCTAAGACCTTGGAAAGAAGGTAATATTTGCATTGACGGGAGGACCCTATGCTATGCATTTCCTCTCAGACTAAGGTCACCTTCTTCCCAATACATAAACTCACATGCAGAAACTTACATATAATAACCACACAATGGCATTGTATAAAACAAAACCTGTGACAAAAGATGACACGAAATTATATCTTTCCTTGTCATCACCCTTGGAAACAGAGATCAGATTTCTCTCACCTCATCTGGCATGGACAATTCCTACTGTGTTACCTAGGAATCCTGTGGCCATGTGTATGAATTTCACATCAGAACATGCAATCTGATAAGAAATGGTTGTGCTGATAAGAGGTGAAAGGAGAAATCCACCAAATGGAGTTTGGGCATTGAAGTTTTAGAGTGCTGTGCACATTTCAGTGGCTTACGGGACAGATGGGAGGGACCGTTGAAAATTCAGACATTAAAAAAATCTAAGATGGCAACTGTCCTCTTGTGTGTCTAGAGGGAAGAGTGACCTAGAGACCAGCAAACTGACAGATTTCTCTGGAGTTGAACCAAGCTAAGATTGAGGCTCGGTGCTTTGGATTCTTTGCATTATAATGACAGATTGTCTTGAATGAAACCATTCACCTCACAGCAAAGGGTGTATGCGTGGGGTAAGCATTTGTGGGTTGATAGGTTGGCTAGTTGACTGTGGTGGCACATTAACCAACATAGAGTGATTCCCAGTTGTTTGCCAAATGGCTAATCACTGTGGAATCCATTCATTTAGCAAATACTTACTGAACAGCCTCTATCTATCAAAGACTTGTTAAAACCTAATATAGCATTTTGGATATGTGAGAGAAAACAGTCTAAGACTCTTGATGGAGTTGCCAAAAGTACCTTCTTAGAAACCAGTTTCATAGACTTTTACACTCATGTATTTACTTTTTAGTTTTTTATTTGAGAGAGAGACAGGGGGAGAGGGAGAAGGGTGGAAGCAGAGAGAGAGAAAATCCTAAGCAGGCTGCACACTCAGCATGGAGTCCGATGTAGGGCCCAATCCCATGACCCTGGGATCATGACCTGAGCCAAAATCAAGTCAGACATGCAACCAACTGAGTCACCCAGGCGCCCACATAGACTTTTACAGGTGTTCTTTGGAAAATGGGCTCCATTGTCAAATCAATTAAGGAAACACTAATCAAAATGTAGAAGATGCTTTACCAGAATGCCTTTCCATTAATAAGCCAACGCTGACTGTCTATTTCAAAAAGGAAGATATAGCATGCAGTGTTTTGCCTACTTTTGCCCATAAAGTAGTACTAAAACAACAACAACAACAACAACAACAACAACAACACGAATCTCTTGGAACGAGCATTCTGTAGGGCATAACTTGAAGAACGCTTGTCCATTGAATTCAAGTAGGATGACTTTCTCAAAGCAACTAGAAGAATTTTGCAGTCAACCTTGATTTTCTCCTTTGTGTCTGAGAAGGTGCTAGCAATTTGCTACAGTGGACTCTGAGGAGGCCAGATTGATGCCTCCCAACAGAGTAAAGTGACTTCAATGTACAGATTGCTGGTGTTGAAAAATGTAAGCTCTGGGGATAAAGGGAGGGTTTAAGCAGCCAGGGAATATCTCAGCAGAAAAAAAATGACTACATGGCTCTGCCCTCTTTCATCCCTGCCATGTTCCCTCCTGGGTCTGTTTAGATCAGGGACAGAGCATTATGCCCAGGGCTTTGCTGCCTGCGTGCAGGGTTGAGAGTGATTTCTTTTCCTTCTTGTGTACTTTTATACACCTCTGGCTGCACACCTCCCCCTTCAGGTGTGGAGGTCATATTGATACTTGTTTGAGCTTACCTTTTCTCCCCTGTGCAGAGGGATGAGGTATCCCCATCGTCTCACTCAGGATCATCCAGTGGGCAAGTGTGGGACAGAACGGTCACTTACTGTAGTCTGTATCCCAGGTATGGTGTTAGACGTTTCATACGTGACCTTTGGGGCAGGTATTATTATCCTCACAGGAACGTAAGTAACTTGCCCAGGGATATGGAACTGGTAAATTGGGGAAATGAAATTGCGTCTGGGTCTGCCCAACGTCAAAGCCTCATGAGCCACAAGACAGTTTGTATTCGTAAGTGCTTTACAGGTGACAAAGAGTGACACATGCATTATGTCATTCAAATTCTGACCTTTTATTGAATCAGCCCTCAGATTAAAAAAATTAGAAGGGATCGCCACATCCCCAAGGTCACACAGCAGGCCAGGGGCTTGAAAGAAAAGGTCCTGGTCTAGGCCTAGTCTAGACATTCTGCTTCTAACAGATGACAACTTCGGTCATGTTTATAATTGTCATTATGGTCTTTTGTAAATTCGTACTGGCTCATCAGTAGCGTCCTCCCATTTCATGTTTGAAACAACTCCAAAGGTAGGTATTGTTATTTGCTGTTTATTCTAAATGAGGAATATAAGGCCCAAACAGGCTAAGTGACTTGATCAATGTCAATGCCAGATACCACGCCATTAATTCATTTAATCCCCAGGCGTCTTATGAGGTAGGTGCTATTATTACCATTTTGCAGAGGAGAAGACTAAGGCTTAGAAAGCTTAAGTAAGGAGTTTTGGAGTTGGTACTCAACCCTCTTCAGATTCTAGAGCCTCTGTTCTCAACCCAATGCCGGGCTACCTCTCCAATGAACACTCACCCTTAAGGCTTCCATTTCTGATCCCCATTCCTTTTCCAGTAGAGTTAAGAGGATCAGGATAGGGACGTAGGAGTGCCTGGGTGGCTCAGTCGGTTAAGCGTCCAGCTCTTGATTTCAGCTCAGATCATGATCTCTAGGTCGTGAGATCAAGCCCATGTCGGTCTCTACTCTGACAGCATGGAAACTGCTTGGAATTCTCTCTCTCCCTCTCTCTCTCTGCCTCTCCCCCCAACTCTTTCTTTCTTTCTCTCTCTCTTTCTGTCTCAAAAGAAATAAATAAACTTAAAAGATAGGGAGGGGCACCTGGGTGGTTCAGTTGGTTAAGCATCAGACTTCGGTTCAGGTCACGATCTCACAGTGCATGAGTTCGAGCCCCACTTCAGGCTCGCTGCTGTCAGCACGGGGCCCACTTTGGATCCTCCATCCCCTTCTCTCTCTGCCCCTCCCCTACTCACACTCTTTCTGTCTCTCAAAAATAAACATTAAAAAAAATGGGGTATACAGTGAGAGTACATCAATGGCCCAAATGTCTGCCCTATAAGGAAAACCATGTGCGTGCATGCCAAAGTATGTGCATGTCCAAGGTCATTGTGTAAACGCAGCAGCGTGCCTTAAGAAGCTCATTCACTTTAGGAGCGCCTGGGTGGCTCAGTTGGTTAAGCGTCTGACTCTTGATTTCCGCTCAGGTCATGATGTTATGGTTCTTGAGATCGAGCCCCGTGTCAGGCTCTGTGCTGACAGCGTGGAGTCTGCTTGGGATTCTCTCTCTTCCTCTCTCACTGCCCCTCCCCGGCTCTCTCTCCCTCTTTCTCTCTCAAAATAAATAAATACATAAACTTTTTTTTTTTTTTAAAGAAGCTCATTTACTTTAGAATTGCAAGGTAGAGGGTCTCTATGCATCCCATTTCTGTGGCTCGTGCGTACGTCGTAGTGACATCCTGTCATAAATCAATTTCTTTATATCTGAGTCCTGGTGAGTTTTTCCTGATTGGTGAGGATGGAGGTTCCGTCCGTCGATCAGAGCTGCACATTGTAAACGGTGTGACAGCCCGTGTATCAGCCCGGGCCTCCGTCACTGCAGTAGCCAGAGTCCCAGATTGGATTGCGCCTGAGCATTGACATTCCAGTATCGATGCTCATGTGACACCGCGAGCTATTGTAACAATCTTTATTTTATCTGTGGCTTTTGCTCTCGGGCTTGGGTTGAGCCCCCACAGGGTTACCACGATAATCAACACCTCTAATTAGCACTTAGAAATGTCTGGCTCCCAAGGCTGTCATTAGAAGACAAGCTTGGTGTGCAAAATACTGAAGCTCTTGCATTTCCCCAGCAAAATCTTCCTCCCAGGCCTATGTCATGGATCGTGCTTTCAACACTCTGCCGGCAGGAGACCCCCCCCCCCTCCCCGCTCCCCTCATTTAGGAAGAGCTGAATTCAGGGGATGAGGTCTGTTGGGCAATTGGGAGGCTGGAAATTAGACATCATGTCGCATGCCTGATTCTTTCTGCTCTGAAGGCAGGGCCCTGATTCGAGCTCTCCACCAACCCTCCCCCCCCCCCCACCCCCGTGATGATTCTGATGATGGTGTGTGCAGCGATCAATGCGAAGGAAGGTAACAGGAGCCTCTCTCTTCCCTCTCTCGATCTCATTTTCTTTTTACAAATGGGACGGGGGGAAATAGCTGAGCACCTGCTCATACCTCTGTGTTCAGCAGGCCCAGGGGACCACAGAGAAAGACAACATCTCCATTCCATTCCCTTCACCACCCCCCTACCCCGAGCAAGGAGCAAGTGATGAGAAGCAGCAGGAGAGCTGCTCAGTGGAGGTTTTCTGGGGGGAGGGAAATGATCCATTGGCCAAGAGTTCGGTGGCGTACTTGGGAGCAGGCTGGCTGTTTATTCTCCCAAAACTATCACCAAGCCAAATGTAAGCTAATGCTGATAACAACGTATTCCCGATCTCATTGCTGCTGCTACTGATAAGAACATCACCTCCAGAGCCACGGGAGCGTCATGGCACCCAGCTGTTCAGAATGCACCCCTCCTTCAGACGCAGTCTTCTCTGTAACCCGCTGACACCCTATCATGCCCCCCATCCAATTTTTTAGAGGACTGTTCTTGGAGGACTTTATCTGTTTTGAGGAATAGCCCACATGCCATAGGGGAATAGGGTTGCTAAAGGGAATAAAGGATGCCGAGGCCAGCCTGGACCCCCAGGTCCAGGTGCTCATCTCCCCTGCAGTGCTGGCAACCATGATGGTTGGATTCCTCCAGAACCACATGCGGAGAGGAGCCCGGGGGCTAGAAGAAAGTCTGGACAAGCTGGTTACACTCTTCATGACACAGAGGTTGAAGACTTGGATCCTAGCCGGCGCTTAGCTGCTCACTGGCATCGTGGTTTCAATGTCCCAGTCCTTGTTTTCCCCTCCAAAACAGAGAACAGTGTTTGCTCCCTAAAGGCAGGAGGCAAATGGCCGCTCAAGTCTCCTCCCGGGTGAACAATTTGGGGAAATAGGCTTTGGCACTTGGTCCTCAACTTTTTCCCTAACGAAATCGGTCTCGCCACCCATCCTTCGAAGAACAAAGCTCAGGTTGGTGGCTGTTTCGTCTTCTGCATGTCTCCACGCAGCCCTCAGCTGGTTACCAAGAGTGCAAAGTGACCAGGTGCTACTCACCAATAACCACTTTATTTTGTTACCCCTCCCCAAAACATGCACGCACACACGCACACACACACGCACACGCACTTCGAGACCCATTGCCCCGACAATATTTTAACTCAGAGGAATAAGTAGTGTAGTAGGAATAAATCAGCTCCTGGCATATTTTGCGTGCATTATCTTTAAAAGCGAATTCGATCCCCCAAACCCAAATCTGTGGTTGGGGTTCTATGTATTTTATACATCAGAAAGCAGAATCCTAAAGAGAGTATAACTTGGTCAAAGTCACATAAGCGATGGATTTTGGCATGAAGTGCCTTTTGGATTCTCCTCACATTAAACCAAATGGAGCCAGGTTTATTGCATTTTCCCACAAGGCCAAATCAGACTTCACTTCAGTATAACTGGGTCTGAAAGCTCGGTCCACACAGGTTGGTCTGTGAACTCACATGTGTATGACCAAGGACAGATAGTCAACTGAGCCTCGGGGTTCCCTGTAAAATGGGATTAATATGCCTTCCTTAAGATTAATGGTAAAGAGTCATGATGTAAAATGCCTGGCGAATATCAGGTGCTCAGTACGAGTGATTTCCCTTCCTTCGGACTAGGGCAGGGTTGTGCTGCTTTTAATAATAACAGCTAGCATTTCGGAGACAGGTTATAGTCTGCAAAATGCTTTCACACATTCTTTACTCTGTCACTTTACCCCTACCGGACAGATCAATAGAAGAGGCAGTCAGCGACCAAATATTTTGGTATTGTCACTGATCAAGTAGTTTACTCCAAAAGGAGGAAAATTAGAGCTCGTGGGCAAAATGGACTTGGAAACGGGCATGTGGTGTTCATTTTGTTGAATGAGTACCCAGGAAAGCTGGAACGTGGGAAATTAGCTTCCTCCTTCTTAGAGCCTATAAAAGCACGTGTATTTGTTTCCACACCTGCTTTGTCAGTATGACCAGGATGAATCCTGTTTGGTCTGTTTCCTTGATATTTACCCAAGTCTGCAATCAACAAGAAAACACCTCTCAGCGTCTCACTTGGCAAGAGGAAGGATGGAGGCAGCCCAGCAGCTGTCATATTTATTTCAGTGGCAAAGCAGGTCAGGAAAATTGATAAAATTAATCATACAAACTAGCAAACATCAGGAGTGAGAACGTGAAGGAACAGATGAGTTCTTGCTTCATTCCGAGCTGCACCTGCCCTTAGTTCTAATGGAATCTGTGCAATCAGCTGATGAAAGCAGGAGGGGAGGGGGCCGTGCAATGGGAATAAAGGCCCGAAGAGAAAATGGAACGTGAGAGATTCTTGGGGCAGGTCTTCCTCGGTGGGCCCGTGCTGTCTGTGAAACTCTATTAAGTTATCTGAGGCAGTAGGAAACCCATCTTTCAATGTCCCGTGAAGAGAATAAGTTCAGGACCTAATAGCGGCTCGGATCTATGGCAGGTGATCCTAGCTAATTTGGGCAACATTTCTTTCCTGTTAGGGGAGGCGGCGTGGCCTTTACCGCAGTGGTTCTCGACTCTGGCTGTGCTTTAGTATCACCTGGAGAGCTTTTAAAACTCCTGATGCCCACACCCAACCCCAGATGAAATGACTCCGAGGCTCTCGGGGCTGGGGCCCAGACGCTGATGGTTTTTATAAACTCTTCAGGTGATTCAAAGACGAAGCCAGGGCTGAGAGCCACCGGCCCACAGCAGTGTTCCTCAAACATTAGCATGCATCCAAGTCTGGAGTGGGACCCCAGAATTTTCATTTCCTTTTTCTTTTAATTCTAATTTAATTTTTTAAAAAATTTACATCCAAATTAGCATATAGTGCAAGAGTGATTTCAGGAGTAGATTCCTCAATGCCCCTTACCCAGTTAGCCCATCCCCCCTCCCACAACCCCTCCGGTGACTCTCTGTTCTCCATATTTAAGAGTCTCTTAGTTTTGTCCCCCTCCCTGTTTTAACATTATTTTTGCTTCCCTTCCCTTGTGTTCCTCTGTTCTGTGTCTTAAAGTCTTCACATGAGTGCGGTCATATGATATTTGTCTTTCTCTGACTAATTTCGCTTAGCATAATACCCTCCAGTTCCATCCGCGTAGTTGCAAATGGCAAGAGAATTTTCATTTCTCATAGGCTCCAGAGAATGCTTGAGTTACTGGTCCAGACAGCCCACCTGGAGAGCCACTATCCAGAGGAAATGGTACCGGGTTCTTGTTTTGAGTCCATCAATGATTACTTGTATTAACTTAAGGAGTTTGTGCAGTTTTTCTTAAATTCACATGTTATATTATTGTGCTCATAACTACCAAGATTTGGGGGCGAGAATCCAGTGTGATAATATGTATGGAAGTACTTTGTAAACTATAAAGCATAGGATGAAAATGAATTTTTAATTAATTCTATTGAAATTACCATTTTGCTTGGTGTTTAATAGATCTAGCTGTGGTTATGAGAGTTTGCAGCCAGATTTATTCATTCAGTAAAAAAAGTAATTAACAAGGGGCGCCTGGGTGACTCAGTTGGTTAAGTGTCAGGCTCTTGGTTTTGGCTCAGGCCCTGATCTCATGGTTTGTGGGTTCGAGCTCCGCATAGAAGTCTATGCTGATAGCAAGCAGCCTGCTTAGGATTCTCTCTCTCTCTCCCTCTCTCTCTCCCTCTCTCTCTCTCTCTGCCCCTCCCCTACTTGTGCTTTCTCTCTCCAAATAAATAAACTTTAAAAAATATTATATGTAAAAAGAGTAATTAACAAGTGCCATTATATATCAGGCCTCGCACCAAATGCTGTGGTAACACAATGACATGACAGATGTATTTGTCCCCTCAGGAAGCTTTTATTCTGGTGTTTGGCCAAATCTACTCGTTTTTGTATGGCCTGCGAGCTAACTGTGGTTTTTACATTTTTTAATGGTTGGAAACAATGAGAAGACTATATTGCATGATGTGCAAAAGTTATATGGAATTCAAGTTTAAAGTTTATAAATAAAGTTTTATTGGAAACCAGATATACTTAGTCACGTCCATATTTTTAACCACTACTTTTGTGCTACAAAAGTGGAATGGAGTAGGGATGACAAAGACTATAGGGCCCACAAGGCCTAATATTCCTCTCTGGCCCTCTACGGAAAAGTTTGCTGATCCCTGTCCCAGGGGAGGAGTTCAATCCCACTGTGGTTAGTTATTCGAAGAAGCAAACAAGAGGTTGGAGAGACTCACAGGCGTGGGGATCTATTTTTAGAAAGGGAGGCCAGGGTCTGCAAAGAGATGTTAACCCAGGACCCAAAGAATGAAAGGAGTTACCATACAGGTTTTCAGGGTGGAAGAGAACAGCAGGTGTAAAGGCTCTGTGGTGGGCAGTTTGGATTCTTTGAAACGCTGTAAGAAAACCAGTGTAGCTGAAGCACAGAGTCAAGGAGTGGGTGGGTTTGTTACTGGCTCATGATGAGGGCACATACAGGCAAGGATCAGGTCAGGAGGGCCCTTTTATGCCCCAATGAGTTTTACTTTATCTAAGTACAGTGGACACTATTTTAAGGAAGGGAGGCAGTGATGATAAAAACAGCTAATTTTTATTGAGTGCTTACTATTGCTGGGTGCTATTCTAAGCCCAGTACATCTTCAAAACAGCTGTAAGATAGGGGCTATTATTTTCCTTATTTTACTGATGATGAAAGTAAGGCACAGAGAGGTTAATCACCTGATGGCACACAGCTGGTACAGTCAGAGCTGAGACTTGAACTCAGACAGGGTGTGATTGTTTGAAGGTGTAGTAAGAGGAGAAGCAGACCAGTTGGGAAGCTATTCCTAAGTCTAAGCAAGGGATGGGTGGCCCGGTATAAGGAGTTAGCAGAAGAGATGGGCAGAAGTGGCATGACCAAGGGGTCAGGTTGAGGGAACCTTGATTGTCTAAATAAGGGAGTGAAAGGGAGAGAAAGGTCAAGGTCAGCTTCCAAATTCCAGTTCTAGAGAAATCGCTATTCACTAAAATGCCATGACCAGAGGACTTAGTAGACCGTACACTTTGATTTGGAATAGGAACTGCAAATCCATATAAATACATCTCTAACTCCCCCTCCCCCGGAACTGTGAACTCTTCTTTGAGGGGAAAGGTAATGATCTTTGCATCTTTCTATATCCAACATGCATAGTATATGCAGATTGTATGGCATAGTATAGCTGGTCAATACGATGCATGGAAAACTGAATAACTTTTAGTACTTATTCATGTGGTACATATATACGTTAACTAGGACAAGACCACATTGAATTTTGACCAGTAAACTGATAGTTGAATGTTTGAGCCTCAATATTCACAGAGGTTCATTTATTTGGGGGAATAATGTTTGTTTGTTTTTGCTTTACTGTGCCTCTAACTTTGGGGTTTGATGCCCTCTTGACTAGTCCTTGAAATTCTGAGTATTCCTCAAAGTATTTAAAGCTCCTAAATAAAATTAAATAAATTAAAATTAAATAAATAAATAATAAATTAATTAATTAAATTAAATAAAGCTTCAGAAATAAATATAAGAAAGGTCAGAAAAGCACTTAGACATGTATACACCTGCGATTTCTGGCACCTTTTTTTTTTTTTTTTTAAATAGGAAACTAAACTGTAGAAGGATTTGATCTGGTTTATACCATTTTTATTCATGGATTCTTCAATTTCATCTCACAGATGAGGATCAGATCCTTTGAAACCATTGAAGGAAGATCAGCAGAGACTTTTGTGGATCCTCAGTGACCCTTTGGTCCCCTTGATTCTGTTGCCATGACCTCTCCTGACTCACTGGGTCCCTCCAAATTCTCTGAGCTGTCACCCGTAGGTTGTCAGGCGATGCTAACAAGACTGGTCTTCAGCATCAGCGGCTGCCATCACATTTTAAGTTACTATTACTATTTAACAAAACAATGGTCAAGGACTGAGTTGCTCTCAGTGGGATACCCTCCCTGGAGAAAATATGCATGTAGATTTCCCAGGAAACTAATTTATTTTTTCCCCTTAAAACAGACTGCACTTAAGTCTGTAAAGGATGGAGAAGCTCTAGGATGGGGTGTAAGGGAGCGTGGTGTTCAGCTGATGAGAACACACAACATAGGTGGTCTCGAGCAGGTAGATCATCAGTAAGTGCAAATTGTACGTGGAAATGGAGCAGAAGGTACATTTGTTTTCCGAAGTTGCTGAGACCACTAGGGTTTTGGTAAATTCCTGAGTGTGAGCCTGAATTTGAATTATAGGAACCGTGTACCCTGGAACCAAGCTTTCAGTATGAGGAGGGGCTCGATGAACAGGATTTCCATTTTTTAGCATTTTGGGGAGGTTTTGTTTCTAATTCTGATGTCCGGCTAATGCAATCACTAGCACAATTCTTGATCATTGTCACTACTTGGTAAATATCTGTGGATTTGTATTGTTTATGTAACAAGTTTTTCCTTTGTGATCAGAGCTTCAGTTTATCGGGGTGCCTGGGTGATTCATTCAGTGAAGCGTCCGACTTCGGCTCAGGTCATGATCTCGCAGTTTGTGAGTTCGAGCCCCGCATCGGGCTCTGTGCTGACAGCTCAGAGCCCGGACCCTGCTTCAGATTCTGTGTCTCCCTCTCTCTCTCTGTCCCTATCCCGCCTGTGCTCTCTCTCTCTCAAAAATAAATAAACATTACAAAAATTAAAAAGAAAAGAGCTTTAGTTTGTCAGTCAAGCAGTCAAGCACGTGCTTATGAAGTTCCTACCATTTGTCCTTCAATGTGCCAGGGACTCTGAGAGATATGAAGATGTATAAGACCTGACTGGTGCTTTTAAGGGCACAACTTATCTGAGACCATAATTAACCAAGAGTTACATTTATTGAGCATCTAGTATGGGCTAGGCATGGGAATAAACACTTTCTGGCTTCTGGCTTCAGTCCATGTAAGAGCCACCCACAGTAGATGTTCTTGCCTGTGTTACCTTGTCCAAGGTCACACGGCTTATTACAGGGAGAGCTCAGGTTCTATACCAGGTAGGCCTGGGACCAAAGTTCTCATTTTTGAGAGTCATGGCAGTGCCTGTGGCATTAGCATCCATGAAAACGTCCATTCATCCCTCCACTTGGCCACTCCTCTAATATCTCTAAGGGTTTGCAATACACCCGACAGTGTAGGTAGCAGCAAGGGGAGGGAAAGAAAGACTTCGAGGGTCTGTTGAACCACATCAACAAGGTCCTTGCCCTCATGGAGCTTACAATCCTGTGGGAAAGAAAAACGACCAAGTAGCCAAATGATAGCACACAAACGAGTAAGCAAGTGAACACCTATAATTTCTGGTAGTAAAATATGCTGAGATGAAAACAAATCAGATTAAGAGGGGAGAGTTTACACGACCTGTTCCAGTTCACCTGTGATAGACCCAGCATTGCCGGCTTTCTACTTCATGGTCTTCTAGAAAAGACCAACCTCCAAGCATTCCCAATTATCGACATGGGATCCACACTGTGTAATTGGCGAATCACGTTCTCTTTCACGTCCCAGTATACTCCCAGTATACGTCCCAGTGTATTTTAAATATACTCCATTTAAAAATCCAGTCTAATAACTTTGAAAGTAGAAAGTCAAAACAAGATTGCACGTTTGTGATATTTGTAACTTGACCATGTGGCTTATAAGTTCCGATTCTTTGACTTCGGTTGCTGACTATCGTAATAGTAGTCATGAAAACAGCAAAGAATTCTGAGTGCTTACTATAGGATAAGTCTTGTGCTACCAGTGACAACAACCACAAACAAACAAAAGGGCCTCGTCTGCTCCCTGTGTGTCTGGTTGAGGAGAGAAGAGGCGGGAATGAAAGTCTTTTTAATTCTGCGGCCTGCCTCCCTCTCTCCCCTACCCTGCCATATCACACAAAGTGGCAAGTAGAAAGGCGGACGAACATTGCTGTAAATGCAAAGAGTAATTCTAATATTAAAGAAGAACAACCCAGGAAGACACAACCACTAACAAGCATTAAAAAAAAAAGGCAGAACCACCCCTTGTATAGAATCTTGCTGACAAGAGCTATTAAATATTAATTCTGTAGACCGTGGAGACATCATTAAACAAACATATATACCCCGATGCTGAATGTGCATTGGCCCAGGCATTTGTTTTACGTGTGGTTGTTGGCTGGCTGTACTCTTTTGTGTTGCTTTGCCAGGCAGAAGGCAATTTTCCCCCTGCTTCCATTAATTGTATCCTTACACATCATCGGAATTCTCATCGCCTTTTTGGTTATTTGTCTTGTCCTTTCCTTGCGTTTAATTGGAAAGGCAATTTTAGGGAGAATGAGGGGAGTTACCTGTTTCCAGGCTGCCATGTGTGGATAAAAACGCGTCGCGTTTAGATGGTGATCTCCTGGGTTTAAACATGCAGTGCGGTAGACACAGGACACTTAGAGAAATGAGACCTTTCTCATTTCTGCATAAAGGGTGACCTTTACCAGTTTAATACTGCTTCCCAACTTCTCCTCAAGACTCTTTAAATAAAGATCCTAAATGTTAAGGAGGAAAAAAATTCTAACCCACAGAATCAGCAAAGCTTACTTATGCAGCTTATTCTTCAAGTATGGATATACTTTAAATACTGTAAATATAAAGGGATAACTTCACCAGATTTGGAATTACAACCACAGATCTGCAAAGGGCCTTAGGGAACATCTAGGCCAGTGATTCTCAAACTTTGGTGATCAGAACATCCTCGTTAAAACACAGATTGCCATGTCCTACCCCCTGGGATTTCTAATTCAGTAGGTCTGGGTTGAGGCCAGAGAATTTACATGTCTTTTTCCTTTCTTTTTTTTTGGAGGGGGGGCTAGAGAGGGGTGGAGAGAGAGGGAGAGAGAGAGTCCCAAGCAGGCTCCATGCTCAGCACGTGATGGGGGTGGGGGGTGTGTGTGTGGCTCAGGTGCAAGGCTCAATCCCAAGACTGTGAGGTCATGACTTGAGCCAAAATCAAGAGTCAGCCACTTCACGACTGAGCCACCCGGACACCCGGCAAATTTCCATTTCTTTTTTTTTTTTTTTTTTTTTTTTTTTTTTTCAAATTTCCATTTCTAACAAGCTGCCTGGTGATGCTGATGCTTGTGATCTGGGATTAGACTTTGAGAACCCCTGATCTAGTCTAAGCCTCTCATTTTACAGGTAGGAAAACTGAGACTCTGAGAAGTTACTACAATGTGCCCAAAGTGACAAGTTTAGTTAAAGGCTGATTCTCCATTGGGACTTATGTCTCCGGAGCCTAGATCATGCTTTTGCCACTGCAGCATGGAGAATTTTAGGGATACCATAGGGGGATTAGAGATCTGTTCCTGTATTAAGAAATCACACTCTGGAGTGATCATGCTTCGAAGGAACCTGGGGGTCTTCAGTGGGCAGGCTGGAGGACACCTAAGCAATCTCCCCATCCTACTGCCCTCCTGCATGGCAGCAACTTAAGCGAGTCCTTTCTAATGGATCTGACCTGTCCGGGGTTGGATCACTACCAGGGACCAGGATGGAATCAGAATCCCAGGATCCCCTTCTTTCTGCCTCTCGCGTCCTGGAAGGGCGGGGTGGGGGGCAACCATTGCCTTGCCTCTGCCGCAGGTTGGGACCCGCCGAAAATGTGGTACCCATTGTTTGCTTTCAAGGAAGACTTTGTCCAGGTAGAAACGTAGCCAGGATGTGTATTTGCAAAGCTCCCAGGGAGTACATCAGCGAACACCATGCATCCCCAGGGCCGCCCTGTGACTCTCACGGCCTACGCCTTCCTGGATCCCTTCCTCCCCTGAAGACCGCGAAACGTGATCTTTCACCCTTACGTTGACCTAAGGGACACATCGTCCAGGCTGCCTTGGTGATCGTGTATCCGCGATGGGTTCTTCCGCTTGCAGAGCAATTGAAATCAAAGCATCCCGCCGGGCCCCTCGGCCGACGGGCTCTGCGCCAAGCGTGCCCAACGGGGCGAGGAGTGGGGGGTGTCCCCGGGAAGCCCGCGCTCCCGGCTGGGCTCCGAAGACAAAGGGGCGGCGCGCGGGCGCGGGGTGCGGCCCCGGGGCGGGCGGGCGCGCGCGCTGCGACCCCGGGCCCCGCTCCCCGCGCCCCCCTCCCCGGGTCCCCGCCGCGGGTGGCGCTGCACCGGGGACCCGCGCGCGCCGAGGAGGCCGGGCCCTGCGCGCACCACCGAGCGGAGCGCCGCGCGGGTTTTTTTTTTTTTTTTTTTTTTTTTTTTTGCATACAATTACAGTGATGGCATCATTTTTTTTGAAACAAACTGTCCATAAATGTCACCGAAAATCCGGGTCTCCTTTTATTAAAACTGAAAAATGTGTATAAATGTAAATAACAAATGACTGATACAGGGCTAAGAACACCACAGCGGCTGCTGGCGTCTCTCTCTTTCTCTCTTTTTTTCCTCTCCTCCTCATGTAATTTGCATTAATAAAGAGGCTGTTCCTTGTCGGAATGTGTTTCATCCGGTTTAAAATCCCAGGGCGATCCACTAGGAAGAGCTCTGGGAGAATCCAACTGTCAGAGCCGACAAGACAAATGAATCCCGATGTCAGGAGCGTGTGGTTCAACGATGACAGATTGAGAAGAACTGTCCCCCTCTCGACAGGCGGGCTTCATTTTCAAATTAATAAATCTGAATAAAATATTTTTCCTTTCATTACGAGCGGAGCCTGTTTGACAGTTCCCGTGACAGGAGGGAGTCGCAGTGTTGATGAGAACAGTTTGCATGAATTCCACCTGGGCTTTCTCTGTTTTATTTTTACCTGCAATCTCTCCCCTGTTTGCCGCTCTCCTTCCCCCCCTTCCACCTCCCGTGTTTCCCCTTCCCCTCCCTTCCATTCCTCGTCCCCCCCGCCCCCCCCATACTCTTGCTGCATCACCCTTACCTCCCTCACTCCTTCCCTCCTCTCCTGCTCTGAAATGCCGCCTCACCTGCAGGCTGGCACCCTGAATTAAAGGCCAGAGTGTGGCTTCACCAAAAAGAGAGAGAGAGAGAGAGAGAGAGAGAGAGAGAAAGTCCACAACTAATTACTATAAGGTGTTTTCTTTTTTCCTGTGGCCGCTTATCGTGGATCAGGTTAGGACAACAGCTCACGCCCAGGCTAGGGGATCCAACGTGTTTGTTTCTCTCATTTATAATTTCATCTTAGGAAACACATCCTCATCATTTCCTCTTCACCCAAAAATAAAGGCAAGCCTTCCAAACAAACAGACAAACAAACAAAAAAAAAAACCCCTTTGTTGTCGATTTCCCTCCCAAAGCCACAAGAACAAGATCAAGCACACCTCAGGAATTGGAGATGCCGAGGCAAATCTTAATGCACAGGGTGACAGGCTGTTCTTAAATAATTTAGGAGCACTTTCTGGGAAACAATATGTGATCATTAGAGAAATACTATTGAGAAAAGTGACTTCTTGATAACAGACGGGGTTTTGTTTTTGCATTTGCTATAAGAATCCTGTCTCAGCAAGGCGACTTTCAATGTCCCTGTTCTCCAGCCTAAGATCCACAGAGTCGGGGAGAAATTAATCAGAGTGCCGCAGTCAGTGACTCCCAAATCCCAAACCTTGAATGCAGGACTCCCCCGCCTCCTCCCGCCTCAACCTGGAGGGAGGGAAACAGACCTGCTCAATCCGAGACAGTAAAAGGAGGGAGGTGCCAGGAGAGCTTGAGGTCTTTCGCCCGAGGGTCTGGCCTCTGACCCCACCTGGATATATTCTGCACATCTGCCGTTCATACTCTTCCCCATCCTTCACGAGGTTATGAGTCTCTGATTGTATAGGACAGACTTAGGTCCCAGGGTTTACATCCGACGTGCATGGAAGTCTGCTTCTTTACCTCCAATGGTCGTTGAGAACAGAGGGAATGAAGGTAGTAAGGTTGCGTTTGGGTAAATATCAGTGGAAATCTCAAGCAACAATTTAAGCTCTTTAGGGGCAGGAAAAGTGTGTGTGTGTGTGTGACGTTTTGGATATGATTCTTGAAATAAATTATTTAAGTGGTAGAAATCCGACAAAGGCAAAAATTGAAGGGCTTTCTAAACACCCGCGTTTCAGTACAGCAAACCGTGTTATAAAGGAGCAGAGTGCAATATTCAAAATTTCTTTGAAATTTTAAAGGCGACTCCAGCTTTAATGTTGCTGAAATCCTGGTTGAATAACGAGGATAAATAGAAAAGCCATCTACTAAAAGGTCTAAAGCAAAATCATCGTTAAGAAGTTGGGAGCAAGTTTGACGGTCAGTGCCAAGATTCTAGAAGTTGTTGTGGGTTGTTGTGATTGGTTTACTACACGTTTCCCAAATTGTACTTTTTACACATAAAAAATACCATTCTAACACAGTCTCCCAGTGATTCCCAAATCCAACATCACGTAATCTAGACTTTAGTATCTAGTTAGTTATTGCAATGTTATCGAAAGATAAGAAAAGCAAAGTGGATGTTCCAAGATCTTTTCCATATATTAATCATGACAACCCTGATAGGCGAGGTGGGCATTACAATCTTCATTTTGCAGAGTTTATAGGAAATTGAGTGCCAGGATTGGGTGACTCAGGTAAGATCGCTTGACTCACAACTTAAAAAGGGGGATTGCTTTTTGTCTCCTTACAGCACGTGACATTACCTTTTCACTAAACCATCCCACACTCTGCTGTGTGCGAACGTGTGTCTGTAGAAATCTTCAGGTAAATCACACTATAGTAGAGTTGACTACTATGAATTCTCTAATGGTTGGAAATTACTGCTCTCCAGTCTTACCTATCCACATGCCATTCTGCTGACTGATCTGTATCTGCCTCTCAAAATATTTATTTTCAGATTCTCTCTTCCATTTCTTCTTTCTGGGGAATATTCAGATGGTTGAGAAATAGTCACACCAAGGACCATCACTGTCTTCAAGCAAGTGGTATTATTAATTATTGTATGGGATATAGCCCACAAAGATGTGAGATCCTTTACAGTATTAAAAAAAATATTCACACTGCTGAGCGAGACTAAGAAGATCATAATAGAGAAGATGATTTATATATTTATTTTTTAAAGTTGTGGCTCATATTAAATTATGTGAGGATGGGAGGGTACCTGGCTGCCTCAGTCAGTGGAGTTGGGTGACTCTTGATCTCAGGGTCGTGAGTTCAAGCCGCTTGTTGGGTGTAGAGATTACTTAGAAATAAAATCTTGATGGGGGTGCCTGGGTGGCTCAGTCGATTGAGCATCTGACTCTCCATTTTGGCTCAGGTCATGATCCCAGGGTCATGGGATCTAGCCCAACGTCGGGGACCGCATTGAGTGTGGAACCTGCTTGGAATTCTCTCTCTCTCTCTCTCTCTCTCTCTCTCTCTCTCTCTCTCTCTCTCTTTCTCTCTCTCTCTCTCCACCCTGTCTCCTGCTCATGCCCTTTCTCTCTTTCTAAAAAAAAGGAATAAAATCTTTATAAATAAAGAAATAAATTATGTAAGGATGGGGAATTATGCTCCATTAACACGGTTCAGCGAGCCAGTGACTTATTGGGTATTGGATTTTTTGACAATCTCACTTCCTTGAGGCTGCATTAATAAGAATGGACAATAATTATTTTTATGGGAACGCTTTGAAGACACTGGAGGGTAATATAACACCTTATATCGTATAATTTTCAACCTATCACACAAACATTGCTGTGTGTGTGTGTTTTTTCTTTCTTTCTTGATTCGGACAGAAAATGAATGAGTGAATGAATGAATGAACAGATAAACAAATGCTTTTATGTTCATGACAACACTGTAAGGCAGGCACAATTATCCCCATTCTATCGTTGACTGAGGATGCAGAGAGAGAGAGAGAGAGAGAGAGAGAGAGAGAGAGAGAGATGGGATGGCCTGAAAGAGCCAAAGAACTAGAATGAGGCAAAGCCAAATTCCATGCCAGGGTGACCTGGCCTAAAGCTGCTTCCTCCCGTATTCCTTGGATGGAATTTCTCAAAGAGTAGAAAGGCATCTTTCTCTGGGACCGGGTCGGTTACGTTAAGAGGCCTTAGATCAGCTAGGCTCACTAGATAATGCATTAAACTGGCCAAGTGTATTTGGTACTGACCCTTGCTGGGTAATGGGCAGGGATTGAAAAGAAAGAATGAGTCACTCATTCCGTGGCCACTTTTTAAGTTTGGCATTCATTGAGTGTAACCCCATGGCTTACTAAAGAGACGTGGCTACATTTAGTGTCCAGTTGTACCTGTACAGGCACAAGGCCCCCACAGGTACCCAGACCCTGGAGGCGTAGAGGTTTGTGGCGAACAGAGGCCAGCCCGGCTCAGGCACGCTCTCCCTTCTCCCGGGTATCCTGAACCGTGTTGCGGGAAGTCAAACCACGAGGGCTTCTCTTGAGTCCTCACAGGAGGGAGCAGGGAGGTGGCTGGAAAGAAAGAGCAAGTGATTCCCTTAAACATGCCCTGAGCTCCTGTTCGGTGCCAGGCGTCGAGCTGGCAAACGGAACAGGGAAGTTCTACAGAACCCGCCTGTCCTCATGGAGCGGAGTCGCACCAATGTGCCCGGTCTCCGGTTTTTCGTGACACAGGTGAGGAAATTGAGGCTCGGAAGCCAAGCAAATCCTCTCAGGTCCTGTGAGTAGTTAAGGGGTCGAGCTGGGATTCCAACAGTGGACTTACTAGCACCTCAGTCTGAGTCAGTACTTACGAGGTGGAGTCATCGCTTCCCTCATGACGGTGTCTCTATGCCTTTGTTTCATTTCCCCAGAATTGCCTTTCCATCTATGTCCGCTGGTCAAAATCTCATGCAGGGCCCCCTGCAAACTTTACCTATCCCTCTGTGAAATCTTTCCTGATTTTGCACCGCCTGGGTGATGTCGCCACATCAAGGAGACCCTGGAACCTGGAAGTCAAGGCAATCGTTTGAGGATAATTGTGGCAGCGTGACCTAGGAGCCCAGGGTCCTCCAAATAGACTCGATCCATTATATCCCGTCCTCGGGATGATCTGATTCTCGGTCCTTCCTTAAGTATCTCGAGGAGCAGAATTTCCACGGTCTTTAATAGTCTTTTTCTTCCGGCGCAGCAGCATTTCCCCCACTTAATCTAAATGCATTCTCTCTTGTTTGATATTCTGTGGTGTTCGAGGCTACCTGCTCATAGATAATGCACCATCCAAAACCCATCCCCGGGGTCCAAACCAGTAACCAAGCAACCCGTGTGCCTTACCCTCTGTGACTCACCTTTGCGATTCTTGGGACCTCTCCTCCGAAGTCTATTTTTCACCCCTTTAATCTTTTTGTCACTGCCCTTTCTCACCTCTAGCATCAACGGCAAGGAGACCACATTGTGACACACAGAAATGCCACTAGCAGGTGGCAGGCAGATTGGCATGCTTAGCACAAGCCTCGTGCACCCTCTGGGGATTAATAATAAATACTATTTGATGATGAAATCTGAGTGCATTTTCTTTTCCATGAGAAGGTGTCACCTGTTTTCTTCTAAAATAGAAATGAGCAGAATACAAAATTGAACAGCCTTCATTTCTCCACACTCAGGAGGCTGCTATCGCTGGTCTGGTTGGCATTCCTCCTGGCTCAGCCCAGACGGAAAGGACCTCAGCCGGTGCCATTGAACCTTCCCTTGATAACTAGTTATTATTTATGAAAAATTGGAGATGAGTACTTTGAATGCTTTGTTTTCTTTATTTTCTGGTCTGGTTGGTGTAACTTGAATTATTAAAGTAGATGATTATAACCATAAACCAGAACTCCAAAACAAAGCAGAAAAACATATATATAAATATATAATATATATATACAGGTTAGCAGGATTTATTCTTTTGATATTTAATGACCATGTTCTATACTCTAGGGTTGGGGCAGTTTTGGAAGACGGGGGTATGGAAAGAAGTGAGGACAGAAATCCTTAAAATAATCTACTCCAAGTCCTTTAATTCCCAAATAGGAAATCTGAGGCTCCAAGAGGTGAGTTGTATGTACACAGTTACCCGGATAGTCAGTGAGAGAATCTGGGTCAGAGCACGTCTTATGCTCGCTTCAGGTCTATTTCCGGTATTACCCTGCTACCTCTGTTTTTTCTCAAAAAGCGAAGTCAGTGCTATGACAAATAAAAAATAAAATTTTGCGAAAGGCATCCAAGGACACTGAACACCAAAATATAGACGAGGTGAACTTGGAATTGACCTGTTGGAATCAGGCTTGGAGGCCTGGAGCTCTGCCTACCTTCTCTCTCTCTGCCTCTCCTTCCTAGAACTGCGGGGCTTCAAGGAGCACGTAACAAAACCATCTCTCCAGGGGCATGCAAAAACAAAACAAACAAACAAAAAAAAAACATTTGCCCTGTGTCACAAAGTGTCCATGTTAGTTAAGGCTAAATGTCAGAAAAACACAGAGAGCTGAATAATAATAATGCCAGAGATAAACAAACAGGTTGATTACATATACACTAAAAATCTCGAGTGTATGATTAATAGCCAGGTGAATGATACGATAAACGCAGTAAGAATTGAGAGACGGAAAAACTGTAAGGAGGAGAGAAATTCTAGCCACATTGGCAAGAATGTGTATGATCTGAATATACAGAAAGCAAAGAGAAAAACCTTTAGGGAGCTGTTATCTGTGTTTGGATAAAGAATAAATAAATTATTGCACTGGAATATTGGATAAAGTGAGTTGTCACAGATGACACTAGAAAGGCAGCTTTGGGTCGGACGGTGAAAAGCGCTGAAAATCAGGCCAAGGGAAATGGAATTTATTTAAATTCCATAGTAGTGGATTGTTTCAGTTTTACGGGAAGAGGCAGCTCATAAGAACCAATCCTTATAACCTCCTTAGGTTGACTTTTTTTTTTTTTTGACGACTTACACATAGCCTCTAATTTATGAACCAACAGTGACATCTACCACCTGTTCTAGTTCAGTTTGGCAAGTATATTTCAAAGGTGTGTCCCTCCACGTTGTTTCTATGGCATGGCCTCCATTGCTCTCCAGTCCCGTCCCAGCAACTGACCACAGAATACATCTTCATACTTTGCTGCCTCGAGTCAGCGGGGAACGACACGGGGGACGAAACCGATTCGCTGATCTGACTCTGGATTTCACACGCAATGTTCGTTGCATCTTTCTCTCTTTAAAGCAGGTACGCTCCTACTGCATGATTCTCGTTGGTAGGCCTGTGGCTATTTTAATTCACAAAATATCAGTTGTAAATACCATACATGGAATAATCAATGGAGATGATGTGTCTCCTGAAAAGCCTATGACCTGTGGGCAATACGGAAAAGACCAAGATGTATCACTTCCCCGTGATCGGGGAACAGACATAAACAACCAGAAGTTCTCAGGAATGTACCTGTAATTAGGGTATGGAGAGGGGAGATGCTAGTCCGGACGGAGAATTACTGGGTTGGGAATGATCTGATTATATTAAATAGTCCATATGATGCTCAGGATTGCATTGCCTGCCTTGCGGTTAAAGGTACAAAAGAGTGTAGTCGTTAGATCTAGCAGAAACTATTTTCAAAAGGGAGGTCAGTTTCTAATTGATGAAGAGTGAATTATTGGCAGGAACTTTTGCAGTGGGCCAGATAAAGGGAGTTATCAGCAACCACTACTTTTTGGAAATTGTGATGAACCTTTGGAATATTTTCGGAGCCTCCCTTACGTATGTATAGGACGTTTAAGAAGTACTGGAAAAAGGGGCGCGTGGGTGGCTCAGTCGGTTAGGCGTCTGACTCTTGATTTCGGCTCAGGTCATGATCTCACGGTTCGGGAGTTCGGGCCCCGTGATGGGCTCTGCACTGACAGTGTGGAGCCTGCTTGGAATTCTCTCTCTCTTTCTCTCTGCCTTTCTCCTGCTCTCTCTCATGTTCACTTGCTCGCTCTCTCTCTCTCTCAAATAAATAAACTTAAAAAAAAAGTGCGGGGAAAATTATCAAGTGCCCTTAAGGAGAGATGTGTGCTAAATTTGGGCCTTATTACTAGAACGTGTGATTTAGAGTAAGTCACTTCCTGTGGACCCAGGGGTTTTCTGGGGAGGAGACCACACCTGATCTAAGAGTTTGCCATATAATACTAAAGAAGTTCTGAAATGTTTGAGACTAATTTTCAAATCGAACTCTCAGATTTTGCAACTTTGCACTTTGCTGCCACACAAACCAGTGTGTTTCCTCAGTAATTCACCGTAGACCCTTTTCAGGATGGCCTTCGGTAACTTTTTGTGTGTGGCTCTGATTTTCAACCACATTTTTTTTTAAAAGACAGGTCAGCAGTTTGTCTTTACATTGTATTTTTTTCAAATCAAGCGGTCTAAGTTATAATCACTGACGAATATTTGCATTTCTTTACCTTCCATCAAGTGCTTGTGGGTACATCTATTATAAAAATTTTTCCTGAAACCTTATAACGATAAAAATAAGAATTAAGGTTTGTATCGCAAAGAAACAAAGGTTAGATTGCTAGACCAGGGATCTGTAATCTATGGAAGCCGTAGCCAGACCTTGAGCCGAGACCCTCTGGCTCCAGATTCCGTGTGCTTCCCAATCTATCAACCATCCAATGTATCATACATAACTTACAGTCTAATGCAAGAAATCTGGATATTTTTAGTAGAGGCTCTTGGCTTATTTCACTCTTGGGGAGTAAATGGAGAAGAGTTATCAACACCTATGTGCAGTCTACAATATTTATACCTAGAGTTAGTGCCAGAAGGCGCCAGAAAAATAAAATAGTAAAGTCTCCGAGGAGCCAATGATGACAAATTAAAATCAATGACTCCCATTCCTGTGGGCAAATCCGCGTCAAATAAAAACAATTCCCAGTTTTTAAGAGGCCAAGAGCGCTATGTTTAAAAAACAGTCAGCGTCATTCTGACTCATAGTTGCTTGGATGACCACAGGCAAGGCAGATTCAGTCTCACCTTTCCCATCTGTAAAATGGAGTTAATCCTACCTGCTGTCTCTGCTTGCAGAACAGGGTGGAGGTAAGTGATAACAGTGGATGCACTGCTCCTCGGGAGGAAGGAAGCCATATAAAACCGAAGAATTATCATCAAGACGCTCCTGATAGTTACATAGCTCTCTTCTCCAGGGCATAGACGGCTTTTATTGCTTCACGGAGCTCTAGGAAGTGGTTCCAAGAGGGAATCTGACCGATAGAGGGGCTAAGTGGCCGACCCCCACATGGCACAGCAAGGTGATAGCCTTATTGCCCAGTGATGTCGATTAACATTTGTCAGTTAGCACCTGGCCTGGTGCGTGCCTATCTCTGCGGTAATACAAGCCCTCCTGTTATAGAATAGTCTATGGTTTCCGGAATGGGATTTAAACTGAACTTTTTAAAATTTTTCCTGCGGCTCTTAAATTCTCAGATAACTTTCTCCTACACGCGCTTTCTGGTTTCAATAGAAATAGCACAGAAATGCTGACTGTGGAATTCCTGGCCATCAGAACAGTAGAGGGTTTGAATGTCGCAAGAAATATCGGTTTCCTTGAGGCTTTCAGACATTTTTTCTTCTAACTACATAAATAGCTTTGGGGTGAGAGAAAGAGGAGGCAGGTGACGAGGAAGGAGTTGGCAAGAGGGCGAAAACGTTGCATTTTCAAAAGAGGGGTAGATAGGACATCAGCCCTGTGTCATTACAAAATGTGTGTGTTGGGGTGGGGGAGGTGGGTTAAATGCAATTGGCAAATAGAGCACCGGGAAGATCTGAGTCCCAGTCTGACTCCGCTACTGAGCTTGACCTTGGCCACTTCTTTAATCAACCTTGGCTTTAATATTTGAATCTTTAAAATTGCAAAGGTCCATTAGAAGATCTCTAAGAGACGTGTTAGCTCTAAGATTTGGCTCATTCTCTGAATGCCACTGCAGACGGCTGCATGTTGGCTGGCCATTCTTTGCTCACCGTGTGGCCTTCTGTGCCACATGGGACAGTGTCCATGAGGAAAGGACAGCCACAAATGCCTCATGTGGCTTTTTGAAGTGCTGAAACGTTTCCTGAGGTTCTTTCATTCTTTCTCAAGGCTGAATTCCCTTTGATGATGACCGAAGAAAGACTGGATGGGCTTGAAACTCCAAGGGAGTCTTACCCTGTGAACCACGGGACTGAGCGGAACTTGTATTCATGGGCTTCATGAATGAGTGCTTATCTCCATCAGCTTCATACTGCAATGGCTTTTGGTATTGGCTTTGCTGCTTTGTGTACATAAGTATATGAGAATTAAAAATATTGTTTTAATGTTTATTCATTTTTGAGAGAGATAGAGGAGAGAGAGAGAGAGAAAGAGAATGTGAGCAAAGGAGGGGCAGAGAAAGGGAGACATAGAATCCGAGGCAGGCTCCAGGCTCTGAGCTGTCAGCACAGAGCCCGAGGCGGGCTTGAACTCATGAACTGAGAGATCAAGGCCATGAGCCGAAGCTGGGCCAACGGAACCACCCAGCTGCCCCTAAATATCTCAGAATTTAATCCCAGCATACAGTCTCTGGAAAACCAACAAAAACTACAAAAAAGAAGAGCGAAGACTGCTTATCAATCTGCTGACGTTCCAAGACAGTTGGTCGGGGTGACCGAACATCTGAATGTCTGAAAATTTGGTCGACCTGGATTATTTAACTTACATGGCCATAAATCTTCAAATGAGTAAAAAAAATAAATAAATACCTGATTTGGTCTAGGCAGAAACTGATTCACTGAGTTAATGTTGTCATCACATTGTTTGCTCTTCATTCAGTACAACTCATTTTAGTGATAATAATTCAGATATATGCGGTCAGATAAACAGTTCTAGAATCATCCACTTTCTGACGGCTCTGTACATCTTCCTGAAAGTAAGTAATATGTGGCTAACTCATTCGAATATTCTTAAGCAAATATCTGAGGTAATTTTCCTGCTAGAAGGAGCTAAAATGCTATTTTTCCACGTTAAAGAGGTAGTTAATACGGCCGCTGTGGTATGATAATAAAATCCACCAAATTTATAGGTGCTTTCCATTTTGCAATTCATCTCAAGAGCAGCTCCAGTTCCGGAGAGGTAGAAACCGAGTATTCACGAGTCTTTCCTCCAGCTGAGGTCATGTCCCTTTGATCATGCCTCATGACGGCAGTACTATTTTGTAATGCTTCTGTCATAGGAAATTTCTCCTGTGACCTCCTCTGGTGGTGGTCGTAGAGGAACCTCACCCAGGATGACAACCAAAATTCTCGTTTGCTTTTCCAGACTCTTCTAACGGGGATGCGAACAGTCACACCTCTCTCAGTGAATTCAATCACAGTCCCCAGTGAAGATACATTTCATGGGTTTGGTCGTAAGTAGTGTGACCACGAGAAATGGGAAACCCTCGCTCTGCTTAAACGGAAGCTTCTGTGTGGGTCTCGTTTCCATTCTACAAGTGAACAATGGTTTTAATTTGCTAGATGATTCTGAAATTATTCCTTTGTGACGAGCCAGGTCTGGACCAACATAGAACACTAATTTAACGAAGGTGAACAAGTGCAAAGCTTCACAGGTGAGGACTGGGGGCTGTACATATAGAAGCTGTAATTATCTTCTCCCCTGCTAATTTAGCTGTAAGCCCAACGTATCTGATGCTCGAGCATTCTTTTCACAAATATAGCTGAGGGGCTAATTTGCACGGTCCCAGACTGAACTGGGATATCACTCGTCCCAGGAGACTCTTTGGAAGAAGGCTCCAAGGAAGAAGTCCCTGGGTCGGACTACAGGAGGACTTTGGAAAGGCTGAGGATGATGTTTCCCAATTAGCACCCATGCCGATCAGACACGATACCCTTTGAGGAGAAGATGGAGGGGAAAGCAAAATGGCAGAAGAGAGCTGTAGGGCGGAGAGTGTTTGGATTAGGAAGATTTATAGCAAGTAATACGTGTTTAGTTTTTTACACATTTTGACCCACTCAGTGCAACATGGTGTCCTGGTCCCTTTGGCTCGCTGCCCTAAACCGGTTCATCTGGTTCTGCTACAGAGGGAGCCTGTGAGAGCAGAGCCTGGCCATGCCAAACGCGCTCTGACAGCCAAAGGCAGCAGGCTCAGCTAGAGTTGGGGGAAGTGCCATTGGTAAGGATACAAAAACAATAGACTCGGGCCCCAGAGGAGAACACTGGGCAAATTCCAGCACTTGGAATTTGAAGGTAATATCTTGGTGTCTCAGCAGGAAATACGACTTATAGTGATAATAATCATAACATTCATAAATTTTTGCTGGGTCCTTTTTACGTGTTATCTTGTTTAATTACACGAACACCTGCAAGAGGTGTTACCATCCTGTTTATGCATATTAAAAAAATGTTGCAAGACTTGCCTAAGATCATCTGGCTATAAAATTGGAGCTCAGATTTGGACTCAAGTTGCGTCTTGAACCGGAACCGCTTCAATGTCACAAACAACAGAAATTGTTCCTACAATGAATGGGCCTTTGATGACCCCACGGTTGCGGCTGGCACGTTCTCGGAGGCGCCATCTTGCCAGTAGCGGTCAGTATTGGAAGGTCATGGGCGTGGCAATGCCGTCAGGGCTGCCTGGCAGAAGCGTTGTTGTAGGAACGCAGCAGGGCTACAAGCAGCAGAGAGAGACCAGTAGAGGGACCCCCTGGTACCTGAAGCAGAAACCAGGACCAATAGTGGCCCGTGTGCTTCCCTCTAGTCTGGGAGCATTGGGAGGGCAGGGACTAGGTCTTAGCTAATTTTTGTATTCCCAACACCTGGGATAGTATCGGTTACATTCGAGGTGATAAACAAACTCTTCTTAAATGGTCAAATTCAGGGTGGTAGCCCAAGACTCAAGGTCGCGGAAAAGCGGCGGTCAACCAGAATGGACAGACGCCAGCAAAAGGATGCCAGGGTGACTCGGCTATGTAGAGGGTCAGGTCTGCCTCCAACAGCAGGGTCATTTGGACTCACGAGAAACAGGGGACATCGTAGGGGTTTCCCGTTACCCAAAAAATAAAGGCAGACTGTGGCTCGTGGAACTTTTATTGTGAAAGAATATGATATGATATTTTTAGTCAATATTAGTTATTAGGGATTTAGTGGGTACCAGCCACCGTGCCACGTACTGAGGCAAACAGGACTCCCAAAGCCATTGCCCATGAGAAACTTAGCGGGTGGCTACAGACAGCTAAGCAATGACAATGCGATGTGATAATTACACCGACAGAAGCTGTGCAAGGTGCAATAGGGGTATATAGCAGAAACATCTACCCCAGAACATGGAGGTTCCAGGGAAGTTTTCCAGAAAAAGTGGAAGGAGCCATTCCGTTTGGATTAGACCTGGGTGTGAGGTCCCTTCCTGCCGTTCTGTAGCTGTGAGGCATTTGGAAATTGGCTTAATTCACCAGGGCTTCTGTTTCCTCACCTTTATTTATTTTTTTATTTTAATGTTTATTTTATTTTTGAGAGAGAGAGAGAGTGCGCGCTAGCAGGGGAGGGGCAGAGAGAGAGGGAGACCCAGAATCCAAAGTGGGCTCCAGGCTCTGAGCTGTCAGCCTGGAGCCCGATGCGGGGCTTGAACTCACGACCCACAAGATCATGACCTGAGCCCAAATCGGATGCTTAACTGACTGAGCACCACCCCCCACCTCTTAGAGTGTTTAGATAATGCCCAGTATACACAGGTAACTCATGGATCCTCAGTTTTTCAGAATGGGTTGCCCAGATTTGGGCAAAATTTCCTTCTCTTGGGCATGGATTCAGGGTCTGGGAATACTCAACAGGAAAGTGGAGGGTTTTAACTGCAGACGACAAGCCTTCTTAATTGTGGTTCCGTGGAGACTGTCCTGTGAAGTGAAGTGAAGCGAGAGGGGGAGTTTTAGCGGAGATGCTAACAAGGGTGTCCTCAGAGGGATGACAGTCACTGTGTTTTCCTTCATCCAGAAATGTGCACAGCTTTGGAATGCCCATGACTAGTACGGTGGCAGAATAGGCTGGCCCGCCGGTCATTTCCATCACTGGGAAGACTTGGTGTAAGAGTTCCAGGTTTCTGGGGCGCCTGGGGGGCTCAGCTGGTTGGGCTTCCGCTTTCGGCTCAGGTCACGATCTCCCAGTTCGTGAGTTCAAGCCCCGCCATCGGGCTCTCTGCTGTCAGCACTGAGCCTGCTTCAGATCCTCTGGACCTCTCTCTCTCCCTCTTTCAAAATAAATAAACACACTTAAAAAAAAAAAAAAAAGTAGAGTTTCTATGCACAAACCGACAAAACTATGTTCCTGCTGACTTTTGCACCCCAGCAAGTGACAGGGACCCAGGGAACATCACCTCTGTAATCAGAAACTCCATGAGACTGGGTAACCGAGTACCTCTTCACTGTTTCTATTTCCGAGGATCTATTTCCTGGTATCTGGAGGAGACCTCAGGCCCTTTGTGCGAACGGAAGCACAGCACGCTCTGAACTACAATTCTAAAAGCGGTTAACAATTCCCATCGCTTAGTGAGGAAAACGAAAAATCCTGGGGGCATTTGAAGACGCGCCGCTCAGGACTTGAAGTACGTCAGTGCCCTATAATATTTTTCTTGTTTTGTACCCTTAGGGCTACTTTGCATAGAATGTTTCGCTCATTTCCAAAGGGGAGGCAACACTGGAAATGCAGCAGACAGACCTCAAGGACCAGGACCGGGATAAAATGTCAAAGGGAGTCGTGTGAAGGATGGAGAAGAGGCAGCGGGTCTGGAATCCGGCTCAGAGTCCGTCTTTCAAGAGGGTGGTGAGGCTTGTGTGGAAGGAGGCGTGGGGGGCGGGGAGGAGGGGCTTGAGTTCTAGAAGGCTTGATTCGTCCCCGTGTGTATTGACGTTGCAACTCCTGGCTCTAAGTGCGTTGTCCTGAACTCACCCTGTTTCTCCTCCTGTGGCACAGACTCTCCGTGATGCCTGGTTACTCTTTGGCAGCATTTAGAGTCGTACAAAGTCCCACAGTCCGTTCTCTCGTTCTTCATGTAATGATCCCACCTTGTTGTAAAGTGAGGCAGAGACCGTTTCCCCCATTTTACACAGGCAGACATAGATAACTGGGGGATTTTAGAGCAGTGAGTGGGGTTGGGGCTGGAAACCAAAGTGTCCTCATTCTCAGCCCAGGGTCTCGACTAAACTAGGCTGCAACCGTGGTCCTCCCGCCGTTGAATTTCCTGTGCAGGAGTCTAATGGATGCCAGGGTATGACAATTCTGTACCTTTTCAGCGTGTGGAACCAGTTTAATCGTTGAACTGCCTGACTTTTGTCTGACATTTCAGTCTCTGTTCTGTTGCAGCTCCTAGAACTGTAGGTAATACCATGTTCTTAGGCATCTTGGCATATGATTACTGGGATATTGCAACTTAAAAAAAAATCTCTTTTTTTTTTATTAAAAAATTTTTTTTTAATGTTTATTTATTTTTGACAGAGAAAGACAGAGCATGAGCAGGGGAGGGGCAGAGAGAGGGGAGACACAGAATCCCAAGCAGGCTCCAGGCTCCGAGCTGTCAACACAGAGCCCGACGCGGGGCTCGAACTCACAGACTAGAGACGATGACCTGAGCCGAAGTCGAACACTCAACCGACTGAGCCACCCAGGCGCCCCGAAGAAATCTCTTTATGAAATTCACCATCTTCAGACTGTCGCTCTCTGCCTGGTTCGGGTCTCGTCACAGAATCACACTCCTCCTCCTCTGGGCTACGGGGCCCATGCTGTCTCAGTACCAAGGGGTCTAGCAGGGCATAATATTAGCGTTCTTGCCTCGGTGAGCAGAGGGGTGAAAGGGAGTTGGCTGGGACTCGGATGCCAGGCCCCTGTACTTACTTTATGTACGGGGTGATTGTATTCCTGGTTTGTCCCGGACAATCTCAGCTTTTGTCTGCTATGCCCTGGACAGTCTCAGCTACGTCCAATTATTAAAAGTTTCTTTACTCTCAAAAGGACCCGAGACCCCCTATATAGGTGACACCCCAGGCCAATTACACCTTCTTTAATCCTTATCTTTTGTCATCTAAAAAGGTTTTGAAAAACTCCTAGCACAATAATAATTAACTGTTACTATTATTTCCGACGGTGTCCCATGTGTGGGCCTTTGGAGGATGATGACCTTCTCCCTTGGCTTTTCAGCAGTAGTACTGAAAAATGGCTGCTTGATTCCATGGTTTTATGGTCTGACGGGCGCCTGGGTGTTTCCATCGGTTGAGCCTTCAACTTCCGCTCAGGTCAGGATCTCACGGTTCATGAATTTGAGCCCCCCATCAGGCTCGCTGATGTCAGAGTGGAGCCTGAAGCCTGCTTCCGATTCTGTGTCCCCAGTACCGGCCCCCCCTCTGCCCCTCCTGCTCACGCTCTCTCTCTCTCTCTATCTCTCAAAAAAATAAATATTTAAAAAAAGACTCCTATTCAACCACCTGCCCATCTCTGGTTGACGTTGACAGGACTTAACTGGGTTTTCTACCTGCTATCTCTCATTCGTGACCTTTCCTCTACCCCCGGGGGACATCTGGACACTGACCGTACTGTCCCCCGGGCTGGGCCTGATCCTGCTCTTCCTCGAGTCATTTAAGATGGCTGTCTCTGGACACCTGTCTTCTGCCTCCACCTAAGCATCTTGAGGGCTCACCCTGGCAAGCTCGCTTCTCCGTGATTGGGTGACACCTGGCTGCAGGGTGAAGGCTGAAACCAGGAGGCAGAGCGTCACCTCGCTCAGCCGCGGCTGGGAACGCACATGCTGGGCGACTCAAGTTTTTCACCACCGTGAACATGCCTGAGAGTAACTGTGAAAGCAGTGTGTGCATTGACGGGGGGATTACAGGTGAACTTTAACGAACAGGTGAATTCACACAGGTAATCTGCGAATGACGAGGACTGACTGTACTAACTCCTATGGAAAGGACCACAGCACGAACGTGGTACTTCCTCCCAGATTCTGCTCTCCACCAGCCTTCTACTCTTTGTTCACAACCCACTCCGCCTCTGCCTCCCTTCTGTCCTCCTTCCTGTCCCGCTTTGGCCTGCATTTCTGTTTCCTTCGGTCTTGTCTTAGGTCTGGGATGATTGATAAAATCACTTCTGTGGGCTTCAATTCACTGATTTTTCTTCCATCTTAACGATTTTTCTTCTCTAGCTTCTTCAGCACAGCCTTGACTTCCACACATTTGAGCTCTCCAGTGTATACTCAGGACTCTTTCTTTTTTTTTTAAAAAAAAGTTTTAATGTTTATTCATTTTTGAGACAGAGACAGAGTGCGAGTGGGGGAGGGGCAGAGAGCGAGGGAGACACAGAATCCGAAACAGGCTCCAGGCTCTGAGCTGTCAGCACAGAGCCTGACGCGGGGCTCGAACCCACAAACTGTCAGATCATGACCTGAGCCGAAGTCGGGTGCTTAACTGACCGAGGCACCCAGGCGTCCTGGTCTATTTATTCTTAGGAGAGCGGAAGGTCTACCTCATGGGACACATGATTACATTTTTAAAAGTAGTTTCAATTGTGAGAAGAGCATTTCTTCCCTTAAAGTTTAAATTTGAATCCCTGTAATTTTCACCTACTGGTCTCAGTAATTTTATTATCACGATAAAATTTATTGATTTAACATCATTGCTTTGACCAATGTTGCTAATAGCAGCTATCTATTAACACTTTCTTAGGCTGTTAATTGCATTTCCAGACTAATTATATAACTCACATTTGTAGGGTGAAATAGCGAGGTAATCGCCAAATACTATACTTATAACACTAGTGCAATAATCCACACGAGATTACCCATCTGGCAGCTCATGAGCCAGCCAGATGGAAGCGGAGGTTAGTGGAGTAAAGAAGGCAGTTTGCTAATGGTAACTTGTGGCAAAAGCCTTGGCTGGGATATGTAACGTTGTCCGAATGCAGAGTTTCGGAGGTAGAATCAATAAAATTATTGGGAATGTCACACTGTGGGTGGAGAGATTATATTATATTGCTACAGCAGAATCCGTGGAGGAATGGATAGAGGCAAGTATATATAACCTGATGGGTGTTGCTCTAGGGTCTAATTATTACCTTGATCTGCGTATTGGTATGAATGCGTTGTACTGTCGGCCGGACTTTCTATTGGGAGAGCACTGTACTTTCTAAAACTGGGAAACCGATTGTGGCTCCCAGTCCGATATGATTTGGTCTCATTGCCATTTGATTGAAAGGTGGTCTGTAGATACGGTGCAATTGTCTCTTTCGTTGTGGGAGCATTCTGGCAGAGAATGCCGGGCCTTATCTTAGTTACATGTATATAGTGACCAGACTGACATTTTGGTTTTGAGAACGCATGATGTCACTTGTGTAATTCGTACAGGGCATTGCCCCGCGGTGCTGCAACATGGGAATGAGTAGTGGACACTATTATGAGCTGCATGTTTGGGTCCCCACAAAATTCATATGTTGAAGCCCTGACCGCGAATGTGATGGTATTTGGAGGTGGGGCTTTTGAGAGATAATTCGGTTTAGATGACGTCATGAGAATGAAGCCCCCCATGATGGAATTAACATCCTTATACAAACCAGGGCTCAATCTCTCTCCATCACGTTAGGACACAGAGAGAAGGTGGCTGTGTACAAGTTTGGAAGGGTCTCACCAGGAACCAAAGCAGTTAGCCCCTTGATCTCAGATTTCATAACTTCTGGAACTGCGTGAGATATGTGTTTGTTCTCTAAGCCACCCAGTCTGCGTAAATTTGTTAGAGTAGCTTGAGCCAAGACGGAGAACATCCGGTTCTTGGGGAGACGTAGGCTTGCTGAGGGACAATACACAGATCCTCCAGGTAGGGGACCGGGAGCCATCCAATATTCCTGGGAAAGGGCTTAAAGTTTTCAAAAAGCTCTGATCACCGAAACTTAGGAGATAATTTGTGCTATTTGTGGGACAAAAAGGGAGAAAGGTACTACCCGCCATCCCACGGGTGATCTTCTGAGATAAGGTCCCATCTGGGAAGTTTCAGGCTGGCTCAGCTGAAACGTATGCTAGTTGATGTTCGTGTCAAACGAGGGCAGCCACCGCCCAGCAGATTCAAGCTGACTGGTTTCCCGTTCACAGGTGCTCTGTGGAGGCGAGTTGTGAGAGGTCATTCCCTGGGAATCAAGGAAGAATGTGCTCACTCTCCAACTGCCATCCAAACTCATTTGCAGCGAGGGGGTGTGCTTCATCAGGACTCTGCCGTGAACAAGTGAAAACCATTGGCTCAACTCTTGAGATGTACTGGAAGGCTTTGTGGAAGAAAATCAAGAGTTGGGTCAAGTAAACTATCACACCGCGACGTAGCGGCATGGTAGAGCAGTGAAGAACCTCATATTTGTAATCACTCTGCCCAATTTCAGATCCCAGTCCTTCCTTTTATCAACTGAATAACTTTGGGAAAGGTATTAAAGCCTCCGTGTCCTCACTGGCTAAGGCGTCCTCAGTGGTTAAGGGGAACCAGGAAGATGGGCCTCATATGCGATGGTTAAGAGGACAACTCAGTCTGAAGCGGGAAAAGAAAAGATGCATAGTGATTACCCCAGAGTGGACTTGAAAAAAAATGGCAGCTCTTATCCTTGGTACTGCTGTAAGATTTCCTATCTCAATTGCCCCACTTGGTACCAACGGATCTTATGACGTCCTCAGGGAAAGGCCTACTTTCCCCCTCTTTGGCTTGAACCAAAATTCTGTGGGAAGTAAGAAGACCCTCGTATGTGCTTAAGAAATGGATCCCAGGCAAACACCTCCCAGGAGGATGCGCTGGCTTGAGCGTGAGCCGACATTTTACTGACCCGTCCAATGGATGGCCTTTGGGAGGATCTGTTGAGGATACTAACAACCACAAGAACAACAAATTCATTTTAGTTATCAGATATGAAATCAAACTTGGCATTTAATTAATGTTAGGAGGTATAGGGAAGTGATGATCTATAGCAACTTTTTTTTTTTAACGTTTATTTATTTTTGAGACAGAGAGAGACCGAGCATGAATGGGGGAAGGGCAGAGAGAGAGGGAGACACAGAATCCGAAGCAGGCTCCAGGCTCTGAGCTGTCAGCACAGAGCCCGATGTGGGGCTCGAACTCACGGACCACGAGATCATGACCTGAGCTGAAGTCAGACACTCAACCGACTGAGCCACCCAGGTGCCCCTAGCAACTTTTCATCAACAGATATTTTCTGCAAAGGAGCAGATAATAAATATGACTGTGGGCCTGGCCAGAGACGTCTGTAACAACTACTCACTTCCGTCATTGTCGTATGAACGTAGCCACAGGTAATACGTCACTCAAGGGCATAGCTGCATTCCAACGGACCTTTATTTACTAAACAGGTAACAGGTTGGGTTTGGCCCATGGACCATAGTTGGGAAAGCCTAGATCTAAAGAAATGAAACCTCTATATTTGTATATTGGCATCTAAGCAATCATAATACACTAGCAATATATAATATACTGTTAAATATAAATACATTTAATAAAATATAATTTTATTTAAAAAATAGGCTCCTGGGGCACCTGGGTGGCTCAATCGGTTAAGTGTCCAACTTCAGCTCAGGTCATGATCTTACGGCTCGTGAGTTCGAGCCCCGCTGACAGCTCAGAGCCGGGAGCCTGCTTCGGATTCTGTGTCTCCCTCCCTCTCTGCCCCTCCCCTGCTTGTGCTCTGTTTCTCTCTCTCTCAAAAATAAATAAACACGAAGCTAAAAAAAAATGGGTTCTTGGGTTGAGTTGGGTCTTTAAAAAAACTCAAATTATTATTCAAGTAAATTACCACCTTTATTACGAGAGCAGTTTCCCATTCTTTTTCTTTTCTGTTTCTCTACATGTATCAATCATTTGAAAGATTTTGTTCTCCAACAGAAACCCGATACCTATCGACCTAATCATTCGTTGACCCACTGTGTGAAAGGTGCTGTGCTAGGTGGTAGCACTAGAAGACGGATCCGGGCAAATCGTGTACTCGTAGGTGGGGTAGATGTGTGAAAAAAAAAACAAAACCCTGCTTCCTCTAAGTAGGTTCATGAGTTTATATGCACGCAGGCAATTTGACAATTCCATGGACACATTATCCATAATAAAAACTTAAGTAATGCTCTGTTACTTGTGTTGGCTTTGCTGATTCAGTTTCTTGGGGCCTCCCAAATATCTTGCGAACGACCGTAAGTTTGGGGGGGCGGAATGCATACTTCTTTGAGTTGAAACACCCTTTAGGCGTGTGTGGGACATCACTGTTTCCATTCTTTTGTAGTTAACAAATTAGGAGGAAGGGGTGGCTGAGAGGGAGAGAGAGATGTTGCGAATTAGCAACGCAGCAGTTGACAATTTTTTATTTCTAAAATAATGTCATTACAAACGAAATTCTCTGATTCCTTCATCATTGCATGAAGCAAACAGTATTTGGGCACCAAAATTATTGGGAAAGATCTAAACTATCTGGTATAACATAATCTGTCTGGAAATCTAATATGTAGTCTTTTTTCGCTCCTTCATTGTAAACAGGTGAAAATTTCATTGCAGATAAGGTACGGACTCGCCACAGATGAGAATTTGGGGACTCCTGGGCTAGATTTCAAGCATTAACAGGATCTGCATCGTGGCGGTGTCTGACTGGGGGTTCAGCAGCCTTTCCTACTATTGGTTCAGAAGGGGCACCTTCAGTGCCTTTTTGATAATGGATGTGGCCGGAAGGGGTTGAGATGCAATCAGTGAAGATAGTGCTGATGATGGACAGGGGCAAGTCCTTTTGGATGTCCCAGGCATCAGAGTGAAGCTTCTCACTCTCTAGTGACAAATATTGTCAATCTGATCTTGTCACGTGATTCCCCCGGCTTTAACTGCCATTGCCTTTGCTGCTGACAGAGAGTCGGTGTTGAAAATAGCCACTCATAATTGAACGCGTGCCTTATCCAAGTGTCCTACTGCTGTGACAAATACTCAGGCTAATGCGGACAACATGGTTTCTTCAAGGGAGGGGGACAGGAGTCCATTCTCTTGGCTAAGGGTATTCCTTAGTTTATATTCTCATTCTAAGCCACTGTTCTCAAAGCACAGCTCTCCAGATTGGGGTGGCTGGATAGGAAGGCTCTTTGAGCAGTAGTCACATGTGCTAGGACCATCCCTGCCCACACAACTGCCTACACCACAGGGTTGAGACTGGATCACCTGCCAGAACCTCCTCTCCTCGTGATGGATTCAATGTGGGCATCGCTAATGCTCTCTAATTCCAATGCATCTTGGCCGAAGCTATCTCAATTCCTCAGAAAGGGTCTAAAAATATTGGACTTCAAAACAGAAGCATCCAGGATGCCAAGCATTCTCCTTCTGCTTGGCTCACTAATCTTTGTGTGAAACACAAGCATCTTTTTTTTCCAGAGAGGGACTCTGTACATCCAAGGGCAGTGCTTTTCAAGGCATACGTGGTTTCTGTTCACCCTTCAGCACAGCAGTGATAGCCAAATTAACTTACATTTGCATAATGAAGAGGAGAAATTCATACATGACACAGAACAATAAGATTTACTTTGAGGTGACTTTCTGCATTTCCTAGACAGAGGAGCACCAGGCAGCCTTTATTTTTTTTAAGTTTATTTATTTATTTTGAGAACAAGAGAGGGGCAAGGGGCAGACAGAAAGAGAGACAGAGAGAATCCCAAAGAAGCTCCACACTGTCAGCGCAGGGTCCGAGGTGGGGCTAGAACTCATGAACCATGAGATCATGACCTGAGCCAAAGTCAGATGCTTAACCGACTGAGCCACCCAGGCACCCCTGATGATATATTTTCTAAGGAGTACGTAATTGTCTTTCACTTGACCGTAGCTTAACACTTTCAAATGTGGCTATGGCTGCATGAAATTGTTGCCTACAAGCTGAAACAGTTGTCGATAACCAGGCTTTAATATCATTTTCTGAAAGTGCTTTAAGATCTTCAGTTTGTCAGGATAACAGAAATCGGAATGGTTGTTTCTTTTATAGTTAAAAAAGGGGCTTCTATATTCATATTTATTTTCATTTAATTGACAAGATAAAGAGCAATGCTTCTGTGGTCGGTGAAGTCCCCTCGGTGGAATTCGAACAAATATTTCGGTTGTTAACAGGTGTACTCTCTCCACTCTAAAGTCCATTATCTCTGAAGGCATCAGTATTTTTCCATTCCTTTCTAGCTTCCTTGGGACTGTCCAATAAGAAAGAAAAAGTGGGAGGGTGTGGAAACAATTGAATATATGACTCTTGAAACTAAAGTCTGCTTACTGCATCGGATGAAAAGGGAAGGAATGCATACAAATCTCACTGAAAGGTAAAACCGTAATCAGGGAGTATCTGTTCAGTAGAAAGGGATGGAAGGAAGGATGTGGCAGAAAGGCTAGGGAAGCCAAGAGCTGAGCAGTGGCAGCAGGGGTGGGGGGAATGGGGGGGCAGGGGAGGAGGGATGGGACTGGCTGGCAAGGTGGGGGCTGGGATGGGGCTGGGATGTGCCGTGATGAACTCAAAGAGAAAGCCACGTTGAAGGCGCCTTTGAAGGCAACCTCAGACACACAGCGAAAAAGGCTAGTTAAGCAGGGATTACTGTACTTTGAGGAAGGATATGTTTTATTTATGTCGATATAAACAGAAATGAAGCGTTATATCACTTTGCTTGTTTCTTTTTCTTGTTAGAGACAGCACTGTTTTGTAAAGACGGTCCCTTGGCTTGACTTGAGTGGATCAAATGGGATGACCCTGATTCAGTTGAAAGAAATTCTGAAAGCATGAGGCAGGAAAGATGGCATTCAGAGTGCCTGGAAAAGAATGGCAATTAATCCATTGCCTTAAATTCTGTGGAGGAGGGAAAAGAGGTACATGTAAAGGAAAGATCTGTGTAACCAGAATCTGATGTAGAAGATGGCAAACTGGGAAGAGGGGAGCGTTGGAATCAGGTGCAAGCCTCTCCTCCCCTCTCCCAACTTAACATTTTATGACTTCTTGCAGCTTCCGAACAGCACACTGTTGTGCTTCTAATATATTCCCTGAGTGGACTTGTCCTCCTAATTCTATATTGTAGGAGGGGCTAAGCATCTGGCCCCAAAACATGACCTTCCTTGATTCCCATCCTCAAACCTAAGTCCTCAGAAAACTTACAGGTGTGTACAGGGGCGCCTGGGTGGCTCAGTAGGTTAAGCATCCGACTTCGGCTCGGGTCATGATCTCACGGTCCGTGAGTTTGAGCCCCACGTCAGGCTCCGTGCTGACAGCTTGAAGCCTGTTTCAGATTCTGTGTTTCCTCTCTCTGCCCCTCCCCTGCTCGCATTCTGTCTCTCTCTCTCTCAAAAATAAATAAATATTAAAAGAATTTTTTAAAAAGTTGCATGTATGTATGAACTTTCTTTACGGCAGCCTGAAAGCTCCAGTCAGTCACTTTTCTTTTCTTTTTAAAAAATCTTTTTACCATTTATTTATTTTTGAGAGAGAGAGAGAGAGTGAGGGGGCACAGAGGAAGACACACGCATACAGAATCCGAAGCAGGCTCCAGGCTCTGAGTTGTCATCACAGATCCCGATGCAGGGTTCAAACTCATGAACTGTAAGATCGTGACCTGAGCTGAAGTCGGACGCTTAACAGACTGAGCCACACAGGCACCCCAGCCAGTCACTTTTCTTAACCAAGGGTCTATTTTCCCCCAGATGTCCAACTGGTGCTGGACTTCAAGAGTCCTCACAGGGAGTCAATCTCCTAAATGAATTACTCTCCCTGCCCCACCACTATGACTGCGTCTACTGTAATGACAACCATCGTAATTAGCTGGCATTAAACTGAGCACTTGCTATGTGTCAAGCACCACATAGAACCCCTTCTGCGCCTTATCTGATCTAAGCTTTCCATCCAATATGGTAGCTGCCCTAATTCACACAGCAAGACACCCAGAGCAAGGACTCAACTTTGATCTGATCTCTCCTATCATGCTGCCTCGTTATTTGATGCCTTGGAGGCTCTGTTTTCTCTGTTGGTGCTGCCTGACTTCGTTCTCCAAAGTCATCACTCTCTTACTGCTTTCATCTGCCACAGGTTACCCTCTATGAGAGGTGCCTTCCTCCAAGCCTTGGAGCCCTGGGTGGGGGGTGCTTCTAGGTAGCTGAAGGGGGTTGGTGGCCGAAAGGGGAGTGTTTGGAGCCTTTGTGCACTGCTGTTAGTGCCCTGGAAGATCTTGCCTTCCCTCTCATCGTGGCGTACTGCTAAAGAGTGGCTGTTGGTCCACTAGTGCTCTGTGACTCTGGGAGACACAAGAGTGGTGCTTGCAGTGTAGGGGTGGGAGGGACAGGCTGCAACATGGAAGGACACACCTGGTGGATCCGACGGTGCCACCGCCATCCCGATGTCCCAACCTCTCGCGGGTGGTTCTCCGGGCCGGCCATCTCTGCAGAGTAACTAATTCAACGGCTACCAGTCATGGGCATTCCTTATCTTCAGATCCAACCCACCCAGTCACGACTTGTTGGACGGAGGACAAATGACCCATTTGGACCTTCTTCGTGAGGTCACGTCCTCCCGGTACTTGTTCAAATAAAAAGTAACGATGCTCCCTCAAGCCACGTGCTTCGTCTCAGGATGAAGAACCGCGCTAAACTGTTCTGGCACACATGTGAAATCCCAGCTCTTAGCAGTTGTGGGAGAGACTAGCTAGCTGTGTACAAAACTGAAGCACTTTTTCTATGGGAGCCTTGGCCATGCTACCTCTTCCAGCCTCCTTTGCCATAAGAATGAGGTTCCGTCAACGCAACGGACGTGGAAGTGACATGTGCCACTTGCAGAGGGAAGACTGAGGCCTCAGGGATGGCAGGGCCATTGGAGGAGTCTAACCTCACTCTGTCTGCATTGCACTTCCAAGAATAAAAAGAAGGGAATGGTTATTGTGTTCAATGACTGAGAGCGGGATCTCTGTTACGACAGCTGGTATTGTTTATTTCAATGAAAATATCATCGTACTGGGCTTTCCTTTCATCTCCACACATTTTAATAAAAGTGGTGGATGTTACCAGGATGGAAATCACCAAACGAAGGAAGGAAAGAGGGGATTTGGAAAGGAGGGAGGGGGGAAAAGAATAAAGGAAGGAGAGGGGTGGGGAGGACTGGTGTTTAAATATGTCATTTTGATAAGGACAAAGACTTACTGTGTTTATACCAGTCCTACCTCTGGAAACATGTCCCAGATCTTGTACACATCCTGGCTTGTGGCTCGCGGGGAGGGATACTCATCAAATGACGTTAAACACCAGTGCATTGTGGTCACTGGAATGCTTTGCAACCACCAAGCAATTATCCAATGCTTAGTGAACACCGTCCTACAAATTTTACTTGATGCGGACACTCCTCGGAAAAAACGTTGAATCCCATGGTTGAAGGCTCAGTCCCAAAAGACTGACCCACTTTAAACACCAACTGCTAGTCTACCTGTGCTCCTGACGGATCGGCTACAAACCCGAAGTTCCCATGATCTTTTTCTCGAGTTTGATCCTTTGTCGGAGGGGCTCACAGAGCTCAAGGAAATGTTTACTTAGGTTTATGATTGTCTTATAAAGGATATGCTAAAGGTATCGATGAACAACCAGATGAACAGGTACATACAGCAAGGTTTGAAAAGGTCCCAAAGGGGGCGCCTGGGTGGCTCAGTCGGTTGAGCGGCCGACCTCAGCTCAGGTCATGATCTCGCGGTCCGTGAGTTCGAGCCCCGTGTCGGGCTCTGTGCTGACAGCTCAGAGCCTGGAGCCTGTTTCGGAATCTGTGTCTCCCTCTCTCTGACCCTCCCCTGTTCATGCTCTGTCTCTCTCTGTCTCAAAAATAAATAAAACGTTAAAAAAAAAAAAAGAAAAAAAAAGAAAAGTTCCCAAGGGCAGGAGCTTCTGTCCCCAAGGAACTGGAGTGCACCCCCATCTGGTCAGGTGGATGTGTTCACCGAGGCACAAGTTCAAGTCTTGTTGTTCAGGAGATTTTGCAGATCCTATCTGCAGCCTCCACTCTCCCCTTTCCCTTTCCAGAGGCTGGGTTGGCTGAAAGTACCAGTCTTCTAATGATTGGGTCTTTCTGGTGACCAGTCCCCCCCTAAGACCGTCTAGTGGCCCCACATTAAGCTACTACACGAGCATACACTGCAGTGTGGTCAAAAGGGGCTCCTTATGGGGTTCATGAATAGCTCAGTTGGTTAAGCATCTGACTCTTGATGTTGGCTCAGGTCATGATCTCACAGTTTGTGAGTTTGAGCCCCACATCGGGCTCTCTGCTGACAGCGTGGAGCCTGCTTAGGATTCTCTGTCTCTGTCTCTCTGTCAAATAAATAAATAAACACTAAAAGAAGGGGGAGGCTTCTTATGAACAACAAAAGACACTCCTATCGCTCAGGGCATATTCTAAGGGTTTTCAGAGCTCTCTGTCAGGAACTGAGGAAAAAGACCGAATACATTTCTCAATATCCCACAGGTCACTGTTCCTAGAATATGTTATTCTGCCTTTTGAGCCCTTATTCTTCCTGGGAGATATCACTCTTATTCCTCTAAGAAAATATTTTCTCTATCTTTTTTTTTAATGTGTTTATTTTATTTCTGAGAGAGAGAGAGAGAGAGAGAGAGACAGAGTGTGAGCGGGGAAGGGGCAGAGAGAGGGAGACACAGAATGGGAAGCAGGCTCCAGGCTCTGAGTTGTCATCACAGAGCCCGATGCGGGGCTCGAACTCACTAACAGTGAGATCATAACCTGAGCCGAAGTCGGAGGCTTAACTGACTGAGCCACCCCAGACGCCCCTCTACATTTTTTTAAATACAACTTTTTCCCCTTAATGTCAACTCAAATCCTATTCACTTCATAGTATCTTCATAAATAATCTCAGTACATATTGATCTTTCTCTATAATGTCACACTTTGTCTATTCCTAATAATTTTCTCAATTAGCAATATATTATATTGCTTGATATTCTCATTTCTGTGTATCTAGATTTCTGTTGTCTAGATTGAAAGCTCCCTGATGACTGAGAAAGTATCTTCTCAGTCATTAGGTGCTAGAGACCTAACGGGTTTCCGTTAATTGTTACCGGGGGACAGGGTTCCTACCTGTCATGACTATATAATGCTTTCACATATTTACGTGGTGATGGAAACTAAAGACTCCCACCCTAGTGAAGGAATTCACTAGAAAACTCACGAATCCCAGCCTCAGAGACGAGATTTCTCTTATTTTAAGAGGGACATGGTATTGCGATCGCAACTTTCATTTTGTTACAACACTGACAATTCTACGGACCTGTGGGCTTTGCACCTCATTAGAGACATTGGTAGGGCCGGGAAGTGCTGAGAAGGCAGTCAGCTCGAGTTCAAATACACAAATGATCAGAGATGACCACAGAAATGGAAACAAAACTCTTCTGGATCTTTTCACCCCTCCGGACACTGTTCTCTGTTCTAGTACCTGGAACATCGGCGCCTTTGCTCGGGGCCATTCACCTACACCTAGCACATAGATCCTTCTATGTGGCACCACCAACCTCGTATTCTAACGGACGATGTCCTGGCGGATGAACGCTGGCGTGGGTTTCTGCAAACGGCCCGCAATATTATCATGAGAGTCGTCCCACAGCAAAATTTCCTAGCTCTGTTTCCTAGCTGTTTGGGTTTGTGGCTCGGTCAAGTAGGAGGAAAGCAAGACCGGAAAAAAAGAGATACAACTGGGAGCTGGGTTGGGGGGGGGGGGGGTATCGGGGAAAAGGAGTAGAGAGAGTAGGTTGCAGCCCGGCAGCCTAGCCAAAGAGGGCCGTGGGGGTGATAGGATTTCAGAAGCCTCTGACAATTCACCGGCTTTCTTTAACTTAAAAGCGGAAAACAGCGTCTGGCCCAAAGTGCTATTTCAATTTAAATGTGTGAAAGGGAGGCATTATGTCCGCATCATATTAATTTGGGCTGTTCTATGTAAAGGAGAACTGAAAGAGTCCCGTTTTTTCCCCCTCCCGACGCCCCCGAGTTTCTGAATCTATTTTTAGCTTTTGTCCTTTTGGCTCAGCCAGGAGCTGCCTTGAGACTCGGTCTATGGAAATGTGCCGGGCTCTGAACTGAGCTGTAAAGAATGGAAGGTGAAACTCTGAGCTGTTAGATTCATGGCTGGGGTTTTTACACACACATAAAATATGAATCTCAGTTGTATACAAAGCTGAACCCATCGTGCCAAAAGAATCCCAGTCAAGCAGGCCAGTAAAATGAAATCCTCTTGGACTAATTTAAAGAGACCTGAGTGATATAAATTGTGGCCTGCTCAAATGCAGGAAATAAAAAAAAAAAAAAAATCCAACTTGAATCCACACTTCTCTCTCGGTGTGGTTGGCAGTGCTGGTGTATGAGCGATGGGAACAAAAAACAGACCGGGAAGTTAGATCCCGATTCATTTTCCAAATCACTCTGCCGCTCCCTGTTTATACTGGTCTTGTGGGTCTAATGAAACCCTCTTCAGCGAGAATTTAATACAGAGATAAACTTTTCAATAAATACATGGCTCTGAGTTGGCTGGATGCAATGCCTTCCAGTCTGGTATTACCACTTCTCTGGAATTGGTATGCATAGAAGGAAAATGCTCGTAAAACCATTCCCGATAAAAGAATTAATTCACAGAGAACACTGAGCCGGAATCTCTGCCTATTAGACTGAGATTTCTCTATTTCATTTGATTTTTCACTAACCATCTTCTAGGTCTTTTGTTATCTTACTGGTACCCACGCTCAAGGTCCCTCTGACCTTCTTAAATAAGCACTTAACTGGCTATTACAGCAATTAAATACAATTGTATGTAAAGAGGTTTCGTTGTATGTAAAAAGGTAACCTGCTTAGGAGAGTTCAGGTGGTGGAAGAAAACACACTTACAAATAATCTGTGTGACCTTGAGGATGAGTTTCCTTTGGAGCAACACTTAAGCTCTGATCTTCTCTAAGCAATTGGTTTGTTAGGATTTCGGGAGGGAAGTGCATTGTCTTCAGGACATCAGGAGATGTGATCTGCTCTTTTCTGTAGAATATAGAAAAAGAATTTTTTTTTAATTTAAAAACAATTTTTTTTTACATTTATCTATTTTTGAGAGACAGAGCACAAGTGGGGGAGGGGCAGAGAGAGAGGGAGACACCGAATCCGAAACAGGCTCCAGGCTCTGAGCTGTCAGCACAGAGCCACGAACTGTGAGATCATGACCTGAGCCGAAGCCGGACGCTCAACCGACTGAGCCACCCAGGCGCCCCTAGAAAAGAATTTCTATGGCTGCCACTGAGTTAGGTTTCTTGGGAAAGACACTTTCATCGGGTCATTGATGTGTTAATTTAAAAATTATGTTTTCCACTCGAGAGAGGGAGACACGGAATCCGAAGCAGGATCCAGGCTCGGAACTGGCAGCACAGAGCCCGGTGTGGGGCTTGAACTGACGAACTGTGAGATCTTGACCTGAGCCAAAGTCGGACGCCCAACCGACTGAGCCACCCAGGAGCCCCTAAACAAATATTTGTGAGCGTGCATTAGTGTTCTGGGTATTCGTAATAATCCAGGTCATGATCCTTCACTCGATAAGTCCATCAACGTGCAGAGAAGACAGCGTAGTCATGACTGTCTTACCAAAAATTAGGTTTCCTCTTTCTCGTGGTACACATGAAAATCTCCGAAGGGGAAATACTCCTTTTTCCTTCAATTTCAAAAACAACAAAAACCTACAGTTTTGTGCGAAGGGCTGTGGCTCATTTCTCCAAATGTTGAGTAAATTGCTTTTTTCCAACCTCATGTGCTCATAAAAAGGGGAGCATGATTAATGTTGTAATCAATTGTGTAAGTGGCTCATAAGGATTAAAAGCGTAAGAGAAAGTAGACGTTGTTTCAAGAAGCTGTGTTTTGAAACTGAGAAAGGTAGCATATATAAAGATAAGACAAATAATTACTGAACACAAAAATAAACACTTGCTTATGATTTTTCCCCCTAAGGAAACAATTTGCCAAAAGAAATGTGAGTTTTAAAATGCACAGTCACAATATGAAGTTGTAACATAAAGATTGTTTGGTAAGCCAAACAAGGATTTTTCTGAACTATTTGATACTGAGATATGTGCTACAGAAATTAAAAAAAAAGCATTCTGAGTACGGCCACTAAAATAGAGATGATAATTTTTTTTCTTTGAGGGTCTCTCTTAAATGTTAAAAGTTCTGGGGTTTTTTTTTTTTTTTTTTCCTCTAGGGAGAGTTCCTGTTGTTTATCATCTCTCTAAGAGAAAATTCTATTTCCTAATACACTTAATCAAAACTTAACTCTAGTGGTTATTTTTGTAAGGTCATTCTGATAGGACCTTTTGCAAAAATGATGGCCCTGAGCTCTGCTTAAAGTTCACGCTTGTCTGGCTTGGCAGGTTCCTATAGCTTGGGGCAAATCGGCCCTTATTCTGGGGTGGAAATAGGTGCCTGCCTACCAGAGTGATCAGAGGCACACAAAAGTCTTACAACCCAGAGCCCTCTCCCGTCAAGCTAATATTACTACAGAGTTTGAAGTCCTGGTGTTAATGATTTCTTTTTATGCTGCAGCCGGGGACGGCCATAGATTCCACTTCATTTTCCTGGGCTGGCAGTGGCTGCTGGAACCACACCTTTAAGATTGTTTCACTGCTAAAAACATCATCGGAAAAGAGTAGGGAGATCGTTTAACAAACGCCTGTCATGGGTCAAGGCTAGATTGCAAATGACAATCTTGTGGGTTATTAGTTTTACCATATAAAGCTCAAATACCTCCTAGAAGGGTATTCTCTGTATCATTTCATTTAGGGGATCCTTTTTACTTGGGTAAGTTTGTATATGCAAATATGTATACACATGCATACGTACTTACATATGTTAATACACGTACATACGTACCTATATAATTATAGATATCGGGAATATAGACATTTATGTATTGACAGTTTTACACACATTGTGAAAATAGAGCTGTGCAGATTTTTACAAAGTGAACATACTAGTGTATAACCACCACTCAGATCAAGAAATAGAATATTTCTAGCACCTCCAAAAGCCCACCCCCGTGTCCCTTCAGTCATTCTGTACCCCTTCCGTCATGATAGCAATATTCTGATTTCTACCACTGTAGATTAGATTTGATGGCTAATGAAGCCATAAAGTACGTTTTCGTTTTTGGTCTGGCTTCGTCATTCTTTAAGCCACCCTTATGTTCGTGAGACTCTGTCATGCTGTGACATGTGGTTACAGTTTATTTTTATCATTGTATAACATTCTATTTTATGAATATAACACAATGTATTATTACTTATTACTGCTTATTAGCATTTGGGTTATTTCTAGTTTGGGGTGATGAACGCTGCTGTGAGCATTCTTACATATTTCTCTTGTAGCATATACGAGAGCATATTCTTAAATGTCATTCGTAAATTGCTTGGTCATAGGAGATGCATAACCTAAGCTTTGATAAATGCCGGTAACCAATTTTCTGAAGAAATCGTGTGAATTTATACTATTATCAGAAGTGTCAAAGATTTCTAGATACTCGAATCCTGGCCACCACTTTGTGCTGCCATTTTGTAAGATGTAGTAGAATCTCACTGTGGCTTTGGTTTGTATTTCCCTGATGATGAATGATGGTGAGCTTCGTTTGACATACTTATTAGTCAAATATGTCTTGACTAATAGTATGATATCCTATTTCGTGGAGGATATCGAAATCCTTCTTTCGTGAAGACTCTTCAAGTCTGTAGCCTGTTTTCTATTGGGTTGATTGCTGTTTTCCATACTGATGACCAGAATTTAAAAATAAATTCTTGGGGCTCCTGGGTGGCTCAGTGGGTTGAACGTTGGACTCTTGATTTCAGTTCAGGGCATGATCCCAGGATTGTGGGATCGAGCCCTGCAACAAGCTCCACACTGAGCATAGACCCTGCTTAATATTCTTTCTTTCTCTCTTTTCCTCTGCTTCTTTCCCCTGCTCATGCTTTCTCTCTGTCTTGGTCTCAAAGAAAGAAGGAAAGAAAGAAAGAAAGAGAGAAAGAAAGAAAGAAAGAAACAAAGAAAGAACGAATGAAAGAGAAAGATTCTCTAGATACAAGTCCTTTATGAGATACATGCATTCAAAAATCTCCCAATATTTGTCTCTTTTTTACACCTTTATTGGTGTCTTTTGGAAAACGGAAGTACTTAATTTTAACGAATTTCAACTTATCAATGATTATTTTATTTTTAATAATTTTTGTCCTGGGGCACCAGGCTGGCCAAGTTGGTGGAACATATATGACTCTTGATCTTGGGGCTGTGAGTTTGAGCCCCATGCTGGGTGTAGACATTACTTAAAAAAATAATTTTTGTCCTGATTAAGAAATCTTTGCTTACTCCAAAGTCATGAAGATGTTTATATATAGACCTATATGCCACCTACAATTGATTGTTGCTATGCATAATGGTAGCAGAAAATGTCTGTACAATGAATATCTAATTCAGTGAACACTATTTATTGAAAGTACTGTCCCTTTTCACTGAATAGCAGTGACACCTTTGTCTTCAGTGACTGTATCTATTTGAGTATCTTGGTTCCTCTCTTATATTCTGCTGGTCTGTTTGCCTTTCTTTGCACCAATACCACTCTGTTTTATTCCTGGCAGGCTTGTTATGTCTTGATATCTAATCGTGTAAGTTTTCCAACTTTTTCTTCCTCAAGATTGTTGTCGTTTTGACCATCCTTTCACATTTTAATATACATTTTAGAATCAACTTGTCAACTTACATATCACCATTGTCACAAATGTACTGACACACACAATCTGCTAGGAATTTTATCTGGATTGTATTGAATCTCTGCATAAATTTGGGAGAGTTGACTTTTTTCTTCCATTGGATTTTTCTATCCATGAATATGGCATATCATACCATTAATTCAGGTCTCTTTTCATTTCCTTCAATAATGGCTCATTCTTTACGATGTGGAGATCTTACATATCTTTATTTCTAGAATATAGAAATAAAATTAACATTTGTATATTTACCTTATAGCTGGAGAACATGCTAAGTTGATTTATTCATTCTAGTAATTTTTATGTAGATTTTTAAAGATTTTTCCACAGATAAAAAAAATTGTCTTCAGATAGTGATAGTTGTATTTTTTCCCTTTCTAATTTTTATTTTTTCTTACTTTATCAGCAAAGACCTCCAGGAAAATGATAAATAGAAGTGGTGGGCTTCCTTGTCTTGAAGTACTTTCAGTGTTTCACCACGATATAGGTATTTGTTGTCAGCTTTTTTGTGCATATGTGCTATCAGATTATGGGTTTTCTGCCATTTCCAGTGTGCCAAAAGTTTTGTTTTTAGTTCTTCATAGGTTTTGCATTTTATTAAATGCAAACCACTGAGAAAATCATATGATTTTTCTCCTTCATGCTAACGATGCAGTGAATGGTATGGATTCTTTTCCAAAAGTTTGGTCAATATCACAGCCCTAAAATAAATTAAACTTGGCCAAGATGCATTGTCCTTTTCTATATTTTGGATTTGATTGTCGGGTTTTTTTAAATAGGATATTTTACATCTACTTTTATAAAAGCTACTGGCCCATCTTAAAATTGATTTTTTTTTCCTTCATCTAAAGGTTCTTCTTTAGTTGAAGTGTCAAGAAACCATAGAATGAGTTGGTAAGTATGTTTTCTTTTTCTTTCTCTAAAATCTATTGTTTTTAATGTGTAATCAAAGTAATATTATGTTTCTCTTTAATGCTCGGAAGATTTCACCAGCAAGCCATCTGGGCCAGAAGTTCTCTTCGTGAATACAAAGTTGCATTTTTCAAGCACTTTATCTATCTCAGCTGAATTTTCAAATTTATTGGCATAGAATTACTCCTAATAAACCTTTACTATTAAAAAAAATTTTTTTTTACATTTATTTATTTTTTGAGAGACATAGAGAGACACAGCACAAGTTGGGGAGGGGCAGAGAGAGAAGGAGACACAGAACCCAAGCAGGTTCCAGGCTGCAAGCTGTCAGCACACAGCCTGATGCGGGGCTTGAACTCACAAACCGTGAGATCATGATGTGAGCCAAAGTCAGACGCTTAACCGACTGACGCACCCAGGCGTTCCAAATCTTTATTATTTTTAAAATATCTGTGAGGCCTATGGAACCTATAGCGTGCCCACTGTTTCATTCCCAATACGACTGATTTATGCCTTTTGTCTTCTTGACCAATCTTGCTAAGCATTTATGAGTTTTATTACTTTTTTTTACATTAAGTTTGATCTTGATTTTCCTCAAATGTACCTTTTTTTTTTCGATTTCAGTGATTTGTTCTCTCTTCTTTGTTAAATAGGTTTTTGTTTAATTTTCTCTCTCTCTCTCTCTCTTTTTTTTTTCTCCTAGCTCCCTGAGATTGATACTTAGATCAGGCATTTCCCCCTTCTGTATGTATTTAAAAACTTACTAATTTCTTCCTAAATTTCGCTCTAGCTTCTTTCCATAAAATTTGACTTACGTTTTTATTTTCGTTCAGTTCAAAAATAATTTTTTTTGAAGTTTCCTTTAGGATTTCTAATTTGGCCCATGGATTAAAGAGGAATTGCCTAAGTTACAAGCATTTGGGGGGTTTTCCAGTTATGTTTTGTGTTTATTCCCAGTTTAATGCCACTTTGTTCAGAGAGTACTCTGTGTATGATTTCAATACTTTGGAATTTTTGAGGCTTGCTTTATAGCTCAACATATGGTCACTTTTGGTAAATGTTTAGTTTACACTTGAAAACAATGTGTTTCATGCAGCTGTTGGATACAGGATTTTATTAATGTCAATTTGGTTAAGTTTGCCAATTTTGTTTTCAAATATTTTATTCCTCTAGTAATTTTTGGTTTGTAAAAGAAGTGTATTACAATCTCCAAGTACGACTGTAGGCTTATTAATTTTTCTTATGTCTTTATTTCTGTCCTGTTTCTTTCTACCGTATTTCCCTCATATTTCTCATGTTATGTATTGCCCTTTTATTCTTTTTTTTAATTAAGTGAGGTAATTTGTTTATTTTGTTAAGTTTTAAAAACTCAGGATTTAGATTTTTAATTAAATCTATTTTTCTATTATCTAATGTATTAATCCCACTTTTATTTTTATTATTTCCGTGTGTGTGTGAGTGTGTGTGTGTGCGTGTCTGTATATGTGTGTGTTTGGTTCATTTTGTTGTTCTTTTTCTAACTTCTTGAGCTGAGAATTTATTTATTTTTCTCCTTTCATTTATATTGATAAATATATTAAAGGTTATAGACTTTTCTCAGGCCTGCCTAAAATAGATCCTGTGGATTCCTCACTACACTTTGCATTTCTCTCTGTCATTCAAGAGTTGTTTAATAGAAGTTTTTAAATTAACAGTTAGGAAACCCATTTAAAAAGTTTATTAATATTTCCAAGTTTGGCTACACTGTGATCTGAGAGTATTGACTGAGATATTTCCAAGTTATGAAGCTTACTAATGTTTTCTTTGTGACCTCATACATGAGCAGTGTTTTGTATGTTCACTTTTTGCTTATTTTTAATGTTTATTCATTTTTGAGAGACAAAGAGAGATGGAGTGTGAGCGGGGGAGGGGCAGAGAGAGAGGGAAACACAGAATCCGAAGCAGGCTCCAGGCTCTGAGCTGTCAGCGCAGCGCCCGAGTTGGGGCTCGAACTCACAAACCGTGAGATCGTGACCTGAGCCGAAGTCGGATGCCCAATGGACTGAGCCACCCAGGCGCCCCGATGTTCAGTTCAGAAGAAAGTGAATTCTTCATTCCTAGGGTAGATTTTACATACTATGTATATTTATTTATATCCCTGTGGTCTACTTATTGGCTATATCATTAGATTCTCTATAACTTTAATTTTTGTCTATTAATTTGTCTTATTTTGCCCATCGAATTTGAGCCTTTCAGAATCCATCAGTTTGGGACATAGCTTGTATATATAGCAAAGAATTGTTTTTTTCATCAGCTAAATTAAAAACCCTCTGTTATAAAAGTCAGTGAAGCCTGTCTCATTTATGCCATATTATTTTATGTTATAGTTATCATGTGCACTGTATTTGTCATGTTCCTTTATATGATAGTTTAAAAATTCTTTATACAATTTGTTGATATATAGGAAAGTTTGTATTTTTGTTCTATTAGGTATCTTTGTACTTATATCCATTTATTGTCCTCATTGCCTTTGATTTAGGAGTTGCCTAATTTCAAATTTGTCAGAACATCAAATACAAAAGAAAGCATAGGGGTGCCCGGGTGGCCCAGTCAGTTAAGCCACCGACTCTTGATTTTTGCTCAGGTCATGATCCCAGGGTTATGAGGTCGAGCCTGCGTAGGGCTCAGTGTCGAGTGTGGCGCCTGCTTTGGATTCTCTCCCTCTGTTCCTCTCCCCCACTTACACTCTCTGTCTCTAAAAAGAAAAAATAAGGCATATACCATGTAAGGTGTGGTTTATTATTTTTCCATCCTCATTCTCAATTTTGTTTTAATTTTGTATCTATACTTTCTTACATTAAATTCCACCAGCCATCTTTTTTTTTTTTTTTTTTTTTTGAAGTTCCCTAGTCATCTCTTGGGCTGAGTACAGATTATTTTCTATTCAAGAAGGGATAAGGGGCTCAGGATTCCTTGAGTTACTGCCTGCTTTAAGCTGTTTTTCTATAGCCTTGATATTTAGAGACCAGTGTGACTGGGTATACTGTCTTTGATTTAGACTTTTGTTAGTTGAGTGTTTTGAAAATACTGTTGCATAGTTACCTACTCTGTATGTTATTTTACGTAAGTTTAATTATGGTCTAATTCTCGTATCCTTATAAATTGACTTAATTTTTTCCCCCCTGCGAATCCTGAGGACATTTTCTTTATCTTTAAAGTCTCATGGTTTCCCTGGGATCAGTCCGAGACCTGATTGCTGTGGTTGCTCCCTCCTACTGCGTGGACCCTTTCTTTACAAAGATTTAAATCTTCTTTTATTTATGGAGAACTTTCTGGGATTACACTTTTGTTTTTTAATTATTATTATTTTTTTTATTTTTAGAAACAGGGAGAAAGAAAGCAAGGGCTAGTGGGGGAGGGGCAGAGGGAAAGGGAGAGAGAAAGAGAGAGAGGAGGCTACACACTCAGAACAGAGCCCAACTTGGGGCTTGATCTCACGACCCTGGGATCATGACTTGAGCTGAAATCAAGAGTCGGTTGCTTAGCCAACTGAGCCACTGAGGTTTCCCAGAGTAGACTTTTAAATATGAATTTTAATCTACTTTCTAAAACAACTTTTTTCTGGGTCTCCAATTTTACGTCACCTTTGTCTTCTTTGCTTCTCTTTGTTACATTCTTTCTAAATCTTTCAAAATCTTTTCATTTTCCTCATTTCCATTCTTTCCTTAAATGCTTCTTAATAGACTTTCAAGTTAGTCTCTTCTTTGATTAAGTTTTCACTTAGTGTTTTCCTCTGAAGTGATTTTGTCCTTTCTCGCTTTATTTTCCTCTCAGCTCAACTGACTCTCATTTCAGTCCTGCCCTTTTTATGTTTCCTTGTGTGTTCTAAGTTGTAAAATTTCTCATGCAAACTGTTTTTTTCTCCCATATCCCTAAATACTTCCTGATGGATATTTTAATTCAGTTTGGAGGATTGTGTCCTTTTTCATCACTTTTTTAAAATATAATTTATTGTCAGGTTGGCTAACATACAGTGTATACTGTATGCTCTTGGTTTTGGGGGTAGATTCCCGTGGTTCATCGCTTACATACAACACCCAGTGCTCATCCCAACAAGTGCCCTCCTCAATGCCCATCACCCATTTTCCCCTCTCCCCCCACCCCCCCCCCCCATCAACCCTCAGTTTTTTCTCTGTATTTAAGAGTCTTTTATGGTTTGCCTTCCTCTCTCTCTGTTTGAAACTATTTTTCCCCTTCCCTTCCCCCATGGTCTTTCTCGAGTTCCACATATGAGACATCACCTTTTTTTGTTGTTGTTTTTGTTTTGTCTTTAGAGACATGAAAGTTTTCATTGACTGAATTATTCTCTTTTTATGTTTTATTTTTAGAGTAATTTTCAGTAGATGAAGACCGTTTCTTAGTGTTCCCATGGAGAGGGCTGGTAGTTTGGGGTGTTCTATAGCATTTATAGTTTAAGACATCCTCTTTCATTAATGTAGTGAAATACAGCCCTTCATGGATAGTCTTTGTGTCTTTGTTTTATGGAGGTTTGTTTCAGTGGGAAGGATGGTGTGTCCTTTAACGTTAGTTTGCTTGATTTCTTTTGTCCTGTGAAACCTTTTATTTCCTCTTGCTTTTTCCCTCACCAGGAGGACTTTCACGGGTTTCCCTCTTTCTTTTTACCATCTTCTTATCCAAAGTGTTATTTCAACCTTGTCTCATGTGAACTATTTGAGTCTTTTCTCTGCAGGTAGTAAGTTTATCTATTAGTGTAATTTTCTACTGTTTTCACACCTAGGAAGGATTTTTTTTCTTTATAAAGGTTGATTTACGTTAATGTCATGTCTGATGACATTTCCATTCTTCTCTCTTCTGTAGAGTTTTGGGTTTTTTTTGTTTTTTTGTTTGTTTGTTTTGTTTTGTTTTGAGCTGCACTTGCTCTTAGGGACGATTTGTAGCAGCACTTTGAGAGAGAGCTCATTGGATTTGGTGTGCATTTTTCTAGTTATAGGAGCCTTGAAGGCAGAATTTTCGGTGAGGTCTAATTATACTAATTTCATGGGATTATGCAGATTTATTTATTATTATTGTTACTCATTTTCTTTTGGAAGATATAGTAAGAAATTGAGATTTATACCACATCCATTACCTTGGCTACCTAGACATCTGGCTGCTATTTCAAATTTTTTTTTTAACATTTATTTATTTTTGAGACAGAGAGAGACAGAGCATGAGCGGGGGAGGGGCAGAGAGAGAGGGAGACACAGAATCGGAAGCAGGCTCCAGGCTCTGGGCCATCAGCCCAGAGCCTGACATGGGGCTCGAACTCACGGACCGCAAGATTGTGACCTGAGCTGAAGTCGGACGCTCAACCGACTGAGCCACCCAGGCGCCCCGTGGCTACTATTTCTACAACACTTTAGAGATACCAATCTATTTTCTTCTGAATTCTATAATTCATTTATCAAAAGTCAACTTTTAGTCTTCTTGCTCCTTTGAAGGTACGTGTCTTTTTTTTCTGGGTGCTTTTAAATTGTTTTCTTTTTTTAAAAAAGTTTATTTATTTTGAGAGAGAGAGAGACAGAGAGAGGGAGGGAGAGAGAGAATCCCATGTTGAGCATGGAGCATGTCACGGGGCTCGATCTCACAACCATGAGATCATAAACTGAGACAAGATCAAGTCTTTTCTTTTTCTCTTCTAAATTTCATTCTGATTGCCAAAATGTGGTTTTCTTTGTCTTTATCCTTCTTGGGTTTTGTAGAAATTCTTCAGTATAATGTCCACTATCATTTGTCAGTATACATTTTTTTTAGTCAGCATCTCTTCTTCTATTATTTCTTTCCCATATCCCCCCTTTTCTTTTTTTCTGGGAAACCAATTAAATACTATTTATTTGAATTTTGTACCATACTCCAGATTTCTCTTTTCCCCACTTCTGAATTTCCTATCCCTTTTTTTATTTTTGCATTTATCAGGATATTTTCAGTTGACATAAGTCTCAGTTCACTAATCTTTTCTTTTGTTGTGCTTAACTATTGTTTCACCTAATTCCGAGGCAGTGGGTTTAGTTAAATTTTACTTTTTAGCCCCCAAATTTTTATGCTATTCTTTCTTTTATAGATGTCGTCTTGTCATCTATTTGGTGAAGTACATGAAAAGTCTTAAAGTCTATGTCTATAATATCTGTATTGTCTGCGTGTTTCTTTTTTATAATGGTTCTATTGAGATACAATTCACATATAATACAATTCACCTTTTTAGAGTATGCAATTCAATGGTCTTTTAATATATTAGAAAGTTTGTGCAAATATGACTGCTCTCTGAATCTAGTGCATTTTTATCACTCAAAAAGGAACCTCATGTCCATGAGAAGGCACTTCCCATTCTTTTTCCTACCAAGCCCCTGGAAACTACTAACCCAACTTCTGCCTCTATGCATTTGCCTATTCTAGACACTTCCTATAAAAGGGGTCGTACCATATGTGGACTTCTGTGACTGACTTCTTTCACTTAGCCTAGTGTTTTCAAGGTTCACCTGTGTATTAGCATAGACCAGTATTTTATTTCTTCTTATGGCTAATATTCCATTGTGTAGATACAGCACATTTTTTTGTACATTCATCAGTTAATGGACAGGTTGTTTCTACTCTTTGGCTACTGCAAATAAAAGTGTTATGAATATTGAAGTACAAGTTTCTGTGTAGATATGTGTTTTCATTTCTCTTAGGCGTATACCTGGGGGTGGAATTGCCTATTGTATGGTAACTCCATCTTTAACTTTCGAGAAACTGCCAAAATTTTTCCCCCCAATATCATTGCACCATTTACATTCCCAACACCAACGTATGAGGTTACAACATCTCCACATCTTAACCAATATTTGAATAGATGCTGCTGCTGCTGATTATTACTATTATTGCCATACCAGTGGAGATAGGGTGAGATCTCCCTGTGATTTTGGTTTGCTTTTCCTGGGTTACTAATGATGTTAAGCATGTTTTCATATGTTTTTTTGGTTATTTGTATATATTCTTTGGAGGAATGTCTACTGAAATCATTTGCCAATTATTTAATGAGAAGCCCAGGTCTTCTTTTATATATATTCACGAACTACCTGGATAAAATCCTTTGGAAAATCTCCCCAAATATGCCCAAACTTCTGGCCACATCACATCTAGTGATTCCCATGTTATAAGCCTCCCCCAGGCTTCAGCCATTTATTTTCATGTCTGGTGATCTTCCTGGGTCTCCCATCAGACTGGTTGGACACAGAGTTTCTGGGGTTAGTCTCCAAGAGTGGAAGGAGAGAGATGATCCAGAAGTGGATTTGCAGTGCTGTGACCAGAAGATGGGAGCAGAAGGAGGTAGGAGATGAAGCTCTGCATCTCTGTTTTCTGGTCCTTTTAGGAGACCCTGTGGTTGACAGGAGGGACTTGGAGATGGGTTGGGGATGTGGATGAAGTCCCAGATAATTTACAGGTAATATCATCAGCTGTAATTTTTAATATTGATGTGCTTAACTATTGCATTTTTTGATTTGTTTTCTATTGGCTTCACTTCCTCTTAGTTATAATACACAACCCTTAACTACAGTGTATGGGTTTCTCGCTCTTATCCCTTCATCCTTGGTGTTATTTGAATCCTTCATTTTGTGTCTACATATGGTACAGACCCATGAATATGCTGCGTTATGTAGCCGCTGACCTTTAATGGAAATTTTTACGTTACCAGAAAAATATTTAAATCTTTTATGTGCAACATATTTGCCATTTTCACAACATTTCTTTCCTTTTGGAGATTGAAAGTCCCATCTGGGATCTTTTTCTTCCTTTATGAAGAATGCCTTTTAACATATCTATTAGCATAGGTCATGGAAACATAATTATCAACTGGTCTTTTTGATACGACATCTTATATCCTGAGTCGGATATGTTTAGGTAGGATGGGATTAGTGAACAAGGCAGAAGATAGAGCAATGCATTGAAAATGTGGGCTTCAGCAGGTAAATATTAGAGGCCATCAATAGAAAATATACTTGTTGGGGCACCTGGGTGGCTCAGTTGGTTGGCCGTCTGACTTCGACTCAGGTCATGATCTCGCAGTTCACGAGTTCGAGCCCCGTGTCGGCTTCTGTGCTGACAGCACAGAGTCTGGAGCCTGCTTTGGATTCTGTGTCTCCCTCTCTCTGCCTCTCCCTGGTTCATGTTCTGTCTCTGTCTCTCAGAAATAAACGTTAAAAAATTTTTAAATAAAAAATATACTTGCCGAACCCAACAGTTAATATATTTTCACCTTTTGAAAGTTAGACAAATAAGAGAGGGTCAAGTGATAAAGGCTGAAAATGATAAATGATCATAGGGGTATATTAAAACATAGTTTTGTTTCTCTGGTTTCTCCTTAGACCCTGACTGTAGACCTCATATTGGTGTATTTCAGTATCCCAAATAAAAGATTATTACAAAAGTTACAATTCATTGTTTAGCATAATATCTAGTGTGATGTAGACATTCAATGAATGCTTGAAGAATGGATACATGAATGAATGGGTCAAAGTTGTAGAGTCTAGTAGACCCGATGGAGAGGCTCTTTTCTTTTACATACAGGTAAAATATAAGGATCTCAAAGAATGAAATGCCGTTTTGTCTCTAGCTAAAGGAGAGAGAAGGGGGGAGACTGGGGTGGTAGACACACAATGGGTAATAGAATCTCAAAGAAAATGAAGAGTTATTTCTCTTGAATGCCCTGTAAGCATTATCAACCTTATCATACATTTCATAAAATTTCGCAATGCAATTGATTTTTCAGAAATCAACTTTTTGTATAGCAATAAACTCATCTTTAACAAGTCAGCTGACAAAACTTTAGTTGCCTATAATAAGACTGGGAGAGAAGAGAACAGATTCAAATTTAGCCACTTAAACAGATTTTCTAGTTACTGAATCTAACTGCAAAAAATCTCCCTTTTTTGAAAAGGAAATCTAAAAGTTCTTTACAGAACTTGCAAACAGTTGACAAGAAAACTTCCTGGGAATGATAATGGCAGTGTTTGCTTGTTTATTTCTCTATCTGAGGGTTTCTTATCAGATTAACCTACTTAAAGCAATGTTTTTTAGAGCCTGGTTCTTCTTTGCAAAGAATACACAGTGTGTGATTCCTTAAGAACCTAAAGAAAGAAAGAGTAACCTTCCATGAAAATGCCAACTTGACCCTAAGGCAAAATTTCAAATTGCAGACCACTTATAGCCACTAATTTATCTGCCACCACTTTCCATACTGTGACTCATTAAGGGCACAGAGTTTCGTTGTTTTACTACGATCTAGAAATTGTGGCTGAGGATCTTAGGAGAATCACTACTTACTCATCCTTTCAATCTTCTCCACGCATAGGTAGAAGTCAAAGTCAGAAGCATCCTTGTTTGTTGACGTGTGCACCTTATGCACATGATTATCTGGGCTGCGCTTCTGGCTGCTGTTAGAGTTGTTCTGCAAAGTGGTAAAAATCTCCTTTTGTTTAGATCTAAAGAGTATCACAGAAGGGAGGTCCTTAAAGGCCCTCCTGTGGAAAGATGAGCTTTGAGTGTCTCGTTCACGGTCATAAAACTACTTAAAAGTTTTGTATCATTCTTTGGGGGAATTTTTTCAATTAAATTATGAGAGTCACTTTCCTACTATTGTAAAATGAGTTTAAAGTTTTTTGAAACATAATAATCATAACGTGGGCAAAAATATTTTTCAAGAAGAAACAAGGAGGCCACCGGAACTGGAACTGAGAGGCATTAAGATGTTTATAAAGTTGCAATAATTTCAATAATGTAATGCTGATAAATCTATCAGAGGAATAGAAAAAAACTCCAGAAACACACCAAATTACATATATGACACGTGATATATGGCAAAGCTAGCACTTCAGATAAGGGTAGACATTTCAATAACTTGATTATTCGTGTTAAGTAATTGGAAAAACTAGGAAACTCAACTGTGTACTTCAAATAGTATACTAAATTGAATGCAGATTTATTAAGAATTGAATAAGAAAACAAAAATCATTTAAAAATAAAATATAGGTGAAAATTTAAATAACTGAAAAGCAGGGATGGTTACCTAAGAATAACTACAAAGGGGAACTAAATGGAAAAATGCTAGATTCAATTTTATTAAAAAGATTTTCTCTATAAGAATACCTATAAATTGAACATTAACACAACTAGTTTGCAAAATTTGTATAATTTTCATGAACTAGAAAGTTTTCATAGAGAAAACGCTATAAGTCAGTAGGAAGGAAAAGCAAAGATAAATGAGACTCACCACAGCCATCCACAAAAGAATTAAAACAATCGATATAGACATTTTTACAATGTTACTATGACTAATAAACCAGAGTAAATTAAAAATTAAAAAAAACATTTTTTAATGTTTTTAATGACAGCATTTTTATCTATAAAATTAGTGAAGATTTAAAAATATAATAATAATTTCTGTTTTTGGTGAAGGTGCAAAAAAGTTAGTATCCTCATAATCTGAACAGGAGATAGGACAATTAAAAACATAAACCAAGATAATTAAATTATGATAGGTACAGACAACGACATTTTATTTTAAGTATTAAAATTCATGCGTTAGCAGAATATTTGGTGACTTGAGAAAATAGCCATGTTCTCTTACTAAATGACATGTGTAGAACCGCTTTAAAGTAATTTTATTGCTTTAAAGTAACTATTTCTATACTTCATAAGGCTCTACACCAGTGGTACGTTTTCCAAATAAGTTGTTATATTTTCCAAGTTTCCATCAATAGCTTTTATATCTTCTCTAAACAAAGTGATTAACAGAAAAAATCTGGAAGCTCACGTAGCAAAAATGTAACAATTATTACAACTAAATGATGATAAAAATAGTTTTGTTATCCTTTAATTTTGTATTTCCAAATTTTTTGTGACCAATACATGATTTTAATACTGAGAGAAAGCCCTTTATGATCCAAATTACTTGTGTATCTGTGTGTACAGAAAACAACTGTAAATAAAGAGACCCAAAATATTAGCTTTATGCCTTCTGAGTAGTGAGGTTTTGATGGTTTTAATTTTCTTCCTTACACTTTCCGATGTTTTCTATTTTTTACATATTTTACACATCTATTGTACAGTAAGAAAAATAAAAGTATGTAAGCGTCCTTGCTATGTTGTTTTAAATATTGCGTAACATTTATAGAGCAGACTGGGATTTTTTTGTGCTTACACATGCGGTCCCAAGAAGCAGAGTGCCTCTGCGTGAAAGCAGTATTTATGTATTTAAATTACGAGCAAATTAAAGCACAATCTCACAGCTTGCAATTCTTGCTGAAACGGAGACGTGGAGGCCTGATATAAAACAGGAAACGGTTTGATTGCCGCACGGTTAATCACAGAGGGTTCCAGTGACAAGGGAACTTACTTCGAACTCATTTTGCTCTTTCTGCTTCCTTTTTGGTGGCTGGAAAAATAAGAAGGACAGGAGCAGAAACGTCAGAAAGAATGGATAGGTGGTCATGCTTTTATTTAGCTTTATTAAATGAGTGGGGACGAGTTGGTGGCTGACATACATCTAAAGAGCGGACAAATAATTGAAGAAACGAAAGCCAGCTGACAGTTGAGTAGAGGCTGGTAGAAGCTGCCAGGAGGTCATTTAACCTCAATCTGGGCTGAAATCCTAGAACAGTGTTAGGAGGAATTTTGACATAATATAAAAATTTGTAGAAAGTGACCTTTTCAACATTTCGTATAAAGCAAGTTTAGAGTAAACAGAGAATGATAACTTTTGAAGACTAATTAAAAAAAAAAAAACCTAATTATACTAAGGCATTGGATTCCTTGGTTAACTTTCTTTCGTGGCAACATTAAATTATTTAAAAAACACTTTCATTGTGGTAAAAAATATATAATATAAAATTTGCTATTTGAACCATTTTTAAGTGGACATTTCAGTGGTATTAATTACATTCACAAAGTTGTACAACTATCGTGAGCATCTACCCCAAAGTTTTTTTTCATCAGGCCAAACAGAAATTCTGTAACCATCAAAAACTAACTCACAACCACCCATCCCCGCCCCCAACCCCTACTTTTGAAATCAGGCAATGTGAGTCCTCGAGCTTTGTTTTTCTTTTTCCATATTGTTTTAGTTGTTCACAGTGTCTTGTGATTCCATATGAACTTGAAGATTGGCTTTTTTATTTCAGCAAAAAGCTGTTGGAATTTTGATAGGGATTGCATTGAGCCTGTGAATCACTTTGGCTGGTATTAACAACTTAGCAATATGGAGTCTTCCTATCCATGAGCTCAGGGGATCTCTCCATTTATTTAGATCTTCTTCAACTTCTTTTGGCAATGTTATTTTTGGATATGACCCCTAAAGCACAAGGAATAAAATAAGAAATAACTGAGTGGGATTAAATCAAATTAAAAAGCTTCTGTGCAGCAAAAGAAACCATCAATAAAGTGAAAAGACAACCTACAGAATGGGAAAAAAAATATTGGCAAACTCTATATCAGATAAGGGGTTAATATCTAACATGCATAAAGAACTCATACAACTCAAGAGTAGAAAAAAATAAATAACCTAATTCCAACATAGCCAAAAGACCCAAACAGACATTTCTCCAAAGGAAATATACAAGAAGTCAACAGGTTCATGAAAAGATGCTCAGCATCACTAGTCCTCAAGGAAATGCAAGTTAAAATCACAATGAGATATCACCTCACTGTTACAATGGCCATAATCAAAAAGACAAGAGATAACAGATGCTGGCATGGATACGGCAGCAAAGGACCCCTTGTGCACTGTTAGGGTGCATATAAGTTGGTACAGTCTCTATGGAAAACAGTAGACAAGGTCTTCAAAAAATTAAAAATAGAACTACCACCTGACCCAGCAATTCTACTTCTGGGAATATATCCAAAGGAAATAAAACCCCTCACTCTGAAAGGTATCTGAACCCCCACGTTCATGGCAGCAGCATTCACAATAACCAAGAAATGGAAATAACCTATGTGTCCACTGATGGATGGATGGATGGATGAAAGAAGTTGTGGTACACACACACACACACACACACACACACACACACAGGAATACTATTTAGCCATAAAAAATGAGAAAATCTTGCCATTGACAACAACATGGATGGAACTTCCTCAAGTTATAAACTTCCATTATGATGAGTGAAATAAATCAGAGGGAGACAAATACTGTATGGCCTCACTTTACACGTAGACTCTAAAAACAAACAAACATACAAAACAAACTCAGAGAGAAAGAGATCAGACTCTCTCCTCTCCCCCCTCCTCCACCCACCAGAGGGAGAGAGTGAGGGAGGGAGAATTGGAAGAGGGTTATCAAAAGGTGTAAATTTCCCATTATAACATAAATAAGCACCAGGATGAGAGGAACATCATGATGGCCGCAGCTGACACTGCTGTGCGGTACCTGGGAAGTTGTTAAGACAATAAACCCTAAGAGTTCTCATCACAAAGAGAACATTTTTTTCCTTTTTTTCTTTTTTCTTTATACCTGAGAAGATGGGTGTTACCTGAACCCGTTGCGGTAATCATTTTACAATATACGTAAATCAAACCATCTCATACACCTTAAATTTATATGGAGATGTGTGTCAATTATTTCTCAATAAAACTGGATTTTTTTTTAAATGAGAAAAAAAACATGAGAAAAATTGAGTTGAAAAGCTGACTACTTTGTCCACTGGATAAGCAGCCTGTGTTATAGGCAGCTGGCCATTCAGATGTGAAAAATTCATCTCTGGAGAGCTTATAAACTCACACTTATAACGTGGTGATAAAAGGTGTCCCTGCTTTAATATGGAGAGTACAGCAAGTTTAATTACATCTTTCTTGGATTTTGGAAGACATGGAACTTTCTCTGAGATAATTCTGAACATGAATTAAGTAATGGGATAATTGGGTAAACGGTAAGCCGAGAAGGTTCAGAACATTAGCAGATCATGTAAAGACTTCAACCATGGCTTTGGAATTTTGGCATTTTTTAAAAATTGTTTTTTAATGTTCATTTATTTTTAAGAGACAGAGACAGAGAGAGAGAGCATGAGTGAATGTGGAGGAGGGGCAGATAGAGAGGGATACACAGAATCCGAAGCAGGCTCCAGGCTCTGAGCTGTCAGCACAGAGCCTGACGCAGGGCTTGACCTCATGAACAGCGAGATCATGACCTGAGTTGAGGTCGGATGCTTAACCGACTGAGCCACCCGGGTGCCCCTGGAATTTTGGCATTTTAAATAGGCAAATAGCTGATGTTATCATGGTAATTTTTTTTCTTCTCAAAAGAAGTAATAAGGTATTTTACATCTCATTTGGATTTATCAGGATTTTCTATAAATGTTTCTGATTACAACAAGACCAAATACAACGAATTCTGGGGCAAAGCTTGACGTGACTTTAATGGTTAAATCAGGATTTCCCGGAACAGCCTCAAGACGGTTGGGCCAAGCCTGGGCTGCCTCTCCATGAAGACGTGTTGAAGAGGCTTCCACAGACTTCCCCAGAGAGCCTTCCTGAACTCTCAGAGGTGGAGAGGACTCTTCTACCCAAATGGCTTCTTCAATCCAAGTGAGTCTGAAGGCTTTACTGCTTTGGAATATTTTGGTAGAAAATCTCTTGAGATTTTCCTGAGTCTACTTGGGAAATTTTTAAATTTCCTGAAAACATCTTATAAAACTATATGGACTTTAAATTTTAACATTTAGAATAGGACTTCGAGCATTTGGGAGGATTGGCTGCACTAACTCCCAGATTTCCCCACTGTCTCCATTTGTCTCTCTTCCTCTCATACAGGCTTTTGGGACACAGGTCCTTTTTGTTTTCAAGGAACAAGAAATCAAAAAGGCCTGAATTCGCTTCTGTTTTCCTCTGTCTTTCCTGCCAGTTCTGATTGGTTTCTTAAAATGCTTGAAGCCCTGATGACTGGAAAGTTGAGGGTTTCAAAGTCCATATCTTAAAATTTATAGTGTAGCTGCTTGTATTTTATAATAATATAGGAATGATGTGGGAGTTGATGGTGTAAAACAAATTATAGAGTTGTAGCTGAGGATTTATGAAAACCCTGGTGTAGTGTAAAAAAATCACATTTCTCACAAAGTAGGTGTCAGTTTCTCAACTAAGCCTCCTTGGACATAAAAAAAAAAGACACATAAAAGGTTTAAGATTATTATTATTATTTGTAGTATTAATAAGAAAAATGCCACTCTACCAACATGTAGCTACACTTACTAGTAGCTTTCTGATATTTTGTTAGGTGTCCTTCCAAATAGCCTTCAGAAGTAGATCATTAAGACCTATTTTCAGGGGCACCTGGGTGGCTCAGTCGGTTAGGCGTCCGACTTCGGCTCAGGTCATGATCTCACGGTCCGTGAGTTCGAGCCCCGCGTCGGGCTCTGTACTGACAGCTCAGAGCCTGGAGCCCGTTTCAGATTCTGTGTCTCCCTCTCTCTCTGCCCCTCCCCTGTTCATGCTCTGTCTCTCTCTGTCTCAAAAATAAATAAACGTTAAAAAAAATTTAAGACCTATTTTCAGATAAGAAAAGAGAACCAATAAATTGAGTTTAGAGGCCAACAGTAATGAGGTATTGTATCTGCTGGACCACACATACAGGACACTCACGAAATGACTCTTAGATTGTTTGTCAGTCCAGCCTTTTTTTTTTTTTTAATAAGAAAAGATATAACAAGTAAGGACACATTCGTGGTTCTAGACGCCCAGAGCTGCCTCTTAGAGAAGTCTATTCTGTCAGGTCCTGGGCAACACTGACTCTCTATCTCCCAACCCCAGGAAGACTACTCCACACAGTCATTCTGATGGGCAGGAGCTAGTTTTACAATGTGGTCCAATTAAATTGGTTCAGGAGAAGGCACTAGATTCTGGGCTATCTGGTTATAGCTAGGCCAGCCACGTGTCTCCTGTGTGGTTTGGCTTTCAGAAAGATGTGGCAGTCTCATAAAATTTCTCTTTGCAAGCATTTGCAATTAGAACACCAGGAGGAGAAAGTAGGTAGTGGTGGGGCCAGAAGATGAACGGAGATATTCAGAGAGGTGACCGAGAATTAGGTCTAAAGAAATGGACAACGGGCTTAAACCAAACATGTGAGGCAGCAAATATGGTGAGCAAGCATAAAGTAGCCCCAGGTAGTTGGACGGAGAGAAGAGGTACCACGAGATGGAGACGCTGTGGTGGCCAGAGCACGCGCCCCAGCTTCCCATTGCGATTCCTGTGGGTGGGATGGCTGTGAGGTTTCTATGAGGTCTCCGTATCCCAGCCATTCTGGGAAGCAGCTTGAATGTGTCTCCCTTGCTTGAAATTCCAGTCACTCTTACCATAATCCCCAGAAAATACCATTTGAAACATGGGAGCCCAATGCATAGTTTTGGTTTCATCGGGAGCTATACCAATGCGAAAACACCCGTTCTCTCCGGCCTATTGATCATGGGTCCTGCCACTACAGCTTTATAGTTCAGATTACTTCTTGGGGTCAGCTTATAGGAAAGAGTCATGAGAAATATGAAAAAGAATGTCTTTTTTTCTTTCATTGAAGTATAATTGACATAGGGTATTATGTTAGTTTCAGGTGTATAACCTAGATGTTCAACATTTGTATGCATTCCAAAATGATCGCCACGAGCAGTCTAGTTAATGACTGTCACCATAGAGAATTATTATGATGTCATTGACTACATTCCCTACGATGTACGTTACATGCCTGTGACTTATTTACTATGTAACTGGAAGATTGTCCTTCTTCATACTGTTCACCCCTTTTGCCCATTCCCCCACTCATCTCCCCTCTGGAAACCACCAATTTGTTCTCCATATCCACGAGTCTGCTTCTGTTTTGTTTTGTTCATTTGTTTCTCAGATTCCACATGTAAGTGAAATCATGGTGTTTGTCTTTCCTTGTCTGACTTGTTTCATTTAACATAATACTCTCTAGGTCCATCCATGTTGTCACAAATGGCATGCTTTCATTCTTTTTTCATGGCTGAGTAATATTCCGTTACACATAGAAACCACATCTTTATCCATTCATCTCTGTAGCAACCGAAGTTGCTTCCATATCTTAGCTACTGTAAATAACGCTGCATTGAGCATGGGGTGCTCATATATTTTCCAATTAGTGAGTTCATACGAACAGGAGTGTTTTTTTCCTAGGACACGGCTGCCTATTTCCTTCCCACTGTGATGTTGAGGAGTGCCTGGGGGAGAAGGTCCTGACGAAGGCTATAAATGAAATTAGACAGAAGGATGCTTCTTAAGGTTGTTGGGGATGTGACATGAAGGCTGCTTTTGGGCCATACGTTTTTAGAGCTCATGGGATCTCAGTGAGCACTTCGTCCTATCTTGTCACTTACGGAAAAAGCTGATGGATTTCCAAAGGACCGCTGATAATAAAGAGTAGTGCAGGAAATGGAAACCAGCTGTCTGCTTCCCTCCTGATCCAGAAACCAACTTTGTTGCTTGGGAATCTTTATCGAGCAGTTAGCTTGCAGGCTTCCCAGTGGACTGAAGGATATACTACACAGGCCTCGGGGTTCATTAGAGAATTAGGTACATGGTTCTTTGATTCTCTGGTAACCTGAATGTTAGCGGAGGGGACATAAAAACACAATCTGTCCAGGTTTGAGCCTTTAAAACTTTTTAAATCTTAGGGGTGCCTGAGCGGCTCAGTCAGTTAAGCGTCCAGTTCCTGGTTTTGGCTCAGGTCATGATCTCACGGTTGGTGGGTTTGTGAGTCCAAGCCCCGCATCGGGCTCCATGCTGGTGGTGTGGAGCGTGTTTGGGATTCTCTTTCTCCCTCTCTCTGCACCCCCGACTTGCTCTCTCTGTCTCTCTCAAAAATAAATTAAAAAAATAAAAAAAAAACCTTTTTATATCTTAGAAATTGGTGCACATCAACCTTTAATTTTTTTTTTAATGTTTATCTTTATTTTTGAGACAGAGAGAGACAGAGCATGAGCGGGTGGAGAGGAAGAGAGAGAGGGAGACACAGAATCAGAAGCCGGCTCCAGGCTGAGCTGTCAGCACAGAGCCCGAGGCGGGGCTCGAACTCGTCAACTGTGCGATCATGACCCAAGCCAACTGCGAGATCATGACCCGAGCCGAAGTTGGAAGCTCAACCGACTAGGCCGCCCAGGAGCCCCGGTGCACATCAACCTTTAGGCCTAGATAGAACCTAATCTTCTCACTAAATAGAAATATGTTGTCTTGTACTCACAAATTTTCCATAATCATGAAGTTGATAAAGAGTAACTTCAGGCAGAAATAATAGCCCATGAGCCACGGCTGTAGGTTGCACTTCTAGAATGTAAGCTAAGCACTTTGAATAAAGTCAAAATTCAGCTTTATGCTTCACATTTCTGTTTCTTTGCATTGTAAGTACCATGAAGCTGTTTTCTTGGCGATGGCTGAGTTTTAATTGACTCGTCACCCGTAGTGTATTTTTTTCCATTGAGCAAAAAGCCTGTAAATTCAACCTGGAGGATTTGCCTGAGGCAAGGTGTCATAACCACTCACAAATCACCACTTGTACCCTGTTTACACCACCTTTGCCCCACACGAGTCTGCATAACCCATCTCATTTGCCTTTCGCACAAAGGGAGAACCGAGCCACTGCGTGACTATGGACATCATCATTCTGTGCTTTGGGAAATGATCGAACAATGGGTTGGCGAACCTGAATGCGTTTTGAACGAAGTGTGTAAGAGTAGAGGGGAGTACGACAAAGTCACGCGGAATTGGCCAGCACTTGTTGAGTATCTACTGTGCACCAAGCACCCTTAGCATTTTTATTATCCTCTGGGAGAACTTTTGCCATATATATGTTACAGATAAGTAGGCTGAAGTTCACAGAGGCCGAGATCACATAACTAGGAAGTGGCAGAACTAGAATTTAAATTCAGGTGCATTTTCTCTAAAGCCCACGAATTCTTTTAACTCGTACATGATCCTGCCTTTCGTGTGACTGAGAAATCCTGGCAGTCACAACTCGTAATACTACCTGGCCCGCTACGGTAGATTATATATGAAGACAAATGCTTCACAGAAGAACTAAACACAGCTGTCCGTGGCTCAATAAATGAACAAACCCTTATCGATACCAACTCTACCCCTGACACCGGGCTCTGCTGTATAGCAGGTTCCAAGAAGTGGAAGAAACAGGCTTTGCCCTCAAGGACTGTAGAAAGCAGTTGGGCCAGTAAGATGCCCGCATGAAGGGTAACTAACAACGCAGGACTTATATGATAATAGATGACAAGAAATACCTTAAGGGGAGGAAAGAATAATGAGAAGATGTGAGGTCATCCTTTCCCCCCAGGAGAACAGAGACTTGCAGTACAAATTATGCCAGAAAAATCTTTATGGAACTGGCTAATTTCATTTGAGCTGGACATGATTTCTGGGCTGCTGGGTTGCTGACCCCATTCTGGCTCTAAAGTTAGACTTTTTTACGAAAAACAGCCCAGAAGTAAGACAGTGGAAGACACATCTGCTTGCACAGGGCTCGGTTGATGGAAACAGGATACTTGTGCAGAGTGTAACCTCATCCCTCCAGACCTCCCCTTGTCGGAGACCGAAATGTGTACAGCAGGTCATCAGCCCCTGGAAGACTTTGGGATGCCACCCTCTTGGAAGCAAGGGAGTATTATCCCAAAGTATTTTTTCAATTCTATTAATACCAGAAAAATGCCTTTCCGGACGAAGGGAAAGCTCGGTAAAATTTTCTGCCCTGTCACCTTTTTGGGGGCAGGCTCTATTTGTTAGTCAAGTAGCATTGGAACTGAGAAATCATAAACGTCTAGCAATTAGTCAGTAATGCCCGGTAATCTTCGTCTAACATCTCCTCATGAAATGGCCCATTGGGAAATAGAGCAGGCCGCCATCAGAGTGGTGGCTGTTTGCGTCTTCTCTTTTCGTCCTAAACATGTCACCTCGGCGTGCCGGGCTGACATGCCTTGGCCCCACTGTCAGGCTTGTTTGTAAAAGCTACCCAAATCCTTGTTTTACATGCACCACGTAGTGTCTGCCTGTGTACTGCGATGTCATCAATCAATGCCACCCTGAATTCACCCAACTTCGTCAGCATCGTGTTTACCTCCATCTTAAACGTTCCTAGTGTGTTCCTCTTGCTCAAAAGGGACCCCCTGGGACATAGCCAAACCTGAGTAGTGACCAGGCCTGCCTGGTGATATCCCCATAATTACAAGGGCTCTTCATTGCTCTGGTCTGATTGTTCAATGGCAGTCCTACCTTTGTGACCATACCTCGCTTTTAGTTCTAGGCATAACTCAGGCGAGCAACCCTGAAACGCCCATGCTTCTAGCATGGAAGCCATCTTTGTCACTTCGGTTAAAGCACCAGCCATTAGAAAGAGTGAGAACGGCTGCGGTGATCTCATCTCTGGAGTCACGAGAGACCCCAGCACTGGACAAAACCGTAGTAAACTGTGGTCTGTCTCCTTCAGAAGACAGGAAAGTGTGCAGTGTTAGCTAGGAGGAGAAAATGCATACTGGGATGTGGATATCTCGCCTTCATCCAAGCCTGGAAACTCTGAGCTTATTCCTGGCTTCTGTATCCAAATGGTGGCACAAAGGACACATTGGATTTTGTATTTCTGCCAAGGTCTGATTTCCAGTCTTTGACCTGTCCGGTGACCAGTAACTTAAATTTTTTAGAGGAGGCGTTTGTGAGGCTGGTCAAGAGGCCAATTCGGTTGACGTTGTGACCTCCGTAGGAAATTTTGATGGAGAAAGGAAGCTTTGGATGGACATGGGAGCTGCTTCTTATCCACCGTCTTTTCCTTCCTCCCTCTTTCTGAAGTCATTAAAGAGAGAGGAAGGTCCTTTTATTTACTTTCCCATCATCCGTGATATATTCGATGGGGGAAGGTGATCTGAAGTATAGTGTCGAATCTCAAGGTCTGTCAAAATGTGATTGTCATCACCCTTCTCTCCCTCTCTCGTAGATACGTTAGCCACAGAACCACCCTCTGTTTCTTAGTGCCCTTGTTCCTTTAAGCACTTTCTTCCAAGTAAAACCAGAAATTACCTTTTTAGTTTTCTCTTTGGCACTCTTTATTCACTGTTTTACTCTTTTTCACTTGACTCACTGTTAGCCTCGTGAACTTATCTTTGTCTGATACCCAGCTTGTCAGTTTTTAAATTAAGTGAATTAAAAACAAACAAACAAACAAACAAACAAACAAAAAACTCACATGCCAGATAAGGGTCCCTTGTCATAGGAGCCATCTCTATTTTGGTTGGCCATGTTCCTACATCAGGGTCTTGCTAGAGTATCAAGGAACCGCATGGGTTACTCTTCCTGTTCTCACCTGATGAACTTATTCCTGGGCTTCCCTAGTGGCCAATGGTCTGTGCTCCCCACTTCCTGACCTTCGTTGCAAAACATCTCAGTTCTTGACCTTGGATCGGACATGAGCAGCCAGGCATCCATTAGGAGAACCGGTAGGGTCATGCAGCTGGAATTTACCAGTGCTGCTAAAAGCATGCAGAGACAGCCCCAGGGGTCACACAGTTTTGTTTTGTTCTTCTTTTCTTTTTAAGTTTATTTATTTATTTTGAGAGACAGACAGAGAGAGTGAGCAGGGGAGGGGCAGAGAGAGAGAGAGAGAGAGAGAGAGAGGGAGAGAGAGAATCCCAAGCAGGCTCTGAGCTGTCAGTGCGGAGCGTGGAGCCAGATGTGGGGCTCGAACTCAGGAACCGTGAGATCCTGACCTGAGTTGAAACCAAGAGTCCGATGCTTAACCGACTGAGCCACCCAGGCACCCCTTGTTGTGTTTTTACATTTTCCCCCAGTGTATGTCGCCAAGTTAGAGAAGGGAGGAGCAGGAGACCTGAAGATCTATGTCATGCTGTGACGGGCTGGCGGTACAGAGCAGAGAGAGCTACCTCCTATGGGTGTGGGTGGGGGCTCTGGCTAACTCTCCCTCCTGTCTCTGCTCAGGGCGTGAAAGCTACGATCCAGTAGCCCATTGAGGAACCTGCTGTGTCTTGATTCCAATTCTAGAAATTTATCTGCGTGCCTAATGATCCGGAGAGAAAATTTTCTTGGAGGAAAGCAATTGGTAGTCTTGGATGTTGCCACACTATCAGATCTCCCCCGTTCTCGGCAGATCTGTTTTTACATACCAAAAAGGAAAAAAAAAAAAAAAGGTAAAGAGAGAGGATCTTGGCATATTTCCTTAAGCAGAAAAATTGCCCTTAGCCTAGGGTGAAAGAAAGTGTGAATGGTGCCTTAGAGGCAATTCGGGAGGTATTCATTAATCAACAAGTATTTATTAAGCACTATTTTCAGAATTGTGCTCAGGGCTATGGTAGGATAATGAAAGAAGTGTAAAACAGAATTCATGCCCTCCAAGAATTTATGCTCTAATTGGGGAGAGGGAAATAATAAGAGGCAGTTTAGAATAAATCCTAAATTGTGTGTTTCAGATCAGAAGAATGATAAGGAAGAAGCAGGTTGTCCCTAAGACCTAGAACAGTCAGAGAAGCCTTTGCTAAAATGATAGCGCTTGAAATGAGTCTTGAAAGATGGGTTACATATAGTTAAAGTGACCGCCACATTAATTAATTCAGAGAATTAATTAATTCTGATGGTGGGGAATGTGACCTAGGATCCAACACTATTGTCACCGTTCTCTTTAATTACAAAGAGGAAGAATTAACCTATACCATGAAAGCATTTCAAATGCATGGCCACCTTTGAGACAATTTATAGGCACGCTGCTTAAGTAGCAGGGTTTCTGCTAATTGACCTCATTTCTCTTTTCCACTTTTTTTTTTTCTGTAGGCGTTGTAACCTTTAAAGTTTTTGAACGATCTAGCCTTGCATTATCATCCTTTGCGCCGTGTGAACATTCTCTTAGATTTGGGTTGCTGGTGGGCCTGTAGACAGCCCGAACAGCTCTCCCATATCCCACAGTGCAGGGACGAGACCGCCTGACCCACCGCACCCTTGCATGAGTCAACAGGACAGTCACTTCTTGTTTCCTAGGTGACAGCCAAATGGCATTGCCCGGTCTACGGGGTACCTTGCAGGGGGATCCAAGCTGCCACTTCCTTTACATCTCTTCATATGCCCTGGGAAAACTGCTTGGCCATTACTCCACGTCGTCTTGAATTAGGCTACAGATTGCAAGAAAGAGCGGTTCGAGCCCTCCCGGTTTACCGCTCGTTTTGCCCGACAACATCTATGCACAGTGCCTTGAAAAATTCAAGGAAAGTCCTTCAGTTTTTGGTGCATAGAGTGGTAATAATATTAACTCACATTTTTGAAGTGCTTTCGCGTGCTTTTTATGCTTCTATTTTTATATGCAATGATATAAAGGAGTGCTTTTTATTTTATTTTATTTATTTTAATGTTTATTTAATTTTGAGAGAGAGAGAGGGAGAGAGTGTGAGCAGGGTAGGGGCAGAGAGTGAGAGAGAGAGAGAGAGAGAGAGAGAGAGAATCCTAAGCAGGCTCCAGGCTCCCAGCTGTCAGCACAGAGCCTGATGTGGGGCTTGAACCCATGAACCACCAGAGCACGACCTGAGCTGAAGTCGGACGCTTAACCTACTGAGCCACCTAGCACCCCAGGAGTGCTTTTTTTTTTTTTTTAAAAGAACTACTTTCAAAATGCTTCATTTTCCTTCATATAGAAGCCAGATTGGATAATTGTAAAAAATGTGCAAGCCACACGTAAACCCATGTACTTCATTTAGAAAGAAGGAAAAAATATGGATGAAAAATCTGAGACTTCAAGAGGTTAAGACTCGCCCAAGGTCACATTCCCAGAGAAATGACAAGGCTGGGCTCAAGTCTAGGTCACCTGAGGCCAAATCCTATGCCACTGGGCCAGTTGGGATGTGATTGGAGAACATTAAAAGGTAAAGACTGGCGGTAGTCACTACCCTTGATATTCAGGAGGGTATATAATTTTATCAATACAATACAAAGGTTAATGGGATTGCCTCCTTCCAACTCTATCATAGTAAACGCAGGCTTTATGGCAACGTTAAAAAAAATGACCTCTCTCTGCTTTATGCTGATTATTAACTAAGATTATCTCACACTAGAGATTTACTATAGCAAAGAGCACTGACATCACTAACTGCTATTAAGTATATGATACTCATACTCCATAAAGCGGAGCAAAATACCTCTGTCAGCAATGTGGGGAAAATAGACATGGCCAGAGGTATTCATCCCATGCAAAGCAGAGCTGCTATTCGCAGGAATCTATCAGTTTAATAACTCGCCTATATCCACCTGATGAAAATGTCCGTCTGGAACAGATAGTCTGCTCTGTGTTTCTACTCTCCTAAATAATAGAATGAGATCAACTTCCCAGGCATTTTAATAGGCTGCAGGGAGTGATCAAAGCCTTCCAGTTGCGAGAAAAATATAGGAGCAGAAACAGTTGAATCGGTATATCTGATATGGCTTCAAATTTTAATTTCTCAAATGATTAATATGACCATGTCCCTGAGGAACCGCGTTTTGCTTCCAAGAGGCAAGTAATAATACAGAATGAGATAGGTGGGGTTATTTTTCATAGGCAAATCCACGTTAAGTTTCTTGGGATTCCTGCAGGAGGAAGTTACCCAGCAGTAATAATGAAATAACTGTAAATTCAACTCACCTTTAACTAGTGCCTGTTATTTCTGAGACATCAGTATAGGCTCTGGGGACATAAAGGTGAAAGATAGAGCTGCTCCCAAGAAGCCCCCGCCCTAGTAGCAAAGATAGAGACGAGGAGGGAGAGCACTGAGTGCTGAAGGAATTTGGGACACTGAGAGATCCATAATAAACCTACTGTGGTAGGCTAGAGATATTGTATCAAAGTGGATTTTCTAGGAGAGTCTTTCTGAAGCCAGTATTTGGGGTTCTAGCCAAATGTCACGGATATAGGCTTCTTCTTACCCTACGAACCATTCGTAGTAAAATGTCTACCCTTCTCTAAGAGCTCAGCCTCTAATTCTAGGAAAGATTCTGGAGGCTCAGGGAGCATAGTTGGGGTTCTGGCCATTTCTTAAAAAAAAAAAAGTAAACACTTGTTTTTATCTGTACAGGAGCTGGTGGCACTGAAATGATATGAAAATAAGAATTTGTTAGTTACTTATCTGATTACGCTACATATTACGATAGATCTTATGGAAAATGCTCATTTTTATAAATGATTTTCCATTGAGCAAACATGGCAGAAACTTCGTTTTCATTTTACACCAAAAGTCATTCAAATGGCAATAAGGCACAGCATCGGTGAAATTTCAGAACACCAGGAGTTAAATTAAGTATGTATGTATGTATGTATGCATTTATTTATAAATGTTTATTTTTGAGAGAGAGAGAGAGAGAGGGAGAGAGAGTCGGGTATGGGCAGAGAGGGAGGGAGACACGGAATCCGGAGCAGGCTCCAGACTCCGCGCTGTCAGCACAGAGCCCGACGTGGGGCTTGAACCCATGAACCGAGAGATCATGACCTGAGCCGAAGTTGGATGCTTAACCGACCTGAGCTGAAGTTGGATGCTTAACCGACTGAGCCACCCAGGCGCCCCTAAGAAATTATGTTAAAAAGTTGCAACAATGGGACGAGGAATGTCCATGTTACCTTCTGGAGTTCTCTCGATTGTTAGCATTTTAGCACATTTGCTTCAGCCACATCTCCTTGGTCTGGATATCCAAATAGGTGTGTCAAGATCCATTCGGGATAGAGGACTCTACAGTCATTTGAAGAGAAAAAGTTTAATATGAAGAATCACTGACTATACCTGGGGGATGTAGGAATGAGAAATTGGTAAAAAGTAGAGAGAACTGGGAACGATGTACGAATAGCAGGCATCAGGAGCAGCCGCTGGTCTTACAGCGGACATGAGGTGCCCAAGGAAGAATGGAGGGCTGAGATCCAGACCTCACCGCAAAGGTCATGGCTGTGGTTCACTGCAGACGCCAGGTGCGGGAGAAGCGGTGCGGGCTGAGGGATCTGAGCTCTGGGGAGCAGGGCGCTAAGGAAATGCTTGTGTGGTTAGGAACCAGGCACCGGAGAAGCCACCTGCTTTGCAAGGCCTTGCCAAGGGAGCACAATGGAACCAGGAAACAAAACCCCTTTCTTCTGCCTTATCTCTCCAGCTCCGTTTACTGATAAAGCTTGTTGCCGGCTGGCGAAGAAAAAAATTAAGAGGCCCGGATTCGCTTTTGCAAAATAGGCGACAAAAGTTGAATTTGAAGGTGAGAGAGAATAAATCAACTACTGAGCATTTCTGTTCTTTTTTCTTAACCGGTTGAGAGCAACTTACAAACGTAACGTCCCATCGTGCACCTAATTGCAGTAAGAATTGCCTAATACTCTCATTTGTCCCCAAACAAGGGCACCTTCTTACACGACCACGATATAATCTTCCAGGTAAAATCAGCACCGAGGTAATACTGCCCCAGTAAAGTCTCTTTTTCCCGTCTGGTCCGGGATTTAATCCAGGAGAACATTTTGCATTCAGATGTCATGTTTCTTCAGTGTCCTACGATCTGGATTATTTCCTCAATTTTTCTATAGATCTCGTGACCTTGGAAGTCTTAAAATTCACAGGCATTTCATTCTGTAGAGTGTCCCTCAGCTGAGTCTTCAAGACCAGACTCAGATCAGGCAAAGTGGGCATGACCACCGTAAATGATGGTTTACTCTCAGTGTATCGCCTCCAGATGCCCGTGATGTGGATCCATTCCTCCACCGGTGATGTTAAACTTGCTCACCTGATCCAGGTGATGGCTGCCATATTTGAGCACCCTAAAGTCACCGTTTTTGTCTTTGTAATTGGTTTTACCTCGTCAGAAGATACTGACAACATGTGAATATCATTTTCCTCATTAAATATCCACCCACTGGTTTTAGCAAACACTGGTATCTTCTGCCTGATACATTTTCTATTTCTAGGAAATCATTTTCCTCCTTCTTTCTTCATTAGCTGGCATTCTAATGTAAAGACATCCTATTATTCCATGTCTTTCTTATTTGTTTATATCTGTATGTATCCTTGATTCCTCTTTTACTCATTTTGTTGTGTTTATTATTAACGTTATTTGTGTGATGCACAAATTGTCCCAGAATTGACACGGGCCCATTCAAGCTACTTCTGTGTCCTTTGGACGCATCTCCATCATTCTTTGAGTACTTCCTTCATTTCCAGAGCGACATGGTATTCAAGGATCATTTTATACTTTCCTTGCTCCTGCCCTTGAGTCAGACATTTCCCCCAGAAACCTTGGTTCTGGTGCTTAGAAACCAAGACTTTAGTACTAAGTGGCTATTGGCATGTTATGGCTTCCTCTGCTCTCAGAAAACAGCACCAGGAGCTATATGTATGGATATGCAAACATATACATATACATATGCATGTATACACATATTTGTACTTCCATACCTTTCCACATATATTTTAAAAGTCAAGTTTATGCCAGTAACTCCAATTCAACACCTCCTAGAAATTTGTAGCTTTTCCCCTTCCTATATGTGTATATTTCTTTTTGGACAGTGAAAACAGACTCCCATATCCTTAATATGTTTACTATTTTATCGATCCCCTGTAGGTAACTAATCCCTCAATCACTTTGGCTGCCTCCATGGCCCTTAGTCCCATTGCCACCTCCTTTGTCTCATTGACTCCTCAGCCCCTGATCCTGCTATTGCCTCTTGGACCCGCTGCTACCTGGGCCGCCAGTCACACTCTTTCCTTCAAAGAAAGGATCAGGCAATGGAAGCAAAAGTGAGAAATGAATATTTTCAAGCAGTAAGTGTTTAAGAGAGAATAAATATTGGGGCACCTGGGTGGCTCGGTCGGTTAAGCGTCCGACTTCGGCTCAGGTCATGATCTCACGGTCCGTGAGTTCGAGCCCCGTGTTGGGCTCTGTGCTGACAGCTCAGAGCCTGGACCCTGTTTCAGATTCTGTGTCTCCCTCTCTCTCTGCCTCTCTCTGTCTCAAAAATAAATAAACGTTAAAAAAAATTAAAAAAAAAAAGAGAGAATAAATATTAGAGGGAGATTACCAGGAGTCCAAAAGACTATCATTTTGTACTTCACATCTATATCCACCATTGTGACAATTGACGGGTTTAAAAATCAGGGTGAAGTAGAAATTATCTCCAATTCTTGTTTAAAAAGAAATTTTTGTTTAAATTAAATCTATGATAAGCGCATTTCCTAGATTTTCACATACAAGTCTCACTCCAACAATCCAGTTATTAGGAAGATTCAGTTGTCTCATTAAATAACCTTTCCTGAATATTTTGAAGTCAACTTCCTATCATTGTTTAATATTAAGTGTTACTGCTTCAACTATCCAATGCACAGCAGATCAGTAAAGGGAAATATCTTATGAGTGTTGAAAAATCCCTGAGATTTATATTGAATTCCTAGAGAACAGACTTTGCAAATGAAAACAAATCTTACAGATCCAAGGAAATGAAGTATTACTAGTAATATTCAATAATCTGGAAAAAGGCAGACTGATAAACAAAGGGAGGTTATTAATTTCAGGGACAATGACAGATAAGCCACTTCCGGAGAAGAAAGAACAACAACAAAAAGGCTACAACAGTTCTATGGCACATGCATAAAATGAGTAAGTAATTTGTTTAGTTGTTCGTACGACTTCCTAGAGACTTCCTCTGTATTATAAATGGATTATTACCTCTTAGAGAGGATGAAATTTTCAGTTATTTCTATTTTGCAGAGAGGTGAACTGAAGCACAATAGGGCTCTATCATAACTACCGAGAAAATTTACGGAGGGAGACATTTCCCCTGGAAGATGACTGTCTTCTTCTCACACTCTGATCTTCCTGTAGACTTTGCAAAGGAGGTATGAGAGGGTCACACGATAAACACGGCACGTCTTATTTTTCTGGAACTTCCACTTTGCTCCAGCGTGAATAATTTAAAGGATTTCTTAAACTGTATTTTGAATATCATAAACTAGTATCTTGTCTACGAAACCAACGATGAAATATACCTTGATCAATTTTGTTACACAGCACTACTCCTTTTCCGCCTCCTCTTGCACAGAGGTTCTGTGCGTATCATGTGTCTCAGTACAGGACAATGGAATGGGGGTGGAATTCGTCAGTCCTACCACTCCCATGCATGAACTGTAACTTCTACAAGTTTCTCAATTTTTACTTCCTCTCCCCCCTGCCCCTCCAAGCTCTGGCTGGAGGCAGATGGTCCCATGGGGTATTCTAAACCCCTCCAAGATGGTGGGGCTACTAAAAAGAAGCCACCCTGCATTGGACTGTGACATGAGTAAGAAACAAACTAAACATTTAGATTTAGGAGATTATATGTTTAGTAACAGAACAAGGGAAGGAAAACTAAAATAAGGTAAAAACAGAGAGGGAGGCAAACCAGAAGAGACTCTTAAATGCAGAGAACAAACTGAAGGTTGCTGGACAGGAGATGGGTGGGGGATGGGCTAAGTGGGTGATGGGCACTAAGGCGGGCACTTGTTGGGATGAGCACTGGGTGTTTTATGCAAAAGATGAATCACTAAATTCTACTCCCGAAACTAATACCACACTATATGTTAAGCAACTTGAATTTTAAATAAATATATAAATAAATGAATCAATAAATAGATAAGTGAACAATAAATTTACTTCTGGGAACATGTTTGAGATCTTCTGCCCTTGGAACACTTCCCATAGAGCCGTTTGAGAAACTCTTGTCTGTCACCACGGGTGGGTTCAGAGAACACCTCTGGGAGAGGAAAGCCCATTTCTATCTTTTACTAGAGATATAAAAGGCCTGAATATTTTGCATTCCCCAGTACAGACAAAATGATCATAACATATGTGAAAATTGATTTCCCCAAAGAGAAAACAAATGGATTTAGATTTTTGACACCAATTATCCTGCATTTTGAAGTTCCTAGCCCAATTACCAATATTTTCTATGCTCCAATTCTTTTCTTTTTTAATTTTTTTAACATTTATTCATTTTTGAGAGACAGAACCTGAGTGGAGCAGGATCAGAGAGAAAGGGGGGAGGTGGGGACCCAGAATCTGAAGCAGGCTCCAGACGACGAGCTGTCAGCACACAGCTCCATGCGGGGCTCGAACCTGTGAGCTGTGAGATCATGACCTGAGCTGAAGTCGGACGTTCCACTGACTGAGCCACTCAGGTGCCCCTCTAATTCTTTTGAATTCATACTCACTCCTGGAAGTTTTGCTTCTGTGTTATCATTACTCACTGAAGCACGACTTCTTTATCGTTCTTGGTAATTTCAATATCTACGCTGATGTTGCTTCTAACGCCCTGACTATTCAGTTGTGTCCTCCTCTCTTTTGATGATCTCCTTTGTGTTCTGGCCATTCATTTCCAAGGCCATGCTCTAGATCTTGTCATTATCAATTAGAATTTTAACTTCCACAATCTCAATTTGATGTAGGCTATTTTCGATCACTACTTCTTATCTTCCTTGCCTCCCTGACCCTTTGGATTTCTCAAATCTTTATTTTTTTATTTATTTTTTATTGTTTTGTGCATTTATTGTTGAGAGGGAGAGGAGAGAGACAGAACGTGAGTGGGGGAGGAACAGAGAGAGGGGGCCACAGAACCCAAACCAGGCTCGAGGCTCTGAGCTTTCAGCACAGAGACCCACACGAGGCTCAAACCCACAAACTGTGAGATCATGACCTGAGCTGAAGTTGGATGCTCCACCGACTGAGCCACCCAGCGCCCCTGGATTCCTCAAGTCTTATGAGTACTGAACCCAGTGAAGATAGAGAAAATCCACTGATGCTAACAGATTTTCATGTTCCCTCCTCATCCCTGTAAATTTACCTTCCTTCCCCGCTTAAAGTCTCTGGTTATTCATTGCAAACACTCCCTTGAATAACCTTCCACTGTCTCGCACTTTCCTTATTATATGTCTTTGGCTGAATCACAGTTGTGAGTAATTCAGCCCTCGGTAGACACTGGACCTGCTCACTTGCAGCTGAGATGGCCGGAGGAGAACCCCTGGCTACGTCGATTGGTTTCAGCTCGAAATCACTGTCGTTATTAACCTCAGACGGGCCCCTACTGCTCTCCAGAAATCGTATTGTACCTTTCGTATCCATTCCTTTTTAGATACCGGGCCATTTTTTCATGCCTTCTCCTCTGCTCTGAAATCTCTAATACCTTCTCACTGTCCTTGCTCTCTACTGATGACTTTGTTTTCTACTTCACGGCGACAGACCTTCCCTACTCAATTGCTGTCATGTCTACAGTCTTGTTAGCACCTGTGCCTATGAAATCTCGCTTCCCTGAGCTGCCTGTGTTCCCGCATAACGCCATCCCCTCCATCTGTCCCTCGGACCTCCCCCACTCTTGCCTATTCAAGAAGCGGCTGCTGTTTCTCCCATATTAAAAAAAAAATCAGAGCAAAGCAAAAACACACCAATAACCCTCTTTGTCCCACTTTCCAAATACCACTCCGTCCTTTCCCTTCCTTGGGATAAAAGTCTATGAGGAGCTGCATAGCTTACGGTCTCCAGTTTAACTTCTGTCCTTTTCTCTTGAGCCAGAAATCCGCATGATTTGCTCGTTTATCCCTCGGGTCTCTTTTCTGCCACCCCCAGCATTTCCTACCTTCATTCTTTGCTTTATTTCCCTCTTCGATGCTAATCACTGTCTAATATTAGATATGTTCTCTTTATTTGTCTTCTTTCATTTATCTCTTTCGTACAAGACTGTAAGCTCAGTGAAGGTGAAAGACGTCAGTGAATATCACGTATATGGATGCAGAAGCCACGGCAGCAAAACTTGTGTCCTTGCACATTTTAGTTCGTTTATGACTGGGAGCTGGGGTCCTGATCTAAGAGCAACTCCTGAGCAGTCGTTTCAGTGAGAGGATTGTCACAACAGGTCAAGGTGAGTCATTCCTGGGAAGCTTGCAGCGCGACCCTTGCCCTCCCCCCACCTCCCGAGACACCTCACCTCAAATCTCTGAGCCGCTCTGCTTTCGGTGCCATGGACTTGAGCTTCTCACTGCCATCGGATTTCTAGTAACCAACCTAAAAACCTTGCAAATTAAATCTGCACAACCTGACCCCAGAAACTTGTTTCATCTATTTTTTTGTTTCCTAAACTGGCCATGACAGCATGGTTGATGGCGGGCCATTGACACGCAAATGAAAGAAATGATACAAATATCAAGCCCTGTTTTCAGGCTGCACAGTGACAAGCTGGTTGAGTATGTTGCCTTGTATCCTAATGGCTGAGAAGAGCTCATCACTGTCTTTGATCCACGTTGTGTTCCATCCACACACACCTACCCCCTCTCTCTTTAATCTCCTATTTCCTTCTGCTTTATTTTCTCTTTCCCTTTAGTGTGTTGGTTGTGTCTTGGCAATGGCACATTTGTTGACTTGCTCTTTTGGTGACATCCTCTTTTAATAAGGAAATCTGTCTCTTGGTGTCTCCTCGCCTAAGGGTGTGCTTACTTAAAGTGTAAAATGTCAAACTCTACCAAGGATGACAATAACCCTCTGGGTGAAGAAGAATCAGCCACTGTATTATTAATCACTCAAGAGGTAGACAGGAAATAGCAACCCTTGCCAAGTAGAGAACCACTGAAATTAGCTGGATCCTGCACCCTCTTTATTTCAGTGCCCTCCCTTTTGTCCCGTGCAAGGGCCTACGCTTTAACCTCATCACTCTGCACCATTCCAAAGGTCGACAGAAAAAAATCAAGAGTCAGAAAAGCCCACCTAGTAACAACTGTGCTGGGTGTAGCAGAAGCGGAGCTTGAATTTTACTTGATGACGATCAGATTGGTTAAGGAAACATAGGAAGCAGTCTTTTGTAGTGAGTCGAGACCAGCTTAGACATAAGTGTCACAATCCATGATGGGGATGGGGGGGGCGAGGGAACAGGCAGGTGGCTACACTCTGACCCTTATTACTGCTTGGCTGGCAGAACTGGCGTTCCCAACAGTCTTGACTTAATATCCCTTAAAAACTACAGCAGCCAGCCCCTCTTGAAGCTGCAGACAGTGGGAGCCTGCAGTTTAACAGGGATGAAAACGGGGCCTAATGATACACCACACGGTCATGATCTTTCTAGACGGTTACGCAAGCATGAAGCAAAGGGTAGGAGGGCCTTATCTTGGTCTGTCTATAGACCAGGAAGTGATCACGGCTTTATTCCATAGTGAGACGGTCCAGCTTCCAACACTTCTGTAACTGGCATACACACACCTGTGCACATCAGCGTTCTTTCTGTAAACTATGAAAACAATTAACGACCCCCCCACAGAATGCAAGTAACTACTCCCCAAGTCCCACATCTGTGGAATTGGAAGCAGGGTATCTTTTGTGCTGATCCCTTATAGCTAATAGTGCTTTCTTTTTTCTGTTCCAGCCAAATCATGGCTTTCCGATTGTCTTGGCAGGGTGCCAGAAGCATCCTTATAACTTGAGCTTTCCCAGGGAGGAATCATCGTGAAATGAAAGTTTCAAAAAAAAAATTATGCCTTACGTTCTATTTTCCATGATTATTTAATGCTGTAAGGGTACATTTTGTTTTGTATTTATAATAGTATTTACATTTATTCAAAGAAGTATTTACATTTATTCCATGAGCATAAAGAATACAGTTTATGATCTGGACTTTTACATCCCAATCTGAAACCTCATGGACCAGTTCAAAGCCAATAAATAGGACCAATGCGATTGAGAGTTGATCAGGTCTACATGTAGTGGTTCAGCTGGACTTTAATTCTTTTATTTTTAAGTGTACTTATTTATTTTGAGAGGGAGAGAGTGTGTGCATGCAAAAGAAGGGAAGGGGAAGACAGCGAAGGAGAGAGAGAGAGAGAGAGAGAGAGAGAGAGAGAGAATCCCAAGCAGGTTCTGCACTGTTAGCATGGAGCTGGACACAGGGCTTGAACCTATGAGCCGTGAGGTCATGACCAAAGCCAAAATCAAGAGTCCAACGCTTAACCACCTGAGCCATCCAAGCGCCCCCGGACTTTAATTCTTAATAAGCACTCAGAAGTCTCGGGCTTGGAAGCAACTTTTGAATTCATGTAGTTACCTGCATTCCTACGAAAATGGACCTGAGTATTTCAAGATACAGTGTTCAATGGTAGGAATCCTTCCGTTTGACAAACATTATGCTAATGTTTTATATGCATTATTTAAATTCGTTCTCATGCAACCATGTGAAACAGAGTCTAGTATACTAATTTTTTAGATGAAGAAATTGAGTGTCCAAGAATATAAATACCTTGGAATAAGCAGAAGAGCTGAGTTTCCACTATAGATCTATCTGAAAATCTAAGTTCAATCTTATTTCTAAAGCCCGCCACAGAAGAAAACTTCATTATCTTTTAAAAAAAATTTTTTTTAACATTTATTTATTTTTGAGAGACAGTGAGAGACAGAGCACGAGCAGGGGAGGGGCAGAGAGAGAGGGAGACACAGAATCCAAAGCAGGCCCCAGGCTCTGAGCTGTCAGCACAGAGCCCGACGTGGGACTCAAACCCATGAACCTTGTGAGGTCATGACCTGAGCTGAAGTTGAATACTCCACCAACTCAGCCACCCAGGCACCCCAAAACTTTATTATCTTTTACAATAAGTAAATATTTATTGATTTCGATGCACAGGTTTTTCTCTATATCTTTGGACTGGATTTTCTCTAAATCCTTGGCATGGATTTTCTGCTTTAATTCCAATACAACACATTTTCGACTTGAGTTTGAATTGTTAAAAATTATGAAAACACTCTCAGGAAATAAATTAATTACAAGACGTTCGTTGAAGCTCTGCAACATGCCATAGTCTTCTAATCTAATGTGTGAGAAAATATGTTCGTTCCTTACCAGCTGGTGAGGTCTTACGTAGTTTCGAAATTCATAAAATTTGGAGTATAAAGTAAAATCTAGGGCTTCTGAACTCTGCAGAGTTATAGTTCTCTTTGAAGCTAGAATGTGTATCCACATATCAGTAAAATTTTTAAAATTCAACAAATTATTTCATCCCCACCACAAGCCAATAAACACGAGGCCCGATGTTCTAGTAGGTGGCAAGATAGTGCACCTGCTCTTGTGAATTTCACACAATTTGAAAATCACAACAAATGTATATCTTTCAATCTCAAAGACAACATCTACCATGGGGCATGATTTGGGAATATTTTATTCTTTCTGATAAATGAGGTTCTAATGACATTTAGCAAGTTAGAATGACTGCATTGTGGGTTCTTCTGTTTTTATACTGAGTTAATTGTTTTGGAGCAACGTGGACAAGGCAGGAAAATCAATGATTAGTTGACTGGTCATTTATATTTATGTGGAAAATCCATAATAAGTCCAAGTCCCCCCATTATTTTCTTCCTTCCTGGTTTTGCAAATGATTCAAAATGATATGTGGTAGAATTAGTATAAATATCAAGTTCAGAGTAATTCCATTTGGGTTAAAACTCTTTGACTCATTTGTGATTAATTAAAATGAATACCCTTCCCCATAATTCTAAATATCTTCTGTTTCAGTGGTTCAGAGACTTGCATCGCCTCCTTTGAGGGATTTGGTTTAACTAAAATTAAACCATCAGAGTTTCTTTGATTTGACAATTGTGCTGGATAAAAAGAAAAGATACGTTAGGATTTCTAGAGCATTTAGCATTAATATTTAGGAAAGAACAAATGTAGTTGATGACCTACAGAACAGTGTCTGAATGCCTTACCTAAAGAGATATGAAGGCCACTGAAAGACCCCTGAAATAAACCAATAAACCACAGTTGCTCAAGCTTGAAATAAATATCAACTAAGATTTATATTCAGATTGATGTTGAGGTTAGTTCCCACTGCTAGGCAACCAGTTGACCTAAGTTTAATTTAAATCGGTATTGTAGTGTCTCCTAATGGGAACTGTCAGTAAGGAGAATTTCTGTGACACACAGAATGTAGTAATGCTTCCTTCTTCTCTACCCTCACTGTTCAAAAGTGACTTCAGATCTGTGATTGTGTCTATGGAACCAGATGGGGTGGGAATATGTGACCATTATCAGAATAAATCAGGCCAAAATTACACTTCCATTAAAATTATTCGAGAAATAGGTGGTATGTTTGATATTTTGGGTTTGAACCATCTGATAGCCTCATTCCTTTGCTTTCTTTTGTCCTTAGTGACCAGCAAGATCACATGAAATCAAATTTAGTGGTAATGCTATGCTTTTTTTTTTTTTTTTCCCTGCCTCCCTATTATTCCCAGTCTTTTTCACTAGTTGAAAATACCAGCTCTTTCCGGCCTTTTCTGTCTCCGAAGCCAAGTCAGAAGCAAGGATCACCAAACTCAGCTTGCATATTTGTAGGTTCCCAACAAGGTGGGAGCAGTGGTTCTCTGGGACTCTGAGCTTCCTGTTCCTGTCCCCTTAAATCAGGTAAAAAGATAGTGGTTTTATTGGATATATCAGCTGGCCTTCCAGATAAGGGCGATGTAAAACTGCCAAAATGTTGAGTCCCAGCTAAGCCCTTGCGTAAATCCTGGATAAACATTGTCAAGCCTTGTGTCAGTGTCACTAGCTCCATACAGAGGGATTCTTCAATTTCACTCTTTCTGCTGTTTCCATGATGCCAGAGACTTTATATTTTCTACCTATAGATTTTATATTGCCCTTTTTAAAAAAAGTTTTGCTCACTGATTTTGAGAGAGAGAGAGAGAGCGCGCACGCGGGCACGAGCAGGAGAGGAGCAGAGAGCGAGGGAGAGAGAGAGAATCCCAAGCAGGCTGACTTTTGCAGGGCTTTATCCCGTCACGCATTTACAGATGCTAACTATGTTCACAATGTTACTAGTCGAACACATAAAGGGTAAGAAAATGCAGCCACTAGTAGGGGTCCTAAATCGAATCAAAAGGCTAACTTATCATTTTTACCTATTAAACTTGAAAATCTTTTTTCCAAAAGATTATTCAGTCCCAGTAAGTTATGATAAAACACACACTCTGGCGCAGAAATGAATTTGCAAGAAAATTCCTAAAAATGTTTTGGGAAAACATTTTCATACACTAATGTTTATACATTTTGGAAAGTAATTTCACTTGTAGGAATATTTTGCCATTACTTAATTCATACACAGAAACAATTATATAAAAGAGAAGTTAAGTAGTCTATTATTTCATAGATATTGACAAAAAGTAAATAATACAGAAATCTACAAATAAATTATTATAAAACCGTGAATGGCTTACCATTTTTGCAAGTAATTACATCGATAATAATTACAATTATGCAACGTCATGGGGCAATATTCACAAAATGATGTAAAATTTAAAAAGTAACGTGAGGGCTGCCCAGGTGGCTCAGGCGGTTAGGTGTCCGACTTCAGCTCCGGTCACGATCTCACAGTTGGGGAGTTCGAGCTCTGCGTCGGGCTGTGCTGACCGCTCAGAGGCCGGCGCCTGCTTCGGATTCTGTGTCTCTCTTTCTGCCCCTCCTCTGCTCAATCCCTCTGTCTCTGTCTCTCAAAATAAATAAATAATCATTAAAAAAAGTAATTTGAAAATTTGGGTACCAGTATGATTACAACTATGTTCTCTTACAAGTCAGTATGTAGTATTAGTGAATTATTTAAGACACTACTTAGGGTAACAGATAAACTGTGAAATTTCAGCGGTTTTGTAATAAAAGGTTATTTCTCACTTGTGCCAGACTACAATACTTCAATGCTGGTGTTTGGAGGAGAGCTTTCCTAGTGATTCCAGGACTACTAAGTTTCCTTCCGCCCTGTGGTTCCACCATTTTCCGTGGGACCCCGGGGTCTTTTACTTCCAGGTTACAGCAATGGGAATCACGATGCAAAGCTAACCTGTAGCTTAACCACTTCGGGCCCAAAGCGGCACAAATCACTCCCGAATTCTGTTGGCAAAAGCTAGTTCACGTCCCCCTCCCCCTCCCCACCCCTCCTGAGACACAGCAAGGTGGGAACCACAGCCTTCCTGGGTGGAAGGCTGTTTTGTGGCAATAATGCTACATTAAGGAAAGCAAACACACATTTTTGTTGGGAAAACTGACTGTGCCACAGTTATCATGGCGGCATTACCCAGGGTCTGGAATCAGACCCTAAGGGTTAAGTGGGGAATGTTGCGAGAATTAAATGAAATAATCTCTCCACAGCATTAAGTGCTAAAAGAATGTTAAGCGGGATGCTGATGATGGTCTTACCCTGTATAACATCGATGAAAATTATTGGAAGGCAATATCACAAAATCCTAGAGGTGGTGGGATTAGGTGACTTTCCTTCCTTTTTTTTTCCCCCAAATTTTCTGCATTGTGATTAGGCAACTTTTCTCACGAACACTAATTCACACGAATATCTGAATAGAGGGCATTTACAGAATTTTAAAATCTTATGTATTTCATCAACACTTATGTAGGACTTACTAGATGATGCATACTTATTTTAGGTACTTCATGAATCTCTCCGAAATAGAGATTGTGGAAAGGACAGCAGGTGACGGTCTGTAAATTCCATGTAAGTAAATTTGGCTGCAGAATATCATTAGTTATATCTAGACCAGTAAGCAGTTTTCAGTATGTATGATGGTTCAATATGCAAAGAGCTGGCATCAGATCACGATCGGATTGGTGGCCCAACTGTTTCTGCTGGGACACCTCAGGGACCTGTTGGTTCAACTCAGAAGGGAAGAACCTTTGGCAACAAGAGTATGTATTGTTATTGCTGATTTTATAGATGAGGAATTGGGGGGCTCAGAGGGGAAGTAACCTGCGTTTGCTCACGTGCCTGGGTGGCTTTTGGTGTGGGTGATGTTCGTGGTCTGGAAGTGACAGAGCATGGGGCCCTGAGAAGCATTTCTATGGTTACGGGGCAGCGTTATCAATGCATTGCAATTAGGTGATGCGGAAGCAAGGTTAGCTAACAGGCTGTGGGTAAGAAATGGAAAGGGCTGGCCGAAGGGCCGACCGAAGGGAATTTCATCATTCATTTATGAAATTTGTTTAAGGTTAACAATATTTTTTTTAATGTTTATTTATTTTTGAGACAGAGAGAGAGAGAGAGTGAGCAGGGGAGGGGCAGAGAGAGAGGGAGACACAGAATCCGAAGCAGGCTCCAGGCTCCGAGCTGTCAGCACAGAGCCCAACCCGGGGCTCGAACCCACTAACCGTGAGGTCATGACCTGAGCCGAAGTCGGACGCGTAACTGACTGAGCCACCCAGGCGCCCCAAGGTTGATAATATTTTTGAAGGTTTCTTAAATAGCAGTAAGATATGGAATGCAAAAATGCATGTAGTTATGCCAACCTGAAAGATGTAATTGAGGGTACATTTTTATTCATTTCATAAGCATAGCAGGTGCTTCCATACTCAAGAGAGTAAGGATACAAGGAGAAGATGATCCAGCCCCTTCCACGGAGGAGTTGAGAGTACAGCTGGGGAAAGAAGGAAGCACAATTGCCATGCACATTGTTACAAACTGAGGTAAAGACTTACCTGGAGGGGCGCCTGGGTGGCTCAGTCGGTTAAGTGTCCGACTTCAGCTCAGGTCATGATCTCACAGTTTGTGAGTTCGAGCCCCATGTCGGGCTCTGTGCTGACAGCTCGGAGCCTGGAGCCTGCTCCACATTCTGTCTCTCTCTACCCCTTCCCTTCTCGTTCTCTGTTTCCCCCTCTCTCTCAAAAATAAAATAAAGATTAAAAAGATTAAAAAAAAAAGAATTACCTGGATTGTATTTAAAATTTGAATTTTTGGTGCACCTGGGTGGCTCAGTTGGTTGAGCGTCCAACTTCGGCTCAGGTCATGATCTCTCAGTTCGTGGGTTCAAGCCCCGCATCGGGCTCACTGCTGTCAGCACAGAGCCCGCTTCAGAGGATCTTCTGCCCCCTCTCTCTGCCCCTCCCCCTGTCTCTCTCTCTCTCTCTCTCTCTCTCAAAAATGAATAAACATTAAAAAAATAAAAATAATTTCAGTTTCTTTTATGGAAAGAACAAACTTGTAAAGGACACAGAGAAGTAATAAGAGAAGTTCTCCAATGGTAAGAGTAATCTTTCTTCTCTAGGTTTTATTCATTTCGGGCTACCAATATTGAGCTGAATTTCCAAATATGTGTCCATAATATTCCATACACATATATATCCTGAGGACAAGGATCGCTGTGGTGGGGAAATCCCAGATTAGCCCAATCAAGGTGGCTGTGCTTTAAGAAATGCTGAGGAAAATGATTCAATATTTGTTGAATATAGTTGTGTGCCACATAAGTCCCCATACTCACTCCATTGAATACCAAGATGGGATTTACTGGAAAATATTGTGGTAAGAAACAATAAAACTGCTCACTCAACAAACCGATTTATTGATGAGCCATTTCAAGCTTATTAGAAAGAATGGGTTCTCGTGTGGTGTGTAGGGTTTTAGCTGTAAAATATAGAGGCCTCACTCTTGGTCACTAGCCAACTATTTTGGAACATTTCCCTCTCCTGTACCTCTCCGTCTCTTGCTCAGTTCCCCTCAAATGTCAAATTAACCTTCTGAATCTCCATATTACATTGTATCTGCAGTGAAGCGAAAGACCTTTGTGAGTGTGTGTGTGTGTGTGTGTGTGTGTGTGTGTGTGTATGGGGGGGGGGGGGAGTTTCCCTGGCTAACACATGTCAAGATCTGTTTAAACCTCTTGCTTTGTGCTCAAATGTCACCCTGCCAGAATTCATTACATCCTGTTTATTAATTAATTAAAATATATTTATACAGAACAGGCTTTATGAGATGGAGGAAGAAATAACGTTATGAGAGGCATCCTCCAGACGGAGTGGCTGGTCTCCGATGGCAACCTGGAGTATGGCCCTAGCATTTGCTGTCAATCCACTGCAAGGGTTGAGATGATATGAAAATTTAGTAATTAAAGGCAGAAGATCAGATGAATTACTTTCACTCGGGAGCTGGATCGGAAGGGACTGTATGTTGTCTAGACCACCGTAAGATCATAAACATCACTCTGGTTTTCTGATAAGTAAAAACACACCTTTCCCTACACGCGTGCACTTGTAGTGTGCCAAAGGCCTAACGGGGACACCCAGTGGGGGTGCTCAGGCAGCCCCGAAGATTAGGCTAAAGCTTATGGATCTTCTGAGGACACCAACCACTGGGTTGCTCCCATGATCTTTTCAGGTCAACTGAGTGATACCTGGACATTTGGCTCCCTGCCTTTAACCTCAGGTTTCTTCCTTGTTTTCCAAAAGGGGGTGAAACACACCTGTGGGAGGCATCTGGGGGGCTCCGTTACGCATCCGACTTCAGCTCAGGTCATGATCTCACGGTTTGTGAGCTTGAGCCCCACAGAGTCTATGGGGATTCCCAGTCACCCCCCCCCCCCCCGCCCCTCCCCTGTGTGCACTCTCTCAAAAATAAATAAACATTTAAAAAAAAAAACCCAAACCCGAACAAACACACCCGTCCGAACTCTCAGCGTCACTGTGGCAGTGAAATAAAGTGAAAGCCATAGATGGCTTTTCCAAGCACACTTTTAGGAACATACTGTTTCAGCATCGGGGCTATTTGTATAGGGCTCAGTCCTGAGGTTTGAATACACCCAGATCTCAGGTACAAAAGCTGGGAGGTTGTCAGCGACAGCCGAGATGAGCACATCATCTTGAAGATATTTTACGTTAAGGGTAAGAGAGTTTATGGGAGAGGAAATATATGTATGAACATTATATGCTATGAGGAACTCTCGAAGGGGGTGATATACAGCTAGAAAGGTAACAATCGAAAAAGGAAAAATAAAATAAAAACAACAAGAAGGAAACAGGTAGCGATAAGAAATAAGAAATAGAAAGTGCCTCATTTCCTTTGTCTTCCAGCGAACGGAGAGACGAAACTAAAATATGGCAGTGGCTAAAATTTAGTGTTGGGAACATATATGTGTTGAATATTTGTTGAATGAAATATCTGAACAAGTATTAGGAGGGAAGTTAGTTCTCTCCCATACTCGAATGGAAAACACTTATCCATCCCGGCTCTCGCCCCTTAAATGGAAATCAATATGAAAAATCAAATTCGATTTACTTAAATTTCCTTTAAACCCGTTTTTCAGGAACGTGTCTACTTTACAGGATGACGCACAGCTTATTTGTGATAAGCTGGCTGCTGCCTGTTCGATGATACCAGCAATGATTTGGGTTTGTAGTCCTTGTCCAATTCCAGCCTGTGGATTGTGTTTAATCTAAAATTAATCCTTTTTAAAAATATTAGGCAACAGTTCTTAAGTCGATGATGCACAGCTACCAGAAGGGTGGGTTGCTTGCTCGTCTTATATACTTGATTCTTCCTTCCTGGGCCTGTAGACGTATTTTATAAGAAGGTAGAAGAAGTAAGTTTGTTGATTTGAATATTGCACTTCCCTCGTAAGACTTCCCTGGAAGACAGATACATACATTGAACTTAAGATTACTCAGAAGGTGATTTTCCATCTGCCTCCTATCAGTGCTAAATTCCTGAAATTTAAGCATTGAAAGAGCTCTTATGCATTATCTAGTCCCCTGTCATTTAATAGTCAAGGGAACAGACTCCCCAAATTGAAGCCACCCCCCTTCAGCTGTGATGCGTCTAGGTCTGGACGCCCAGCCTGGGTTCTTGGGCTCTTCCCTCTAAAATGGGCGGCCCGTATACAAAGCACCCTCAGACAGATGTAGGGCAAATGAGGTCAATTTTCCAAAATCTAACCAGAAATAAGCCAATGCGTTTTCAGATTACATTTCTGAACACTTTTGGGGGGATTTTGAGCTACATATTCTTTGACTTGGAAGGGAAGGTACAATCCCAACATGCAAAAGGGATGCTTGGTGATTTAAATTACTTCTAGATGTCCCCAAATTGGATGGGACTTTAAGTGTCGGGTTATCTAGGTGTAAAAGGAAAAATATAGTTTGAGGGAACTTGTTTGAAGTGTAATATGAAAGATGGTTATTTTATTTAGTCCTAATTTTTCTTCTGAATGCTGCCAGATCGAGAGTCGTGGCCAATCAGGCCCCGGCAGTTAAGTGTAGATATGTCTGCTCTGTCCTCGTCTGTCTTGCTGTAACTTTCCTAGACGGTGTCTGTTCTGGATGGCATTGCTACAAGGTGGCATAAGACCTCTTACCTCATACGGAGCTTTATGTGAGCAAGAAATAAACCTTTGTTGTGACACCATTCATATCCTGGGACTCATCGTACAAGAAGTTGGTATTAATTTTTCATTTTTACAATTATCATTGTGACTGCTCTGTGCCTCTTCTCCTTTCATTCTCTGGGGCTCAGTTAGGGGCTCATTGATGTCTATAATTTCCTAGTGATCAGATATAGGATTTTCAGTAAGAACTTAACACCACCATTTTGGATTACATCAAGATGTTCTGGGTGCCTGGGTGGCTCAGTCGGTTAAGTGTTCGACTTCGGCTCAAGTCATGATCTTGTGGTTTGTGGGTTGGAGCCCTGAGTCTGGCTCTGTGCTGACGGCTCAGAGCCTCAAGTCTGTTTTGGATTCTGTGTCTCCTGCTCTCTCTGCCCCTCCCCTACTCACACACTCTCTCTCTCTCTCAAAAAGAAACATTTTAAAAAAATGTTCCTTATGAATTATGTATGCCTTAAAAGACAGTTTCTTGGTTCCTACCGAATTCATTTTTTTTTTTTTTGGTACTAAAATATTATCTATTTACTACTTAAAATGGGAGTATGCTGGTTGAGGCTGGAAATATCTTTCTCTCCCACTCTTTTTGTAAGTTTGTGTCCAAATAGTGTAGCACCATAAAGGCCATGATTATATTATTTCTCCCATCGTGAACCAGTTAGATCTGTCCCACAGCCATATTAGCCCATCCTGTATTACAACAACAAGGACAACAAAACAAAGATAATGATTTGGGTAAAGATTGCGACTTTCCCTTCTTTATTCTTCTCTTCTTCCTTCCTTCCTTTCCTTACATTTAACCATCCAGCAGGAGACCACATCATCCAACCTCCATGACTAGGTGTGGTCAGCATGAGTGGAAGTGAATGTGTGACCTCCCTGCCATCTCCTTTTTCTTTTTATGTTTTATTTATTTTTGAGAGAGAGAGAAAGAGAGAAAGTGTGAGCAGGGGAGGGGCAGAGAGAGAGGGAGATACAGAGTCAGAAGCAGACTCAAGGCTCTGAGCTGTCAGCAAAGCGCCTGACATGGGCCTCGAACCCATGAACTGTGAAGTCATGACCTGAGCTGAAGGCGGATGCTTAACCGAGCCACCCAGGCGCCCCCCTCCCCCTGCTCCATCAATCATCTCCTTAAAAAAACCTTGCTTACTCTCCACGTCCTCTCTCTTCCTCTTTTCTTGGATGTGGTGCTAATGGGCCAATTTTAACCAGGGAGATGGCCATATTCTAAAGTAATGCTTCTCAGATATTAACTTGCTTACCCAATGATGGTATTAAAGTACAGATTCCGATTCAGAAGGCCTGGAGTGGGGGCTGAGCTTTGACATTTTTAATAAAGTCCCACTTGATACTGATGTTGCTGATCTCGGACCACACTTGGAATAACCAGATTTTAAAGGTAACAAACACATAGGTAGAAGAACCCGGGGCCCCTGGGTGACCTCTAGGAGCAGAGCTTTATCACATACCTAGAGCACCTGGCTCTGCATCGTTCAGAGAGAGACTGACCAATTTCTATCACATCCACCATCTTTTTTAAAAATTTCTTTTTAAATGTTTATTTATTTTTGAGAGAGAGAGAGAGATACAGAGCATGAACAGGGGAGGGGCAGAGAGAGAAGGAGACACAGAATCCAAAACAGGTTCCAGGCTCTGAGCTGTGAGCACAGAACCAGAAATGGGGCTCAAACTTGTGAACTAGGAGATCATGACCTGAGCCGAAGTTGGCCACCTAACCGACTGAGCCTCCCAGGTGCCCTACCATGTGTTTGGACGTATTGGTTATCTAGCTTATATCACAATGTATACAAACTTAGTAATTATAAGTACAATTCACTGAGTACTTACCATGTGGCAGACGCTCATAGACAGTATCTATTTAATATTCATAATATCCCAATGAAGTGTCATACCCATTTTGTGGATGTGGAAACTAAGACAAGAGCGAATCTGCAGCTGGTTCAAACTCATACACTTTGCGAATGGCAGATCTGACATTAAAACTGGGAGGTCTTGGGGCGCCTGGGTGGCTCAGTCTGTTAAGTGTCAGACTTCAGCTCAGGTCATGATCTCACGGTGCGTGAGTTCGAGCCCCGCGTCGGGCTCTGTGCTGACAGCTCGGAGCCTGGAGCCTGCTTCGGATTCTGTGTCTCCCTCTTTCTCTCTGCCCCTCCCCTGCTCATGCTCTGTCTCTCTCTGTCTCTGAAAAATAAATAAATGCTAAAAAATAAAAAAAAAAAAACCTTGAAGGACTCTGACCTCACATGAGACATTCATTATCAAATGCAGCACAGTCTGACCTGTTACATTTCACCTTGGGACCAGATCGGCCTTCACCAGGAGTTTTGCCTCTAGATGCCTGGGTCAGTGTTGTTCATTGTCTTCCAGGGAGGATCTTTCTGTGCTACTCACGGGAGAGAAGACCCAAGAACTATCATTCTTTCTCCCCACCAGTCATTCCCCACCAAGATTACAGGAAGAGACAGACGGAGGCTGGGCATACTCTCTAATGCACTAATGTGCATACTCTCTCTGAAGATTTGAAAGACCTATTCTCTTTTACTGCTTCATCTTGTTAGGTTCCTGACTTCTACCGATCAGCTCTTTTGGGTCCCTGGTGAGCTATGAGAAAGAAGGGAAGAAAGAGGGATGCTAACGGATTACAAGGCTGGTAAATGTCAAGTCGGGCAGGGAGGGGAAACCAGCATACGTGTTTAATGTGCCTTCGGCCTTTGGGCTCCAACGCCAATGAGAACTGTTGGCCTGGGTCAATCAGAGATTCTAACAGCCTGGAGAAGGACCCATGCAAAGCGCTCCACGCATGTCCTGCATTCGCCTGCTCCTGTCCTACCGTATGGAAGCAAAGCCGAATGAAGCACCGCATTTGGGAAGCAGTGTGTGGGGGGAGTAACGGAATGATTAAGACGTCTTTCCAACACAACTCTGGACTGAAAGTCAAACCTCGGAAGGAGCATTTCATCGCTTCCTGTTCCAGAAGAGTAGAATCCCCGTCTAGCCCAAGCAGTTTAGGCCCATTATCTTTGTGACAGAATAACAATGACATTTGTACTTACAACTCCTTATAAGCTTTTATTTATTTATTTATTTATTTATTTATTTATTTATTTATTTTAACGTTTATTTTTATTGAAAGAGAAAGTCAGAGCGTGAGCAGGGGAGGGGCAGAGAGAGAGGGAGACACAGAATCTGAAGCAGGCTCCAGGATCTGAGCTGTCAGTACCGAGCCCGACGCGGGGCTTGAACCCACAAACCGTGAGATCGTGACCTGAGCCGAAGTCGGAGGCTTAACCGACTGAGCCACCCAGGCGCCCCTCTTTATGACCTTTCTAAGGGAGCTGTTTGTGCCCCACTTGTTCTGCTGTGTTTCTCTCCTCCCTTCCCCGGCCCCCCGAGATCGCCTTGCTTTTATAACAATGGGAGACTAATAGTGGGAGCAAACGAGAGGTAGGAAGAAGGAACAGGGGAAGAAATAAGAAAGAGATAGTAGGAAAGCATAGTAAGATAAGAGAAGGTGAAGGAGGTGAAAGAGAAAAATTTGCCTGTGTAATAAATGTGAATTCGAGGTCTCCGGGTGAAAAATGTCACAAAGCGCTCCGCTATTGTTGGATAATTGCAAAACAAATAGATTTCCAGTGGAAAGGGGTTGATTATTCCTATCATGCAGAAAGTCTGGGCAATTGGTAGCTGACTGCTGGGACTGGACCGCAGGAGACTGGCTCTCTCTGCAGATTCCCGTCCTATTCTCCTTGGTTCCTATTGGGCTATGCCATCTGCTCTCCCCTGCAACCTGGGAGCCTCGCCGTGACCCTCCGCTTCCTGGAGATTTTCAATTACAGCTTTTCCATGTTTTGCCTTTTTCCTGGGGGGGGTAGGTGTGGGGCACCTCCCATTCTAACCCAGGGGTACCTGTTACAGGTTCTTTCCTTCAGGGTTCCATCCACACATGTCATATTAACAGACTCAAATTAAGCCACTAGTGGACAGTAATTAGAACTAATCTTCCCAAGTAATGTTTGCATTTTATTTTTTTACTTTTATTTTGTTTAAGAAAAAATTTTTTAGAGAGAGGGAGAAACTGTGTGAGCAGGGGAGAGGGGCAGAGAGAGAGAGAGAGAGAGAAAATCTTAAGCAGGCTTTAGGCTCAGCACAGAGCCTGATACAAGGCTCGATCCCACGACCCTCGGAGGCACTCAGCCAGCTAAGCTACCTAGGCACCCCAATATTTTCATTTTAATACTCAAAGGAATTTTAGATATTCTGGTTAGAATTTTAGGCATTTTGACAGGATTAGAATGAAATATTTTTAAACATAGAGGTCTTTTCCAGAGACTTGTCATATAAAAACATACAGTAACTGAATTTTAAAGACCTCTGGAAAGAGAAATATCTATATCTATCTATATCTATATCTATATCTATCTATATATCTCTCTCTATATTTGATGTCATTATTTGCAGTTTGATTATAAAGTATCTATTTCTCTTTCTGTTACACAGATAAGAAAATGAGCCTCATTCAATACCATTAAAAATGGTATTTAATGCATTAAAAAATGCAAAAGTACTTCAAAAACCAAACTGAAATTGAAGAAGGAAAGGTCCTGTAATTGTCTAAAGAACTCTGATTTCTCAATATGGGATTCAGTGGAAGGCAGTAGGCGCATCACCACAGAAAATAAAGTTTGTTATCAACCCAGTGATAGATAAAGTGTTGCAATGGAAGTACTGTACTCTTACTAGAGAAAAGAGGAATTGTTAACCTCTTTATTAAATCCTGTTGCCATCCAGCTGGCCCATAATTTGCGAGCAGTCAAATAAATGCTGATTTATTTGTTTAAGCTGCTGAATTTCGCAGTAGTTTGTTACGCAGCTGTAGCTAGCCGAAACACGTCTCCATAGCCGACAGCTTATGTCACAGGCTCCTTGAATTGGTAGACACAGAATCGGCAATAGACTCAGCAGAACTACAATGTGAAATTGGGCTATGATGAACACAGCTTCCCTTTGTGGTAGAAACTTAGAAGTGATTGAGAGAGATAGGAAAGTTCTCAAAGTCTCCCCTTCTCACTCTTTCTTCCTTTGTAACATTTCTCAAGCACTTGCGATGGGAAGGAAGTGGCAATAGGAATGAGTAAGTCATTGCCTTTGCCCATAAGATGCTCACGGTACATTGGGGTGTGTGGGTAAGCGCAGGGGGCAGGCAAGTAAATGAACAATTAAAGGATGTTGATAAGACTGTCACTGATGTATGAAAACACAGAAGAAGGAGCACAGTGCTTAATTCTTCCTGAGAACATAATGAAGATCTTTACAGAAGATACCTCATTTGAGTTTTGAAGGAATAGTTTAGAATGTTGATACATAAAATATGATCCATGGACCAGCTGCATCGGCCTTACCTTGGAGCTTCTTAGAAATGCAGAATCTCTGATCTTGACCAGAGAGCTGAAACTAAATCTTCATTGAAACGAGATCCTCAGGTGATCTCTATGCACAGTAAAGTGAGGGGTATAGTTAAGATTAGAGTAACTCATTTTGTCTGCACATTAGAATCATCTGGGGAGTTCTGAGACAAAAGTCATGTCCAGTGTCACTATATCTAGAGTTTCTCACTATCTGCATCTGGATGGAGCCCAGGCACGAAGACATGTGCAACATTCAGCGCCCAGCCCGTGGTATGGCTATGTGCATGTGTTAGATTGTTAAGTTGTTCATGAGTTTTGGATCTCATGGGCTGGATCTCAAGTATAGAAAAGTGGGCACGGTGAGATGGAGTTCTGAGATTCTGAGAAATTCTTCCAACTCTCCAAGGTACAAATATGGAGGTTCTGGAAATGGTTATGATGACTTTTGTTGATGCCTGGGCCCTAAGCAAGCTTGAGTGGCAAAAATTGGAATACTGGGACACATGGGCATAAATGAGATTGCAAAGGTCCCCAAATGCAAGAGTTGGAAGCCGGAGGGCAGGATAAAGGAGATAGATCATACCTGGAGATCTACTTGTCAAGATGGCAATTAACAAAGGCTTGTTGGCCATTTTTGGAGAAGTTTTATAGATGAGATGGTGTCAGGAAAAGCTTCATTAATTTATGCAGCATCTTTATATTTTTTTTTGTCCATTTCTGCATCTTGTCTGCCCTGGCTCTGCTTGGAGAGAGAATTTAAACCCCAGAATCTGTCATTGATGGATATTACAGGTCCCATGGCATTCTCACTGTATCCATTGCAATGTTTGGGCCAAGTTCCAATCAGAAAATTACTTTCTATTGACTGTAAATTTCACACCTCTACCATGAAGACTTCTCATAACACATACTCTCTAAATTGGCTTCAGGTCCTGCCTGAGACCAAGTATGACACATACCCTCAAATGGGTTTCAAATTGAGCCACAGCCTTGGCTAAACATATTTTAATGACAACACATAACATTCGGGTCATCGAAAGAATATTTCCCCCTTCATATGATACATGTGTTGCTGGCATAAAATTATATGACTTACGTCCCCTTTCAGCGTTGGGAGGGTCGAGAAATCTTTTTCACTTTCAGTCTGAAATTACTCTGTGGTATAAATTATTACTCACAGTTCAACACTTGCTGTGTTCAGCCCAGAGGTGGCTGCCTTCTCAAAGGCTCTGTGATTTATGGGTGGAGGCAGAGGGCGAGAGTGCCTTTGAGCAAACATGTACCTGCCCTGTGTTCCCTCTGTCAGATGCAACAGAGGGTTGATGAGGGGGTTCCCAGCAAACAAACGTATCAGACAAATCATGGAGAATCTTTGAACTCCGTTGGCATGGACGAGTTGGTGTAGGAGGGCAAGGACGGTCACTGGAGAACATCTCTTCTGTTCAACTCGTTCCGGATTTTGTGTTTTGGGTCCCTCAGGACTGGACCTAACGAGAATCCGGAATGACCTAGGAGGCAGATACGGATTTTAGTGCTGGCTCTGGCCCTTGCTAACTTTTGAGCGTGAGTGATTAACATTTCTAAGGCTCCATAACCTCAGTGATAAAATGGAGATCGTAGATTTCTTGTTTAATTCACAAGGTTATTGTTTCCCTCAAATGAGATAAATTATGGGAAATATCATTTGACCTGTACACACGACAGATGCATTTATCAGACGGGAGGCGTTATTATGACGTACAGTGGGTTCACTCTAGGGCTCAGCGCCGCAAGGGCTCCAGCCGGTTCACCGTGACCCATCAGAGGTGTTCGCAATCCTACCGGAGCCTTAGACGGTAACGCGCCCTCCGTCTTCGCATGCGGTTGGAGTTTGATATGGTTTTATCTCGAGAAAATTTTTAAAAAATGTCCCTTTTCGATTGCAAAGGAAATAGATATCCAGATCCTAGCCTCCTGCAGAAAATGCGAGGCCTGATTAGTAACTGTCCGTAAGGAGAGCACAGAGGATGATGAAAGGACAAGACTGTTTACCATTTTTGCGAACGCTTCATTACTTGTATTAAATCTCAAAAGGCAAAAGAGCCGATCTTCGGCCAGTGGGAAGATTTTGAAATTTATAGCTAACGATACTTTTAAAACGCGGAAGAGGGGCATTCAGGCTGTTTCTCTACCAAAAGTTAATACCTCCATAAGCGTGTTCGCCTTAGGTGGAGCTGGGAGCCCCACTCGTGTGCAGAACAGAATTACAATCGAGCCGCGTCGTAAGCAGGGCCACCGAGGCTCGATTTCTCCCTGCTGCTGTCATCGCTGAGGGTCCGGATTTGAACGGCCACGTGTGTGTATTTAGAGGAGTATTTACCTCTGGTGGAGTCAGTGAAAGGTCCTAGCCACCCAGACACACAACAGACTAAAATGTACAAAGGCCTCTTACACAGTCAGGCGCGGTGGAGTGATGTGTGCTGGGTGGCCAGGCGACCACCGGCTTCTGTGGCTGCGAGAGTGGGGAGGCTTCCGGAGAGTTCTGGGATTTCTTTTTTCTTTTCTTTTTTAATTTTTTTAACGTTTTATTTATTTTTGAGACAGAGAGAGACAGAGCATGAACGGGGGAGGGGCAGAGAGAGAGGGAGACACAGAATCAGAAGCAGGCTCCAGGCTCTGAGCCATCAGCCCAGAGCCAGACGTGGGGCTCGAACTCACCGACCGCGAGATCGTGACCTGAGCTGAAGTCGGACACTTAACCGACTGAGCCACCCAGGCGCCCCGAGTTCTGGGATTTCTAATTAGGGGTCATCTCCCCATAAGCCACTGCTCGTGTAGATTCGACTTTTTTTTTTTTTATTCCCTTCCTAAATTCGCTGTTCACCTTTAGATCTAAATCTCTCCTCTCTGGGTACTTACGATGAATTTCTTTTCACGTGGGAGACAGAGTCCGTTTTACAGAGAGGAAAGTGGGGTACTTAGAGGAAAAGTGGCTTTCCTCAGATCTCCCAAGGGATCTTGGTGGATTTTAAATAAAGGCACCTGCCCCCTCTCCATTCTGAATTTCAAAGTTCTTTTGTCTCCAGTCCACTAGCCCCTCTATTACGTAAATGCAGCACCCCCCACCTTCACCCCCAAGACACTCTTCTGAGGCCTTAGTAACTGTTAGAAGAACATTATATAATTAAAGATCAGTGTGCTAAAGGTCATATCTTTGCTAGGGCCTATGCTGGGAATTGTAGGGTTTTGAGAGCTGCGGTAGCTGGGGTTAAAAATTCTCCGGGGTGAGAGGGCCTCCCTATCCATTAGCTTCGGATGTGGATCTCCTCATCGGTGGCCAAACAAATCAACCAACCAGAGAGCTCCTAGTAGAGCATATCAGATATTTCTGGTGTGTTTTCATCTAAAATGGTAAAGTATAAAATATGTAAAATTATTATATTAATAAATAATATATATGTTCTATCTTTTTATAGCATTATATACATATATGTACACACAACATAATAGATACATGTATAATAATTGCTGTAAGTCTATTTTCAAGTTTCTCCTAAAAATCAGACTCACAATATGGTTCCTTCACGTTGATATTGCTCATACGTATCTAACATAATAGTCGGTTTCTAGAACGCTGGTGCTATGTAACTTGTCCGGACCACGTTGGGGCTTGGAAGTGTCCTTATAAGGTAGAGATTCTTTAGAACCCAGCCGCTTGGCATGCCGACTCTAGCAAGATGCCGAGGACCACGGTGCAGGGGAAGGTAGCAGCCTCTGAGGACAGTATTCTGTCAAAGAAGGTGTCTCCGAGGAAGGGATGATTGAGCTGCATGATAAAGGGCAAGCATGAGTTCAAGAGGCAGAGAAAGAGAGACCATTCCAGAAGAAGACCCAGGAGAAGGAGCAGGCATAAGAAATTCAGTGCGGGTGGGTGCATACGTGTGTGTCGGTGGGGGAAGAGGGAGATGAGGCACTCAGTCTATGGAGGTATACAGAGAAAGAGTTTTGTCTTCCAAACGGTGGCACTTTTATTTTATCCTGCAGCCATTAAAAGGTTTTAATACAAGGAGTTACAAGATGTATCCTGGATTCCATAGAGATAGCCTAGCAGTTTCCGGGAATGACTCTCTCCCATTTGCGTGGCTTACCTAAATATTTGGCATTTCCGCCTAACCTCGCACACGTTAAATAATGTTTGGGGACAATGCTTTGGAGGGGGTCACAATTGATTGATGTCACCGTGTTAAAAGAAAGAGGAAGTGGCTTTGTAGCCAAGACAGCTGAGTCTTTCTTTCTAGGGACAGCCGGTCTGTGCGACTGGAGATGCTGAATTGAGTGAGAGCTGTCTGTTAAATACCTCCTTGTATTAGCACAGCTCCTTGAGTGGCCTTGAAAATCACTGAAGTGCCAGAAAGCTTTATAATCCAGAGCTTAAGTTTACTTCAGTGATATGTCGCAGGAATTGTTAAGTGAATAGACGCGACCTGTCTGTTCACCTTAACAAGTGAGAGAGGCCAGGCCGACAGTCTCTCCTGGACCGGGAAAAGTATGTGTGGAGGAAGAGGAAAGGATTGGGAAGTAATAGCCGAACCAGAGGAAAGGCTGAACCAAGCACCGAGAGTCCCGGGAAGAAAGAAGTAAGGTTCCACTCACACACAATCTGGTTTGTGCCGAACATAACGGAGCGTCTCCTGTATAATTTTGGTTTGTGTGGTTGTAAGATTTTATGGGCTCCTGGAACCAAGAAGGAAGACCAAAGAGGAAAGTAACTGTCAACACATGTTCTTAAGGAAAGCATACATTTCCACTCAACTGGCATCCAGGCACGGTGCTGACATAATAATTTTCAGGCAAAGGTGTGAGATACATCTCTTTATACGGGGCTTCAATCAACCACTGGAACTCCCTGTTGTAAGGGTGGGGAACCAAATGTGGGTTAAATGAAAATAATTGAATTCAGGGAAGAAGGTGCTAGTGTTAGTGGAAACAAGAGCAACGATTGTAAATTTTCAGAGCCACAGAATATAATCGTTATTCCAGACGAACCTATTTCTTCCTTCTAATCATCCAATGTAATGTGACTTCAAAGAAAGGTGCTGATCTATCTTTGAGAAAAAAGTGAGAGCAAGACATTTTCTGTAGGTCATTATTTCCAGCAGTTAAATTCAATGGAAAGGAAGCCTGGGCCGGGCTTGGCTACCCACTATGGGTCGTTGTTCCTACTGGAGCTGGCTGGATCCTTACTCTGTTTTCTGGCAACCAGAGCTGTGTAGCACTTATCGAACATTTCAAATTATGTGCCAAGTCCTCTGCCAAGTTCTTTATGTAGATCATGTTGCCTAATGCTCACAGCATTTCTCCAAGAAAGGCCCTATTACTGACCCAAATTCTCAGAACGGGAGACTGCGGCTCACCATGACGGTTCAAGGTCAGACCATCTTTAAGTGGCAGAACTGGGATTTGAACCCATGACTACCTTCCTCCAAAGCTCATAGTCTTTACTACATTAGATTACGAGTTTAGTCTTTTCTATGCATTGAGTTTCCCTGTTCACTTATGTCTGGAACTGCATGCCTTTTCTTTACTCTGTTCTTAAAGACCCCAGGCCATAACTATTTGTGCTCAGGCATGATAACCCGGTAGGCAGACATTACCTCAAAGTGAATTATTCATTTCCAAATCCAAGTTTCCTGGATAGTCATCTGAGTTTCGGAAAGGTACAAGGAAAACTCAGGAACACCTGATCTCTAGAGTGGGGAAATGTATATTTTGAGATTTAGCCTAAGCTTTGATTAACTTTTAATTCATTTTTCATTTCAAGAAATACATTTTGTTATTCAAGTCCCTGAAATAATGGATTGTACGTTAGAGATTATTAGAAATTAAACAGCATACTAATCAAACCTTCAAAACACTGCAGACACTTTATAGGTTTGGAAACTTCAGTGAATGGAGCCCATTCAACTCGTCACTGGCGATACTATTTTTAATAAAGTAACTTGCAAGAGGCTCTAATTTATTCATCGGAAATACTTCTATTTAATGACTTTATAGTACATTACACTCTAGCAGAGAACGATCATATTTCATGGATTTCCCCATCTCAGTAAATGGCAACACTCCATCCAGTTTCTCAGACCAAAAATCTTGGCATCTTGTCCTTTTGACTTCCTTGTTCTGACCATCCATCATCGCTACCTTTGAATTATATCCAGAGTTTAACCACTTCTCCCCGTGCCCACCACTTCCTCCTGGCCCACGCCGCCATCATTGCTCACCCGGACTCTTGCAATAGCCTCCCAGGTAGTCTTACATCTGTGCAGTCTATTTGTCACACAGAGACCACGATGATCTTCTTAAAATGCAAATTTGTTCCCCTCACTTCTCTGCCCAAAGCCCTCCAGTGGTTTTCCCACCGACTTGGAATAAAATTAAAACTCTTGACAGCGTCCTACAAGCCTCTACATGATCCATTTCCAGCACATGGAAAACTCTATGCTCTTGTCTCCTATCTTCATCTTCCTCCTCACTCATCATATTCCAGCCCCACTGTTCCTCAGGGCCCTTGCATACCTGGTTTCCTATGTCTGCAATGCCTTTCCCCGAGTTGCCCACATAACTTCACTCCCTGACGTTCTTCTAGTCTTTGCTCAAATTCTGCCTTATCAGAGAGATCTTCCCTGATAATAACATGTAAATATGTTGCAAATATATGTGAAATTTTAAAATAATTTCTGATACTTCTTCATTTCCTCATCCTATTTTTTTTTAAACTATAATTTATAACATAATATAGAAAGGCATTCTGAAAGATATACAACTCGCAAGTTTATAAAGTGAAAGCAAAGCCCTGTGTATCTATCACCCAGGATAAGAAATAGATCACAGTTAGCATCTCGGTGTTGAAGATCCGCTATAATCTGCTCTCAGGAACCACCCCATAAAGGTAACCAATCTTTGGAATTTTATGGTAATCATTCCCTCGTTTTTCTTCAAGTTCTGCCACCTGAGTGTGCAATATAACAATATAGTTAAATTTGCCTCTTTGAATTTCATATAAAACGGAATCACACTATGCATTTTTTCCCTCGCCTGACTCCTTTTGCTCAGTATTTATTCATTTGGTTGTGTGTAGCTCTAATTCCCCCCTTTTCATTGCAACATCTTGTTCTATTGTATGATTATTTATAGCTTACTTACCTTCCCCTCTTACTGTTGCACATTTCAGTCGCTGTGCTGCTATGAACATTTTTGCATGTGACTCTTCATGCATATGCGTGCGGATTTCTGTGAGCCATATACCCGGGAGTGGAATTTCTGGGTCACAGGGTATGGAGATGTTAAATTTTAGTTAATCATTCCAAACCGTTTTTTAAATGGCTGTGCCAGTTTATACCTTCACCAGCAGGGAGGGCGTGACAGTGTTCATCAACCCACATCCAAGCCAATAATTGGTATTGTCATTAAAGAGATTTCTTTTTTAGGGGCACCTGGGTGGCTCAGTGGGTTAAGTGTCCGACTTCGGCCTCGTGGTTCGTGAGTTCGAGCCCCACATCAGGCTCACTGCTGTCAGCACAGAGCCTGCTTCAGATCCTCTGTCCCCCTTTTCTCTTTCTGTTCCTCCCCTGCTTGCTCTCTCTTTCTCAAAAATAAATAAACATTAAAAAAAACCACTTTAAAAAGAAAAAGAAAAAAAGGTTTTTAGCTGATTTGGTAGGGGTGTAGTAGCTTTTAATTTTAATCTTAATTTTATTTTCTCTGGTTACTAATTACACCGAACACTGTTTTATTAAAAAAATATTTGTTAGCCCTTTGACTATTCTGTTTTTGAAGGACCTGTTCAAAATATGGTCCATGTTTGTATTCGGTTTTTAGTTGTTATTTCTTAATTAACTTAGGGGAGCTTTTTATATATTCTATGTTATCCCTTTCTCATTATATATGTTGAATTTCCCCCATACTCCATGTTTTCCCTTTACATTCTCTTACTATGCCTTTAGATGAGGGGCGCCTGGCTGGCTCAGTCAAAGAAGCATGTGACTCTTGATTTTAGGGCTGTGAGTTTGAGCCCCACATTGGGTGTAGAAGTTACTTAAAAATGATGCTTTTAGATGAAAAGAAGTTTGTAGTCTTAATATACCCCAATTACCAGTCTTTTCCTTTAGCATTTGACTGTTTCTTATGTTCTGTCCACTGCAAGGTCACGAGTATCTTCCATCAGCTTTATTGTTTAACCTTACACATGTAGATTTACGATCTAACTGAAGTTGCCTTTTATTTATTTGGTTTTTGAAGTAGAAGTCAGCATTCATTTTTTAAAATATGGATATTTCAGTAGGCCCAAGAGCATTTACTGTTTTCCACTGATCTAGAGTGTTACCTTTGTCAGAAATGAAAGACCGGCTCTCAGATGAGCTTAATTGTTGCAAATCCGTAACATCTTGATATCTGGTAGAGCAAATTCTGTCAAGTCGTAACTCTTCCTTCACTGGTTTAAATGATTCTTTGCCATTTGGACTTTCATATCAGGTTGAGAATTATTTTGACCAGTTTCACTAGATACAGATACACACCCCCCCCCGAGACACACACCCCTTTGGGGAATTTTGATTGTAATTGTTAAAAGTTAAAGATCAGTTTCGAGAGTCTTAGTACCTTTACGACACTGTATTGAGTCTTTCAATTTATGAACATGCTATAATGTCCATTCACTTAGATCTTTGTTTTCTCTCAATGATATTTTGTAGTTTTCTGTGCAGAGATCTTACACAATTTTGTACATATTCATAGGGACTTGATACTTTTTGATACAACGACAAATGGCATTAGTTTTCAATTTTTTTTCCTGGTATGTTTTATATAGAGAAATGCACTTAATTTTGTATATTGACCCTGCATCCAGTAACCTTGCTAAATACACTGTCATTTCTTATTTGGATTTTTTTTTTTCTATAGGGAATCATACAGTCTGCAAATGAGTTGTGTTTCTTTACTTTTAATCCTTATATCTTTTATCTATTTTCCTGTCTTACTAAACTGGTGACGATCTCCAACACAATGACAAATAGAAGTTGACCTAGAAGGCATCATTGACTAAATCTTTATCAAAAGGGAAAACTTCACATTTCATAAATAAATATGATGCTTCCTTTATGTTGTTCTGAAGATATACTTTGTTAGACTATGGAGTTTCTCTTCTATTTCTCAATTTTTAAAAACCATGAAGAGATGTTGATTTTTATCAAATAGTTTTTCCTTTATGGAAATAATGTTATTACTTTTCTTATTCTGCTAATGTGAATTGCACTGCATGTTTCACCTGCCTTACATTTTTTAAATAAACCAGATTTGTGTAATATACTTTCCTTTTTATATGTCACTGAATTCGTTTTGCTAACATTGTTATGATTTTTAATCCACTTGAGTAACATTAGTTTGTAATTTTCCTCCCTTTTTTAAAAAAAGTTTATTTATTTATTTTGGAGGGAGGAGGGACAGAGAGATAGAGAGAGAGAGGGCAGGAGGAAGAGAAAGAGAGAGAGAGAGAGAGAGAGAGAGAGAGAGAGAGAATCCCAAGCACGTATGACCCAGGGCTCAAACCCACAAACCGTGAGATCATGATCAGAGCTGATATCAAGAGTCAGACTCTTAACCAACTGAGTCTCCTAGACTCTCCTGTAATTTTCTTTTCTTATAAAGTTCTTTTTCAGTTTAGATATTAAAATTATTATGATTTCATAAAATGGATTTAGGAATATTCTCTCTTTCATTTTCTGAGAGAGTTTGAGTAAGATTGGTGTTATTTCTTGCTGAAATGTTTGTAAGAATTCACCAGTAAAATAAATCATCTGGGACTTTCCATTTCTTTGGCAAAGTTTTTACATAATAGATTTAATTTCATTAGTACTTTCAGAATTATTTAGATTTTCATGCTTTTTCCTTCTGTTAATTTCGGTAAGTTGCATTTTTAAAAAATAAATATTTCCAGTAATCTAAAATTTACATGTATCTGCACACATATGTTTACACTACAGTTTTAAAAAAATATATTTGACTATTGATTATTTGAGCCTTGTCTATTTTTTTCCTTGATCAATCTTGCTAGGAATTTATTAGTTTTATCAGTTTTTTCAAAGGGTAAGTTTGACTTCGTTTATCCTCTGTATTAAATCTTTGTTTGTATTTCTATTATCTCCTTCCTTCTCCTTTTTTTCAGTTCAAGTTTGCTGTTTTAATTTCTTGAGATGAATATTAATTCTTTGATTTTCAGACTTTTTTCTTATATACAAATTTATAGAAATAAAATTTTCCCATATGATGGTTTTGATTGCATTCCAAAAGGTTTGACATATATGATTTATATTATTTGGTTAACAATATTTTATAATTTCATTGTGATTTTTTTTTCTCTGACCCATAGCTTATTCTGAAATATATTTCTTAATTTCCACTAGTTGGAGATTTTTTCCAGTTTTTAAGCTAGAAAAGAGCAAACTTTATATGATTTGAATCTCTACAACTCATGGAGACCTTCTCAATAATCAATATATGGTCAGTATTGTAAATATTCTGTTTGCTACAGAAAATATTTTTTGCAGTTAGTATAGTATTCTATGTGTATAATATGACAAGTTGCTAGTATTTTATGTGTTGGACCTCTTGCTGACATTTTAAAACCTCCTTGTTGATATAAAATTAATCATTTGATATTCTACTGATATTTTTGCTTCTTTTTTCTATGAATTACTGAGCTAGATGTGTTAAAACTCCACCAGAGCAAGTAATTTTGCTGCTCATTATGGTTCTTGCCTTTTTGTTCTCTATAACTTTATCTTGTTTTGTTAGGTAAATGTACATTTAGAATTCTTAGTTTTCTTTTGACTTACATTCCATTTCATATACTTTTTTCTTAAAAATTTTTTTTACATTTATTTATTTTTGAGAGAGAGAGAGAGAGAGAGAGCACAAGCAGGGGAGGGGCAGTGAGAGAAGGAGACACAGAATCCAAAGTAGGCTCCAGGCTCTGAGCTGTCAGCACAGAGCCCTATGTGGGGCTTGAACCTATGAACCATGAGATCATGACCTGAGCCAAAGTCAGATGCTGAACTGACTGAGCCACCCACCTGCCCCTCATATATTTTTTTCTTTGCTTGTCCAAACTGTTCTCAACCCAATCATTCTTAATATTGGCTGTTATATGTCTTTTTTCTTTTAATTCTGTAAGTTCCATTTCAAAAATATTTTTAGAACTCTCCTGAAATTCTCAATCTTATTTTATTTCCATGAAAATGATAAGCATATTTATTGTAAAGCCAGTATCTGATAACTCCAGCATTGACACATCCCTGTTGGCTGGTTTCTCTTATTTGTTGTTTCTGCTGGCTTTTATTTAAAATATCTGACTTTCTCTTGCCATTGGGTTCCTTTTGATTTTATGCTGTGCATTGTATTTATAAAAGTGTTGGTAACAATAATTTGAGATCAAATATTTTTGCAGTCTTCCAGAGAGGATTTAAATTGTCTTCAGTGAGGCTTTGGAAGTATTAACCATTGGACATCATCTTTATCCAAATTCAGAGACTGAATGTGCTAGAATCTGGGCTACAGTTCCCTCAAGAGTGGCCTCTTCCCCGTTCATTCTCATGCATGGGTGTGGCTTTGCACATCCAAACCCAAAGAGGAGGAGTTAGTTACCATGATACTGGTTGGACCCAGACTTTAATTCCTGTTCCTGTAGTTCTGTGTAGCCTTTCGAAAGCACAGCTCAGTCTTTAGTGCTCCCTCTGGAATTAGCTAACATGCCCTCAGAAAACAAGCCATACTCACAAGACACCCATCTCCCTAGGTCTCTGCTTTTCCCTGATGTGGTAATTCCTTACTACTTGTTGGTTCTCAAAGGCCACCAAGCAGGGTTTGGTTTGTTTGTTTGTTTACTTATTTTTATCTTAGAGAGATAGAGAGAGAACACGAGGCTCGATCCCAAAACCCTGGGATCATGATCTGACCCCAATTCAAGAGTCAGAAGCTCAACTGACTGAGCCACCCAGGCATCCCCACAAAACAGTTTTAAATAATATCTTGTCCAGCTGTTTTTCTCCTAGGTAAGATTTCTTCCACATTTCTCGGTCCATTAATTCTGAACTATATTTTTCTTGGCAATACTCATCACCACCCCATGTCAAATTGGGAAAAGCTTTGGACCTTTAACTAAATAAAAGAGATTTAAGAATTTTTTTTTTTTATAATAAAACTATATTTCTTGGAAGCATAGTTTTTTCTTCTCTCAAATTTGGGAACTCTAAAAAGGCATTCCCCAAACTCTTTTGGACTGAATAACTGGGATTTAAAAATACTGTTTCTTTTTCTCTTATTGTAAAGATTGTACGTTTTTATCCAGAAAATATAGATCATAGAGAAAAGTTTAAAGTCTTCTTTAATAATGTCACCAAGCAATAGTCCTCATGAGAAGTTTTGTTTGTAGTGTCACAAACACACATACACACACACATGCGGATACACACACATGTTTTGAAAACTGGGATAACACTATAGGATTATTTTATAATCCAACTTAATTCAACAATATACTGTCAATATGTTTTTTCACTGTTTTCATTTTATCATTCTTGCGAAACAGAATTTTTAGTGGTGCCATATTAATGCAACATAATAGAATTAACCAATTTCCAATTATTAGATGTCACAGTTGCTTTTAAAATTTTGTTATTTTTGTCAACTGAAATGTACATTTTTATATTTGTTTTTCCAGATATGTATATCTTTTATTAGGTTACATTATTAGATATGAAATTGTTGCGTCAAAGATTATTTAGAATTTTGAAGCTTTGTTATATCATATATGTCATATATATATATATGATATGTATAATGTTTATTTTTGAAGGAGTGAGAGAGCACAAATGGGGGAGGGGCAGAGAGAGAGGGAGACACAGAAGCCAAAACAGGCTCCAGGCTCTGAGCTGTCAGCACAGAGCCTGACGCAGGGCTTGAACTCACGACTGGTGAGATCATGACCTGAGCCAAAGTCGGACACTTAACCAACTGAGTCAAGCAGGTGCCCCTATAATTTTAAAACTTTTAAAAATTTTGTGTTAACTTATTATTTAACTGCTATACTAGAGTAACTTTCTTCCCTATATCTATTCATATATGGAAATTCTCCCTAAACAGCAAACTTTACCACTTTGCTGAGTGAAATATTGTTCTTTCTTCCTTAAAAGATATATGTATTTGATCTATTGTCAGGTTGACTGTATATTCATGGTTTTGGCTTTTTGTAGTGTTTGTGTGTGTGTGTGTGTGCACGCACGTACATGGGCATGTGTGTGTGTGCATTGTTGTGTGTTCATTCTTCAAGGCCTTATTCTTTTCTATGTACTTGCTTTTCTGATTATTTAGGAACTGTATTTATACTACGGATGCTAGTCTTTATATGCTGATGGTCTTAGCTCTTTCTCTTACGTAGGATAAGCTATTTCTCTACTTGCACACTTGCTTTTTTATTTTGGTTTTGGTATTATTTGCTGAATGTGCAGAAATTTAAATTTTTAAATTTGGTACACGGAAGTCTAAATATATTTAGATTTTTGTTTCTTCTCTTTTTGTTTATGCTTTGGAACGCTAAGTATGAAATCATATGACATAAATCTATTTTTTCATATATTATACTAGTTCAGCTAAATTTTGTTTTGGTGTTGAAGTGTGCACAATCTATGCCTCCCAGATAATTAACCACATTTCCCAGAATGAATTCATTAAATAATCAGTATTTCTCTGTTACTTTGGTATGCCAGCTAGTTTTTAAAAAAATTCTGTTATACCACATTATAATGGTTATGATATTGTAGCTTTATAATATGTTGTAATTTCAAGCAATGAGAATCTACCTTTATTTTCTTCTGAAATTTCTTAGCTGTTCCAGCCTCTGTAAATTTCAAAGTGGAATTAAAATAATCTTTCAAGTTTTAAATAAGTATGTCTTTTGGATTTTGAATGTAATCACATTATGTCTATAAATAAATTTGGGGGTAATTAATATTTTAGCTTTATCAGGATTTGCCATCCAAGAACACCAATGTTTCTCCATTTATTCAATTTTTAAAATATATGTCCTCCAGAGAAGTATTAGTCCTTTTCACTTATATGTAAGTTTTAAATATATTCTTAGGTAGTTTATTTTGTTTTATTGTTATTTGGTCAATTTTTTACAATGAAATTTACTCATTGATTTTTATTGTTGTATTTTTACATAATTATTCTGCAACTAGTCATTTATTGAACTCATAAATTTCTCAATGTTTATTGGATTTTTCTCAGATTTAAAAAATATATAAACCATTTCTGTCTTATGAAGATAACATTTTGTCTCCTTGCTGAAAGTTACACCATTTGATTACTTTTGAATATCAATGTCACAAGTTAGGAATGTCCAATTCACTGTAGATAAGTTAAGTTGGGCAGACGAGGAAGTCCTGGGATCTAGAGCTGTAAGAGGCCAATAAAGTGGGTTAGGTATTGGAGGGAACAGTCACAAAGGCAGATATGATATCTGTTTGGAAACAGTTGTATTGAGGGTCCAGCACAAAATAGAGTTGGCGTTTTATCAAGATGGATATGGGATGGAGAATTTCAGAGCAACAGTTGATTGTTCCGAGACCCCAAATTAGAGTACACCAGTGGGAAAGCGGGCAGGCCCACAGACTGGGGTTTAATAATTCGGCTCAAATACCTAGAAGGGGAACTGGTCAAAATAATGGTTAAGATAGGAACCTAGTTCTAGAAGATGTTTGACACAGTTGAGCTCTATTGTCAGGGGCATAAGAGACAGATTGTCTACATGTAAAATTTGATGCTGAATTTTTTCAGCACTGAGCTGTATTTATTAAGTATCTCCTGCCTAAGTGTGTAACTGGACGTATAGACTAGAATGGGGTTGAACATGCATTTAGAGTTCAAGTCCCTCCAGATTCGGAGAAATAAAAAGGCAGGCTCCGGGATCCAGGAAGGCTATAGCGACCACACATAGTCACACACACACACTTACATACATACAAACAAACACAAAACCACACCACACACACATTCACACACACATGCATATACACACAATTACATATATGAATTATATATATATCTGTATATCTGAAATGAGTAAGTCATCACGGGTAATCAAGAAAACATAATGGGAAAATTGCATGCTGATTCAGTCTGCAACCTGTGACTAATAATTATAGGGGCTTGTTTTTATTAGGGAGTGTTCTTTTTCATTGTTCAGATTCCAGGGAGAGACATTCCTTAAAAGAACAAGCCTCTGTAATTATTAGATTGTTGTTTGGGGATCAAATCATTATCGTGTTTTTTCTACTCAATTTTTTTTTAAGTCTTCTAGGTGCCATGCACTGGTGGTGGGATGAAAAAAAAACACAAGAGAGACAGGGCCTGTTTCATACCTTCTGGTCTAATAGGAAAAATACTCACGTAAGCACGAAAATCAACATGAGGTAAATAGGAGGTATGTGAGGAGGAGCAGGGCGTCCTGAAGGCTGATATGGCAGCGAACTTGACCCGGCTTTTGGTAGAATGAACAGGATGGAGGAGGGCCTCAAGAAAGAGGGAGCATGTGCTACGTCAGCTGCAATCTGACGGTGAAGAAGGGGTTTCAGCAGTAATGGAGTGGAAGAGAAGCGCTTCGAAGAGACAACTGAACGTGCAGAGATTCCATACCTGCTTTCTAGGAACAAGAAGTTCGGTGTGGGTAATAAATTATCTTTCGGGGACTGCTAATGGGTTTGGAGGCAGCTGAACTTGTCAGGTAGCTTGGGGGAAGCAGGGCATGAGGTGGGGGACGTGACTGTTGTTGCATTTCAGAAGTCGCGATTTGGAGCGTGGATTGGACAAGGACGGAATGGAGCAAGAGCGATCGGTTGGCTGGCTTTTCCCAATTCAAGCTAGAACCAAGTGCACCTTGGAGAAAAGCAGTGACAACGGAGGCTCTCTTTATTTTCAATTTCCGCTATCCTCATTTTGTATGCATGCTGCATTTAGTTGTTAATTAAATTATTTAAATTAATTATTAATTAAATTATTTTCTAGTGTTTGTCTTTCAATGAGTAAAGTTACTTTCTGTGTGGGCTGAATGACAACTCTCCCCAAATGTCACGTCCTAATCCCTGAAGGCTGTGAATGTTACCCGACATAACAGAAGGGCGTTCGTCGATGTGATTACATTGAGGATCTGGAAATGGGGAAACCGTCCAGGGTTATCTGGGTGGGAACTTGGAATCACACAGGATCTTACAGAGAGAGGCAAGAGGATCCACTAACTGTCAGGAGGTGGGACGATGGAAGCAAGAGGTCGGAGTCATATGAGGTCAGAAGCCAAAGAACCCAGGCGACCCCCAGAAGCTAGAAAGGCAAGGGGACAGATTACGCCATTGAGCCCACGGAAGGAACCAGCCCTACTCACACACTGGTGTCAGCTCTGTGAGACTAATTTTGGACTCTGGCCTCCAGAACTGTAAAAGAATAGATTTGTGTTGCTCTTAAGCTGTGAAATTTGGGATCATTTGTTTCTGAGAGAAGGGAGAGAAGAGTAGGTGAGTATTCAAGGGTGCAATGTATGTGGTACCACGGCATCCGCTTAGCCTGTCTGATAGGATGGATGTGTTCAGATCACGTCATGTGAGCAGTTATTCCAGGGCCCAAAGACACTTCTTTAAATGAGATGTTTAACCATATTTCCTTTGTCGTAGAACATGTGGCTCATTATTCAAATAATAACTCACTATCGCAACGGAAACAGGCAGAACACCAGGCTTTAAGAGCTATGGTGTTGGAGTCTCACAGAGCCACATGTGGCAGTTTTAAGAACATCGTGGGGAAAAAAACAGTTTCTCTGTGAAAAAGGCAGGACTCAGAGATTATAGCTAGGACATGTGTAAAGGGGGCACCTGGGTGACTCAGTCAGTTAAGCCCCTGCCTCTTGATTTCGACTCAGGTCACGATCTCACGTTTCTTGAGTTCAAAGCCCATTTTGGGCTCTGTGCTGCAAGTGTGGAACCTGCTTGGGATTCTCTGTCTCCCTCTCTGTCTGCCCCTTCCCCGCTCAAGCTCTCTCTCACTCAAAAATAAACTTAAAAAATTAAAAGCCAGTAAAAAAAAAGAACACGTGCAAAAGATAAACTTGAGCTAAAGGCTTAAGAGCTTAGAAAGGAACCCAAGAGAGTCAAACCCACAGGAAAGCATGAGGAATGTGTTAGAGAAGCAGAAGCGTATCTAGATTGGCCCAGGCCTCCTCCTACCGCAGGATCAGTAAGAACGAACCAGGGGTTCCTGTGAATCACTCGTTTTGCTTAAATATTTCTAGCAGATGCAGTAGGATTCCTAATATTCAGCATGGTTTGAACCATTCTTCATTCCTCTTTTTGGCATCTTCAGGAGATTCTGCCTCCCAGAACATCGTGACCTGTGCTTTCCATCTATAGACTGCTCCAACGACGTAGAATATACTGGAAGATTAGTGACAAAACAGGAGTGCACAAAGTGGGCAGAACCATGGAACAGCCTAGCAACCACACGTTGGAATTAAAAAGACTGGTTTCTATCTGGTTATGCTCTACACTGCGCAAGTCATTAATACCAAATCCTGAAGAAAGGAAAAGGTGGGGGGCGGGGGGCGGAGAGGGAATTGGGTCCCACCAGTGACCTATGTTTCGGGTGATTGGCCTAATCCCCACTGCTGGGCAGGAATCTCTCATTTCCTGCCCCTGTGGCCTCGAGCAGCTGGGTCTGGCCTGGTTCTGAGTGTCGTGCTCCCAGGAAGGGGCAGGCGGCCTCCCGCTTTGGCCCAGCCCGGAAGCCCTCAGCAGATTGGTAGCCCGGCTCTTGAGCGAGGGTCATTTAAGTGCCCCGGATGTGACTCCTGCACATGGTGATTCTCTGTGCTCTGGCCCTTCAGGTTTTCCACAGATGCTTGTAAATCATTTGTCATCTCTCTAGCTGACAAAGAAACCAAAAGGATCCTTCATGAGTCAAAGACACTCATTTTTTTTGAAGGGCAAATTTCTCTGGTCGCCCCATTCTATCTTGACAAGGACAGCGGCAGACCCTGCTCTGTGAATAATAACGGAGTCGCAGGGGACAGCAGATACAGAGCCACCCTGCCGCCCCCCCCCAACCCAGGAGCCACAGAAATGCAAGTAAGGGCCAAGTGACCCCACAGGAGGTAGCTGGGATCCTAGGCTGAAGGGAGTGGGGAGTGGTGCCCCAGGGCCTGGGACAATCCCAATTTGTGCGGCTACTGTGGGCTAAGAGAGAATCCGGAGGGAGTCTGAGCACAGGAGCCACAGAAAAAGGGGAGAGTGCAGGATTACAGTCCGGTCCCCTCCCCAAAACTCTGGGGCTGGTTGGGAGAAAGAGTTAAACTCCCATAAGACTCGCTTTGGCCTTGACTGCCCACACTCCCCACCTCCCCCTCCCCAACTCGCTCACATTTCTAAGACGTCCCCTGTGCCGAATTCTTATTCAACTTCAAACTGACAAACTGTTTTTAATCTTTTCCTTCTATCCAGCCTGGAGATTGGGAAGCAAAAATCAATACCGGTTGGCAGGTGATCAAGCTGCTTCAGACTGGTGTGAGGAGAGAGCAGAGAGTGAGGGCAGGAGGACAAGGTGGGGGGAAGGAAGGGGGGAGGGGGCAGGAGTTTGACTAAGTACCATGAATTACTGGCTGGAGGTCCAAAGGGCTGTGATTTCTCTGGCCTTGAGCAGGGGAGCTTGGGAATGCCATTAGAACAATTAGGTCAGGAGTTCACAGCTGTTAAGGTGCCTTTGGAGAGAGGCACCGAGAATTTTCCTGACAATTCGGTGGGAGAGGGGGTGGGAGGGAGGGGCGGCAGGAGAGGGGCTCCATCTTTCTGTGGTATCCTTTCAGGAGGGACCTGATAACATCAGTATCACACCACAAGGCCAGCGGTTGCTTTAAAAAAGAAAAAAGCAAAAAAAAAAAAAAAGAAAGAAAAAAGAAAAAGCATAACCGTCTTCTTAATTCAGCTTAAAAAATAACATTTGAAATATTTTTAAGGGACGCTCAAGGAGGGGATGGCAGGAAGGAGGCAATAGGGGAAGGTGCTCACCCAGGCAGCCCTGAAACCCAAAGACCTGGGTGTTCAGTCTTCCGCCCTGACCCAGACGCACTGATCCCTCGTTACTTATCAATATTCTGTAAACTCCAATAAGGCAGAGGATCCTCATGTATCCAGGTGGGAGTTAGGATGTGTGATCTTTCGTTGAAAAGCTGCAAGAGGAAGATCAGAGCCCAAAGCATAGTTGCGGCTGCCATAGCCCCGAAAGCCACGCTCTGTGCTCCTGTGACATCACAAGACGCGATTTGGAGATTTTTAACTAAAGGCCCTCGGGTAGCATTTCCTTTCCTCGCCATTTGGGCCACGGTATCGCCATCCTGTTAATTTTCTCGGCGCAGGGAAGATACGGAGAAAACAAAGAGCCAAACGTTGGCCTCTGAATGTCTCCAAGTGGGCCTCTAGTGTGGATTTCGTGGTAGGTGCAATTCCTCAGTGAAAAGAGACTTTTCTTTTTTATTTTTTTTATTTTTTTTATTTTTATTTTTTTATTATTTTTTAAAAAATTTTTTTTTTTTTCAACGTTTTTTATTTATTTTGGGGACAGAGAGAGACAGAGCATGAACGGGGGAGAGTCAGAGAGAGAGGGAGACACAGAATCGGAAGCAGGCTCCAGGCTCCGAGCCATCAACCCAGAGCCTGACGCGGGGCTCGAACTCACGGACCGCGAGATCGTGACCTGGCTGAAGTCGGACGCTTAACCGACTGCGCCACCCAGGCGCCCCGAAAAGAGACTTTTCAATATTGGCACGATAGTGGGTGTAGACCTTTAGTCTCCTTGCTCCCCACTCCCAGGAAAGGGAAACCAAACTCTTCTAAGCATGGGCCAAAGAGGCTTTGTCTCACTAGGAGACAGGACAGCAGAACAGAGGGCAGCTGATGGTCACGTGGGTCCTGCATAGTGTCCCTCATCCGCCCAGGGCTTGGATAGGCAGAAAGTACAGACCCAGGTCAGTGTCAAGGGGATCTCAGAGGGGAAGATCACTGCGCCGTATTTCCCAGGGTGTAGCCCGGAGAGGCTGCTTACCTGATCTCCAAGTGCCAGGCCAGCCGTTTGTCAGAACAGACCAGCCGCAAAGGATGAGAGGCATCCGGGAGGCGTGAAGATAGCCTTACGAGGCGACGAGATTCAGGACATGCTACGCCAAAAGATGGCTCCTTGGCACACTGAGTATTTGAAGCCGGAGAGTTTGAGAAATGGCGTGTGCAAAAACACCAGTCTGACCTTCCCCTGAAGCAGGTCCTAAAACCCTCACATGAGAGGTGCCCACCCTGTTCTCGGAGGAAAGGAGCATTTATTTATTTATTTATTTATTTATTTACTTACTTACTGTGGAGGAGGGTCAGAGTGAGGAGGAGAAAGAGAATCCCAAGCAGGCTCTGCGCCTGTCAGTGCAGGGCCCTGGGATCGTGACTGGAGCCCAAATCAAGAGTCAGATGCTCTAGTGACCGAGCCACCCAAGCACCTGAAAGGAGCATTCTTGTCTCTGAAGACAAGGGACCACAGAGAGGGATCTGAAATAACAGATCTTGCTATGGTCCCCCGGTTACATTTATCTCACCTTTGCCCTATCACATCTCTCCATCGCTTTGCCCTCGTCATCAAACCCGACTTCAGAACACTCTGGGTTAGCCATCTCTTTGGGTCTTCCCTTCCTTGTGAAGCTTCTCATGTTACGGAAAACGTATTTTAAATAATGTGTATGATCCTCTTTTGTGAACCTCTCTTTGTTACTCTAATTTTCAGACCCAGTCAGGGTCCAAGGTTGAGGAAAACTTTGTCCAAGGCCGAGGAAAACTTCTTCTTTCCCTACACGGTTCATCTACCACAGTATCATGTGAGGGAAACGGTAAAGAGAACACGGAGTTCTATTTTTCCACATCTTTATTGAGACACAATTTGCATATAACATTGTGTAAATTTAGTGTGACTTGATATATGTGTATCAATGATCAATGTGTATCAATATAATCAAATGATTACCACGATAAGTTTAGTTGACATATCCATCACTTCCCATAGTTACATTCTGTGTGTGTGTGGTGAGAACTTTAAAAATCTGCTCTCTTTGCAACTTTCAGATATATTTAATATATATTTGGAATATACATATACAATATACAATAGAGTATTGTATACACATATACAATATATGCAATATAGTGTTGTTTGCTGTAGTCACCATATTGTACCTACCCCCTTACCCCAGAACATGTTCACAGAGTTCTTGAGCCCACAGGGAAGAGCTTAGGAAATCTGAGAGTGGGCCTGTAGACCTCAAAGGGACCTTGACATTCAGGAAAACAGGGTTTACGTTGGCTGGTCCTGGAGACCTAAGCACACATGCGAGGGAGCGGTGACATGAATTACATCATACTGGAAGTCACGGAGGAGAGATAATGATGACCAGTGGCCAGTTGTCCTATCCCAGCCTCCATGTCCATTTCCAGGATGATATCTAAATTCCTCGCAACTCCCAGGACATAGGTCAAACCCAATAGAAGGAGAGTATCATGAACTGAAGGTTTATGTCTCCCCCTAAGGGCATATGTTTCAGTTCTAAACCCCAATGTGAAGGTATGGGGATGGTAAAGCCTTTAGGGGTTGATTAGATTGCAAGGGTGGATCGCTCAAGAATGGGATTAGTGCCCTTATAAGAAGAGGAAGAGACACCTGAGCTTCCTTTTTCTACCATGTGAGGACCCTGCAAGAAGGCAGCTACCTACAAGCCAGGAAGAGGATATTCCCGGATGGAAATTTGAGGCTCTTAATGAGGAGTTGTTCTCATAAAGGTTCAGTTACACGAGGTAACGAGAGATCTACTATCTCTAAGGAGTTACTCTACAACATTGCGCTTGTCGTGGGCAATACCGTAGTGTGCACTTAAACATCTGTGATGAGCATAGATCTCATGTTAAGTATTTTTATCATAGTGATTAAAAAAAAAATGTCTAGCTGCATGTTGGAGTCCTAACTGCTCATCGAAGATGAAACATATCTACAAATGAGCTTATTTTTTTTTTAATTTCCTCTCCTCCCAATATTTCTCTCCCTGGATGTCCTGTCTGCCTGGATGGCATCACACGTTATCTGACAGTCCTCCTTGGCTCCCCTCATGTATGTCCCCCAGTTGACAGGTCATCAGGTTCTGCTCATCCCACTCTAAAATGCATCTTGGATCCATTGTGTCTTCCACCATCCACGGCTACCGTCTTATTTCACATACTTATGTCCTCTTCCCCCTGCGCTCTGGAACCAGACTGTTCCTGCTGTTCCATTGACGTGGGCGATGCCTCCTTCTGCCTTCCTAGTCACCATCCCCCCACACTGTTCCTTGTCTCTGAGCCTCTCTCTGGTGGCCTAACCCGCAGACTAGTCCTTTTTAGCAGGACCCCTTTGAAAGTTGGTTTAGGCCAGCTCTCTTCTGAAGGGTCCACACCTCGTGCCCAGAACGCACACCCTCTCACCTCATTGTTGGTGTAAGTGCACCTGACTCCCAGCACAGCCACCACTCTTTCCTCTGTCTCTAAGCAGGCATCCCTTTCATCTTTAGTCTTCCTTAGGTAAAAATCAGACCCTCAGTCTTCAGGGGAAACATGCCGAGCTCTCCAAGGGGTGCCCATGAAGTCCCTACTCTCACTAGGGCTTAACAGGGAAAGAAAGTAGCCCCATTCATCCCCTGAGGCTGGTAGGGGTCAGGGAGCAGGAATTGTATAGCAAAGTGAAACTCTCTCTAAAGAATCATCTCTCCAGGATGCTTTTACTTCAGGTTACTTATTAGAAAGGGTAGTGTGAGCAGTAAAGAGAGCGTTGTAATGAAAATTAAATCCCTAAGGTGGGAAATGTTCTGCCAGTTATTGTTTGTTGGTTATAAAGAAATATATTGAATACTGCCTAAGCATCGTATTTCTTGGTGTCCAGTGACAAAACAACATCATTGAACTCTATTTTTCAACCAGCATATGTGAGCATTTCTGTGTTCCAAAAATTGGTCAGCCGACAGAAACCTTTTTATTCATTCATTGATTCATTGATTCACTGATTCATCGATTCATCCTTCCACTCATTCCTTTAAAAATGTTTGTTGACCTCTTTCCGTGTGGCAGGCATGAGATTACCAAGCGGGATTCTGTCCGTGTCATGGAGACCTTCTCGGTGGTAGGTAGCCATTTTATGGGGATTCAGAGACGGAAGCCCTCAATTCTTTTTGAGACAGTTGTAAAGAATTTCATGAAGAAAGGAAGATTTGAAATCCTTATGTCGTTACCTGAAAAACAAAACCAAAGAAGCCTCTTTTGATTCTAATTATTGCCGACTCTTCCTTCAAAGCTAATAACATTGAAGGCATACTCTTCACTTGCTTACCACCAGTTCATTCCCTAACTCACTGCAATTAGGTTTCTGTTCCATATCTTCGGTGATACTAACAAAGGTCAGCAGGGTCCTCCTAATCACTGAGTCCAAGGGGCTTTTAATCATCATCTCCTTCCTTGACCTTCCTGTGATATTTGACACTATTGATCATTCCCTTCTTGAAAGTCTCTCCTTTGACTGCCATGACAGAATTTTCTCTCTCTGGGTTTTCTCCTCAGATTCCTCAGTATCTTTTAGTTTCCTCAGCTGGGTCCTCTTATCCTTCCCATCCTATGAATGTTGGTGGTATCCAGGGTTCTGTGCTTGGTCAGCTTTTTCCTCACTTTATACTCAGCCATTGTCATAGCTTCAACTAACATTGATATAATGATGTCTCTTCTATCTAAATGTCTAGCCCACATTGTCCTATTTCCAGGCCGACGCAACCAACTGCCTCTTGGAAATCATGACATCCCTTGCGAGCACAGTTGACGCTTGAACGATGTTGGTGTTGGGGGTGCTGACGCCCCACACAGTCAAAAATTTGGATATAACCTTTGACTCCCCCAAAACCTAGCTACTAACAGCTTATGGTTGACCAGAAATACATTTTCAGTACTGCACTGTACTTGAAAAAAACTGCCTATAAGTGGACCCGTGAAGTTCAAATCCATGTTGTTCAAGGGTCAGCTGTATCTTATGATAAATACATCCCAAATAGAGCACGACTCTGTCTTTATCCTTAAACATGCTCTTTTTCCTAAGATCCCTTTTCACTGGATCATATCAGTCACTCAAAACAAATCCTGTGAGTCATCTTGGAAACTCTCTTCTCTTTCTCTCTATAAACCCAATCAGTCACCCAGTCTAGCAAATTCTACTCAACATTTTTTCCATCCAATTACTTTCTCCGTCCTCATTGAAACTCTTTCAGCTCAGGCTCTCATCATTTCCTGAATTTCTTACCTCTCGTCCTGCACTCCTCTTGGTTAGAGTAGTTGTTCTAAAAACACCTACCTCATCACCCTGATTTGTTCCTTAAACACCCTCAAGTGTTAGTATTTTCAAGGTAAATTCCGGGGGGTGCCTGGGTGGCTCAGTCAGTATAGCTTCCGATTCTTTGGCTCAGGTCACGGTCTCATGGTTTGTGAGTTCCAGCCCTGCATGGGGCTCTGCTTTGACAGAGAGGAGCCTGCTTGGGATTCTCTTCTTCCCTCTCTCTCTGCTCCTCCCCCACTCGTGTGTACAAGCTCTCTCTCTCAAAATAAATAAATAAATTAAAAAAAACATATAAAGCCCCCAATCCTCAATATATCATGCAAGGCTTTCCATGACATGGCCCTGTTTCCTTCTCTGTCTATCTTGGTACACTATACTCTTGCAATGTTTTTAAAAGTCTCTCAATTTATATTAACTTATCATGCTGTTTCATAAATAAGCATTTTTTTTCTCCCACTGTCCTCTGTGCTCAGAATTACTTTCTTCAAGCATTATATCATATCGTCAGCCTGATGAGAGACTATACCATTTCTTGGGCTCTGCTTCCAAAGACATCTCATTTTAGAGTAATCTCTGGCCCTCTACCAGGCAGAAATGAGCACAGAATCCTTGTGTCTCCCTGCTCTCCTGTGCTCCCCTCGGTGCAGACTTCTTTTCTGTCATAAACCATTTGACTTTACTCATTTATGGTAAACTATCTCTATCAATATAGTAGGTACAACAATTGTTCCTTAAAGATGTCCCTGGAGCCCATGCCTGTGTCCCATTACGTGACCCTGGGGAATCAAGGGTGTGGACAGAATTAAGGTTGTTAGTCCGCCGATCTTAAGGAGATTAGCCTGGATTATGCAAGTGGACCCAATGCAATCACAAGGGTTCCTAAAAGGAGACGATGGGAGAAGAAAACTTGGAGGAGAGAATGTGATGGCAGCGAGAAGGATGGAGTGGGGCAAAAGGTAAGACCTAAGGGCACATTGCTAGCTTGTGACGGAAGGGGCCACGCCCCAACAAATGCAGTCAGTCTCCAGAATCTGGAAAAGGCAAGGAAACCGATTCTCCCCTAGAGCCTCCACAGGGAACACAGCCCCACCCTCACCTCGGTTTTAGCCTGCTGAGAACAGTTTCATTCGTCTGGTCTCCAGAGCTCTGGAATAACTTTGTGTTTTCTGAAGCCACTGAGTTTGTGGTCATTGGTTCCGAGCGGCAATGGAAAAGGATCACGGGCAGTGCGATGCAAGCTCTTTGAAGGTGGCTCCTTTGTGTCTGGTGCCTGGCACACAATTAATATTTAATATTTCTGTATTGAGCAGCTAAGCCTGAACCACGGTTACTGAGGGAATTCCAAGAGTTGCTTTCCATCTGTGCCTCTGCAAAGCTTTGATGCATAAAACTCCAATTATGTTACAACTAGTTATAACATAATGGAGCTGTACGGTGTCCTCGGAAGGTCTGCCTTTGCCCTGCAGGAAATGGGGGGAAATGGAAGGTTAACAATGAAGGCAGAACAGCCTGGTGTGGAGACACAGCCTGAGATGCAATCGTCCCTCAGGTTATAGGTCTCAACTCTGTTTCAGGAGGTAAGACACACGCGTACGAAAAGCAAATGAGCACAGGAGCGCACAGACAGTGCAGGATGATTTAATCCTGAGGTGGTCACAGCAGATATGAGAGGGGCACGTGGGATATGAAGGGGGCTGTCCCAGCCTCACTGGGGCCACGCGTGGAAAGGGAGGGAAGAGTATTGTGCTGGAGACACGCAGACCTGTGGGTACGGACGGACTCATGAACGGTGTGGCGGATGGATGTTCATGGGAAAGGAAAGCCAGACGTACATCCCACGGATGTGCCTTCGGAAGAGGAAACAGTGGAGCGCCTGGGTGGCTCAGTCGGTTCGGCCGCTGACTCTTGGTTTGGGCTCAGGTCATGATCTCGCGGTCCGTGAGTTTGAGTCCCCCATCGGGCTCCATGCTGCCTGCGCGGAGCCTGCTTGGGATTCTCTCTCTCCCTCTCTCTGTTTTTCTCTCTGCCCCTCCCCTGCTCATCATCCCCCCCCCCTCAAAATAAATAAATAAAGCTTTAAAAAAAAAGAAAAGGAAAAGGAAAAGAAAGCAGGCTGGAACATCCTGAATTAAGTCATCGCAGACACCCTGCTTGCTTATGGTTGTGTCTAAACTTTGTATCAGGTGTGAACCTGGAGAGAAGTGCCTGCAGGTGTTCTCCCTTTGGTGTCTCCCCTTCACCCCGACGGTTCTCTCAAAGGGCGACAGGGTTCCTCATTTTTCCTCCCAAGGGCCACCTTATCAGTCTGCAGACTGCTGGCCCTCTGGGGAGCATGTGATAGGGGACACGCACGCCTCCTCCGTTCCGGCCGCCACACCAGGGCTCGACAGGCCGCTGGAGCTTAGCGTCCTCTCCCCAACCCCCCTGCCGGCACACCTTGGGGGTGGCCTTGCGGGTGCTGGGCAGTGTGGGCGTCTCTCTCGCTGTTGGCATCTCCAAAGCGGAGTGAAGGAAAGAGGGATCCCCTGCGGGACTGAGGCAGGTGGAGAAGCGGGGCGGAGCCGTCTCCTCCCCTGCGCAGGGATGACCGAGGACCAGCCCCGGCGCCAAGTCCTGCAGGGTCCGAGGTGGCAAGCCGCTGCCTCTGCTACATCTGGGGACGCAAAAGAGAGGTGCGCTGCACGGTGGCCCCGCTGGTAGGAGCCAAGGATTTAGGAGTGGTTTTCATAAATGAGATATCTGTCATGGGTGGGGTAAAGCAGGGACAAGTGGCTGGAGCCCTTTAATTCTGGCCCAAGGAACTGCCTGGAAGGTTAGCGGGACCTGGGGAGAGTCCCTGAGTGGTGGGGCAGGGTGTGGGGGCTTCGGGGGACTTTCCTGGTCCCCAGGGTGCAGTCCAGGGCCCTTGGGGCGGGCTCTGCCACAACCTCTCAGCTGCTGTAGGAGAAAGAAGGTGACCCCAATACACCTGTCGGGACCTAGAAAACCCAGAGCCACATGACCGCTGTTACAGTTGAGTAAAATCATCTGCCCTGCCTTCTCCTCCTCTGTGCTCATGCCCCACACCCTCAAAGTGGATCACAAGACTCAAAAATATGGGGAAGAGGTTCTGAGGAGAGAGAGAGAGAGAGAGAGAGCGAGGAAGAGGAACACTCCTCTGCTCGAAGACTGGCCTTATTTAAATCCTAGCCGAGTCCAGGAGTACTGAGTGTGTGTGTAACCTGAGGTGGATGAGCTTCTAATGTTCAAATCAAGGCTGTATTCGGCAACTTAAAGTCACCATAGAACCGAGAGCGTCCGCGATGCTGATGTTCACTTGATGTGACCATCTTACACAGCGGGAGGAAATGAACCCACCAGCCAAGGTTTTCCCCCAGGGGTGAGAGAGGACTGTGCCCTAGTGAACAGATACAAAAAAAAAGTCTCTGGGACAAAGTAACACACAGGACCATCCCCCGTTGTGTCTGATTGTTTTGCTTTGGTTGCAAAAGTCTTTGTTAACTCTTTGGTGATTTTGCAGTGTGGTTTCTTCTCAAGCCTCAGGGAGGAGTCTGGCTTCAAAGAGAGCCAGGGGGCCTCACCTTGAATGGTTACTTAATGGAAACATTGTAACTCATGTGTAAATGGGGGAGACCCCACCCCACATGCCTACAGGCCCTTCACTCCCCACCAGGAGAGTCCAGTGGGAAGCCATCAGAATCTGCCGAGTTCCTCGTGGATGGGACCCGTCACGGTTGGAATGCTGTGACATCAAGGTCTACTGTTCCAGAGCCTGGAACCTGACCATGTGCTGAATGCCAGAGCAAATCCTTCAGTTATCACAATTCATGAAAAACCAGGATGATCATTAAAAATGATCCTCTCAGAGTTATCTTGTCTGGATGATTCTGGTGTTGAAATACTCTGAAACATCATCCTCTACCGAACAAACTTTTCCATTCATTCAACAAACATAACTGTTTCTTCCGTGTTGGGCCCTAACTGGTTGAGTACTGGCTGTTTAACCGTGGGAAAAAGAGAGAGAGAGAGAGAGAGAGAGAGTTCCTGTTTTCACCAGGGTTATAGTTAATAAAACAGGCTCCCATTAAACCAATGTGCTACAGGACCTACAAATTTTGGTAAGTGCTAAGAAGGGAAGAACAGAGTCCTTAGAAATAATGGCAAGAAGGAGCACGTTTTGATCAACCTAAAATCCTCGTTAAAATCAGTCTTGGGCTCTGCAGGTGGATTTGTAAATTGTTTCAATCCCTTTGGGAAGCAGTTTGGGCCATTTGTATCAAGAACGTAAAAAAAAAAAAATTCTCAGATGCTTTAACTTAATGATTCACTTGTAGAAATTTATCCTAAGAAAATGATTCAAGGTGGGAGTACATGAGCCAACATATTCACCGCACTGTTGGATACCTGAAAATGACCCAACTTTATAATAAAAGGGAAATGGTTACCTAAATGAGGGTCAATTCATACGATGGGAAATTATGCAGTCTTTTACAAAGCATACTCATGTTCTATAAAATTGATACAGCATTCTACATATATAGAGTATAATTTCAAGTATAGAAGCAATAAATAGGAAAATAAACCATTGATTAATCAGCTCATTGTGTGCCTGGCTCAGGAACTATAACAAATAATAGATGAGTTTTACTTTCTCTATACTTCTCTGCATTTTCTACAAGGAAGATGTATTCTTTCTATAAGGAGGAAAAAAAGAACATCATAAAACAGAAAAAAAAACCCATGTATTGAAAAGTAACTGAAAGGCAATAACTATAAATAAACCAGGAACATCTTTAGATGAGATAATTAATCCATGTTTTTATTTCATTTAAAAATATTCCTGTTGTTTCCTAACTTTGTAAAATGAATGTGCACTGTTTTGGGACACATAGTCAACAATGTCTCCCCAAATAATAGATTTCAGTCAAATAGACTCAAAATGCCAATTCTGACTCTGAACACCCACGTCTGTGCATTTGGACAAGCCGAATTTGCACATTTGTAAAACAGATGTAACATAGGGTCTTGAAGTTTGTGTTATTTTCTTGGGTGGTGAGATACAATTAGAAAACTTGCATAAGAGGTACCTGAGTGGCTCAGTTGGTTCAGTGGCCGACTTTTGATTACGGCTCAAGTCGTGATCCCATGGTTTATGAGATCGAGCCCCGCGTCGGGCTTTGAGCTGACAGCGTGGAGCGGGCTTGGGATTCTCTCTCTCTCTCCCTCTCTCTGTCTGCACTTGCCTCCCTTTCACTCAAAATAAATAAACTTAAAAAAAGAAAACCTGCGTAAAATTGACTACTACGACCCACCGTGGGGTGCATCCTTCGTAAATCCTTCCTTCTTGTCCCTCCTCTCGCCCCCTGCTTCCTCCTGCTCCATCAGCTTTTTCTCATTGGAGGCAAAATTATGGTTGTTCAGGAGCGCCTGGTTACATTTCAAACAATGACACAAAAGCTAATGCGCTTATCGGAGTTTCATGGGTACCAGAATGAAATCGATCCGTTAAAAACTTGGCAGGATTTATAAGCCCATGATTATCTAACTTTAACATTGTTAATGACCATGCAGTGATAGAATTCCAATTTTAATATTTTGTGGAAGTGGAAAGCTACTGAATCTTTGTAAATGTGTCCAGTCACTATTTCAATTGACATACAAAGAATATTTCATTCCTGTTGACAAAGGTGATAGAATCCGAAGCACGTCCGTTTCCAGCCCCTTCTATCTTGGGAAGGTACCCACTCTTGCACTCTTTGTGATGAGGCAGCCATAGTGCAGAAAAGAGAAATTATTATAGTAGAGCCATAGAAACCAGTGACTTCCTAAATTTTAAAGCAGACCCACAATTATGCTCAGTGGTTAAACCACTCTTTCCCCTAAAGAGTCATTGTACACTCAGCTTAAATATTAGCTCACTTTCTATAATGGCAGTGCTCTTAAAAAGATTTTATGTAAGTGCACTCGGGAAGCCAGTTATTTAACGTTATCCTATGGTGAATTCTTTATTAAAATAAATACTTGTTACCAAATTTACCTTTTCTTATATGGGGTTTTGTTTAATGAGCCGTATCCACATTGATCCCAGCTGAGTGAAAAGACATTATTTCATAGGCCAGCAGAAGTTTCCAGAAAGGTACTTTCTTCCGTGTAGGCTTCTCAGTCTCTCCTTTTCTCTCTCTCCACCGTCCACTGCTGGCCCCTGAGTACTGATAGTTTGGGCTGGGAGGTTGGCATAGGTCTAGTAATTGACGGACAGTTTACATGGGTCTAAGCAGCCCAGAAGTGTCCCAGATGCTGTTGCCAGATGCTGGTAAGAGACACTATTTTAAAAGGGAACAGGCGCCTATTTTAAAAGGGCGCCTGGGGGGTTTAGTCGGTTAAGCATCCGACTGTGGCCCAGGTCATGGCTTTGCGGTTCGTGGGTTCCAGCCCCACGTCCGACTCTGTGCTGACAGCTCAGAGCCTGGAGCCTGCTTCGGATTCTGTGTCTCCCTCTCCCTCTCTCTCTGCCCCTCCCCTGTTCACGCTCTGTTTCTGTCTCTCAAAAATAAAGAAACGTTAACAAAAAATAAAAATAAAAGGGAACAAAGTTGGGCATCTGTGAGCTCAGGGAGTCAGCTCCACAGTGTGGGGAAGGAGGGGAAAGGTGTGGCGAGGGGAGCTGAAATTCTCCCAGGGCAGGGCTGCTGGCAGCTTGAGCTCGCCCTTCACTGCCTGCTGACTTTTCACAGCCGTTGTTTCTGAGAAGTAGGAAGTCATGAATTTCTATATGATACAGTGATATACTGGTAAATGTTAAATGACCTTCTGGAAAGGTATTTGGGATTGGGAGTGAAGGAAGCTCTTCACTGTAGCATTTGCTGATTCTTTCTACCATCCCTGACTTCAAGGTACCCGTGAGAAGTCATTCAATGGGGAGCAGCAAGAGACAGAGTTCAGCTCTTAACCAGCTGCTTAACATCACACCCCCCTTTTCTTGCTTGGACCATGTTGAATGTATTGGGGTCTTCTCTCAAACTTCTACCTGTTCTTTTTAAGCTCTTTTTCTTTCCTTTTCCTTTTCCTTTCCCTTTCTTTTCCTTTCCTTTCCTTTCCTTTCCTTTCCTTTCCTTTCCTCTCCTCTGTTCCCTTCCCTTCCCTTCCCTTCCCTTCCCTTCCCTTCCCTTCCCTTCCCTTCCCTTCCCTCCTCTCCCCTCCCCTCCCTTCTCTTCCCCTCCCCTCTCCTCTCCTCTCCTCTTTTTCTTTTCTTTTCTTTTCTTTTCTTTTCTTTTCTTTTCTTTTCTTTTCTTTTCTTTCTTTTCTCTCTTTCTTCCCCTTCCTCTCTTTCCTTTTTTCTCCTATTTCCACGTAGCTGGAGAATCATCTACAGATGTCTCTCCAGTACCAGCAAGGTTATTTGCCAAACTGTTGAATTCGTGCAATTTTTTTTGTTTCAGCACACTTTCTTTTCCTAAAACGGTGAGTTGGCATACTTCTATTTTCTGTTTGGTTTTCTGTTGTCGTATTTTGTGTTGTTTTTGTGTTGTAGTTTTAGTTTCTGTTTTTGTCTGTTGATCGAGACTTTCTTGGTGGTACGTGTTCTCACTTCCTAAGTGATGTTAGGACCAAGTCATTATTTTTCGACTCCCTTCCATAATGTGCCAATGTCTTTTTTAGTATTTTGATCTTCGTTCTAGATACTCTCATATACAATCATGTAAACCATTGGTATTTGTTAGGCACAGTATTGGGTACCATGAAAACTATGACCAGTGATGACATGACAGCTCTGGCCTGAAATTTAATTGACAAAAAAGGAATAATAGACACTAAAAAGTAGAGAACTTTATAGGACTGTATATAAATAGTGTTAAATTCCATAGTAGGTCACAGAGATCTAAAACCAACACTCCTCAGAAATGTTTTGGTTGGCTTACACTCTGCTTTACAAATTTTGGCCAGTTACATGGGAATTTTACATAAAAATTAGATATTATAATTCAGCAGAAAGAACCAGGTGATTGGGGGACCCGAGGCACACCCTGAGGTAAGGTGGCAATACTTTGAGCCCATAACCCCCCCCCCCAACCCCATTGGTCTTTTCCTGTAAACTCATCTTGTCCCCCTATGTGGGCTACAACCCTCCCTTTCCAAGGTAGGAATTTATGCGCTTCTTTTTTATTTTTATTTTTTAAATTTTTAAAAATGTTAATTATTTAATTTTGAGAGAGACAGAGACAGAGCGTGAACAGGGGAGGGGCAGAGAGAGGGAGACACAGAATCCGAAACAGGCTCCAGGCTCTGAGCTATCAGCCCAGAGCCCGACGCGGGGCTCGAACTCACAAGCCATGAGATCGTGACCTGAGCCGAAGTCGGACGTTCTGCCGACTGAGCCACCCAGGCACCCCAGGATTTACGTGGTTCTTATCCAACATTCGGGTGACTTAGCATGAAACCAAATCTTCTGCTCTGATGGTTTAGGATTTGTACCATGATCCTAGGAACCTGGTCTCTTGTGTATCTCTTCAGGCCAGTCTCTTCTTCACCATACCCTCATTGTTCTGGTGACCTCTGAAAGCCAGACTCTGGTGGGGTGCAGGGAGGGATAACCTACCAACACAGTCGGGGATATTGCCTGTTGCTGTTTTCTGATCATCAGCTGGGCTGGGGGCCCTACTATTTCCAGTCCAACCGCCTGATGAACGACTGCTTGTTGGAACCATCACCAAAAGCATCCTTCTGAATTCTACTTTCTGCCGCGTATTAGAGGACACAAGTTTTCCATCATGAATGGCTCCCACCCACTCACATATCTGCTGAACCTCGGTGAGAACCTTTGACTGCAGGCCCTTTTCCGGTCTATACCATCCTACCTCAGATAACCTGCTAGTTCTGACCATCTCATGAAAGAGCAAAAGTAAGCTGAACGGGGTTGAACATGGCTTGGGTGGTAGCAAGTTTTGGCCAGTTTTGTTGGGGCAAGGTTGTGAAGGGATACCAACCACTTCTCAAGAAAAATATTAACTATGATTCTGTCGACCTTCTTCACTACATAAGATGACATGTGGAGATGCCTTAATGCTGAAAAGTGATTTTTCAACATAAAGCATTATCATAGTTCCTTTTTAGCAAAGCTTTTGTATTCATCTCATAAAATGCTTCCCTTTCTGCATCCCTTACCCTTTGCTGTTGATTTCACGATCTCTGATACATGTTCATCATTCTCTATTCCAGCTATTGCCAATGGGAATTGAGAAAGGAAAGAGAAAAAGAAAATCTTACTGCATCCAGTATATATTATAATGAATATTCATCTCAAAATATACCAATATGCTACGTACAGCCCCCTTCTTACTTCTCCTATCCTTTCCCCTTTTCTTTTTTTCTCTTTCTTCTCTTCATTTTTATACTTTGCATTCTCTTTTGGCTTATCTCTGTCTCCCTCCTTTTCCTTGACTTCCGATTTTTGTTTTCTACAAAGATAGCTAAAACAAGAACATCATCACATCAGATTCTATGTAGTGGCACTTGGGCATCAGGACTGTTGACAGCTATGTGGTTCTTTGAGAAATCCCCACTGGTGTGGGGGTGCGTTCAGCACATTTATTTGTTTGAAGAAGTACACAGAGTAGCGTAATGTCCTATTTATTTATTTATTTATTTTAACATTTATTTTTGAGAGACAGAGCGCACAAGTCGGGGAGGGTCAGAGAGAGAGAAGGACACACAGAATCGGAAGCAGGCTCCAGGCTCTGAGCTGTCAGCACAGAGTCCGATGTGGGGCTCAAACCCACGAACCACGAGATCGGGACCTGAGCTAAAGTCGGAGGCTTAACCGACTGAGCCACCCAGGTGCCCCAATGTACTCTTTGTTTATGCTAAATTACTATTTAGCGTAAGACAATGCATTATCATCAATACATGTAAATAATTTCATAAGTGCAAAACTGTTCTGATCCTTGTACAGGGCTAGTACCTTGTTCATTTACAGAAAATCAGCCTTTTGCCATTAACTTTTTGGCCTACAAACTTTCATTGTGATGTCTGTATTTGGGAAAGGTCATAGTGGGACTAGTCATTGCACAGGAAGAAGTGTATACGAAATGGATCCGGTGGAATTAATGTCCTTGGAAGAAGGTGATGGAGAATCTTATCAGCACTGCGCCCTATTTAATATTCTTGCTCAATGGACCCCTCAGGATCAGATATATGGTAGCAAAGGGAAGAGAAGTCAGAATGACAAGAATGATTTGTGAATTGAAGCAGCCAACTAAAGGGATGATGGGCATGTTCAACCAAGTAATGTTGAAGAATAGTACGTTCTCCATTTTGTGGAATATAACTCAACAAAGAACTCAGTGAAGTAAAAAGGCAGCTCTAGACATTTGGAAATAATCATACCAATAATTATACGAGCTCATAATTTTATATTACTTTACACCTTTCAAATACATCCTTGCCTTGGTTTCTTTCAGCAAACATTTTCAGTAAGACGACATTTGATCTCATTCTTACACGTGCAGAAATAGGCCTGCAGAGGATAAGTGTTTGACCCAGCTAATGAATGCTGGAGTGGAGAAGAAAATCCACTGGCTCTATCCATTTCTAGGCTGCTCCCCTGGCTGTGTTAATAAATAATCAAGACTAATTGATCACTGAAATCTAACATGTTAAGAGAATAGGATAAGTAAAGTAATTATATAATACTATGGTACGTACGACTACAAAATACATAACAATTATATAATATTATGTGGAAAGTATATTAGCCCTCTCACATCATTTACGTGCTGAATCCTATTGAAGCCTATAGCTTGGACCATTTGAGGCTGAAATTGAAAAGATGCTGCGAGGCCCAGGTTGCCTCTGAGGATAATGGAAGATAGACTGGGTGATCTGTTAAATGTGACTGGTTCAAGTCTACAGGATTCAAATGGCTCTTGTTGTATTCATTAGAAACAGGTTTGCTTAACAGTCTCCAGAGCTCCCAGAGAATGGAGCTGACATTTGCAAACGACAGGCTTAGGAACTGTCTTCCCTCCACAAGTCCCCTTTTCTATTGTTCCTTTTCCTTTGAGCTTTCCTTCTGGATGTTGGTAAATCTCGAGGAAATGCACTTGTGTTTTCTGTTGTCACATCTCATCAGTGCTCTGCAAGGGGGGTTGGCGGGAGATGAGGGAGAACCAGGAAGAAGGAGAGAACGCCCTGGGCTGAAGTGGCAGGAGCATGTAGATGAATGCCAGCATTGCCCGAGCAGTCACATTTTATTACAACCCAATTATGGGATGCGATTCCTGGAAAATGGCAAAAGAGGGACAGAAAAAAAAAAAGAAAAAAGAAAGTGACCATGCATAATTTATTCCTAATAGGCTCACTTATTCAAATGGCAAGGGCACCTACCACTCAGTTGTTTATCTCTTGCAATAAATACATACATAGTTACTGACTATACTCACCAGCCTAGGTAGGAAAGAGAGGTGTGTATGTGTCTATATTAATTTTTACATCTCCATCCAAATCTTTCGTCCTGTATCATCTTTGTTCTATTGTAAATCTTCAAATTTAACTAGGTCCCTGGGCAACGAACTCTCCCAGAATGCTTCAGTCCAGAAAGGCAATCCCAGATCTTAGCACATCAAATTAGGAATAAAGTCAGATATCTGTCAATGACCAGACTCACTCTGGTGAGCATTTAAAAATATATATTCCTGGGAATCACTCTTCTGAAATTCTGATTTTCTGTGTCTGGGATGGGAGATGATACACAGCCAAGTTTGGAACCATGAACTGGTAAATACAATTCATTATTTTAATAGGCTTATAAGGTGATAATTGCAGCTTTCTGCAGGATTAAGTTTTGGACAAAAAGTGAGGTATAAACCACACACACACACACACACATATATGTGTATATATATATGTGTATATATATGTGTGTGTGTGTGTGTGTGTGTGTGTGTGTGTAAATGTTTCAATATACAGTAGAAGGGGAAACGGGAAAGGAATAGATATAATTTTATATAAGTACTGAGAAACTTTATCAAAAGTGATTGAGATGTTGTTCCTGCCTTTCATATGCTCTCAGTCTGCTGAGGAAAATAGCAGATAAACAGTAATTGCTATATGATACTGAAAGTGTTGGAATTTGTGTACACACGAGCAACAAACTAAAGGAGCAGAGAAGAGAGAGAAGCAGGCTTAGCCTGGGTGGCAGAGGGGGAGGATGTCACCAGGGACGTGATGCTTCTACTGGATGAACAAGGATGTGAGGAGTTTAGTTAGATCAAGGTGGAATCACATTCCAAAGAGAAGGAAAAACACATGGAAAGATACAGACTTTTGAAGTCCATGGAAGTATTTATAATCTGCATTATGTATGTAATTATATATATATGATATATATATATCATATATATAGATTATAATACTATAATACTTCCATACACATGTAATTATTACATATATATTTCATATGTATACATATATGTATACATATACATACATGCATGCATGTATATGTATGTGCACACACATATATACACAGATTATATGATAATACTATCACGTATATGTAATTATTACATACACATTATACATATATACATATACACATGTATTACATATATATTGCATGTATATTACATATATAGTACACATATATTACACATATATATGATAGTATTATAATCTGCACAAAAGCCAGTTTATTCATGGCATAGTATTTGAAAACAAACCAAAACAGAACACATAGTTTGACAACAAAAAATAATTTTAAGAAAATAATTCAAATTTCATTGCATATCCTGAACATTTTCATGTGATTCAAACCTAGGGAAATCCATGTTTATAGTTCTTATATTACCTTTCTATTCCTTTCCTGCATGAGTCACTACTGGCAACTAAGATCTTCTTGCCCGCTCCAATCCCCTACCCTCTGCCTTTACCCAAACTCTTCACCCTTGTTGACTTTTGTTTCACCATCATTCTTTAAGCTTTCTAGACTTTAACTGTTTATTCTCTAAACTCTGCATTAAAAAAGAGATAAACATTAAAGCAGCAATCTTACTTCTACTTCAAAACAGGATAGAATAATGGGGACTATATTTACCTTCCCGTATAAAACAACTGAAATGGATGAAACATATGAACCAATTGTTTTCAAACACTCGACGTCGGGTAAACAAATGGAGTTACCTGTGATTGCCTCATGGTACTGTATGGAAAGAGTTCCTGCATCATGGCACAGGAAAGGAAAACCAAAATTGAAGACAGGTGAACTCTCTGAGAGGAGGAGACATGGTTAAAAGACAAGGAAGATGAAGGTAGTTACAGTTCACAGGGCAGAATATCAGAGAGAGACAGAGCTGTACAGATAGAGAACTCCAGAGATCTGCAGAGGGTAACTCTTAAGTATTCACCTGAGTCCTGATCAACATATGTGTGTGAGGAAACTATGGCAGGCTGGGAAAAGCATCACCTAAAAGAAGTGCCTGGAGTGACATGGGTTAAGGAAGTATTCCTGATCTCATTAACAAGACTAGAAAGCCACATGTTTCATGAAGCATTGGTAGAATACACAGAGAAATATCGCCTCGATAGTACAATATAATCATTCCTAGATTAATCACAATCTAGGACTGCTTAGCAAGTCTTAGAAACAAGACCTCAAAATATTTAATTTCTTCCAAGTAATGTAACTAAATTTCAGAGCAAAGATTGAGAATATTTATAGGATGGGGCACCTGGGTGGCTCAGTCGGTTAAGCACCTGACTTCAACTCAGGTCATGATCTTGCAGTTCGTGAATTCAAGCCCCACGTCGGGCTCTGTGCTGATAACTCAGAGCCTGGAGTCTGCTTAGGATTCTGTGTCCCCCTCTCTCTCTGCTCTTCCCCTGCTCATGCTCTCTCCCTTCTTCAAAAATAAGTAGACATTAAAAAAATTAAAAAATACATTTATAGGAGAACAAAAATATTCAGCACCAACAAATATAAAGTACATGATGTATGGCATCTGATCAAAAATTACTAGGCATGTGAAAAAGGAAGATACAATCCATAGTAGGGAGAAGAATTAATCAAAACAAGTGCAGAACTGACACAAATGTTAAAATTAGTAGAAAAGTATACCAAAACAATTATTGTAACTGCATTCTTTATATTCAAAATATTAAGTAGAAACATAGAGGATATTTTTAAAAGCCCAGATCAATCTCTGAGAACAGAAACTGTAATGGCTGAGGTTATTTATAGATACTGGAAAGGATTAACAATAGATCAGACACTGTAGAAGAAAATATTAATGAATGTAACAATGTTGCAGTGAAAACTTTCTGAAATTAAGCACAGAAAAAGACCCAAATATACAATTAAAAGAACATTAGTGAACTTTGGAAAGGCCATAGAGACCTAATATATACCTATATAGAGTTTTTGTGGAGGGGATGGAGAAGAAAACTATTTTAAGAAATAATGGCCCCCCACTTTTCAGTGTTGATGATACAGGTAATCCCATAGATCAAAGAAATTTAATGAACCCGAAACAGAAAAGATGTGAAGAAAATTTTACCCAAACACAACAATTTGCTCAAACCAATGATAAAAACAAATCATAAAAGCATCCAGAGACAAAAGCTCATTGCATACAAAGAGTCAATGATAAATGTGATAGCAAATTTTTTTTTGAGTGTGTCAGAAACAATGCAATCAAGAAGACAGTGAAGCAATACCTTTAAAGTACTAAAATAAAATAAAAAAAGATGTCACTCCAGAATCCTACATTTAAAAAATATCTTTTCAATTCAAAGACAAAATAAAGACTCTTTCAGTCACTGGTTGAAAGTGTTCATTATCAGCACACTCAACCATACAGAATATTAAAGAAAGTCCTTGAGGAAAATAAAAAGGATACCAGATAAAAATTTGAATCTTGACAAAGAAATAAAGAAGGTAAGAAGAGATACAACATGGGTAAATTCATAAGGATTTTCTTGTTGTTTAAATCTGTAAATAATAAGCATTTAAACAAAAATAATAGTCTTGTGTAGGGGGTTATAACATATGTAAAAATGAAAGGTATGGCAATAATAGCATAAAAGATGGAAGGGAAGAAATTGAAGTATACTACTGTGAGGCTCATATATTATATGTTATATGTGAAACAGTATTTAGTCACTTGTAAGTAGGCTATAATGAGTTGATGATACATACTACAAACCCCAAAGTATCCTCTAGAATAATAAGGCAGAGATTTATAATTTAAAAGCCAACAAAGGTGAAATAATAGCATTAAAAAAACAGTCAATTAATCTGAAAGAAGGCAGAAAAAGAGGAGAAAGAAATAGTCTTCTATAGAAATAAGTTTAATACTAACCTGATCAATAATCACATTAAATATAAATGGACTAGAGACTCTCAAATGAAAGTCAGAGACTGTGAGATTGTATCAAAAACAAGGACTAATAAGAAGAGCACATTCATTATAAAAACACAATAGATTTAAAGTGAGTGAATGGGAAAATATACACCATGCCAACACGAATCAAAAGAAAGCTGGAATGGATATATTAATATCAGTCAATGGATTTCAGAACAAAAAGTCACCAGGTATAAAAAATGTTAATTCACAATGATAAATAAGTCAACTTATCAAGAAAACATAACAGTTCTAAATATTTATGCACCCAATTGCAAGACTTCAAAATATATGAAGCAAAAACTAACAAAATCTGGGGCGCCTGGGTGGCTCAATCGGCTAAGCGTCCGACTTCGGCTCAGGTCACGATCTCACTGTCCGTGGGTTCGAGCCCTGCGTCGGGCTCTGTGTTGACGGCTCAGAGCCTGGACCCTGTTTCAGATTCTGTGTCTCCCTCTCTCTGACCCTCCCCTGTTCATGCTCTGTCTCTCTCTGTCTCAAAAATAAATAAACGTTAAAAAAAAAATAAAAAAAAAAAACTAACAAAATCTAAGGAGTAATAGAAAAATCCACAATTATAAACAAAGATTACAATACTTTTTTATCAAATAATTAATAGAACAAGTAAATCAAAAACCAATAAAGATATAAAATAGTGAAAAAACATGGTCTTGTACCTTCACAAAAGTCATCTTTATAGAATACTTCACCCAACAACAATAGAATATGCATTATTTTAAAATGCATAGGGAATACCAAGAGTGACCATAATTGATACTCAAAGCCTCAATAAATCTGAAAATATTCAAATCATAAAAAGTGTGTGATAATTAGGGGTAAACATGACAAAAGATAATAGATCTTTACACTGAAAACTACAAAATATCACTTAAAGAAATTTTTAAAAACCTGAGTAAATGGAGAGATATGACATACTTTTTTGGTTGGAAAATTCAGTGCTCTTCTGATAAAAATCTCAGTAGTCATTTAGCAGAACTTGACAAGCAAATGCTAAATTTTGCTTAGAAATATAAAAGACCAGTACTAAACAAAGCAATTTAGAAAAAGAATAAAGTTGGAGGAAGATCACTACCTGATCTTCATTATATGAGAAATTACTGTAAACTCTCAATAACCAGGACAGTATTGTATTGACACATAATAGACACATAGAATAAGAACAGAATAGAAAGTCCTAAAGTCAATCCAAACATATATAGGCAACTGATTATCAAAAATATATGAAGGTAATTCAATATATACCTACCATCACCAGCTGGCAGAGAGCATGTATGAGCTGTCTATGGATGTCAGCCCTCATAGAGGTACCAGCATGGCAGCATGGCAGAAGAAGGTGAAAAAATAACATAGCACAAAGAAGAATTCTGAAATTTTTATTTCATTTTACATATATCTCCTATTGTGATGCAATAACTGTTACGTCCTGAGCTACTTAGTTCCAAAGGCAGAATTTTGAGAGACTGTAGAAAGGACGCATTCTCTCATCTAATATTTACTGAACAAGTCTGGTAAAGCACATTTGTAGGTGCTGTGAGAACAAAAGAATGAATGTGACACATGTTCTTGTCTGCAGAGGTTGCGTGTTGTTAGGGGAGGACAAATCCAATCGTCTACATCATGCAGACCCACAGTAAGGACTTTAACAGAGGTATAAAAAATGTGCCACCAGAGAACAGGGTGTGGGGTGGGTATTGGTGTCATCAGTCCTGTTCTTTAGCTCCTCCCCCGAGTCATCCCAGGTCTCTGCAGCTGGGACCATTGCTGTCCCAGCTGGGGGGCCCAGACCTTCTCAGTTTAGCAGTCAATCCTAAAAGGAGAAAGGATTGGTGTATAACACCTGCTGCACTTCTATCCAATTGGCCTGAGAATTGTCATGAATTTGTTGGCTCCCATGAAAAAAGAAACCCACGTAGATTTCAAGATGGTGAATTTTCAATGAAGCCAAAGGCCTTGTATCTTTGGAGATCAGATCGGCTTGGAGCGTCAGGGGAATGACAAAGCCATCCACTGCTTCCCTTCCACTTTCTATGTTTGTTGACCTACCATAATGGTAGGTATGCACAGGAGATTGGGCAGCGGGAGAAGGAAGATCAGAGTATGTCTTCCTCCTTCACTGGGCTCCTTAGGGGCAGCTACCTGTGTAGGTTCTGGTTCCTTTTTTCCTTCACTTCTTCATTAGAAACTAGTCTCTTCTTCTAAGCCTCTTCATTTGCACTGTCTGCGATAAGTTCTGTTTTGTTGTGGCCCTGCCTTCCACAGTCTCACACATCTAGAACTACTCGGGGTAGCTAAGACACCCAAATTCTCCAAGATAGAAAGTTCTAAGATAAAATGTCTCAAGCAACATGGAAACGTTTAAGAAGAAGAGTTGATTGTCAAAATCAACGCAAAGATGGAAAAGGTAAAAATAACATGAAGATCTGAAAATAAAGCAATGAGGTAAGAGAACAGTAGTGACAAGTGAGTGAAAAAAGCCCCTGGGAGCTAAGAAGAATGTTAGAGAATTAAGGAGACAGACCCTGTGGGTAGTAGCTGTGCCACTAATGAAAAAATCTCAGAGACGAAGACGTTAATGCCCACTCTATGCCACAGACTACACTGGAACCTGGGGCTTCAGTGACAATAAGGACACACAGAGGCTGTCTCTGTCCTTTTAAAGATAACATAGTTGTAGGGGCGCCTGGGTGGCTGGGTCGGTTGGGCGTCCAGCTTTGGCTCAGGTCATGATCTCGCAGTTGGCGGGCTCAAGCCCCGTGTCGGGCTCTGTGCTGATAGCTCAGAACCTGGAGCCTGCTTCAGATGCTGTGTCTCCTCTTCTGTCTTTCCCTCCTGTGCTCATGTTCTGTCGCACTCTGTCTCTCAATAATAAATAAACATTAAAAAAAAAAGATAACATCGTTGTGGAAAAAGCAGGTTGAAGTAAATAAACAAGCAAATGAATATATGAGGGTATTTTAGATACTGATGGGTTTATGAATGAAAACATTGGAGAAAGTAAATGGACACACATTGCATGGTCAGGGCTGATAGCTCAGAGATGATATGTACAATAAGAAGGGCCAAAGGGAAGAGTGTTAAGGAAGAAGCAGCAGCCATGAAAAGGCACTCCTCACCTCCCCCTTCCCCCCACCAAAGTGAAATGGACTTTGATTTGCTGAAGGCACAGAAAGGAGACTGCTATAGCCAGAATGTAGTGAGAGTAGGAGAGGGGAAAAAAGTGATCTGGAAAGATAAAGGGGAACTAAATCTTTCAAGATCTTTTGGACCAGAGTAGAGGTTTTGGACTGTATTCTAAGTGCTGGGTACTTTCATCAGGATGATGTAATTTGATGTACTATTTGCTGGGTGTGAATGAAGTCTCGGTAAAAAAGGTAGACTGAACAGGAGGTGGACCCTGTTGTTGGGACCAGGTGATTGTGGCTACATCAAGTGTGAAAAAAAAGACGGACACGTTGTGGTTGTAGAACGGGTGGGATTTGCACAAGTGGAGCTGGGGGTGATGTGAGGGCAAGAGAAGAATCAGGGGCTCTGAGAACCTTCTCTTCAGTGACCCTGACAAATTTCCATCTGGCTTTGATTAAATGTGTTCAATGCCTGGCTTCTCACGACTTGTGAGGCAGTCTATTCAGCCCATTGGAAGGCAGCTCTGGTGGTCATATTGTCCTCTGTATGAAATTTTGAATTTAAATACATAATTAACTTAACCTCAACAGCTTTTTAATGTTTAGTTATTTATTTCTATAAACTGTTACCGCTACTTAATTTTAGTTTCTCTGAAGGTGCCTCAAAGTCTCCACACAAAGCTTTAAAGAACCACATTAAGTCCCAGGGCAGTGGGTTAGACCACGTCTATACTTGTCCTCTTCCCAGTGTGGTACCAGTGAGGGGACTTTGACATTTTCACCATGATGGTCTCCTTTGACCCTATCTGTGAGCCTTGTAATGGCTTCTTCTGCAACAGGGAAGAGGTGATTGAAGAAGTTTCTCTTTTATATTCCACAAACTTCAAATAATCACCGAGGGACTATTTTTCGCATTATGTGAGGAGGTGATGTGTAAAGGAAAGTACAGAAGCATGATATAAAACTAACAATCAAAATAATATTTTTCAAAGTTATTATGAAATCTGAGATGTATTTGTTTTGTGTACAGGAAAAAAATTGTATATTTTACCCGATGATTGGAGAAATATGTGATTTTATGATTGTTCTAGTAAAGCAGATTGTAGCAAAGCTATAATGCAAGCAGTAATGAGAATTTACGTTTATGTTGTCACTTTCACCACAACATGCTTGTAGAAAACTGTGTATTAAGTCTAAAGCATTGGGTAATGCGAAGTCAAGATATGTGTTATATGTGCTCCCCCAAATTCACATGTTGAAATCCTAACCCCCAGTGTGATGGTAGTAGGAGGTAGGGGCTTTGGGAAGGGTGAATCCCTCATGAATGGGATCTCTTTATGCAAGAGACCCCAGAGAACTCCCTTGCCGATTCTGCCTTGTGAAGACTCTATGAGAAAATGGCCGTCTCTGAACCAGGAAGTGGGCTCTCCCCAGAGGCTGAATCTGCGTACATCTGGATTTCGGACTTCCTGGCCTGCAGACTGTGAGAAATAACTTTTTGTCCCTTGTAAGTCACTCAGGGCATGGTATTTTGTTCTAGCAGCCCAAACAGATTGAGAATGTGCACAGAAGCGAGATCACCAAACAGCTAATTCCTTCACCGAGATAGGGAGCTTCGCCCAGGGTAAAGTGGAGGGACTCACGCTGAACAATGGACCCGATGTTGCTCTGCTGCCTGCTTACTAAAAGTCAGCCAGCTTGCTTTGCATAATCCGTTTTCTAAGGAGGGTAGGAAATAAGTGATGCAAACTCATGCAGGGGCTTATTTAATGTGCTCAATGAAACCAGAGTATTATTCATAGACATTTCATGGATGGGCATACATCTGGGGAGAGGGAATAAAACGGCTCAAATGAGCGGCTTGAGTAAATTGAAATAAACTGGAAACAAGGAGGCTTCGGACAGGGCAATGGAGTCTCAGGCAAGCAAAGGCGAACAGCACCGTTTGGCTTGTGTGGTTCTGGTTCTTGCACTCAGGTAGAAATGAGAAGTGCAAGCAAGGCATTGCACATAAAAAGCACTTTATTTTACCAGGGGCCGAGATTATAATGTAGATTGTGGCTATAGGAGCAAAAAGAGCAGTGGGTTGAGAGACACCATTGATCCTGTGGTTTTGGCTTGTTTAAACGGCCCTTTCAAATCATGGTGGTCACAGGGTCTATTGTGTGACATTTGCTTACGTATCGCAGCTCCACCAAGAATGGACAGAGGAGTTAGTTATGCCTAAACCTGACTCCGGTGTCTTGTGACGAAAATTCACCCTCTGGGCTCAACTCCTCTCAGGAAATGGAGTCTAAGGCTAGTTTTCCTGACTCTCCTCAAACTCTATTGATTCTGTACAGAATTAGAAAGCAGAATCTAATAAGACTCTCTATTGGATAGTTTGTCTAATATTGAACCATTGCTTCATCAGAACAACGCCCGCCCTCCCCCAATGCAGCTTCCTCATTTTTGTTGGCCAGTAGCCAGTTTGGTTTTTATCTTAATGAAGTTGGAGCTATGTTGGTTGCTCTTTCTCAGCTGTGCTTGGAGGGGCTTTGTTCACATCACGTCTCTCATTTCCTCCTGCTTGATGGTCATGTACCCGCACTTTTGCCTTTGCACTTAGTGATGGATTCTGCCAGTTCAGAAACATCAGGCAAAAACCTCCTTCCCAACTGAACACCATCAAGGGCACTTCTCAAACAGCCATTCTTGAAAGAGGCAGGAAAGTCTTGTATTATGTGAGTCTGGCAATTTGGAGGAGGGCGCCTATTTCTTAAAAATTTCTACTTCTGAGAAGTCTTTTGTCTCTTTATTAAGAGAAAATGGACAATGCAAGTATTCAAAGTGTCCTTGTCTCTTTAGCAACATATACCGAAATATTTCCAGATGACCTACTCTAATTTCTGGTATTTATTTCAAAATAATCCTGAGGTCGGTAGGGGGAGGTTGTGGTTGGAAGTAGAACTTAAAAGAAGACTGGCCACGTGTTGATACTTGATGGGTCTGGGTTGTGGATTAATAAAGTTCAATATTCTATTGTCTTTGTGGATATTTAAAATATGTGATGGTTATTTTTTAAATGCAAGTGTCCCGGTGAAGTTGGGATCACGGCTTAATACTGACTGAGAACTACACAGAGGCAGATTTGATACCTAAGCTGCACGGTGCTACCACTCAGGCTGTAACTCATCGAAGACATCACTTACGCACCGACCAATCACAGTATACTCTCCCCTCCACGCACACATCTTGCACAGCACTGTGTTGAGAAGGATTCTGGGACGGTCTTCAGGCAGGCCCTACATAAATTGATCACATTGACAAATAGGATGATAACCAATGGTCACCCCTGCACTAAGATGTAAATAAATAAGAGTAGTTCTTCTCATTCCCCAAGAAGTAAGGGTGATGGTACCAGGTGTTTAAGGAAGGTGGAAGAGAGAAATGAGAACAGAAAGAAAAGTCATAAATACAGAGTTTAGGCACTGAGATCGCTAAAGAGAAATGGAAGGCACCAGCCTTAAAATGTCTCCTAGCATCAGCATAAGCAAAGGGTTTGGGGGCTTTAGGATACACGAATCCCTCGCTGTGCCTGAAGAGCGGGAAGTGAGTGGTTAATCCTTCAAGGCTGACATCTTAGCCTTCTGTTTCTTTTTTTTCCGCACGATTTCTAGTTTCCCCACCTAAGATAGTTTGAAGAACTGTCTGTTGAAAAAAAGTCACATTCAAATATTTCCTATTTGAAGAGAAGATACGGGTAGGGAAAAGGAAATAAATCTTTATTGGGCCCTGACGGTAGGTCAGGGATAAGTCCTGGGATTGCATATACAATATACCATCTCATGAAAGCAGAGAGCATTTTGAAATCACTGAGCACCCTCCATGTGTGTGGGCTGGGTCTTAACCTACTCGGCTTTTAACTCGAGCTGATGTGGTTTAAATATAGACTGTCAAGGGAGAATAACTAGATGTAGGCTGTATATTTTTCTCCATATATCCTATATAAGCCTCATAGCAGCATTTAAGGAAACAATAATCTGCCTCCAGAAACCTTGAAGAATAATATAAATCTTTACTCTAGATCTCTGTAATAGTGTTATGCAGGCCATCTCACGGTACGGAAAACAGAAATACTCCTTTACATTTCTCTTTAAACGTATCTTCTTCCTCCAAAAGCTTTATTTTTCTCCCTAGTTCCCTCTCCCCTTCCTCCCTCCCCACCGTGCCATCAACACGGTACTTTTCTGTCCACTTTCCCGACTCCAAGCCGCACCTTCAAACACTCTGCTTTGACACATGGGTTCCCTCCTGGGAACTGCCCTTTGGGAAACGTGGTCTGATTTTCACTGTGACAGCTTTTATCCTAAGAAGCAGCCATACTTTTATGCTGGTGGGTAAAATTCCACAACTTGTTAAAAATATAACTTTCTCTCTTGCTCCAGGATGCTGCCATCATTCCTGTTCCCCAAAGACATCAAAAGTCGGTGACTTTCTGGTTACTTCTTTCTGGAGAGCGAGGATAGTAAGCAGGGGATACGGGAGGGCCAGAATAGCCTGTCAGACCGTGGTTTCAGGATCTGGTTATGGAAGTGGATGGAGCTGGGGTCTATCTGTTGCCCCAAGCTAATGTCTAAATCTTGGGCAGAGGTAGGGGTGGACCCATATTTCTGGGATGGACATCAAGGGGAAAGTGGTATCCACTTCAAGAGGACAAGGGCAGTTTAGAAAGCCAGAGATGAGTCAAAATATCATGTTCAAGGGTACGACTGAGGCGCTATGAATCATTCCCTAAAAAGGGCAAGCCACAGAGAACACATAAGGTAACAGCACATGTTCTGGAGGAAACATCGAGAAGTATCCTTGAAGGCAGTGTGTGTGTGTGTGTGTGTGTGTGTGTGTGTGTGTGTGTGTGTTAGTTGTGTGCCACAGTGCTGCAGCATTAATCTAGGACTTAGGACACACCTTCGTCATGTTTTGGACTTAAGGTCTCAGACCTGCATGTTTTCCTTAATTTGCTAGGCCATTTCTAGATTGAGACTGGTTCCTTTTGACACCGATTCAACTACCTTCCTGGTCCCAAGAATTACTGGCTGTACCCATGAAAGAGGATACTTTCAGACTTAAAGTTAGTTGCAAGATTTTTATCTGATATTTTACTGAATATTTTGTGGGTCATGTGAGCAAATAATTGCATTAATATTTTAATATCTTAAACGTGGTTAAGAAGGCCTTGTTGCAGCTATCTTTTACGTGGAGGTGACTAAGTAACAGTACTGGGAGAATTTCCATCAGACTATTTCAAAAGACAATGTTGATCGGGAGTCTTTAATTCTTCTGCAGCAGTCTCTCTGTGCTATTTGGTTCTAGAACCCCTATTGTCATGCGAATGTGCTCTTCAGGAATAACACAAGAGTTTTTGCCTTTCCCTTAGCTATTCTTTGCTTACCATTTGGTTTTCTTAAGCGTCAAGAATTAAAATACTATCACTGAGGTGTTCGGAAGCCTGGCTCAGAGGTTTGTTATTTGTAATATCATAAAATAAGTACGCATAAATAATATCACAAAATAAATACAGTCTTTTAACAACAGCAAGTGCTGTGTGTATGCCAAGATTAATAGTAAAATTCATACTCTAACGTCTTGTGTTGCAGCCTGGGTTCTCTGGAATCAAACACAAGATGGAATTTTTTTAGGCATGTTATTAGGGATCAATACATGGAAAGGAAGAGAATGAGACAGGATTGGGCAAAGGAAGAAGAAAACCTAGACTCTGGCCCAACCAAACCTCAACTACTCTGAAAGTGATTTGTGGGGTGAGAATTGCTCAACAGGGTTGTGCTGATCAATATTTAATAACTAGCCCTCTGGAGGAAAAAAAAAAGTCCTACTTTGTAGCGTTGGCCAATTTCCATTACGTAAATTCCCCTACCATGGCTGAGGTCAAGCTACCAACTTGATGTCACCCTGTGGGGAGTGGGGAAGAAAGGTACCCAATTCTGGCACACCAATAGTCACAGCAAACTAAAATGGCCAGAACTTATACCATTGCTTTGCTCCATTACTGGATGTGGGTCGCTCTGTGAAGGTCATGACCAGGGGGAAACCTACTGTCTACAACTGAGGCAGAACCAAAAGGACCTTCTGACCACATTCTTTCTGGGGAAGTGGAGTATCCGGCCCTTCTTTGGAGAGTAATTTGGGTTATTCATCTCTCTGTGACATTCCATTTCCTATGCCATTCAGATCCACTTTTCTACACAGTGGCACTTTGACTTGTAATCCAGTATGACTCGTGTCCCCTGAAAAAGAACGTGCCACTTTTGAAGACCAGGACCTATAACCCAGAGTTTCAGGAATATGAAACACAAAGTCCAGTAAATTATTAGATGTGACGGTGAGACCATTCATGCCTCAACCCCTCGGTTCTGGAACTATATATTCTTCCCGTTGGGGACATAGAATAATATACTGTGCCCTGGCTGATGGCAGTATATCCTTGAGAACAGGGGTTGGCAAACTTTTTCTGTAAAGAGCCAGAAAGTAACTATTTTAGAATTTGTGGGCCATATGGTTTCAGTGACAACAACTCAAGTCTGCCCTTGTCGTGCGAAAGCACAGCCATAGACAATATGTGAACGACTACGGATGGCTGTGTTCCAGTAAAACTTTTATTGACAAAAACAGGTGGCAGGCTGGATTTGCCAACCCTTGCTCAAAATTATAGCCTCTCTGCTGGAGCTGGAGCTACAACTGAGCCTCAGTAGGCCATTCCAGCATTCTCCGAGACCAGCTGCTTCTGTCAGTACCATATGTAATAGGACCATTGGATCCCACGTTCTTGTGCCCACACAGAGTACACTGTGGAGTGGGTCCCATGCTTGGCCACTCTGTAAGAGAGTGGTGCAGACGGAGGCCCTAGGGACAGAAGTCAAACTGATACGGTATTGAAGAGTCCCTATGAGGATAAACGGTTGGCCCTTTTGGTATACATGGGACTTCGTGAAGTCTACTGGTCATCAGGTGGCCAGATGCTACCTTGGAGACGTCGTGCCGTCCTCTGGGCTGCGTGTGGCTCTCTGTTGCTGTCAGGTTGAACTTGCGGTGGCAGCAGGAGCTAGATCGGCCTGTGCAAGCAGAAATGTGTGCTGTTGAGCTCATGCGTGACCTCCGTCGCTGTCACTCCGTTCCCATTGTTCCTGTGCCCGTCATGTTTAGTCATCTGGTGTGTTCAGTTACATAGTGCTTCTGCGGCAGATGCTCTCTGGGAGATGCTAACGAGTGTTTGAAAGATACGCTTTATACCTACTCCGTATTTTCTTACATACATCTACCCAAGGTTTCTTTGTCCTCAAGATGCCAGTCTGTTTCCTCCCCGGCCCCTTTCCATTGGGTCAGTCATTCAGTACTGCCCGTGAATCCTTCCATATTTGCACGTGGGGCCACTCCTCTTTCAGCACAAAGTGCACAAACAGGTGCACTGTTCCAAAATCCCCTTGCCGAGAGGATTTTCTCTTGCCAGCCTGAGTGAGCCATGGCTGAGAAGAGGCTATAGGGTGCTTCTTGTCCGAGTTCCGGTACGCCCCAGTTACCAAACTTATCCTTTTATGAGCCAAGCGTGGACTTTTGCTTCCTCCTTCAGGAATTCCCTTAGAGCTGGAGACGTAAGGTGAGGTACAACAGGGGTGGGCACCAGTGGGGGTGCGGGCTGGCTGCTTGGGCAGCTTGTTCATGCCCTGGGGTCCTTCTTGCTCCCAGTCTCAGAGGGACCCCCTCCATCCCACAGCGGACTGCTGCTCTGCACCCACTGACCTCGTAACTCACTGAGTCTGACAGGATCCAGTTCACGATGGGAAGTTCCAGCCGCAGAGTCACCTGGTGTCTCAGGTTATGTCTCAGCTCTACCAGGACTGAGAAGCATGACAGGAATAGTTTTTCAATATATATCTCTATATATTATATATTATATACATATAATATATATATCTGTATATATTATATATTATATATCTCTATAATTATATATTATATACATATAATATATGCATATTATATGTATATTATATACATATATGTATATAATATGTATATGTACATTATATGTAATATAATTATATGTATATAATATGTATATTATATATATACATATATATACATATACATATACATATTATATACATATAATATATGTATATTATATGTATATTATATATATTATATATAATATATGTATATTATATGTATATTATATATATTATATATAATATATGTATATTATATGTATATTATATATATTATATATTTATATTATATATAATATATAAAAATATATCATCTATAATTATATATTATATACATATAATATATAGAGATATATAGAGATACATATTTTCTTCTAATTATTCTAATATTTTTGAATTCTTTTTTCTTCTAATTCTTTTGAATATATGTGACTACTTTCTTCCAATTCTTTTGAACATGTATGATTATTTTCAACAGAGGGCAAAGCCCAGCATTCCAGAAGGCTGCAATGCAAATATCCCACAAACCCCACTTGACATCTTTGCCCATTGTTGGGGCTTTTGGGACCATAGGAGCATGGCCCAGGCAGCAAGGCACTTAATACCACAGCCTGGACCTTCCGAAGAGCTTTCTGCTACTCCAGGCCTCACTCAAAACTGACAGCCTTTTTCATCTCTCCATATGTGGGTCAAAGCCATGTTCCTAGGTGTGGAGTGTGCTGGCCTAGGGAATTGTCCTACAATTCCCTGAAGGAATTGTACTTCATTCTTCACGGGAGGGAGTGCAAAATGTGATAATCTGTCTTTGCTTTGAAGAGGGTGTCCTGGCATAGCTCTGCCCACTGGACCGCCACGGACTTCATAGACATACGTGACGCCTGAGTGTTTCTCTGGAAGAGTCTGTGTGCGTGCCTTCCCGAGGCCTCTGATGTTCCGGCCAGGGCTCGCTTGTCCAACGCTATCAACATAATTGTCAGGGTGGATCAATGTGCTTTTCTGTGAGACGTTCACGTGTTTCGGTCATCTTTAAGTTATTTTATCACAGAAGGAGGGAGAGTTAATAACAGCCGGAGGAAAATTCTAAATGTAGAGTGTTGTATACTCTAGGTGAACACACGCCTTTAAATCCCCTTTTCTGTCTGCGGAGTTTGTAATAAGCTGCTCCAGCAGACTGAGCGATCCGTGAAGTATGATGGAGGTCAAGATGCCCTGCCCAGAACCCACCCTTCACAGGAAGGGCTTGCCACCCAGCTGGACTCTCTTCAAATGAACTATGTCACTGAGCCAACATACACTCACGGTATGCCTGGGACTAGATTCTCGGGGTGCTAGATCCAGAGTGCCAGGGCAGATAATGCTATAAAGAAGAACCTATTGGAGTGCCTGGGTGGCCAGGTTGGTTGCGTGTCCGACGTCGGGTTGGGTCAGGATCTCATGGTTCAAGTGTTCAAGCCTTGGGTAGGGCTCTATCCTGTCAGCACAGAGCGTGCTTCTGGTCCTCTGTCTCCCTCTCTCTCTGCCCCTTCCCCGCTCATGCATGCATGTTTTCTCTCTCTGTCTCAAAAGTAAATAATCATTTTTCAAAAATAGAAGAACTTACTGACGGGGGTGCTTTTTACTGACATACAGGATTTAATATACAGCCAAGGACCTAAGGACATGGTGTAAATTTGCTGTTGGTGTGGCTCTTAGCAACACCAAAAAAGGCATGAGCCACAGTGAACCAAGTTGAAATGCCACAATTAACACTGTAGTCTGTGGAGAAGGGAGTAAGGAGTTGAGGAAAGTTAGTATGCTGGGATGTATATGCTATAAACAGCTGGAAGAAATACCAAGCGATTTTGTTTCCATGGGGAGCCCTAGAGGACAGACCACCTATCAAAGTCATCGGGAACACATGGTGAGAAGAGATCCAGAATCACTGAAAGGTCCAGCATTGGGCTTTTCTCTGTAGGTCTGCTTCTTTCGAGTTGCCTGACCTTGGGTGTTTAACAACTTTCCTGAGCTTTAGTCTCCTTATCTATAAAACTGACCTAATACCTACCTCACAGAGCTTCCGTGAAGATTGTTTGAAATGCTGTTTGTAACATTCTCAATGTAGTACTTAGTACATACTAATAATATCAGTTACTTTTAAGTGTTAAGACAAAGCTCATCTAAGTACTTTGGGAGTTTATTGAAGAGACACCAGGGAGAACGTATGTTTTAGCCTGCCCTGAATGAATTTCCTGTTCCTGGTCATTGACTCATAGCTGCTGCTTACACAACCCTACCCCCTGTTCTTATAGCCAGGCATACAGCCATTTAGGCCCTCTACCCCCTAAGGGACACTTGATGAACACTTGTCCATGCCGGGCAAATCATTTCCCCCTTGGGATCTGTACTAGAATTAATGAGAAAAAGGAACGTTCTTGTCAATAGATTTTTAGCTCTTCATGACAACCTGGTCAACATTTTGAAAGAGACTGCCTGAGAATGAAGAAACACAGAGGAAATCAGAATCGAGAGGTTGGGGGAGCTGGGGAAATGGTGGGGGGAGCACAGATTCCTGAGACATCCGTTTAACTCTTGGGTATAGCCACATGTGTCCAGCTCCTCCTCTGGAATGTTACGATTAATGGATCAATATCCATCCCAGCACCCTTTTTGAGGGCTAGTTCTAGCTGGGTTTCTATTCCTTGTAGCTGAACAATTCCTGACCTGTAGAGTGAGGTCATCTCATCTGGTGGTCAGAGAAGGCTTCTCAGAGGAAGTAAAATCTGAATGGGCACTTGAAGGACAAGTAGAAATTGATGTGGCCAAGTGAGTCAAGAGGAAGGATCGGTCAAAATGGCATGGATGAGTTCTCTCTTAGCCTATTCACCCTTCTGTGATAGACTCAATGATAACGGTTTTGCGACCGGAACACATTGCAGATTATAGACAGAAAATAAGAAGGGGAAGAGGGCAATGAAAACTTGGGACTTACTAACGGAGTGGCCTTCATGCGAACAGGGTTGGTGGGGTAGTGGAGCTTAATGGAGAGGTGCTTCCAGGGAAAACATAAAGTAAAAGGACTAAGTACAGAAGATCATCATGTGTGCAGCAATGAGAGTGGAAGCAGAGAGTCCACAGCAGCTCTCGGGTTGGTAATGATAATAGCATCTGCTGCTGTGTATTGAGCCCTTACTGCATTCCAAGTACTGTGTTAGGTGCTTCACCCTCATTATCTAATTTGATCCCCGCGACCACTTGGAAAGGTAGGTGTTTCGGTCCTGCACGTCATAGTTTATTTTTTCTCTCCATTTGATCATTTATACAAGCATGAGTTTATTCCTCTCATTTGAAACACCAGGAAGGAAACCATTTTGTCTTCAACTGCCCCTCCAGCTATGATCTAATTCGTTTGACCCTCTTTCCCAGTGGCCTTCCCATCTGAAGACTTGGCTATAATTCAGTGATGCCTAGTCTTCTTCTCTGATTCTCTCTTTTCTAATTGAGATTTAATTAACATTCAATGGAAGGCCCAGCTCTCAAGGGTACAGTTCAGTGAGTTGCAACAAGTGCTTACACACGTGTAGCTAGCACTCACAACAAGATATAAAGCATGATCGCCACCCCAGAAAATTTCCTCATGCACTTTACTCCTCAGTGAGCTTCCTCCCCACATGGATTTCTATCTCTATATAGTCTGTTGTTGCATTTCATGTCCTCAAGAAATGTAGGGATTATTTGTTTTCAGCCTGATATCTTTTGCTCAACATTACATTTTTAAGCTGGATCCACTTTGTTGAGTATCATTCTTTTGCATTGCTGAGTAGTTAACATTAAAGGACGGCACCATAATTTGAAAATCCATTCTCCTGTTGATGGATATTTTAGTTTTTTCCCCAGGTTTTGGCTATTATGAAGAGGCTGCTTTGAGGATTTGTGTATAGGTCTTTGAGTGGATATATGTTTCCACTGATTTTGGACACATATCTTGGAGTGGATGTGTTGGGTGTTATGGTTAGTGCATATTTTACTTTAAAGAAACTGCCAAACACTTCTTCAGCAAACTTCTAACATTTCACATTCCAACCAGGAACACATGAGAGTTCCATTTGCTTCACATCCTCCACCATGTTTATGGTGAGCAGTCGTTTGGATTTTTAGCTATTCCAGTGAGTGTGAAATGGTATCTCCCCATAGTTTTAGATTCAACTTCCTCTGATGACTTCTTTTCTCTTTTAAATCCACTTGGATCAGGCATCTGCCCTGGCCAGTTCACTTAAAGCAGTCCTTGTCAAGGTTTCCAATGATTTCCCGAATGGAAGTCCTGAGTCCCCTTATTATTTGACATACCTGATCGTTCTAGCTTCTTTGACGGTTCCCAACGTGTACTCACCTTCCCTCATTGACCATTCCTTCTGCTTATCCCTTGCTGGTTCCTCATTATCTCTTGACTTCTAACATCGGATTATCCCTTGTCCTTATTGCTCATCCTTCTTCTCTTTTGTTGGTGATCTCCCCAGTTTCGTGACTTTGCATTTGAACTCTCTGTCTCCAGACCTCTCTCCTCTAAACCACGGACTTGGGCATGCGATGACTTGCTGGACATGCCCATTAGGGTGTCAATTAGGCATTACCACTTCACATGTTCAAAAAATGAACTCCTGAGCTCCTGTAATAAATCCGCCCCTCCGTAGTTTTCCCTGTCTACAGTAGCCGCAGTCCAGCCTTCCGGTTGCCCAGGCCCCAAACCCTGGAATCATCCTTGGTTCTTTTCTTTCTTTTCCACCTGCCATCAAATCACTAACAAATGTATCCAGAGTCAACTGCTTTTCATCTTGTGTATCACTACCATTTCTGCCCAAGCCACCAAGATCTCTAACTTAATTTAATCTAACTTAATCATTTCCTAACTAGTTTCTCTGCTTCCGCCCTTGTCTTCATACATTTCCTTCTAAAACAGCAGCCACAGTGAGCCTCAGGAGATGTGACTCAGGTCATGTCACTCTTCTCCTCAAAGTCCTCTATTCCCTGAATACTTGTCACCTATCACGTGCCATCTGGGGGGGATTCTGGCATAAACAAAACAAGCAAGTCTCTTGCCATTTTGGAACTTGTGGTTTCTTAGGAAGGATGGACATTAATTACATAGTTGTTTCATAATAATTCTAATAACTCTGACAAGGGGTAGGTACCTGGAACAGTGAAGAGGCATAATAGAGACTCAAGGAAGACTTCTGGAAGAAACGTTATCTAACTTGAAATCTGAAGGATGGGTAGCCCCGTGCTGATGCTGTGAGTATATAAAATATCACATCATTAGAAGGTGGTGGAATGAATATTCAAAACCGGGTTACTATGTCTCTAAACCTTGAACTTCTAAGCGCCATGAAATATTGTCCTTGATGGTAAATATGGTGATCATGATTTATCAAGATCATAAGTCTCTTAGGTAATGGAGCCTGAACACAAATTCAAGATCAAGCACTCTTTGTGTTTTTGCTTATTATTATTTTTTTAATGTTTATTTACTTTTGGGAGAGAGACAGAACACTAGCAGGGGAGGGGCAGAGAGAGAGGGAGACACAGAATCTGAAGCAGACTCCAGGCTCTGAGCTTTTAGCTCAGAGCCCGATGCGGGGCCAGAACTCATGAACTGTGAGATCATGACCTGAGCTGAAGTCGGACGCTTGCCCGACTGAGCCACCCAGGCACCCCTGGCAAGATACACATTTGAAATGGATAAGAAGAAAATTAATTTCTTAACTATGCTCAGAAAGTCAAGCTAAAAACGTATGTTATATGGATTAATCATAATCTCAAGTACCTTTATATAGAATTTACTATACAATATGCACTGTGCTAAACACCCTACATAGATTGGATTTTTGATAATTTCATACAACATTACAAAATAGGGTTCATTCCCATTTTGCGGACAAATAAATTGAAGCGCGGAGAGATAAAACGTAACCCCAGGTCACACGGTCAGGAAATGGCAGAAGTGGGTTTTGAACCAGGTGTTCCGGCTTCTGAGTCTGCTGTCGTAATAACCGTGTTATCACTGCGGATATGTCTATGTTTTCAGTCCGCAAGCACTCTGGCAACACTAGCTTCTGGTCGTGCTTTGAGCGAGGAGGGGTGGCAGAAAAGAGAGCGTTATTGATTTTTCTCTTCCAGTTCTTATTTATTCATCCCTGGCCCCGGTCCACACCCATTGCCTTTAGAAACCAGTGTTTCTTTGGTAACAGTTTCAACACCTGCTAAGTAAATCGCAGACAGGCCGCGGGATTGCAGAAGCAGCCCGTGTCAGGCAACCTCGTGTCGGGCTGTGTGAGTGACAGGTGGCTTGCAGAGGCTCCACGTACCCCCTTTCAGGCCGGTCCCTGTGGCATCAGAGACCCCGCCTCACTGAAACCATCGCGGACCTTCTTTAACGGTTTCGATCGCTCACAGAGATTCTATTTTTAGATTCCTCTTTTAGGATTAAGAATCCACACGTACACTTAAAAACAAAAGAAGCAACGTGACCAACAATAGGCAGGAGCTAGTGCATCCCAACTTGTGAGGAATTTCTCTTGCAAACAGCTAATTGAAACATTCCTTCAGTCTGTGCTGTCCAGTTTTGACAGTGGCTCTGCCCCTTGTCATAAAATCAATGGTCTTTTTTATCCCTTCCCTTCTTTCACCGTCTCGCCTCTGACTGTAGGGCCTTCCTTCCCCACTCAGACTCTTCCTCAGATCACCGGGGTTAAGTGATCCTTTCATACCGCCTGGCCAGACTGTCACAAGGCATCGAGTGGCTTTTGAAAATGAGCCACGTTAAATGGACTTGATGGGGTTACAATCACCATTATTGCTATCACCACTGTGATAAAATGGAACAATAATGACGGGGGAAGGTACTTATCACTGTCTTTTTGAGATCACTTAAGATAGTTTGGGTCTGCAGCTTTTTGCCAAAGATAAATGGAACATGTACAAGATAAATGTGGCCGTTGCAGAATCTTTTGTGTGTGAACTTGCGTGGGCCTGTGTTGTTTACCTGGGCGACAGCCAGAGAGGCGAAGATAAAGACCGCACAGTGAGCCCCCGGCGGGCACAAGGTGGCCACCTGTCGTGGCTGAGGGTCAGAGTACGTTGATTAAAGGGAGTCAGGATGTGGAGAACGGATTCGAATAGGATATCATATCGCTGCTTTCTTATTGCCAGCGTGCCATCCCCTTGCCCTAAGCACACGAGATCGCAGGATGGGTCAAATTCTGTGCTTCAAAAGCTAACAGTCACTGTGGTCTAGTTGGAAAGGCCCAGAACTTGTCCCCAGTAGTTCTGGGTCCTAGTCCAGTCGGTCACTACCTAACTTGCTGTGTGACCTGGGATGAGGAATGTGACCTTCCTGCGTTTCTATTCCTGAGACTGATCAGCTCGCTGTACCGGCCCTGGATGGCCTTGGTTTTAGCACAGAGTCTCATGTCCTAGGAAACCCCCCAGAATGGCTGGTGTCCTTGTTGGTTTCTTATCTTCCTTGTCATATAATAATATTACCCCCTTCTGTGAAAGCCACTGAGTAACGTAAAATGAGTTAGAAATGTAAAGTAGTATAATCGTTATAACGTTATCCCCACGGGGGATACCGCACAGGGCGCAACTTGGTCCTGTCTCTTTAAAATCTCCAAGCAGTCCCCATATGTATCAGGAAGGGACCTTCCTCCTAACTGGAAAAGTCTGTCGTCGGCATAGTGGACACTAGTAATGGAAAGAGACCACGGCACTGATCAGATTACCTGCACTCAAGTACACAGATTCATGTTACAAGGGGTCAAAAGGGCTTTGCTTGTCTCCCTTGCAGGGAACGCTACCTCGGGAGGAGCGTGGTTAAAAAGAAAGAAAGGCTTGTCGAAGAAGAATCCAAAAACGCTGGTTTGCGGTCTGATCCCTCTCCTATTTGACGTGTTTGCTGAATTGTAAATTGCTACGCCTCAATTACTGGGAAAATGAAAGGAGACCAAGACTGTGTAGGCGCCCGCCATGTAGCAGTTGTTCAATAAATGTTAATTCTTTTTCCTAAAAGGGTTTGCTCCTTGCTTCATTTATAAAAAAAAAAAAAAGAAAAGAAAAGAAAGAAAGAAAGAAAAAAGTGGGAGTCAAAATTTTTTTCTCTCTTTCTTTCTTTCTTTCTTTTTTTTTTTTTTAACGTTTATTTATTTTTGAGACAGAGAGAGACAGAGCATGAACGGGGGAGGGTCAGAGAGAGGGAGACACAGAATCTGAAACAGGCTCCAGGCTCTGCGCTGTCAGCACAGAGCCCGACATGGGGCTCGAACTCACAGACTGCGAGATCATGACCTGAGCCGAAGTCGGCCGCTTAACCGACTGAGCCACCCAGGCGCCCCTTTCTTTCTTTCTTTTAACATGAGAAGCCAAACGCTGAGTTGGTCTATTTTCACTATTTTCAGCAATTTTGCATTCCCAGTTCCAGAAGTTTTATATAATTGAGAAATATACAAACTAAAAAGCACTAGGTGGTTTTTTTGTTGTTGTTGTTTTGTTTCGTTTTGTTTTGTATTTTGTTTTTGGTCCAATGCACCTGGTTTTGTACCTGGCCCACCTACGGGCATAGGATGGTAGTTTTATTTTCAATTATTTTATAATGAACAGTGAAATGATGAGTCCCTGTGGTAACGTCTTTATTACAGACTTTGCATGAGATGTGCCCGCAGCCAACGAAGGCACAGAATGCTAGTCTTTATATTTTTACCTCTGTCAGATAGAAATGCCACAGACTGTCTACGGCCATACCAGCCTGAACGCACCCCATCTCGTCTGATCTTGGAAGCTAAACAGGGTTGGGCCTAAAACCAGGACATATTCTAAAGCTCTGATTTACCCCCACCGAATGTCTTGGAGAAAAAAAGAGAAACCTGATGACCTTCCAAGATTTGGTCCTGATTTCCGTCCCACTGCTAATGTTGTCAAATATATATCTGATGAAGAGGGAAATGATCTCAAGGGGTTCTGTCACCTGCATTTGCTGGGAAATGCTGGAGCCAGTTCTGTGACTGCACTTTGTTCACAAGATCCCTTCAGGGGACACTTCTGCAAAGTCCCCCACAGTTAGGGTCCAGGGACAGAGAAAGGGAGCATTTTCTCTTATCGTGAAGTCTTCCCAAGAGGAGCCAACAGACGCACTTCACCCGAGAGTTTTGCAAAGAGCCTCCACCAGGGACCGTGTGAGCTGGACGGTCCCGCTCGGGCTCACTGGTGGGGTTCTCCCAAGTAAGGGCCACACGGAGGGAAGGCAGGAGCACCAAGAGGATCAGGGCCTGCCTCATGGTCAAGGCCCTCTCAAGTCTAACTTCCATAGTGTCCTCAGGCAGCAATTTATTGGTGTCCAACCAACAACCAAGGGTGGAGACCTCCTCAAGTTTCTTCTACTGAAAAGAACAAAACCAAGAAGCAGCCAGCTGGGGGAAGTAGGGGTGCATTAGTGAAATTCCTGGAAACTCTCTCCATTCGATAGCGATGTCAGCGACCAGGGGGTAAACACACCTTGAAAAGTTCTTCACAATTGGAAGGGCTAGAGTCACATAAATGTTCAAGCATTGCCTCACTTGATTTATGATGCAGGATGCCTATGTTTTTGCTTTACGTTATTTATAGGTTTCAATGCGGTCAATCAGTTCGTCTGTCTGGACCGAAATCATTTCACCTATAAAACGAGGTACTTAGGATAATTCTGAAATCTCCTCCAATTCTAAGACTGTGCTACTCTGGCATCGCCAATATCCTCCATAAAGCACAGAAAATTATGGAGTAAATCCCCCATGCACCCATCACCAGTGTTGCCACTTACCGACATTCCAGAATAACTCTATATAAAAAGAAAAACAATGTATAGCTATGAAATATTATGTACTATTTTTGAAAATGCCAGCAATCCATGAAGGAACAAAATGAAATCCATCCTATTTTCTCTTCCTAGAGATTAACCATTGTAGTATGTCCTTCCAGACATGTTGTTTGACAAGGCAGTGCCATTTTCAACACTTGAAAACGAACGCATTCTTGCCGATATCCTTCAGTTAAAAATGCAAACCAGAATAATGGCATAGAAATTGGGAGATGCGAGTTCTCATCTCGAACAAGCCGCTGACTCCCTGCCCCTTGCCCTTTTCATAGGCCTCGTTCTCCCAGCCTTGGACAGAAAACTCATGGTCTCGGATGTTCAGTACAGACCCCAGGGCTCGGGGATCTTCCGAGTGCCACGGCCCACCCACCCATAGCCCAGGAAGAGTGGATAAAGGGCTCAGGTACTAATACGTGTGTAGGAGATCTATGCCTGATATTCATTCTGCATGCCTACCAGTAACTTCTATGAACTCACAAGATTCATTCTCATGACATCTTTCTCAGTACAGTTCTGACGCCCCTAAGAGTCAGGAGGTGGTGAAATGAAACTCACTTGGGTTTCTTGCTCTTGGTCACCACTTCTCCAAGAAGCTCTGAGGATCTTCTGTGCCAGAATCACTTGGGGTGTGTGCTTTCAGGGTTAGACACCTGGGGCTTGCTTCAGCCTTGCCGAAGCGAGGATTTGGGGATGTGAACCAGGAATCTGAAATATTTTATCAATAAATTTATTTATTTATTTTGAGAGAGAAAGCATGAGTAGGGGAGAGGGGATGAAGGGAAGAGAGAGAGAGAGAACCCCAAGCAAGCTCCCTGCTTAGCACAGAGCCTGACATGGGGCTCAATCTCACGAACTGTGAGATCATGACCTGAGCCGAAATGAAGAGTCAGACATTTAATTGACTGAGCCACTGAGGCGCTCCAAGAATCTGATATTTTAATAACTTCTTGAGAGGGTCTTAAATAAAGATGGAGTCTTTGTCTTTCTAGAACTTCTCTTACCTTCTTATAATCGGCTATTCTCCACTGCATCATTCACTTATTCATTAAATATATTAATTGTCTTGGGACACCTGGGTGGCTCAGTTGGTTAAGCATCTGACTCTTGATTTCAGCTCAGGTCATGATCTCACAGTTCATGCGTTTGAGCCCCATGTCCGGCTCCCTGCTGTGAGTGCAGAGCCTGCTTTGGATCCTGTCTCCCTCTCTCTCTGTCCCTCCCCCGCTCATGCTCACTCTCTCTTTCTCTCTGTTTCCCAAAAACAAAATAAAAAAATACATACGCATTGTATATTTATATACATTTTTCTAGGTGCTGGAGATAAAATGATGAATAAAAGTTAATCTCTGACGTACTAAAAAGAATTCCTAATGTCTAGTTTATGCTGAAGTCTTTCCTTCTCACACGGTTTATCCTTGGAAAACACAATGACTTCAATAGGCTTGCATCGTCTCGGGCGGATGACCCCTAAATCTGTATCTCTAGCCCAAATGTCTCCTCCCTGAAGAGCCCTCTTATCTTCAAATACCCTCTGGACATTTGTATTTGGATCTCACCTTGTCATCACTGAAGTACACTACCTAAAGTTGAAGTCATTTCTGTTTATTTCTACCTCCAATAAAATCAGCTTCCCTTTGATTTCCCCAATCCTGGAGTCTGCCAAGCTTGAAATCCAATTGTGCTCTATCCAAATTAGTTGTGTATCCTCTGGCATATTTCCTATTTCAACCCCATTTTTGTCATCTGGCCCCAGCCCGCTTTATCTTACACTCATAGAATCTTAATTTGGTCTTAACTTGCACTTCTGACGTTATTCTCTCCCACAGTATATATGTCACCAGATTATTCTTTTTAAAATAAGGAAAGGGCACCTCGGTGGCTCAGTCAGTTGAGCATTCGACTCTTGATTTCAGCTCGAGTCAAGATCTCAGGGTCGTGAGTTCAATCCCTGCATCAGGCTCCAAGCTGAGTGCGGAGCCTGCTGTGAGATTCTTTCCCTCCCTCTCCCTCTGCCCTTTCCACACTCACACCCTCTCTAAAAAAATAAAATAAAATAAAGTAAAATAAAATAAAATGAAATAAAACAAAATGAAATAATAAAATAAAGTAAAATAAAATAAAATAAAATAAAATAAAAAAGAAAAGAAAAGCTGTGGAAACAAAATAAGCATGGAATGATTTCCCCCCAAGTCGTTGTTTCTTCACCCTTCCCTCTTCTTCCTTCCTTCCTTTCTTCCTTCTTCCCTCCCTCAAAGTCTCCCTCCCTCCTTCTCTCCCTTCTCTCCTTCCTTCCATATTTTCTTCCCTCCTTCCTCCCTCTGCCCTCCCCCAATTTACCTTATTTCTCACTTTTCTTCCCTTTAGCCACTTTTATCTCTTTCTTTATTCATTATTTACTACGTGTCCTATGAAAAAGTCCCCATTTTAGGCACTCGGAGATGAGGAGATATAAAGGTGAGAAAAAAAATTTTTTTAAAGCTCCTCAGAGGTTTATATAATATAGTGAGAAAAGCAAGCATGCAACCCGCTAAGTTGGTTCTTTATTTCTTGTTTTCATGCCAAGATGAGTTATGGCCTTGGTGTATTTCTCTGGTCCTCTGCACTGCATTCTTTACAGAAATCAGGGTAGATATCATACTTTAATTCCTTCCATCTAGATTTGTGCAACAACGAAGGTCAAAGTTTCTGATCTCCTCCCCTCACCTCCTGGAGGTGGAATGAAGCTCCTTTTTCACCCCCCTCCCCCCCACCTCACAAACAGCCGCCTCCTTGCGTGCTACGGTATTCGGTGTGTGTTCCTACACGTGGAAAGCGTCCTGCCGCTGAGCTGGGAGGGTGACACCGGGGGTCCTCAGGGCTGGTAATCTCTGCCCTCGTGGTACAGCAGTAATTACCCAACAAGGAAAGCTCCCGGAGTTTACCAGGACAATGCCGTGTAATGACAGAGTATTTATAGGTGGCTGTGGATTATTGTGTAATTACACTGAAGAGATCCAAAAGTAATTACCAGCATCCTACCCCTGGGGTTTAGAGGGAAAGAACAATCACGTGCACAGAGCGCCTTCTCTCAAAGCAAATCCCTCTTGGAGGGGTTTCCCAGCAGGCAGGGAGCAAAGAAGCCTTAATGAGTCTACGTGGTCAAGCACTTCGCCGAAGAGCGCTGCTGTTGACCCCATGGCTCTGGCCTGGCTCCAGCTCAGGAACCGGCCTTGTGTTGTCTTCTCGCTTCTGTGCAACTCCCACCCCAAGAAGTTTCCGTCCAGCTATGACTGTGGCTCTTGCTCCTACTCACAAACCCAGCGGGGGATGGCTCCGCTCATGTCACTCTGTCCCCCCCTGGGGAGCACGCGGCATCTGCTGGGCACCACGGAGAATGAAGCGATGAAGGAAGAAAGCACAGTCCCGAGTTGTACGGATTTTCCTCTCTGGTAGGGAGGTGAGTGCCAGTTAGGTGATACCGTTCGGCAGAGCGTGGTGAGCTCCTTAGGAAAGTGGAGGAGACACAGTAGTGTGAGAGTTCAGTTTCTTTTCTTTTCTTTTTTTTTTTAAATTCATTTATTTGTTTTGAGAGAGAGACAGAGAGAGAGAGAGCAGGGAAGGGGCAGAGAGAGAAGGAGACAGAAAACATCAAGCAGGCTCAGCACTGTCCGCGCAGAGCCCAGTGTGGGGCTCGATCCCACAAACTGTGAGATCATGACCTGAGCCGAAATCAAGAGTGGGACGCTTAACCGACTGAACCACCTGAGCCCTCCGAGAGTTTAATTTCCATAGAAGGGACCGTAGAAGGCCTCGTGGAGAAAGATAGTTCATGCTAGACATTGAAGATGGGTCAAACCTGCTGGCAACATGGGGATATCAGAAGGGCAAGACGTGACAAAAAGAAAAAAACAAAACGGAATGCCGCGGACACATTGATGGAGGCACGAAAGACAAGGGGAAGCTTGGAAAAGGCTATGGAGTCGTGCTTGACTGGAATGCCTTGTACACAGAAAGGACCTGGGGTCAGAGAGGCTGGAAAGTGAAGTGCGGTCAGATGACAGAGGGCTCCCGCTGCCAGATTAAGGTGTGTGAACTTTATTCCTAATGGAAAGGAGAGCCACTGACTGGAGGAACATGATTAGGGGTTTAAGAAAATGAATATTCAATTCAATACCATGAAAAGTAGGTTAGGAGGGGACAGGGGTGCGGGGGGAGAGAAAGAGACAAGGTTGAGTGGTCCGTAAAAAAACCCATTGTAATACCAAGTTGAAAAGCAGCTGGGACCAGTGGGGGAGCAGCTCAGGAAATGGCAAGGAGAAGATGCTTTGTAAGAGGCATTATGTACATCCAGGGAGCAGAGGAGTTAGGATTTGAAGTGAGGGACAAGAGAGGGGATGATGTGGAGGAGACATGACATATCGTGAGGATAGCACTGTTAACTTCTGGGGACAGCAGACACACGGGAGGAGCCCCACTAGGCAGGGCTGCAGAAAGGACCTGCAATCCCTTTAAAAAGCAGCAAGGAGGGGCGCCCGGGGGGCTCCGTCGCTTAAGCGTCCGACTTCGGCTCAGGTCATGATCTCGCCGTTTGTGAGTTCGAGCCCCGCGTCGGGCTCTGTGCTGATGGCTCAGAGCCTGGAGCCTGCTTCGCATTCTGTGTCTCCCTCTCTCTCTGTCCTTCTTCTGCTCACGCTCTCTCTCTGAAAAATAAATAAACATAAAAAAAATTTAAAAATTCTAAAAAAAAAAATAGCAGCAAGGATAATGTCCCATAAATCAGTGGGTCTTCCAGGAAGCCACACAGACACCGCCTGTCTCTGGTCCCCCGGCTCCTCTTCTAGAGAATGAGGGCATCAAATGGAGCACGCAGCTGCCTTCCAAGCAAAGCTTAGCAGAGCAAGGACAGAAAGCCCCTGTCCGTCTGTGACGGGCTTTGAATATCCGGGCCCCAGCAAATCAGACTTTCGCAGTTCGCAGGTCTTCTGCAGGATCACGTTCACGGAGTGAGGGTGGAGATTATTTGTGCCAAATTCCCTCATTACCGTGTGCAGCCTGTAATTACTGTTATTCTGTTGACCGGCTTGCCTAGCACGCACCATGAATTATCCCTCCCACCTCTCGCTCAGGTCCCCAATCTCAGCATCATGTGGCGGTGGATAAGAGGAGCAAAAACACAAGTCTACATTTATAAGCCACTTGGAGGGAAAAAAAAAAGCACTGTGCAAATTTCAATAACACATTTTAAGTGCTGGGTGAAGTGGTCTTTGCTTATGAAGTGTGCGTAGGAGTATAAACTACTAAGGTCCTTTGGCAGGTGTTGTATTTGTCGTCTATGGGTTTGCATGTGTATTTGGTTTTGCCACCTTCAAAGGCAAGGGCTTGTCTGACAATTCAAAGAAGGGACCAAGTTCTTCTCCATCCTCTGTGCCCTGTCCTGCAAAGAAGAGTTTTGTGAGCTGGGGAATAAGAGGAAGACAGAAAGAAATCGCTTTCCTTAGGATGCTTTGATTTACGTGGAAAACTTTTTTTCAAGATAATGGAGAATGAGGCGAACTACAGGGAAAACTTCATTTTGATGACATGCTGGCTCCTACCTTTGTCTTACAAATGTAGGTGATAAAATGTTAGTGGTGGTGAATGAATCTGAGCACGAGGAACCAAAGCTGTTGAGAGTCATTTCCTGGGTGGATACATTTTCTTTTTTTCTCTTTAGATGCTCAGGATCTTCAACCAGGGAAGAGGGAACAGGCCTATGATTCCTACGTCCTGTAGAATGCCATGGTCTAGGAGGCACTGTCCAGTAGAAATTTAATGAAAGCTACATAAGCAAATTTTTTTTAATTAAAAAAATTTTTTTTTACAATTATTTATTTTTGAGACACAGAGTAGTAGTGGGGAAGGGGCAGAGAGAGAGAGACAGACAGAATCCAAGAGCCCGACACGGGGCTCGAACCCACAACCCGTGAGATCATGACCCGCACCGAAGTTGGACGCCCAACCGACTGAGCCACCCAGGCGCCCCTACATAAGTAAATTTAAATTTTCAAGAAACCACATTAAAAAAAACCAGGTGGAATTAATTTTGATATCTCACAGTGAACTGAGTATGACCCAAATATCATAATTTCAATAAGTGTATTAGTTTCCTGGTGCTGATATGACAGATTACCACAAAATTAGTGAATTAAGACAACAGAAATAGATTCCTTCATAGAGCTGGAGGCCAGAGTCTGAAATCAGTTTCACTGTGTCCAAATCAAGGTTTCCGTAGGGCCACACTCCTTCAGAAGGCTCTAGGGAGTCATCTGTCCCTTACTTCATACAGCTTCTGATGGCTGCTGGCATTCATTGGCCAGTGGCCACAGCACTCCAATCTCTGCCTCTGTGGTCACCTCGTCTCTTTTTTTGTGTATAACCAAATCTCTCTATACCTCTCATGGATGAGGAAATACGTGATTGCATTTATGGCCCACCTGGACGATCCCGGAAAACCTCCTTATCTAAAAAATCTTTAAGCACATCCCTAAAGACCCTTTTTCCAAATAAGCGTTCCAGGGTTCAGGACCTGATATGTTTGGGTGGCCATCATTTCAGACTGCCACAAAATGCAGTCTAGAGAAGAATTATTAATGAGGGACACCTGGGTGGCTCAGTCACTTGAGCCATCGACTCTTGATTTTGGCTCAGGTCATGATTTCTGGGTTTGCGAGTTTGAGTCCCTGGCTCTGTGCTGGCAGCGTGGAACCTGCTTGGGGTTCTGTTTCTTCCTTTCTCTCTCTCTGCCCCTCCTCCACTCACACGTGCATGCTCTCTCTGTCTCTCAAAAAACAAATAAATAAACTTAAAAAAAGAATTATGAATGAGATAGTTAGGACGTTTTATGTCCTAAGTTTCTTTAATTCTAGTATATATCCTCTACTTACAACACCTTCAAAAAAATTTTTTTAATGTTTATTTTTGAGAGAGAGAGACAGACAGAGAGAGAGAGAGAGAGAGAGTGTGTGTGAGTGGGGGAGGGGCAGAGATTGAGGGAGGCACGGAATCCAAAGCAGGCTCCAGGCTCTGAGCTGTCAGCACAGACCCCAATTCGGGGCTTGAACTCATGGACCATGAGATCATGACCTGAGCCAAAGTCAGACGCTTAACCAACTGAGCCACCCAGGCGTCCCATCCTACAACACATCTTCATTCAGCTGCTAAGTTTTCAGTGGTTGACATGAAACGTAGGCCTAACTTACCAAAGAAGTTGTATTTAACAGACACATATTTTACACTGCTTCGGGTATGACATTAAAATTAAAATTAAGGAGAATTAGAGATTTAGTCTCCCAGTGAAAACTCACCATGTTTCAAGGGCTCAATAGCCACATGTGGCTACTGGCTGCCATTTTGGACAATGCTGCCTGCAAGGTCCTTGGTTTTCCTCCTCTTCTCTCAAGCCAATAAAATACAAATAAAGGCACGTTCTGTGTGTAATTGCACAAATACAGAACATTTTCCCATAAACGATATATTTTTGAGGCTTATAGCTACCGTTGCTGTAGTTATTTTTTTCCCTATAATTAAAAAAATGTGTCAACAAGCAAGGACACATAGGTTGACAAAGACCACATGTGTCCACAGTAGCACAAACATGCTTGAGCCTCACAGTATTTCCGTGGCACTTGACCTTGCTGGTTTTCTAACAGAGTGTTTTCATACTGAAGTCATGAGAACTTCCCTTCCATTCAGAAGTTCATGCTCAGTGTAGCAATGACCTTGCCGGGGGTTGGACTCCGCCTGAAAACACTGCCGGATAAGACGAGGGCCTGAAAACAGCGGCGTCTAGGTTCTTTCAGGTAAGACTTACATAACGTTTGATGAAATTCAAAGAAAACCTCCTGCAAAGAAAATGCAGTTCTGCATTTTGTGCCTATGTCTGCTTTGTTATAAAATCATAATTCAGTGACATGATGTGAGCATCTGTGCTAGATATTATATTGCCTCAATTTTGTAATTTTAGTTGAGAGAAATAACATGTATCTGTATTATTTTCTACTATTTGTGCTGTACTTTTAATGCATTATCTCATTTGATCTCCCGAATAGCCCTCAAAATTAGGTAAGAAGAAATTACTTCATGGGCCAGTCAAGACACACAGTTTCAAAGACATAGTGCATACCTGTGTATGTTTGTTGAGCAAAAGGATTAAAGGAAACTAGAGAAGGGAAATAGCAATGAAACAAAACAAAACAATTAAATTTACCAAAGACTAACAACAGAAATGGAAAATGTCTTAGTCCATGGTATAACGGTCGGTGGGTATTAGAAGTCACACACACTGCATGTAGGATAGCCTTGTCAATGTCAGAATTCTGATGACTCAGTTCTTTTTCAGTGGCTGCTTTTGACATTTCAGCTCTGCAGAGTTCTGAGGACCCTCTTCTGTGTCAAATAGATATTCCATCTTCCAGCAGAGCCTCCCCCATCCCCTCGCTCCTCCCCTCCCCGTTCTCTCTTCCTGTGGTGCTGTTGCTGGTGATATTGACAGACTAAAGGATTGCTCATTCCCCATAGCCCCACAAGGTAAATTAAAAAAAGGAAAAGTCAAAGCTATTTCTGGACCCTCTCGCACTTAGGGACTCCCAACTCAATACATCTTGGTTGCTTGGAAATGATGCTTATTAATAAGTGAGGAAGGCACAGTTAGTTCATAAGGCTTCAGGGTCACCTATTTAGGGGATAATTTACTTCCCAAACACACCTTTGCTTTGGATTCTTGTAGGTTTTTGAGCACAAGGTATTCAGCATTAAGGAAATTCCTGTTACCAGATCTGTAAATGCAATAAGGAGGAGCTTATTAGAGGAGATGGGGATAATTCCCAAAATCTTTCCAAATTCCAGCATTTGAAATGTCTTAGCAATTAGTGCACCCGTCCAAAAAGATTGGTTACAATTATTTATGGGATCATAAAAATAGATTAAACTATAGGACATAGGAATCATAGGTAGGAAAACCAAATATACATACCAAAATAGGACCTAACATATCCCCCAAAGACGTTACTAATTTATACTCCTACACACACTTCCGATGCAGAGGTCACTTCACTATCCACCATTACTCAAACCTGGAGGCAACCAAGATGTCCGGTGGTAGGTGAATGGGTATTTAAACTGTGGTATATCCAGACAGTGGAATATTATCCAGCACTAACAGAAAGAGCTATCCAGCCATGAATAGAGGTAGAAGAAACTTAAATGTCTATTACTAAGTGGAAGAAGCCAATCTGAAAAGGCCACGTACTGTATGACTCTCAACTATATGATGTTCTGGAAAAAGGCGAAACTATGGAGACGGTAAAAAGATCAGTGGTTGCTAGGGGTTGGTGATAGAGGAGGGAGGTAAAGCACTGAGCAGTTTGAAGAACACTCTGTATGAATCTATAATGGTAAATACTATTATTATAAGTTTGCTGAGACCCATAGAAGGTACAACACCAGGGGTGAACTGTAAAGTGAACAATGGACTTTGGGTGATGATGGTGTGTTAGTGTAGGCTCATTAATTTTGACAAATGTACCAGCCTGGTGGGGGGTGTTGATAATGATGGAGGCTATGCGTGTAGGGGGGCAGGAGGCATATGGGAAATATCTGTGGTTTCCTGTCAATTTTGCTATGAATCTAAAACTGCTTATCTTAATTTTAAAAAATATAGTTGGATATATCTGGTAAGGAAGACAGACTACATGTACCTCTATCTTATCCTCCTGAAATAAAGTGAAAAGCAACAGAATAATGAAGGCAGCAAACTCCGTCTTCAACCAAGCTAGAAAGCAATCACAGTCTCAAGGCTATGAAAAGTAGCACCCAGGGCGTGTGAAAAATAGACCCAGCCAAAGGAGGAAACTGAAAATAGAGCCATCCCCTACAGACCTTGAGCCCAAAAGAGAAAGGACAAAAGTCTGTGGCCCTCAACTTGGTATGCAAGTCTAGATTTGTGGAGGGATTCTGGAAAGATCCAGTTTGACCCTACAGACAGGAAGGAGAGGTTGGCCTGACTGAGGAAACAGACAGGCTGTTGTAGAAAATGGGCTTTTTGTGTCCACGTCCTAGTCCTTGGAGCCTGTCACTATGTTAGATTACAACGCAAGGGGAAATTGAGGTAGCAAATGGAATTAAGGTTGCTAATCAGCTGACCTTTATGGGCGGGGGGGGGGGGGGATTATCCTGTATTCTATAGTCAGGAATATAATCATAAGGACCTTAAATGGGGAAGAGGCAGGCAGAAGAGCCAGCACCAGCAAGAAAGCATTGAGAAAACAAACTCAACAGTCATTGCTAACTTTAAAAATGGAAGGAGGCCACGAATGAAGAAGTGCAGGAAGCCTCTAGAAGGTGGAAAGACAAAGAAATGGATTCTCCCTTGGAGCCTCCTTAGGAAGAAGCACAGTCCCGCAAATACCTTGGTTTTAGCCCAGTGAAACCCATTTTGGACATCTGACCACCAGAACTATAAGATAATACATCTGTGTTGTTTGAAGCCACTAAGTTTGTGGTAATTTGGTATCACAGCCACAGGAAACTGATCCACGGTGTGACAGAGCAACGCATAAATAGTAGATGAAGTTGACAAGTTTAGTCTGGTGAAGGGATATAACGTTAAATTAAAGCTTTGCACCAGAGACTGCCGAACGAAGCTTTGCTTCAATACTAATGATTACCACTAAGCACTTCCCGTGTGGCGGGTACTGTACTAAGTGCTTGCATGAATTATCTCTTTCAGTTCTCAATAGAACTCTGTGATGTCGGTGTTACTGTTATTTCAAAAATGCAGAGCCTGAGGCTCAGAGAGTTGAAGAGACCTACCAAAGGTATAGAGCTAAGAAGGGTGGGCACCGGAATTCAGATCTGTGTTTTCTGATTTCAAATCCAGAGCTTCTCGCTGTCCTAGAACACAGGCATCTTGTAATGAAGAGATTTCAGAGTAAAGCCAAAGCCGTTTGCTAATCCACTTCTGCCATCCCCTTCTCTGCCATGACATATCAACAAAGAGCTGACCGTTTGAATACACGGTCAACATTCAAAGTAATAGCAAAAAAAAAAAAATTAGACATGGTTGCGACTATATACTGCAAGGAAAAAAAATGAAAAACAAAACCAAAATGCAGAATATAAAGTATATATTCAATTATGGATGACAATTATGAGTTAACACAACCACAGGAAATCAAGGAAATGAAAGAAAAATGACCTCTTGACCTATGGTTCAAACACATGGATACAAAGGCTTAAAGAAGAAATAAGACAATGGAAGGGGATGAAAATCGAGCTGACGGGAACCAACGAGAAGGGGAGATTTCATAACTGAAAGTCATCTTAGGAGCAGCAAAACAGACAATGGATACTCCTAAAACCGCAATCAAGGTCCTGGACGACGCAACTGAGAAAAGAAACACAAGCCACAAGAAATGAGTGAAAGAGAAGAAAACAGAGATTGAATTCATGTAAAGATTTAACAGGCGTAGCCTTGGTGTCACTTAGGCAGATAACATCACAAATGAAACATTAAAAAATAAAAAGTTATAAAATAAACATGAAATAGATGCAAAGTGATTTACAGTGTATCTCCAGATATACAGGTATAAACACCAAGGCACTGCCTGGTTAAGCTGTTGTACTTCAATGACAAAGAGAGAATCCATTGGTACAGGCACCTCCCCGTCTCATTTATTAAAAATCTGACTGGCATCAAAACCACAGCAAAATCCAGCACTAGCAGTCAATGGAATAATGCTATAGGGTTCGAAGGGAAAGAAGGCTTTATGAAGAATTTTTTTAAAAGCCAGAGGTCGTTCCAGTTAAGGCAAGAAGTAGACATTTGACACATGAAAGAAGTCTAAAAATTAGCAGCCACGAGCCCTTTAAAATGAACTTGAAAAATTCCAGACGCTTCAACAATCAATAGAGAACTTCCAGAAATAGGGGACGTGGTGAAAATTGTTCTAAATAAATACAGGCTAAGGTTAAACTATTGAGGGAATGATAATGTAGAAGTAAAAATGCAAGTAAATATTTCAAATTTTGAACTTGGGGGAAAAAGAGGGATGAAGATAGTAGAAATAAGTAAAATTCTTCATCTTCCAGAACAGAGGCTCTAATACATCCTGTTAAAAGTAGAGAATCCAGGGGCGCCTGGGTGGCTCAGTTGGTTGGGCGGCTGACTTCGGCTCAGGTCATGATCTCGCGGTCCGTGAGTTTGAGCCCCACGTCGGGCTCTGTGCTGACCGCTCGGAGCCTGGAGTCTGTTTCACATTCTGTGTCTCCCTCTCTCTGACCCTCCCCTGTTCATGCTCTGTCTCTCTCTGCCTCAAAAATAAATAAACGTTAAAAAAAATTTAAAAAAAAAGTAGAGAATCCAATAATCATCCTCCAACTGTATTACTGGAAGGTATACAGGTCACCATCAGAAGACCCAGGATTGAGTGGGGGAGAGAAGTGTAAGACATGGAAGCATCTATGTACAAATCCCTTGTCCTCTGTGGTTAAAAATTATAACTCAAGAAATAGAGGCTGGAAGACATTATCTCAAGTTGTAGAATCATGACTAGAATAAAGAAAAAGACCAAAGCCCTCCAAATTTTCTGAAGTGAAATCACAAACATACAAATCACACCAAACCCGTACCATTTTGCAAAAAAAGAAACAAAAAATAGGAACAGGGCTTAAAACCTGAAAACACAACTACAGCAATAAGACCAAACATATCTGTCGTATACATAAATGTTGAAAGGGCATCCATATTTAAAAATAAGTTCCTGTTGAGATTAGTGAAAAAGGAAAAAGGAAAGCCTGATTGTGCACTGTCTAAAAGAGATCCCATATAGGAGTAACATCAGAAGTCCCAGACCACAGATCACCGTAGCAAATACAATAATCATGGAAAAGTTTGAAATTTTGTGGGAGTTAACAAAACGTGACACAGAGACAGGAAGTGAAAAAGGGCTGCTGGAAAAATGGCGCCGATAAACCCCCCTAGATGAAGTCTTGCCAAAACCCTTCAATCTGTAAGAAACACAGGATCTGTGAGGGACAACGGAGGGCAGAAGCACGGTAAAGCGAGCTATGCCTGTATAAAGCATTGCCTAACCGGAAAATTCCATTGGCTTCTTCCTCACCTAAAGCTGAAATTTGAGACCTTCCTGCCTAGATACTCTTGAGGCGAGGTAGGAGGCAAAGAGATAAAGAGATGGCAAACCTACTCTTGAGCCTTAGGAAGAGGGGAAGGAGGTGTCGACGGAAGGGCCAGATCTGTGTCAAGAAGCACAATGGTGTTCCTAACCTAGTCTGCAGAGCCCAAGGGGGTCTTGAATAGAAATCCCGGCCCCTGAAATATAAATGGGGAGCTCATTTAGGTGGGGAATTAGGGCGGCATTTTCACTAACTTCTACCTAGAATTTAGCATTTCCTTCCATCCACCGTGAGATCATAATAGTCATTAGACGCGCCGCCAGGTCTTGTCACTTAACGTGTTAATAAAGACACGAAGAGTCTTGTATCACAGTTTTTTTCATGATCTGATATCTATTTCGATAGGAGTTTCCTTTGACGTTGGTGCCTCTTAGTCTTGTGCTTGAAAGCAATCTTCTGAGCAGAGGTTTATAGGTTTGTGTGTTTTTTTCAGGCTGCCAGAGAGGTACATGGCCCAGAAAAATGAAGACACCTGGCTAGAGAGAAGATATTACCAGAAACACCTGGGCTGAGGAACGGCCCACTATCTGTCCAGTCGTATTATTCACTCTCCATTTTTTAAAAGAAAGAGCTAGAATGGGGAGAGGCAGAGGTAGTGGCATCGAGAAGAGGCATTAGCTTCCTCTTCCACAGAATTGAAACAGAGTGGGAGTTTCGTCCTCTGAGTGTCTCAACTCTAGTTCCCAAACAAAAGGATCCCTCAGGAAAGCAGGCAGGACGCCCGTGTCCAATTTCCACTCCATTTAATGAGAGCCGGAATCAGCACCATGACAAAATGTAAGGGAGACAGTGTGGGGAGCGCTTTCTTTGCCATTTTGGCAAGTGTATTTAAGCTCTGTTTTCTGTTTCCTTTTTTTTTTAAGTAGGCCCCCATGCCCAACATGGATCCCACCTCGGGGCTTGAACTCAAACCCTGGGATCAAAACCGGTGTCAAAATGCAGAGTTGGACGCTTAACCGACTGGGCCACCCAGGCGCCCCTAAGCTCTGATTTCTAAACCCACATTTGTTCTCGAGAGTTAACAAAAGTTAGAAAAGTAAGGTGAGACGAAACCACACGATGTGGTTCTAGTGAACATTTGTTTTGTTTTGAGAGAGAGGGCGAGAGAGGGCGCATGTAAGAGCAGGGGACAGGGGTGCAGAGGGTGGGGGAGAGAGAGAATCTTCAGCTGGTTCCACACTCAGTGTGGAGCCTGAAGTGAGGCTTGACCCACTTCCCTGGGATCAAAATCAAGAGTCTGATGCTCCGCCGACTGAGCCCCTCAGGCAGCCCTCGTTCTACTAAACATTTGAAGAAAACAGTTGCTTGCGTGAGCATTCATGATAGGGGAGCCCTACAAAGTCGTGCAGGGTAACAGCCAAGATGAAACAGTAATGGTGGGTGGTGGTCAAAGGGTAGCACATTATGAAAAGAATTTGGGTCCCACCAGGGAGCAAATTAACTTCAGTATTTTGAATATTCATTTATTTATTTGGAGAGAGAGGGAGAGAGAGAGAGAGAGAGAGCACATGGGAGAGGGGCAGAGAGAGGTAGACAGAATCCCAAGCAGACTCAGCACAGAGCCCGATGTGGGCCTCGAACTCCCCAACTATGAGATCATGACCTGGGCTGAATCCAAGAATCCCACGCTTAACCAACTGAGCCACCCAGCACCCCAAATTTTAGTAGTTGCAAGGGAGGAGGAAGAAAAACACAAAAGAGGGGCATATCACTCGAATTCTCTGTGAACCCAATTAATGTGGCAAGCGCACTTGACTCATTTTGAGGCGACGGCACGTGAGACAGAGGTGGGAAGCCGCCCGGCTCGTTTTCATAAGCTTTCCTTATTTGCAAAATGGAGGTGGTGGAACGGGTAGTTTCTAGTTCTAACCTTCTGGTGCTCAGGTAGAGCTTGTGAATTCTTGAAGAGGCTGATAACAAGGCCTAGAAGCTCTGCTCTCCAGCTCTCCCCCATCCCCTGCCTGTAGCATTGTGTCCTAAACGAGTCTCTCAGGCTGGTGCTGAACGAGGAAAGCAGAGGCACCGGGTCTTGAACTACTGTGTGCCTGACATTGTGGCGAATGCTTACTGGCATGTTCATGCACGTTCGCCCATGTTCACCCACGTTCTCGCACGCCTTGTTTAAGCATCCTGGAACAGCTCGAACGGGAGGACGTATGTGCTTTACAAAGAAACTGAGCTCTCCAGCAGCATAGCCGGGATTTAAGCCCCAGGTCAGCCTGACTGCAGAGCCTGCCTGCCTCCCTCTGTCCCTGAGCTGGAGGTGCTGTGAAAGGCAGGCATGGCCGAGACCAGTAGGGAAGTGTCACCTCGCTGTGTCCTGGCAGCTGGACATCTGTACTTGGGCCGGAGCCAGAGTCAGCCTGAGGCAGCTATTGTCTGAACCATCTAGACAATCATCTAGGTCTCTGTGTGGACTAGTGTTGGCTCAAGGTGACATTTCTACTGACTGTTCGGTACCCAAGAAGGCACCTGTCGTCCTGGGGTGGAAAATAATTTTGCCCCATAAGGTTATGGAGGCCCCGAGACTGAGAAGCCTGATACTCAGAATAGCCGGTTTCCTTGAAAAACTGCTAGCATAAAGTAGATCTCTATTTTATATGACAGCATGAATAGCATAGACTGTTTTGCATTTATATAGTGCCTTTTCTATCGTAAGAGCCCGGGGGCTTCACTAATACAGCCTTACGATGAAACGCAGCCCCCTCTGGAGACCACCGGGCAGGCGACTGTAGCCGAGCAGACTGTAAGGCATGGGGGAGACAAAAATGGAGCGGGGGACATCAGGCACCTGTTCCGAATGGCACTGAATCGAATGCTTTCCTAACCAAATACGCCTTCGGAGCCACGATATACACACACTCGCCTCGATTCTCAAACTGGCCCCCAAGAAGCAGAGACAGAGGTGCCAATGTTCTGTTTTGTAGATTACAAAGTGAAGCCGTTATTCGTAAAACTGCGTTTTCAGATTAAGTTGAAATGGTATAATGTCACTTCGGAAAACACAGCTCCTCACGTGTGGAAGCACCTTCATAGTTCTGCTTAACGTCTCTGTGTCTGTGTGCGTGTGTGTGTTTACGTGGTTGAGAGAAACTTGTACACTTTGAAATTCTCAGAAGCCACGTACATGCCTATCCCAGTCCATCAATGCTGTGTATTATCATTTAATAATTATTTTCAAATTCGATAAACATATAGATCCATTCGAAAGTTGAGTGGTTTTTGGTGATAATTAACCGTTTGCTTCCTCTTTGGCCAATTGTCCATTTTTCTGTTGCAGTATGGTGATCTTGTACAGATTCAAAATAGCTTTTTCATGTATTGAGGATATTGGCCCTTTTTCTCTTTTATTAGGAGTACAGCTTGGTGTTTTTGAGTGCTATCTTCGGGATCATTCAACCTTGACTTCTAGGCTCAGCTTGCAATTTACAAGCTGTGTGATCACGGACAAGTTACTTTTTCTTCCCAGCCTTAGTTTCTTCAAGTACAAAGCAAGGGTAATCAGAGGTAGTTTACCATGAAGCCAATAAAGGATCTTAGAATTATGTCCACATGATTATACATTTTGGAAAAATTTGCAGAAGTACAATATTTTGACCACACTCAGTTAAGACCACTGTCTCTTCCCGTTCCAATTTCTTCTTTCTCGTTCTTCCCTTGATCACACATCCCCTCTCTTTTTCCCCTGGTGACAGATCGCGTTGTAGTACCTGTACATGTGGTAGGATTCCATTAAGAGGACACATTCCTTTTGGGTTTAGTGGGATATTTTTACGTGGTTCACCCCCCACTTTTATGCATAGCTAGCCCTTCTAGCGGAGGAACGATTTCCAGAAATTTCACCCGTTTGTGCCAAACTCCTGACGTTCTGTTACTAAGATGTATGGGTAGAATTTCTTTTTCCTTTTATTTTTTAATGTTTATTTTTGAGAGAGAGAGAGAGAGAGAGAGAGAGAGAGAGAGAGAGAGTGCAAGCAGGGAGGAACAGAGAGAGAGAGACACACACACACACACAGAATCCAAAGCAGGCTGTAGGCCCTGAGCTGTCAGCACAGAGCCCTAAGTGGGGATCGAACCCATGAACTGTGAGCCAACTCACATTAACTGACTGAGCCACCCAGGTGCCCTGTATGGGTAGATTTTCCAATGCAGTATGAATATGTTTGTTCTTTCGTGCTCAGCATTGAAAGTGTGTAGTTAATGGGGGAGCCCCAAGACTCGAAACGTATGAAGACAGAAATTAATCTGTGGAAAAATTTTCAACCCTCACAGCTCCTTTATGAAAGAAACTTGATAGAATTCTTCCCAAAGCTGACAATCCTAAACACTTACGTCACATTATAAGCAATGAGCTGGGAACCTGAAGACATTTCTTTAAATTATTAATAATAAAAAATAAAATTGTTGTTTTTGTGAAAAAGTAATCAAAGAATATGCAAGTAAAACATAGGTAGGGAAAAGTATTATAGAAGTATTAGATAATTATTGAATTGAAATATATATTTTTTCAGATTTTATATTTGTGGGATATATTAGCTTGTATGAAATTTGTATTTTGTTGTGATTTTTCTTATCCCAAGTTATTATTCACTTTCATAGCTCATATAGCATTTGTAATATTGTATTCTTTTTCTTAAAGGGGGCACTCAGGATTGGGATAGCTTAAGTCCTTCAAAAATCTGGGTTCACATAGGCCTATATACATATATATATATATATATATATATATATATATATAATATATATTTACCTCACCTATATATATATGTGAGGTAGAGATCTAATTTTACTTTTTGCCACATATCTATAAGGAATTTCTGGAACACCCTTTATTGGTTATCACTCTTTCTCATTGGTTTACAAAGATAATTTGGTATTTGTGGATCATTCTGTGTATCAGGAGCTATTCCTGGCCTATTGCAATAATTGAAATCTCTGTATTTTTTGGTGTCAATACCACCAGGCCTTAATAACTGTATATTAATAAAATACTTTACTGTCTCACAAGCTATGTTCTCTCACTCGCAACAAGTATGATTTTTTGTGAAAAAGTCTATTCTTTGCTGTGGATTATTCTAAATTAATTCTAATATAATTTTTTGTTTTCTTCCCAGTTTTTTTCAAAAACTCCATTGGCATTTTGAAATTGGGTTGCAAGAAATGCTTAAAATCATTTGTTTAGATTGATGTTTTTACCTTATTGTCTCTCTACCCGGAAATGTGATAGAGTTCCACAGGCATGCAAATCATTTTTTTTATAATGCCCAGTAATATTTCATAGTTTCTTCAAAATATAGTTCCTTAAATATGAAAACTACCTTTCCTACAAATATTTGGATTACTTCAGAGTGAATTCAGTTAGATCCAGTCAGGCAGTCGCCTTGTTTATTTGGGGATTTGTTCTATTATTTAATGTTCTAGAGTAATGTAGGATCCAAAAGTGGCCTCGTAGGCCTAAAAATATCTCACTAGTTGTTCAACTTTATCAGGACCCCTTTGCTTCTTCACTTTACTTTTTTTAAAATATCATTTCGGTCTGAATTTTAAAATATTCAACTGTGAAGTTGAGAAAATGAAAAACATTTTTGTTTGAGTCCAATAATGTTGAATATGCTCGCTTTAGGACTTTTCTCCAGGGCCTTTAAGGGTACGGTGGTTTTTTAAATAACATGCGGCAGATAGCATCCTGTTCTGGATGATTTGTATCTTTTTAACAAAACGTGTGATTAGCTCATGAAATGTAGTTACTAATGAGGAAGAAAAGAAGCCAAACACAGACTAAGTCTCCTTACAGCGTTCATGTTAGCGGCTACAAGATGGAGTTTTCCATCGACTGTGTTCATAGGTCAGATTAATCACAGCATGAGGCCCTCGCTGATGTTTTCATGACTGTAGTATTTGGGGTCTTGATCCTCTGGCTCTATCTTATCACACAGAATGACGTAACTAGTAGGTAAATGATTAAAACTTACTAAGGACAACAGGATTGAATTGACCTTTGGAATGCTTAACAACTAATCTGAATTATTATATGTCTCTTATTCCCATATTTTAATATTATTAGAAGGTTGATGGAAAATTTCTGAGTTGTTAATTTCTGTCATTGGGAAAATGGTAAGGAAACATGATCCAGGGGTGCCTGGGTGGCTCAGTCGGTTAAGTGGCCGACTTTTGGTTTCGGCTCAGGTCCCGATCTTGCAGTTCATGAGTCTGAGCCCCGTGACTGTGCGGAGCCTGCCTGAGATTCTCTCTCTCTCCCTCTCTCTCTGCCCCTCTCCTGCTCATGTTCTGTCTTTCTCTGTCTCTCAAAATAAATAGAACATTAAAAAAATTATTTAAAAAAAACCTTAGGGTACAATACCCATGCTTTTTTTCTCACTATTAGTTACCTAAAAGTCAATTATGTCTCCATTGTTTCCTCCTGCGGTATTGAGATATAATTGACATTTAACACTGTATAACTTTAAGGTATATAAACTGTTGATTTGATACACTTATGTATTGCAATATGATTAGCACCATACCTTTAGCTAACATTTCCATCACGTTACGTAATTACCATTGACCCAAAGAAAATATTTGGAAATCTTTACAGAAATTTAAGTTTTAGAGTCTAAAAAAGACTTCTGAGGTGTCCCTTAGAAATGGTCTATAATACAATAGTAAGTATAGTTAATATGCAATAGTGAATAGGATTGAAGTAATTAAAACATTTTTTTTAATCTTTATTTAGTTTTGAGAGAGAGAGAGACACAGTGCGAGCAGAGAGGAACAGAGAGAGAGGGAGACACAGAATGTGAAGCAGGCTCTAGGCTCTGAGCTGTCAGCGCAGAGCCTGATGCGGGGCACGAACTCACGAACCGCGAGATCATGACCCAAGCTGAAGTTGGACACTCAACCGACTGAGCCACCTGGGCGCCACCAAGTAATTTTAATAAATAAAGATCATTAACACTTATCTTGGAGGTGTTTAATCATAATCCTTCAGATGGCAGTGACTGTGTCCTAGGCACTATACTAAGTGTGCTTTTTGGATGATCTTAATTATTTTTCACAGCAATCCTAGAAAAATGGCATTATTTCATTGCACAAATAAAGAAACGGAGGTTGGAAGGAAAGGTGTTTTTGTAAGCCCAAACATCTAAAAAGAAGAGGGCTAAGTTTTTTTCCAGGCAATCTGCCCTTCATTAGTTGAAACATCTCACAAATTACTGGGGACTTTGCACACATGCAACATTTGTGCGGACCCGTGGATATATGCTGTAATTAACACAATGTGCCTATATCAGGTCACTAAATAATCAGACACTTCTTCAATGGCTTCTCTCTTTTTATAGCCTGGATGCCGTTTCTCTCTTCACATGGCCAGAATAATTTAGTTACTCCATCGAGAGTTGTATCTACGCTTCTCTGAAAAAAAAAAAAAAGTGAGTCGATAAGCCATACTAGTTCATACGATCACAAAGGTAAGCATTATGTATAAAAAAGTCATTTCCTCAAAAGTAAAGAGCGTTAAATTGCGTCTCAGTAGGGACAGTGGAGAGAAGAGGAGAGACAATGGATTACACCTGGGACAGAGGTCTGTGACAGGATGAGGCCACTGCTCATGTCAGATCATGTCACTCCAAGGGTGCCACATAGGGATAAAGTGAACCGACCACGGCAGTTGAAGAACGAAGCGTGGTATGGAGGACTGTGTACAAGGTCAATGCTGGGGAACTTGTGGACCACTGGATCGATCACTCAGACTCTATGGTGGAGTCGAAGGGCAGAGATGAGTCGTCAGACCCGGTTCTGCAGAAAGAAGAGCAATAGGGATTGAATGGCGTGTACGAGAAGACCACAGCTGGTTGACAGGCAAAGGCAGATTAAAGTGTGAACGAGTGGAGCATGAACGTGTCCAGTGTTTTGCACACGATTCTGTCAGACGAGGGACTTAGGTGCAATTGTCACGCTTGCTGTCGATACTCCCCAAACTGCCTGTTTGTCTTTGGCTTTTAAGGGCATCCATCATGAGTGGTTTCTGACCCGAGGGATCCGAGGGTCTCTCTGGAGGGCTTCAGGGACCTGTGAAAATTGGAATCTTGCTCCCATGCATGTCAGTGAACTCACCAGAGGAGCTCGTGTGTTCCTCTCCAGCTCTGAGCGTCTACATTTCCCTCATTCAGTCCAGCCCGGAGCTCTGGTGAAATGGCAACCAGTGACAGGTAACACATAAGCTCTTGGCTGGATAAATAGACAGATGAGCCTTGGAACACGTTCTGTTCCAGTGATTTCATTTCCCTCAGATGGAATGATACCTGGAGATTTAATCATTTTCACTGGTGAGTGGATGCACAAAAATACAAGACAAGGCAAGAAGAGGGCTGTCTCTTACAGGAAACGTTCACGTGTAAAATCTCCCTCCGAAGGCAAGCTTTTCATCGGCAATCTGGAAAACGAGGAAACGTGAACCTGTATGAATTTTTAAAATTTTACGTTGATCCAGAGCATGTGGGGTTGGAGGAATTCATTTTTGCTTTACTGTTAATGGATAAATCTGTTGGTAATAGGAAAACCATAATAGTGCCATTTTGAAAATTCAGAAATGTGGACTTAGGCTCTCTGTCGAGAACATGGCAGGCTCTTATAATCTGTTCTCCATGTCAGAGCCTCAGGGTTTCTTGACCATCGCTTTGTTTGTTTTGGCCCAAATAAACGTTGCAATCAGAGAGCTCTCCAGCTAGGAAATTGTGGGTGGTGATGCTATTATTGCCAATAATTTCTTAGCATTCTCAAATGTACATTTAGGCTGTGACGTGATAAAGCACTATAGTATTAACATTTTGTGAGAATAAGTAGAGTTGTTTTCTTTTTAGTTTTTTTAACATTTATTTATTTTTGAGAGAGAGAGACAGAGTGCGAGTGGGGAAGGGGCAGAGAGAGGGGGAGGCAGAGAATTGGAAGCAGGCTCCAGAGCATGTGGGGTCGACACGGGGCTTAAAGCCGCAAGCCGTGACATCATGACCTGAGCCGAAGTCGGATGTTTACCTGACTGAGCCACCCAGGTGCCTCAAGAATAGGTAGTGTTTAAGAGCATCTTTATATATGAAGGTAATATGAATGAATTTACTTTTTTAATTTACTCAATGGATTTTATTTTTAAATTTTCTTTTTTTAAGAGCTTTATTTATTTATTTATTTATTTATTTAAAAGGAGGAGGGGCAGAGAGAGAGGGAGAGAATCCCAAGCAGGATCCACATTCCACGCTGAGCCCTATGTGGTGCTTGAACTCATGAACTGTGAGATCATGACCTGAGCTGAAATCAAGAGCGTGGTGCTTAACCAATTGAGCCACCCAGGCATGGTATATCCTTTGATATATCCATCACTGATATGAGCCCTAGTTTATTCAATTATGCATTCAAAAATGTCCTCATTCTGAATGATTACATTTGGAGAGAAGGGCAAAGTTTTGGGACTAAAACCCAGAGTTTTAGTTTTGAATCACTGAATGAATCTTGTTCTCTTTGTTTAGAAGGAGACTAATTTTAATGCTTAGCTTCCCTCACCTCTCTCAATAAATAGCATTACGGCTGCCTTGGGCTCAGTCCAAATCCCAGATGCACCTTTGCTCCACATTCATTCTTCTCATCAACCAAACCCCATCATGGACGTCCGACGATTTTCACCCCCCAAAAAATTATTTTTTTTCAAAACCTGGCAATTTGTAAGGAAAGATGATGCTCAGTATTAAATGTTAAAAAGTGTACAAGTTGCTTTGTTACAATAAAACTAAATGTGTACCCACAAAAAAAGGCAATCTGTTTTTTAACAACTTTAATAAGCCATGATTAACATATGATAAACTATATATTTAAAGAATACAATTTGATAAGTTTAGTTATGTGTAGACAACCAAGAGCTCATTGCCACAATTATATGAATGAACATATCTGTTACTCTAACAACTTCCCTCTTGCCCCTTATAGGTCCCTTCTTTCCATTCCTGTTCAACCCCTTCCTTCCCTTCAGGTAACCACTGATCTGCTCTCTTTCACTATGGATTCATTTGCACATTTTAGAAGTTTATGACGGAATCATAGAGGATGTTCTTTATTTTGTCTGGATTTTTTCACTCATCATGAATATTTTGAGATTCACCACACTGTTGCATGTATCAGTAATTTACTTCTTTTTTATGGCACTGGATAGAACTGGTCGTACAATGTTGCACAGTCATGGTTGGAGTAGATATCCTTATTCCCTTAAAAATTTTTTTAATGTTTTTATTTATTTTTAAGAGAGAGAGAGGGAGAGGGAGAGAATGAGCAGGGGAGGGGCAGAGAAAGAGGGAGACAGAATCAGAAGCAGGTTCCAGGCTCTGAGCTGTCAGCATGGAGCCTGATGCAGGTCTCGAACTCATGAAGTGTAAGATCATGACCTGATCCGAAGTCAGACGCTTAACCGACTGAGCCACCCAGTTGCCCCAAGATATCCTTATTTTGACTTGATCTTAGGGGGAAGGCATTCAGTCTTTCACCATTAGGTATGATGTTAGCTGTAGGTTGTTGTTGTTGTTGTTGTTAATGCCTTTTATCAAATCAAAGGAGTTCATTTCTTCTCCTAGTTTGCTGATTTTATTAAGAGTAGATTTTGGATTTTGTCAAATACCTTTTCCATGTTGACTGAGAAAATAATTTGGTTTTTCACATGGCTTTACATTGCTTGATTTTTTATTATTTCTTTACATTCCTAGGATAAACCTCACTTGGTTATGATATATTATCTTTATGTCGTTAGGTTTGATTTGCTCCATTTTTTGTAACTACATGGGATATCAGTCTGTTGCTTTTCTTTCTTGTAATGTCTTTGTCGTCTTTTGGTATCAGGGTAATGATGGCCTTATAAAATGAATTGGGGCACAGTCACCCCTCTTCAATTTTCTGGAAGAGTTTGGGTAGAGTTGCCAGGTATGTAAATTTTAATTTATTGGATATGTATATAAATATAAGTATAAATCAGACAATTTTATTTTATTTTTTGGTTTACTTATTTTTGAGAGGGAGAGAAAGCATGGGCAGGGGGAGGGGTGGAGACAGAGGAAAAGAGAGAGAATCCCAACCAGGTTCCACACTGTCAGCACAGAGCCCGACGTGGGGCTCGAATCCACAAGCCATGAGATCATGACTTGAGCTGAAGTCGGATGCTTCACCGACTGAGCCACCCAGGCCCCCCTCAGACGACTTTATTCATGTCTGTTACTCTTTTCTTTTTTTATGGATGAGGAATGTAAACTACAAACGGGTTGAGTAGCTTCCCTAAAGCCACAAGGTGGTAAACGATGAGACCAAAGTGTGAAACAGGAGAACTGAGACCCGAACTCGTGCTCTTAACCATTACAGTCCTACTCTCACAATGATGGTAAGAGTTCCTACGTCTGATTCCTGGGGCTTTAACGAAAGCAATATAGTCTTTTCCAGAGTGAGGTGATGCTCTACTAATGGGCCACGGAATTATTCTTTTACTCCTTTTGGTTCGCTTCTCATCTCCTTCCCCAAGCCTTTCCATCACTGTCCTAAAATCACGAATATCACCTCACAAGCTCACATAACACACAGGCTTGGGCATAACCCACTCTCTACGCTTGCTGTGTCTGCCTCATAAATTGTTGGCAGGAAGATGCCGGAGTAATTAAGGGTTTGCTTCCTATATTTTTCCTATTCGATGAGATGCATTTTGGAGAAGGAAGCAGCCGTTGAGCTCAGCCTCTACATGTTTCCTCTTCCCGCAGCTGAAGACACGGGACTCCCACCGACAGGCCCGGCCCCACCCTGGTCTTCAGAAGCACTTCTTGGAATAGACGGAGGGCTGCAGGGAGCCCGTATCATGACACCCACACCGTTATTCCAATGTATCGTTCACAGACTAGTTTTGGTAACTGAGCTCCTGACACTTTCCCACATCATTGTTTAATTTGATAAAATCCTGTGCCCTCACCCTAAATGGGTACTGAATTGTGTGACTCTCTTCCTGTCTTTCTCAGCCCCCTCTTGCAGCCTCTCCAATTCTAGGACTGAGATAAAACAACCACCTAGCTCAGAACTCACCCGCTGTCATATAGAAGGCACTAGATGACAGTATGAATGGAGTCCCAGCCTGCCCATGCCTCTCATCCCTGTGTTGGTGGCTTTAGCTCCTGCTGAGATACTTCCTGATGCCCACATACGATGAGTCTGTCGCTTGACTCTCTGGCTCCATGTGCCCAACCCTCGTGTAACTGCCTGCCTGAATTAATAGCTGGGGTCCCAGGCCAAGTTCTATCAACACCTGGCCCTGCTGAGAGCTGTGTCTCCTTCAAACACTTGCAGCTAGATCTTTCTCCCCGGTACTTGGCTGGCCAAGCGGATTGGTAGTTTCAAGTCCCGAATTTCTTCTTGTCCGGTCCTCCTGTAAAAAACCGAGGCATAACAAGCCGTGAACAGGATAACGATCTCCGAGAGCAAAAATGGCGCGTCAGAGCTCATCACCTAACAGATCCAGAAATTTCCTCAACTCTCCCCACAAATTATCTTGTCTCTGCCTGAAGATCTCTGGGGGTGGGCCACTGAGGGCCTCAGGAGCCACTGTTTTTTAGCAAGTTCATTTGAAAATTTCATTCCATCTAGCCAGATTTCCTTTCTTTCAGTTTTTGTTTCTTTTTTTAAAGGTTTATTTATTTACTTTGAGAGGGAGAGGGAGAGCATGGGAGGGGCAGACAGAGAGAGAGAGAGAGAGAGGGAGAGAGAGTGGGAGAGAATCCCAAGCAGGCCCTGCGCTGTCAGCATAGAGACCGATGTGGGGCTCGATCCCAGGAGCTGTGAGATCATGACCCGAACCTAAATCAAGAGTCCGATGCTTAACCGAGTCACCCAGGCGCCCCCAGTTTTTTACCTCTTCATCAAAATCTCATCATCAGCCTTGAGGCCAGAAGTTTTAACAAAAATTTAATCCACAATGTTTGATTTCAGCACAATTGAAAGCAGAAGATGAGTAGGGCCGGTCATCCCAACAGTGCTGCTAGGCTTTACTTAGGCATCAAGAGGCTGGTGACCGGGACAAGTAGCGTTTTCTTGTAGAGGGAGAAGCTGAAGCAGATCAGTGGTTTGAAATTATTTATTGGCTTCCTTAACATGTCGATAGACTTTCCAAAGGAAAAAAAAAATGCTCTGTCAAATAAGATTAGAAAGTGCTGAGTTAAATAAATTAAACAGATTTCTTCACTGGAAGAGTTCTCAGAACCTTGAATAAACCTGTGTGCTTCCGAAATCCAAGAAAGAAGCAGAATAAAAAATGGTTCACAAAACCTTGACCAAAGTTCTTTTTTTTTTTTTTTTCTTCCATTGACCACCTTTTAACAGAATTCCACAGAACAGTTCAGGCAATGTTGGGACTGATTTCTAAGACCTAAATACTACGTGATTCTATGATGAAAGAAAATGCCTTTGAACAGAAAGCTAACATGTGTATCATATATACATATATATGGCCAAATTTATGCTTCAAGACTTAAATATCGGTTATCGGATATGCCTTTCAAATGCCCCCTTTAAATCAGAATGGAAAACTTAGTTTTTTAAATGTGTGTGTGGTTTTTTTTTCTTAATGCTCATTTATTTTTGAGAGACAGAGACTGAGCATGAGCTGGGGAGGGGCAGAGAGAGAGAGGGAGAAACACAGAATCCGAAGCAGGCTCCAGGCTCTGAGCTGTCAGCACAGAGCCCGACGCGGGGCTCAAACCCTGGAACTGCAAGATCATGCCCTGAGCCGAAGTTGGGTGCCCAACTGACTGAACCACCCAGGCGCCCCAAATGTTCATTCTTTTAAGAAGTCAGCTTCAGGTAACTCCTGTGTATTCTGATCACTCCTGAACTCTGTATTCAGCTGGTAAGCAGTCTGCCTGCAGTTATGGGTCCAAGTATAGCCTGGTGTTTCCTGTCTCCCCAGGGAGGCCCTTTAAGGCAGGAGCCACCTGCTGGGTGACCAGTTCTTCCGGAGCACCTAGACTAGGGCCTGAGCTCAAGAGGATTTCTCATGCAGATGGCCTCCCTCCTGATGTACTTAATCTCCACTTTACTAATAGACCCATGTTTCTTGTCTTCTGAGCCATTTCCTTCCCAAGACTCTATTTAGTCTCATGATTTTTAGGAACCGACATTTAGCAGTTGCTTAAATAATGCCTGTCAATGGTTTACGTGGTTCGCAAGACGAGTTGAACTTTAAGCGATATTATTTTCCGGAGAGAACTTCAGGCTCATTTACTACCAGGCCCCGGGAAAAATATGCCATGCCATTTCAGACAGACGTTTCAAACTTCCTGTTTATCCCTCCCCCAGTGTGCCAGCTCCTCTACGGAATGAAGTGTCTCCAAATCGCTGAGACCGTAATTTCCATGACAGGGTCGTCCGTCTCGTTTCTTGTCCGTCCTTCCAGTTTTATGAAGGTTAGAGACATTCTTCCTGGGTGTTTGTTAAACTGTTTATCTAGTCTGGAACCAGCTCTGCGTGCTCCACTCGGAATATTTTATGCAGATTCCCCCTTCCCTTGCTGCTGGGCGCCTCCCAGAGCCTGCGGCCACCGAGTCAGGAAGAGACACATCTTTGATGGCTGTTTCATTTGCGTGTAACCGTATTCATTCATGTCAGTTTCTGCTGCTCACTGGTGGGGCTCAGAATAGATGCTGCGTCAACAGACCAGGGCATTTCCTGTTGGGTCACGAGTCTGCTAGATTTTTCTGTCTTACTCCACTTCAGTGCACACAGTGGAACTGACGTTCCACTTCATCAATATTCAAACCTGTTGTTCCTGTAAGGAAGACAGACACACATTCACATTCTCTCTCTCTCTCTCCCCTCTCTCTTTTCTCTCTCTCTCTCTCTCTCTCTGTCTCTCTCTCTCGCTCCTTCCTTCATGAGACATTTGGTAAGAATGAGATATAGTTTCCCCTTCCAGACTTCTCCAAATATTTAACAAAATGTGCATTTACATAATCACTCACTGATTCGTGCCCTGGACCGTGATAGAGCACAGCCCAGTTCCGGGTGTTTGGTCTGATACCAGGAACAAAAAGACACATAAGACAGTATACTTGCCTTCAAAGAGGTTGTGGGGTGTTTTGTTTGGGAGGGACCAACAAGGTAGCAGGAAGACACAGCGGTCTGGCTAGGAATGAAATTCCGTATTTTTTTTTTTTTTGAAAACTTTATGGCCAGAAACCATAAACTTCTGTTCCGAAGCCGGTGGGGATTCATCCATGTTTTATAGGGGAGAGATTTGACATCTTTTTTCATTCAGTATTATCTTTTTTAATGTTTATTTTTTGAGGAGGGGGAGGGTCAGAGAGAGGGAGACACAGAATCTGAAACAGGCTCCAGGCTCTGAGCTGTCAGCACAGAGCCCGACGCGGGGCTCGAACCCACGAACCGTGAGATCATGACCTGAACGAAGTCGGATGCTTAACCGACTGAGCCACCCAGATGCCCCTGACTTCCTCTTTTAAAGTGAGCTATCCTCTTGCCTGTTGGGGAAGTGTCATGACACTTTTGGGATCTACCAAGAGAAAGACACGGTACTCGTTTGTGATGGCAAGGATCCAAGATGCTGAACACCTGAAGCATTCTCCTGAAAACGTGGACAGTTATCTTCACTGCAGACCTACATTCCTGCAAAATACACTGGGAGAAAGCTCGCCCTTAGGCTCAGAGCACCAAGGCGACTGAAATATTCACCGTCTGTTGGGCTCTAGGAATGGACTTCCTTAGAAGAGGCCATATTTCCAAACAATCATATTTCAGGTCTTTCAAGTATTTTTTTTTCTTCGTTTTCTTTCTTTTTTTCCTCTCTGATGCCCCAAGCTGTTCATCAAGTTCTGAGTTTTGAGAAACGTTACAAAGCAAGACTGGCCTTGGCGGTGCTTTGGCCAACCAGGGAGCGGGAACGTACTGCCATTTAGGGCAAAAGGGAGTTTGGGGAACAGCAGCAACTCGTGCGGCAGGGGCATGAGGTGAGCGAGGGGGCCGGGCAGGGGGTTCACTGCCAGCATGGGCTCCCCGGTTCTGAATGGAAACTAAGCTGGGTCTCTGTCGCCCGAAACAGCCCTCACAGATAACCAGAGCTGTCTGGGGAGAAACCACGATAAGGAGCTGACCTGTTTGTGGTCACTTAGTATTGGTTCCCGGATGACGGCTCTGAGGGAAAAAGGGAAGATCAGGATTTCTGAGGAGGTCCAGAAAACGGAGAGGTGTTTGGGGAGGGTGCACTGAAGGGCCGCACCTACAGCTAGATGGCATTGGTATTACAACCAGACTGCTTTCCGATGCTTTTCTTCACTGCAGTGCACAGAAAGGGCACCCCCAGGGGCCAAACTACCACAGTTTGGAAACACAGCACGCTGAGACTGAATTGAGGGGCCACGGGAAGCGAGCAAGAAGGAGTCCACAGATCATCCTGTGGCCACTGCAGTCGGGAATCACGTCGTGGGCCCTCCTCAAGATGAGGAACCGAATCTGCTGCTAAAATGGTGTCCAGACCAGGAAGTGGTCTATTCCCAGGACAGGGAAATGCAATTCCTGTCGTAGGAGCATCTTCAACGTGGGCCCTCAGAGCTTCCCCAGCTGCACTCGGTGGCTCGTGGGCAAGCAACAGAAGGCTCTGACGTACAAAGAAACAAGATGCCTGGAGTAGGAGTCAGTAAGAAAAAAATGAACAACAGGCACACACTTCCTAGAACCGAAGACGCTGAAATTATTGGGTGCTCCTTATTTAACACAATGTGTCAAATGTTTGGAGAAATAAGGAAGACACGTAGAAAAGCAGAAAACAGGGGACTATACAATCAAACATTTACATATGATCAACTATAATTTTTAGAAATGAGAATATAATTGTTCAATGAATATTAGTAGATGGTCTAAGCAACAGATTATACTGGCTGCATAGAAGGAGCTAGAAAAGCACGAGGGAAAAGCACACCAAAAGTATGGAAAAGATGGGAGAGATTGAATTAATAAGTTTAGTATAAATGGATTCAGAGACCAAAAGGAGAAGATAGATGAGATGTGGAAAAGGCAACATGGAAACAAAACTTCAGAATTTCCCAGTTTCCAGTTCCAGAATTTTCTAAGGTTTTTTTTTTTTTTGTGTGTGTATATATATATATATATATATATATATACACACACACACACACATACATACATATATATATACACATACATATATATATATATATACATATATACATATATATATATATGCTCAAAAAATGCACACACATATACACACACACTACTCTTTGGTGGAACACTAAAGACAGAGACCAAAGGTTGGAGAGGAGAAAGATCTATCTTTCAAGGAACAACAGACTGACAACAGCTTTCTCAGCAGAAACCATGTCTAAAAAATTCTCAGACACTTTTTCTTTACTTCTGACTCTGCTCTTCCTTCTCTCTTTTTCATCTGGAAATTTAATAAACTCACTCTCTTCACAGATCTTAAACTTTTATTCCTATTTTCCCTATTTTTGTATCTCTGGCTGCATTCTGGATATTTTCTTGAAATCTTTGCTTTCAGTTCATGAATTTTCTCTTTATCTGTATCATTTGCTTTGAAAGCTATCCATTCAGTTTTTTTTTTCCAAAATTCATTTTCTCCCCCAAATCTATTTGGACATTTTTATAGTCTCATATTTCTAGCTCACGTTTTGAATCACTTCTTTCATTTCTTAAAACAAATAGAGTACATGTGTTTTACAGTCTGTACTTGATCATTCTAATCTCTGAAGTTCTTAACATACCATTTTTCTTTTTTCTGTTGGTTTTTGCTCATGGTGCTTCATTTTTTGCGAGGAGTGTGTGTGTGTGTGTGTGTGTGTGTGTGTGTGCGTGTGTCTTCCGGAAAGAATTTTCATTATCTTCTGCCAAACACCCAGAGGCATTATCAACTCATAAAATTTTAAATTAAATTTTAAGATTGAGGTTTTCCCAAATACTTAGGCAGTACAAATCCAGGCCTCATATCTGTATGAGATCCAACTTGTAGCCAAAGATATTCAGAGGATATTTCTCTCTTTTTCAATGCTAAAGTACAAGATGGAAAATTTCCTGAAGAGTCACGATTGGTTGATTTCTTATTTTCCTTTACACAGAGCATCGAGAAGTGGAGTCTTAACTGTATGTGGTGTGGGGTCCAAGTTCCTTCTAGACTCCTCACACTGAATAGATCCTCAGATGGGTCTGAGAACTGAAAATTGAATTTTACCCAATTTGACAAATTTCTTCAATGGGCAAGTCAGTCTTGGTCCTCTGCTTTCTTTTCTGGATTTCATGTATTGCTTTGTCTCTAAGAATTTTTTTGTTTTTACTTTATTGTTGATTCATGATGCATTTGAAAAATGTTAGTTGCATATTACTTAGCATTTTAATTGTTGTTAGGGGATGGTTCAGTCAGGGTATCAAGTTTGCTTCAAAATAGGCAAAAAGGGAGAGAAAAAATAGAATGATAAATAGACAATAAAGTAGAATAATTGAAAACAGGCCAAATATTTTAAGACCTGTGATATATTACAAAGAGTCAGAATTTCTAAAGACAGAGAGTGTCAAACTTGATTTAAGAAAAGTCTAGATATGTTCTTTTCACTAGATACACATTTAAAATATAAGAATGCAGAAATAATAAAATCAAAGAATGGAAAAAGATAGGCCAGTGACAAACTAGCCAAAAATCTGAAAGTGTACATTAACAGATGAAAGGGGAGACATATAGCATTACTAAGGATAGAAATAGTTACTACATAATGATAAAAAAAAAAAGCTTGGGGCGCCTGGGTGGCGCAGTCGGTTAAGCGTCCGACTTCAGCCAGGTCACGATCTCACGGTCCGTGAGTTCGAGCCCCGCGTCAGGCTCTGGGCTGATAGCTCAGAGCCTGGAGCCTGTTTCCGATTCTGTGTCTCCCTCTCTCTCTGTCCCTCCCCCGTTCATGCTCTGTCTCTCTCTGTCCCACAAATAAATAAAAAAAACGTTGAAAAAAAAAAAAAAAAAAAAAAAAAAAAAAAAAAAAGCTCAACCTCCTTGGAAAATGAAATATATCTAACGTGTCCACATTTGATGAAATAACCTCAAAATTTTATCAAAAACTTGATAAAGCTACAAGCAGAAGTAGACTAATTCACAATCAGGGCTGCAACTTTCAATATACTTTTCTTAATGACAGTGAGATGAATTAGTTAAGAACTACCAAAACTATTGAAGATTTAAGCAATAAAATTAACAGGCTTAATTTAGTTACCATATGTAAAACCTTGCGTGTAACAGTGCAAAAGAACACGTTCTCCTCAAACACCTGTGAATTATGTATAGCAGTTAACTAGGTATTAGAACACATAGCAGATTTGATATACATATATATATATATATATATATATATATATATATATATATATATATAATTGGCTATAGGAACCACACTCACTGAAAATAAAGCAATTAAGTTTGAAACTAGTAAAAAAAAAAAAAGACAAGAAAAGGCTTCAAGTTTTGGAAATAACAAAATATTTCTAATTAACCTGTGGATCAAATAAGAAATCATATTAGAAATAAAATTATGAAAACTAAATAATAGTAAAAATATCGTGTATACAAATATAGAATGAAATAAAAATGGCACTTTAAATTGAACATATAAACTTTAATCCTTATTAAGAAGGAAGAAAAGCAGAAAATCAATATGCTATTTCTGATTTAAGAGATGGGGTAGGAGGAGCTGAACATAGCCAAAGAAATCAAAATACAAGACACAGGAAAATGCAGAAATTAATGAAATAGGAGAACGTATATAAGACTGAGGCAAATAAATGGAAAAAAGAATTTTTGGCAATACTGATAAAGGGAAAAAAATTATTCCCCTCAAAGTTCCACCAAATTTTCAAGGAGGAGTATTTCCTAATTCATGTGGAAATTCTCTTCAGAGGCTGGAAAAAAAGAGAACATACCACACTACTCATTTTGTGGGGTTAGAATAACCCTGCAAACAAAACCCAGTTAAGATCAGCAAGAGATTAAAAAATCTACAGATTGGTCTCATCATGAAAACCTGCATGCAAATATCTAAAACAAAATATTATCACACCAAAAGATCACATCCAAAGATGTATAAAGCTGCAGGTAAACCCAATTCAGTGTATTGATCCTAGAATTATAAGAATGTTATATTGGAATGTCTACAACTATTTTTTTTTCCAGAAAATTAATTCATTAAAAGAGAAATACAATTATTTCAAGGGAAGCAACATAAAGATTTAACAACTGTTTATTAAAAGAAGTAACAACAAAATACATACAACTGAAGTATAGAAGTAAACTTTCTTTTTAATTATTTTTTAAGTGTATTTATTTTAAGAGAGAGAGTGAGTAGGAGAGGGCCAGAGAGAGAGAGGAGGAGAGAATCTCAAGCAGGCTCCGCACTGTCAGCACAAAGCCTGATGCGGGGCTTGAACTCACGAACCAAGAGATCATGACCTGGGCTAAAATGAAGAGTTGGGTGCTTAGCAGACTGAGCCACCCAGGTGCCCCAAGAAGTAAACTTTCTTAACCCGGTAAAGGATGTTTACAAAAGCCTTACAAAATGTCCTTATTTTTAAGGCTGAAGAATTAGAAGCCTTCTCTAAAAGATCAGGAACAAAATATGGGTCAGTATTTTACGACAAATCCTAGCCAGCAAGATAAGACAAGAATAAATAAATAAAGCAAATAAATATTTGAAATAGAAAATTGTCAGTATCCACAGATGGTAAGACATAGAAAATCTGAAACAACGTACAGATAAGTTGTGAGAATCAAGTAAAGAACTTATCACATTGGTGGTTGTAAAATTAGTATACAAAGTAACATTGCATCTCTGTATTCTAAAAACAAGCAGACAGAAAAGTCATCATTTACATTATATTAATGTGCAGTTTGACAGATAGACCAATGTAACATAGAAAGCCTAGAAATGGAGCACACATGACATTTATTGGCAAAGTCAGCACTTTAAAACAGTGAAGAAAGGACCATCTTTTCAATAAATGGCATCATGTTGAGACAAAGATGTGAATTATTGGGAACCGTTATATGCTATTGGCGAGACAATAAACCATTTAAACTATATCTGAAAACTATGTGTACCATCTTTAGAGTTAATTAAAAAATAATAATTGAACCTCTATCATATGTTAGATACTATTGTTATGTTAAACAGTTACTAATATAACTGAACAAACAGGAAAAATATCTGCCTTTATGTAAATTACATTCTAGTGAATATTCCCATATTCTATGTCCCAGAAATTCCATTTTGGGATAGTCTTTTACCATGGAGATTTCTCTAAGAATCAAGCTCCCATGCCCTAAAGCATCCAAGGAGTGTAATTAACTTTTTCTCTATGCATCTAGAGTGACACTAGTTATTTACCATCCTTGGGGAAATTCGGAAAATAATAATTCCCATTATGTTGTGGTTCTGTGGTACATATAAAGAATCCCAGTTGAGAAAGCCTACAAGAAGTTATTACATTTGTGCGTTAGGATGAAACTCTGAGAATGTTCGTAGCACAGTTGCCAGACTTGAGCAAATAAAAATGTAGAATGCCCATTTAAATTTGAACTTAACATAAAGAATATTTTTTAGTATAAGTGTATTTCCCATGAAACATCTGGTAATCTTATTCATAGGAACATGGTTGGTTACACCTACACTCTCCCCAACAAGAAGGATGCCAAAAATGAAAACATTGCATCTCACCATATTGCCAGAAAAGGTGCTCATCAGCTAGCAACCTCTTCCACAAAAAGTCTAGGAGTAGGAAAAATAAGACCAATGTCATGCAGAATTCCTACAAGGAAAAGAAATGAATGTCAAAATATTTCAGCAGATGAAGCTTCACCTAAGAATCAACCACGAAACAGAAGAAAACCATAAGAAATTAATTGAATTAAACATCATCAAGTAAACATTGTGAGATGTAAAAATCATGCTCAGTGTCTCAGTCAGGGTTAAATCTGAAAAGCAGAGTGTATACATATAAAATAATGAATTAGCTTATCAGGGCTCACTGTATCAGGGTTCTCCAGAGCAACAATCAATTGGAGAAGAACAGAGAGAGAAAAAGAGAGAGAGAGAAAAAGAGAGAGAGAGAGAGAGAGGCAGAGAGATGCATTTATTACGAGGAATGGTTCATGTGATTAAGAAGGCTGAGAAGTTCTACAATCTGCTGACTACAAGCCAGAGACCCAGAGAAGACAGTGTAACTCAGTCTGAACCCAACGGCCTAGGAGTCAGAGGAGCTGATAGTGTAAATGCCAGTCCCAGGACTGGAGAAGATGAGATTAGATGTCCCACCTTAAACAGCGAGACAAGAATATATTGGATGGTGATTCAGAGTATAAATTTCATCTGAGAGGACACTGTCTGAGTTCTGCAAAGTATTGCCATCTAGTTGGTCCCATAGCTGAATGTTCAAAGACCGTTCTACCTTTCTATCACACCAGCTTCCTCAAGATGATGAAGACGCTGGTAAGAATAGCAAAGTTCATAAACATGAGTACTCTGCCATACTTCATTTGATCAGATGCAGTGCTGTGTGCAATGCCATGATGGTAGATCTATAAGTCAAGAGAAGGTAGTTTGGGCAGGCAGGGACTGCAAATCTATTTCAACAGCAAGTGTCTGCTCCAGTAAAAGCGAAACGTCTTCCGTGATGGAAGTGGTTCAGTACGATCAACCTTCCATCAGGCTGAGCACTCTGGAAAAGGGTACCATGTTAGGGTTCAGTGTTGGTCTCTACTGCTCAGCACCAGCTCTAGGCAAGTGGCTTTCATAAGTGAGAGTCCATTTTGTTGAGCTCAACCATAACCTCCCTTGCTTCCACCATGACAGCTTGGTTCATGAGCAGATTGGACAATTATTGGAGTGACTAGGAAAAGAGACAGACTGGAATCCATAGAACAGGTCATTCTATTCATTTGACTATTGGAATCGTTGCTTGGCGAACATTCCCGTGGGACACAAATATCTGCATGTCATTTGCCCACTCTGAGAGGTTTATCTACATACCTCATTCCCGAACCTTCTTGCCATTAACTTTCCAACTGTGTTCCTTCCAAGGCCCTGATCAACCATCTAACCACTGGACACAGTCCATTAAATGGTACATAGTCATCATTCTGGCCATTTCTTCTTCCAAGCAAAATGAACAATCAAGTGCACTGCATGAAATTATGCCCAATGAGAAGATTTCTTTTTATCACCATCCTTCATTGGAGTCTTAGTAAAGGGCCATGGTGCTATTGCTGTCCACTCCTGGGTGGCATTTGCAATATCATACAGAGTCACCAATAAACCAGGGCCAGGTGTTTCTTTTCCTTCCTTATAAAATTTATTATAGGGGACTCTCCATGAGGACATAGGTGTGAGATGAGAGAGAAGGCACAATAGTGGGAGTTGAGCCTAGGCATTTGGGCCACGTCCTCATGAAATTTTCTTATGTGTTCAGGGCCTGCCCCAGCCTCATATCAGACATACTAACTCAATTTCATACTAGCGTCCAGTGCTGCACACCCAACTTTATAGTTTGGTGAATCAGGCAACATCCAGTTCATGACGAGCAGCCCAGGTTGTATGACAACTTGGTGGCCTGTGGTTAAGTATTCAGTCTCTCCTAGGGGCCAATAGCAATTTAAAAAGCTATTTTGCAAAAGGAGAGTAGTTATTCACAGATGGCATGGCTTTGCTCCAAAATCCTAAGGATCTGTGTTGCAATTTACTTATATGTAGCTGCCAAAGCCTCCGAGCAGCATCTCTATCCACCATTGACCCTTCAGGCACCATTATATCTGCTGGATCATATGGCCCAAGTGTCAAGGTGGCTTGCATGGTAGGCCAGACCTGTTGAAGTGTCTTCTCTTGTTCCAGACCACTCTCAAAACTAGCAGCTTTCAAGTCACTTAATAAATGGGTGAGAGGAAGTACATCCATATGAGGTATATCCCAAATCCAAAGAGACCTGCTGCAGGAGGGGACAAATGTAACAATTCATCTGTCATCTTGGAAGGAATACTTTGACATGCCTCAGATCGTTAAACACCTAGAAATTTCACTGGCATGGAATATCCCTAAATTTTCATGTGAATGGATGTTAAGGGAATGAAATCAAGATAAGTTATTGTGCAGCATAGAAAACTAATACACCTAGAACTAGAACTTCAAAAACTAAGAGAAATCGACAAAAATAGAATGAAATGCAAGAGATTAGCAAGAACTAATGAGATTAGTTCCAAGTCAATTAAAAAAAACAGGAAAACTATACATAACATATTTTTACTTGGATTTCCTGAAGAGGGAACATAATGCAATAAAAGAAAACAGGTATTTATGGTTAACATCCAAGAAAATGTTCTTGAGATAAGACAAAAATCACAGCATACGTATTAACAAAAGTCAACTAAGTACCTGAGAAAACTGACACTGAATGGTCAACTCTGGGACATATTTTAGTAAACTGTTATACAAAAGTAAAACCGTCTAGGTGTCCAAGAATCAAAGTAGAAAAGTACTTCAAAGGGTAAGAAAATATGATTGGCACTAGACTCATCAATAGTAGCATATGGCATAAAGTGACCGTGGAAAACGTTTTCAAGAAACTCAAAGAAAAAAAAAATAGTATGAGTCAAAACTTTATATCCAGTCAATTTACCCTTCAGGGATCAAAGATATAAACGATTTTAAACACAGGGCTCAAGAGATACCATATTCATGAACACTTCACCCCACCCAACCACTAAAGGATGAGCTTCACCCAACCAAGAAATCAATGGCGAAACAAATATGATGGTGAGCATTCGCCCTATGTAATTAGAGATCTAACATCCAAGCCAGGGTGAAGACAGGGTTCAAGAGTAGTATGTAGGGGTGCCTGGGTGGCTCAGTCGGTCAAGCAGCCGACTTCAGCTCAGGTCATGATCTCGCGGTCTGTGAGTTCGAGCCCCACGTTGGGCTCTGTGCTGACAGCTCAGAGCCTGGAGTCTGCTTCAGATTCTGTGTCTCCCTCTCTCCTTCTGACCTTCCCCTGTTCATGCTCTGTCTCTCTCTGTCTCAAAAATAAATAAACATTAAAAAAAATTAAAAAAAGAGTAGTATGTAGACATTGTATGTCCCAACACTCTAGAAATAATACAACCAGAAATGGGAGGAGAGGAGAAAGAAGAAAGGAGAATAAAATCATTTATTAGTTTAAAAGCAGTAAGTGGGCATCCAAGAATGCTATGTAAAAACTGACAAGCCGGTTAGTAAAAGATTAATAAGGAAAAGAAGGGTGGTGGGTAGGGACATTGTAAAATGTGCAAATGTAACCACTAGAATCGAAATGCAAGCTTTAAATACAAAGAAAAAACAAGAAGAAGAAAAGAGAGTGGCGACAACACATGACTTAGAGACACAGTTAATATGATATCATATAATGCAATATACACAGTAATTATAATATAAGATAATATGAGCAGAATTGAGACCAAACATTAACTTCATCAATAAAACTAAATGAGCTTAACTAGCATAGTAAAAAGAAAATGATTTTCAAATTGGCACATAGAGCGAAACCAGATTTTATGTCGTGTAGAGGCACACCTAAAATCAAGTGGTTCACAAAGACTAAATTTAAGGGGATGTGTGAAGATACGTGGGGCAAAGGACAGAAAAAAAAAATGAAAGCAAATTTCATGTAATACTATTATCAGACAAGGTAGACTTCCAATCAGAAAGTATGACTTGAGATAAAATCGAACATTTTAACTGCTAAAATCCACACTTCCCGGTGAAGATATAATAGTTGTGAATATTTCTACACCATATAACATCGCAGCAACCTAAAGCAGGAAGCACACGAGATTAAAGGAGAGAACAAGAGAGACACGTGAATAAAAGTGGACTTGAACACCACTGGCCGTATGACACAGTCAAATGGGCAAAACTCGAATTAAGGATACTGAAGATATACATGACGTCATCAATCAGATTAACCTTATGGATGTGCGAGTTTGTGGTATAAAACCCTGAAAACAAGGGATTTGCTTTTTCCACTTGCCCACGGAGCAATCATGAAGATTGACCACAAAGATAATATCAGTAATTCTCATGAAATAAAACTATTGCTGAAGACAATTTCTGATCACAATGCAACAAAACTGGAAATGGAAAACATTAAGTTGAAGAAGACCACCTCCATCTGGAAAGTTAAAAATCTTTTAATATTGAGGAGGGCACCTTTTGGAATGAGCACTGGGTGTTGTATGGAAACCAATTTGACAATAAACTTCATATATTGAAAAAATAAAAAAATAGAAAATAAAAATCTTTTAAAAGTACAAACAGAAATTAAGTGGAAAGTACAAACAAATTAAAAAGTGTTTGAAAAATAACAATGATGGAGACACTATAAGTCAGAATTTATAATATTTCAAACCATGATCAGAGGAAAGTTTATAGACTTGAGTACCTGCATCAGTACAAATAAAACAATAGAAATGAAAAATTAACTTGTCAATTCATAAATCTAGAAAAAAGAACAGCAAAGGGGAATTACTTCTGACATTTAGAGACCAGATTGTCTTAATGCTGCCTAAATTGTTTCAAAACATAAAAAATGGAGAAAACATTTCAATGTCGTTTTATGAAGCAAATATAACATTGACACACCTAACTGGATAAACATGGCTAAGTAAAAGAAAATTATAGAACAGTAGCACTCAGAGAAATGATGCAAAATCTAAAAGTGTTAGTGAACCAACCCCAACACCAAATTAAGTAAATAATATACCATGGCTAAATAGAATTTATACCAGAAATGTAAACCTGGTTCAGCATTCGGAAATCAGAATTCGGAAATTTGGAAATTATATAATATATCATTTTAACATCTAAGGAAAACAAAACAAAACAAAATCATGACTATCTCCTACAAACACTGAAAAACCCTTGGAATAATTCAACATATTCCTTATAAAAACACTTGAGGTAAAAGGCATGGATAGATAACTTCTTTAATCCAAAAGCTGGCATCTTACTTAATGAAAAAAAAAATACAACAAGAATATTACCACTAAGGTCAGGAAGAAGGCAAAGATATCTACTATCTCTGTCACTAGTTAACAGCATATTGGAGGACTTAGCTAATATACCAGGGAAAGAGAGAGCCATTAGAGGCGTAAGGATTGCAAAAGAAGAGAAATGATCTCTATTTGCAGGTGACTTCATATTAGCTGGAAAAAAAAAACAGACCTTGAGGATCAGCGGTTAAAAATTAAATTCCAATAAACAAATAAACAAACAATTCAGCAAGAGATGAGGGTATTTTTACATGTAAAAATCATTTGCCATCCGCAAGATGTAATCAAAGAGAAAACCTGGTATACAGTAGTAACAATAACAACAAAAAGTTAACGTGCTTAAGAATATACTTAACAAAAAAAAGTTCAAAGCCTGTATTAAGAAAATTTAAACCACTCCTGAATGCATAAATGGAAAAGCATCAGTTCTCCTTGGGATGAAGAGCAGGATCAGGATGTTAGTTCCATGTAAATTAATATATAAGATTAAGATGACCCCAATATGAAATACCACAGCTGACCTGATGAAGCTAGGGAACAGATATGAAAGTCCTGGTGGAAAAATAGACACAAAAAAAGCTGGAAAAACACTTGGAAAAAAGGCATCAGAATATTAAAACATGCTACAAAGTCTTAATAATTAAAACAGTATGGTACTCAGCACCTCAACGAACAGCCAGTAGAATAGAACACAGAGGGTCCATAAGTAGACCCAAGTACTTAAGGACCATTGATGTACCATAAAGATGGCATCTTGAATCACTGGGGTAATGCTGGAATCTTTTCTTAAGTGTTTTGGGACAACTGGATAGCCATTTGGCAGATATAAGAGAGAGCTGTGTTTATGAAACTAAACACAGAAATAAGCTTCAAAAGGATCAGAGATCTTGATTTATAAAATGCAACTATAAATGTACTAAAAGATAATGTGCCTGAGTTCCTTTATAACTTGGGTGAAGGAGAGGGCACTTTAGCCAGGACTCAGGATTTAGGTGCAATACAAGAAAAGGCTGATAAATTTGACTCCACAAAAATACATAGCTGTGCAGGGCAGACGACGCTGTAAGTAATGTCAGAAGGCAAGTGATTGCTTGGGAGAACATATTTACAACACGTACTATGGATATAGGTCTAATACCCATTATATAATACCCATTACAAATATATACACACTGATATGTATATGCATCTGTGTGTGTGTGTATGTGTGTGTATATATTAATCTGTCTTGTAGACCAAATTTCATGGAGTACTTTTTGGTGTTTACATGTGACTTTTGGTATAAAAGATACTCAAATGTGTATTTGCCTTTTCTTCTAAAAAGAATGTTTTCTGTTGGACATATACCACTTCAGAAATAACTAGAAGTAATTAATGGAATAGAGTATGCTACTCGATTTCACACAAAAAGTAATCAGACAGCCAATGTGTACTTTGCACCACCCTTGTTATCCGTTTTACTCCCACCCTAAATGCCCAAACTCCTTTTAAGGTGACTGAATTTTAACTCTTTCCATTCACTAACTGCTCGCCCAATAATGATTTCCATCTTCAGCACGAGAAATTAAAACAGAGGCAGAAAGGGATGAAAATTAAGGAAAATAATATCTCAGTGGGTGGCATGCCAACCTTGAGACAATATAATGTTATAATTGACTCTTCTGTGATGCAACCCCTATTTACCTTTCTTTCCTCCCCCTCCCAATCCGTAATACCTCACACATCTAATATCCGGCCATATTCAATTCTATAGGAGTCCACAGGGCGCCATGAATGAGGCATTGTCTCCTGTCAGCACTTTTTGCAATCATAATAGCGATGGGTAACCTGACTGTATGCAGTCCTAAGTCCCACTTTTATCTGGCTGGAAGGTGCTGGTCTACTCTAGATCCAGCCGAACATCAATTTCTCCAGCCTCCTTTCCTTTCTCTGGTCTACCAACCCTCATTCACGCCTTTATATTTCAGTCATCTTATTGTTATAATTACTTACAAACCCAGCTCCTCCTGGACTTCTCCAGAACACAGCCTCTTCCTCTCCCATGACGCACAATGCTTGACCCAAGTGATCACTTAATAAATGCTTGTTGAATAGTTATTGTAAATGTTTGTAGATTGCTCTACAATCACCTGCAAAATCTTACAATCGTGGAAGCTTCCTTATGACAAAAAGGAGATCTTACCTGCAAAAGTGTAGCCTTTTTCCAACCAGGTGCTGCCATCCCATTCACACATCCCCTTACCCTGTTTTCCCTTGTCCCTCTCGGTGTTGTAGTGGTACAGAAACAATTGGGTTGAAAGAGGATGTTCAGTGAACGTGTAATTGTCAATCACTAATACTGATCATAGCTAACATAGCTTCCATGTTTCAGGCCACATTTTAAGTGTCTTATGTATATTAACTCATTTACTCTCACATCAGCTGTGTAAAGGTCATACCCTTATACCGTATATTCATTTTGATGGAGAAGGAAACCAAGGCCAAGGAAGACTAAGGAACTCGCCCAAGGACACAGGCAGCGAATGATAGAGCCAGGAATCATAGCCAGTCTCCCTGGTTTTAGAGCCCACGGTTTTAAACCCTTTGCAATGTTTTCCAAATTTCACGTAGTGACTGTAGTGAGTTGCCAAATAGTTCAGGGTCATACCTTACATTTAAGAAGGTAGAAAATATTAGGATGCATTCCACAGAGTAACAGGGATTTTGGGGGGGGGGGTCAAACATTTATTTCAGAAATGTATAAATGTCACGGAGTTTCCCTGGTTTGCTTGTACAGTTTGGGCACTTCACAGAGCACCCAGCTCTGGGGTCGGGGAGGATACACGCAGCTACCTTCGCATGGGCCAAATATGTGCCCCAGGGACCAAGTCTGCAAGAGACGGCATCTGTTCCTAATTTACCCACCCAGAGGGAGCACCTTTGTCTAATTTTCACAAAGTCACCATAAAAACTAGCAGTGCCTCTGTGCACACGCATGTGTGTGTGACAGATCACGATGTGAAATATATGCCTTATTGTGGGCTCTAGTCTAAAGAGAGTTTTTTAAATTTTTAACGTCTATTTTATTTTTGAGATGGGGGGGAGGGAGAAAGAGAGGGAGAGAGAGGCACACACGTGGAATCTGAAGCAGGCTCCAAGCTCTGAGGCTTCAATACAGATCCTGCTGTGGGGCTCAAACCCACCAACCGTGAGATCATGACCTGAGCGGAAGTCAGATGCTTAACCGACTGAGCCACCCAGGCGCCCCTAAAGAGATTTTTTTAAAAAGCCTCCCCAAACCATATCATCAACAGGAAGTTATATGTTTTAAAATAATAAAGGGGGCACCTGGGTGGCTCAGTCGATTAAGCATCCGACTTCGGCTCAAGTCCTGGTCTCACGGTTCATGAGTTCAAGCCCCAGGTCGGGCTCCATGCGGACAGCTCAGAGCCTGGAGGCTGCTTCGGATTCTGTGTCTCCCTCTCTGTCTGTCCCACCCCTGCTCACTCTCTGTCTCTGCCTCTCAAAAATCAATAAAAGTGTTAAAAAAATAAAAAATAAATAAAATGTACCTGAAATTCCTGAAGTAATAGTAATAATAAATAGCAGTAATGAGAAGGAGGAGGACCAGGAGGAGAAGAGCAAGAGAGATGATGAATAGCTAACAGGAATGGAGCATTTATATATGTTCAAGACATGATTCAAAGTACTTTGCATTTGCTCTCACAACGAATTATGAATGGGTCCCGCCATTGTCCTCACTGTGCACAGAACCGTTCCCCAAGGTCACCTAGGGAGTGAGGGTTGGACTTCGGAGTTTAATCCAGCCACTCTGGCTTCAGGCTCTAGGTGTCAACTCCTCTTCTATTCTGCCTCTCAAACCTAATTAGAAAGTCATTTTGATCTCACGGCAACTGGCTTGGATCGGTAAGTACCTTTCCAACTCTCTGGACTAGATTTCCACGCGCTATTTGTCCTTCCGTGGCAGAATGCTCTACATAATCCCATCAGTGACTGCATATCATAGAAGGGTGATTCCACTCTCTTGCTCTCAAGAATACCATGAAGAAAACAGGATGTGTTCGTTAAATAATTAATAATTTCAGACTGCTTGTCAAGCACAAAGTCAGGCATTGCCCTTGGGGATGTGACATCATCATGCTCGCTACCTCCGTTAAGTACAAGATTGCACTTTCAACAGAGCGAGTCTTTAAGAGCCCAGGCAAAGAGGGCTAAGACCTCATGATCTCATCTCAACACGTATGCCAGCAAGTGATAAAAACCTGAGAAGTGAAATAGAGAACTATCAGTTGATAAAGAAATAAAATTGTCTCTAAATGCTGTGTCTTTCAAAGTTTTCCAGGATACATCCCCGCGTCTGTAAAGACAGCCTTCCCTTCTTTAAAGACAGGGTCAGCCAAGGGCAGCCAGTCATTTATCTCGGAGGTAGCAGAAGTCTATAACTTAAGAACACCCCACTTGAAAATGACAGTCATCTGGAGGCCCCTTTTATGATATCTTCTTCTTTCAAGCTGATAATAGAACAGAACTTGGTAAGGGCCACTCCGTGCCATGAATCAAATCATACTTCACAAAAGTCATTTCCTATTGATGTTGATGTGTCTGTTCCTCATTTATATTGATCAGTGGACATTTGTTTGCCAAGATAAAACTAAAAGAGATTTCCTGGATGCCCTGTGACATTTTCAAAAGGGAAAATTCATTCTTTGCGGCATTCTGCGTGTGACTGGGTTTCAGAGAGAGGGAGTTACAAATCTTCTGCTTTAGAGATGTCTAGGATGAAATGAAGAAGATAATGTTTCTGGGTCACTTCCTGTTTCCCAAGGGCCATCTTTCCAAGCTGGAGTGTGTATCATTTTTTAAATGAAATTGGGGCCGTCTCTTCATTCAATTCACTCAGGTTCCAGAATTTGGGTGCTTGTAATCAAACCTGGGCACTTGGATCACACACAACGAGAATAGTCGCGTTCCAGAAAACCGGAAGCTGTGCAGATTTGTGGGTGGAACAGTGGCTCGTAATACACACTGAACTAAAGCTCCTCATGTGTATTATGTGTGTGTGCATGGGTCCACTGCCCCCTGAAGTTGACTAGAAAGGCTGAATGCTGATTCGAGCAGCGTATTTATTTACATCCAGTTAATAAAAATGAGTGGTCAAATCTGTTGCATTCAGAACATTGGTATCTTTACAACTGTTATATCACAACAAAATTATCTGCGTAAGTGGTTTATCAAAATCAAATATCTGCCTTAATTAAAAAGAAGCTACTTAGAGAAAGAAGCTAAAAGTCATGGATTAATGCATTCAGAAATGGAGACTCAAACCAAATGCCCATTAAGCAACAGTTACTGTATTTCATCTTGACAATAAAATGTCTAAGGGCATTGAGGAATTGACCCTTTGTGGTAATACTCTATGACAACACTTTTCTCCAATTGATCTTGGTGATACTTCGGGTCACATACAAATCTTTTACAGCCACCTGAAGAGGCTAGCGATCAAACTCAATCACCAAGTTGAGAAGTACAAGATGCTTTCTTGAAGGTCATCACTAATCCTCTGGTTAACAAAAATCTGTGACGTTTCCTCAGTTTTCACGGTTGCTACACTTCCTCAGCTTCTGAAACAAAAGTCTTGGTTTTTTTTTTTAATGTTCCATGATAATGTGCTCTCCATGCTTTCTTCTTCTTTTTAAAATTTATTTATTTAAATTCAAGTGAATTAATATACACAGTAGTATTGGTTCCAGGAATCGAACCCAGTGATTCGTCACTTATCTATGACACCCAGTGTTCATCCCAAGAAGTTCCCTTCTTAGTGTCCGCCACCCATTTAGGCCACCTCCCCACCTGCCTTCCCTCCAACAACCCTCAGTTTGTTCTCTGTATTTAAGAGTCTCTTATGGTTTGCCTCGCTGTCTGTTTTTCTCTTATTTTGCCTTCCCTTCCCTTATGTTCATCTGTTGGGTTTCTTAAATTCCACATATGAGTGAAATCATATGATGTTTGTCTTGCTCTGACTTATTTTGCTTGGCATGATACACTCTAGTTCCAAGCTTTCTTCTTAATAGTGTAGCTCTTCCTTGGGTCATCTCCCAGTTGAGACTGGGATTTTTCTGACACTTCGTCCATAAGACACCTCAACTGGTTTATTCCAGATTAAGCCCAATCCTCCTACCCCCATACACCCATGCTACCTGGGTGGGCACTGTCCTCCTGGGCCCTTAAGAACCCTTGTGATGTGACCTGACCACCAGCCCCTCTCTGGTAATGATGACTCTTAGTCTGTAGCTCCCACTTCTTTTTCTGTAAAATCCCATGGGGTGAATTGAGTTTTCTTCCTTTGAGTAAATGCCATTGTGCCATTTGTGCCCTGTTAGGCTTCCCCATATCTGGTCTTTATGCAGGTCTTGGGAAAGATGAAATACCGAACTCTACCGAGCTAGAGTAGATCCACAGAGCCAAGCAGTGACAATATTTTAGAATATTTAGCAAGATGCTTAGGTGGGGATTCAGGACATGAGAAAAATCGATGAGAGTCTGAAGGCAAATGCGAGACTGTGAAGAACAGTCTTAGCAATAAAAGAGAGATTGGACAGATACCAATTCTATGCCTATGGGAAAGAATATCAAACTTACACCACCAGCCCTGCCCACTTCCCTGAAAGCTGATTATGAATTTCCAAATGTTTTCCTTGACATCCTGTTATCATAGCAAATCCTACATACTACAAACAAAATTCACACTATTCATTACTGGATTTGCTGCCATCCTTGATTTCTCTTTGTGTGAAAGGCACCACAATTGTAAAAAAGGAAACTACATGCCTATTCCTGCTTTGAATAGGCTCCTCGTATCTTAGATTGGATGAAATCATTTGGCCAATGATAGATTTATCTGTCCAGCTTTCCTTTACCACCAAGACTCTTTTTCCAGACTTGCATTTGTCTTTAAGCCATTATCCCTATTAAAAATTTTTTTAATGTTTATTTATTTTTTTGAGGGGGGGGTGGAGAGAGAGTGCATGAGCGGAGGAGGGGCAGAGAGAGAGGGAGACACAGAATTTGAAGCAGGCTCCAGGCTCCATCAAGCTGTAAGCACAGAGCACAACACAGGGCTCAAACCCACAGACTGGACTGCAAGATCATGGCCTGAGCTGAAGTCGGACACTCAATTGACTGAGCCACCCAGGAGCTCCATCCTTATTTTTAGATATTTCTCAAATAACCAACGCATGACGTTGTTTAAATATTCTCAAATCCAATCTTTTCCAGGCTCTCCAGTTCTATTTGGATGTCATGTTTTAGCTTTCCCACCATTATCTAAAGCTCAGTTGTGACGGGTCTAATGGAACAACATTGAGATATTCTTCCATTTTGCAAATACTATGAATAATGTTATTCATCAGCTCCATCTTTGGATCCAAAATACTTCATTCATATTTGTATATTCATTCATTCATTCATTCACAAGACTTCATTGCCTACCTACTTTTTGCCAGGAACCATGTTAGGCACTCGGAATACAAATCCAGGGAAAACTCTGGATTTCAGTCTTATGGGGCAGACAGACAAATAAAGGGATAAATCAAAATATGCCTGGAAGTGTACCTAAGGCCAGAGAAGTAGAGTTGCATCCTTTAAATGAACAGGGTATCAGTCAGGTTAGGAAACTGTCCTAGATGAGGTGACGTTGGAGTATGGGGGGAGTCGGCTGAGGCAGAAAATGCATGGCCACAAAATTCTGAATGACTGGAGCAGAAATTATATGTTGAAAATACATAGGAGATGAGCCCATAGAAGTAGGTTTAAACTCGACTGTGAAAGAACCCTGCTTGGGTGTAGTGCTAAAGAATTGGAACATAATCCTGGAAACTGTGGGGACCACTGAGTGATTTTAGCAGACAAGTGGCATGAATACACAGGCATCGAAGAAAGATCACTTTGGTAGAAATATAGAGAATGGCTTCTAAGCAGGCAAGACTGAGAAAGTCATTAGAATGTAATAGCAATCTAGGACAAATATGTCAAGAGCCTGAACTAAGGCCTTGGTTGTACAAATAGAGAAGTAACAACACATTTGAAAGACATTTACCTGGCAGAATTACAGGTGCTGGAGAGTAACTGCATTTGTGGGTAGAGTGAGTGGGAGGAAGAGAGAAGTCTATGATGAATTCCCGGGTTTCTGACTTCCATGATTGGATGTATGGTGATGTCTTCCACCGAGAAAAGACATAGATGAGGAGAAACGGGTTTGAAGGAAGCACAATGAACGGGTTTGAAGGAAGCACAACGGGTTTGAATGAAGCACAGTTTTATACCTGACGAAGTTGAAATGTCCACAGGACGTTTAAATGGAAGTGTTTGGTAGCACATAGATTTCTGAAGCTTAGCAGGGAGATCTAGGCTATAGGTAGAAGTTTGGAAGTCATCCCACATATATGGTACCTCAAGCCATGAGAGTAGATAAAGTCAACCAGGGAATGTATGTAGAACATGATCAGGTCCAGAATTGGATTTCAGAGATACTACAGTTTCTAAGTGCTATTTGAAGGAACATAAGCCATGACAGGAAGGAAGGAAGGAAGGAAGGAAGGAAGGAAGGAAGGAAGGAAGGAAGAAGGAAGGCAGGCAGAAGGAAGGAAGATGTAAAGAAGGAAGGAGGGAGGGAGAGAGGAGGAAGGAGGAAGGAAGGGATATAAAGAAAGGTAAGTATTTTTCTTACCATAGAATGTCAGCTAATAAATACAGAAGAAATGAAATAAAATTAATGGGTAAAGTTTGATGAGGAACAAGATATTACATAGTCCCCAAGTACCTCTCAACAATTTACTTATTTACCACAAAGAGAAAACAGTAACCGTACAGTGGCAAATCTGGTGAACCCTATCTTAACCAGGTCATCCGAGTTTGGAACATCAATATTGGGACCAACCAACATTGAATGCCTCTTGATATGATGCAGTGACACAGACATCACAGCACGTCCCTAACGTTCTTGTAGAAAATGCACAACCTGAGTCTAATCATAAAGAAGCTTCAGAAAAACCCCAGTGAGGGAATTCTATAAAATATTTAGCCTGTACTGTTTAAATGTTAAGATCAATAAAAACAAAAGAACAAAAACCTCAGGGACCATTCCATAATACGGGAGACTACAGAGGCATGACAACTATGAAAATGCTTAATCTTGCATTGGATCCTGGACCAGAAGGAAAAAAAAAGCCTCTCAAAGTGACAACTGATGAAACTTGAAGATAGACAGTGAATTAGACAATAATTCACAATAGTATTTAGGGACAAAGAAGCATGTTGTTTCTGATGTATCCTTAAATGGTTCAGAAAAATAAGGAGATTAGACAGACAGATAGATAATGATACAGCAAATTGTCCATAATGTAAATAATTGGTTTAACTCTTTATAATTTTTTTAATGTGTTATTTAGTTTTGAGAGACAGAGAGACAGTGCGAGCAGGGGAGGGACAGAGAGAGAAGGAGACACAGAATCCGAAGCAGGCTCCAGGCTCCGAGCTGTCCGCACAGAGCCCGACGCGGGGCTTGAACCCACGAACCATGAGATCATGACCTGAGCCGAAGTTGGACACTCAACCGACTGAGTCACCCAGGCACCCCGGTTTAACTCTCCAAAGGGTATACAGGATTCCTTTTGTTAATCTTGCTCCCTTGATACTTCTCTTAAAGTCTGAAATTATATCAAAATGAAAATAGCTTGAAATGTAAAATACGATATGGACAAAACAGTACATTGATAGTCAAATATCTTCATTTAGCTTAGTAATAATGTCCCTTCGGTGGCCCTTTCCAATTTTCCTAGGCTTAGTTCATTCTCTTAACATCTTCCTTCTATTCTGTCACATTATGGGTCAATCTTTTGTAGAACAAGGCCACATGGGGCAGTGGTAGAGTGAGGGCTCTAGAGCGGTCTGGTGTGACAGTGTGACCTCAGACAAGATACTTAATATCTTGGTCCACCGGTTGTTGGTTTTGTTGTTTAATCTATAAAATAAAAAAAGGAAGAGCACCTGTGTGAGAGGGCTATGATGAGATCCCTAAGACATTGCCTAACATACACAAATTAGTCAATAATTTGGGTCCTTGACACGTGGTTTCTCCTCCCAAGTCTTTTTACTTTCTTTTTAAACAACTAATTTCAAGAAAGTGCATGTCTTGGGGAATTGTATTATTTCCAACTTTATATGATGTGATGTGGTTTTGAAACTCTTTATTCCTGAGTTGTTCTATGTCACACTGTCATTTTTTTTATTTCAGGTGATACCACAATTATCTAAGCAGTTAAATATGCTGACCGAGGTCAATGCATTGGGTCCAAAATATTTTCCCTATCATGCCAATAAGCTATAGAATGCTTCAATTTGTTAATATAGTTTCAACTCTGAAATTTTCATTTTAAATTAATTTATTTAAATAAATAAATGTTTGTTTATCTCGAGAGAGAGAGCATGCACACAAGTGAGTGGGGCAGGGGCAGAGAGAGAGAGAGAAGAGAGAGAATCCCAAGCAGGCTCCACGGTCTCAGTGCAGAATCAGATGCCTGATCCCACGAACCATAAGATCATGGTCTGAGCTGAAACCAAGTGTTGGACCGAGCCACCCAGGAGCCCCTGAAAATTTCATTATTTTAAACAGGCCAAGAGAGTATCAATAGAGATCCTTCAGTAAGATCCAAAGTAGAATGATTTCTACTTTTGATTTTTTTCTATTAGTTAACAAAGAAATCTAAGCTTACATGAGCATAAATATGACTAAAAGTGCACACTGGTTTTTTAAAAATTGTTTTAATGTTTATTTGCTTTCGAGAAAGAGAGAGGCAGAGCATGAGTGGTGGAGGGGCAGAGCGAGAGAGGGAAACACAGAATCCGAAGCAGGCTCCAGGCTCTGAGGTGTCAGCACAGAGCTCGACTCGGGGCTTGAACTCACAAACTGCGAGATCATGACCTGAGCTGAAGTCGGACGCTTAACTGACTGAGCCACCCAGGCACCCCCAAAATACACATTGTTTAAATAGAAACAACAGTTAGTGATGAAAAGCAGACAAATATGTGTGAGCCATGTTCACAGAGGAATTGCAGACTCAACCATTCTAAGACTGGATATTCATGATGGGGGAATTTCTTGAATAAGGCAAGTTTGACATTCTGATGTCAGAGTCGGCCCATCAAATGGGTCAGTCCAAACTTTGTTCTTTATTTAAATTCCAGAACAATGTGAACAAGAGACTCTCAAGTGCTCTCCCTTAACTCATTATCATAGTCAAGACACCTTATCGTATTGGGGGAAGGGATAAATTTGGACTTTATTCTAATGGATATCTTTACAAGATTTTTTGACGCCTTCTGATCAGTGTGCTTAAGGAGAATACTTTGGCTTTTATGTCAAACAAACAAACAAAAAGGGTAGTGTGGAGGAACAAGTTAAGAGGCTATTTCGTAGCCTCGGGTAAAAAATGAAAATTGACTTTTTATTCATTGGGACACCCCAAATTTCTCTCACCATCCCAGTAAATGATAGACAGTACTTTGGAAGTACATCTATGGGATGTTTCCGGCTGTCATCGTGTGGCCTGGGCTTTGAGTGGGTTGGAGTAGGCTGGCGTCTCAGAGATCGAGCCGTACCCCGCTCTGTAAGGTCCGGCCAAGACCAACACCATATAAGCTCCAAGAGGAATCAAGGCCACAAATCACTGCCGTTAACACAGGACATCTATCAAGAAGTTATCCTTATCTGCAGCATAAATACCAGAGTACAACAAATTTGTGACACTGTTGAATCGAGGGCCCAGAGCCACCCTAGCTGCTGAGACAGCTGGCTTCCCTAGGCTGTCACGCCATTCCACCTTGAGCTCAGCTTCAATGCCAGAGGACAGGCAGTCTCAGGCTGCGTCAGCCTCGTAGAGTGGCCATATCAATAAGCTCTACTGTTTTATTAGGTTTATCAAACAGCAGTCTATCTGCTCTGCTGGCCAGGATGTGCCTATCTGTTATCGTAACTCTATCCCACTTTATCTCACACAGTGGTCTGTGAATCGCATCTCACATTCATGCTTAAAATATGACTGGCATTCCATTAAAGCTGTAGAGAGTCCATTCAAAGCGCAAGAGAAGCAGGGCAGTGACTTGTACATAGGAAAGGAAATAGATCAGGCTTTCGTCCTCTGTTAGCGGTAATCAAATTAAGTTCTAAGGGCTTTGCCTCTTTTCTAGAGAAACAGCTACTATATTTCCTGGCTGCGGTAGAGGAACAGAACCTACCTGCATTTGTGTATTGTCTTATATTTTACGAACAATTTTCATATTTTTCATTTTACTTGATTTTGCCAACAGCTTAAGTTTGCCCCAGTGTTAAGCTACTTTTACAGGAGGAGAACTGCTCAAGGTGTTCACCAATTCATTTGCTAAAATGAGAGCAGTTAGGTATCATCTTAGTAGCAGTATTATACTTAGGGGCATAACTCACAGCAACAATTGTAGCATACTGTTCATCCATTTGCTCTCCTTTCTAATGCAACACAATTCTTCCCTGAATATGTGGCATGGCTATTGGTGGATGCCCTCTCACCTTGACATTCAGCTTCAACAAATGCCAACATGAAGGCCGTTTTTTTTTTTTTCCACTGGATCACTGGGGAGAAAGAAGAGGAATAGAAAAAAGACACGTGGTCCTAAACCACTACCTTTTCTCCAGTTACGTATTTTCCCTAATTGTATGTGAAAGGCCAGAAACACCAACTAGTCATCAGCTTTACCTACCCGTTGCTGACATTGGTGTTTGACGCAACTTCTAACCATACCACCTCAATTTTATGCCCGGAAATCACAAAATATTTTGTCTAGCCTGACAAACGACAGCTTTTTCCTAGAAAAGGCTTCCATGTTGCTCCCAGTGTAATCCCTTCTCTCGTGTTAACATCACCTCTTCTACAGACCTGCGTCATTGCAGGCATCACACTGTTGTGCAAGAAATTATTGCGAGTGGGATTTTTTTCTTCTTCCATTAGACTCTGAAATTCTTGATGACTTTCTTATTTATGATTAAATCCTAGATGTTTAAACACCTGGTGACTTGGCACAAAGTATCTTTCAGATATAGCCTAAACATGGTTAGCCCAGTGGAATGGAATGTTAACACGGAATTCCTAACCCAACTTTGTCCCCAGAAACAAAATGGTAGAAGTAACGTACTACAGTGATTGTGAGAAAGGTCCTTCCCACCGCCTTCCCGCCAATCCTGCATAGAATTTACAAGGAAGTTTCTGTAAATCAGGTCATCTACAATTCCTTTTGCCCTGAAACAGATCAAGAAAATAGACTGGAGAAAAAGATTTTGAAGGGGATTTCTTCCAGAAGTCCGCACACTTTGACTGCCAAACATTGGGATACGGTAGGGGGATGCTTTTTGCCTGAAAACCAGAGTACGTTTGGGATTTCAGCAGAAGTAAAAGGTGGCTAGCAAAGGGCCGAGAAGTAAGGAACCATATGTCTCAGATTTTCCAGGAGAGCGCCGATATCAAATAGCCTGTCCTGTTGTCCCCCATAAGTATACTCATGCTGTCAAACCACATGCTCCAATTTTTGTGGTTAAATATAGTCACTCCATCTAAAGACAGCTCAGAAATTTGGAAACAGTCCGAAGGTTTTCAGATATTATACCTGAAGAGCTTGGAAGAGATGATGAGGAGAAAAATGGTTTGGCAGTTCAGAAAAAGCAGATTATCTTTCCCTAATAGTCACAAAACAGGACCACCACTAGTCAACAGTTACTGAGCATTCGCTCAGTGCTGCATGCAGCTAATTTCAGGCCCACTACAATTTTATGACATAATCCCATTTTGCAAATGAAGGGATTAAGGCTCAGAGAAGTTAGGTTACTTTTCCAAACGCTTAATTTATAAAACCAAGTACTGAAAATAGGTTTGACTCCAGGACTAACACTAGGAACCGCTATGGCACATTTCTTGTGGTAGTTGGCGCTCTTTATAGATCTCAGATTTACACGTTAGAGGCCAAGATACTGGAAAGGTATAACTCTAGTTCCTCAGGCCCAGTGATGAGTCCTTGAGGGACCGTATCTTCTTGGTGTACGTTGAGGAAATGGGCATTTCTGATGGGGATGGTCATGCTTTATAAGCTTGCCAGCTGAAGATGCAATCCCTGTAACCAGAGGATCTTGGTCCAAGAAGTGGCCCACTTCCGGAAAACAAGAGATTCACACCCCAAAATGTATCTGTTATGCTCTTCTGCGAATGGCACCGCAAATCTCTGATTATAAGTCACGTTGATGCTATGCAACAAATGTTGATTGAGCGTCTGTTATTGCCCCAACTTAGCAAATTAAAATATGGGACAGCCAGCTAAATGCCGATTTCGGATGGGCATTTTGAAAAGTGTGTGTCCCAAATACTGTATGGGCATCCTGTATTTTCCATGGCAACCGTAGGCATTCTCTGGTACCCGTGGGGTTGTAGCGTCATGAAGAATAAGGAAACTGGTCACCGCTCTTACCTAGTCATTTATAACTCAACCCAGCCAGTTTAATTTGATGGGGACAGCCTTGAAGAGTAGTATTCTCTCTCCCAATTTCAGTTTGGACCCACTCCTGATATCAGAAATCACTCGCTTTTCTAGACAGAAGAGATTATTACCCAGGCTATTACCTGTGGGGTTATTTTGGTAGGTAAAAAAAAAGGAATTAGCCCATTGAAGAGCCCTCCAGCCAAATATCATTAAAATCACAGATCTTTGGATTCAGCATAGGCACCTAAGATTCTGAATCCGTTCCCATGTCTTATTTGGGAAATTAATTATTTAGAAATATTAAATGAGTTGGGAATGGCTAATTTAAAATGATTAAGTGGTCACTAATTAAAATCAACTTTATGTCCAGAAGAGACTTGTGTCCAGGTGTGTGTTATGACAACTTGGCTGTCCAAATACCAACTCATTAAAGTGTCTCCACGTCGCTCCTTTTACCTCACCATGTCCACTCCCTGCCTCCCCTTCACACACACACACACACACACACACACAAACACACACACACAGGTGAGGGCTGAGCTGGAAGGACTGCCCAGTGGTTGCTTAGAGAAAGGTGTGCGTAACTCAGCGGTGCACGCTTCCAGGAGCGTGGTCCCCTGCAAAACTCCCCCTCCTCTCACGTCTGGCTCCAGCCCACATCCAGTGTACCTGAGGCACCGGCTGTGCTTTATGAAGTCTAAAATTTTCAACTGGTTGTATCTCTCCGTGCAAACTCATTAGGCACTATTTACACCCGCTGCAGCTGCGAAGAGAGAGGTTCTGAACTCTGGCATTCTACAGTAGGCTTTGTTTCTCATTTACATTTGCATATTAAAGTGTTTGCCTGAAATAGGCTATTGAAATTAATTCAGGATTAATTGGTGTCTTTATCTCATTAGGACAATCTAATTTAAGGATGATGAAATTGTTTAGCCTCCCGTTTGCATAATTAGATTGCTTTGAATTGCTGTCATTATTGGCTCTTTAGCATCATCTGTAGGCCTCAAACAGACAAGAGCTTCAACCTCATAAAGACCAATCATGTGTTACAGCAGAGGGCTGTTAACCCCTTTTAACCCAAACCCACTTGGATTAGCAGTCACCATAGACAGGCCTTGGTCTCTGAGAGCCTTCAGCGCCTTCCTTTCTGAATTCTTGACGTTCAGATTGATACACTTTCCTGCATTTTAGTGATTGGTTGTGGCACCTGCTCCGGCCTCCCTTCTGGGATCCTAAGCGTTCTCAAGACTCGCTCCGCTCCTCTGAGCACCACCCTGTGTTGCGCTGACCTCCCTTCGCTGTACGTTTCTGTCTTCTTACCTCCGTAGCTAACTGAAAATTCGTCCGTGACCTCACCCTGTGACAATGTTCCATATGAGAGGCTGCTGGAATTCACCAAGTCGGGACACTCTTTCCTTGCCTGAACGTTCAGCAGCAAGTATCGTTATTGTTTCGGTGAAGTTACACAATATATGTCACGCAGGGAGCTATCGGACCCTCATTCGGTAATCTATTCATTCAACACTTAGCAAATGTTTTCCTGAATACTTTTAATGTGCCCATATTGTGCAAGGCACCGGGAGGCGGTGAGAAATGTCGCAGGTTCTGTGTTCTGTCACCTGGAATAAGTGACAGGAGTGCTGAGTTCTAGAGCCAGCTTGGTCACTGAGCGCTTTGGGAAATCACAGAACCTCAATGAACTTGAGTTTCCTTGAGAAAAAGTTGCACTGTATTAACTGATCTCAGCCCTGGCCACATGTGACAATCACCTGTGTCCTTCGAAAAACACCACAGGCGCCCAATCCTCAAAGAATTCAATCAAAATCACTAGAAATAGGCACAGGCTCGCAAATTCTTTCAAATTAGTTTCATCTAATGCGCCGAAAGCCAGTTTCCGAAATGATTTTGAAAGTTGCTTGCGGCAATAGAAACAAACAAAAAGATAGTATTTTTTTTTACTTTATGCTAAACTGCTATTAAGAATAATTCCTGATTTGACTTTAATTTCTTCACATGTTAAGAACTAAAATTACAGAATACAGAGTATTTTTAGATTTCAAACTGAAAAAAAGGAAATTAAAAAAAAATCAATGCGTTAGCTGAAGAAGGCACACTTGAAGTAATTAAAGCCACATAAATTAAGAATAACACAAGCAATATTAAATTAAAAACAACAACAACATAGACAGCATGTGTAAACATTTGGTAGTATCTCTTTCCCCCAAAACTGAAGGGGCTTATAGAATTTTTTATGCACTAAAAGTTGCTTGATTCTCAAGTTAGCTGTATTTCTTATGTTTCTCTGGCTTTACCGGTCATAGAAGAATACCATTTGCCCCATAATATCAGCTAACAAAACAATCAGAATCAAGAGCAAACAGGAAAGAAAAAAACTTGAGACATAAAACTGTGATGACATAGATTACATTGTGGAACTTTTTCATGAGGACCCTTAGTCAATATTCCTTACCAACAATATCACGAGAGCATGGTATAGTCTTACTATTGCCCAAGTTTTGTAAAAGAGAAAAGCAGAATTCTGTAAAGGGATGGCCTATCATGGAGGATTATGGTATCTGATACTTAAAATCGGTTTTTATTTCCATTGACTTTTGCTTTAAATTTAGCCTGGCTTCAAGTCTAAAGGGCTCAGATTCTGGTGCTGTATTCACATTATGTCCAGATAATAAACTCTTGATTTCCTGAGAAGTGCAGCAGTGTGCCCAAACAGGAGGCTGGAACCTTGGGTTTGAATAACAGACTGTGTAATCTTGGATAATTTGCTTAACTTCCTTGTCTTCCATTGCTTTAACTGGAGTAAAGAGAATGTTCCAAAGCCCAAAGGACCTCAAAACTTTACTGCATATAGGACTACACTTTGGAGCATTTATTACCCTTGCCTAAATCCTGGGCATTGAACAAATCCTAACACATTTGAGAGAATTGGAATCGTGTATGAAATCAGACTGTAGTTCCAGGGGTGGGAGTATGGACTATAGAAATCGTGACATTTCCTCTCATTACTATATACAGGGGACAATATCACAACATAACACAGCACAACAACAGCTACCCTCCCCCACAACAACTAAAAGGAAAAACAGAAGTGTGTCCAAAGAATGGCAATAAACCCCGCACAGCAGCATCATCTAACAGAACGTATCTGTGGAGTCGATGATAATGACCACTCTGTTATTCAGCTTGAAAAATATAATTGCTCTAGAAAACGATTGACTTCAATCTGGACAAGCAAGCCTCTCAGCTTAGAATGAAGAGCTACATGGCCCACCAGCTTCTATGAGCTGGGAAGCAAGACAGACCAGGAAATAGACTGCTTTGAGAGTCAGTTCACGTTTGGCAACATCTGGTTATGTCTCATCACATTGCAAATTTATGACCCTGGAAACAACAAGTTGATGTTGATGATCCTTGGCGAAGAGAAGCCTGAACTCTAAACTTCTGACCAGAGCAGTGGCGAGAGGTTGTGGCGGCTTTCTCTGATCTGACAACTCCCTGGCTTGGGTCAAACAGATAAAGATTTGGGCTGGTGACCCTTCTGCACCAACGTCGTGGATGAATACTGACTGAAGAGAAGTAGCTGACAAAAGAACAGAAGGTCATGAGGAAATAAGGCCTGACGCCCCCCCCCCCCCACCTCCCCACTCCGGGAAAGCCTGTGAGAGTTAGTGGTGGCCAAACCTCACAGAAGTCAAGAAATGAAGACCTACCACAAACCAAGCCTGGAATATTAAGCTCACACGATGGCAGATGAATCAAATTATAAAGCAGATCTATTCTCAGAACAGATTGGGGTTTGCTTTTGATAAGGCTGGAACCTAGAGGGTCAAGGGCAAGCTGCGTGACTGCATGTGTATTATAACTACCCCAGACTTCTCATCAAAGCCATCTTACAAGATGAGGTATATACCAGCTCTCAAACACTAGGTTTTCAGTTGCAGGGGATGGGGGTGGGGAGTGGGGGGGCAAAAAATCCTGTCCGTGAAGGATTCTCCTTGGAGAAATTCCTTCTCTCCAATGAAATGGAAAACTCTTAAAATTTCTCATTTAAAATACATTCCAATATATATCTCAATTTTTGCTTGACAATCGAGGTAATGGAAGAATGATTTTATTTCTGTGTGATATTATATTAAAATGTTCTGTTTTTAAGATTGCCGGTAAAAGACAGTGGAGGAAAATGTTGATTCCATACCGTCCTCTGGAGATGCTTTTGCTCCACAAAAGCAAAGACATTTTTTTTAAGAGAAAAATCCCACTTTCAAGATAGCAAGAATATGTGTCAAACAGAGTAAAGATTATAAAATTAAGGCGTATTGCAAACTTACACTTACTACTACCTATCTCAGGGTGCATAGTTTTCTGTAATAAGTTAGAGTCACGAAAGATCCAAGCAATGAGGGTTTACTTGGAGTGATGAGAGACAGGGGTATGTGTGGTGAAGGAAGGTGGGTCGAAGAGGGACAGAAGGTATTCTTAGAGCAACTAAGTTCTACTCAGAGAAATGTAGGGCGGCAAGATATTAATAGAAGGATTTGTCCACGTTTGCCAACTTCATTCACCCCACTCTCCCTGCGAAAAACATAATGGGTGAAACTTGTAGAGAGAACTGTGCAGTAAGCAACCCAGAAGTTGCCGGCAAAGAGTCAACTAAACAGAGATTGATAAAAACTAATAGAACAAAGAAAATTTCCTCCGGGTGGTCATGCAGTCTTCTTGTCAAGGTAAATCTATTCATATCAAGAAGCAAACGTGCCATGTTCAGAATCGTTCACCCAGATTGGAGAATTCAGCAGATCCGATGAAAGAGCGTTTGAAGGCAACATACTTGAACTAAAGAGATGCTGATTTCCTCAACTCGTTTTCTCAACTCATTTCTATGAGTGGGCTTAGAAAGAATTCTCCCTTTTGAAGACAATTAATATGCAGGGAAAAAAGTATCCGGTAGTTTTCCTCTACAAAGCAAATATTTTAAACAAGGAAAAGCATAATAGATGAGTCGAAGTCACATTTTATAAGATGAATTATGGGAGAAAACATATGAGTTTCTTTTACACCCATGAGTTATAGAGAATACTGTCTCATTCAAAAAAGAAATGTAAGCACTTAAGAAAAAATAGGTTAACAATAGGAGTTGTTTAAAGGTGACTTGGCTGAGCTCAAGAAACAGATACAGTTGACCTTCCAACAATGCAGGAGTTAGGGCACCAACCCCCTGCACAGTCACCAATTTGTCTTTTGGTTCCACAAAACTTAACTACTAACAGCCTTACCAATAATATAAACAGTCAAATCATACATATTTTGTATGGTATATGTATTATATACTATATTCTTACAATTAAGTAAGCTGGAGAAAAGAAAATCTTGCTAAGAAAATCATAAAGAGAAGAAAATATATTTGCAGTACTGTATTATGTTTAGAAAAAAAAGCCACATATAAGTGGACCACTGCAGCCCAAGCTCATGTTGCTAAAAGCCCACTATTCAGAATTAGAGTATTCATAATTGAAATAGATACTGCTTGGGGCGCCTGGGTGGCTCAGTCGGGTAAGCTTCCGACTTCGGCTCAGGTCATGATCTCACGGTCCGTGAGTTCGAGCCCCAAGTCGGGCTCTGTGCTGACAGCTCAGAGCCTGGAGCCTGCTTCAGATTCTGTGTCTCCCTCTCTCTCTGACCCTCCCCCATTCATGCTCTGTCTCTCTCTGTCTCAAAAATAAATAAACGTTAAAAAAAAATTTAAAATAGACACTGCTTAAAACAGAGTTGTTGCTGGCATGCCTGGGAGGCTCAGTCGGCTAAGCGTCTGACTCTTAATTTTGGCTCAGGTCATGATCTCATGGTTCGTGAGATCAGGCCCTGCATCGGGCTCTGTGCTGACAGCACAGAACCTGCTTGGGAATCTCTCTCTTTGTCTCTCCCCCTACCTTGCTCACACTCCCTCCCTCTCAAAATAGATAAACTTAAAAAAAAAGTCAGTGTTATGAAATATGGCCTGGTAAATAATGTAAAACAAAACTGAGAAAAGCAAAAAGTCATGAGATGATATTATCAGAAGAGAGAAAATGGAGATCCAATATTTTCGTAATCCGCATTCCTGAAGAGAAGAATTAAATGGAAAAGTAAAATACTCAAAGATGTAATAAAATAATAATTTCCTGGAAGAAAGCATAGATCAAAGGGATATGAGTTAAATTAAGACAAATTGTTGAAAATTTCAAGGGCACAGTTTAAGGGGAAGTTACTGAATGACATTCAAAGACCAAGAAGGAACTCCTGCAATATCAAAGCAAAACTAGGTCATCAAAAAAAAAAAAAAAAAAAATACCCTTCCCCCCACAAAAAAAATCCTTGACAATATATCAAACCAAAATCTAATACCTTGTTTAATGGTAACACCGCAGAAGCAATCCCATTGAAGACAGTAACAAAAAAAAAAATGTTCATTACCACCATGATTATTTAACACTCCACAGAAAATAAGCGATGGGACCAGTTTTTAAAGTCAGATATTCTGATCCACAGAATTTATAGGAAGTCTATCTGAAATTCAAATTGGAATTATTTTATGCCTGAACTCTAATTGCCTACAGTTCACCACAATTCTTCAATAAAATCTGTATAATTAGCAGCATTGATTTAGTGTTGTTATAAAGAAAGAAGCAAAAAGGGTTATAGTCTCAGAAGTTCAAGCATGAGAAGCATAAAAATGAGCAGAGTCTTCATGGGATGGAGGGAAGAGTGAGATGCAGAGTAGACCCATCTCTGGAGCTAATATGGAAAAAAAAATACTCATCTCAAATATACCAGGAAAAAATACATAAGCATATGGGGAAAAAGCAGTTGACCTACCATTACTATATGGCATGGATGCTGGAGAAATTCGTTTAAACTTTTGAGGAATGGGGAACCCATGAAGGTTAAAGAATATGGAGCATATGTGGTTACAAAAAATAACTATGTAGAAAGATAGTGAAATGGAAGATTCCATTCATAAAAAGGGAAAAATGCAGCTAAGTAAACTAAGGAATGGTGAAGGACTTAAAAGAAGAAAAGTTAAAACTAGTGAGAGCATTAAAAAATGTACAATTTGGAAAGCAGTATCTTTTTTGGGGGGTAGGAACACCCATTGTTGAATAATGTTGATTTTCCCCCAGTTGACCCATAAATTCAATATGATCCTGATCAAAACCTCAACAGGATTTTTTTTAACTTGTCAAAACTATTCTAGTGCTCCCTGAAAGAATAAAACTTGCTAGAATAGCTTTTAAAAATATGAAAATAAAGATTATAAAAGAAGGATTACTCCTACCAGGCATTAAAAATCATTTTCAGGTATAATAGTTAAAAAACAGTATGCCCCTAGTGCAGAAAAAGACAGAGCATTGGGACAAAAATAAATATAAATTCAGGGATGCCTGGGTGGCTCTGTCAGTTGAGTGAGCATTGGACTCTTGATTTTGGTTTAGGTCATGATCTCATGGCTCTTGAGATTGAACCCTACTTTGGAGCTCTGTGCTAACAGTGTGGAGTCTGTTTGGGATTCTCTCTCTCTCTCTCTCTCTCTCTCTGCCCCTCCCCTGCTCTCTCTCTCTCTCTCTCAAAATAAATAAACATTTAAAAATATATAAGTTCATATGTGAATGTAGTATGAGAAAAATTCTTTTCAAGTAAATGAGGGAAAAGGTATTCAACATTTTTTTTAAATGGGATAACTGGCTAGCCATTTGAAAGAACTACACAAATCATAGATTTATATGTAAAAATGAAATAATAAAAGTAGCACGAAGATAGTTAAAAGTATTGTTATATTTGACTATAAAACACTTAAAGAGAAAATTCTTAGTGGTAAAAAAATTCCTATCAATAAAATCAAAAGACAATGATGCATTTGGAAAAAAAAATATTTTTAATATATGAATGACAAAAGGCTGATTTCCTTCAGATGAAAAGAGTAGTTAAAAACCAATAAGTGGAGTAGCAGAGTGAGATCTTCCATGGGCTTGTTCTCCTGGTAAAACAATGAAAATGTGAACAAAGAATAAGTCAACCCTTTCGATCTCTGGCTATTAACCAAAGCCGTAGAATAAACTGAAAATCATATCTCTGAGAGACATTATTAAATCTCAGTAATACATCAGAGCATAGGATGTTTTATCTTGGGGCTATTTATCTCCTTCCTCTCTTCCTAGCTTGGCAGCATGGCAGTGAAAGGCTGGGTGCACTGCAGACAATGGAAAGATCTAATGATTCTTGGAACTCTGTTGAAAGCATTATCTCTAGTGGAAGAGTGGGGAAATGCCCACTTCCAAGACTTACCTGAAAAATTGCAAACTGTTGGTGACCTCTCAGGGGAATTTCATTTGGGACAAACAATATCCTGTCCAGGTGTATCACTCAAAAATACAGTAAAAGCAACAATAAGGTGATTAAAAGGGCACTCTCTTAGTTTCCTAGGGCTTCCATAACGCTCATAAACTGGGTGGTTTAAAAGAATAAATAAAGATTTATTTTCTCACAGTTCAGGATTCCAGAAGCCCCAAATCAAGACATTGAGAGAGTCAACTACCTCTGGAAGCTCTAGAGGCAAATCATTTCTCGCCTTCCCCAGCCTGATGGCTCCTGGCGTTTTCCAGCATGTAGTAGCATACCTCCAATTTCTACCTACATCTTCACATAATATTCTTACTAATCTACTGATCCAGCAGGATCTTACCTTGAATCCTTCCTTGATTACACCTGCAAAGATCCTATATCTAAATAAGATCACATTGTGAGGTTGCAGGCAGATATGAACTTTGGGGGGGGGTCACTAGTCTAACCCCTATAGGTACACGAGAATATATCTATTTAGCACCAAAGAAGACACAAATTAAGGAACAAAAAAGATTAAAAAACATATTGAAAAAAATGACAAAGTGGTAGATATAAATCCTACTTCATGGGGAGTCATAGTACATATAAATGAATAAAAATTCAAAAGGCAGAGATTGGCAAAACAAAGTTTAAAAATATTATAATTCAGCTATATATAGAGATGTATTTACAAGAGATATTCTTCAAAATTAAAAAAAAAGGTAAAAGAATGCAAAAAGAAAGTAAAAGAATGTAAAAAGATATACCATGAAAACCCTAACAAAAAGAGAGCCAGAGTGGTTGTACTAATATCAGACAAAATAGATTTTAAAATAGATTTTAAAACAAAAATCGTTACTAGAGACAATGGAGAATGTTTTATATTGAAATGAAGGTTAATTCATCAGGAAGATAGGATGATTATAAACATACACACACCTAACAACAAAATGCATGATGCAAAAACTGACCAAATTAAAGGGAGAAATAGACAATTTAACAGCTTAAGTTGGATACCTCAGTGCCCATTTAGTGAAAAACATCAAAATCCAGGTAGGTCTAAGCCACATCTATAGAACACTCCAGCTAATAACAGCAGAAGATACATTCATCTCAAGAGCCATGGAGCATTCTCCAGAATAAACAATATGGTAGGCCACTAAACAAACCTCAGTAAGTTCATAAAGTTTAAAATCATACGAAGTATGTTACTTTAAGTCCAATGGATTCAATTCCAAATCAACAGCAGAAGAAAATTTGAGAATTCATAAATACGACAAAACTAACCAACACGCTTTTAAATAACCAATGGTTCAAAAAGGAAATCATAAAGGAAACTGAAAATACACTAAGACAAAAGAACAACAACGACAACTTATGGGGTACATAGATAGCGGAAACAGTGTACTGAGGAAAAATATCGCTGGAAATGCTTGCATTAAAAACAAGAAAAACCAATGGGAACCTGGCTGGCTCAGTCAGAAAAGCATGTGACTCTTGATCTAGGAGTCATGAGTCATGGTGGGTGTAGAGATTAGTACAAATAAATATATAAACTTAAAAAAAAAGGAAGATCTCAAGTCCATAATCTAAACTCCCACCTTACAAAACTAGAAAAAGAAGAGCAAAGTAAAACCAATGAAATAAGAGGTAAGATGGTTGAAAAATAATAGATGCCAGAGTGAAAATAAATGAGATTCATGAAATAGAGGTTAGAGAAACAACAGAGAAAATTACTAAAGGTATGTTGTTGTTTTTTAAGATCAACAAATTCGACAAACCTTTAAGTTGACTGATCAAGAATAAAAAGAAGACACGAGTTACCAAGTTCAAGAGTGGCAGTGGGTACCTCACCGCTGACCTCACAGAAGTAAGCAAGAATAACAAGAAAATACTGTGAACAACTGTATGCCAGTCAGTTAAATAACATGGACAATTTTTAGACAGACTACCAAAACTGACTCAAGAAAAAACTGATACCCTAATTAGATCTACAACAAGCAAAGAGAATGAGTAATAATTTAAAAGCTTACGAGAAAAGCCCAGGTGAAGATGGCTGTAATCATGAATTCTGCTTACCAAATATTTAAAGAAAAATTATGTCAACCCTTCACAAAGTTGTCCAAAAAATAGAAGAGGATGGGACAGTTCTCAGTTCACTGTATGTGACCAGGATTACCCAGATAACCAGACAAAGATATCACTATAGAATTCTATATCATTGCCCCTCGTGAATACACATTGCCACAAACTTTAATAAATTATTGGTAAACTAAATACAGTAGCACACAAAAAGTGAGACATATCCCAGATGTGCAAGATTGGTTTAAGATCCAAAAATCAGTGTAATATCATGTTAATAATATAAAGGTCAAACTCTACACAATCATTTCAATAGATGTGGACAAAGCTTTCGACAAAATTCAGCATAGTTTCATGATTAAAAGAACAAAATAGGAATAGAAGGTAACCTGATAAGGAGCATCTATAAAAGCCACACAGCTAACATAATTAATGGAGAATAATTGAATGCTTTCTCCCTAAAATCAAAGACCAACAAGGGTATTTGTTTTGAAGCTTCTACTCAACTGGAGTTAAGTAAGGTAATAGGAGTACCTTCTATTCAACTGGAGTTTCTAGGCTATAAGCTAAATAAATGAATGAATGGATGGATGAATAAAAATGAATGACATCTGATTGGAAAGGAAGAAGTAAACTTATTCACACATGACATGCTCTTTTATAGAGAAAAGCATGAGGCTTGAGAATTCCACAAAAACTCTATTAGAATGAATAAATAAGGTTATCAGTGTGGTAGGATACAAGAGCAGCGTACAAAAAGTCCATTATATTTGTAAAAAGAAGCAATAAACAATCCAAAAACAAAGTGAAGAAAAGAGTTCCTTTTACAACAACATCCCAAACAATAAAATAGTAATAAATTTAACCCAAGTAGTGAAGAACGTGTATGTTGAAAACTACAAAACATTTTGAAATAAACTAGGAAAGACAGCTAAATCAATGGGAAGATTATCCATGTTTATGAGATATTGTTAAGATGGCAGTACTCCCAAAATGGATTTGTAGATTCAGTGAAATCCTTCTAAAAATCCTAGACTTTGTTTGGCGACATCGACCAACTGATGCTAAAATTTATATGGAAATGCAAAGGACCCAAGAAGAAGAAATAAAGAAAAAGAATAAAGTGTCATATTTCTCAATTTTAAGCATACTACAAAGCTACAGTAATTAATACAGTAGAGTACCGTCATAAGGAAAGACATACACAAATGGTATGGAATTGAATGTAGAAATAAGCCCTTATATTTAAAATCAGTCAACTTTCAATAAGTTTGTCAAGAAGACAATTTGATAGGGAATATAGTCTTCACAACAAATGGTTTGAGACAGCTGGAAATCTGTATGTTAAAGAAAAGATCTTGTTTCTTACCTCCTGTCATAACTGATAATTAACGCAAATGGGTCATAGATCTAAATGTAAGAAAACTATGAAATTCTTTGAAGAAAACACAGGAATGACATTTGGTTAGTCCATAGTTTTTAAGACATGACACCAAAAGCATTAGTGACAAAAAGACAAATTGGTAAAAATTGATCTTTCACAAAATCAAAAACTTTTGTGTGTGTAAGGATCCCATCAAGAGTGTGAAAAGACAGCCCACAGAATGGGAGAATATATTTGCAAATCATGTATCTGATGAAGAACTTTGTTCATATATGTGAACACTTATGACTCAATATTAAAAAGATAAATAATTCAGTTAAAAATGATGAATGATTTGAATAGCCATTTATTTAATGGAGATCTACAAATGACCAATAAACACATGAAAATATGCTCATCTTCCTTAGTCTTTAGGGAAAGGTAAATAAAAACCACTCTAAACCCACTACCATAGTTAAAATTAAAAAATAGACAAGAACTAGTCTTGATACAAATGTGGAAAAATTGGAACCTTCATACATCGCTGGTGGCAATGAAAAATGTTGCAGTCACTTTGGAAAAGCAGTTTGGTAGTTTGTCATTAATGTTAAACATAGAGTAACCTTGTGACTGGGTAATTCTTAGTAGGGATACTGAAGAAAAAGGAAACTATATGTCCATACAAGAACTTGCACACGATTGTTCGAAGCAACATTATTCACAACAGCCTAAGAGTACAACCATCTAAATGTCCATCAGTAGATATCTATGGTGGATGTCTACCATGAAAAATCATGGGTGATAAATCATGAACCATAATGAATAAATAACCAAAAATCGCATATCCGTGCAATGAAATTTTATTCAGCAATAAAAAAGAAATGAAGTATTGATTCATGCTAATGTATTAATCTTTTAAAAATTTATTTATTTAAATTCAAGTTAGTTAATATACAGGGTAATATTGGTTTCAGGAATAGAACCCAGTGATTCATCACTTACCTATGACACCCAGTGCTCATCCCAGTAAGTTCCCTCCTTTGTGTCCATCACCCATTTAGCCCATCCCCCCAACCACCTCCTCTCCAGCAACCCTCAGTTTGTTCTCTGTATTTAAGAGTCTGTTATGGTTTGCCTCCCTCTCTGTTTTTATCTTATTTTGTTTCCTTCCCTTCCCCGATGTTCATGTGTTTTGTCTCTTAAATTCCACATGTGAGTGAAATCATGTGATATTTGCCTTTTTCTGACTGGCTTGTTTTGCTTAGCATAATACACTCTAGTTCCATCTATGTTGTTGCAAATGGCAAGATTTCATTCTTTTTGATCACTGAGTAATATTCCATTGTATATATATACCACATCTTCTTTATCCATTCATCAGTCTTTAGACATTTGGGCTCTCTCCATAATTTGGCTATTGTTTGTAGTGCTGCCATCCCACCAACAGTGCAAGAGGGTTCCCCTTTCTCCACATCCTCACCAACATCTGTTGTTTCTTGAGTTGTTAATTTTAGCCACTCTGACAGGTGTGAGATGGTATCTCATTGTCGTTTTGATTTGTGTTTATCTGATGATGAGTTATGTTCAGCATCTTTTCATGGGTCTGTTCGCCATCTGGATGTCTTCTTTGGAAAAGTGTCTATTCATGTCTTCTGCCCATTTCTTCACTGGATTATTTGGTTTTTTTGAAGGAGGGTGTTGAGTTTGATAAGTTCTATATAGATTTTGGATACTAACCCTTTATCCGCCAAGTCATTTGCAAATATCTTCTCCCATTCCTTCAATTGCCTTTCAGTTTTGCTGATTGTATCCTTCACTGTGAGGAAGCTAATGTGTTAATCTTGAACATATCATACTAAGTGAAAAAAAAGTCATAAAGACTTCCTATGGTGTGATTCCATTTATATGAAATATCCAGAACATGCAATCCACAGATACAGAAAGTAAATTTATGTTTACCTGTTACTGGGGCTGGGGTGGGGGAAGAGGGAATGAGAAATGGCTGTTAATGGGTGTGTGGTTCTTTTGGGGGTGCTAAAAATTTTCTAACATTAAATTGTGGTGATGTTAACATAGCTCTGTGAATTTACTAAAAACCATTGAACTGCATGTCTTAAATAGGAGAATTTTATGACATGTGAAATATATATCAGTAAAGCTGTTAAAAGAAGACAGGTATCATTTATTCAATAGGAGACATTTTTTGTACAAATTTAAGAATAGGGATTAAGAAATATCAATTGCTAATAACTGTTAACAGAGATGATGAACTATCTTTATGATTAAAAAGTAAATTAAAATAAAATGCCATTTCCATTTATTTTTACAAGAACTTAAAAGTTCATTGATGCTCTGTTACATAGTAATGAGAATGTAAATTGAAGCAAACATTTTGGAAGGATTTGAATAGTTAGATAAGATGTAGATTTATGTTTACATATAAAAATATCTCAACATTTGCAAATTCATATGTATATTAACCCAGCAAGTCTGTGTCTAGGAATTTATCCTAAATATCTACAAATAGACAAATATGCAAGAATATTTAATTCTCTGTTGTTTTGGATAGTGACAAAATAGATATAAGATAAATACTGATAATAGTATATAGTTTAAATACGTAATATTTGTTCATAGAATAAGTATACTATGCAGGCATTACATATAAAAGATCTATAATAATGATACAAAATATGATGTAAAAGTGGCAACAAAATCAAGTTGCAACAGAACGGTCTATCATTTGTGATATAAAGTGAATGTTACGTGTGAAAAGAATGCTTTTATATGCATAGAAAATGTCTGAAAAAATACACATGTATCAGTTAAAGGCTGGTACTTCTGGGGGTGGGATGGAAACCTTATTTACTGTATACATATGTAGGCTTATAATTTTATAGAAAATATTTTATTAAAATATTTGAAATTTGTATTGGATTGGTGCCACCTAGTCGAAATATAAATGATTTCCCATAGCTATTGATGTCTACAAAGTGAAAATTCTTTTCTCTTGATATTCCCAATATTTGATCATATAATTTGCATTTGATAAGCTTTATGGCAGTGGAATGGTAACTCCACAGTTATTGCTGACTCAGGCTCCTTATGTCTTTTGGGATTACCATCCTTGCAGATCCCAGGCTTAAGGTCACTGGCATGATCCAAGATGGAGCCTGGAGTCCTAGGCATCACATGTTTTCTTCTTAATTCCAGAGTCTTCTGTTAAAACATGTTCATTCAGAGTGGAGTGTTAATAATCACTATCACAAGAAAAGTACAACCATCCAATTTCTATTGTAACTGTAATGTCAAGGGTTAATAGTGATGTTCACGTTGGCCTTTTCCGCCAATGGTTTGGCAACGCTTTTGGCTTACGAAAAAATGCATTTCATACATTTTTCCGCTATTCAGCAATATTCCTTGTCTATCGGTCCCCTCAAAATTCCTAGTCACTAAACATTGTTCCTGTAATTCCCCATACTTTCATATCTAAAATCTGGGTGTTCCATAGCAGAACATTGGGTTTTGACAGTTGGTACATCATCTCTGATATTCGCATCTGGCGGCATTATGAAGTGACAGGTCTTTCATAATTTCTTTTGAATTCATTCTGGTAATGTTAATCATAAGTGATGAACTTTGTGTATTCTATGGACATAATGGGCAATTCTATATGACTGAGACTCTAATTTTACTCTATACTAATGGGCACTAATTGTAACAATCAGTGATTATGTCAGTTAAAGGCAGTGCTGATGGCGACTGATGACAGCAGCGAAAGCCCTAACACCTTTTTGGAACAGAACTTGGAGCAGCCATTTGCAAAGACGGGAGATCAAACCGGGTTATCAGTCAATTATTTCCCTGCACTCTTTATATTATCATTTTCTTATATTTTTGAACACCACATAGCCTGTTGTTCTTAAATTCTGAAGGCTTTCTCAACTCCCTTTTTTGTCTATTAAAACATTGTTTCTCTTATGGTAGGCACATCCTTCTCAAAACATCAAAGTGACTGATTTAAGGGATTTTTAAGAGAAAAATATATCTGAGAACGATAACTTTGAATGCAATTGTCTTTCAAATTAGGGGCAAGTTATGGCAAAGGGAAGTGAAAGATGACTATATAACCACCGTGGAACATCTCGATTGTGTGCCATGCTAGTCTTCTTGTCTAGTTCCCTATCAATGTTCCGTGGACATTTCAGGGATAAATAAATTTGTGTCCTATCAAAAGGTAGGATCCAGCTCCAAAGTTATAAGATATTTTCAGGAAGGAACATTACTTATCAATTAGGTGCAGAACAAATAGTATTCTTAGGCACAAAATGACATGGGGAAGCAACACAAGTCAAGAGTAAAAAAAAGAGCAAACTTTTACAGAATATTTACTATTGATAGGCATCGCGGTCAGTAATTTTGGCACATAGTCTATGGTAACTCCAACAACAAACTTATATGGAAGTTGAGACTAAGAGAGCTTAAGTATTAAGCAAAAGTATTCAAGGTCACACAGACCACTAGTAAGGGCACACCTCCTAGACACTCAGGAAGATTCAGTTAACTTTGATGTCGTATTCTTCAAGAATACTTCGTTGACTGCTTCGGCCCTGAATGTGGATCTCTGTTTCTAGAGTGTCTTGTGTGTGCCCTTCCCTGTGTTGTCGTGCTAATCACAGTGCGTTGAAACTTTCTCTTGTTGACCTTGGCTCAATTCCAACCTCTCAAAACAATGATGTGATCTTAGTAGTTTTAGTAGCTACAGACCCTTCAGCATATCATTGGACGTGTAGTGGGATCACATTCAACATTAAAGAAGGCAAATGAACAACAAGTGAATGAATGAATAAATGAGTACAGCAAAGATTAATAAGACACGGTGACTATCTTAAGGAACCAAACCCACTAGAGGTGGTCAGGAAAGAGTCCAAGAACCACCAAACTACACAACCTCTTAGCCCTCATCGCTGCCTTGTGTAGTGTGGTTTCCTAGATAGAGACATTTAATTTTAGTGGTTCTTCTTGGATTAGCGTGATTTTACATTACAGTAGATTCACCATGCTATATACTGTACCCCGGATCTCTTTGAAAGGTTAACGAGACATTGCGATTATAAAATTCTTGAAAATCTTTACGAAAAGTACAATTTAAAGGTAAATGAGTATTGCTCAGTTTATTATTTTCTACATTACTGTCAGCCTGAAGCTGATAACAAAATCCACCAAGCTTGAGGTGCCTGTATTCATTTTTAGATTTTCGGGATGAAGGTACCACTAGAAACTATCAAGTTTAGAATGACTTGCAGAAAACGTTGTGATTAGCACGTCAATTTCATTCTATTTTGTGACTTCAATGACATAAATAGTAATATAATATACTAAAATATGTATACAAAAGTATATGTTTGAACTTAAAAGTACGTGTGGTATTTTCTCTCCGTGTGTGTGTGTGTGTGTATTAACAGTGGTTATCTGGGGCGCCTGGGTGGCTCAGTCGGCTGAGCGTCTGACTTCGGCTCAGGTCATGATCTCACGGTTCGTGAGTTCGAGCCCCACGTCGGGCTCTGTGCGGACAGCTCGGAACTTGGAGCCTGCTTCGGATTCTGTGTCTCCCTCTCTCTCTCTGCCCCTCCCCAACTTGCACTCTTGTCTCTCCTTCTCTCAAAAATAAATAAACATTAAAAAAAAGAAAAAAAATAACAGTGGTTATCTTTAAATTAAGTGATTATTGGCTATTTTAAAATTCTCCCTTATCTTTCCTAGCCTTTCCATATTTTTGTTAAGTGTGAATTACTTAAAGTCATGTTTAACATTCTTTGAGCACTTACGAGTGACACTGTGCTGAAATCATTACATAAAATATCCCATCTCGTGAAATATCGCCCCAACCCTGTAATTCGGATATTATCCTTACTTTATAAATTAGGAAGCTATAGTTTAAAGAAATGTATTAACATTCCTGAGGTTAATACAGGAGGGACAGGATTCGATCTGTGAGCCCATGTGAACCCAGAACCCATTCTTTTACCACTACCTACCATATTCAATGAAAAAGAAAAAGGGAGAAATTGAAAGAGGGAGACAGACAGACAGACAGACACAGTCAGTCACTTTGTAGCTGTTATACACTTGTGAGGGAAATATGGTATGGCAAAAAGGTTGGTAAACTGAAGATATGGAGTATGGATCCATCTGGATAGATCTTTTCCCCTAACGTTAACTAATGTGGACGTGAACCAGACGAGGTCTAATATAATATCTTCCAATCTTAAATTGGAGGAGGAAAACAGTGAACCATGTGACAACCACTCTGAGGTATCCAGAGGCTGCGTTTCAGTTGCCATCCCGATGTGTTCACCATTTTCCAGTTTCTACTTGGGAAGACTCAAGTGCAAATAGGTTTTTTTTTCCCCACTCCATTGTACTGTCTTCTCACTTAAGCAGCAAATCTTGACTGCCATTGACAATTTTGTCCTTTTATTTCAAAGAGCTCTTTTCAAGAGGCAAAACTATAGCAGTTCTCAAAGGTGTTCTTTTATTGGGACTCAGTATGAAAAGATCATCTTAAAAAAGAATAAGTTGGAGAGAACGGAAGCTTTTTTAAATGTACTGTATACAGTTTATTATACAGACAGTATAATAAAAAAGAGTATTTAACTAAACATAATTAATATAGTTACGCACCTGTAACGTGGTTCTATAGTTATTTTACAGACATCCCAACTTTTAACTTCTTTTCTTTTTCTTTCACACACTGGTTCTCTGCTGTTTGCCAGACCATTTGGATATCCTAATCTCTATCTTATGCTATGAAAACTCAGATTCTTGTTTACTTTGCCAGTCATTGACCACGGCTCAGTATCTAATGGTCTAAATTCTTCATAAGTTGAGTGGCTCTAAATCTACTTATTTTAGTCCTGATTTACAACATTATCATGAATGGCACATCAGACTTCTTCCTACTTCCCTCTAGAGTGTACTTGTTAAATATGCCTAACGTAAATGCCTGGGAACAGCTAGCTTATTTCTTTGTCCATCTGCCATGCAAAGCAGCCCTCATATGCTACTCCAATATTTTGCAAGAAGAGGAAGCCTTAAGAATAATATTGCTGTAGAAAGTCTTCTCCTGTTGGTCAAGAGATTGCTCATCTACGGTTACTTCCTGCTCATACTCGGTAGATCTCACAATCGCTCTGGAGTGACCTGCATTTTATATGCCCATGAATTTGTTGGCTCCAACTATAGAACCTTTTTGTATTGCCCAGTTTTGCGAAGACCAGGTATAAGACTGTGTGGTTAACTTGTTCCGTAGATGGTTTGGATTTATGACTAAGCGAAGAGGTTCTTACCAATAAAAAAAAAATCCATACAGTTTTGGACTTAGACCTTATCAAAGGAGAACAAAGCATCTTAAGGCTCCCTTCCTCCACTGTGAGCCAATGGGAGATGGTGAATGCCAAGACTTGGCTCCTTGAGAAGGGCAGTGGTGTGTGTGTGTTGGGGGGGGGCGGTCCTCCAAGCTGTTTCACAGTCCAGGGCTCCGTTCGGGAGTGATCTAAAAACCCTGAAGCTCAAAGTCATCAGAGGAAACTCTGGTAAAAACAACTTGATAAATGTTTTGACACTGTATAGACTCCTTGTAACCACCCAGACAGGAGAACAGCTCCTGGCAACTTGACTATCACAAGAAAGCTAGACCCACCAGTTTCATGCAGTGCTTCTGCTAAAATCGAGGGGTCACAAATCAGGGAGATCTTCAGAGGTCTCATTTAGCAGCCATCCACATAACGTGAGACTGGTTTTTGTGACTTTCCACACTTACAGGAAGAGACGCTGTGTTTCCATAACGCTTTAAAAACTGAGACGAGAGGGGGAATTGTATACCTCAGCACAAGCAGAAGGACTTTGTGTTAATGATTTATTAAACATCAAACTGAAGGCATATTTATATTTATCTCTTAAAATTTGAATAGAAATTCAGCTGCTTAAATGGTTTAATGCATAGGATTAGGACCTTCAATCCATTTTTTTAGCTTTCTGGTTCTAAATGTGCTACTTTATACTAAATTTATACACACAGCATTTTCCCTACATCTGTATTTATTTTTACATATTTATCATAGTTTCGCTTCAAAGATATTTTTGTCACTATAAATAGAACTATTTAAATCTCCTATGTATTTGACTTAAGAATAAAGTTTAAAACTTAAAAAAAAAACCTAGCTCTTTTCTTTTTTTATCTTTTAATAGAGAGAGGGAGCGAGGGAACTACTTATTTGTGTGTGTGAAAGTGGGGGAGGGGCAGAGGAATAGAGAGAGAATCTTAAGCAGGTTCCACACTCAGCGCGGAGCCCCATGTGGGCTCCATCCCACGATCCTGGGATCGTGACCTGAGCTGAAATCAAGAGTCTGACGTTTAACTGACTGGGCCACCCAGGCACCCCTTTGGTTCTTTTCTTCAAGCGTGTGGTGGGCACCAAGAAGTTCTGGATAAGATTAGGGCTGGAAAGGGGCAGCTGGGTGGCTCAGTCTGTTGAGCGTGTAACTTTGACTCAGGTCATGATCTCTCCTTCCGTGGGTTCGAGCCCCGTGTCGGGCTCTGTGCTGACAGCTCAGAGCTTGGAGCCTGCTTCGGATTCTGTGTCTCCCTCTCTCTCTGCCCTCGCCCCCTGCCTCTGGTACTCTGTCTCTCTCTCTCAAAAATAAAATAAACATTAAAAAAAAAAAAAGAGGTTAGAGTGGGAGAGAGCCAAAGCATAAGAGACTCTTAAAAACTGAGAACAAACTGAGGGTTGATGGGGGGTGGGAGGGAGGGGAGGGTGGGGGATGGGTAGTGAGGAGGGCACCTTTTGGGATGAGCACTGGGTGTTGTATGGAAACCAATTTGACAATAAATTTCATATATTGAAAAATAAAAAAAAATAAAATAAACATTAAAAAAATTTTTTTTAAAAGATTAGGGCTGCAAAGAAGAAAAGTGAAAGAAATGGTAGTTAAATTTGAAGAATGTTCAATCTACTTGCACAAATAAATGGGAACACATTGGAAACGTGTTTGGGCAGTCTCCAGGGTAGCCTAGTCTGAAAGGTCACCCACCACCTCTTACTCAGGGCAGTGAAGGGAATTGTTTAGAATGGAAGTTGAGGCTGTGGGGTTGGCCATTAAGCATGAGAACAATGAATGAAGTTTTTCCATCTTAGAGTCTTGTCAGATAGAAGAGAGTGAACAGTTTTAGTCCAGACCAGGAAGCAAATTGAGAAAAGAATTTACAAATGGATGAAAGGGAAAGACTTGACTCTGATAACGGAAGAAATATGCCTCTGATTTCCCAATCGTTTATTCTTCAGAAATTGGACATCGACTGGAAGAAACAGAGATAATGAGTCTGGGGAAAGGGACAAACAGAGGAATATAGCATCTACTTCAAATACGAAAAAGTCCCATAAAGTAGAAATGGGTGTAGCTTTGGCCAGACGATATAACTAGGACCAATGGGTAGAAGAGATAGGGAGGCGGATTTTAATTTAATAGCGGGAAGACTTTCCGTTAGAAATCTCCAACACCACAATAGGCTGCTGAATGAATTCAAGAAGATGTGTAGAAGCAAATCTCTTACCATCTGTATAAGTGCTGATAAAAGGATCGGTAAATTACTTGGAAGCTTGTTCCAAAATATGTTCTCTGTGGGTCTTTTGATTTTAAGACTCCCAATCTAGTAAGAGCAATCGTCTGAGATTGCATTGACAACAATGTGTAATCATAGGGAGAAACTACACTCTTCACAATTTCTTATGCTGCCCAGAGCCAGTGTTTACGGGGGAGGTGGGGAAGAGTGAAATGATCCGGGGGACACCAGGAAGGGCTACAGTGAACGGTGATAGCAACACATGAGGGATTTGGATAAACAGACAAATTGTAATCATTAGCATACATCAACCATCTGCGTATCCAAATTCTACCCATTTTTTAAGGTCTAGTTCAAAGCCTAGATGAAATATTCCCTTAAGGAATACCTGCCTAACCTTTAGCAGCTCCTAGGAGCAAGCACCATTCCAGGCAATGCTATTTCAGTTGCAGTCTGATTTTCCCTGAAAACCTGAAGATTATTTAATAAAGATTTAAAATACTCAAGTACTGTTGTTTTAAAAGCTCTGCAGCTGATTTTTCTGATCACCAGATAGCATTTTGTGTTAATTTTTACTTTTCCTGCCCTCGATAATCTCAGTTCTTAGATGCTTGATGATAGTGATTCCACTTAATCTTCTTCCTCTAAACACTTGTCCTTGTTGTTTGGGTATAATTAAGTTTCCAGGTTGCTTAGGAAACTAAACCTAGGCAGCAGCTGCCAAGGCTTAACAATGAGGTCCCAATCCAATTCAGCATCCTTTGTCAGAGGTTAAATGGACAACCGTTACTCTTTCAGAAGAACTATTTTTTTTTAACAGCGTATTTAACTTCAATTTAAAATATATATTTTGCAATGTAATAGTGCAGCAAACCCTTTTGAATTTCCCTGAGACTTGCTAAAGGAAGAGATGCCACAACCTCCGATTCTGGGATGTAACGAGCCATTGTATCAGATGCAAACAGCACTGGGAACCTGGCTGGGCGCGGGTGAGATCGGCGCTATGTTTCCAGGAGTTCCAGCATCTCTGGACAGGCAAATGAAAACCACCTGCCAGAGCGATGATACCCAGGAGCCTTCTGCGGGCCAGGCAACCAGAGTCAATTGTTTCTAGAAAATGAAGGAAAAAAAAGAGTTCGGCCTCATGGAAATTAAAATGGTTCGAGAGATGAACGACATAAGGATAATGGCTTCAGCTGTGGCTTTAGCGGAGTTATCAAGCTTTCACAGGCACTTTTTTCTGCATGTTTTATCATCATAATTTTGAGTCGTTTATTAAGCAGTTACTTGTTTGTATCACTTCCTAGACACAATATGAAAAAGTGTACAGATTCCCCTTCAAGTAGCTCAACATTATCGACTCTTATTTGTGCCATTTGTGTGTGCGCACGTTAATTTACTCGTTCTGTGTGTGTCTGCCGGATGCCAAGTGTGTAATAAGAACTATGCCAGGTACAGAGTGACACAGAGAGAAGCGAAGCATGGCCGTCATCTCGGGGCCCTTGAAGACCGCCAAGCGGACAAGTAATAAGGCCACAGTGGGACCATGATACACCCTTCGGGGCCCAGCAAGGTGAGGTCACTGATGACTTTGGAAAAGCAACCTCAGTGGAATGATGAGAGCAGCCATCGTATCGCATTGGTTTGAAGAGAGGACAGGAGGTAAGGCGTGGAGTCAACGTATGCAAATAACTCTCAAGAAGGTCTGATATGAAGGCTGTGAGAGGAAGAAGAAACATAGCCGAAGGAGGTGGGGGAGGGGTTTAGAAAGGAAGTGTTGTTATTGTTTAAATATAAACCCTATAAATAAATAAATTCATCCCCGTTGGCACTGTGGCACTAAATACATTGAATTATAATCATTGCTTCAAAGCCTACCATCTACACTCCATTGTGAGCTCATCAAAGTTAAGGAACACATTTTATTCAACTTTGTACCCCAAATAGCTATCACAATGGGACACAGAAGCATTAAAATACCCTTTTTGAATTTATTTCGATGTCAAACTGTGTTTTGGAAAAATAGAGAGATTCGTGAGATTAAAATAAAACAAAAGGAAAGAAAGTTTAAACAATGGTTTGTGTCACCTAGTGGCAACAGTTTAATCTTTGAGATATTGTTTGACAGGGAAATATATAGCCAGAAAGAAATGTAGCCTGGATTGACTGTATGTGTGGGTGTGTGTGAGGTGGTGGTGGTGGGGGGGGAGCAGGTAGGGGGTGAGGGTCACAGGTAGGATGGTAAGTTTAGAAATTATTAGATGAGGGGTGCCTGGGTGGCTTAGTCAGTTAAGCATCCGACTTCAGCTCAGGTCATGATCTCGAGGTTCATGAGTTTGAGCCTCGCATCGGGCTCTATGCTGACAGCTCAGAGCCTGAAGCCTATTTCAGATTCTGTGCCTCCCTCTCTCTCTCTGCCCCTCCCTTGCTCATGTGCTGTCTCTCTCTCTGTCTCTCTCTTTCTCAAAAATAAATAAAACACCAACAAAAAAATTTAAAGAAATTATTAGATGAAAGGACAGGTTATCTTGAAGAGAAAATGGTAAGATTTCTCACAGAATGGAGGAATGGGGGATGTGGTAAACCCTTCCTCAGCAAATAGCCATTTAACTGGAGAAAATTATTTCAAATAAAAAAAAAGATGCTATCATTTAACATCTCTAGAAATTGTCCTGAGAGCATATAGCAAATGGAGGCCTATTCTTAAGAAAATCTGTTAAATCTCCCAGACAGCAGCAAGAATCCATGGCATTTGAGCCATGACCGTCATCCCTCCTACACCGAGCTAGCGTTTACGGAAACTGCTCGGAGAACTTCAATCCAGATGAGTGTGGTCAACAAAAAGGGAATTCCCCGTTATTCCAGCTCCCAGTCTGGGACTACAGATTTGCTCTGGGAGGGGCAAGCCACTAGCATTGCCATCTCTCCCAGTCCCACTGTTGCAGAAGCTCTATCCCACATAAGCAGGAAGACAGGGCTCTCTTCTTCTGCCCAGTCTCCACTAGTAGGGCAGAAGCTTACCCCAGGTGCAGCAGGTTGAGAACACTGGGCTCTGATCCTACCTCCTCCAGGTCACTCATATGGTGGACGTTCCATGTTGAGAGGGGCAAGCCAAGAACACCACTGCCATCAGCCCCCCGAGTGCCTGTCTGTAGAGCAAGGGTGTATGTGATACCAGCATAGGAATAGACACATTGATCCATGGACTACAATTGAGAGTGCAAAAATATATCTTTACATTTATAGTCAATTGAGTTTTGATGTAGGAACCAAGGCATTTCAATGGGGGAAAGACAGTCTTTATAGTGACAAATGATGATGGGACAAATGGGTATGCACATGCAAAAGAAGCAATTTTGTCCCCCCCTTTACACCGGATACAAAAATTAACTCAACGTGGGTCATAGACTTAAATGTAAAAGCTAAAATTATAAAATCCTTGGAAGAAAATATAGGAGAAAATCTTTGTGGCTTTGAATTAGGCAATGCCCTCTTAGATATAGTGAGGCTATATCCAAGAGAACAAGTGAAAAAAGAAAAAAGTGTATAAATTGGACTACACCAAAACAAAAAATTGTGTGGTGCAAATAATATCTTCAAGAAAGTGAAAAGACAACCCTCAGAGTGTGGAAATATTTGGAAATCACATATCTGATAGGGGATTCACCTACAAAATGTATTTAAAACTCATACAACTCAATAAAAAATGAAATAAGCTAATTTAGAAATGGGCAAAGGATTTGCGTAAACATTTCTCCAAAGAAGACATACACAAATGGCCAATAAGTATATGAAAAAATGCTCAAGACAGTTAGCTATTAGGAAAATGCAAATCAAACACACAATAGATACCAGATACTACTACACCCATTAGAATGGTTACTATTACACACACACACACACACACACACACACACACACACAGAAAATAACAAATATTGGCAAGGATGTAGAGAAATCGGTAACTTTGTATTAATGCTCTTGAAATGTAAAACTATTTTGGAATATAGTTTGGCATTTCTTTAAAATGTTAAACATAGTTACCATATATGATCCAGGAATTCCACAACTAAGCATATACTCATGAAAATTGAAAACATACGTCCACACAAAGACTTGTGTACCAATGTTTACAGCAGCATCATTCATAATAGCCATAAAGTAGAAACAACCTAAAAGTCCATCACCTGAGGATTGGTAACTAAAATGTGGCATATACATAAAATGCAACATTATTCGGTAATAAAAAGGAATCAGATCCACGTGAACACATTCGCGAAAACATGTTGCATAAAGACACCCAGTCACAAAAGGCCATATATTTTCTGATTCTGTTTATATAAAAAGTTCTGAAGAGGCAAATTTGCAGACTGGGAGTAGATTAGCAGTTGTTTAAGGCAGGGGTGGGGAAGGATAGGAATGGGGAGTGATTGCTAGTGTCTAGGAGTTTCTCGGCGGGGGGGGGGGTGAGGCAAATATTCTAAACAGATTATGGTGATGGTCGCATGACTCCCTGAATATACTAAAACTACTGCCTTATACATTTTAGACGCGTGGTTTCTGTGCAATGCGAATTATACCGCCAAGATGGTGAAAAAAAGAAAATACTCAGGTTAGTGGAAAATCATAAAGGTAAGCAGAGAGCTGGGATTGTATAAAACGATTTCAGAGAATGGCAGGTTGTGCAACCGGCTGGAGAAGATGATGAGTGTGTGTTGGGGGCGGGCGATGCCTAGTGAGAAAGTAAATTAGAAATGCAGAACGCAGACACATGTCTGCCCGTGGAGCGCACTCTGATGACGTCACTCTGCTTAATGAATAATGGGAATCAATGAAAACTTCTGAGCAGGAGAGTAATGCGATCCCAACAGCGCTGTAAGAAGATTCATTTTGGCATGGTGGGATTTTTAGTTTAGACACACATCATTCTTGCATTTTAAAACACCATCATTATATGCCAACATTATTTCTCTCTCTCTCTCTTCTTTTTTTTTTTTTTTTTTTTTTTTTTTTTGGTCAATACATCCCTTCTACAGGAAACAAGCTTACTGCTTTGCCATTTTTCATATTTAAACTGTGTATATCTTTCCTTATTCAATTCACCCCAATTGGAACTTGCTCTTGCCTGCCCTCTACTATATTTTGAGGCCCAGTTTGAAACACGTTTCTCTGGGAACCTTCCACAATTACTCCTCTTGAGCTCAGATCACTATATCTCTCATTCAGCTTATGTGCATTCAACGTGAGGTCGGCGGTTGACGTATCACTGTGCGTAACAACTGTTATTCACTTACAGATAATGTATCTATCACAAATATAACTAATATTTATCATATGTACGTATAATCATGTCATTTTAAGTATACGTTTTCCTACCATAAATTGAAGGCTAGCATTGCTATTTTAATTTCTGCGGAATGTGTCCTGGGCAGTCATAATACAGGATTCAGTGTCTAAGAGGTTACTCAAAAATGTTCTAGCTAGCAAAATCCTCAGGGAGGGTCACATTTCCTTGGTATCCTGTTCCTTCAGATCATTTGACCAAATCTAATTTTCTCTGTGCGACGTTTAATGGCTATATTCTCCATTTTCAGAATGTGCTATCCATAATATACACTTCCCAGATGGTCCTATTGTTACAATAATATTACAGACAAGTTACATCTTCCTAACTAACTTTCTTTCCTTCTGACACCTTCTGACTGGTGCTGCATCCCAATTGCCATGGCCTGGTAATGACACAAGTTGCTTGGAAAACTAAATGCTATGTTATTGTGACTCCATTGCAGGTGCTGAGAACAACTACATTAGGCACAAAGGGACCACTCCTTCAATGTCATGTTCAGGAAGTAGAGACTGCAGCCTGTTGGTTGCCACTTGGATTTACTAATAAGCACTTCTAGTTAGGGAGACAAACGGCCATCATAATCTTTCCTGGTGCATGAGACCTATAACAGATGGAGCTTCTTGGGAGGAAAGAGTACCTCACACATTTAACCAAGACCCAGGGCACATCACTGAGGTCCTAGCTTTGCTCTGCCTGAATGAAGTCCATATCATAAGAAACTCCTGAATGGACCCAAAATATCATTTTGTTCATTTTGACCAAATAACAAAGAATAAAGTGATTTTTACGTTCATTTCTGTGTCTATCACAACTTAATGCCTGGGACAGAATCTGATTTCTCTAACAAAGAACTCACCTTAAATTGAGGAGACTTTGACTAGTTTCAAATTCTTTATATACATTTATACACAAATACACACACACACACACACATACACACACACACGCATACAATATACAGTAAAACCTTGGTTTGCGAGCATAATTCTTTCCAGAAACATGCTTGTAATCCAACGCACTTGTATCTCGAAGGGAATTTCTCCCTATGAAATAACGGAAACTCAGATGATTCGTTCCACAACCCAAAAATATTCATACAAAAGTGGTCACAATACTGCAGTCTAATATAATACAGAATAATAAAGAAAATACAAAATATAAAGAAAAGTAAACAAATTAACCTACCCTTACCTTTGAAAACATTCATGGCTGGTGGGAGGGAGACAAGAGAGAGGAGGGTTATTGTGTAGGACGACTTCTACTCTCACTAGCAGAATCCCCGCAATCTATAGACTCAATGGAATCTTTTTCTTTTCATGCAACTTTAACAAGGAACCTATCCAATGACGCTTGCTTTTGCCTCCTTTTGAGAATTTTGCAGAAATGTGAACATTTCACTGATGATCACCCATAATCCTTCAGTGAGCGCGAGAGAGAGAGAGAGAGAGAGAGAGAGAGATGAACCATTGGCTCAGTCGTGATCACATGACATTCGGCATCATGTACTACTCGTATTGCAAAGACATCGCTCGTTTATCAAGTTTAAATTTATTAGAAAAGTTTGCATGTCTTGTGGGACACTTGTAGAACAGGTTACTCACAATCCAAGGTTTTATTTTATATATATATATATATCAGTAAGTTTATACAGCTTGTGTGTGTGTGTGTGTGTGTGTGTATACACACACAAGTTCAAATTTTTTAAAGCCTGGTTATGAAAACAAAATGAACTAAGGCTAGAAAATTGACTGACAAATTAATATATTCCATAGATAAAAGTTAACATTATTTTATAAGATGAACAATGTCAAGTATATATTTTAGAGTAAAAAAAGAGTCCAAAGTAAATGCTGAAAGATTGTCTTAAAAGAGGCCTTGAGTCATTTAACCTTTGTTTTCTTCATGAGGTAAACCAACACACAAGCACTTAAATATGAATTCTGTAGCCATGACATTTATCAAAAAACATGGGAAGCCATGTTCTTTTTAAGTGCAATGAGGTAAGTTCAAAGAGGCCACACCTTGGAATCAGACGTCAGTGCAGATGCTGGGGAACAGATCCAGCTATCGGAGCTAGAAGGAAGTCTTGTCAAAGGTCATGGTGGTACATAATAGGTGGCACTCCTACCGAACCATTGGCACGAGGAAGATTCAGCTGGTGTGCCAGGGTGTATCCACCGGCATCCTATCCATGGCGATGGGTTAACAAAGAGGAGACAGGATCTGTAAAGTCAAGTCAGTTACGTCTACGGTAGTTGACAAGGTCTCAGATACCTAGTTGGGATACATACGTAATTTTGTGAACTTTCTAGTAAATCCCTAGAGGTGAGTCTTATTATCACCACTATTTTATAGATGAGGAAATTGAGGCACAGATACATCAAACAACATGGTCAAGGTAAGAAAAAAATTCTTATCCAGGCATCGGGTTCCAGAACCCTCGCTTTTAACCACTGCATTATACCCTCAGTCCCACGAACAACCCCAGAGCGAGACTATCAAAAAAGATAACTTCATGCTGTCTGATGTCCACTATCATAGAAACGGATTCCCAGTAGCTGGAGACAGTGACCTTAAATCGGAGGTTTATTATTGATTTTAGTGAAGTTCAGGTGTGAGCTATGAAAAACAATTTCAGGATCAGCTCTAAACTATAATGAGGAGGCAGAATCCGAAAATAAGGAGAGAGTGGTGTGCAAGATAAGCGAAGCTCCAGAAATGGGTTGGGGCGTGATGTCAGGAAATGGGCGTTAGTTGATGAGGCCAAGACCTAAGGGGGAGGCATAGAACAGGACGAGGCTGGAGAGTACTTGATCCAAAAGATGTGATTTGCGTTTGTAAAATACCTCCTGCCTGAGGTAAGCACTGGATGGGCAGGGCTGGCCTCACTGGCAGGGAGAACAGGTAAGCAAGACCATTATTCTCTTTCCTCGGTCGAATAGGACCCCTCTCTTTTCAGATCTCCTGCTCTGGTTTCATTAACATTATTCTCTTTCAGAGACAGTTATGATTCAATGAATATAGGCCCCCAAATCTTCACGTGTGTGTAAGGATCAGACACAACCCCCAAGTTCAGCCATTCAACCTTATTGTGGCACACATTCCGGGGGGAACTGACTGGTAATTTTGTAATTGTACAGAAGTATCCTGGAGAGGTGGTGAGCTCAGGAATTTTCCAATATTCAACAATATACAATAAATCATGCTTTGAAAGCTTCCCTTCCTGATGGCACATTCAGCAGATTTCCACATTTCCTCAAAGGGGCTCTGAATTACTCCCCCAACTTTCAAAGAAAAGAACTAAACTGGAAATATACAAAATAGATCTTAATGAAAGGGACTCTTTTTCTGCACACCAGTGTCAGCTTATGTGTACTGCACATAGAGATATTTTAATAATCTGGGTGAGATGGCTCAGGGCACCGCCCCGGGGCTTCTGGATTAGGTTGAACCCAATGAGTCACTTAATTCAGAAATATCTTAGGGGGTCCTCTGTATATAAATGTTCATTTTAATTCAGCAAATATTTCTTTTGCTCCTCATACTAGGTATTAAGAAAATAAGATGATTAAGACATGACTTTTTCTGTATTTGCCATGATTGGCTAATTATTTTTACAAAGAAACTGCAAGTTTAATTTTCTCTCATGTGAAAGTAGGGTAAGGAGTGTTGAGCTACTATGTAGTTTGAGATTTCAGAGACTCAGGCCCCTTTTACTTGTTTACATTGACATATTTTTTCCCTTATTGGCATGTGCTTTGCACATAGGAAAGTGCACGGATCTGAAATGTATGGTCCAATAATGAGTTTTGACAAATTTACACATGCTTGAAATCAATACCCAAATCAACATATTATTTCCATCATTCCAGAAACTTCCTACGTTATTTTCCAGTTAACATTTCACTCCAGACTCACAGAAATAAACATCGTGCTGCTTTTTTAGCCATAGACATCAGTTTTCCCTGATTTTTGGCTTCATATAAATGGCATAATATGTTATCGTTTTCTATCTGGCTTCCTTACTTCAATATAATGCTTTAGAAGTTAATTCATGTTGTTGCAAATAAGGAACATGCAACATACAGTTCATTACTCTTTATTGCTGAATAGCGTCCCACTGTATGAAAACAAACCACAATTTGTTTATCCATTTTCCTATAGATGGCACATCTGGGATTTCAGTTTGGGGCTACTGTGAATGAAGATCCTCGTGTGGACCTGGGCTTTCATTTATCTTGGCTAAATTACCTAGAAGAATTGATTATAACATAGGTGCTGCTTACGTTTATAAGAAACTACCGAAAGATTTTAAGATGGTTCTACCATTTAGGGTTTTAACAGCAGTGTATGGAAATTTCAGTAGCTGCACATTCGCATTAATATTTGATATTGTTAGAGTTAAATTTTGGCCTTTCTAGTGAGTGTGCGGTGATACGTCTTTGTGGCTTTAACTAGCATTTCCTCTATGGCTAATGATGTTAAACTCTTTTTTTTTTTTTTTTTTTTTTTAAATTTATTTTTGGGACAGAGAGAGACAGAGCATGAACGGGGGAGGGGCAGAGAGAGAGGGAGACACAGAATCGGAAACAGGCTCCAGGCTCCGAGCCATCAGCCCAGAGCCTGACGCGGGGCTCGAACTCACAGACCGCGAGATCGTGACCTGGCTGAAGTCGGACGCTTAACCGACTGCGCCACCCAGGCGCCCCATTAAACTCTTTTTTATGTGATTTCGGACCATTCATATATTTTCTTTTATGAAGTGTCTTTCAAACTGGGTAATGTGTCTTTTCGTTTTTAATTGATTTGTTGGAATTTTTTATATATTCTGGATACAAATCCTTTATCAGATACGTGTGCTGTAAATATTTTCTTCAAGCCTGTGACTTGTTTTTTTTTTTTTTTTCATTTTCTTATTGTATTTTTGGATGAATGGAAGTTTTCAAATTAGATGAAGTTCTGTTCATCAACTTTTTATTTAATCTATTATGTCCTTCAAAGGATATCTTTGTACTTCGAGATTTTGAGGGTATAATCCTATGTTTTCTTCCATAAGCTTAAAATTTTTAGCATTACGCTTCTCTTATCTATCTCAAATAAATTTTATATACGCTGCGAAGCAGGAGTCAAGTTTATTTTCTTTCTGTATGGATATCCTCTTTCTCTATGTGTGTGTGTGTGTGTGTGTGTGTACATATATATACATTATATTCTTGTATGTAAATCTATGTATTATATATCCATATAAAGATGTATTTATATCTATAGGTGTGCGGATATATAGGTATATCTCCAGTTGGCCCTACAACCATGACTGAAACACTCAACTTTTCTCCACTACTATATAGGGCCATCTTTATGGGTGTGTGTGTGGATTCTCTTTCTTGTTCTATTGATTTGCTTATTCTCGTGCCAATGTCACACCATCTGAATTATTGTAAGTTCTCCCATTTTGTTCTTCCTCAAGATTGCTTGAGTTGTCTTGGTCCTTTTCATTTTCAGTTGGAATTTGATTGATACGATACTGAATGTAGAGATCAACTTGAAGCGAAATGACATTTTTATAACATTGAAATTTCTAATATAAGAACTTAATACACACCTTTATGTCTTTATTTTTCTCAGTAACATTTCATAGTTTTCTCCATAGAGGTTTTACATAACCTCTTGTAATTATCTCTAAGGATTCAATTTGGGGTGTTATTTTCAACTGTAATTTTTGGGGAACTTAAAAAAATGTGTTCTTGAAGTATAATCGACATACAACATCATCAGTTTCGGGGGTGCAACGTACTGATGCGACATTTCTATACATTACTCAGTGCTTGCCACAATACGTGTAGTCACCACCTGTCACCATACAATGTTAACACAACATTATTGATTATATTCCCTCTGCTGTGCTTTTCGTCTCTATGACTTTTATTTTATAACTTGAAGTTCGGACCTCTTCACCTATTTTACCCATCCCCCCTCCCCTGACAACTACCATTTGGTCCTCTGTGTGATGGGGGGTGGGAGGGAGGGGAGGGTGGGTGATGGGTAGTGAGGAGGGCACCTTTTGGGATGAGCGCTGGGTGTTGTATGGAAATCAATTTGACAATAAATTTCATATTAAAAAATAATAAATAAAAAAGAGTCTGCCTTTTTGTTTCTTTGTTCAGTTTTAAAAATATTTCACTTTTGTATTGTCTCTTCCCCGCTTTAATTTTACCCTGGAACACACTATTTTGTTATTTTCTATGCCCTTTCATATTTGAAGATGCTTGACTAAGGAAAGGGAGAGAGATAGGGTGGTAGTTAGGAGATTAAGATTTTTGGTTTTATTTATGTTGCAGTCATTCTTGATGAATATGCTAATAGTCTGAGGTGACAGAACTAGTATTTCAGGAGAGGTCGAAGATATACGACAGGGTGGGTAATAACTGGTGTCTATATGGAGGCAGAAGAACTTTGGAAAAGTGGCACATTTAAAAAAAATTTTTTTAATATTTATTATTTTTGAGATAGAGAGAGACAGAGAGCAATCAGGGAAGGGGCAGAGAGAGAGAGAGAGAGAATCCAAAGCAGGCTTCAGGTTCCGAGCTGCCAGCACAGAGCCCGACGCGGGGCTCGAACTCACAGACCGCGAGATCATGACCCGAGCTGGAGTTGGCCGCCCAACCGATTGAGCCACCCAGGTGCCCCAAAGTGGCACATTTTGTTTTAAGAGGTAGGATGAGAAGACTGTTAACTAGACTTATTGGGGTGCTCATTTCACAATATAAACAAATGTCAAATCGTTATGTTATACACCTGAAACTAATAGCATGCTGTATGTCAATTATACCGCAATTAAAAATAAAAAGAAGACTGCAAGGAGGGAATATGTAGGTGTGCTTATTTCGGTAATTTGCAGGTAACTGCTCAGAAGTCAAAGCTGTTCACTTAAGATGGCTTCAAGTCTCCGGATGACGTTGTGCAAGAACCCATCTCCTGAAAGTGAAGAGAGTGATGGATGAGCAAAGACTGGAGGAAAGAGGTGAAGGTGGGGAGCGGTCACTGAGGAAAACGGGCAAGGAGATGGGTCAAGGACAAGTGGGCAGAGTGCAGCTAAGTTTGGAGACCATGGACTGGTTGCAGCCCCAAACCACATGATTTCTGGTTTTTCTTAGCAGTGCCCATTGCTAAAAGAAAGGCACAGAGACTCCAGGTGTGATGGAGAATTTGGGCTCCTCTGGGAAGGAGCTCAGGAAGAAAGCCACGGGGGGTTGAAAGTATTAGTGAGAGAGAGGTTCCAGTGACCCAACTCGGAATCCCAGTTGATGGAGACAACTTTCTTGAGTGACCAAGAAAATGGAGAGCCTATGGTGTTGAAAAGTCGATGCGGTAGTGGAGAGCTCATTGAACCTCTGGGAAGAGCGAGTTGCCACCATTGTTGCCGTAGTTTGAGGGGAGGGGACAAAGAGTTTCCCTTCACACCAGATCTTCTTCACCGACCAACCAGCTCTCCGAAAATCATCACACTGTTGTCACCCTTAATAACATACGAAAATCAGGTCACATGACAATCTGTCAACCATATCCATGCCCCTGGAGGCAGAGTATTTGAAACTAGGTCTGTCCCAGAACATCTGGGAAGCTACACTTTCCCTGGCTATGGAACTCTGTCCCCCCAAAGATGTCGAAGACTGTTTCAATGCCCCGAGGCCCAATGCTGTTCATCCACAGAACCAGGGGAATCACGTGTGCATGAACTCACCAGGGGGAGAGGTAAAACGGGTGGATGAGGGGTGCTCTGGTTTGCCTTTCAAGGAGGGTTTACCCAAAGCTCACAGATCTGCCCACCCCCACCAGCTACAGCTCAACCTGGCTCTAATTAGCAAAACCCTGGGGTTTCCCTAGCAACTGTGAGGGGCTTTGAGGGATACACCGGGCTCTGCTTGGTTGCTAGGGAAACAACAGCAGGGGGCACTGGGGAAGCTAGGCAGGGCTGGTAGCTGCTGCTGGTGAGGTACACATCCTGTGGGAGGAAATTTCCAACTACTGAGATCTCAGTCTGGCACATTTCATTCTCCCTGGAATCATCAGTTACGAGCAATTACAAGCCAAAGATTCTTGATTTTAGAATGAAGCCTGAAAGCATTTTCTCTCCACTCACCTTTCCTCTGTCAGATTGTGTGTGTGTGTGTGTGTGTGTGTGTGTGTGTGTGTGTAAGTGATTGGCAGACAATAATGATAAGATAACTAAACAAACGGGATTTACCCCTGATAAGATGAAGGTTGCCTCTTGAGATGCGGGACACCTGAGCGGCATCTGATGGGAGATGCTATTGGGGAAGGGCTCCGCAAAGTTTGAGAGATGTCTCCCATTATTGCAGAACAACGTAGGAAAACTTCGCAGACTCAAACAAGAAAGGCAATTAGTTTCCTGTTTGGAAACAAAGAGACATCTGTGCAAAGTATGCTAGCATATTCACAAGGGGCAGGTACTGTACATGAGCAATGCATTCCAGCTGTACACCCTCTCCCCTTCTTCACCCCAGTCCAAAAGCTCCAGTTAGTTTCAAGAGGAATTATTCACCACCATCCAAGGAAAGGACAGATGCATTAATAACCGATTCCAAACCTGCTCAAGGGCGCGGGAAAAAGATGTGCTGTAGGCCCCAATTACCATATTTGTATTGAATTTGAAAAGATTTGGGGGATTCCTGGAACCTCACAAATGGACAGGATCCTCATTACACTGAAAAGAGAACTGACGTCTATGGACATTAGTAACTTACACGAGTCACAAAATAGGTAACCGAAAGAGAAGTTGGATACGTTCTGTATGACAATACTAATTACACTACGTACTGAACAATTAATCTGTTGGCCGCCCTTTACATATACAGCCTCATTTAATGCCTGTGATCATCCAGAAAAAGATGTCTTACTATCCCTCTTTCATAGAAAAGAGAACAGGCTCGGAGAAGTATTATGTAAATTACTCCTGGTCACACAACTAGTAAGGGCTAGAAACTGGCAGCGCCAGGTGTATGTGACTCAAAGATCCAACCATTTTTCACTATGACTCAGCACCTCTGACCTCAGAGTCTGGGTGTCTTTCATCGCCTGGTATGAAGGGCCCTGCATGGTTACATATTTGCTATGGAGAAGTCAAAGCTAAAATTACAAACATTTGAATAGTGTCCTAAAGACACAACTCTCTCTGGTTTTCTGCCTTTACTTGAGGGGTGATGGGAAGTAAATTTCTACCACCTACCTCTTGTGGCACAAATTTCCCACCTTATTCCTGATCTTGATCCTGAACTGTGGCTCCTGACCTTGTCATGCTTGGCCCTCCCTGTGAATGCCATCCCTTTCCATATGTTAAGCCCAACTTTGACATCCCAACACCCCAGCCGTATTACAGATTATTTACCTCTCATTTTACTCTCTAAGACTTTGAACTGTTAGAACCTTCTTCTCTGCACATTTTTTTTTGGAAAAATTTAAATCCACGGAGCCAGCTAATATAACCTGTTCTCCCTCTTGCCTTGGCTTGTCTTCATCCTCTCCTGGGTTAGTAAGGAGTGTTTACGAAATTGACTGGTTCGGAAAAAGGAGATTTTTGTTTATATAAGCCTTGACCAAAACATAATGTGAAGTAGAATTGAGATGCATTCTTTGTTCCCATGATGCTGATGCTGCCTGAAGTCAGTTACATTTATATAAAAAAAAATTCTCTACCAACAGTCCTTATCCCCTGTCTTGGGAAACAGCTATTACCAGGTGTTTGTGTGTTTCTCCTTCCTAAGTTCAGTAAGTGATATTACGATCAATACTGGGCCGCCCATCCCCATCTCTGATATTGATGGTAACAAGTCACAGCTTCTGTAGGCACCTGGTTGCTTTCTGTTGGACTCACTCATAGCTCTCTAGTCTGCTAGTCGTCTCAGTTTACCTCCATCTCAGAAGGATAAAAAAACTAATATGCAGAACATCTATTGCGTATTCAGACATTTTCCTAACATCCATGACGGAAAGGTCTGAATTAGGTGATGCTTCTATATGTGCTGCCCTGTACATAGAATGGGTGCTGGGATCCCTCGCTTGTCTATTTCGTCCATTTTGTTTCTCCGTACAACATACATTACATTTCATAGCTTGGCTTAGTTTGGTCAAGGGCACAGTGGCAAAGGTGAACGAGCAGAGGCTTGAACAGCCCTTCTGTTTTGGGGACCAGCCCTTTCTAGGGGGCTCAGAGCCCTGAGACCATTACCATGTGGAAAAGCCCAAGGAGAGTGGGAGGCTAGTATGGAGAAGAACTGAAACGCCCTGGCCAACATCCTGCCAATAGGCAAATATACTAGTGGGGCTATCTCGGACCATCCAGCCTCCGTCTGACCTGCTAGCGGACTGCCGACGCTTGAGCAAACCCAGCAGAAAAGCCGAGCTGACCTAGACGAAGACCTGTCCAGCCAGTGCACAGAACCGTGAGCTACGTGAATGAACATTGCTTCAAGCCTCCAAATCGTGGGGGGTGTTTCTTATCCAGCAAAAGCTAACTGATACAGTGGGGCAAGAGACAGTGACACAGGGGGAGATCACAACGAGCATTCACCAGGCTCAGTGTCCATGTCTGTAAAACAGAAATAATTTTATATTCCCAGATTTGTTGTTAAGCAGGATGAGAACGATTCGGGATGGAGGCAATAGGTATGATGCTGAACGGTCAGTGGGGAATTGCCGGAGGGATATCCTCGGGCAGGCAAAAGGCGGTGCAGCCTTGCTCACACGTGGAGGGGAGTCCGACGTGAAAATAAATTCGGTTTGATAGTAACAGGCAACAGATACCAACAAATAAATACCTGCGTACGTATGGTAGAAGGAGCTGCTGGATTCCTATCTGATAATGTTTATACTTTTAATGAAATAAAAAGCAAGGTCATCAATTGAGAGTGAGGAGCGGGGAAAAAGTGTTGAAGGTTTCAGGGGAGAGGAGACAATACTAGAGGTCTATCTGAAAAAGCGTCAGAGCAAACAAAAAACAAAGACTGGCAAGATCCCCTTCCTTACAATCAAAAGCAATATGTGTTAAACAAAAATGGATTTGTTAAAAAAAAAAAAGGTTGTGATATAGCCATACACTAAAATAAAATCACATTTTAAAAGACGGTTTGAAGTCAAAAGATAACGCTTGAAAATACTTGAAAGTCAAAGTGAGGAGAAAGAAGCAGGATACAAAGCTATATATAGAATATGACCACATTTAAAAATATTTTCTCGCAAGGAAGTAAAAATAAACCTGGAAATAAATATGCCAACAAGTTAACAGTAGTGCTCTCTGGGTGTATAAATTCTAGTAACTTTTATAGCTTTTTAACAACTTTTTTGCATTTTCTTACTTTCTTACAAGAACACACTTTAAAAAAATAGGAAAAGAAACAATTGATGCTGTTTTGAGAGCAAACTAACAATGGGAACAACAATTTCTTCCTTCCCTTCCCTTGCCTTTGACAGGCAGAGTTGAAATACTGGAAATTTCCAATAGCGGACAAAGTGCAATGGGAAAATAACAGAGAACATAGAAAATAAAAGAATCCCAGAAATACAGACCAGTTAATAAAGTATAGGGGCTTTGCTCTTAGGGCTGGTAGGCCCTTTCTCGTTTGTTACTGTTCTGAGATATTTATGTTCTATCCTCAAATAGTCGGTATACCTTACATTTCCCTCCTTGATTTTATATTTGCCAGCCGGAAGCCTGCCTCCACGTGAAGGATGCAGGTTGTGAATTTCCAGTCCAGGAGCCCAGCTGGGAAGCCTTGGATTCCTTCAAGGTCAATATCATGGGAAGAAAGCCTCAGTCCCTAGCACTCTCAGGCTTCTCCTCCACTTTTACTTCCCGGTCAGGAGACACATTTCATTTCTTTTTTCTTTTAGAGACAAAGAGAGAGAGAGCAGGGGAGAGGGGGAGAGAGAGAGAGAGAGAGAGAGAGAGAGAGAGAGAGAGAGAAGTTCCCAAGCAGGTACCACACTCATTACAGAGGCCAACGTGGGGCTCAATTCCACAGCCCTGGGATCATGACCTAAGTCAAAATCAAGAGTCAGACGCTCAACTGACTGAGCCACCCAGGTACCTATTTATTTATTTATTTATTTATTTATTTATTTATTTATTTATTATTTATCTTTTTGGAAGACACATTTCATAACTGCCACTTCACCATTCAGATGAGACCCTGCCCCAACCCACAAATTTAATAGTAGAATAGTGTTTTGAATATGAAATAGCCATAGCCAACAACAACAACAAAATACTTACTTACCATCAGCTATAAGAATGAGCTACAGTAGTTGACAAGACTGAGTATTTAATACTCTCTGAATTTTTAAAATTAATTTCATGAGTCACGAATAAGTCACAAACCAAGTGTTGAAAAACTCTGTTATAATAATAATAAAACACACACACACACACACACACACACACACACACACACATATACACAGAGGATTTGGAGTCAGACACCTGCATTATGTGCCCAAATCCATGCTTAATTGGCTTTTTGATGATGGAAGATTATATAACCATTCTTAGTCTCAGTTTCTTTAACTAAAATTGAGATATTTGCACCCATTTCAAAGGCTAGTTGTAAGGATTAAATGTTATAGTATCTGTGAAGTTCTCAGCACAGTCCGGGTACGTGGAAAATGTTTGCCAAAGGGCAGCTATTATTATGAGTAGTAGTAATAGCATTGTTATTGTTTAGACATGATTATGGTGTGCAGGTGAGGAATGCATTCCCTTACTTGTGGTATAACACAAGATCAAGTGCTCAGTAAACACGCAGGGATGGTCCAGTTACGTAGATGTTGGTCGTTATGCTATGTCTACGTTACTTACACAGGGGAGAGAGGAAACGGGTTATGAGAATAAGCACTGACCCTGCCTTGGGGAGTATATGGCATAGAAGCGGTCACACACCTCATCTGCAGAGATAGTCTGTCCCTCTTTCCTTTTTTCTGTTAAAGAAAAGTGTGGACAATCTAGCACAACCTTATGATTTAAAAAGCTCATAATCAAGGGAAAAGGAAAAGAATGTGTATTCAGTGAGGAGGGTTCAATTTCACTAGTTTGAGGATGGTCATATGTTTTTGAATAGTCTTTGAAGGAAAAAGTTGGCTGATTTTTTTAAAGACACAGGACCCCCAGTGTTTTATTTAATTTTTTTTAACGTTTATTCATTTCTGAGACAGAGAGAGACAGAGCATGAACAGGGGAGGGGCAGAGAGAGAGGGAGACACAGAATCTGAAACAGGCTCCAGGCTCTGAGCTGTCAGCACAGAGCCCGACGCGGGGCTCGAACTCACGGACTGTGAGATCATAACCTGAGCCGAAGTCGGAAGCTTAACTGACCAAGCCACCCAGGCACCCCAACCCCCAGTGTTTTAAAAACCTTATCATGTGAGGGTCATGATGACTCAGGTACCCATGAATACTATTTGAGTGGGGAAAACAAAGTCCTGTTAAAGAAACTATCTGGAAACATACAGGAAATGTTATTTGGAGAATTTCCTGTCTCATATTGAGGGACCAGACCGCTCTGACTCCTACTACTTGGTGAATCTTGTCTGCTTGCTGAACCGCCCTGTAATTCATCTCTCTCCAGTAAGAGATAGTAGAGATTGGCTCTGTGTCTGTTAATTGACGGTCTAATAACTCAATATGAAAGTGATCATTAGAAATCCTTTTAAATGACTTACAATTCAAGATGAACATGAACATATACATTTTCTCTGTTCAACAAAAACTTATTAACAAAAAAAAAAAAAAGAAGAAAAAGAAAAAGAAGAAGAAAGAACATAGAGGCTAGAATAAAGAATACCCCCACCTCCTTTGGAGTTATCCAAAGCATTTACATTAGCCTGAGTGTGATAAATGGATGTGTCACCTCTCTGAGAGATAAGAATCTCTGACCTTTCACTGCTTGGGTGAGCCATTAGGGCAAATTATGAAGAAGCAAACTTCCATCCTGAAACAGGGATTATCCCTTTTTGGATCTCAAATTCTCTATCACCTATCTCCCTTCTCTTTCTTTTCCCCCCGTCCCCTTTGCCCTTTAGCTAGCTTTTCAAAACTGTAATCCAGATGAGTGGGAATTCATGCTTGGTGATTTACAGGGTTTGCTTATGTAAGCTGGTAAATGATCCAAAAATTATTTAAGTCTCTTACAATGGCCAGACTTGATGTTTTGTGATCTGGATGAACAGGGACATGCCTTGGAAAGTCTGGGTAAGTGTGCTTTGGGGACCTATTGAATCAACTGGCAGCTTCAGGGAAGTGTACTCAGTAGCTAAAAATTTGACAAATAAAGAAACCCGAGGAAGGTTATTGTCATTGCGTTTTGAAGTTAGTGTAAGAACTGTTAGGTAGAATGAAATCCAGATCCTTCATTTTCAGTGAGGATAACGTGTCAGGAAGACTGAAGCACCTTGTCAACTGTCACAAATGTAGTTGGTGGCAGACCAGGTCTCCTGATACTTGGTTTACTGCTCCTCTCAGGATACCATAATGCCACACCAGAAGAAAAATCGCTCTTATTTCCCTGATTCAAAGGAATCTGGATGGACTTTTCCCCAGCACTCTTAGGATGATCATGACACACACACAAACAAAAACACAGAAACAGACTCATAAATAGACAGCAAACTAGTTGCTACCAGAGGAGAGGGTATGGGGGCACGGGTGAAATAGGGGAAGGGGATTCAGAGCTACAAACTTCTAGTTATAAAATAAATAAGTCGCAGAGCTAAAAAGTATAACAGACGGAACATAGTCAATAAAATTGTAATAACGTTGATTAGAAGTGTCCCTCAGAAAAGAAATCACTGGTTGTTTAGATGTTTAGATGCGTAGCATCCTTTGCTACTGACAATTGAATAGCCAAAACAATAAAAAAAAAATAGAACAAACCAAAATCAGAATTTCTTCAACCCAGAAAACTACCTTGGAAAGGAAAAAAAAGTTAAAAAAAGTAATGAGTGCCTATAAATTTCACCTCTGGGGAGGAGAAACAGTTCCAGAGGCATTAGTTTTCAAGGAAATTAACTGATATTTTCAAGTGACTAGATTAAAATGCAAACAAATCATTTGGTTTATAGATTGCATCTCAAACCAGAGAAACATTTTAGTGTCACTCCGTTTGTTTGTGGAGACCTAATTCTTACATGCCTATCAAATAGGCATGTGTATCAAACACGCAGAAGGGATATTTTCTAGTTTCTTGTATTCAATAATTTATTAGTTTTATTGATGCCCACCGTATATTTATTTTCATCTGGGTAGGAGAGCATAGAGAAAAATGTGGAGAGAGCTGTAAGAAAGAAAATCAAGAGTGGTGTGTAGAATAAACAGAGAAGGAAGTAAGAAAAAGCAAAATGGAGCATCTGGTTGGTTCAGTGGGTTAAGCATCCGACTATTGATTTTAGCTCAGGTTATGATCTCATGGTTGGGGGATCAGGCCCTATATTGGGGTCTGCACTGGGATTCTCTCTTTCCCTCTCTCTCGACTCCTCCCTCCCTCTCTCTCTCTCTCTCTCTCTTAAAAATAAATAAGTAAACATTTTAAAAAAGGAAAAAGGAAAATAAAGAGATAGGAATAAGAGAAGAGTCGATTTCAAGTTCAGATTTTGAAGACATTTATGCCCCATTTTGTAAAATCATCATTTTACTCTCCTGATAAAGAGGAAACAAGGAATGTTTTATGGGCTTATATTTCCTACCCAATAAAGTAGCTATTTACAACCTGTTTACAACCTACATTTCCAAATCTCTAGGCACTCTGCCCCACGTACTATTTTCTGGTTAAAACCTTTTATTCATAATTTGCCAAATATGGTACCTATTTTCATACCTCTTCCTGTATGCTTGTAAGTGCGTTTTCAACTTGGAATGTCTTTCTTTCTCTTGTCCAGTGAGAAACTCTTCCTTTTTCTTCAAAACATAGGACGTTGTTGACTTCCTCTTGCTAGCCTTAGTCCACCCCAATCTTGTCCCCACTACAGGTTTTCCATACATTTGCAAACAATATTTGCCTTTTTAAACATTATGCCTTCATTTCCTCGGGCATAACATGGACTTTTTGAAGTTAGGGATGTGTGTCATGTATCACCTCCATCTATGCCAGACACAGTGTTAATATACATTTATTAAAACGAATTTCTGTTATATTCTCATCTTGTTTTTGCAAGAGAGTAGAGAACAGATTTGAGACCTCCTGGTTGATGCTGGAGCCCGGTTCTCTTTATTGAACTGCACAGATTCCTGAAGTCTCCAGCTCTCTTCAGAGTGCTTCCTCACCCACCCCAGCCGGAGCAGTCATGCTCTAGTGACACCAGATGGTTGGCATGGGCTTTGGGCAGCTGGATGGGGAACGCACCTTCCATCTGACTGCACTCACCATGGGTGGGCAGGTGCCCTCTGTCAAGATGGCTGCAACCAGAAGCCAAATGGGTGACTCGCTGAGGTACAGGCAGCAAACAGGGGCTGCCATAATTCCAACGCCAAGGTTGACCCAGCTTAGGGGTATTACATTGTTGACCTGAAATAACTGGTCCCTCCTTCTACAGGTCATTTCCATCATCGGTGCCTAAGGGCTTGGCTTCTTCCTCAGATACCTTTCCCTTCCGTCCCATATCCAGCTTGAGAAATAAGTCATCAAGAACCACAGTGCCTTACTGACTCAGTTGTCTGGAGTGCTACCAACTTCTCCTTGGGTGGTGGAGGCCGATAACGCCACGGTCCGTGTCCAGACGGGCAATTACAGGTAAACAAAGGAGGTAGACAGGCCAGCTTCTCCAGCTCAGGAGAGCTCTCAGAGGGGCTGATCAAGCTCTTCCCAATCTGGAGTTTTCTCTGACGTATCTGACCATTCTCAACGCTTCCAAGCCACCAGTATCGTTTCCTGGGTATCGCAATAGCCTCTCAACTGGTTTCCCAGTTTCTGCCTTTGTATCTCTTTGTATTTTCCCCATGATAATGTGGTGTGTGTGTGTGTGTGTGTGTGTGTGTGTGTGTGTGTGTGTGTGTTCTTTTTAATAATAGAAGACAGCTCAAGTCATTCTATTGCACAGAACTCCCCAGGGGCTTCCCATTTCCTTCCGAGTAGATGCCAAAGTTCTTACAAGTACCTATAAGGCCCCATGCAGCTTAGCTCCCATTGTCTCTCTGATCTCATTTTTATTATTCTGTTCCTCCTTCCAGGCAGCCAGCCTCCCTATGGAGCCTCAAACATTCCAGGGCCTTTGCGCTGACTGGTCCAGTTTTGCCTGGATGGTTCTTACCCCAGCCCTATCTTAGATAACCGCATAACTAACGTTGCACTTCCTTCATGCCTGATCTGACCACCTTACATAAAATCACAGCACCCTTCTCCAGGTTGCTGCCTATCACTCTGCCTGCATTTGTTTCTTGTTTTTTTGTTTTGCTTTTGTGTTTGTTTTTGCCTGTAATACCTGTTACTAGCTGGCATACCTATTTTGCTGATTTATTGTTTTCTTGTTTATGTCTTCTTTGGCGAATGCATGCTCCAGGAGGGCAGGATAATTTGTGTTTTATTCCCTCCCATATCCTCAGTGCCCAGAGCAGGGCCTGATATTCCAGTAAGCAATATGTTTTGAATGAACACAAGTTATCGGACAGATTAATCACAGTGCCTGCCATATACACAATCCTCTTTTTAGCATAAAAAGTGTTATCCCCAGTTCTTGCTGCAAGAAGACTGTTTTTTTTCTCTTCAGCAGGGGTCATGATCTGTACCATAGCATTCTGTTTTACCCTCTTATAATTCTGCATTAGCTGATTGAACCCGGGGTGGGCACATGACTCAAGGGCAATCAGCCCAGAGACTGCTTCATGGTCTGGAAGAAAGAGCTCTAACCTAACAGGAATGGCAATGATTAGCTAGGTTGCTAAGAGTTTCTCTCTTAGGAATCTGAAGTAGGAACTAAGAGTTTCTCGGGAGTACGAAGCGGGGTGGGGGGGTGGAAAGAAAGCAACCAGATCCTGTGAATGTAAATGCCCCAGGAATGAGGGCAAGGGACGGTTGATTTTGAGAGAGGAATGAGGCTGTGCGAAGTTTCCAGAGTTCCTGGAGATTCCCATCTTTCCCACTATTATGTGTGACCTCATAATTACATCCTTCTACATTGCAGAAGGTGTAAAGTCCCTGCTCCTTGCCTAAATGAAGCAACCTAAGATGAAGCAGATCATTTTTGTCTGATTGTTAAAATACTGCTCCAGCTTAGGTAGAAGGACCTTCCAGCACTTACTATACATCAAGCACGATGCTAATCACTTATATATGTCAGCTAACAATACTAGGAGATGTGTATATATATATATATGTATATATATATATATATATATATACATATATACATATATATTATATATATATACGTATATATATATACACATATATACGTATATATGTGTATATATATATACGTATATATATATAATATATATGTATTCTGAAACCCATAAAATGTTATATAAATATTCAAATCACTGTTTTCTTATAAATGGACCACCAAAACAGCCTTCTACTTGGTTTCCCTGTCTGCATTCTTGTCCTACTATACACTGTAGAGAAGTCACATCAAGGAGAGAAATGTTTAAACAGAATTACCAAGTTCCGCTAATCTTCTGCTCAAAACCATCCAATGGGTGCCCATCCATTTAGAATTAGTTTCAGGCTGCCTGGATATCCATAATGCCCCGGGGGCTCTAGTCCCTGCTTACCTTTCTACCTCATTTTCTCCCAGTGTCGCCTTATTCTAAAACTTCAGCCTCTCCCTCTCCTTGAATCTTCAAATTTGGTTTACTCCTCTTGCACTGGCTGATCCCCCCGTCTGGCTGCCTTCTTCTCATGACTAAGGTCAAATGTCACCTTCATAAGAGAAGCTTCTCCAGTCATTCTCTAGACCCACACTGTCCAACACAGTAGACATCAGCCATGTGTGGCTACTCAGCATTCGAAATGCGGCTGGTCTGAATTGAAATGGGCTGCAAATATAAGTGTGAAAAAGAAACCGAATTTCAAAGACCTAGTATGAAAAAAAGAATACAAAATATCTCATTAATATTACCTGTTGATGTGGTGACATTTGGTCTCTATGGAACCAAATAAAACATAGTACAAAAATTTATTTCACTTTTTAAGCATTTGAATAGGGTTCCTTAAAATCACATATGTGGCATGTGTTACATATTTCACCTGGACACGACTGATCTCCACCATTACTCTTTAATTTTCTTAGTAAGCATTTGTGACTCTCTGAAATTATGTTACTTTTGCATTTGGTTCCAGACTCTACCAGAAAAATGAAAGCTCCAGGAGGATTGGGACCTTGTTGTGCTCTCTGCTGTATTTCAGGCATTAGAATAGTGACTGACGAATACTGAATGCCAGGCAAGATTCGTGGATGATTAATGAATAAAGTGATGGCGACTTGTTTTCAACTCTGCTCGCCTCTCAATGGATTCTGTTCAGTTGGGTCCAGGTGTCTTCAGGCTAATGATAATTCTTTTATATTATGGCACCACTATTTATATAGACCAGGGATCAGCAAACTTTTTCTGTAAAGGACTAACTAGTGAACATTATAGGCGTGCAGGATAGACTACCATCACCCTATCTACTCAAACCTGCAGCTAGAGGGGAGCACAGTCATAGACAGCATGCAGACAAACAAGTACGGGTGTCTTCCCAATAAAAGTTTACAAAAACGGATGGGGGGCCGGATTCAGCCCACGGGCAGTAGTCTCCTGATTTAGACAGTCCAACATAACATTTAACCACAAGGACTTTGAAATCAATTAACATATACACATTGAGCACTTGCAAAATACAGCACCATGGAGAGCTCAGGAATGAGTGGAATAAAATATGTTCCCAACCTTCATGGGCTTATCTGTTATCTATGGAAACTAGACATGTAAATATTCCCATAAATTTCTTAATAACTGTACAGATATTAAGGCCATCTCCAAAAAGCCCTGCATTAAGAATGATGACTCTTTCCACACTGGGGATATTGAGTTGGATGTGGAGAAGGTAGAGGACAGGAACATTCAACTAGCAACATAAAGACATTCGTCCTTTCAACCTAAGTACTATGGAGAAGCAGGCATTTTACTCCCCTGGGCAATAGCAGATAAGGGCTTGCTGGAGTTCCGTGCAATCCTTCTGAAGAGACTGCACCTCTGTGTAGCCTGATTACACAGATAGAAATTCTCCAAGATGTTTGGCATGAAATGTTAAGTCTTCAGGTGAAATCCTTTCCTAAAACATTTAAGTCTGCCCTTTTCTAGTTTCCGTAAGGCCAATTTAATATTTACTTACAAGACTGGAGTAGGGAAGATGAGACTGAAGCCATTGGCACTCGACTGACCCAACGGGCTGGGTTTAAGCAAGTGTCAAGATTGCGATTTCAGTATTTTAAGCTCGGATCTCAGGGAAGCATGGTATATCTTCAGATTCTCTAGCGTGTAAAGTTACACTGAATCTTCGAATGGGTCTTCGTGGGAATGAGCACTTTCTAGATACAGCTACAAATTCTCTGGAGAACAGGTAAGACCTCAGGTAAGATATTTTAGAACCAGCAGCTCATTTCCTCACCTCATTGAGTGAGTCACCTAATGATTGACCATGGCCACCTGTCCCCCAGGTAAGATCTTGTTTGACCTGATGGCTTCCCTTGTCCTGGAGACACTGCCGCCCTCAGTTAGGAGGGTGAGCGGAGAGTAGACAGCTGATCTACAGCTTGAAGCCAACCGTACCGTGAGCCAAATTTGCTTTCATTGTCCATTAATGCGCAGGGCCCCGCTCTCTCTCCTTCCGTCTCCAAGTTGCTCTCTTTTATTATCCATCTCGCTGCTGAGGCAGCACCACTCTGCGGTTTTTCCAGGAAAGAAAGGTGATTACCAGCTGAATGACAATTGGGTTAAACAAGTCCGCATTGGAGAGCCAGCTGCTGAAATTTGACATTGTAACTACCACTTGCAGTGGCATTTCTGGAGAGGAACTTACATGTAATCATGGAAGTCACATCCTCTAGGGCGTGTCTGTGCACGAAGGACAAGGGGAGAAAAAGCAGGGAGGAGGGAGAGATGAATGAATAATAACATTTGTGCAGGGCTTTACGGTTTTCAAAGTACTTAATACACATTATCATATGTGATTTGGATAAAATACTGTGAGGGGGGACCCCCGCCCATACGTAAGCCACTTCCATATATAATCATCCAGTTACCCTGAACGTTCTCTGTTAGAATAACCAAAATGGGAGACTAAGGTAGAAACTCAATGGACAAAAGACGGGGAGTAGTAATTATGACTTCCGGCAGGTGACTTGCACCGAAACCACAGGAATAGCCTGTGGGGAGCTGGGACCAGAACCAAGGACTACACTTCGGAGTTTCTGTCCCGTAAACTTTCCCTCTAGAATTTAGAATAAAATACTGGGGGTAGATGAAAGTAGGCAGATTTGCATGGGTCGAATGTAGAAGCAAGGGATAGATAGCAATCAGCTCTGAGGGGAATGTCTCTTGTGCAGTTATCCTGTTCATACAAGAGGACCTCATTCTCTATGTGACATTATTCCTGACCATATAGCCTTTTTTAAAAATTTTAATGTTTATTTGTTTTTGAGAGAGACACAGAGTGCAAGTGGGAGAGGGTCAGAGAGAGAGAGGGAGACACAGTCCCAAGCAGGCTCCAGGCTCTGAGCTGTCAGCACAGAGCCTGAAACGGGGCTTGAACTCACGAACCACGAGATCATGACCTGAGCTGAAGTCAGCCGCTCAACCGACTGAGCCACCCAGGGGCCCCGTGACCATATATTCTCTTTTAAAAAATCAAATTTGGAATTGAAAGCCACGAGGATTCAAGAATGTCCTGCCTCTCTCACTGATGCCTCATCACTGCTTTGGACTTGGGCAGAGAGGAGGGAAAGAAAAGTAGAGAAATCGGGAGGAGGAGGGAAAAGGAGAGGCGCAAACAAAAGTGGACCCTTTGTAGTTGTTAAAACCTGCTCAGGGCTCAGAGAGTGGAATTACCCTTTGTTGACCTTTAAAAGTAAAACAGCCACTTACGTTAGGCAAAATGGGTTTATGCGGGAATATCAGAGGAATTGCAATTTAGGACCTGCAGGCTGACCACAGGCAAGTCAGGAGGTCAAAAGGAAGGAAGCTGAGAGCCAGAAGGAGGAAGCTGGGAGGGGCTGCTTTGAAGTCGATTGGAGGAAAATGAGAGTTCCAGGTGGTTGAGGGTTTGTCACTGGCTGAATTGCGGTGTTTTCTTACTGCTCGTTGCTGGGCAAGGAGAAATTCTTCCTTCTTCCTGCTGGAATAGTAACACAGTAGCCAAAGCAGCGTCCGTCCTGCTGGGTCTGCAACTGACCAGGAGTGGTGGGGCGTGACGCTCCCCTTCTGGCCTTGACTCATTTAAATGATGTTTCCTTTGTTCAGCTTGACAAATTCCAAGGTGACCTAGGTTCCTCTTCTGTCTCAAACCCTTTCCTTTTGTTTTTTTTCTTTTGCACCCTCCACCCACATTCCTCATCTCAGTTTTCTTCTCCGTTTGTATCTTTTGCTTGCGTCCTGAGACCTGCCAAGGACTGCGAAACCCCATCAATTCCGTTCCCAAACTGCCCCTCTCCCCACCTCCCCGGTTCTCCTCCCCTCCCCCCTCCCCCCTCCCAAGGCCGTGGGGGCGGGGCAGATGCAATCAGCTTCGGTCTTCCTGATTTCCACTAATTTCATCCCTAATTTCTAAATCACAGGATTTGACTGGGCGAGACTTCTGACGACCATTTTTGCCAGTTGGGGATTAGATAGAGGACACCGGAGAGAGGGCTCAGCAGCCTCGGTTTTAAGTAACAGAGAAGGGAAACAGTCCCCCTCTTCCGGGTTATTTGCTCCCTCTTGCCTGCAACCTACAAAGTCCTGCCCCAGAAAGTAATCAGGCACTTACAAGAAGTAATTCCAAGGCTTCGGTGGGGTCTCTGTGTAGCCGGGTGAACAGCCGTTAAGAGGTACATGGTCTGGCAGAGCCCTATTCCTCACTTGGGCACTCAAGGGGGCACAACACAGCACGGGAAGGGCATGAATGAACGCAATTACCCGCGCTTTATTTGGGAATGGAAAACACCAGCCTGGCAGGTGAGCGGCAAAGCCTTGCAAGCTGCCGGTTCATTGGCAAGATTATTTCTTTTCTACTCTCAGCATCAGGTGAGCGCTTCCGAGGCGCGGGGTCCCCAGGACTACTTGTCTGGTACGCACGCAGAATAACAATTTGAGAAAATGCTTTTTAAAATGGTTCAAGACAACTTTTTAAATTAATGAAAACGGTACTTCGACGTTACATTTGAGTCCACACGAGTGTTAAGTATTTATTTGACGAGAAAATTTACTGAGAACTTACTATGTGCCTGACACAGTTCCCTGTGCTGGAGATCCAGCTGGAAACTATACGGTGCCTGCTTCATGGTGCTTGGGGGAGGGGGTGGGGGGCTCACCGATGGACAGAGTGCCGGATGCAAGATAAGAAGATCTAAGTCAGGTTGGTCATGTGCATTACTGAGATTATTCTCGGGAAGTAACTTAGCCACTGAAGTCTGACATTGGGAGGGAAGAGCTATTTCCTCCCAGCCTCCCAACAAAATATCTGGTTATAATGAGCACAGACCTCAGACCAAATTCTGCGACGCACTATGTCCTGGCCGGACGCTCTTTGCCAAGAGGCACAAAATATTCCTCAGATTCACCTAGACCCATTCAGTTTGCAAGCTCTCACATGCTGGAAGAATAATGAACTCTAGGTAGAAGTGGCAACTTTTCCGAGGCAGGCGGCAAGATCCTATGCCCGATAGTCGGAATCTTGTGATCAGAAATCCACCATTACTGGCTGGACAGAGGCTATTTAGCAATCCCACCCCAGGGACCCATTCCTAAGAGCTGCAGAATATAGGCCTCCTGGGAATATTTGCATGCATCTCTAAGCTGCTTAAGCCAGTCTTTGTATGTTAAATGCCTTAATTTCACAAAAGACAGCCCATTTCTAACATTACCATGCTAATTAATAGGGTGCTAGTTTCACCAATAAAGATCAAATTTGACATCCAGTATGCTAATCAGCAAATGTTGGGTGTCCGGTGAGACAGGGAGAATGGAAGCGCTTGCCATGGCGGGATCTGGAATGAGATCTGCCAGACCTCCGACTGATGAGGTGCCAGGTAGTGGGGGTTCTTGACAGCAAGCCAGCTGACCTCCCCCGACCTTCACACGTAACCTAACTAGAACGCTGATACTATCCTACTGACTACGCTATACATTCTAAAGTCAATTACAGGTGGAGAGGCCACGAAGAAGGGGTCAAAGTTTCGGCCTGAGCGATGGAATGGGGTCGTATTTAAGGGAGAAGTTACAACTCATGGGAGTTTTAGGTTTAGGAGCAAAAATGAGAAATTTGCTTGAAATAACTACTGAACATCCAATGAAGACAGCAAGAAGTTAAATATGGGAGTCTAGAGCTCAGGCTAGAAATAAGACTGGGGATACGAACTTGGGTTTTATAGGACCCTTCATGGTGGTTCAGGATATAAAAGTGACGAAGTCACTGCAGGAATGATGTAAAGAGAAAAAAAGGAGTGTTTTCGGGAACCGAGCCCTGGGGGCATCACGACATTAAGTGGTCAGGGTGATGATGATGATAATGGTAGCGATGGGGACAAATGCTAACACCCATGTAGTGTGTCCTTTGTACCAGACACTATTTATATTAGTTCATTTAATCACCCAAACAATCTTGAGTCAGCCATGACTATTAATTCTGTTTCACAAAGGCGGAAACTCAGAAAGGTTAAGTAACTTGCACAAGGTCACGGTTAATAAGACCGGGAGGAACCGACGGAGGAGACGCAGAAGGAACCGCCAGTGAGCGAGGAGAGCCGAGGCAGAGTGATGTCATGGGGCCGAGTGAGGAGAGTGATTCATGAAGACAGGAAACGTCTGGTGTCAAATGCTCTCAGGTCAAGTTAAAATAATTTACAGGCATGGCCGTGGGTGACCTTTCTGAGATCGGTTTTATTGGAGTGGGGTGCTAAAAGCCTAATTGGAGTTGATTCAAGAAAGAACGGGAGGAACAAAAGTACAGATAGGCAGCGAAGAAAAACATTCTTAAGGAGGGTTGCTGTAAAGGGGAATAAAAAATAGGGCAGTGCAGAAGGATGTAAGTAGCACGTTTGTGTATTGGTAAGAATGACTAAATTAAGTGGGAAATTTGGATGGCACGGGAGCGGGGGTAAGAAATGGAGGAGGAGTGTCATTGTAGAAGGAGACAGGTGGTCGTCCAAGTAGTAAGCACAGGGACCGGTGTCAGGTAAGGGCAGGGAAAGTGCATGCATTCACTGGGTGGGGGGAGAAGAAGTGAGGTCTAGGTCTAGAAGAATATCTGCTACATATTTGGCGGTGGGAATGTAGAAGTTCGCGTACGGTTGTTTCTAGTTTCCCAGTGACAAGGGAAATGTCCTCGGTTGAGAAGGAGGTGGAGAGAAATTCGAGGGGTTGGAGATGTGTGCCGGGGGTCTGAAATATTAATTTGGAAGACTGAGGAGTGAGGTGGACAGAGAAATGTAGAAGGAGAGCCAGGCAGCCCTAACAGTCTGCTTGAGGCCAGGGGTCATGAATTGAAGGAAAGGTATTGTGTGAAATTGTAGGAGGTGGTAAAAGGGAAGCTTTGCCAAGAAGCCAGGATGTGAGAGATGCAGACAACCAGAGTGAGGGGCCAGAAGAAAATGCAAACCTTCAAAATAAGTGGCTGTAATGCATGAGTGTTTTCGGTGGGAATGCAGACCACAGTGGAAAGAAAGGCCAGCTTGGAGACTTTATGTCCCACTCAAAATTGCCTGTGAATGACAATGAAGTTTCACCCAAGAGACCGTGGGTGTGGAGTGAACCAGGGGATGAGGGGAGAATGGCCACCTCAAGGGATGTCCTATCCATGCTAAGGGAGCTACAGACAAAAAGCCCCATCCCAGGGGCGCCTGGGTGGCTCAGTTGGTTTAAGCGTCCAACTTCAGCTCAGGTCATGATCTGACGGCTCATGGGTTTGAGCCCACGTCGGGCTCCGTGCTGACAGCTCAGAGCCTGGAGCCTGCTTCCGATTCTGTGTCTCCCTCTCTCTCTGCCCCTTCCCCACTCATTCTCTCTCTCTCTCTCTCTGTCTCTCTCTCACTCTCTCTCTCTCTCTCTCTCCTTCACAACAGATAAACATTAAAAATAAAAATCCAGCGTCGGGGAGAGGTTTTCCTTGCACAGTACATCTTACAGTCATGGTGGTAGATCAAGACAGATATATGGCTTCTTCAATATATTAGTTTATACAATTTTCACGTCTTTTAACTTCTTTTCATCCTCTTTTATTAATGTAAAAAATGCTAATCCGCACATAGAAATCATTGTGAAGAGTAAGCAAGGATTGATGTTTCCTTCAGAGAGTTCTGGACGTTCGGATCAAACAAAGACCCAGAAATTGACAGACTTTTTTATAGCACTTGAAAAACATGGCGGGGAAGGAGAAAGACCCATCACACTCAAGGTAGAGAAGCAGGACGCCGATAGGCTGGCAGGTTTAATGTTTCAGCCTTCCTTTTCATTGACCTCTTCAGCCTTCCTTTTCATTGACCTGTTCAGCCTTCCTTTTCATTGACCTCTGGAAAGTGTTTCTTCATATTATTATTGCAGTATTTCGATGTGGTTCTAAAATATTACAAATAAGGGCTGACTGACCTCTTCTTTAAGTGGTAACCATAAAGCAATGACACAAATAAAACTGTGGTGAGTTTAATGTCTGCACATAGATTGGATGTCTGAAATACTTGAGGTTCATAGTGTAACCTCAATGCTTAAAAAAACTAGAATATTGTCCCCCAAAGTGACAGACACACAGTGGATCACCAAGTTAGGTCAAGCCACATGCAATCTTAGAAATGGTCTGGGCCGGCATGCGGGGAAAACAGAAGTGTGGATGATTGGATCATGGTTCATAATTCACTGTTTCCTTCAGTAGTGAGTTAGGATAATGAGTCCCAGCTTGACCAACAAGTAGTCTCAGGGAATCAAGTTGTAGAGATTGGCCTTCCAATATATCTTCTTTTATTCGCATACCTGTTTTTGTGCTACTCTTGATCACAGTGTATCATTTATTTAAGTTTATTTATTTATCTTGAGAGAGAGAGAGAATCGCCAGCAGGCTCCACACTGTCATTACAGAGCCCAACGTGGGGCTCGAACTCACAAACCTGAGATGATGACCTGAGCCAAAATCCAGAGTCAGACGCTTAACCGACTGAGCCACCCAGCCTCCCCCATGGCGTATCATTTTTAGTTTATATTGTATCTCCCCAAGTGACTAAAAATATTATAATTCCTGCATCATGGCTCCTTAGTGATTCACAGAATTGTCTTCATATCCTTCTCCCTCACTACATTTGTGTCAGGAGCTGTTTCAGACTCTGCACACCTGTCATTGCGTCCCCATATAAAAGCCAGATACCTGCCCCTAGACTTAAATGATAGCATTTGCCTTTTTTTCACTTTGTGCCATGGATGTTTCATAATGTCCAGACCTTGTCTTTCCATTTCAAGATTGCTAGTGTCCTATTCAGAGCTATCTCTAAAAAATCCCTTTGTTATGGGGCACCTGAGTGGCTCAGTCAGTTGAGCATCTGACCCTTGATTTTGGCTCAAGTCATGATCCCAGGGTTGTGGGATTGAGCCCCGTGTTGGGCTCCATGCTGAGCATGGAACCTGCTTAAGATTCTCTCTCTCTGTCTCTGTCTCTCTGTCTCTCTCTCCCTCTGCCCCTCTCACTTGTGTTCTCCCTCTCTCTCTCCAAAAAAAATAAATAAATAAGTAAAAAATAATCCCTTTGTCCCTAATGTCATGCAGGTTTCACAGGAAGAGCATGACCTGGGCCCACAGCAGGTGTGTGGATGTACGTTCATCCAAACAGTATCACTTTGATTCATACCTGTGGAATTTTTCTTTTCCCTATTTTTGATAATAAAAAATTTTTTTCTTTTTTCTTTTCTTTTCCTTTCTTTTCTCTTCTTTTCCTTTCCTTTTCTTTTCTTCTCTCTCTCTCTCTCTCTTTTTTTTTTTTTTTTTTACCGGACAAAGCATTATTTTAATTTCATCAGGGGGAAACAATCAGTTACTAACTCGAAATGTTGCTATGCTTCGTTCCGTAACAATGCAGAACTTTCAGTGAATTCACGCTGTGGTTTGAGAATAACATACCAGTCATCAGAGACTAAAGGTGAATGTTTCCGCAGTCCTGTGAGATCCGGTTCGCAGAAATTCATCTCCATGCTTCTTATTAGCTCTTTTATTTGGAAGCTCTTTGGTCAAATCACTGACAGATGTTATTTGCAGTCCTGTTCAAGTTCTTACGGTTTTTACTGTTCTGGTGATAGTATTATTTTGGTTTCTGGTATTTATTATTACTTAAAAATTTTTTTTTAATGTTTATTTATTTTTGGAGAGAGAGACTGAGGGACAGAGAGAGAGAAAGAGAGACAGACAGAGTGTGAGCAGGGGAGGGGCAGAGAGAGAGGGAGACACAGAATCTGAAACAGGCTCCAGGTTCTGAGCTGTCAGCCCAGAGCCCACTGCAGGGCTCGAACCCGTGAACCATGGCATCATGACCTGAGCCAAAGTCAGACGCTTAACTGAAGGAGCCAGGTGCCCCTATGGTTACTTTTTTCTTTAAATCAAAGTCTCATGTTTTCAAAAGCCACTTTTGAGGCTTTTGTCCACTTTTGAGAATTTTGGCCATAGAGCACCACAGAAGAATTGCAAATTTAACAGAAATAAGCCTTCACACAGAAACACAAAGAGAATATGTTGGCCGAAATGAACTTGTACTCTGATAACTGAATGTCAGTGCGATCAAACTTTCCCAAACAGACCCCGAATGCACATTCAGACCCTTAAAGATGCGTCCGTTTTAAGAATGCTACCAAATTTCTTTGAAAAGCACGGTTTCACATTTCAAATTCGCGAAATGGAAATGAAGACAATTATTTAGCTGCTCTTTTCATCTGCATCTGTCAAACTGCAGGCCACATTCTGGAGGCCGTCAGTGACCAGCGGCCACATTTTGCAAAGCACTAGTTTATAGTAAATATCTCTCAGTAGTATTGTTTGTCCTCCCGCAGTGTGTGCGTGTACGGGTGTATTTGTGGTGAAAGCGGGTCAGTAGATCGGTGTGTAGGTAAGAGAGAGATCCACCTTTTATGTCTTGGACCATAAGAAGACTAAAGAGATGTATTCTTAACTCCCGCTGGTGAGATACCTTCAAGGGTGAGTAGTAAGAAATACCGTCTCTCACCCTTCTAGAACTTGCATAAGCAGGTCAAAATAAACTGTTGTGCCTAAACCACTGAGACACAATTTAGGCATAATAATACAGGTTGAGAAAGCCATCAGAAAATCCTGTAATCTATGTCTTAAATATAGAAGTGTAGACAAATATACAGGTAGGAAAAAATGGCCACATTCTCACTTCCCTGCCATGTTTATCCGGCCACCACTGGTCTCTCTCCTTGATTATTGCAATAGTTTGTAAATGAAGATCTCCGCTTTTTAAAAAATTTTTTTTAAATGTTTATTTATTTTTGAAGGAGAGAGAGACAGAGTGTGAGTAGGGGAGGGGCAGAGAGAGAGAGAGAGACACACACACAATCTGAAGCAGGCGCCAGTCTCTGAGCTGTCAGCACAGAGCCCGATGCGGGGCTTGAGCTCACAAACCGCGAGATCATGACCTGAGCCGAAGTCGGACGCTCAACCGGCTGAGCCACCCAGGCGCCCCAAGATGTCCACTTTCTGCCTCTCTATGGTGTATTCTCAACAGAGAAGTCAAAACTGTCCTATTATGATGTAGATCAGATCGCAGTATTCCTCTTTATAAAACCAAAATCCATACAGTGGCATATATAAACCTTCATGATGGCATACACACACACACACACACACACACACACACACACACACACACTCAACAAGAGTTGAGTATGAATATATAAAATAGTGCTTCACATGATATGAATATATAATCTTCCCCCACCCCATTACCTACTCTTTTTCCCTTTGCTCCCGGGGCTCTAGCCACACTGGCGTTCCAGAACATTCTGGAAATTCTCCTGTCTCAGCACCCTTGCACTTTCATTCGTTCGAGCTAGAATAGCCATCTCTCCCTATATTTATGTGCTTTATTTCCTTGCCTTCTTTGAATCTTCACTCAAATGTCACCTTCTCGCTATGGTCTTTCTTAAATATCCTAAAATTTGTATCCCTCCTGCTTCACCCCTATATTCACCAGCCTTCTTTGTGCTTTTTTTTACTTCAGAGAACTTTATTTCCATCTGGCAGACTACATATTTGTTGTTGTTTTTTTTTTATTGTCCATTTGCCCCCATTATCACATAAGCTCCACGAGGCCTGGATTTTATCTTGTCCTCGCTGCTATATCACCAGGGTGTGGATCATGATTTGGCAGGTGGTAAGGACTTAATAAGTGTTTATTGAATGAATAATGAAGCGTATTGATGGAGGCAGGAACATGGATCTTGGAATGAGTCCAGCCTTGGTGAGTAGGAGGTAGAGTTCTCCAAAGTGGCTGGAGAAAGTTCTAAGACAAAGGCCAAAGGGAGGTGCTTTTTTTCAGAGTGAATTACTGACCGAACGGCACGTTTTGTAACTGAACTGTACACATGAAGCTTTTAACCTCGGGCACTTTCCCTTTGGACTATAAATGTTATATATGACTTGTGAGTTTTATTGTCTTGCTTCATATGATGTAATTCCCTTAAGTTTTACGCAAACACAGTCAAGTCTATAAAACCAAACTTAACGTGGTAGCTGTTTGAGGGAAAACACCCGGCCTACCTCCACAGAGCTCCACGTTGAGGGGGCAGACTCGTGTCAGGCGAGAGTGTGTGCCGTGACGTGCAGGCCACGAGTGTGGCCAAGGCAACGGAGTCCAGGGCAGAGCTCTGGAGTCGTGATCAAGGTCAGAGTCTGAGAGCAGACAGAAGACCATCTTCCCTCAATCCTAAATGTACTCGTTGGCAGTGATTCTCACGGGGAGGGAAACGCTGATATTCAAGATACGCGTAGGTGCAGAAACAAATCCTCAAGAAATAGAATGACTTGTTAAGTTTCCTTAGTGCTTTTTCTATAATTCCAAGCCACTCTTTGTATTCAGCTCATCTTTAACTCAAACATTTATGGACCCCAATTCCCTCATCTACAATATAGGCACAAAAATTCTTACACTTTAACTTATCTCAATTTATGTGTCAATTTATCTGTCTTCCGATACTCTCGGCTTACTGGATTTTACATGAATCCTGGAGCTTTCTGAATCTAAATTCTAGTAATTGTTAGCATGGCTCTGCTCTCATCTACTTGGAGTTTACCAACATCCCTAGTAAAAGACAATTAAGAGGAGAGAAGCTATATAAAACAATTGCTACGATCCATGCAGGTTGTTGTTTTTTTTTTTTTTTTTTTCTATCCACAATTCCACAGCCAAGAAGAAAATATGCCCCTAAAGAAAACCAGATTGATATGGGTATTTTTTTCCTCCTCCCTAATGTCTATATTTTCCAAGCCCACTTCATGTTTTAAGAAATGAGAAAAGGAAAAAAAAAGTTTATATTGGTTTGAAATCATGTGTGTGGTTTTGTCATTTAGAAGCGAAAGCAGCCCTGGTTGTTCCGAGGACGCTTCACCCAACCCTTGCTCAATCCCAACTAGCCCGGCCCAAAGGCTGGACAGGGCGAGCTCTGGAAATATTGTTCGGCTCCGTGAAGTCACCCGCTATTGCAAATGTTCCATTGGCGTGTTGTTTCTTTCCTCTACAATAATTGCCTTTCTTTTAGATTTCAGTGTTTCCCTTTTGTGTTTACGATAACAGAGGGATGCTTTATTGCATTTCACCAGGCCGGTTGCCATGGTGATCAGCGGTGGCTGTATGCTGTAAAAATAACCCTCCTTCCTTGATAGATTTCACTTGAGTGAAAATAACCCTTAAAAATAGGTTGAAATTTACATACTAACTCTTCCAGCAGGTTCAAGGAGGAAAAAAAAGAATGAATTACATTGTGATTTGACAAGCTATTAGGCAAGGGGCTACTGGATGGGATTTGAACAGAGAAGTCGGCTACAGGCCGGTGTGAGGCCCACCGAATTTTAGTACAAAACCATCAAATTTTACTGTGTCTTTCCTCATTAGTGTCATATGATGGCTTAAAAAGTATATAAGGGAGAATAAAAATTTCTGTGGGCATTACGGGTTACAAGAGGCGGTGGTTCACGTGACAGGTTGGTCTAGACCAGAACATCATTTCTCCAGCTGTGTTCCAGAGGACACTATTCCAGAACACGTGAATTGGGTTCTATTCCAGAAGATGTTAATAATGTGTGCTGTTATCAAACATATTTGAGAAGCATAACATGTTCATAATGCATATTTTCATGTTGATGTACCTGAGACGTTCTAAAGTAAAAACCTACTTACCTCTATTTAATAGACGCTCCCAATTTATTTAAGCATGAATAAATAACAATTACAAGAATCCCATTTGGGGAAACTTGGCAGATTTTTTAAATTCCTTATTTGTAGGGTTCTTAATAATTTCGCGAAGATGGCTTAACAGGCTGGAGGATCTCCTACCAACTCACTTGCCATGTTTTTGCCCAAGAAAATAAAGAAAAAAACAATAAGACATGGGGTAGTGGTAAAGTTGTTACAGATAAACTGGGTAAAAGTTGACATGCAGGGAAAACGTATATCATGGCATAGTCTCACAGGAATTAACACATTGTGTAGTAAAATTTGTTTAGAACAAAAGCAAATTGCCCTGGACACCTACTTCAGCAGTCTGAGGTGAATTAATATATTACATGTCAATAAAATATGCCCGTAGTTAATTCTTGATTTGGAAAGAAGTCTATCTAGAGGACTTTTAGTTCTAATTAATACCTCATAATTATATCTCTTTCCAAGATATTGATACTATCACCAGTATGTTGTTGTTTTTCCTGGTTACGTTTTCTTTTTTTTTAATTTTTAAAAAAATTTAGAGAGAGAGAGAGAGAGAGAGAGAGAGAGAGAGAAGGGAGTGGGGGAGGGGCAGAGAGAGAAAGGGAGACACAGAATCCTAAGCAGGCTCCAGGCTCTGAGCTGTCAGCACAGAGCCTGACGCGGGGCTCGAACTCACCAAAGGTGAGATCGTGACCTGAGCTGAAGGATGTTAGTATCTCTGATTTTTACAGGGAGAGTTTCTCTATGATTCTCCCTGGAGAATTACCACCGGGCTTGTTTCTAGTGCCTCCACTGGTATAAGGTGTGGTGTCACTACAAATTACCCTGGGCCTCTGCTTTGTGCAAGTACAATGTATTCACATTCCTATCTGGAGCGCCGTGAAGTCTAATGAATGAATGGTGACAAAGAATTGACAGGTGCTAAAGAACTGGTCATCACTGTTGTTGAATTGGGGGGGGGGTGCGCGGGAAGGATCATCTAAAAAGCAGTATTTTTAACTGAATGGCTGTTAACAGAAAAGCTATTTGACCGTGCATTTCCATTTATGTTTGAGGCTTTCCCTTGCCTCTCTCCCTTAACTATTTCTATTTCCTTGGTTTTGATTCTCCCTCCAGAAAGAAAGAGATAATGAATGAAGACCACATGACTTGTATTTTTGTAGAGTGTGTACTTTGTTTTCTTCTGAGTGAAGATTGTCTGGTGTACTTTGAGGTTGTGCTTGGAGAGAAACAAAGGCTTTGTAATCAAAGGCAAAGACAGCACATTTAAGCATTTAATGCTTGCATCTTGATGATTTCATTATTGACTTCTATTAAGCTCTCTCTGGGCTAAGAACCAAACTCCCCCACAGCTCTACAAAGCTGCATCGCTGGATCTATTTGCTATTAAGTTTAAATCCTCATTTCTCCCCATGACACGCTTATTGGCTTGAGATAACTTCCTCCTGGTCCCACGGAGCCATCTGCAGACCCTGCGTTCACCCTCCATCCCCTCTACCAGCCCAAGGTACTTTGCTGAGTCTCTCCACTCACGTATCCTTGTGTGTCTCTCTTACCTCTGTCGATCTCTCTCTTTCTTTGCTCTCTCCTCTCCCTCTTTCCATGTCTCCCTTTTTTTCCGTTACTTTAGTCACTTTCTCCCTGGCCTTGAAGGCCAGTCTAGTTTGGAAACACAACCAAAGTCTTCTCACAAGGTGAGTCCCACCATCAGAAGTGAAGTAATGAGATTATGATTAAAAGTACACCTTGATAGTGGAGTATCCATCAACCTGTCATAGAAATCTTATCTCTGGAGCCAGTCTCATCAATCTGACCCTTCAATTACTATCCCCAGTTCATGACTCTAAGTATATATATCTCAGAGATGGAGTGTGAGATACACAACTCTTTGTTGGATACCGACAACACTCAGTACAATTGGATGTCTCTTTTGTAGAATTGTAGTCTCCTTTTAAAGTAAATTTTGTTAGGATCAAACCTGGTCATTTTGACTTTGACCTGTGGATTAAGCTGACTCTGGCTGCTGTAATATATAGAGTCTTCAATATCAGCGGCTAACATAGTCAACGTTTATTTCTACTCGGGTAATAATCAAAGATGGTGCCCCTGGTTTGCCAGTGGCTTTCATCCACATGGAGATTCAGGAACTCTGGTGCCTCCATCTTGCAGACCTGCCCCCCCTCCACCCCCAGGGCCTGGGAGTGTTCTGAATTCAGTTAGTAGACTCAGAAAGAAAATGAGAGATAGTTAAGCTGCTTCTCAAAGGTGCTTGCCCTGATGTGACACACATCACTCCCCCCTCACATTCATGAGAACTAGTCATGTGATCTCAGCTGGGGGTAAAGGGAGCAGCAGGTAGAGGGATCAGTGGGGGCCCCTGTATCTCATTCACAATTCATTACCATAGAAGGATGAGCAAGAATTTTGGGGGGACTGCTGACCACAGCGTTTTTCCGTAATTCAAATAAATTTTTAAAATATTTATTTAAGGACTATTTTCATCCTAGGTTCCTAGGATTTTTTTTAAGTTTCAATTTATACCTGTATTCTGTTTCTTCAGATACACACCCCAGAAGAAAATCTTTTTTGAATTATATTTGTGAGGACGATACCATATAAATTGAGGACATTTTACAACATGTTAATATGGAACATGATTATATGTTATAGATATTCTAGTTTGTAAGCTGTTGGCTCAGTTTGATTGTTAAGAAGCGCCCATGCCTGACTTAAACTCAATCTCATAGCATTTATTAAGCGATTTCCTGTGCATAAATAAAGCAGAGTCAGCTGTAGTGTGGAAGATCCATTAATGATCTTTCAAAAGGATCCGAATCTCCCTCTATGCAAAGTAGATTGTATGCCACTCACACATCTCAGTGACCTTCTGCGTTAGCCTTGGTAAAAATCTCCAGAGGCAACAAAGAGCCATGGTAAGTACTGGCTGGACATTAGCCCCTAGGCCTGGCCTCCCTCACCCATGCTCACTCACCCGTCAAGATGTTTCCGGGCCGTGTTTCCCTTCTTTCTCAGAGTTGAATGAGATGAGGTCTCAGCTTTCCTCTACTGCTAATTTCCACTGCTTCCTTATCCCTCTGATGACAAAACGCATTCTTCCAAAATCAGGGAGCGAGGAGTAAAAAGACTTTCGTAGCCAATGAATCATCTAACTCAATGATCTTCAGAAGTAGCAGACCAGACCCCTTTCCCTCGGAGGCAGATAGTACAAATACTACATATAGTAAATTGAGAGGTCTACGCTTTTGAAGGGTTGAGTGAGAAGAGACACAAAAGCCATCTATCACTTCACAAACCATCACATGCTTCATATTCAGGGTTAGGTGCCGACAGGATGGACTGACACCCCTCCAAAGAGATTCAGCATATTTGTGATCTGAGGCTCAGTCTTCAGGTCCACCTGGGTAAAGCAATGGATGACAACCACTGCTTCGACTTCAGTGTGCAAACACCCACGCAGACCTTCTGCCTATGGGTGGGGTGTGCCGCCAATGGATCGACCCTACTGTTGCATCTGACCACCAGCTGCCTGACACAGTAATTACTCCTACAGGATGCCTAATTTTCCAGAGGGCATTAAACTTGGTAACAGCTCTTGGCCAGATGTGTATCCGCCTTAAAGCAGTAGTTGCTCAAGTGAGAAGAGGCCAAACATTACCATTGGAAAATGCATGCGTAAGAGTTTCAAAGAGGGCGCCATTTTTGCATTAGATGACAGGATGCAAGGCTCAGGAGACTTTGAAATAAAAGCTCTAGAAGTGGATGGGCCTTCTGTTTTGACTAATGTAGGAGGTGGCCAGTCCAAAAGCCAACAAATTCCTATGCGGCTGGCTCCATCATTCCTACCGGCTTTGTCTTATATTCTGAATGGTACACACTGGGAAAGTTCTTTAGAAGACTGCAGATTAATTATTACTTCTCTACCTTGATTGATGCGTGTTGGGCTATCCTGAGAAAAGGGAGGAGACACATAAGACATCCAAATATTTAGGAGGTTTGAAATATAAAGAAGCTTGCTTTATAATTTGAAAGCCTGTTCAACTGTAACAATAACCATCATTAAAGAGGTGCCCAATTTGTGCACATTCTATAATGGCTCTCTCTATACTTATCCATTGAGTTCCTGCAATATCCCTAGGGCAGATATTTATACAAAGAAATTGAGGCTCACAACATCATGACATTTCCCAGGGTAAATCATTTGAACCCATCTTTAAAACCCACACTTTTATCGTAATGCCCAGTGCTTTTCCTAGAACCCGTTTCCACTTTGTTTTGTTCATTCAAGAAAACTGCTTTTTCTTTGTGTAAAGAAGGATCAAAGAAGAAAATATATAGGGAACACCTAGAAAACTAATTCGAAATTTGAAGAAAGCTAAATTAATATCTGCTGACTAAAACTGGCATAAGATCTTTTGACCCTTAAACGATTAAGGCATCTCTGTAAAATTGAAGCATCTGAGAGTTAAACCAGAACAGAAAGACTCTGGTTTTTGCAAGGAGAAACTGAGTGAGAAAAATAGTTGACCATGTTTTTGAGGAAGAATCGGAACAAAGATTAAATGAAGCAGTGCTGGAAGCACCTGGCTGGCTTAGTGGGTTGAGCATCGGTCGTTGGCTCAGATCACAATCTCATGGTTCATGAGTTCGAACCCACATCGGGCTCACTGTTGTCAGCCTGTCAGCGCAGAGCCCGCTTTGGATCCCCTGTCCCCCTCTCTATGTCCTTCCCACCTGTGCTGTCGCAAAAATAAATAAACATTAAAAAAAAGTGAAGCAGTGCTTGCTAAAAGTTGGAAACTTACAGTAGATACTGAATTCTAGATAATGGTTATTTACTTATATCTTGCTCTAAATCGCATATGCTTTTCTATTAATGATAGGTAAATACTTATGCTATTTTCACATGATCTTTCAATAGAAAAATCATAGTTTTCCAGAAAGTCCTGTTTTTCTAAGTTACTTGTGCCTGAAAATGATGTAACATAGGTATAGTTAGGTACCACTCTTTATCTTGTAACAGACACCGTTTATAAAGAAATAAACTCCAGTTTCAATTTTGCAAATCTCAACTTATGAGTACAGAAAATTGCTTTAATAAGTTCTTTTTCCATGTCTCATCATCTCATGGGGATTTCTGTATTTCATCAAATCCCCAAATTTTAGAATTTTAAAGACATTACAACACATCTAGCACATTGTTTCTCAAACTTTTTCTATTATCATACCCCTGTGGATAAAAATTAAATTATACTTAAATTCTCCCTCACAAGAGAGGGTTCGATAGTAAACAATATAAATTTATTGGGTTGGGTCAGGTTGAACTGTGAACGATCATCGACCAGTATAATAGTCAAGAATTTTTTCAATGCTTCAAGAGCCAATTTTTGTCTGTCTGGGGGTGGTAGGACCCTCATTGGGAACGTATGTTGCAGTCCAATATTCACAGGTTACAAGTGAGCAAGGGGAGGCTTAAGAGGAGAGCAGGAGGAAGGCACACCACGATTCCCTGGCAGGATTGAGGAACAGGGCCTGATCTGGGGGTTCTCATGTCACTGTTTTACCTATCTTGACTCTGCTTCCCTATCCCGAGCCTGAGGGGGCAAGTCTGAATGGGCAGAATATGGCACATTGGGGCCCGAAGCCCTCTCCTGGCACACAGCCTCCGCGTTGAACACGATGGGATGGCATACAGGCACAGTGGCCCCTTCATTTTTGACCCGATTTTCACCCCCGGGCCTGCCAAACAGGAAGACATCATAGGGAGCAGGGTCGAGATCAACAGATGTGGTTGCCCAAACCACCACTCACTGAAATTCAGACCTGGTGACCGTTTTACTCTGGGTTTCTTCGACAAAGAACGTAAGAAATCAATATCTACTGTTGATGGCAAATGTAGTCCTTAAAACCAATTGCCTGTCTCTGGATAAACACTCAGAGGAGTCAAGCTGAAATAGGAAAAAAAAAATGAAATGAGTTCTCTTGGCTATGGGACTGACCGCTGAAAACATCTCCTCCTTCAGAGACCTTGACTCTGGCTGGGTAACACTTCCAGCCGCATCCCTCCGCAGTAGAGCTGCGAGGAGGCAAACCGGGCCAGGAGCATCTCCTGCCCAGGAGCATTTCCTGCCCCTCTATTTATGTGTGCAAGTAGTCCAGTACGTTCTTAAGATAAAGCACTTAGAATCGGATTAAAGGCAAAAACAGGTAGCATTTCCCGGGGTGTGATAAACAAGGCTGGTACCGAAAGCATTATGGTTATGGCTGGGAATTATCATGAAGAGTGGTGGGTATTGAAAAATAAACTATTTGGATGTCAGGCTTAGTAATTTATTTAAATGTTATTGCTGCTCTGTGACTCCCAGTGGAGTTTCCCTCTCCCATATTTAATATCAAATAACTTTGAACAGCCCATATACAAATTTCATAAAATAAAATAACTCATTTTTGCAAAGCAATCTCAGGATTTTCATTTGCTAACTGATAGCGGTAGCTCCAGGGTAATGAAACATGGGTAAAGAGCCTTAGCCCTCGCCTAGCAGATTGTTCATTCGGTGTCGGTGAGCTGGAGGGCGTCTAGGCACTATTGTCTAAGTGTGAGATATTCAAGGTCTTCTCATCTATATTGCGGTGGGGGAGGAAAGCCACAAAGCAAAGGGAAAAGAGGAGAGGAGCCAGGTCTTCATCTCTGATGATCTGTTAGTGATGTCATCTGGGTCCAGTGGGATTTGGAAATGCAAGAGTTGCCCATACTGTTTTAACCAGGATGGGAACTTGGTTTTACCGACATGGCAGTCAAGAAAGAATGGCTGAACGGTACCTCTGATTAAAATATCAGTTACTTCCTTTTTTTTTTATAAGGGTTTGTCTTACAGTACCAGGGAACTATACCCTCTGATTTTCGATCTAGAACAGTCTTCAATGATACTGTGCTTAACACGTATGGTGAGCGATATGCTGGTTTGTTAAACTCTTGTGACCTCATTTTCTTTTTTTTTTTTTAATGTTTATTTATTTTTGAGAGATAGAGACAGAGCATGAGCAGGGAAGGGGAAGAGAGAGAGGGAGACACAGAATCGGAAGCAGGCTCCAGGCTCTGAGCTGTCACCACAGAGCCCGACGCGGGGCTGGAACTCGTGAACCACGAGATCATGACCTGAGCCGAAGTCAGACGCTCAACGGACTGAGCCACCCAGGCGCCCCCTGTGACCTCGTTTTCCGAACAGCACTCCTCAAATGTCCATAGGATATTGTTCGGAATCCTAGATCGTGGCTTTCCATACTTCTAGGGCCAAGCATGCAGGTTTATTGATTCCTTCAGCCCCCCAGGGGGCCGGTGTGTATGTGTGTGGTGGGGGCAGGGGTAGGCAGAGAAGTTGGGCCACATTCCGACAGGCTCCCAGGTGCCTTACAAATACTATAAGTTTATATGTGTTTCACGAGGTCTCGAGTGTCGTGAAACCCTCGTCTACGTTGCGGGCTACACGTTTTCCTGGCGCTGTACAAAGTTGAAGGATAGCAACTCAGTTTGTCCTGAGAACAAAATGACTGGTCCCAAGTAGGATTATGGCACTGGAGGTGATGGCCGTGTGTAAGTATCTTCAGTGCATCATCTAGCCCTGTGGTGGGAAATGTGCGTTCAGTGTCTTAGGCGATCCTTAAAAACTATGACACATATATGATTATATCCATTTTAACATGGAAAATAGAGGCTCTAGAAGTTTAAAACCCTTGCTGTTCAAATTCACTCGATTACTAGAGGGAAGAGGATGTGTTCAAACCCAGTGCCATACTCGAACCATAGACCAGCAGGGCTGGAATGTAAGCATCTGGCAAGGCCCTTCCTCATCTAATTGCCAGTTTTCTGAGGGTGGGGCTAAGCTTCAGTCTTCTCTGAATCCCCCTCGACACCAAGGTCATCTGGTAACAAGTGATAAGATTGGAAAGGGAACCTAGACTTCAATATTTTATTTTTTATAAAAAGGAAGACTGATGCTTAGACTGGAGTTGATGAGCTAGAAAAAAACAGAGCTGACTTTTAACAACACAAAAGTATTCCAAAATTAGTTATCAGTAAATTTAGAAATAGATTTAATTAATTTAAAATGCAACGGATTTGCAAATCCAGGAACCTGTTTAATAAAATAAGGTGCATGCGTGTTTCTACCTTTTGTCTTTGGAAGAACGCGTGATTTCTGGGTTCTGCATATAAAATGCAAAGAAAGACACTGAGGGTAGAGCTGACGGAACATGGTAAGAGGAGCCATGTAGCAGAAATGATGGGCTCCACTCTCTTTGAAGGTGAAACTCTACACACTCAGCCTTTGGCTGGGAAATTGAAGCTCTTTTGTAAATAGCACTGAAATCTAAAACAATGAACAGAGCACACAAAGGAAAATATAGGTGTGCTCAATAAAAACCAGAAAACTTTGAACACTATTTTAATCTCCAGACGAGCTCATTTTAAAACAAACGAAGAAGGAGAACTTTGACCAATAGTGTATGTCAAAGGCTTATAAACCTCTGTTTTTCTTGAGGGAAAGAAACCTAAGGCTAAATCATGCTGATGATTCAGGTGCTGGAATTCATAGCCTGAGTCATAGAAGAAAGAAAAGTTAGAGACGTCTTTGCTCAGTTCTAACCTTTGGAAGTGATATCTCAGGGGAAATATTCTGTTCCTCTTTGTTCGACTACCAGAGTAGATAAATAATGCTGGATGGACCACTCGTGACCTGGAGGTCTTTTCTGAGGTTCAAAGCCGCCTTGATTTTTTTTCCCCATATGCCAGCATGTGCGCACACACACACACACACACACACACTCTGACATATTCACAAAGAGCAGTAACTTGTCTTAACTATTTTAGTAAAGCTACTTGGGAAACTCTGATTTGATAGAAAATCAGGCCAGAGTCAACATAATCACTCAACATTCTCCCAAAGGCCAGAGAGGCAGCAGTGGGGGATTTTATGCTAATAGCACCCATAATCCCATGCTAATTTATTTTATCAAATTAAAGCAAATGCTGCTCTTTGACCCCAGGGACCTTCCATTCTTTCTCTGGGTCCCCATAGTAAGCTTGAATCCGTTTAGTAGAGGAGTTTGCCAAGAATATAAATTAATAAAACAGGATTAAAAGGAGACATGGTTATAACCGACTCCTTAATCCCAGTGAATAATTAATGATAGCAATTCATGATTTTGCTGAATTCTTCTTATATTTGAATAATAAGCAGCTTCAAAATAAACTTCCAGTAAAAACCAACCGAGGCAAATTTCTAGCCAGCGAAGGCTTCCCTGTAGGAATTCACGTCACTGAGGCAGATTCTGAAGGGGTTTCCTTTTTCTACATGCTTTTCAATTCATAGTTCAGGGTGGAAGATTAACCCCACTACCCATGAAAATCTTTCATATTTCATTGTAAAAATACATTTAAAATTTGTTTGTTTCGTTTTGTTTTTATATCGCACGTGTAAGTGAAATCATATGGCATTTATCTTTGACCTATTGTACTAGCATAATCCTCTCGAGGTTCATCCATGCTGTTGCAAATGGCAAGATTTCATTTTTGTGGCTGAATCATATTCCAGTGTGTGTGTGTGTGTGTGTGTGTGTGTGTGCACTCGCACATCTTCTTTATCCATTCATCCATCAATAGACATTTAAGTTGCTGCCATATCTTGGCTATTGTAAATAATTCTGCCATGGATATAAGGGTGCATATTTCTTTTCAAACTAGTGTTTTTGTTTGCTTTGGATTAGTAGCCAGGAGTGGGATTGCTGGGTTTAGCAGCAGTTACCCACTTTTGATTTTTTGAGGAGACTCTATACTGCTTTCCATAGTGGCTTCCCCAATTTATGTACCACCAGCAGTATACAAGTGTTCCCTTTTCCCCATACGGTTTCTAATACTTGTTATTTCTTGTCTTTTTGACAGTAGCCATTCTGACAGGTGTAAGCTGATATCTCATGGTGATTTTGATTTGTATTTTGGTGAGAATTAGTGATGTTGAGCATCTTTTCATGTGACTGTTGGCCAGCTGTATGCCTTTTGCCCATTTTTACTTGAATTTTTTTCTTTCATATTGAGTTGTGTGAGTTCTTTATATGTTTTGGCTAATAACCCCGATTGGTCATATCACTTGCGAATATCGTCTCCCATTCAATGGGTTGGCTTTTCATTTTGTGGATGGTTTTCTGAGCTGTGGTATCATCACAAGGTAGTCTTCCCGATGTCGGATTTAGGTGCTCGTCCTACAAAAATAATTAGTAATAATAACATAGTAGTTTCCAGAAAGCTAAGGTACCAAGGCTGGTGTTTCTTTACACATCCCTAGAACATAGAAAAATGTATGCAATGCCTACTTTGTTTAAGCATGGTTCTGGGAACTAGGGAAGCGATATGTGCACAAAATACGAAATCTCTCTCTTCATGGAGTTTATGTTCCAGTCTTGCTAAAATGCACTTGTTTATTTGTCCTGAGATCTTTCTTTAAGAAAATATAATCTTAGCCTTGTGCTTAAAATGGTGCAAATAAACTCGGGTCAAGTAGAATTGTTCCATGACAACTGTACCGTTTCTGTCTTTTATTGACTAAACTTACTTGTATAGAACATCCAGTTGAGTTTTGGCTACTGGGTATAATTCTCATTTCCTCCATTTGTTCCCCCAAGGCTCTCAGAATATTGCCTTTATGTATGGTCTGTTTTTGCTCTGCTCTTCTCTTTGGATATCTATTACCTAGAAATAACATCAAAGGGATGCAAAGAATTTCAACTAAGACTGAATAGTTGAACACGAGGACCCCGTCGTTCTTCCATTGTACACCTAACTATTACCAGTGCCCTCAATCTTTCTCATCGATACTCTAGTTCTGCAGAAAGAGGGCTGCATTGAAATGCCTTATACAAGTGGTTCTCAGAAGTCATCTGTAATGCTCTGTTTTGTATCTTAAAATGAAGTTCCTTTTTTAACACAACCGACTCACAGACGTGATTTTTAAAAATCAATGCAATTCCCTAATTTCAATATAAATGAGAAACCAAAGGAAATTAATTTATAATCAGCCATACGTTTCAATATAGAGATGCTTGGGAATGCTGTAGGAGAAGCCATAATTAAGTCGCTAGATGTTTGCCTCCGTCTGTAGATTTACTGGGAGTGTGACAGCTACCGATGCAAACTGTGACATATGTGTTGTGTTGGGTACTTAATACCACAAGTAGTTTTTCCTGCAATTATATGATTTTCCAAAATTATTACCAGATTATGTGAAATTGCCAACCAAATGAAGTAGACTCTTTCTTCAATTGGCATGGAAGTTACAGTCCTGGAAAATTCAGTGTATACGAAAATTATGTAAAAAGGATATAATATTTTACATGGAGTGTGGATTTAGGTTTACAATTCAGATCATTTAAAGCAGATTTTTCAGTCACAGGATCATCCTTCTTTGTTATTGTGCTAGACTGTGCTACAGATTGCAGCCCCCTGCCCTCTAAATGTTCATCCTTCTCCACAATCGTTGTGACAGCTAAGAAAGCTATTGCATATTTTTAAAACAAATTCTAAGAAGCAACATCACCCCCTGTTAGTGGCCACTGCTGGGGATGTTTGCGACTAGTCTGTCTGCAACTGTGTAAAGAAAGAAACTTTTCTTAGAAAAAAAATTGATCAAAGGCTTGATGTTTGCGATTGGAAAATCAAATATAATATTTGAATCCAAATATGGTATTATTGCTAGGTTATGGCCAAACATGATGGCGAGATGGAATGTGATGAACAGGGAAACTTGAGTGGTGGGTCAGCTCAGTTCAGTTGCCATTTTATTCTATTTTCTCAACATAAGGTATCTGAATTCCAGAATGGGAATGGTGTTCTCTTGGAAACTTTCAGAAATGGAGTTATTCACTCATTCACTGGCCAGATATCGTGATTGTCTGCTATGTGTTCAATGCCGTAGATTAGAGAAGCAAAACAGTCCCTTTCTGGCCTCATGGAGTGTCCTACTCAGTTGGGGAGATAAAGCATATGTAGAATGCTAAAAACTCTTGTCCTTCCAAAAATTCCATAAATTTCAGTATGAATCCGAAGCCAACCGCAGGTGCCCACACAATTGGCCAAATAATCCAGGAGGTGAATAAGACTGTTGTGTCTAAATTTCCAACGTTGTTCATGCTTTCCCCTTTCCGGAAACAGTACATAGAGATGTGTATCATCCAAGCCGCATATTTTCCTGTTCATTCTTTGTGTTCTTTATTGTCAAATATGCCATTCCTATTTTCGTATCTCCCACCATGAAGAAGAGGTGAGAGAAATGAATCCTTGAAATGTGTTTTTATTGAGACAATATGTGTCTCCTTGCCTATGCATTTCCCCCAATGCCATATACTTAATGCCAGTTATCTCGTTATAGATGATGATGCATCCCTTGTCATGTCACCTGTGAATAGTGTCTTTCATTGATAACTACAATGCGAATCTTATTTAGGGTATGAAGGAAAATGTGCACAGTTTTCCTTAATTCACCGCTCAGCATTTTATAGTATAAAAACAGATCTGAACAACTGTGTCTACTCTTGAACCCTTTTAAGTAGGCATCACAGCATTCTTGGAGATCTCTTGAAGTGTTGGTTGCACCTCAGCTCTCCAAATGTCACCACCATTGAAGATAGGCAAAGGGAACAAAGAGAGTGGCATATTTCTTCATGGGATTTCCATCCCTTGTCCACTGCAGTGGGCTGAATAATGGCCCGTAAATAGATCAAGGTCCTAATCTTTAAACTTCGTGAATGTGAATTTTACCTTCTCTGGCAAAAGAAGTTTTACACATGGGATTAAAGTATGGGGTTTGAAATGAGAATATTACCCTAGATTAGCCAGGTTGGCCCTGGATGCCATCGCACGTGTACTTATAACAAGAAAGCAGAGGGAGATTTGACTCCGAAGAGGGAAAGGTTATATGAGTTTGGAGGCAGAGATTGGGTGATGGAGCTGTAAGCCCAGGAATGTTGGCAGGCCACCAGTAGTTGGAAAATTCAAGGAATAGATTCTCTCCTAGAGCTTCTGTAGTTATCAGGTGTCTGTAACCGCTGACACCTTGATTTCAGCCTAGGGAATCTGATTTTGGACTTTTGGCCTCCAAAAGCCATAAAAGAATCAATTTATGTTGTTTCGTGCCATCAAGTTTGTGGTATTGTTAAAACAGTTTTAGCCAATACATCTAACACGGCTTAAGACTGACCCAGGAAAGGGGCGCCTGGGTGGCTCTGTCCGTTACGTGTCTGACTTTGGCTCAGGTCATGATCTCACGGTTCATGTGTTCGAGCCCTCTGTCGGGGTCTGTGCTGACAGCTCAGAGCCTGGAGCCTGCTTCAGCTTCTGGGTCTCTCTGTCTCTCCTTCTCCCCTACTTGTGCTCTATCTGTCTATCAGAAATAAATATACATTAAAAAAATTTTAAAACAAAAAGACTGACCCAGGAAAGCAGGATGTTACCACATTGGTTTGAGTTAAGATGGGTTATTGATTGAAAGAAACCACTGCCTTATGGAGCAACCGTTTTGAAATCCCTGGGAGAGTACAGGCACGACCACCTACAGAGTATTCCTGACACGAAGCAAAGATACTGCAGGTAAGAAGTGAACAGGGTAAAAAAATTCTGCCATCCTTCTCAGCTCCCTCTGGTTCTAGAGGCCGAGGCAGCACTCTTGCCAAAATACAAAGGGGCCAGGACTGACACAAAGGTCTCCAGATTCAGGTAAAGCTCAATGGTCAAAGAGGGACAACTGATAGCTCAGATCCCTGAACTCATGTTCCCGTGAGAGTGAGTGCTGCCCCAGACTGGTGTGTGAAGGCCATTCTTGTAGCCATTTCTTGCACAAAAGTTTGAAAAAAGTACCTCACGTGCCGAAAAAGTAACCTGCTTGGTAGACTAGCCTTTGGAAACCAGCTCCTGGGCGTGGCACCCAGAGACAACCCGTTGAGATGAATCTTAAAGTTACTTGGGACACTTGGTCAACTCCACACATCAGACAAAGGGTCAGAGGGGGCCCCAGGTGGGAGAAGAGGAGACCAGGGCCCAGGTGGTTTCTAGTCTGGCTTTGGGGCACCTTGTGAGGATGGCAGTTATAGTCCTAGCTTGTCCCAGGAACTGGAAGAGGACTTGGGAATTTTCAAGAAATGTACTCCAAAGTTCCAGAGGTTGGACACAGGGCCTGGGTCAAGGGCTCTGCGTATCTGGGCCTAAGGGCAGTATTCACTAACTGACGTAGTAAAATATATTGCTGTGGGGGAGGATATATTTTTAATTTCCGGTAAAATGTTCAGTGTTCAGTTGAAAGTTGAAAATGAATGTGACCACAGCATGATTCCTCCAAAACAGCCTAATTCAATTTGGATCTTCAGCGTGTGGATCAGCGTTAATTACTTGGGGTTTCATGTCTGAATAGATAGAATTTAGAGCTACTTGAAGGTTTTCATATATTGCAACAACAAATTAACTTCAATTCCTAATTATTTCATCAAGTGTTTGTTGAGAGTGTATCACATTTACAGCATGATTCTAAACTCCTTGATTAGAACAAGGAAAATATTAAACCCAGACCTTGCTTTCAAGGAACTTATAATCTATGTAGGAAAAACAAGACAGGAAAGACTAATAAAATAAGTAGAAGTCCAGGCTTGGCTACAAGAAAAGATTATTTTATACAGTTAATTCCAGTGTGTGTGTGTGCGTGTGTGTGTGTGTGTGTGCACGCGTGTGTGCGTAGGCAATTTAATTTTTCAAGTCATTCAGTCCAAAGGTGAAATTGCAAAGGAATCTGCAACACTTCTTGTCTATTAACTCACATTTGCTTTGAATTAGCTGGAAACCCGGGCTAGCTTTGAAAATGAAATACAATATATATTTAATCAACAATTCTGTAAATTATACTAAAAAAAAATGCAGCACTTAAACCCACTTAACAATCATGCCAGGGGAAGCTGATGAGCTATTTTAGCATGTGAAAACTTGCTGTTGCCAAATCCCTTTCGGTTCCAGAAACGTACTGTCTATCTTAAAACTGCCAAACACAGGAAGTAACCACTCAGTAGAATTTTTTATTTTATACACTCAAAAAGAAATGGGCTCTGAGTATCTTCCTTTACCTGGGAGATAAGACACTGATCATTTTGCTGACTCTCTCAGTTGGAAGGGAGCCAGGGTAATAATGGCTATCTGAGGATCTTCAAAGATTTAATCTTGGAGATGAGTTCTTTGCAGGGCTCAATTCCTTTTGCTTTGCCAACCTGTCTACTTTCTGAAATGGCCGTTAGGGTAAAGGTACCTGACAGAGGTATACACTCCCTGAAAGCCAAGTTGCTGAGCTACGTTTCCAGAGAGCTCAGCTCTCCTTGTGGGAGGAGGGCCACTGGGCTGCTGCTGATTATGAACAGTGAGTGCAGCCTGGGGCCCCTGCAACTGAGCCCAGACACTGTGTTGACTCAGCCCCGGCACGTGTATGGCTCATGTACCCACGCTGTGGAGCACGTGTGGGAGGGCAGGGGGTGCAGGGGGGGGGGGGCGGAAGAGCAGGTCTGGAAGCAGAGCCCCAGGTGAGGGTATAATCCATTCAACACTCGTTCACGTGCTCCTCGCTCGCGCACCGAAGTTTTCGAGTGCCTCCTCCGGCTCCCCTCGTGAAGCAGCACGTTAGTGAGGAAAACAGACAATAAGCCAGAGAAAACCAAAGAAAAACACACGTAAGCCAACGCCAAGTGGTGGCAAGCGCGTTGAGGAGAAATGTCGAAGGGTCAGTTGGGGCCAGAGAAAGCTGCTGTAACAAAGAAATCTAATACAAAGCCAGTGGCTTCAAGAGAACAGAAGTTTGCTTCTCTCCCTCTTACAGTGTGAGATGAGCATTCTAGGTTGGACAGCTGTGGTCCCTATGGGTCCGGTTTCTCCCTGGGTTGCTTTATAATTCTCTAGGGCCCTGTTGTTCTCTGCGTGACTGTGACTGGGTGGCCATTCAGCCTCAGACAGCAGACAGAGGAAAGGGAGCAAAAGGAAGGCAGGCCCAGGGCCTAAGGAGCTGGCCTGAAGGTGGGGGATGGGGGTACTACCAACATGCATCTACGTTCCATGGGGAACAATTTAAGGAAAGGTCACTAACTGCAGGGAGAGGGAGAGCTTTTACAGTGTAGCTGGGCCCACTCTAATTCCCCAGGAAAAGGAAAGGCTTGAGTTTTGCAAAAAGAAGGAGGACAAAGGATTTTATTTAGAGATGGGGGCTGATTTTCAGATAGGACCATGAAGGACGTTAGCGTTGAGGGGCTGCATTTTCAAGGAAGGTCCAAATGAATTGAAGGAGTGAGCCATGTGACGCTCTGAGGGAAGCGTATTCTAGACAGAGGGAATCCAAAGTACAAGTACCCAGAGACAAGGGAAAGCTCAAGAAGCTTGGCTTTTTTGAGGAAGGAGGTTTGTGTTGTTTTCACGATTAATGGAAGGGAAGGGAAGTTGCTTGGGCATAGATCATGGAAGGCCTTGAAGGCCTTAATAAGGCTTTTGGAAGTAATTCTCTGGAGACATGATGCCCTGGAAGCATACAAAGTGCCTTGAAGTGTTGTTGACCGAAAGTGGAGTAGAGAGCAGCTGTGGAAACGTTAGCTCTCCTTTCTCCATGTAAAATGCGTTGGCCCTGTGGGCACCAGATGGGGAGAGGAAATTCGTTTTAAGATCCTACCTTCCAACTGTGGCTGTCATGTGCTTTCCAAGAAAAGAGATTTTACTTCTTCGGGTTTATGTTGTTCATTACCAAGAACAAGTATTGAAATGTTCTTTTAACTGCCACCATCGTTCAAGAAAAAGATTACGGAAAGTACTTTAGCCTACAGTATTTACAGCAATTCCTTACTCTACTTTCCATTTTATTTATACTAATGAAAAAGCACTTAAATTCATTTGTATAGGCCGCTCTTTCTAAGAGATTGAGAATAACGAATATGTGCTATAAATATATGAAAATGACTTATTTCATTATTCTTCTAATAGTTGTTCCTGATAACAGGAATTTAAAATGCGGAGCGAAGTTTCACTTTAATGTACTACAAAAGTCACAATTTATATAGTTTTTCCTACTAGTGAGTGGCTTTACTCATGATTATCTGAGCAGTTTACAAATGGTGGAAAATTAAAATCTTAATGTTTCTTTTCAACGGGGGACATGACATTAAGACAGAGGGCTCTTCCCACTTCTTTCTTTAACCAGCATACAAAAGTCAGACCTTCGGGGAATAAACTCTCCTACTCCTTTGTCCTTCCGTTACATCCATCTTGGCAAAAACCCTACGCTAAGTGAACTTAATGATCTACTTTATTTGAGTCTGTATCGAGGATGCCAAGTGCTACCGGAAAACACGAAATACATATAAGACCTGGAGACTGGAGACACTTTTGGATCTTGCAATGCTGGGAAAGTCTACCCCTGATCAATTTTCTTCGGTGGTCTAAACCCTTGTGGCTTTCCAACCACAGGTTGGAAGGTTTCCAACCTTCCCAGGCTCTTCAAATGTTTCCGCCTTACCAATGTTCCCTCACTCTCAACAAAGACCTCCCCTCCTTACCAACCTACAGGACCCCTATACTTCCTGACACGAGATTTACTATTCCACACACGTCCTCCAACTCTCCTATTCTCTTTCCCATCTGTTAGGGTGCTTCTTTTTGTCAAAGACAAATCCCTAACCTCTTCCTGGGGTTTTCATCCTCTCTAGCACCCCCAGGAATTTTGTTCATTGGCCAGTGCCTCCATTGCCACTAGATTCAAGCTCTGACCTTGAGGCAAAAAATCCAGTGTACTGATGTTTCTCCTCTGTTCTTGAGGCAGACTCGCATGGGAGTTTGAAAGAAATGAAGAACTGTATCCTCAGCCTGAAACCACTTTTAAGTGGTCCAGTCCACTCTTTGTGTGCCTGACGACAGCATTGCCAGAAAATTTCTGCAACAGTATAATAAGTCCATTTGTAGGGATGACAACGTTGAAACCACGAGAGAACCCCGGACTAGCTCACTGCTGGTAAGTGAGGGAGCAAGGATCAGAGTCCGTGTCTGTCTGACCTCTGCTCTTTTCGGAGAACCAGGTAGTTGGAAAAAGGAAAGGGAATAACACCGCGCAAGACCCAGGCTAAGAGCCAACTGGGAGAAGAAATAGAGTTCTAAGGTTTTAAGAACAGTACTTAAATTCTGTAGTTAAAAAGGAAAAAGAGACGAAGAAGTAATTTCAGGGAGTTTAGGAAAAGAGGATACAGTTTATAGACCTCTTAGCTTGAGGATTTGGAGAGTTGTTAGTAAATTTTATTGTTTTAATTTGAGAATGAATCCGCATCGCCTTGGGCTGCACAGCTGTCACTGTCAGCAAGAGAATCACACCGGATCAATCCAGCAGAGAACCTCTGAAACAGGATTTTAGTCCTTCCCTCCTCCTCCTCCACTTCCTTATCCCCAACACTTCAATACCCTGAAGGAGGGAGTTTTTAAGGGATGGGAAAGCAGGGGCGGAATGACTCAGAAAGCTGACCCTGTGCATTATCTGGAGTCTCAAGAGCAAAGTCACTTTACCAGGCACATGACTCACTGTTAGTCTTGACTCTTTTCATCTCAATTGGAATAGATATTACTTAGGGTCACCATGACCTGGTCCAGACAAATGGAGAAAATGTAAATAGTCAACTAGGCTGTTCTTCATTTTCTTTATCTCCATCTCGTTAATTCCGTTTATTGGTAAAGAATGCTTTACTGTGTTACACCTGCTTTCATATTGAAGTTTCCAGATGTTGACGGGCAGATGCCAGGTATAGGGATGGCACAGAGGAGGGAACACTTGAGCTAGGTTCCAGAAGTAGAAGGAAGAGCAGGAGTACATCAAACCCCAAAGCTTCCGCACAGCAAAAGAAACAATTAACGACGTGAAAAGGCAACATACAGGATGGGAGAAAAAATTCGCAAACCATCTACCTAGGAAGGAATCAGTATTCAAAATGTATAAGGAACTCATATAGTTCAATAGCAAAATACCAAATATTCCAAGTAAAAATGGACACAGGGCCCGAATAGATATTTTTCCAAAGAAGAATTGAAGTGGCCAACAGGTGCATGAGAAGGTGCCCAACATCACTAACCATCGGGAAATGCGGATCCAAACCTCAGTGAGATATCACTTCACACTTGTTAGAATGGCTGTTTTCCAAAAGACAGGAGACAACAAATGTTGGTGTGGATGTGGAAAAAAGGAAAACCTGTTACACTGTTAGTAGAAATGTAAATGGGTACGGCCACTCTGGAAAGAAATTTGCAGGTTTCTCAAAAAATTAAAAATAGAACTATCATATGATTCAGCCAGCTTCTGGCTATATATCCGAAGAAAATGAAATCAGTATTTTGAAGAGATGTCTGCTATCCCACATTCATTGCATCATTACTCAATTATATGTATTATTATACTTATGATATAATTATAATATATATCACATATATATAAACATTACCCGTGTATAAATAAAATTATATGCAATACAAAATGGAATATGTTATATATGTTATATACTCCATTATATGTATTATATATTTGTATATATGTATTATATATTCATACACATCTGAATATTATTCAGCCATGAAGAAAAAAGGAAACCTTGCCATTGGTGACAACACGGATGAAATGGAAGACAGCATACTAAGTGAAATAAGCCAGAAAAAGAAAGACAAATATTGTATGATCTCACCCAGGTAAAGTCTCAAAAAAAAAAAAAAAATGTCTAGCTCCCAGAGGTAGAGAGTGGAATGGTGGTGATTGCCAGGGTTTGGGACAATGGCAGAAATAGGGAGATGTTGGTCCGATGGTACAAAGTTTCAGTGATAAGATGAATGACCTCTAGGGATCTAATGGACAGTCTGGTGACCATAGTTAAGTACCCTGTTGTCTATTTGAAATTTGTTAGGACAGTAGATCTTAATCATTCTCACTCTCCACACACACAATGGTAACTTTGTGAGGTGGTATATGTGTGAATTAACTTACTTGGGGCAATCGTCTCACAATGTATACATATACCAAATAATTATTTTGAATACTTTAAATATGTACAAATTTATTTGTTTCTTAAACTTCAATAAAGCTGGAAAAGCAAATAAGTGAATAAGTAAGTAAGTAGTTTAAAAAATAATAAAAAAAAGACAAGTCACAGACTGGAAGGAAGTATTTGCAGAAGACATACCTGATAAGGGACTATTATCCAAAATATAGAAACAAATCCTAAAACTCAAGAAGGAAACAAACAAACTGACTTAAGAATGGTCCAAAGACCTTAACAGATACCACACCAAAGAAGACACACAGATGGCAAACAGGCATACGAAAAGATATTCACCGCCAGATGTTATTAGGAAATTGGACATTGAAACACTGATGAAATACAATCGCAAACCCATTAGAATGGCCAGAATTCATAACACCAGTGACACCGAATACTGGGGATAACGAACAACATGAACTCTCATTCTTTGTCAGTGGAAATGCGAAATGGTCCAGCCTCCTGCACTTCTATTACAACTGCAGAGCTGGGGCGCCTGGGCGGCTCAGTCAGTTAAGCGTCCGACTTCAGCTCGGGTCATGATCTCGTGGTCCATGGGTTTGAACCCCGCGTCGGGCTCTGTGCCGACAGCTCAGAGCCTGGATCCTGCTTCAGATTCTGTGTCTCCCTCTCTCTCTATGCCCCTCCCCTGCCTGCACTCTGTCTCTCTCCCTCAAAAATAAAATAAAAACACAAAAAAAAACAACTGCAGAGCCAATGAACAGTTAGAGAGAAGCTTGCTGGAATTTGGACTTCTGTGCTCTGACAGCTAGCGAGAGGTTGTTAATAGGATATATAGGATACATAGGAGATATATATATATATCCTATATATATATATATATCCTATATATATATATATCATATTATATATGATATATATATATATCATATATTATGTGATATATATATATATATATATATATTAGTGAAACCATCTGAGCCAAATGCTTTCTTTTTAAAATTAATTATTTAATTAAAATAAATTCAATAAAAATTATTTATTTATTTTATTAAATTTATTTTTTTAATTCAAGTTAGTCACCATACAGTATAGTATTGGTTTCAGGAGTGGAACTGAATGATTCATCACTTACATATGACAACTAGTGCTCATCCCAACAAGTGCCCTCCTTACTGCCCATCACTCATTTAGCCCATCCCCCACCCATCTCCCATCATCGAGCAACCTCCAGTCTGTTATCTATATTTGAGAGTCTCTTATGTTTGCCTCCCTCTCTGTTTTTATCTTATTTTTCCTTCCTTTCCCCTCTGTTCATCTGTTGTGTTTCTTAAATTCCACATGTGAGTGAAATCATGTGATATTTGTCTTTCTCTGCCTGACTTATTTCCCTTAGGATAATACACTCTAGTTCCATCCATGCTAGTGCAAATGGCAAGATTTCATTCTTTTTGATCACCAAGTAGTATTCCATTGTATATATATACCACATATTTTTTATCTGTTCATCAGTCGATGGACATTTGGCTTCTTTCCATAATTTGGCTATTGTTAGTTAACAGGATATTCTTTTTTTTTTTAATATATGAAATTTATTGTCAAATTGGTTTCTATACAACACCCAGTGCTCATCCCAAAAGATGCCCTCTTCAATACCCATCACCCACCCTCCCCTCCCTCCCACCCCCCATCAGCCCTCAGTTCTCAGTTTTTAAGAGTCTCTTATGCTTTGGCTCTCTCCCACTCTAACCTCTTTTTTTTTTCCTTCCCCTTCCCCATGGGTTCTTGTTAAGTTTCTCAGGATCCACATAAGAGTGAACACATATGGTATCTGTCTTTCTCTGTATGGCTTATTTCACTTAGCGTAACACTCTCCAGTTCCATCCACGTTGCTACAAAGGGCCATATTTCATTCTTTCTCATTGCCACGTCGTACTCCATTGTGTATATAAACCACAATTTCTTTATCCATTCATCAGTTGATGGACATTTAAGCTCTTCCCATAATTTGGTTATTGTTGAAAGTGCTGCTATAAACATTGGGGTACAAGTGCCACTATGCATCAGTACTCCTGTATCCCTTGGGTAAATTCCTAGCAATGCTACTGCTGGGTCATAGGGTAGGTCTATTTTTAATTTTTTGAGGAACCTCCACACTGGTTAACAGGATATTCTTAAGAATGATGGAGATTGTTTTCCTAATGTTAGATGCAGACATATCAGAAGTTTGGGTTACCTTTGAAGTCTTTGACTTACTCTTAACAAGTACTGAGAATGTCTAGAATACTTATAATCAAATATAAAGATAAAAATATTGACCAAACCAAAGGAAAATTTTAAAATCTATCTGATAATTTGTGTTAGCCATATCTTTGCAATGCTTCCTCCACTATTATATATGTACATAATATTCTAGCTATTCTACTGGGTATGAAATGGTATCTTATTGTGGTATGGATTTGCATTCCCCTAATGACAAATGACATTGAACTTTTTCTTTTTCTTTTTAAATTTACTTTAGAGAGAGAGAGAGAGAGAGACACTGAGTGCGAGCAGGGGGAGGGACACAGAGAGAGGGAGACACAGAATCTGAAGCAGGCTACAGGCTCCGAGCTGTCAGCACAGAGCCCAATGCAGGGCTCGAACTCACGGACCGTGAGATCATGACCTGAGCCAAAGTCAGATGCGCAATCAACTGAGGCACCCAAGCACCCCGGCATTGAACTTCTTTTCATGTGTTTATTAGCCATTTATATATCTTTCTTGGAGAAACATCTATTCACCTTGTTTGCCCATTTTTGTTTGAATTGTCTTTTTATTACTGAGTTGCAAGAGTTCTTTATATATTTTTGATATAAGACCTTTATAAGAGTTGCAAATATTTTTTCTGATTCTGTGGGTTGTATTTTCACTTTCTTGACGGTGTCCTGTAAAACACCAAAGTTTTAAATTTTGATAGAATCCTATTTATCTATGTTTGTTGTTGCTGCCTTAATTTTGGTGTCTTATCTAAGACTCCAAGGTCATGAAGATTTACTCTTGTGTTTTCTTCTAAGAGTTTCTTCATGAAGATTTACTCTTGTGTTAGCTCTTTCATTTAGGTCTGTATCCATATTTTGAATAAATTTTTGTGTATGGTGTGAGGAAAGGATCCAACTTCATTGTTTTGCATGTGGCTACCCAGTTATCTCAGCATCATATGTAAAAAAGACTATGTTTTCCCATTGGAAGAATTGAGAACCCTTGTTTAAAATTAGTTTTGGAAGTGTAAGGGTTTTTCTGGAATATCAATTCTATTTCATAGATAAATCTGTCAATCCTGTGTCAGTACCCCCCTGTTTTACTTACTGTATAAATTCTGAAATCAAGAAATGTGAGTTCTCCTGTATTTTTGTTTTTCAAGATTGTTTTGGCTATTCTGGATCCCTTCCAATTCCATATGTAGGGAGAGCCCGACTGTTGTTTTCTTAATTTTATTTTCAGATTGCACATTGCAAGTGAGAGACACAGAATTGATTTTGTAAGTTGATCTTGTATTTTACAACCTTGCCGAGCTCATTTTTAGTTCTTACAGTCTTTTAGTGTATAACTTGAGACTTTCTATGTACAATATTATATCATCAGTAAATAGAAATAGTTTTACTTCTTTTCCAATCTGGGTGCTGTTTATTTCTTCTGTCTCTTGCCTAATTGCAATGTTGAACTGAAATGATGAGGACATCCCTCTCTTATTCTTAATATTAGGGGGAATTTATCCAACCTTCCACTGTTGATTATGATGTTAGGTGTGGATTTTTCATTGGTGTCCTTTATCCAGTTGAGGAAGTTTCCTTCAATTCTTAGTTTGTTATTTCTATCATGAAAAATATATTGGATTTTATTACATGAATTTTCTGCATATATTGAGATAATCATGTGATTTTTCGTTTTTCATCCCATTGTTAGGCTGTATTGTACTAATTTATTTTTGGATTTTTAAATAAAATATTTCCATTCCTGGGGTAAATCCCACTTATTTGTGATGTATAATTCTTATTTTGATGGATTTCATTTGCTCATATTTTGCTGAAGATGTTTACATCCATATTCACAAGAGATATTGGTCAGTAATTTTCTGTGATGTCTTCGATTTTGATATCTGGATAATAATAGAATAGAATAATAGAATGAAACAAGAAATGTTCCCTCTCATTTTATTTTTGGGAAAGTTTACAAACGATTGGTATTAATTCTCTAAATGTTTGGTAGAACTTGGTGAAGTCATCTGTGCTTGGCTGTTCTTTTTTTTTTTAATTTAATTACAAATTCAATGTTTTTATTTATCTCTTCATATTGTTTCTTTCTTCTTGAGTCACTTTTAGTAGTTCTATCTTTCTAGCAAGATCTGCACTGTTACATGTCACAAACCAGCTTCTTTGATGCCATTTGGGACAGTTTTTCACATTTGTATGGGGAGAGCTGGTGTTCAGATGGTACAGGAAGTATAACGGAGTGATTGTTTCTGGCTAGTATCCACTCTAATTGTAATATATGTTGTTAAATAATTTGAGTGTTACACGCATAAATTATAGATTTATTGTCGAACATACATCAGATAATCACCCACACCCATTCTCTTTCTCTATCATGTTTCTTTTTAACCTCTTGCAACATATTGGAAAATGGGATTGAAGACTCCTTAGAAGTGATGATGTACCAATGATGGGATGCATTAGCTGGAAAAAAAAAGGCTATTAACCAGAGTACAATGGATTCAGAAGTCCCTGTCCACATGGAAGGCACAATACCCTGATTGATATTTTTTCCTCCTGGACTTCATTCACTATTACTAACTACTCTTGATAAAGGAGATAAACCCACTCTCTTAGTAAATATAATGCTATATTAGTATGAAGTGTTAGCTAAAGAAGAAACAGACTCTGAAACCTTCTCTTATGCGATAATTAGTGAATCTAATATATATTGCTAACTCGCAGTTCATTCTCCATCCCCCAACTTTCCAATTTTCTGGCCCAACTGATTGAAGCCGAATTAGAGGAGGCCATCGCCTCAAATACGGCATTAATTCTTTATTAATTTTAATCATAAGCAACCTTTCTGCTGAAGCCGTAATGCATTATGAATGTGTTCACAGAGAGGGGATAATATGATGGTGAGGCCATTTCTTGGGTCTTTTTTTTTTTTTTGATGGTTTAGCATCAACTTGTTCAAACAAAGAGGAGCGGAGACTGATTAAATATCAGGGTTGGACTCTAATGAAGGAAAAGTCCAGAGCAAATATGTAGTGATTGCTTTAAATCAAATGTGTGAGGGGGTGGATTTCAGGTGATAGCTCAGCAGTTACTCTAATCCCGACTGAGGCTGCCATGTGGTTTTTCATTTGGCTTACAAAATGGAGCTGGATTTCAACAAGTCCCTGCTGGCTGGCCCATGAGCCAAGCGCCACATGCCTTCTTCTTTGGCATCTGACAATATTGTTATTAATATTACAAGCTGAGAGAAAGAAGCTGCCGATGGTAACCTCTGCTTTGGAAAATTGTGTTAACTCGTGAAGGTCCTGAAATCTCCCAGGCTTCTTTACGTAACGCGGGCAGCGTGACGTGGGCTGAAAACACATTTTCCCTGAGTAGTAAGAGGTGCCAGGATTCCAACTCACGACATTAGCGAAGTCAAGGGCAAGGTGTTTTATTTTGGAGGTTTCCATCTCCAGCCCACCCATTATAGCAAGTGAGAAACGTTGAATATTATCTCATTATGCCTGGGCGCAACCGGCACGTGTTTGTGTTAGACTTTGTGCTTTAAACCCAGGCTGGTCTACCTCATACTAAGTGACAGGTATGCAATGAAAGGGAAATGTCAGGCAAACACACTTTTTGTGGTCAACGCCTGGGACTCTTTGCTTGGGCTTTGCCTCGCTTTTTACCTTTCATGTACACTATCCCAGATCTCTAGGCTTTTCTTATTTCCTGGCCTACATGTTTGAAGGAGCTCAGGCAAAGTCACTTAAAATATTAGAGGGAACCTGTATAGCTAAAATATTATCTCTGAAAATCTAGCTAAAAGAGCTAATAAACACCCACCAAAATCTGAACACTGCTGATTGAAAAATATTATGATCAGGGGCAGCTGGTGATTCAGTTGATGGAGACTCCAAGTTTTGATTTTGGCTCAGGTCATGATCCCAGGGTCACGGGAGTGAGCCCCGTCTTGGGTTCTATGCTGAGTGTGTAGCCTGCTCAAGATTCTCTCTGTCTCTCTGTCTCTCCCCCTCTGCCCCTTTCCCCCACTCACATGTGCTTTCTGTCTCTAAAATTAAAAAAAAAAAAAGTTAAAAAAAGAAAACTCTTATGATCAGTGAGTTTGTGATAAACTGGGGAGGGGGCAGAGAAGAAGAATGGAAAATAGTATGGATTTTGTTTCTCCTATATTCATGTAATTATGCTAGATCCTTTAATAACCATTATCTTATCAAAATGCTGGGATTGTCCTTTACAGTTTCCAAGCAGGTCACTAAGGTGGATAGACCTATGTACCAAAAATCAGATTTCAATATCCTTTTCTACTTTTTACACTGCTTTATTGCCAAGTTATTTTTCCTTTCTTAGCCTCCATTTTCCCATTTCAAAAATAAGAGCAATGATGTGAAACTGTCCAAAATCCTTCAGTTTCATTAATTCCATGAGTCTCTAATAAGGCACATTTCTTGATGTGATTCTATAGAGCTAATTTTTAAATGTCTAGTAATTGTGGACTCCTTTGGGAATCTGATAAGAGTTACTGTAGTAGACATTCTTTGATCTGTCTGCCCATTACCCTTTCCTTTGGGAATCTTCTCCCCAATTCCACATGGTCCTAGTGGGAGAGAAGGAAGCATATGGCCTCGCCTAGGCTAATCATAATATTACAATTCTCTAGGGCCAGGAATTGGTCCAAGGGGTGGACATGTGTCACACAAAGACCAATCATAGTCTCTCCAAAAAATTTTATGAATTGGACAGAGAATTGCACCATTATTTTTTTGTAGGCTGCTTCAGTCTTCCCAATGTGTGGAGAAGACGGAAGGCATGACTATAGCGAGAAACAATGAGATAATCACATAAAGAGTCACAAAATGAAAATGGGCACAGAGAGAGATAGGAAAGGGGGGGCAATAAGCTGATACTATTAAAGCAATAAATCCAACCAACTTCCCTCCTCAAAGGTCTAGTTACAGGAGTCTATAAACGGTCTCCATCCCCTTCCCCTCCACTTTTTTTTTTTTTTTGAAAGTTATATGCTTAGGCTAGTTTGAGTTGGTTTCCCTCACTTTCTTTTGGACCTATTCTTTATATCCATGGTTATGAACCCATTCTTCAGAAAATGAACAATGCAAAATGTCATCCACGCAACGTATTTCAAGATGAGGTAGGGACAGGTATTTTTCTCCCTTTAAGAGCCTCTGTCTTAGAAAATGATAGCGACAACATTTTACATTTGTTTAGTTCATTGTAAGCTGCAAAGCAGTTCCTGTAAAACCTTATTTAGATCTTAGGAGAACACTGAAGGTTTTGTATTATTATTCCCATTTTGCAGATAACGAATGGAGACTCGAAGACATTAAGGGATTTTTCCCACAACTACATAACTAGGAAATAATGACAAAGTTCAGGATGCCCTTTTTACAGTTTTGTTTCTCAGAAAGAACCTAGGAAGAAGTGTGGACAGAAAATCCCTCTTTCTAAACTCTTTCATTTGTAGGACAGCAGGAATAAAATTCAAGGTTATGATGAAAATTTACAATAATTTCTCCTATTACGCCAGCCAACTTCCCATTTCTAATTGATTTTTCTCATGTTGCTTCTCCAGCTTGTGAGCACTGCTCAAACCAAATGTTTAAAAAACTTTCCCCTTGAAGATTTAATGACTCCAAATCTGTATTTGATTACTTGGTTCCATTGGGGTTTGTGCTTGTGCAACGGCCAAGACAGAAGAGCAGAAAGAAATTTTGTTGGTCATGCATTATGTATCTGCTGTCACTGGATTTGGGCCGAGACTGAGACTGTGACGTCTTCACCGGGCTTAGCATTTACTTTGAGCTGTTTGCTTTGTTTGAACATACTCTCTTTAGACTGTGAAGGCTTTAACTCATGAGTCAACCACGCACAACTACTCACACTATAAATTCCAAAAAAAGTCAAGGAGATTTAGTTTCTGGGTTTGATCTTTAAATGACCAATAGATTTCACCTTCTTGTAAGGCAGTTAAAATCCTTCCCTTCGCCTTCCCTATTGACCTCATCATATATCAGCCCTTCAACTGTGAACTGGGAGGGCCAATGCCAAGGTGTTAATAAATGCTTTGGTAACCTAACTGGGGGAAAAGAATTTAAGCTAAGTGGGATAAGAGTAAATAAATCTGGATCTACCATTAATTAGTTGTGTGATCTGAGATCAGCCATTTCACTTCTCTATTCTCAGTCCTCCTAGAGGTGAGATGAAATACTGGTACCAGTGATTCAAGAGGCTCATCTCATCTTCAAAATTCTAGAAGATAGAAACAACCAGCCAGTTCATTGCATATGTAATGTTATTTGTGTTCTACAACACAGTTTTGGTCTTTGGTTCTTATTTAATTTATCGACTTTTCATAAGCATGTGAAACAGAGCCCTAGACATAAAGAAATATATATATATTTTTAAATTTTGGATGAAAATGTAATACTTTGGGGATGATACAAGTTCAAATTCTGGTTTAAACTGTTTGCTGTTAATAATATGGGTCAAATTATATATGAGACTATTGATGTGAGTGATGTGTATCTTTTGACTTTCGCAAGAGATCAAGAAATCTCTGAATAAAATTTGGAAAAATCATTGTAGATTTCAGTTAACAGTTTTATTTGAGGTCACCAGTTCTATATCTTTATCTATATCTGTATTGGTGGATGGGTTATTTAGGTTAATTTCTGGTTTAGCTTAAAATGCTCCCACTTCTTATTCTCCAGAAAAAGGTCAAATACACAGCAAATGTAACTACCATTATAAAAGAAAATTGAAACAGCATAATTAGTTTGGAAATCAGAAAACGTATTTTCTTTATATATATCTCTCATACTATAACTGCATATATAAATGGCCCATGGTATCATTCTCTAGAGTAAAACTAATTTTCACAAATCATCTGAAAAATATTCTTAGGCATAAAAACAATCATCAATTTATTGAATCCCAACCGTATCACTCATCTTTAATGCGTCTCTGCTGTCTATTAATTAAAGTGCAAATATCTCAGCTTGGCATTCAAGATCCTTCATAATCTGACCACACCCAGTACATAAGTCATCCTTTACCCAGTAATTCTAGTAGTTTCCAGTCAAATACTACTGTCACCCATTCAACACACTTCACACTTTCCCACTGACATGCCCTTTGCTCATTCTGTTTATCAAAAAAATCTACCAATTCTTAAAGTGGGAGCCAAGTGCTACTTTCTTGGTGAATCTATCTCTTCTAATGTGAATTAATTCCTCCTTCCCTAACCTTACCTGTGTTTTTACAATATGTTGTTGGTACCTCTTTTGTGGCATTTAACACACTTGTCTTATAGAATAGCTGGTATCAGAGGGCTGATAAATAGAATTGTCATCTGCTTAAAGGAAAGCCAATATATGAAAACTCAGAACTTATAAAACACATTCACAAGGAAATTATTATTTTCATAGCAAGAAGATTCTTAGGCTGACAAGATAATTTGCTGTGAAATTCCTTGAAATTTCAAATGCTTTTAATGCCCTGCATATTATTTGATTTATCACAGGTAAATTTAACTGAACTCTGTAGGGCACATACCTATTGCATAAATCGAGACAGTAAAAAATAAATGAAATTCATTTTAGTTCATAAAAATCTAAAACTTGGAATCAAAGTGATAGTATAGCTACTGGACCATTCATTTTAAATGTGCACAAGAATTTTGCCGACTTAACTCCAGGGAGTTCAGATTCTCTACTCTTGAGAAGGAAGCTCAGGCTCCTACTTCCTGCTTGACTTCTTGAAGAATCTTTGAGCAGGATCATACGAGACCTTAGTCATTTTATGAAACCACCAGTAAGTAGCCTTGCTCAGGATATATAAACAACTATGTTGGGCAGAGGTAGTGGTTTGCTTTGTACTGAAAGAAAATAAAGAAGCAAGAAAGACCTTCACCTGCTAGAAAAACACCATGGGTTATTTGGACGCTAAACTGACTTTTTTTTTTCTCGCTTAAATTCATTCTTCCTTCATTTCTTGCTTCAAGTCCTAGGAAACTATAATCCCTAGACTCTTTTACCCTCTGGCTTCAAGGTGGGTTTGGCTAGTAGGCAGGACAGATAAGAGATTGGAGCGTGGGTGGAAGGGAAAATCCAGGACATCTTGTCTCTTCTCTCTTTACTTCATATGGTGTCTCTGGCCGGGGCTGTGTCTCCTCTATGCCTGCCCCAGAAAACTGCTTTCTCCACAATCGTAGCTTTGGCCAAGAAGGCATACCACAGTTGTAGCTTGGTCCAGTGACCCTGGAGACTGAGCTCTGGTTATACTCTATCTTAGATTTGAGACTTCATTCCCAGGGGTGGTAGTGATTTTCTGTTTCTGCTATCTCAGGGTTGCCCCCACTGTCTTTTGGTTTCTTTATTCTTTCACCACCTGCATAACTAATTTTCTGCATTAAAACACTTCTGTTTGAAATATCTAGAGCGGTGTCTGCTTTTCTCATTGGATCCTGATGGCCAAAACCCCTCGGTTCTCAAAATGATCTCTACAAAGAGATGAGGAAAAACGCCCTCAAAAAACGAAGTCTATTCTGTTCTAGGTACATTTGCATGTATCATGGTATGAGCCTTCCAATGACCATATAAGACAGATTTCCATCTTGCAGATGATGAGACCAGAAATCAAAAGGATACATAATTTGCCTGAGGACTGAAAGCTTCATAGTGTCAGAGATAGGATTCATATTCGGCTATCCTACCCTAACCTATTGCACAGATGGGCATATGACTCTTCTCTTCGGTGAGATAAGAAACTCACAGTAGATCCGTTGACTCTGTCCATTTCCAAGTGGGACTGTTCATAACTCTCAATCAATAGATGCTTGCACAATCTTCCCACCCTTCATCTTAGAATTGCCTTGTAGGGATTATGCATCATTAGTCCTAGAAAGTTTTATTACAATAAAAGACAATGAAAATATAGTAGAAAAAGTACTTTGACATTCCAATAAGAGTCAAAGTCATCCTTTCTCTTCCTGAAAATGCTCTGTATGTAAGATGATGCAGATCAGGGTCAGATGAAATGCCATCATTGGGAATCCCAGGCTTCAGACTGAATCTTTGAAGTACAAGTGCACTAGAGGGAATTTAAAGCCATCCAGGTCTGAAATCAGACTGTTTTCTTTCTTAGGATGTAGGAGATCTGTTATTTGCCCTAGAAGTTAGAATTTTATGCATTCATTCAACAAATATGTTTTTTTTTAAAGACTCCCAGATATGAGTTATTCAGTCAGATGCTGCAAAGTTTCACTTAAAAAAAAATGAGTATAACAATATCACACACACAAAAATGCCTCAAGGCCCTTCTCTTATTCCCAGAATCCAAAATCTATCTTTGCATTGGGCACGTGGTTTCTACCTCCTTCCCTCATTTTTAGAGCCCAACTGCCAAGATTATTCAGACATACTCTTGTATTGTAGTTACTTCTTTCTGCAAGTGTTATTTTATTTTTAATACCTCAGTCCTTCTGTATGTGGTCCTACAGACTCTGACTTTCTCCTCTGCAAATTCTGCTTTTCCTCTAAAGTTCTCCATCTTCTGAAGACCCTTCCTCCCTCCTGGAACATATACATATGTGTGTCTGATTATTTATTACTTATAGCTCTGGAATTTAGCAACTTTGTGGCCATGAAGCTTTTGGGGAATCTGGACAATGAGTAAGAAACTGGGAAATTGAAATGAATTCTTGAAACAAATAAGAAAGAAACCAATTTTGACTTGTGGCTAGGACTGATTGAGAAGCCCAAAGTAACGTAAAGATCCTGGACATCTCGGCAAGTATAAGAACTATCTGGAAGAAGCTGTAGATATATTCTCTATGGCTCTAGGTTGTGGGGAATGGGTGCAAGTTCAAACCAAGAAAAACCTTTAAAACACAGAACTTTACAACACAGGATGGGTACCCTCTGGATCTGGTGACTTCTGTGCTGCAAGTTCATGGAAGCATGAGCGAGATTCCACATGGTGTCACTGTCCTAGAGCTGGTTGAACCTCTGGACATTCTGTTTGGATGAACAGTTGGACTTTATGATCCTCAAGGCCCCTTCCAACAGTGACATTACAGTCTGAGGCCAACTACGTGCCTATCTGCTAGATAAGAGTTATATTTTCCTCACCAACTCCTTGTCTTCCCTGTATATACTTTGCCTTTGTAATTCTAGACTATTCTTACTCTCAAAAGCTGACTTTTTGATGTGTCTTAAGTATCCATATGGGGCCAAGTATATGATAAGAAGGAGAAAAATGAGAAACAAAAGATAAATTCTGTTAAACTCAGCTTCATCTTTTTTCACAACCCAGCAAGGGATTCTCAAAGCAAAATGCCTACATTTCTCAAGTATATTTGTGCCAAGAGTCTTCGTGAAATTTTTTTGCAACAGAAGCAAAAAGGCCTGGTTCCTGGAGAAAATTATCAGAGCCTTGGCCTGAGTTGCTGCGGGTGGGGTCTCATCGCCCAGGGCCAGCAGATAATATGGTTATCTGCTGGAGTGGAACCAGCTCATTTGCGTGTCATGAGGCTGGCAGCTCTGTGTGCCCAGGGCACATTAAACTTTTACCTTACACATGTCAGGAGTCCTTGGGCCACTGCCACCTTCTCCTCCCCTGTTCCCCAGCTTCTACTTTCTTTGGCGTTCACATCATGTCTACCAGAGTCAGTGAGGAATGGTTTCTGTCCTTTGCTCTTTCTAGGCTCCATTTGACTCTCTCTCTCTCTTTATCTATCTATCTATCTATCTATCTATCTATCTATCATCTATTTATTTACCTTTGCTACTCCCAACAAAACAAGTCCTTACTCATAAGCCCAACTTACAGGTCTCGTTTATCCTACAAATATACCTTGACCTCACTATTTTCCTTCCTGTGTACTGTACTCCCCTGAGACCAATGAAATACCACCCCCCCCAATTCTTTAGTCTTTTATTTTGCTTCTCGCTCCTGTGCCTGGAATGTTCTACACAATCCCAACAGTCATTATGTGTCTCACTTCTATCTGTTCTTCAAGACTCAGCTCATGAAATCCTGGAAAACTCACAGTTTATCAAGGCAATAAGGGAACGTGCTGATGAGGCAAGCACCAGCATCATGGAGAGGGTGTTCTCCATGGGCCAAGGATGATGGTAGGAGATGTCATTTGAGAAAAGGACCCTGGATATAAAAGAAATGGTAAAACTTCAAAGAAAGAATATGTGGTAGTTCTAAACCATCAAAAGCAAGATGGGAAGAATTATCAGGAGTGACAAGACTAGAATTGTAGTTGGGAGCAATAAAAGTAATGTTGTATCTATAAAACAAATGATATAAAAACAAGACTCTGAGGTCAGCTGTCCCAATAAAATTTCATAATCCCTTGCCTAGTTTCCAGATCTGAGACAGCATTCAAATCAGGAATCTACTGACTGGGGGATAGATGAGTTCCTCAAGAAAAAAGACTGGAATATCATGAAGAGTGATCAAGTAATGATTCCCTTAGTCCTTTCTATGGCACTACCAACAAAGCAAGAGAGCTATGGCCATTTACTTAGGAGATTATACACAGGGGAATAGTCAAGTATTTAGAAAGCCCTTGAGCATAGGGTCCAGGATCACACTGCTAGGAACTTGAAGCATGATTATACCCCCTTCCTTTAGACCAGGCAATATGGGAGCCAAGCAATAAATATGGTCCTGACCCAAGCCTGAATCACAGTGGATCTACACACCTACCATTGGTCATTCCCCACCCCACCCCTTTCTTGGTATTTACCAGAACTCCCATATTGGTTTCCTTGCTATGGGATTTGAACTATCATCATGGGAAGGCCAGTTGAAAGCCTCTGAAATTTCCTCCACCCCAGACCAAGAGAGTAAGTAAAAACATATATTAAGAAAAGGTTTGCAGCATGTCCAGACTGTCCTGCTACTTGGGCCACGTGGCCTGCAGATCCCGGGATGTTAGAGGAATCTACAATGATAAAAGGTGCTGCTTGGGATTTGTGGAAAGCCTATAGGAGCGGGCAAGCGTGACTATCTTTGAATCATTTATGACATGCACTAGAAAGTGTTCACCACAAAAGGGACACTGAATAAAAAGCAAACAGAATGAGTCAGACAACTGAACTCGGCTAGCCTCTCTGTCTTTGGTCATTCCAGTGATAGCACACTGGATAGGTACATGAACGGGGTGGCCATGGTGGCAGGGATGGAGGTGATATATGGTCAAGAGCATGGGTTCCCACTTACAAGGCTGACTGAGGTACGGCTGCTGGGGATCGTCTAACTTAACAGCAACAGAAATTAGGCTTAGCCCTTCATGCGGCATCATCTCTTAAGGGGACAAATAGCCACTTGGCAGGAAGTTGACTACAGTTCCCTGCTTTTCCCAGAGAAGTGATTAATGAGACTTATGTTGAATGGAATCAACACATATTCTGGATGTGGGTTTGCTCATCCTACCTGCAGGGCCCCAGCCGATACCTAATGATCACGGACTTCTAGAATGTTTATTCTATCATTATGGAATCGTGAACAACACCACACTGGGCAAAGGCAAACACTTTAAAGCAAAGGAGATGTTCCAGTGGCTACCTGACCACAGGCTCTGCTTCTTCTATAATATATTTATTGTGGCACCTAGCAGCTACCCTCCATTAGAATAAAAAACATACCTTTCACCGAAACTCACTTCTACTGCTTTGCAAAAGAAAGCTCGCACCTAAAAACCTGCTCCTGCTATTTGCTAAAGATAGATACTAAGGGCAAAGGACGTTATGCAAGGGCCTTTTACTTAGGGTGAAGGAAAGAGACTGGACTCTGGAATTTCATTTGATTCCTTGAAGCTAGACAAGACATTCCCCTCTTTTGATTCTCTCTGCGTCAATCAACATCTCCTGGGAAATATGCCTGTGTTATTTTTCATAAGTTATGCAAGCCTGCTCCCTGTATGCTAGCTTTTTTCATGGCATATTTCTGCACAATTACATGGGTAAGCTACGCGGTGAAGTTGATTCTTTAAGCGTACGATGGCCCATAGACCATGTCTGGTCCGCCACCTGTTTTTGCAAAGAAAGTTTTATTGGAACACAGCCATGCTCATTCACTTACTTTCATCTATGGCTTCTTTCACACTGCAGTGGCACAGCTGAGAAGTTGTGACAGAGCATGGATGCCCCTGCAAAGCCTACAATATTTATCCTCTGGCCCTTAACAGAAAAAAGAAACCAACCACTTTTGGAATCCGTGTTTTTCACCAATATTTCCAGCCACAGATTTTTGTTTTAGGTAAAAGATACAGGTCACCTTGCCCACCTGGAGCACCCCTAAGCCCAAATACCATTTTAATAACTCTCTCTATCAAAACTGAACATATTTTCCAGCAGGATTTGATCTGGCAACCTGGTCTTAACTGGTTCAAGATTCTGTTCTGTCGTAGGCAGTGGTGGAAGAGAAGGGCCAGGCAGCCGGCTGAAATCACTATATAAAGAGCTCCTTTTCAGGGTGCCTGGGGGGCTCAGCCGGGTAACTGTCTGACGGTTGATTTTGGCTCGGGTCATGATCTCGTGGTTTGTGGGTTCGGGTCCCACATTGCACTGTCAGCACAGATTCTGCTTGGGATTCTCTGTCTCCCTCTCTTCCTCCCTCTTTCAAAAGTAAATAAATAAATAAACATTTTAAAAAAAGAGCTTCTTTTCGAGAGCAGTGGTATTCTTGAGGATCTATTTCTGGTGTTCAACGTAGGGCTCTTCCCAACTTTCTATGACTTTCCCCCGCCCAGTTTTATTGAGATATAATTGAGATACGACATATAATTGCATCGGTTTAACATGTACAGCATAATGGTTTGTTATCTTGTGTGTGGCAGAATGGTAATAACCACAACAAATTTAGTTAACATCCACCTTCACACATACAATTCTTTCTTTTGATGACAACTTTGAAGATCTAATGGCACAAGTTTTACATGTGCAATACAGTCTTGCTAACTAGAGTCACCACGCTGTACGGTAAGGATGCCTCACGACCGCAAGTCCGAACCCTTTGACCGCCTTCACCCGCTTCCTCCTTCTCCCCACCCCCAGCCACGCCTCCGGCCGCCATCAATCTTTCCTCTGTTGGATTTTGAAGATTCCATATATTCTTGCTTATCACTTTTCTTGCACTCAGCGTGCATCCTTTAAATTCGAAGCCAGCCACACCCCTCTTTGGGCTGTTGGGAAGGATTCACTGGCAAATGTTTGTCGATGAGCTCCGAAGACGGAATTTCATTATGTCTGTGTTAAGTATTATTGATTAAGCAAAACTTCTGCTCTCTCTTCCCAGTCTTTCCACTAATTATGTCCATGTTTCATTTTTCTAAGTGAACATCAATGTCACAGAGAGGATTTCCTATAGAAGAGCCGAGAGCCCGGCACTATCTCCCCTAAAACAAATAGATTTTTCATTGAAATCAACATATCTTTCTGAATCGAATAGGTTTTCATGGGGCCAATAAATTTCTTCAAAACAATGCATTTTTATTACAACATATTTTTGTTCAAACCAATACTTTTTGACAACCAGATATTAATGACCTGGCCAGAACTATAAATTTACCCCAAACTATGTGTTTTCTCAGCAGAAAATAATTTTTCTTATACAAACACATTTTTATTTGAATCAATCCTTTTCTGAAATCAGATATATTTCTGCAGGGGACACTGGGAACCTCTTTACTAAGAAATGTCATTTTGTTTAAAGGAACATGGTCTGGATATCAAGCTTCCCCAGTGGCTTCCCTTAACCATCTTTATTCAAAAATGAGTGAAGTAAAGGCTATTAAAGAAAATATACTTTTTTTTTTAACATACAGAAATGCAAAAAGGTATCAGTAGACACTTCTTACAGAGGCTCAAAGAAATAGATCTTCTGTCCCATCTATTGTCAGGGCAGATACCTAGCAGTATCCTGGTTCCGTAAGACGAGGCTCACGTCCATCTTTAAAAATGTTCTGCAAGCATAGAAACAAGAGCACACTTACCACAATATTACGGTCTCTCTTTGGCACTAGGCGACAATGCCTGTGTTGCTTTTATTTAGGAAAGTTATCTTGCACTGTTGGATGTTCTCTGCATTCGACCAAAGACTAGGACAGACCTACCCTGGGGAAGAACAATATCGCTTCCAGTCATTTCTACACATCAGCCTCGTCCACAGAAGCAGGTCCCTATCTTCTTAGATACTGAATTTATTTTTTGAAAATTATTTCTTTGGATTCAAGTTCGTCAACATACAGTGTAAGATTTGGCTTCAGGAGTAGAACCCAGTGATTCGCTGCTTACACATGACACCCAGTGCTCTCGCCAACAAATGCCCTCCTTATGCTGAATCTCTAACCTCTCTCACATGGAAATCAAACGTGAGAAATTCACACCATTGACTTAATGCTTATAAGGAGTTTCCGGTCCCTGAAAGGCAAACAGCATAAAAGCAATTCCTAAATAAACTTCGCCAGTTAGATGTGGTGATAAGAGGTGTATTTCCAGGCTTTCCTGTTCTTCTTTGCAAGTATGTGCCCAGCTGATCTGCTTAAGGCCTCAACAAAGATTCATCAATTCTAGAATGCCTAGGGACTGCCGTCTTTGTCTCGACTACAGCAAATTTATGGGACCTGTGTTTCCTGCTACCAGTATGAGCACATTCATTTTTCTGTTCCCCACTCATTTTCATAAAATAATAAAAGAAAAGCACAAAGGGAATGCTCAAATAATTACACGCTTTTCCAAACAAAGGTAGCCGTGCAGCGAAAGCTAGACCCTTGGCTGGCAGATTGTACAGTCATTCAAAACAGTCAATTCTCACCTAATGTAAAGAAGTTCCGTTTCAGTGAGACAATCTGGGTCTAACAATGTACGAGTGAAAATGTCTGTGTTGTAAAAAATTGAGGACCTCGCTGAATGCAAAAAAAAGCATTGGACACGGAACACGTTCAGGGTTTCATTAATAAACATAATTGCTATTGTTAAGCATTTACTATGTGCGAAAGGCATTGTGATCAGCATTTCCCTCCCATTTTCTTATTTCCATCTTAGGAAACAACTATGAAATAGGTATTCTTCTTCCCACGTTGAGGAGCAGAAACAAAACCAAAAACCAAAGAAGAATCCAGAGAAGCCATTCCCCCAAACTCACATAACAAATGCGTAAGGAGTAAGAAGGACTTTGGACACAGGTCTGTGTGACTTCAGAGCCGGTGGTTTTCATACCAGGCACATCATCTGAGCCATCACGTCCCCACCTTGCCTGCACAGGGCTGCCTTTTACCTGCTGGGTGGCCTGGAGCCTCCTCTCCCATAAGCTTTGGTTTTCTCATTTCTTTTTTTTTTATAAAAAAAATCTTTTTAATATTTATTCATTTTTGAGAGACAGAGAGAGACAGAGCATGAGCGGGGAAGGGGCAGAGAGAGGGAGACACAGAATCTGAAGCAGGCTCCAGGCTCCGAGCTGTCAGCACAGAGCCCGACGCGGGGCTTGAACTCACGAACTGCGGGATCATGACCTGAGCTGAAGTCGGATGCTCAACCGACTGAGCCACCCAGGCGCCCCTGGTTTTCTCACTTCACTTGCATTTTCAGATGCCCTCCCTACCTCTCTGGTCTGCAGGGACACTCAGATGAAGACATGAATGGGAAAATATCCCCAAATAAGAGATGGTAATAGAAGCGTGTCAAGAAACACTCGGTAAATGCAAGTTCGTTTCTCAAACGTGGATTGTGTGAATGTCTTTTGGAGACCAAGATGGATTTTTTTTCACACTTTTTAATTAATTACTTCACTTCTCTGTGAAGATGTATATGTGGGAGAGACAGGTTCTTATCAGCGGTGGAAGAACCTTGTGCGTCAGCCGGGGAATGTAGTCTAGATGCGGAAAATGCAGCTGAGGTTACATGATGCAGGTTGTAAGATCAAGTTTCAGGTTACGATGAGGTTATAAGGTAAATAAGAGAGCAATAGGAATAACCATATCATACACTTGGGGAACTTTTTTCTTTACGATACAAAGCGTTTTTCCTTAAACTCTCCCCTCTGATTTTCACAGTAGCCCTGAAGTAGGCAGGGCAAGAGGGTAATATCCCACAGGAGAACGAAGACACCCATGTCCCAGAACATGCAGCTTATTTGATTGACACGGCCAGGGCCATTCTGCTTCACCATGCAGAGAAGTATTTAGTTCTCAAAAACAAAACTGGAGTGCCTGGGTGGCTCAATCGGTAAAGCATCCAACCTCGGCTCAGGTCGTGATCTCACAGTTCATGGGTTCGAGCCCTGCGTCAGGCTCTGTGCTGACAGCTTGGAGCCTGGAGCCTGCTTCCAATTCTGTGTGTGTGTGTGTGTGTGTGTGTGTGTGTGTGTGCGTCCCTCCTCCACTTGTGCTCTCTTGCTCTCACTCTCTCTCTCAAAAATAAATCAGTAAACATTTAAAAACAAAACCAAAACCACAGAACAGAATATCACAAGGAGCAGGATAAGAGGCAAATATGTGAAACGTTTGGTACATATGGCATTTTCAAGTCCTTTGCCTTTTTTTTTCCTTTGAATCACCCTGAGTTTTAGTTACCTGCTTAAAGCTACCCAGATTGTTGCGACTGAGCCAGGATTGACATTTCCTGTTTTCTGATTTCAAGTTCAGGGCCGCCTACGGGAGCCTATCTTGTGGACCTGGGGCCCGGGGTGAGAGACAGAGCGTGGGATTTGGAGGCATGTGGGAGGGTCTCTGGAGGCCTCCTTAATGTATGGACCATGCCAGGGCAAGATGGGGAGGTGATGGCTCCAATGATGCCCGGGGAACCGGGGTGTCTCCAGGAAGACTCAGGAGGTGGAGGGTTACAGCAGGAGTCGCTGCAGGCATCCACAGCCATGCTTGGCTGAATCCAACAGCAGACGCTGCCATATGGGCAAGGCGTGGGGGCCGGCTCTCCGAACATAGGAAGACAAATTCTGGGACGAAGGAGAAACCAAAAATATCAGACTGGTTCCAACGAACCGTCTGATCCTTGTGAAAAATAAAGCCCATCCTTTGCAAATTCAATTTGGGAAGTGTCCTTATTTGCATGTTGTAGCACCTATGGTTTGCTAAATGCTGTGGGAACCAAAGAGGATGCACGAGACTCAACTGTTCTGGACCTCAGTTCTCTCATCTGTGAAATGAGTGGATTGAAATAGTTCATTTTCTGAGGCACTGAGTCTTCTGTGCTGTGACAGGTTCGCTCCCTGATGTTATTTGCAATCTGATGGTCACAAACGTGGAATGCCAGCAGTGGGCAAGGAACTCACTTGGTTGGAACACCGAGGAAGAGAGGAGCAGCCAATCTGGGCAGGGGTTGGAGCCTGGATCTTCTGAAGGCAAATCGTGGGTTCTTTGTCCCCCCAGCTGTGAAGCTCCCCCTAACTTCACTACAGGTGGAATCCTTGAGGGAAGAGACCTTACTGGTCACTAAGTCTGGCTGCCCATCCAATGCTCATCTCGTTCTGGAACATTCTTACAACGTGAACAATGCAGCTGAGCTGACTCATACTTCCAGTGTAGAAAACTCACTCAATTCAGAAAGAAGCAGTTTTATTTTTGTAAAGCTACACATTTTAGTTTTTCCCTTAAATTGTGCTTTCACTTACTGCCCACCATTTAGAGCCACAGCAAACATATTCATGGCCTCTTTTAGACGTCTAACTCATTCATGATTCTTGGCACTGGTCTGCACAACAGGTTGCTCCAGATGGTTTCTGGGATTAATAAGAAGTCACAATTTGGAGAGAGCTATGACACTGTTCCTGAGAAAACATTTCATTTTATGCCTGCTAAGAAGAGGATGTTGCCCTTCACATGGGACAGAAGATGGTGGCCAAGGTGGCTCAGGATATTCCTCAGGTGCAGAACCACTTTTCCTCCTGTCTCTGCCTCTTCCCTCTTTTTTTCCTGGAGACACAACCCCACATCCTCACCCACTGTTTATAGCACCCTGACTCCTACCAAAGTAGGATCATTGAGTGGGGTTTTTGTAAGGCCAAGAAAGGAGACAGACCTTCCTTGAGCACAAGAACACACCCTATTTTTATAGAAGGGTTGTTAAGGGTGCTTCTTTGCTGCAGGCCCGCTCTAGGAGGAGGCCTTTTCTTTTCCTACCCCATCTCTTGCACAGCGTCTCAGGCTCCCTTACTTCCTGTTGGCTCAATTGGGGGAAAATCTGGCCGGAGGCTGAGAGGCAGAAAAAGAAGACCCTAATGCAGCGAATGCAAAAGAAACAGAGGAGTTCAAACAAACAAACAAACAAGGAAAAAGGAAAAACAAAGAGAGTTTTGAGGGGAAAACTGTGTGCGGTTGGAGAGGAGGGACTCTCGGATTCATGCCCTGAGTAGAGTCACTATGAACTGAAATTCTAATTGAAGGAGGAAGAAGTGGACCCTTCGGCATTATCTTCTAGACTTTGTTCATGCACTTGGCTGTCACAGCCAGGCACTGCAGTAATAGGCCTGGATAACAACAATCCTCCAAAGATTATGGGCATAGGGAGTACTTGCATGGAGAGGGAGATGAAGAAAGGTCTTTCCATCAGTATCCAAAGTAAGACAGGTAGTCACTGTGCTATGTTAAGGCTAAATCATTGTTCATTCAGTAATTCATTCCTTTAAATAATAAATTTGAACACTTACTATGTTCAAGGAACTTTAGAGGGACAATATTTTCTCCCTGTACCAATAGCTTGTGAGAGATTTGGGAAAATGAGACATTCAGTTGCAGCATAAATTAAGAGAATTTCACAGAGGGGTTTAATCTTAAGTCCCCAATGAGTGGTATAGACAATAGTTGCTATGAGTTCATGGAAAGAGTACACTTTGGAATGATTAGGGTAGGCTATATTGAAAAGGTGAGTGTTCAGTTGAGTTGGAAATGGATAAAGAAGCACGGGGCGTCTTAGAGGTGGGAAAACACGTCAAAAGTGCAGAGGAAGAATGAGTGTATCATCAGTGAGTTATGAACAGGCCCAACTTAATTGAAGCCAACCGTTTTCAAAAATAATCAGTGAAAGAATTAACATGGAAATATAGATTATGGAGGATATGCATATCATGCTAAAGAGAAACATTTTGATCAGGAAAATAACATGTTGGAAGTTATGTTTCGAAAGAACACGGGAGGCACCTGGGTGGCTCAGCTGGTTGAGAGTCAGACTCTTGACTTCAGCTCAGGTCATGATCTCAAGGTTCGTAAAATCGAGCTCCATGATGGGCTCTGCGCTTACAGTGTGGAGCCTGCTTGGGATCCTCTCTCTCTCTCTCCCTCTCTCTCTGCCCCTTCCCTGCTCTCTCTCTCGAAAAATAAATAAATAAATATTAAAAAAAGAAAGAACATGGAATGGGAATGGCCAGCATTGGTGGAGGCAGATGGGTAGAGGGGAGATCCCCATCAACAGGATTTTGGAATAAGCCAGGTGGGAGGTTTAAGACTGTGGAATTAGAGAAATAGAAAAGAACTATTTTTGAGTGCATCGTGAAGAGGAAACCGGTGGGATTCAATGACTGATTCGGTATGAAGCCGGAAGAGAGTCAAAGACAATTCAGAGATTTTGAATTTGTGAGTTTTATCATTAACAGAGGATTTTGAAGCCTGAAGGTCTAGAAGGGTCTACCGTTGTCTGAGGGAAGGAAGCAGTGATCAGAGAAGAGTGTTGTAATGGGTTTTGAACAGATTTGTGGAATCACCTCCTTGCTACTTAACGTGATAGTCAGAGATCTCTGATTTCTGGCCCGGGCCTCACTGTGCTAATGCCCCACCCTACACTGCCCTGATAGCAGCTGCTGTCCACAGTGGCAGACTTTAGGGTCACCTGGGTTAGGGGACTCTAAAAATCCCTAGCCTGGATTGCACTCCAACCAATGAAATCAGAATCTCAGGGGTTGGGATCCTAGTACCCGTACATATTTTTTAAAGCTTGTCAGATAATTCTATTATGCAGCCAATGTGGAGACCATTTATTGCCTTACACATATTTACTACCTACTCTTTTCCATATTTCTTCCTTGGAAATACTCCTTTGAATGGGCAAAAGGCACCGTGATAACCATTGTCCCGTCTCAGCGACCAACCACCCACCCAACTACCCAACTGCCCACCAAGGTGGGCACGTCCTTGGTTGTCTCTCTCCCCCTCACACCTGCACTAATTACCAAATCCAGCAATTCTACCTCTTAATTCGTTCTGGAATCTGACCTCTTCTTCCCTACCCATCACCACTTCTTAGCCCAGGTCATTTTTCCTTGCAATCCAGATGACTGCAGGATCCTCCTAAGTCTTCCAGTCTCGAGGCCTTTCAATCCCCTACCAATACTGTCGCTAAAAAACTTCTTATAAATGCAAATCTGGTTAGATCACTTCCCTGATTAAACCTCAGCAGTTCTATAAGGCCATTAGGGTGATTTAGAGGATATCCCATGATTTGTCCTTTGATCACTTGTCTAATTTTACATTTTGCCATTTACCACCACCCCCCCCCCCCCCCACACACACACACTCTGTGATCTGGGTGTACTAGATGCCTTCTCTTGCTTCTGGATGCTTATTCGTAGTGGTCTCTATGCCTGTAACACTTTTCCCCTCCCTTCCCATCCTTCTCTCCTAGTATACTCCTGCCCCTCCTCTTTATCATCCTTCTCCACTTTTCAGCTTAGATGGCAGACACTTTCATATGAAAACCTTCAAAGGCCCACTAGGTGTGGATTAGATGTTCCTCCTGTGTGCTTTGGCCTTATTGTAATATTTATTACACTATTTATTTACCTTTGATGCTCACTAACCCATTTGTTTTGTAAATACAAGGACTGTGTCCATTTTGTGACTATTTTATCCCCAGCAAAATGCCTAAAACATAGTAGATGTTCAATAAATAATTTTGGAGTCACTAAGAAATGGATTGCCTATTATTAGATTACAAATAACACAGTGGCTGATGCACATCAGTTTCCCCACAGTGAACACCAAGCAAAGAAATAACCACAGAGAACATTTATTCATTCTTCATTCTGGTGTACAGAAAACCAGTAGAAAAACAGAACACTGCAGTTTTGATCAGTCCTGCCTAAGAGCAGAAAAACTCTCTGAACGTTACTAGTACAACAAGAAGGTATTTGTATGAAGGACATTAGACAAAGTAGTAAAACTATTAAGATGGTGTTGGTAAAATACTAACCAAGAGAAGTTACGGGGACAAATTAAATCCTGAAATTGAACAACGACACGTTTGCTGAGCCCCCACTTTTGCCGTTCTAAGCGTTCCTGGAATTTAGATGCCCACCTAAGAGCCACTATATTTTCTTATAAAAGAAGATTGAGATGAAATTCGGTTGCTTCTATGGTTTGAGATTAAACTCCTTCAGGGATACGGGAGGGAAATTAAAATGGTTTGGATCTCTTATCTTTTGGTTCCCAGCTCCTTTGGCACCAGCATAAGATGCTTGACAATCAGGGCTAAGCCACCGCATACCATCAGAACTGAGCACGTTTGGTTTGTTCATTCTTCCGTGGGAGGACGTTTTAGGCATGTAGCCACGCCCTCCAAGACACAAGAGTGAATTAAAAGTGGATTTAGAGAGCACCCAGCAATGATAAACTGCAGTTCTGAGAGGAATAAATCCACCACCCAGATTCCCTTTAGCTGGCAAGGGAGGGGCTGAGGAAAGCAGCAAATTCTCCTTACGCTGATGTGCACACACACACACACATACACACACACACACAGAGCAACATGGCGCCCTCCTATTCCTGCTTTTCCACAAATAACCCATTAGAGTAAGAATAAAGACCTTGCTTATATATCTTAGGTTTTAAAATTAAACAAAAGTGAAGAATTAGAATCACACCACAAGGTGTTCTCTGGGAATTTGATTCTAACTCACTGCTTGACAAGCTTTCTTAGAAGTGTGAGTAAAAAAACAAAAAAACAAAAGGTGTGTGTGGAAGACAGAAGAGTCATTTAATCCAAGGAGCATCTGATCCTTGAATCTCCTCTTTTAACATTTTCCACTGAAGTATTCCGACAAGATAGAACCCCACCCCACCAAAATCTGGGGTCTTCTGCAGTACGGGATATATGTTTTAACTTTATAATTGCTCTGAATTTTGCACTCTATAAATATGTAATAAAACCTATTTTATATGAATATTAAATAAAGTCAGTGTATCTGTGATTTTACATTTCTTCTAGCAGATGAAGAGGAAGCTAGGGAACAAATATCTTCCATATTAAAAAGAAAAAAAAAGTTTGCAATCCTACTTTGGTATCCCCTCCTGGCCTTTCATAGTATTTCCCTTACCTTCTCTGGTACAACCCCCAGCCCTGGATGTTCTGGGCTTTCTGATAATTACCAGGCTCAGGAGAACATCCTCCTCTCAAAAGCCCACCTGATGGTCAGCTATTTTTATCCATACATCCATCAAATAAACATTTATTAAGGGTTTACTATGTCCCAGGACTTATATAGATACTCCCCTGTCCTCCTTTTCTGTCTCTAGTTCACCCCTCACCACACAAGCCTGTACTCTTATGAATGTGGAACACCATAAAGGCTTTCAAAGAACAACCGACCCTGTATTGAGTGTCCCCAGTGGCTTAATGTTATAACTTCTTGTCTTGCTTTCTGTTAGTGAACTTGGACCAATCCTAATTTTTACAATTGAATGTTCTTGAACCTCCTATATACCTTCTTCTTGACCCACTTTCCTATTTTCCCCATATGAGATAGATTATGGAGATTAAGGGTAATAGGTTTTATTAATTTTACTCTGTGGCTAACCAACTAACCAGTGATAGTGAGTAAGCCATTTAACTTCCTGAAGTTCCTTTTCCTCCCTGAAAATTGGAGATAGTAACACTTACCATGTAAAATTGCTATTAAAATGAAGCTTAAATATATCTAGTGATGTAAAACCCTGCATGGATCTGGATCGTAGTACATCTTCAATATACAAATGTATTTCAGAACCCAGTTAGAAACAAGCTTCTTCTTACTGTGAGAATACCGTCATGCATGGTAGGCAGCATATACACGTAATTGAGGCAACAGCAAAGAAGGCACACCAATAAACAATGAGGGAAAGTTCTAGAAAAAATGTGTATATTTAAAAATTTTTTGTATGTTTATTTATTTTTGAGTGAGAAGGAGAGACAGAGCGCAAGCAGGGGAGGGGTGGAGGGAGGGGGGGACAGAATCTGAAGGAGGGTCCGGGCTCTGAGTTGTCAATACAGAGCCCCACACGGGGCTCACACTCATGAACCACCTGAGCCAAAGTCGAATGTTTAACCAACGGAGCCACCCAGGCACCCCTATATATTTTAAAAACATGGTAGTCATCGTGGGAAAAAAAGTAGAATTTTGATGGACTTCTTCACCTTTATTGTACGTTGACTTAGGCATGTGTGAGATTGGGATCAGGCGTATCTTTTATATATTTATGACTGCTAAAGGCCTTAGGTTTGCTTAGCAGACAACTAGAAATTTTGCGTCACAGTTAAGTGCTGTAAGTAATGTCCATCCACAGAGTACAGTTCTACCTGCTCAGGTTCTCCCTCCAAGAGGGTAGCCCAGCAACAGTGAAAAGACTCGGTTCTCTGACTTTTACTAGATAAAAATGCCAAAAGCTATTGAGCATTTACTACAGACTATGCTGTTTACATGGATCATTTCACTTGGGTCTTACCAGTATCCTAGCTTTAGCCTGTGAAGAAACTGATGCTTCTGGGTGTAAAGCCATGTGCGCTGAGCTATGCAGCTACCCAGGTGGAGGGCCGGGATTCGAAGCTAGCCTTTCTGATTCTAGGGCCTGAATGCTTCAACCCTACACTAGACCATCTCACTGGTTTCCTAAATGGAAATTTCCAAGGCAGTCGGCATTAATGAATTTTAGGGCAAGTTATTATTTATTGAACTATATCTGACGTACAATATCCTATCACTTTCAGGTGCACATCATAGTGATTGGTATTTCCACACACCGTAGAATGATCGTCATGGTAAGTCTAGCGACAGACCATCTGTCACCTTACAAAGTTATGGCACTATTGTTGACTATCTTCCCTATGCTGTATGTTTCATCCCCATGACTTGGGGGAAGTCATGTACTTTTGGGGAAGTTTGTACTTCCCAATTCCCTTCACCTATTTTGTTGGCCCCCAATCCTTCCCCGCTCTGGTAAGCCAACAGTATCCTATATCTGTGAGTCTGTTTCTGTTTTGTTTGTTAATTTGTGTCGGTTTTATAGATTCTACATGTAAGTAATAGCATACACTATTTGACTTTCTCTGACTTGTTTCATTTAGCATAACACCCTCTAGATCTATCCATATTGCCACAAATGGCAAGATTTCATTGTTTTTTGTGCCCAAGTAATAGTATATATATAATAGTAATATTATATATATTACTATTACTATATATATATAGTAATATATAACATACATATATATGTATATAATGGGTATATACATGATCTTTATTCACTTGTCTGTCAACGGACACTTAGGTTGCTGTGGTAGATAATGCTGCAAGGAACATAGGAGTGCCTGTATCTCTTCAAATTGGTGTTTTAATTTCATGGAGATAAACATCCAGAAATGGAATTGCTGGATCATATGGTAGTTCTATTTTTCATTTTTTGAGGAATGTCTGTACTGTTTTTCATTGTGGCTGCACCAATTTACATTCCCACCAACAGTGCAGCAAGATTTCCTTTTCTCCACAACTTCGCCAACACGTGTTGTTTTTTTTGTGTTGATAATAGCCAGCCTGACAGGTGTGAGGTGACATCTCATCATGGTTTTGATTTGCGTTTCCATGATGACTAGTGATGTTGAGCATCTTTTCACGTGTCTGTTGGCCATCTGTATGTCTTCTTTGGAAAAATGTCTATTCAAGTCCTCTGTCCATTTTTTTATCCAGTTTCTTAGTTGGTTTTTTTTTTTTGATATTAAGTTGTGTATGTTCCTTACATATTTTGGATATTAACTTTTTATCAGATGCATGGTTTGCAAATGTCTTCTCCCATCCAGTAGGTTGACTTTCTGTTTTGTTGATGGACTTCATCACCGTGCAAAGGCTTTTTAATTTGATATAATCTCATTTGTTTATATTAGCTTTTGTTATCCTTGTCCGAAGAGACTGGTCCGAAAAATATTGTTAAGACCATGTCAGAGAGCTTATGGCCTATGGTTTCTTCTAGGAGTTTTATGGTTCCAGGTCTCCCATTCGAGTTTCTAAGTCATTTTGAATTTATTTTTTGTGTATGGTGTATAAGAGTGGTCCAGTGTCACTGTTTTGCATGTAGCTGTCCTGTTTTCCCAGCACCATTTCTCAAAGAGGCTGCCTTAGGATAAATTATTTTTCTAGACTGTTTCTAGATTTATATGGGTGAAGAAAAAAAGTATGGAAGAAAGTGAAGCCAGAGGCCGAAATGGACAGGACGAAAGATTGCACAACCTTAGAAAGAATTTGCAGACTGGTGCAGGGCAGCTAACCCCCACCACAGAGGGATACCAGGAGCATTCATGAAGTAGCTGGTCCGAGTTGCACTGTTCCTTGGAGGAAGGAGCTTTATAAATAACTGAGGCTACTTTTCTCTTTAAAAGAGAATTAAGTAAACGTTGATTGTTTGCTTAACTAGCACAACTTGACCTTTATCGCTAGTGATTTTTTTTTCTTCCTGTAAAAGGCAAGACCCTGGAGATCATAGGGCATCTTCAACATGGGGAGCTGCCCAGAATTTGCATTGAAGGTCCCCTGAAAACCATCTTTGTCCCAGACGGCCTCGCCCAGGCAAGCATGAGAAGTGCATGGGGTAAGCAAAGGGCTGGGTGCCATGGCATTTGTTTTTCATTGAATAGGATTAGGGATTCTGACATGAATGATTAATCACCACATTGCAGACGGCTGACGAACACAGGAAAGAGTCCACTCGGAGTGGATGGTGCATGCAATCTATTCCAAACAGCTGCTGGGTGTTCCTGTCTCTTCCACCTCCCTACTCTTTCCTTAGGGTCCTTACTCCTGGCATCTCTCTTTCTCATTCCCTTTCCCTTTTCTCTTCTAACTTGGGCTTCTCGCTTTTTTTCTTTCTTTCACGTTTTCTCCCCCCTCTCCAAAACCCATCTTCGGTGATGATGATTCTCTCTTCCTTTCCACCCCCAATCCCCTTTTTGTCTTGTAGGCCAAACCGGTACCTGAGTCTGGAGCCCCGGGGGGGAGAGCACACTGACGGTTTGTAACGGAGGGAACTGGAGGCTAGATTTGAAAGCAATGGGCTGAATTCCAGCTTTTCCCATCACACCCTTATGTACAAAGGCAACGAAGAGGAAAATGTCCCTCCGCTGACTGAGAGGAAGAATACAAACAGAATGGCACACACACACACACACACACACACACACACACAATGTTATGTGAGGAACACAGCAGTGGGAACAGGAGTTGTGTCTCCAGGTGTCTCAATTTTCCAGGCTTGATGTAACTCCCTGTTTCTGGAGGTAGATGTGGCAGGAGGCTATTTCCTCCATGCTTGCTATAGCTTGTTAATGTACGATTTTAACTTTAGAATAATGTTTCATTTTTAGCCATTTGGTTTTTGGAAAGCTGCATTTGCTGTAACTCCCCTTGTGAAGATGACACCATCATAAGCGCCTGAGTCTCGAAAGCCTAGAACAAGAACTCTGGAGTCTGATTTTCTTGTTTCATTCCTGACTGTAACCTTCCTAGTTGTGGGAATCTTGGTCTTACATCATCTCGCATCAGAATTATCAGGAAAACTTGAAAACATGTGGATGGCTGCTTCCCACTCCCAGAGTTCTGATTAAGTCTAGAATTGGGTCCAAAAATGTGCATTTGTAATAAGTTCCCAGGTGATCCTGTTGCCATGGGTCTGGTAATCCCTCTCGGAACCATTTTCCTCAGTGACTTCCTGGTCCTCTGTCCACATTTATAAATACACATAGGGTCTGTGGCTTAGCATTTACAGCCTCGAAAATCTAGGATTACTCTTAGAGAAAATAAATGTTACTAAGAAAGTTGACCAACTATCCGATATGAATATAATGTGGCCAAGAAAGTCATCTAAGACAAAGATAAAAACTGTCCTCTCCCAGTCTTCCAGAATCTTCTTTCCATACACACACACACTGATAGACCCCCTCTTCCCTGTACCGTGCCTGATGACATCTCCCTACGTAACCTCCTCTCAAATTCTTCATGCTCACTCCGTCATGTCCCAGGTGGTGGTCCCCGTGGAAATGCGACCCTTTTGTCTTTTATCACCTGCCTATAACTTCAAAGTGCCATATGTATATATATATATATATATATATATATATATATATATATATATACACACACACACACACATATACATACATATATATATACACATATACATACATATATATACATACGTGTGTGTGTGTGTGTGTGTACTGTTGACTCTTGAACAACATGGGTTTCAACTGTGTGGGTTCACTTATACACAGATTTTTTTTGGTAAAAAGTGTATTTTCTCTTCCTTATGAGTTTTGCAGTAACATTTTCTTTTCCTTAGCTTCCTTTATTATAAGAGTAATATATAATATATATAACATACAAAATATGTGTTCATTGGCTGTTTATGTTACTGGTAAAGTTTCCAGTTAACAGTAGTCCATTAGTAGCTTCTGGAAAGTCAAAAATGATACACAGACTTTCGACTGCAATGAGAGTTGGTGTCTCAATCCCCATGTTGTTCAAGAGTCATTTGTGTGCATATATATGTGTGTGTGTGTGTGTGTGTGTATACACGTATATAATATTAAATATATTGATTCTATATAAATATATAATGAATTATTCTATTTATACGCATTTTATGTATACATATAATAATTTAAGTAATATATATATTTGAACTTATCATCTGCCTAAGATGTTAAAGTGACAAACACATATTCTATATTTTCAAAGTGATACAAATATGGATAAACATATTTAAACTTCACTAGCCATGCCAAGTCAGCAAGCCGGCAGGACGTCCACCTGCCCCCAAGTGCAGCGCCACCAGGTGTCCTCTTAGCAGCCTGCGATCAATTAGTGATTGTAACTGAAACTAAATGCCGTTAATTATGTAACTTTGGCCTCTTCCAGTTTGGTTCCCCTAAAATGGCATCACGGCACTGCGGGCTCTACAAAGAGCTGGCGACAAGAGGAAAAAGGAATGAACGCACAATCCACAAGCACTTGACTCAAGCTGAATGCTCAACCCACTCTTACTATTCGTTTCTTTTTTCATCCAGATGGGGATTTCTGTGCATATGGTAACAAGTGTAAAATTTTGAACGATCTGATTGGCAATGAAGTGAAACAGCTTCCAGTGTCACCCTCTCTGGGGTATTGGGTTCATAAATGTTGTTAGCTCATTGGAAGAGATGACTCCAAACCCAAGGCTGGCTTTTCAGAGACTGGTCCAACAAGCCAAAGACTGTCGAGGGCATTGCCTTCTTAGAAGCTCACATCAAATGACCCTGTCTACGCTGCTGACCCCACCTACTGTAAAGCCATCCCTGTGGGAGGAATTGTCTCAGCTGATTTGAGAATCTACCTCAAATGTAAGCCTGGAAGGGAGAATGAGGGACATTTGCCTTTGATGGGGAAATGCGATCTTAAAGCCTGAGGATAGGTGATTGCTGTAATACACAGGGTCCCAAAAAGCTGAGCTGTCACATTTGGCTAATGGATGGAAGCATGAAAAACTCTGGAAATATCAAAGCTTAACATTTTTCCAGTAACATTAATTCACTTACACTGTACATAATTTTTTCAGATTACTCATTAAGCTGTTAAAATAGCTTTATATAGAATATGAGAAATATGCTTGCTTGTACGTGACTAAGAATCTCTCAGGCTTTGTATCTCCTAACTTTTTTTTTAAGTATAAATTTGTACCTGAGTGCTTTATTAATATAGCTTTTTGCATATAATTTCCCTAGTGGTTTTTTGTTTTAAGAGAAAGTATGACTGGAACAAAGGAACTGCCAGTATTTAATAATGTTTGCATTCAAATATTCTACATAGATTTTAAGTTTAGCACAGTGATGGGGTGCCTTGTGAGGGGAAGTCAATTTCAGTATTTTGCTCCTGCTGTGTGCTTGGAAATTTCTTTTTAACCAGGCAAATCTGAACAGATAGGAGAATAAACCTTCTGGAAAGACACAGCTTCCCTCTTGCCCCTCTCAACCACCCACCAAGATCTCCCTTCTTATATAATGTTAAGAGTTTACCTAGAAACTTCCCTGGGCGAAGTCCTTAGGCAGTGACATCTTCAGACCAGACTTGAGTGTATACAGCCCCACTGTCTTCTTCGGAACCTCGCCCTGTGACAACATCTAGCATAAATGTCCTGCTCTCTGCCATGTGACCATGGTGGATAATTGGATGAATCTGAGAGCCGGTGGGAACTGGATTGCAGAATATCACCGGAACTTGAGGATTTCACCAAGACTCTTAATCATTGATGTCCTTATGTGCACAATGGGATCATAGCCTTTAAGTCATAGGATTGTGTGGAATAAGGGAAATTGAGTTACAATGACAGGAAAGTGCCTATAACATCATCTTGCTTTGTTTCCTGTGTTGTCCACTCCTGTCTCCCCACACGCCAGGAGATTCCAGAGGAGGATCTCAGTGTGAGGAAGGGTCTAAGAGATGACTTTTGCTCATGACATATCGGGCACAGGCAATTCTGCTTTACACATCATAGTCCGGACCCTCCAACACCGTTCTGACCATATCGGGATGCAGTGAATTTCGACGATCCTCGTGCAAAGTTAAAATTTAATGCAGCAACAAACATTTATTTGCACAAAGCATGATGTAGGGTTCAGTGTAATTGGGTAGAATCTCACTTTGGGGAAGCAAGGCTTGAAAACCTCTCATCTGCTGTCACAGGAGCAAAGGAACCCGATACCTCTAACACACATGATAAAAATGTGGAGGACAGACCGAGGTTCCTTGGAGCTTGGGAAGAGTACCTTCTGCTCAACTGAGGGCTGACGTGCCTGACCACTGTGGACTCCAAGGGCAATGCTGTGAGAAATCGTGTTGGGGCGCCTGGGTGGCTCAGTCGGTTGAGCGTCCGACTTCAGCTCAGGTCATGATCTCACAGCTCTGTGAGTTCAAGCCCCGCATCGGGCTCTGTGCTGACAGCTCAGAGCCTGGGGCCTGCTTCGGATTCTGTGCCTCCTTCTCTCTCTGCCTCAACCCACTCGCATTCTGTCTCTGTCTCTCTCAAAAATAATAAAAAAAGGAAAGAAATCAAGCTGGTCCTCTGTCAGCCCAACTGTGGGCATTAGGCTTAGGGAAGACGGGACCGTTGTTTAAATAAAATTTGGGAGGAAATGCGATCTGACCTTACAGGGACAGGGCTAATTACGTTAGTTACCTGTGAGGCCCAGCTTCCCTGTTACCCATTCAGGAATTTCACTGTGTTCCCTCCGACACAAACAAATTGGGGGGGGGGGTACGGCAGCGAAGGTGAGTTCAATGAAATCGTGAAAAAATAATCAGTTCTAATTTTCAAAGTAAACAGCGATTTAAGCTTCTCCAACCCTCTTCCCTGACCACAAACGAAGAGACAAAAAGATTTGTTTCTGGAGACCACATTCCTTTGCGGCATACGCTCTGGAAAACTGAAGATTGCCCCTCTCAGCAGGCTTAGCCACAAATTCCAAAGGTTCAGTCTTTAGAATCAAAGACCCTCACCCTCATCTGTATTTTTTTTCTTGCTATAAAGACATTGCAGAGAGAGGGAGAGAGAGAATCCCGAACAGGCTTCATACCGTCAGCGCATATCCCTAAACGGGGCTCAATTCCACAAACCGAGGTCATGACCCGAGCTGAAATCGAGAGTTGGACACTTAACTGACCGAGCCACCCAGACTCCCAATGAAGGAAGTATTTTTTTTAATTTTTAACATTTATTTATTTTTGAGACAGAGAGAGACAGAGCATGAATGGGGGAGGGTCAGAGAGAGAGGGAGACACAGAATCCAAAACAGGCTCCAGGCTCTGAGTTGTCAGCACAGAGCCCGACGCGGGGCTCGAACCCACGGACTGCGAGATCATGACCTGAGCCGAAGTCGGACACCCAACCAACTGAGCCACCCAGGCACCCCTGGAGGAAGTATTTTTTAACCTCAGAATCTATAGTATGCAGCACAGTGCCAAGCAGAGAGTACTCACTTGATAATTTTTTTTTGTAAATAAATGGATGAAATATATACCTGGGAGTCACTTAACGATCTCTGTTCTCTACCTCATTTTACTTACATATGTACAATTATGGGCCTTTGTGGTGTTATGTATAGTGGACATACGGATGCATCTTAATGCTTGTCAGGAAAATTTCTTCATTCTGCATTTGTAGACATTACCTTTTGACTTCCTCATATGTGAGGTGAAGACTGAGGCCATTTTGTTACGGACGCACATTCATACACACAGCTAGCATTCTCAGTCTTTCCCATTGTAATCATTTCACACATTTTCGTGTAATCTATATTGACAAACAATAATTTGTTTGTCAATAATCATTGCCTTGGTTTACATCTGTGACCTTATGGTGAATGTGTAGTAAAACTTCTGACAGGTTGCTAAAGCTACCCCCAAAATGGCCAAACCCAGAAGCAACCCTCAGTTATGATTTGTTTTATCTTGTTTGTCTGTTTGGGGGACAGTTCTACGTAACCACGTCTCCTCTGGCTCCCATGGAAGCAATGTTCTCCAGGCTTATCACATCGACATCATTATGAGATGGTTGCTCCTGCCTGTGTTAGATTCCCCTTTTCCTGGTTCCTTCCCACATCTTCTTCCTTTGTTTCCTTCTTGTGGGGAAGTAGGGTGACTTCCCGTAGTGCCTAAGAAAGTATGCATGGAAAATGAAATGCTGAGACCTTGCTCTTCTTGAGGGCATCTTCGTTCTACCCCACGATCTGATTAGTCCAGCTGAGTAACAATTGTAGGTGGGAATTTAAGGACATTTCTCTTTTGTCTTCTAACTTTCCCATTGGCTTCTGACTTTCAGTGTTTCTATGATGTAAAATGTCACCCTGTTCCCTAATCCTCTGTACAAGAACAATTTTTTTCTCTCTAAAAACTGTCTGGGTCATTCCTGGTGTTCTCAGCTTCACCATGGTGGGCTTTGATGGAGAACTGTTTCCTTCCCCTGTGGTGAACTCTTACTGGGCCCTTGCAATACTTAGATTTATCTCCTTGACTCTGGGAAAATATAGTGTTAGTACTTTGGAAATGTCTTATTCTCTTTCTAGAACTCCTGTTCTTCAGATATTAGACCATATGCAACTATCCTTGAATTTTATAATTTCTCCCTGATTTGTATCCCTGTGTGTGTGTGTGTGTGTGTGTGTGTGCACGTGAATGAGTGTGAATGTGTGTTTGGGAGACTTCTTAGTCTTTGAAAGTTCCTATAGGTAGAAGTCTGCCCTTATTTTGGTCATATCTATTTAGATATTAGTTATAGTATTTTTGGTCTATTCTGTGAGTTTCTGGTTTTCTCCAAGCTACTTCCTTCCTTCTTTCTTTCACTTCTTCCTTTTCCTCTGTCTGGATGTATTGGTCGTAGCCTACGCATTAAGTGTTTCCCTCCAGTGTTTGGTGATTCTGGTTATACCTTTATGTTTGAGAGTGAGACACTAAAACTCTGCTTGTATGTGGGTAGGGCTCATAGACTAATAGCCCTCTCGGGAAGGTTATTTTGGGTCCCTTCAAAATGGAGATCGGTATGTCTCATTCTTGTCTTCATTTCCTCAGAGAATTCTGATATCTCCTTAACATAGTCCTTAAGAATAAAATAATATTGGCATCTATACACATTTTGTGTAATTTTACCATCACGTTTGAAAGCAATGGGTCTTTACAAATTTAGTTTTGAAATCATGATGGGGAAATATCCTGAATGCAAAACTAGAAGGGAAAATTTATAATTTATCACAACATTCATGGCAGAAACTTTTAACAAAAAAAAAAAAAATGCTGCTCATAAGGCAGTAACAGCTGGATTTCTACATGAGATGACTGGTTGGTTTTGTTCCTCATGGTTTTCTCATGTGATTCATGGGGGCTTAATATGAAACAATACTGGCAAGATTCATAAATACTGGCAAGATGTGTGGGACCACCATGGGCTGGGCCTGGCCTCACTCAGGAAAGTCTCACTAATAACTGCACACACACAGCTCTTTCCTAGTGTCCTGACCCTGGGGATGACGGGCAGGAGAAAAGCAAATGAACAGACAAAAACCCAGCATCTTCCTCAGTACATGAGAGACCCTTCAGAACTTGGAAATCAAGACCACTCAGAGTTCAAATCCTAGTAACTTATTAAATGGGACTGCCCTTGTGATCTCAGACAGGGAGAGCTGAGATAGAAAACAATGAGTGGTACACTTGCTTCTCACCCCTAACAGCTGGCCTGAGATTGATACCCGCCATTTCTGCCTTCACTAGGGTATCAGGTAACGAGAGCTCATCAAGGATTTGGTGATGTTGGAGTAAAAGCCTTTTATAATATTAACAGCTGTCAGAGTGTTTAAAAAATTGACCAAGGTGCATTGTGGCCAGCTAGAACTTTTTGTGGGATGTGATAAGCAAGTGGATATCAACTCAAGTCGACAACACGACACAATGCATCACTGGTCACCAAAGAGGTGATGCATCACACGAGGGATGGATGAAGTTATCTGTGCCATTTTCAGTGCCGAGGAAACAGAGAGCACACCTATGGCCACTACTTCAAAACTGTAAACCTTGTATCTTTTTTCCCCAAAGGAATATACTCTAAATTGGACAAGGTCAGAAAGGATTTGAGAAAACCTTGATAAAAACTGAAAAACAAACAAAACAAAACAAAACAAAACAGAAACCAACCATCCTCCAGATCATTGCTGGACACACACATGCACTCACACACGCGCACACACCTGAGCGATAACAGAGATGGAACTCAAGGTGAGTAGCACAGGAGTGAACAGGTGCACTCACAACTCATTTCGAATATAATCCCAGATATGGAGCTTTCTACAAAATAGTTGATATTTATAAACAAAGTGGACAAATGACAGATGCCTGACAAAGATTCTCCGCTTCATAGAAGGACCTACCTCAGGGCTCCTTTCTTTAGCTGCTTTCTTTGAGGTTTTTGATGGGTTTTGGATTATGAACTGATGCAATTGTCAGAGAGTCAGGCTTGAGGGAAGAGGACTGTGGGCAACCCTTCCAGGTGGAAATTAATTAGAAAAAGAAAATAGTCTTTGAATTGATAATTTAAGGGGACTGGAAAACTGAGAAGTCACTCCCAACAATTAGATTTTTGAGTGGCTCTTTGGAAACCTAATTTTGGGTAATTGGCAAACCACACCCACAAATCCCCGTGAAATCAACATTTCTCAAAGGCTCTAGACTGTGAGCATCAATGATACTTTGTTAGAGGAAGGGGAACCCTTGTCTTTCTTCTTGGCTTACACCAGCAGTTCCAAGACTCTGACATTCCATAATCAGTACAATTCGAACAACTAGCAAAAACCGGTTTGTCTGCAGGTGGGGAGGGAGAACAGACCCAGACAGGCGCACCAGTTTTTTCATCACAGAGACTTTAAACAAATCGACATCTGCTATCTTATGTATTTCTCTCATTTCATTCAAAGACACAATAAAACCTGGAAAAAACAATGAGTAGTCTCAAAATAAAAGGCAGTTCTTTATTAGCTTAAAATAAATTAGAGTAAAAATGCTTCCTCCGTGGTCTTTCCGCTTTCCATCATGGAACGTGCTGGTGGTAAACGCCTCTGCACGGTGGGGTGATAGTAGAGAAAAGCTGTGAGCTACTCGTCCAGACCTTGCCAGACCCTGAAAGTCTTCTATTTTATCCCAACATAACTGAGCCCTGGAGCTGGAAAGGGGCTTAGAAACTGCTTTGTTAAACGACTTGTTTTTCAGCTAAGGAACGGAGGCTTCGTCGTGTCTAGGGCAGCCCAGCTTCCCGGGGCCTGAGTGGGATTTGGGGCGGCTCTCCTGTCCCATGCACTTGACATCGCTGCCTTTCACTCCTCTGCTTGCCTGAGATGCTGACGTTCTGGCCCAGCCGTGCAGAATGTGGAGGCTCTTAAGGGCCATCTCCCTGAAGTTGAAAGAGTTTTTATCAAGAAGTATATTTATTGGGTACCTGCTGAGAGAAAATCCCAGGGGAGAGAGAGAGAGAGTCTTTTTCCTGGAGTTGAGCAGAATGCAGTCTGGAAGACAGGTCAAGTGCATGAAAGTAAACCTCACAGGGCTCAGTAGCGCGGGACTGAACATCTCATGAGTCGGGGAACAGCAAGGATCAGCGGGGGCCTGGGAGGCAGAGTAGTCACGTGCTCCTGAGGAGCCTTTACAGGAAGCAGAGTCGCCGCAGGTAACTTGGCTGTTGGGCCCGGAACTCACCCGGGACTCTCCCAGCTAGGGCGCAGGCCCCACCAGACCCCTCACTGGGGCTTCGGGCATCTCCACCCCGGGTCATTTCAGTTCTCACCAGGTGAGGAGGTTTGAAGACGGCGGGAGGATCGAACGAGGAGACACCGGACACCCTTTTGCGTCCCCGTTACGCGCCACCACCTTTCCTGGTAGATGCGCTCTTGACCTTGTGGGACAAACCCTAGAAGCAGATTTCCCATTTGCCGGCCTCTCCCTGGGCCTCCTGCAGCCTCCTGTCGCTCAGACAAGTACCGTTGTTAATGGGCTTATGGGAAAGGCTTGGCCGGCCTTTCCATCTGCAGTTTCTGCTGGCGCCCTCCGAAAGCGCGAGCTCGCCATACGACATTCCCTTGAATTATTTAGACGGGTAAATCTTTCTGCATCTCACATCTTTAGTCCATCTGTTAGCCGGAGCTTTGCCTTTATAGGAAGTGTCCTTTATGCGTGCTGGCATCTGTCAGCAGTACACGTCCCTCTTTTATTCATGATCTTCTATGGGAGAGGATACAAGCTGCAGAAACACCGCACGCCTGGTATGCATTTCATTTTAATGGAAGATTACATGACTGGGGTGCTGGTTTTATTACCTTGCCCCACATGCCTCCATTCATCACCTGGGAGCCCCCGCACCCGGCCTCTTAGGAGGCACTGGCCCCTCTGCAGCCCCTCGGGCCCAGCTTTGCGCAGGAAGTGGGCTTGATGGGGGAGAGAAAACTATCCTTAAAAAAAAAAAAAAAAAAGATGAAAGCTCACGAGAAAGGAAAAAACATATATATATATATCCTTGGGACTCATGGGCTGTGGGAAAGGGGAAAGGTCTTGGCCTCAAGCTGATACGCAGATGCGGACACGGAATTATTTATACAAATCCTGAGCTGCATTAGGGAAATGTCGCTGGGAGCATCATTTCATCACTGAGTATATATATCCTCCCTGAGAATCTGCTCCTAAAAACGTACACTTTTTTTTTTTTTCCTGTTTTCCCACTCACAGCATAATTAAATCTCCGAGAGGGTTTCTCATCCATTGTTCCTTTTCATGCTGGAATAGCCTTTATAATTCTGTTTGCCAGATGTGGATTATACACAAGAAATAATCTACATGGATTTTTTTTAAATTGTCTTACGTTATCATTTTGATGTCAATCTAAAAATAATCAACACAAGGATCACCTAAATAGGGGGATCGTATATCCTGGTTGCCGTGTACATTCATGGTTTATGTCTACCTATTGTTTATAAATTAATGCCTGACAGTTATTTTTGTCACTTTCCTCTCTACTCACAAACGTGAGCCAGTTTGGATTCTAAAGTATGGGCACCCTAATAAAAAATCTTGTGGATGGCCGCTTGATATGTAACTCTTGCCAATGTGATGTCAGTGTCCGTGTTAGCCATTGTGTTTACCTTTCCCCTGGTTCCCCATCACCCTTCTTTACTGTGTGTATGGGTGCGTGCCCAGTGGGGAAGGGATCCATATCTATATCTGGAAGATGAGTTCTTCTGACTAGGGTCCTTTTCAGCATAGCGTTCATTCATTTAACAGATATTTAATGAGCACTTACTGTGTGTCACATACCTTTCTAAATATTGGGAATACAATGTGGGCAGGACAAAAGTCTTCACTCTCATGATACTGACATTCATTGACAATGACGAAGATGATATTGTGACTGAGAGCCTTTCACAGTTTTTTGTACATATTTACATTTACGAAGGATGTGCAGTGTGTTGTAGCCCTCGGTGAGCACAGACGTTGCTAAGTGGCCCACGGAAGTGGAGTGAGGCCACGAGCACACTGGAGAGATAGTGAGGACAGGCACCTGTTCAGAGGAACCACTGATATACAAGCATTCACTGCATATAAGTTGTGTTCCTTATTCCCTCCATAGCATTTGACATATTTCAAAGGGAAAGGAAAAGAATGAAGGCTAAAGTCCTGCACTTATTATGAGGACCTATGGAAATACTGGAAAGAGACAAAAACAGATAAGGGTTAATCCAGTACGCACACGCGAGAATTTCTGATATTTTATTAAAAGAGAACACTGGAAAAACACCAACAACATTCAATCTAGGCTTCTGTGAGGTCATCATTGAGAAGCTGGTGTGTAAATACTTGAACATGTAGTTTACTGAAAATCCCCTCAATTTTATCTTCCAAGTCTTCCATTAAATTTCTGCTTCTACTATTGTGCTTTTAATTTTCAAGAGTTTTTTTTTCTTTTTTCTTGATCTTAATTTTTTATATCATCCTATTTGAAATTTATTAGTGGAATAAAATCCCTTATCCCTCTGAGGATATTAATTATAATCGGGTTGTTAAAGATTTCTCCTCTTTGCAAATGTCTTTGTTTTCTATGAAGTCTTTTTTTTTTCTTTAACTTGATTTTGGTCCTGTCTTCAATGTTAGGTGTTTTTTTTTGTAAATTGTAGGGTGACTTTTGATGGTCCATTTATAAGAGTAGGGTATTTAAAAAGCCAATGAGAAGCTTCATATGCCCAGGAAGAACCAGTTGACTGTATGGTGATTGGGCAGGAACCATGTATTTTTATTGGAAGATCTCCAAATGCCAGTTTTGGTAAGTCATTTCTTTTTGACATTCAGTTTCCCTAGAGTGGTAGCTTTGAGTCTCCTGCTTGAAGGACCTAAGCTGAATGCATTCTAAATGGTGAAAAGAGTGTGGGGCCTGGAATGTCTCGTGGTTCAGAGTGAACACTTTTACTTAACCCCTTTTTATCCCCACCTTCAGAGATAGTGGGTGGCTTTCTGGCGTTCTGGACCTTGAATTGGGTCCCTTTCTCCTGGCCCGTGCTCTGGAGGCTTAGGTTCGGATATTTTTGCTATGCTAAGTGAGTTATAAGAAGTCCATTTGCTTTCTCTTTTCCCAAATGTTATCTTATCCTTTGTCCACTATCACGTTCTTCTCTCTTCTTTTCATTTTTTGGATTTACATCTTATTTAAAGTTATTTAGGGGTGTCTGGTGGCTCAGTTGGTTAAGCGTCCAACTCTTGATTTTGGATCAAGTCATGATCCCAGGGTCGTGACATCGAGCCCCATGTCGCACTCCATGCTGTGCACGGAACCTGCTTAAGATTCTCTCTCTCTCTCTCTCTCTCTCTTTCTGCCTCTCTCTCTCAAAAAAAAAATTAAAAAAAGTATTCTATAGAACTGTAGGAGGGTTTCAGGATGCAGCAGAGATAATCCATCTTCTAGCTTTCACTGGGATCCGTTCGTCTCTTTTCCAGGGTAAAGATTTCCGATTACTCTTGCAAGTCTTTGTATGAACAGGTGCTGAGTTCCTCTGCCATGCTGAACGTCTCTTCATAGCACAACCCATTGTCCTTGGGCTTATTTCAGCTCCTCATTATTATAAGAAATGTAAAATAAATATAAAATCCACAGAAATAAAGCCTGTTGGTTTGATTTTATATTGCTACGAAAGTGACAATAAAGAAATGACATATTATATAGCCCTTGTCTTTCAGATGATGATAATCTATTTAAGGGTTTGGTCTCAACATTTGCCAGATACCATTGAAAATAAAGACTACTTCTCCTTATTTCCACTCTCAAGTGAAACCTCAGCTCATGAAATCTGTCCAGCCTCTGAGCAGGTACAAAATACAGGAATGCCTGGGCGGCTCAGTGGTTAAGCATCTGACTTTGGCCTTGGCCATGATCTTGCCGTTCCCGAGTTCAAGCCCCATGTCAGGCTCTGTACTGACAGCTCAGAGCCTGGAGCCTACTTCAGATTCTGTGTCTCCTTCTCTCTCTGCCCCTCCCTGATCATGCTCTGTCTCTCTCTTAAAAAATAAATGAACTCTAAACAAATAAAAAAAAGAAAAAAATACAGAAGCGCCCGCAATTTCTCCCATTCCACAGGTGCTACATTTGAGCTGGGACGACTAAGTGGTAGAGAAGCCTTGCTGAGCTGGGGCATCTGGACCAGGGATGTCCTCTTGCCCCTGGGTGTCAAGGCACGCTTCATGGATTTCCAATATGGACAGTTGCCTCGTGTTCCTCCTCAGAAGGAGTCAGTGCTTTGTTTCATGCTCTGTTGTCGCCATCCTGAGATTCTCAATCATTTTTGAACAAGGAACCCTATGTTTTCATTTTGCACCAGGTCCTGCAAATTACGTAGTCAGTCCTGCCTGACATAGTGCATGGATCCCTTACAGCTGAGAGAGTGGAGGGTGAATTTAACAGTCTGGCCTCCCCATTGTGAGGAAACAGTTGGGAATGATCATAGGAGCTATTGGAGTTGCGAGATTATAAATAGCAGAAAACCAGAAGATACAGGATAGATTGGATCTACAGTTGCCAACATGTATTCAGGTTCTAGGCAGGCAATCGAAATGTGGGAAAGGGCTGGTATACAAGGGCAAGGCTGTCTATTGCCCAACAGAAAGAGCATGTCCTGTATAAAGACATTCAAATTCAATTGTAAAACGCTAGGCTGTATCGGACAGAATATACAAGTGGGTCACCAATTTGCGAGCCATGCTTTGACATAATCCAGGAGGCCATTGCATATCCATGATTATTCCCCATGACACCTGCTTATTTTGCACAGTTTTTTCAGAACGAAGATTTCTTTCAGTCAAACTAGGATGTCAGGTCAGTTCATGCATTGATTTTTTATTATTCTTCCATTGTCTCCCAAAGGTATAAAGGCATATTTTACAGTTAGGACACTTATTTGGCAGTTAGCCTCGTGTGGAATCCTCCCGTTCCCCTTTGCTTTGAGCAGCCTCACCCTTGTCATTCGTGCTGTATCTGATATTTGTTGTAATATGATTAGATAATTGTGGTGAAGGCATCATTCCCTGAGCAGATGGGCTGAACATTTAAGGTGAGCCCTGTAGCATGGTGAATGAGAGTGCTAAGAACCTGGCAGAAACTGAATAGAGGGTGTGTGTGTGTGTGTGTGTGTGCGTGCACGTGCTTGCACACGTGTGCACGTGCGCACGTGCATGATTTTCAAACACAAGTTTCACTCAAAAACAGCTGGCAAAAGGTGGCCCAGTCCTGACTGTTGCTGCAGGGACTCCCAAGGGACTGGAGGAGTTATAATTTTAGCAGCTGAACACTTTTCCCTTTAATTTCTGTATATTACCCAAGCTGCACATGGACTGATAGAGGCAGTATATTATGCAATTCTTTCCCCAACTTAAATTACTGTGTGAGCTTTCTCCCAGAGTGTTTAAATACATATATACATGTGAACTGAAGTATCTTATCCTGAGTCTTGGGTTATCAGAAAGAAAAATCTGAAGTCTTCATGGCCTAGGAAAGTAACACTTAAGTGCCTGAGTATAAGATACATAAGGTGTAACAAAAAAGCGAAAGACTTAGATTCAAGTCCCTAATCTACTTGTATGGCATTGACTTTCACAAATCACTTAACTTCTCTGAGGCTTCATGTCCTTATCTATAAAATGGGATCATAATGGTAGCTACCTTACTGGGTTGTTGCTCAGATCAGATGAGATAAATGTCCCTCCTGGTCACCTAAAGTTTTCAGGGCACTTACAGTTCAGTAACTCATTCATAGAACACAGACTGGGAAACTCTACTTTAGGTGTGAAATCCAGCAATGACCCTCTCCGGTGGAAGGAGAGAATCTCTCATGAATTAAAGTAGGAGAAGCTCCTCCCATCTAAATAAATGACTCTTGTATAAACGTGTGTAATTTACCTAGTATGGGGCAACTTTAGAAGGAAGAGAATACTGACTACTTTGGATGGGGCCCAAAGATAAGGAAGAAAACTCAACTTTATAGTCCTTAGGCCTGTAGGTTCTCTGAAGTTCAGAGATCTAGAATTTAGAGATAGAAGTTACATCAGTAGATATTGAATTACTGGAACACTGCCAAGAATACTGCGAATGATCTGTTCTTTTCAAAGGGTACTGATGGTGTCATTTAGATCACAGAAAACCAAACCATCCTGTGCCACAGCATTCCTGCTCACTGCTTTTATGTAAGGCTTATAAACTTCCATTCACTCCAGTAGTTGCTCTAAGGGATGAGTGAAATTTATTAAAAATTTAAGCACTCCGAAAAGACCAGTACACCTAGGAGCCTCCTAAGAATATGATATGATATGGTATGGGGGGACTCTACATGTGAAGCGAAGTTGAAAGCATCCTGTACCCCACCTTCCTCAAAACCTCACATGGTAGGCTGAATAACAACCATTAAAAATATGCAGGGACTAATCCCTGGAACTGTGAATGTCACCTCATGTGGAACAAGGAACTTGCAGGGGTGACTAAATTAATGACCCATGAGATGGACAGATGATCCTGGATTATCCGGATGGTCCCTAAATAAAAGGGTAAATGTCTTTGGAGTCAGACGCACGACAGTTGCACCACGAGGTCGGCCAGAGGTAAATAAATGTCTTTGAAAGGAAGTAGGAGATATGACAATAGAAGCAAGAGGTCGGAGTGGTACAAGGAAAGGGTCAGGACCCAAGGAATGCAGGTGACCCTAGACAAGGCAAGGAAACAGAACCACCCAGCACCTCAAGAAGGAGAAAGTCCTGTTGTCACCTTGACATTAGCCCAGTGAAACTAATTTTGGACTTGTAGCCTCCAGAACTGTAAGATAACCTGTGTGTTATAAGATACCACATATGGGGTCATTTGCTTAGCATCCAGAAAAAACTAATATAAACAGGTTTCATCGATTTTTACTCTCCTAAAAACAGGTAATTCACAATAATATCTAAAATACATTGAGGGGCACCTGGGTGGCTCAGTCAGTTGAACATCTGACTCTTGATTTCGGCTCGGGTCGTGATCTCATGTTTCATGGGATTGAGCCCCAGCCATGTTCTGTGCAGACAGTATGGAGCCTACTTGGGATTCTCTCTCTGCCCGCCCCCCCCCCCCAAAATAAATAAATAAACATAAAAAATTTTAAAAAATAAAATAAAATACACTGAGGATTTACTATATAATAGGTACCAAATTAATTTTACATGCATTATTTATTTTACCTGCCTGATAGCCTTTTGGGGTTGATATTAGTATGACTATTTTCTTGAAAAGAAAAATGAGGTTAATAAAGGCTAAGTAACTTCTTCAAGGCCACCAGCTAATAGAACCTGCCTGGTTTTCCCGTGTTGGACCTGTCTTACCCCAATTACGGGGTGGGGGGTGGGCAGCCTTCTCAATGGCAAAGTTTTTATCTTAGCCTCCTGTGTTCCAAATCAATTCTCACCCTATCGCTGAGTTCAGATGAAAAGAAAGATAAAAATGAAGCTCACCTGAAACCATGATGTCAGCCAATGAGGACATAATTTGATATGCATGAACTTGATCTACACCCATCTGTTGAGAATTCTACTAATTACATAAGGGAAGGTGCATCAGAGTTCTTGTCACAGCGCCGCCGCGTTTTCTCCTGTCTTGTGGTTCTAGCCGTGGGAACATCCCCTCGGTGAAACTGGGCTCCCATATTCTTCTCATTGGGTGCCCCCCCCCTTCTTAAGCGATTCAGTCAGAGGAAGTAGATTTCTTGCAAGAGATCTAGCACGCAGGGGCCACGTGCTTCTGGCGTTTCATTAGATGCTGAGGGTGTTTGATGCAAAGTTGACACCAAAGCCTAATTAAATATTATGCCGGTGCACATATTCTACAAATTAAGACACAGCACATCACAGAGCCTAGTCCAGGATGAGTTAAAAAGGAAGCTGTCAACATGCAAAAGACCCTGTTGAGTGCTTTAAATACGAATTCTGAATTTAAAATGCAAATGATTTGAAGTCTTGGTTCCTCTCACACTGGGAAGGAAAATTCAGTGGGGGTAGAGAGAGTTTTATTTCAGTTTTACCAACCACTGAGTTTTGCCTCCAGTTGCCACCCCAGCATATTACAGCCGTGTTAGAAATCACAAGAGGAGCTAGCCCGGAGCCAACAACTCACTTCCGGCTCCTCACCGGCTGGCTGAAAAGCAGGAAGCAAACCAACCCCATCAATGTTGACAAGTCAACACAGGTTTTGAAAAGAGAAAAAAAAGAAGTTTTCATATGGAAACAGGCAGGACCACGGGCACTCTTCAGACCTGCACCGCTGTGGGGAAAGTTCTGCACCCGACTTCATCAGGTTGGGGTGCGCAGGGTGTTGGGGAAAACCAGAGAGGTCGATGACTCTCTGAGGTGATGGACTCCAGAGCTGCAGAACCAGGAACGGAGCTGAGAGCGTTGGCTGTGACCATCTGAGTTTCAAGAGAGCAGTGAGCAGAGTAGGTCACGGGGGAAAATGGCGTAAGAGGTGGAAAGCTTTGGGGTGCTGTGCTCTGCTTTACCAGACCCTGCTTTCACCCCTACTCCCCCCGTTACCATCAAGTGTGTGTAAATGGGACAGTAGCCAATAACGGGTTGAGATGAGATCCCATCATCTCAACCAGGGTACAGTTGTCTCTCTAATTGACTATTTCTGTCTTCCCATCCTGTTTTTCTTGGAAGTGGCTTTTGTATTCTTCCAGCAATTACCAAGTCTTTACCATGTTCATGCTCTGAAGAAACAAATATGGATACGGAAAGGTTGTTCTCCTGAAAGAGTGTGTATTTGAGAAGGCAAAGAAGACACAGACATATACGTTACCAGCTTCCTTCCAAGTGATAAATGCTTCGAAAGAATGACTCAACGTGAGCTCCAACGGGGTGGAGATGAAAAATGTATCTGAGGCAGGTTAGGAAGGAAGTGTCTGTGAAGTCCTCACAAAGACAAAATATTTGAGCTAATTATCTTGAAATAAAAGTCAATTTTGTACTGATGGATTTGAAGAAGTAAGACACAGTCCAAAGTACTTTGAAAACAGTGTTTAAGGGGTGCCTGGGTGGCTCAGTCGGTTAAGCGTCCAACTTCAGCTCAGGTCATGATCTCATGGTCCGTGAGTTCGAGCCCCACGTCAGGCTCTGTGCTGACAGCTCAGAGTCTGGAGCCTGTTTCAGATTCTGTGTCTCCCTCTCTCTCTGACCCTCCCCCATTCATGCTCAGTCTCTCTCTGTCTCAAAAATAAATAAACATTAAAACAAAAATTAAAAAAAAAGAAAAAGAAAACAGTGTTTAAAAGTAAAATCACGTGGGGTGGTGCCTGGGTGGCTCAGTCGGCTGAGAGTCCCACTCTTGGTTTCGACTTAGATCATGATGTCACGGTTCATGAGTTTGAGCCCTGTACCTGGCTCCACACTATCAGTGCAGAGCCTGCTTGGGACTCTCTTTCTCTCCCTCTCTGCCCCTCCCCTGCTTGTGCTCTATCTCTCTCTCAAAATAAATAAACTTAAAAAAAAAAAGTAAAATCATGGGGAGAATTAAAAGAGGTAACATAAAAGACAGGTCACATCTTTTCAACTTAACCAAAAGAATCATGATGTGGTCACTTTCTTTTCTGAGTTGTTCATCCAACAACAGTTGACTCTGAGCCACTTAAATGACCTTTCAAGAGGCTGATGTGGCAGCACTGACTTTTGACTTTTTAATTCAATTTTTTTAACATATAAAACAGACTTGGGAGGCAGGGATCTGATTGAACAACTAATCCAGAAAATTGGATCGAGTTGGTTTTATGAATCTTGTCATTGGATCGTTAAAATTGTTTAAATCCTTTAGCCTCTTCAGAAAACACCCCATAGGCCTTGGTGAAAGCTTCATGCCAAGAGTCAACCCAGTTTATTTTGTTTCCATTAAAATCAGTTCCCACCATATGTGCAGTAATCTGTTAAATAAATGGAGAACACAAACACATATGAATGCACACACACACTGTTTTCTGCTTTTAAGGAAGTTAACATTCTGATAGAAGAAAGGACTTATGTACATGAAAAAAACTACAGGGCAATAATACATTCCACGGTCGAGCACTAGATTGAACACGATTCAGTACAGACATCAAGAGTAAGGACGAGTTCTGGGGGGGGGAGAGAGGGAAGAAAGTAAAGCTAGAAAAGCTTAATTAAAATTAGCCAAAGTTGATAATCTTTCAACACTACCATCTTGAAGAAGATTCGATAATTTTATCACCACAGGTAGCTTGGGATGAAAAGTGAAGAGTGACGCGGGTCTATCAGAAGTTGCAATTTTGTAAAACTTGACAAATTTTGCCTTCTCGGAAGCGTCCATCTTCAAAAAATATCTTTACCATGTTGAACTGTTTAATTTTCTTAAAAATATGCTGGAAAAATCATTATTTTTTTAAAATTTGTCTTGATTTTAATGGTGAATTAGATATAATTTACTAAATAACATAATTGTAAGAAAGAAAGCTGAGTGAATGGCATTTAATGGATTTTGCTAACCGAAATAATTAAGTGGTAATTGCTTAATAATGTCAAATTATTTTCTGCTGTATACAATTGTTAATTACATACAAAGAAAAATTGAATAGTTTATTGTTTTTTTTGGCAACTACAATGATTGAATAAACTAAGTGCCCAATTAATTGTGTTCTATTCGATGATAAGATGATAACTGATTGAAAAGTAAAAGATGAATTTAGTCTTTGCACTCAGTAAGTAATACTACATGGAATAAAAAAATCCATATTAAATCAAGAAAGGGAATGAATCATATATTCATCCTTCTTCATCAATAGATTCTGTTAAAATTAATTTCTCTCTTGTTTTAAGTGAGTTAGAATATAACTTTGGCCTGTAATCATTTCTTTTCTGAACACAAAGTTGAAATATTTACATGAACCCAGCCTGGCTCCTTTCTATGCAGGGACACAGGGACACTTCCCATCCCGTAGGGGTGAAGGAAAGAAAATGACATATAAGCTGAAACCCTTCATAAGCCCGGGGAGGGCTTATAAATAATAGTACTCATAATAAATTATTGTTGATGAGCCAGAGAGGCTGAGACACCATTCCCTTAAACATTCCCAGTCACGAAAGATATTCTTATGGGAAAATTGTCTTTTTGTCGATGTTGGGAAAAACATCCATCTTTCCTTCACTAACAATCACACCTTCGATAACAGTAGTACTGAGACTAGTACTTAGAGCAGTGGAGTTGGAATGGATCTGAAGTTCTTCCAGGTGGGTTGTCTCCCAAGTGAATCAATGCATCGTCCTTGGCATTGTCCGTGAAATGCACGGGGCTCATGTGCCTGTGCGTCCTTGGAGGATGAGAGGTCTTAGCCGCAGTGAAGGCCCCATGCACCTGCCCTGCACCAAGTGGGGCCACACAATCTTCTCCACTCAGTGCAGCAAGTACTGACTCCTTGGGCAACTGATGAAAATGTCCTAGAGAAGAGGGTAGGAAAAAAAATAAGAGGGGCGCTTGGGTGGCTCAGTCGGTTAAGCGTCCAACTTCAGCTCAGGTCCTGATCTCACGGTTTGTGAGTTCAAGCCCCACACTGGGCTCTGTGCTGACAGCTCAGAGCCTGGAGCCTGCTTCAGATTCTGTGTCTCCCCCTCTCTCTGCCCCTCCCTGCTCACACTCTGTCTCTCTCCCTCCTTCAAAAAATAAACATTAAAAAAAAAAAAATAAGAGGAAGAAGCAGGCAGTTTCAGAAATGGAAGAGAGGAAGGTAAACAAAAATCTGGAACTGGGGGAGCATATCCAATCACATGGTGAAAATTAACTATATGCATATATTGATGAGAAAGAGAGAGAGAGGGCTGGATGAATGTCTGGATGGATGGATGGATCAACTGATTAGTCTTCAGTAGGATTATTCAATTGGTTATATGACAAAACACCTTCTAACCTATGCCCATCATTACTATAGCAGCCAAACACAGGCAAAGAAAATTTCACATTGTTTTAGACCCAAAATAAAACGTGCTGTTGGACTTCTGGATTTTCATTAGTAGTCCGTCTGCAAAATGAATTTATAGTGAGAAATCAAAATACAAATAGTCTGTTATAATCAGCCAACGCGTCTCCACCAAGTCCTGTTCCCCAGAGGTACAGACCAGCAACTTTTTGTCTAGCTTTCTAGAAGTTTTCGAGGGGGAGCGGAGGCGGCTGTAAAAGCAGTTGTAACAAATTTACACAAAAGAGCCATCAGTAAATAATATTCTGCAATTTGCTTTTTTAACCCCCAAATACAGCTTGTCTTCTTAACTCCTAATTCTTTTCAAAAATTTTTTATGTTTATTTATTTTTGAGGGAGAGAGAGAGAAAGGGAGAGAGCATGAGTGGGGGAGGAGCAGAGAGAGAGGGAGACACAGAATTCGAAGCAGGCTCCGGGCTCTGAGCCGTCAGCACAGAGCCCGACGCGGGGCTCGAACTCACGAGCTGCACCGCAAGATCACGACCTGAGCCGAAGTCAGATGCTTAACCGACTGAGCCACCCAGGCTCCCCTTAACTCCTAATTCTTTTTAGCTGCATGATATTCTATTGTGTATCTGTGCCATTTATTTAACTAAGCTGCTCATGAAGGATGCTTAGAGTATTTTCTGTCCTTCAGTAATACAGGCTTGTTGAATTTGAAAAACATTCAGAACACCGAGAGCCCGCCAGGACAGACTCTTCGCTAAATAATAGGTCTGACTCATGCGATGATAAACACGAGTCTGAAAACAAGACGTCGATGTTCTCTCTCTGCTTAGCAGTCCACTAAGACAGCAACAGAGGTGACTGGATTGATTGCAGCATTTAAGGTTGATAATTGAGGGAAAAAAGCGCAAAGATGGTGAATCCACTTCCCGTCTACACACACTGGCCCTGTTTCTCTGTGACCTTGGCAAGCCTCTGGCTCCTTACCCCCTTCTGGAAAGTGAAGAATAAATCACATCAGATCACAAACATCCCTGCGTGAAGCCTTACCCAGTTTGCAGTCATAATGCATCATTTATAGAAAGACAAGAACTACCATGAACGTGCGGGGCATGGAGTGGACAATGACGTGGTCACCAGGCTCTGAAGCTCACAACACACGTTACCTAGGGGATGAGATCAAAAGTAACTACTTCCCTGTAGGTTCCATACGTTGAAGTTAAGGCTTCTTTCTTCCTTTCTGTCTCTTTCTTCCTTTCTTTCCCCTTCCTTCCTTCTCCCTTTCTTTCTCTCTTCCTTTCTTTTCTCTTTCTTTCTTTCTTTCTTTCTTTCTTTCTTTCTTTCTTTCTTTCTTTCTTTCTCTTTTCCTTCCTTCCTCCCTCCCTCTCTCTTTTCTTTCTTTCTTTCTTTCTTTCTTTCTTTCTTTCTCCCTCCTTCCCTCCCTCTCTCTCTTTTTTCTTTCTTTCTTTCTTTCTTTCTTTCTTTCTTTCTTTCTTTCTCCCTCCTTCCCTCCCTCTCTCTCTTTTTTCTTTCTTTCTTTCTTTCTTTCTTTCTTTCTTTCTCCCCTCCCTCCTTCCTTCCTCCCTCCCTCTCTCTTTTCTTTCTTTCTTTCTTTCTTTCTTTCTTTCTTTCTCCCTCCTTCCCTCCCTCTCTCTCTTTTTTCTTTCTTTCTTTCTTTCTTTCTTTCTTTCTTTCTTTCTTTCTCCCCTCCCTCCTTCCTTCCTCCCTCCCTCTCTCTTTTCTTTCTTTCTTTCTTTCTTTCTTTCTTTCTTTCTCCCTCCTTCCCTCCCTCTCTCTCCTTTCTTTCTTTCTTTTTTTCTTTCTTACTCTCTTTTCCTTCCTTCTTTCCTTCCTTCCTCCCTCCCTCCCTCTCTCCTTTCTTTCTTTCTTTCTTTCTTTCTTTCTTTCTTTCTTTCTTCCTTCTTTCTCCCTCCTCCCCTCCCTCTCTCCCTCTCTTTTCTTTCTCTCTCCCTCCTTCCCTCCCCCTCTCTCTCTCTTTTCTTTCTTTCTTTCTCCCTCCTTCCCTCCCTCTCTCTCTCCTTTCTTTCTTTCTTTCTTTCTTTCTTTCTCCCTCTTTCCCTCCCCATCTCTCTCTTTTCTTTTTCTTTCTTTCTCCCTCCTTCCCTCCCTCTCTCTCTCTCTTCTTTTTCTTTCTTTCTCCCTCCTTCCCTCCCTCTCTCTCTCTTTTCTTTTTCCTTCTTTCTCCCTCCTTCCCTCCCTCTCTCTCTTTTCTTTCTTTCTTTCTCCCTCCTTCGCTCCCTCTCTCTTTTCTTTTTCTTTCTCCCTCCTTCCTCCCTCTCTCTCTCTCTCTTTTCTTTTTCTTTCTTTTTTTCTTTCTCCCTCCTTCCCTCCTTCTCTCTCTTTTCTTTCTTTCTTTCTTTTTTTCTTTCTTACTCTCTTTTCCTTCCTTCCTTCCTCCCTCCCTCCCTCCCTCTCTTTTTCTTCTTTCTTTCTTTCTTTCTTTCTTTCTTTCTTTCTTTCTTTCTTTCTCTGCCTTAGAATTTCACTGACTCCAATTCACTCAGTCTTTACATATGTTTTGAAAACTCACCATGGGGCAAGCTCGGCGCCCAGGGTAGAAACACAAAGATGACCATATTCTAAAGTAGTGTGCCCCTCCACTTCACTCAAAAAGCATTCAGAAAGGGCAAGCTCTTATTCCCTCTGCCATGTTGCATAATTAAACGTGGGTTCTTCCACACGGTCCTACTTCACACTTTTCAGTCACGTTGCATCTCTCGGGCTCCCGATTCTGGAAGCATCAGGTAGCTTGTGGGGCCGCAGCTCAGGGAAGTGAGGGACAGGGGCAAGATTGGAAAGGACCTCAAGCCAGAGCACCGCAACTCTTGGTTTGTAAGTATAAAGGGTTTGCCTATGTCGATGACGTGATGAAACCAGTGACTTAGGAAGGTGACTGGCGACAGGGTGGACGGAAAGAAGAGTTTTATTGAAAAGCTAAAGGGAGATGATGGAGAACCTGAAACGATGAAGGCCAGCGAGGGTGGAAAGAAGTAACCGCAGAGGTGTTTCAGAGTAAGGATAGGACAGACGGAGGGACAACTGAGTATCGGCGTGAGGGAAAAGGGCACATTGAGAATTTTTGAAAGCTCATTTCTTTTCCCCCGCCTGGGTTGGGGGGAGGGTGTTCTTTATCTGTGAATGTGTCACTCTCACCAGGGAGCTTGGTGCTATGTGTGTCCCCGTAAAACACCCCAGCTTCCATTAAACAAAGTGCCCTTCTTAAATGCCTTCCTTGTAAGACCTGGCCGCCCTACCCCAAGCCATTAGTGGGAACAGAACGTTAATAAGGAGGGACTGTGGTATCTCTAAGAGACGCTGACCTCCGTCAGCGGAAGCAGGGCACCCATTACAGTGTAATGATAAATCACAAGCTTTCCCTTCCATTATTTTCCCAGAAGACTCTTCTCTGAATGCATAAACATACTGGAGGGAGGAAGAAAAAAAACACACACGACAGATGAAAGAAAGGTGAAGAAAAAGAGAGGGGACAGACAGACAATCAGTTAACTCCCAGTGGGATTTAAAATAATAAATGCATCATACACACCCACGTATTTGCACAGTGAGACTTTAACATAACCTCGTAAGGAGAAATCTCCACCAAAAAGATGCATAAATGAACTATAAGATACAAAGGCCTCACCCCGAGAATTGTAAATACCTATGACATCTCTAGGAGTGCTTCTTTGTATTTAATATTATGGTGCTTTTCTCTTTATTGTTGCAAATGCAAAGGCGAACTAATCCCAGGAGTGGGAGGGAGAATAAATAATCAATAAATTTATAAGTGAACTTGTTATCTACCTTGTTAGCTCATTTTTCTGCTTGGCGATGATCCCCTCACATTTAATTGGCTTTTGGGGAGAAACATTTGCTGGGTTCCCTTCTCTTGATACACTGATCAAAAAAACAATTCTGACGTGTAGACCATTCTTGCTGGCCATGCAGTGATGTCTACAAGATACCTCTATAGCTGTTGCCAAAGACGTGTGCTTATATCAGCCATACACTATGGCTGTCGGGTGAACTTTGCCTTTGGAAGCTAGCATATAGCCAAACATTGCAATGAGTTTCAAGGTTCTAGAAAGATGGCTTCGGTTTAGTGGAAACAGGATCGATGTGAGAGCATGACAGAAATGAATAAGAAAGGGTCCAAAGTGGCTGATGTCAACACTCCGACTTTTCATGATTTGTCTATGTGGATGAAAGAGCCCACGGTGAGTTCATGGATTAGTTGGACTGTCTCCACCCAGCTCAGAACATCAGAGTCCATCTTTGACTTTTACTTCTATGTTGCCTCTGATACCAAGAGCTTCTCGTGTAGACTACACCTTTCCATATTTGAAGCCCATCTTTTACCAATGACCTTCGGCATGGCTCTCTTCAGGTTCTTGAATTTATTTTCCCTTTCAGCTTTACCTGGTATAAATCCCATCATCTGGCTCTACCCAGTGGAAACGGTCTCTTGTCTAGCCAGCTCCAATCCACTTGTATGGGATCTCAAGCAAAAAGAAACCTATATGTTGAAGTACATATTCCAAAATTATTGCTCAATTTTTTCCTCTATCGAGCATCCGGCTAACTCTGAAATTATTCCTGCCACACATCAGATACGTTTTCCCTCCACTATCTGAAAGTTCACTTTGCATCCATTCACTTTTACGAATGACCTCTGTTGGTACTTGTTTTCCCTAATGGAAAGAAATCTGAAGAAGACTTTGCTTTCACAAAATGGTCATTTCATAAGAATTTTGCTTCTTCGCTTTAAAATGGTTTCATAGGAATCTTCTACTTTCAGATAGTGGGGGAAACCAGTGTGCCATGTTTCGATGACATTAACCTTTACCATTTTATGAAAAAAAAATTGTTTTCCATGTCCGCCCTCCTACTCTCTTTTCTTCATGATTGTTTTTTTGATTTTGGTTCCATAGCTCATGCTGTGACAGTTACAGGTATCCTTCCCCCCACCCGCCTTCATTTTAGTAAGGTCTGCAGTATATACCACTTTGCGTGGTAGAGAACCAGATCATCTTCGGCTTGAGCTGGGCAATATTTCCTCCCAGACTACTGATTTATGTCTCAGATTTTTCAAATATTCTCTAATAGTGCTTTCCATCAATAGCTGCTTTATATGTACAAAGTATTCATTGCCTTCTAATAACCCAGACTGCTTTTTCCGTAGCTTTGTTGCTAACATCTATTTCTTTGACCATACGTCAGTCCAGTAACTCAGTCATGTTTGAGCCATCATGATTTTCATCCCTCTTCTGATTTATTAGCCGACCACTCTCTCTCTAGTATGCCTTTCTTCCTTAATATATTTGTGAAAGACTCTTTGACCCCAGCTGTCCTGAATGTTTTACTGTGCTTGCTGGCCAAGGCTTTTGCAATGGGTGCAGTTTTATGAATCTCAAGATGAGCTTTGCTTTTAAAAGCTGCCCTTTCGGTTCATTTAAATAAAATATCTCCAGCTGTGTTTATGCTACAAAACCATTTGTAACCATCTCCTCCACTTTGGCCCCAAACATTTTTTATTCCAGACCTCTAGATTGCAGCCACAACGGCTCTTGTTTTGGTGCTTTGCTATGCATCTATTTTCAAGAATTGTCAAGTGCTACTCCCATTTCTGGGTCTGTCCGACAGCCTGTGTCCTGAGGTCAAAACACTGCCTTCATCAATAGAACGTCCATTGTAACACCTCTGCCCAAAGACCCAGATAGTATCTCCCGTCACCAGTTTCCAGAGGTTTATGGTGTCCAGTAAGTAGCTTACTTAGTCTTCTTGTAGGGGCGGGGAATGTCTGGCATTAACAGACGCCCTTGTGACTGCCTGAAAGGCTACTTATGGACCAAGGAATGTGGCCCACAAGACTTATGACTAGCTGACTTATGGGCAAAGGAATTCGGCTCACGACAGCTAAAAAGAAAAGATAACCATATTAATTTTTTAAACTATATATATTTTTTCCACTTTTACTCAAAGATAAGTGACATATTACATTACATCAGACTAAGGTGTGCGACTTAAGGATTTGATACATGTCTATATTGCAAAGTATTTACAATAAATCTAGTTAACATCCATCACCTTGAAATTAGAAATTTCTTGGGTGTGATAAGAAGTGTTAGGAGCTACTCCCTTCAGCATCTTTCAAATAGGCAATACGGTATGGTTAATATAGCCAGCGTATACCCTATATACGCACCACATTATCTATTCATCTGACAGTGCACACACATTTTTTTCATGTCTTGGCTTTTATGAATGTTGCTTTTTGTTTTGTTTTCACATACTTGATTTTTTTTTTGTTTGTTTTGTTTTTTGTTTGGTACTTCTAATTGACTTTTAGTTTGATGTCATTGTGGTTAGAAAAGGTACTTGATAGGATTTTCTTTCTTTTTTAAAGTTTGTTTCTTTGGAGAGAAAGAGAGAGCGCGAGAGTGAGCATGGGAGCAGAGGAGGGACAGAAAGAGAGGGATAGAGAGAGAATCCCAAGCAGGCTCCACACTTTGATTGTGGAGTCTGATGTGGGACTCAAACCCAAAAACTGTGAGATCGTGACCTATATATTTTTTTTTAATGTTTATTTAGTTTGAGAGAGAGAGAGAGGGAGAGAAAGAGAGAGAGCATGCATGAGCTGGGGGGGGGGGGCAGAGAAAAAGAGAGAGAGAAAGAAAAAGAGAGAGAGAGAGAGAGAGAGGGAGAACCCCAAGCAGGCTCCTTGTTGTCAGTGCAGAGCCAGACACGGAACTCAATCCCATGACCCTGGAATCATGACCTGAGCCGAAATTGAGTCAGATGCTTAACTGACTGAGCCACCCAGGCACCCCCAAAACTATATTTTTGAGATAGCAGTGGCTCAAATTAACAGAGTCCCGTTTTGGGGAAATTGTTAATTCCTTGTTTTGTCTTCCCACCACTGTTTTGTTTTATCTTCCATTTTATTTTTCTAATCTTCACTGATGCCATTTGAGGAATCCTTCAAATTCACAAACAGAGGAAGGACACCCATTTGAATATTCTCTTCCCGGCTGTAAGAGCAGTGCTATACTAGTAAGATTGATAGACACTGTGTGGTAAGGTTGGCTTTTCCTTTGTGGTAAGAAATGTTGCCAGTTCTGGGAATGATGCTTGGATTATGATAGAGCATTGACGCATTATTCCAAAGAGTGCTGCGCTATAGGTTATCAGATATCAACATGGGGCAGTGGACAAGTGTGAGTATGAAAACACGGAAAACTGGGGACAGGAACGGGTGACTTAAGAGCCCAGTAATGCTAGGTTTCCTACACTGAGTAGACCAAAGTGCCAATAATAATAATTAATAATAATAAATAATAGTAGATCGATTCTCAGCCAAGCCCTTAAGAGGAGTTTGAAGATCAAGCTGGGAACACAAAATACGAACACGTGGTTCAGAGACACGAGAGAAAGATTTTACCTTGGAAATAGAGCCAAGACCTTACAAGGTGATCTTTAACCACAGACATGATTTCTTGCCCGTTTGGGCTCTACCAGCTTAACTGATAAAAAAAAATAATTACCCTGTTGATTCTTCGTTACAAAGAAAGCTTCGATGGAAGCTAACAGTGAGTTGCTTATATTTCTGAGCTCATGGGGATGTCTGAAATCGAAATTTAATGTTTAGTAATATCAACAAAAATTGCAAGGCACGTGGTCTCCTAAATGCAATATGGTGTGACGGATTGGATCCTGGAAAATTAAGAAAAAAATAGTAATAAACAAAATTTTTTTTTAAAAAAAGGACATGAGTGAAACCAGTGGCAAAACCCAAATAAAGCCTGCTGTTTGGGAACTAGTGATGTGTATCACTTTTAATTTCTTAGCTTTCAGATTTGCACCATAGTTATTAGGAGGAAGTGGATAAAGTTTTGCACTATCTTGGCAACTTTTCTGTAAATCTAAAGTTAATTTCAAAGCAAAAAGTCTAGTTTAAAAAGTGATGCAAAGCAGGGACCATAATGTGATCATTATGGTCCCTGCCTCACGATTCCTCTTTGGCAACATTTATCCTCTTATTTCAGTGGTTTAACTTGATTCTCTTCTTTTCCAAAGGCAGAAATTAATGATCAAAAGATTAGGCAGTCAGTTCTGTGGATACCGATGATACACGCATAGGAGACATGTATATTTAAACAAAAAGCAAACAAAACAAAGACCCAAAAGCAGTAAAAGCAAACTAAAAACACTCGAGTTGGCTTCCCTTCCACCTTTTTATCTAAACCAAGTGTTCTGAAAGGACAAGAACTTTGGTTCTTGAGTGGGGTCAGGATTCACGTGTCAGGGTCCCCTAGGTGGCTGGACCCAGAGTCCCTGACACGGTTTTCTTCACACAGCAGCTGCGGATGCTATTTGGGTCTTGGTCTACACGGCCAGTTCTCCTGACAGCTGCAGACCCGTTGGTAAGAACAAGTCACGGTGGAGTTCTAATTTGACCCCACCTCAAAGACCTGGAAAATGGCGCTTGCTCAGTAAATGTAGCTGAGTGAAAAAATTAGATGGAACAGAGAGCTGGGAGTGGAAGCAGGCCAAAGGGCTCGGCTGTTCTGGTCTGTTCTGCCAGATACGCCATTCCTGACCTAGTCCCTGAGCAATGTCCTAGGCTTGTGGTACGATAACTCACTGCTGGGTGTTGTCCTGTGTTAGGAATGGAATTTGCTTTGCCCATGAACTTCCCAGGAGGCGAATTTTGTCCGGAGGAAATCATCATCCTCCGGGGTCTGAATGGAAGAATTTCTCAAGGAGCCCGGTTCTTGTCTTGAATTGCGGAAAGTCAACGGGCTGTTGAAAGTTGGATTTGGCATGAAACACCGCATTATACGGCATGATGTGGCATACATACAGCTTTATGCATGTGTGTGTGCGATGAAGGGTGGTGACAAAGGGCTGTAATTCCAGGAGGAAATTCCTTTGGAACTCACAACTGTCAAAGAGCTGTATGGGTCTGTTCCCTGACATCTTTTCAGTTAAAGAAGCTATTGGAGACAATAATTATGTGACGATTTACAATCATTTCTGCCACTGCCAATTGTTTCTGAGCAGCTTGTACTTTGAAGCTACTCTTCTTTTGTGGGGCCAACAGTAAGCATCTCTGACCCTGTGCAAGGAAAAGAGGGGGGAAAGAATTGAGTGACAGAGAGTATGGAACGCAGGTCAGATTCCCAGATGAAGGAATCACAGTTGGACATTTGCTAAGTATCTCTACTCTTCCTGTTGGCCTCTGTAGACGATAGTTGTCGCTACGTTATGTTTATTAACAATGTAAATATTTCAAAGATTTGTGATTCATCGTGGATCTGTTATCTACCCACAAATGAAGGAGGGCGTTTATTGCTTGGAAATATTTCAAAGGTATAGACTCACCCCACCCCAAAATAAATCTAATCCCTTAACTAAAACCCATGTTTTTGTGTGTCCTACAGAATTTTAAGTCTGTCAAAACGCAATTGTCCCCCCCGGGGAAAATGGCATATTAAGCTTTAGAAGCCATTACTCCAGATTAGTCTAGCAGATCTTTTCTGGAGGGTTTGGGGGAAAGAGAAAGACCTGAGAAAGAAGAAAGAGGTAAAGAAGAAGCACTTCTTAAATGCATTTTACATGTATTCACATTTAACCTTCACATGACCCGAGCTTCATGCTTCAGATGTGGAAGAGGGAACTCACAAACATTAGGCAAATTGCCCAAGGACACTCAACTGGTAACTGAAGGATCTGGTGTTTAAATCTGATGCATCTGACTCCCAAGTCCGGCCTCTTCCCTTCGGAGGAAGCTAAGAGCCTTGGAACTGCAGAGCAGAGGACCACTGACCGGGCGATGGGGAGGGGCCAGCCATTTGCGGAACGTGGTTGTTGGATCTCAAACCCTGACTGGGTTCAGTCCAGTAAAATCTTTGTTTTCATTTTTTAAAACTTTTTATCCCCCAACCCTGTACTGTGGCAGATGAGTACAATGACTTAACTCACAGGCTCTGGAAATCAGTACAAGATCTGGGCTTCAATGCAGTCCCTGCTTACTAAGTATATTTATACTTCTTTTTCTCTCGTTCCCATATTTGGAAAGTGCAAACATTAACCAAACCTTCCTCACAGAATTATTCTGATAATTCAATGAAATACTGCGTGTGAAATGCTTAACGTCGAGACGAAGACAGAGTCGATGCGCGGTGTTTGCTTTTATTATTTCTGCAGGGAAAGTGAAGAGGGTGGTATCTTGTAAGGATCCTTCGGATCTTTCTCGAAGAGGAGCATTCCCACACTCTTGACTTTATGACAATGAGGCTTGATTTTACAGTGATATTTGAAATTTCCTTCGTTTGGAGTGGGTTTTTTCCCCCTTCCCATATGGGGCTCTCATTATCTCATTACAGTTCTGACACCTTCCTATCTCTGAATATGGAGGAGAAAAACACTCTAAGTGCAATTTTCTCAGAAAAGAGAGACAGAGGGAGACAGGCAGAGACGTGTCTGAAATCGCTCTAGGATCTGGAAGTAGGTTTATGCCAACTCATGCCATTTCTTCAAGGATGGTCAGGTATTTCCAATTTCCTGTTGCCATTCTACACTGGTGTGTCTGTTAAATGTATCCGTGGGAAGTCAGTAAATGGGAAATCGTAAGCAGGAGGCTATCCAAATGATACCGGAACCATTCATTCTTGTATAAAAAAGAAAAGCTACGCAGTGTGGCCAAGGGAGACCTCTTCCCGGCCATTCAGAAGACTCGTCTGGTCACAGTGGGGCATGATATCCAGTAGGAAATACTCTTCTTCTAGAGGTTGCAATTTTAGATAGAGGGAAAGAAGGAAGAAGGAATAAGATATTGAGAGGCGCTTGAATATTTCCACTGAAAACCATTGGGTTGGGGTGGCCAGGAAGAGAAGGGGAGGGGACAGGGGGCTGAAATACAAAATAAAACAAAGCTGAGACACCCTGGAGAGTCCCAGCCCCTTAGCTTGTAATAAGTCAGCTTTTGTTAGCTTGGCTTTTGAGTATTAAGCACTCAGTTCATCTCCATTGATTTGTAATGAGGCTGGGAAGCTCACAAAGCCTTAATCAAGCCAGGATCCCTTTAAAATGAACTCTTCTGCGGAGAGAGTAGCAGATAGCATCTGTTGGAGAGAGCTCACTGTCTCCATTGTGAGGCTTACACTGGCCCAGAGAATGGGGTAGGGGCTTCATTAGTCTGATAAAAACAGACAGGCCAACTTTTCATTAGAGGGATGCACAAATCCACTTTACTTGGCTTTCCTCCTTTACATTATAAAAGCATTATCAGGCCCAAGCTTATGGGCCTCATTATTCCATACAAACACCCGGCGTGGAGCTGGGCAAGTGCAGCGAGCTGACTCCCACTCGAAGGCCCTCAGCTAGCTTTTGAAAGCAAGAACGCTGGATTAACCATGGGCCGGGCTTCCTAATCTACGAAATGAAGATCCACACGATAATCTTCTCCTTTTCCCCTCCTGTCAAACAAGAGAGGGTGGCGGGGCTTTTGACCTTTTGCAATAAGGGCAATTTGTCCTAAGATTTATGCTTCGGGATTCTGGCTCACAGAGAAATTCGAACGCTGGTGCATCTCCCCGGTCTCTGTTCCGGCAAGGTGGTTTTAAGCAAAGTAAATCAGACATACCGAGTTATTTTGTTCTGCGTCATGTTTCATTATGTAATCACTGAAAATATAAAATTCGATAGTAGGTTTAATTAACCCGAATGGTGGCTTAGATCAATATTCCTGATTGAACTTTCAACAGCACTCTTGGAACTTTGTTCTCCGCCTTCTGCTACCCCATCTTTTTGTTTTATTCGCTTTTTCCCTACACTCCCAACTCTCCACCAGCCTACTAAGCACAGAAGCTGACACGCTGACCTGCTCCTGTCAGTAAACTACAAACCCCTGGATCTTCTTTTCCCTCACGTCCTTACATGTAATGATGGACACCGTTTACCACTGTATTTTGCCAGGTGCCTTTATTTTATACCACATGCTGTGTTCCTGTCTGATAATGTCTTTAGACTGTATTCTGTAAAATAATAATAATGTGCTTTATTGGTATGTGTCCCAAGTTTTGCAAAATAAGTTTATTTAAAACATAGCATCCTTGAATGAACTTCCAATTTACAACAATATCTCTCTCTCAAAAAAAATAAACATTAAAAAAATTTAAATAAAACACCCTTGAATAAACTTCCAATTTACAACAATAAAAGTGCCTTCTTTATTATTTTTATTTTTTTCTTAGTTTCAAAGTTTTGAGTTGAAGTAGATATTTTATAGACATGTAAGATGTAAAGGGAAGGAATGAAATGGGAAAAGAATACAGGTTTTTTTCTCCCCCTATTTATTATTTTTTTAATTTATGTTGAAACCGTCAAAGGAGATACACGTAGTCTAACGTAGTCACGGAAAACCCAAATGTTGGTTGAACTTTGCAGCTGTAGACTAAACAAATAATTGACTTCCTAGGCCAACAATGATCCATAGCTTCATGGGAAAAAAAAAAACATAGGTTGGACTTGGAGGAAGCTGGCATCCATAGAGTCAAGGATTCATTCCATCCCCTGCCCCACCTGGGGCAGATGCATAACTTCACCTGAAACTTCCCGACGTCGTCAGCCACCCATCTGCGTTCTTGCAGCCAGTCACTCAAACATGAAGTCTACCCAAAATGGCAAGGCCCTGACCAGCTTTTAGTGAATTTTAGCTTCGCCGGAGACCCAGGCATCAGTATTTCATTTTATATGTTGGCAGAAATACTCAGTTTGGTCCTCCCTTTGGTGTTACTCGCTTGGATTCAGAGGCTGGGATCTGCACAGTAGACTGACAAAACACAGATGCACAAGAGGAAAACAACTCAGATTATATACGTGTGCAAGGCGCCCCAGTGGAGAACTCAGTGATGAGTAACTCAGAGAGAAGGTTAGCAGTCGGAGCCTTCATCCTGTCTTAACAAAGCACATTAAGTTCGTAGAGAAATGACAGGACAGAGAAAAGAGGGTCTAGGCTTCTCAGGGCAGTAGCTGTGGGCAGGTAGGCACTTGCGGGAAAGTAACGGAAGGTGAGGTCACTTCAGTAGGGTTTGTTTGTGCAGACCCGTCTTGGTGCCGCTCTGTCTCCAGCGATACGGGCTCCCCCGCTCCAGGCGAGGGGAAGGGGAACACCTTCCCCAAAGGAAATTTATGTCTTGCTTTTAGGCAGCTGGGTGGAGACCAAAGAGCTCCTTCTGCATTTGCTGCCTCTTAATTGCCTTTAATTCAAAATCATCCTTACGCCAAAGTGTCCTATCATACGACGGCACTTTCCGATCCTTTTGAGTGCCTTAGGATCTGACCTACATGGGCCAGGCCTTGATATAGTACAGCGTGCTGGGGTTACAGAACCAATCCGCATTGGCAACGGCCACGATGATGATGATGATGATGTTGGTGATGGTGATGATGGTGGTGGTGGAGGTGGTGATGAGGCAACCCGATCCATTTTTCTCTCCCCTTTTGTATTTTTCACTTCTGACTCGAATAAGACAGAGGCTGAGGAGCCAAGACCTCCACTGTTTCTGCTGGCGGAGATCAGGTGATTCAGCACCTTAGGGTAAAGCTGTCCAGCTTCTAGAGGATGACTCTTTGATTTATAGTGTCATCTCAGGACATTTCCGCGAATTAGGCACTGGGATCAGTCAGGCACAGAAATAACAAAGCGGGAGGCACACTGTTCTCCAAATTGTGACATGACATGATAGGAGATAGACATTATGTTTTTCTTCAGGAATGTCTGAATTTACTAGACAAAGGCCTGATTTTACTTCTAAGAGAGAAGAATTTGGGGCACTTCCAGGTGTATACAGATAATAACATGTTTGATGAAAAGAAAAACATAACCGTCTTTCTTAGCTTGTGTAAATCCCTGCGAGAGCCTATCAGTTTCTGCTCTCTGGATTTTTATGTGAAGCGAGGGTTACCCGTGTTTACATTTAAGGAAGAGTGTAGCTTTTTCTGAGTTTGGGTTCACTGCAAATACATAGTTGCCATTCAGGCCTATACTTAGCCTGAGTCAGTGTGAAATTAGGGGGTTTTGCATCATCTGGTTGAGACTACATCACGGCCTAAGCCTTCTTGATCTGAATGTTAGTTTTCTTCTTTCAATCAAGAGTTCCTCTCCTTTTCTTTTCTATAACTGGCGCTAAATGGCCCAAATTCCTTCCTTCTTTTTTAGCGATAAATCTAACTGGGCCTTAATCCTGAAAACAACGCCTGGCTTGGCACTTCTCCCAAGAGAGATGGGAATGTGGTAGGGAGGTCAAGCCAAGGGTGGTGGATTGAAGAATTATGGCGCATGCCTTCAGCTCTGGTGCTTTCATTGCTTTCAGCATCACCGCGAAGAAAGACCAATCCAGAATGGTCGAGCCCTTGACGAAATAAAACGAGAACGGAGGGCCTGACCGACAGGGACAGGCACGTCCTGGTGTGGGGTTTTCTGAGGTCAGCTCATGTGCGTCTCCAGCTTTTTCCGATGTTAGCAAGCAGTGAAGGATTGCAGTGTTGGTGATGCCAAGCCTCTCGAAGCAGCTCTGAGTGCAGTGTGTGTGAGTGGTGAGTGGGCTGACACCCAGCTGGGGAGAGGGACGGCCTCTCAGACTGCTCGGGACACTGGCAGAGGGTTGGCAAAGCAGAAAGAAAACGTCCCCAAGGCAGCCACAGAAGAGCCTGATAACGGCCTGATGGTTCTGCAAGAGCTTCCCAGGGTGGATGAGGAGATCCAGGAAACTCGGCCCTTGGCCATGGTGGAAATGCAGAAAGTTCGGATAGATACCGACAGTAGAAACCGAGCTTCCTGAGACCCTTCAAATCACATGTCCTTCCCCTAATGCCATGATTGCTCTGGTGAAGAGAATAGGAAATGGGGAAGCAAAGAACCCAGAAAACTGAACATGCAGTTAACCAGAATTCAGGGTTTTGTAAAATTTTTTTGATGTTTATTTATTTTTGAGGGAGAGAGAGAGAGAGAGGGAGAGACAGAGTATGAGTGGGGGAGGGGCAGAGAGAGAAGGAGACACAGAATCCTAAGCAGGCTCCATGCTCTGAGCTCTCGGCACAGAGCCCGACGCGGGGCTCGAACCCAGGAGCTGTGACATCGTGACCTGAGCCGAAGTCGGACGCCCAACTGACTGAGCCACCCAGGCGCCCCATCAAAATTCAGGGTTTTAAGCCAAAGGGATGATTTCTATGAACTGGTAAATGTCCAGTGTCTGCCACCAGAAGAAAGTGATACATCTGTGCACCTGAACCTTGGGGCTACAAGAGCTCCTAAAAGCGTCAAGAAAGACTGAAGGTGTTGGAGAAGGAGGAACAGAAATCCAGTAAGATGAGGAGTGAAAAAGCAGAAAAAAGCAGAAAAAAGCAATATGATGGTTCTTTTAGGACTTGGTTGAGAGATGTATTCACAGGTATAGTTGGCTTGCTGAGGAGTGAATGGGGAATGGAGACCGGAAATAGTGGCTGTAAACTGAATGGGAAGATCGGCGATGGGAAAGAAAGACATGAGATCGGACAAGAGATTAACAGGACTTTGGGTCAAGGAAAGAATGTGGTTGGAATGCCTATAGGTTAAGGACAAGGCCAACAAGGGGAAAGAGAAGATTCCTTTGGGGGCTGGGGATACCGAATGAACTGACTCGTAGACAGGTTATATTGTGAGCAGGGAGAGATCCGCACGACATCCTCAGACAGGAAGAAAGTAGAGAAGAACTGTGCACTGCTCTTTATATCAAAGGGATGGTGGGTTGAGGCAGGTAATGGCTGACCTCATTTCCAGCAACATCTCAACGAGACACCCCTGCACGGTCACAATCTCCTTTAGGCGAATCCTTTCAACTACTCTCTCTCTTCTGGCACCCGAGATTGCGACTTCTCACAGAAAGTCAATGAGACCTTTCCTAACAGTCTCTTACCCTCTCTTTCAGCCTTGTCTTTCTAGTTCTCCTCTGCCCTCCCCATAGATTCATACCCAGTCTCTGCTGCTCTGCACGGCGTCTTCACGTTGGTTACGTGCCATTTTCTCACTGGGCAATTTCCTCATATGCTGCCTCCAATATTATCCCACAAGCTTCAAAATGAAGCCAGTGGACAAAGCACACTGCCCTGCATGTACCTTGCTTTGTAGCCTACCCACACCCCCCCCCCCCCGCCCCGCCCCGGGACTGCGCTTTTGTCCAGGAGGTAGGAACACAGGAAAGACATTTTGCTGCTGAGTTTTAAAAAAACACATGTACCTTCTTCCCTTCCTTTGTCTCAATTTTTTAAAAATCGTAATGAAAATTCTTAGTACTAACTGCTGACCATCTTGGAACTCTGTTGGGAATGCAAAACATTTAGAAAATTACAAAAAATAGGAAATCCAAGATTGAACAGATGGTACCCTAGTTTCTTCCCTAGAATCGAGAGACTCTGCTATTCGCCTTCTCCTCTTCTAGAAGCTATGTCCTCTAAAGAAACAGGGCTGAACCAATAGCTTGACCCGTCACCAAGTGTGGTGACCGGGAGATGGCCTTTTTTTTTTTTTGATAAGGTAGAGACTCTGGATCTCAACAATGTTTAATTTCATGGCAAGAGAAGCAGCCTGGTCTGTATCATAGCTTCAAACCTATGGCACTTCCACAAGGTGCTTGTCGACTGTACATAAATCAATAAGGCGAATACTGAGGGGCGCCATTTTCTCATGTAAACAACTCAGGTCTTTAATAACGAAAAGTGAGGTTCTAAGTACTTGCTTCATTTGTTTATGTACGAACAACGAGCACCACGTGAAACCTTTTAGCACCTGACCTTTTGTCAAAATAGGACACCTTTCGTAGAAAAGGATGCCCCCTTTACAAATGGGAAGAAAATCAAATTTACCTAGCTCTTTTCTACCTACAGCTTTGGAGTCGGACTGAGCTTCTGTAGTTCATCCTAGCCACTCACGAGCTGTGTGACCAGAGGTAAGTCCCCCAGCCTCCCTGAGCTTCAGTTTCTTCATCAAATGCAAACGATCATATCCTAGTGTGTCACTTCTCTCTTAGAACGAGCTCCGAAAACTGCTTTCCTCCTCCCCTAATACCGGAAGTAGAGGGAGGTCTGACCGGTTTGCCATGTGCCTTCATTTCCCCTGCTCTTCCTGGTGCCGCAGGGCAGCAGGGAATAGAAAAAAAGGAGAGAATCGAAAGAAAGTGTTTGCTCCAGCCCAGTTCACGCATAATCCCTATTCCTTCCATGATGATTTCTAGATCTCAGACCATAGCTCTTCTGGTTGCTCCATGGGAAGTGTTTAACACGGAGACTGGAACTTAGTAGCTACTCAGTCAACAGTGACTATATTTATGTCATGGCTATTAATATTTATTAACTGGGTCATTGTCAGTGGGAACCAGAGTAAATAGGTCCTTCTCGACTAAAAGCCCAACATGCCAGACCACAGGCATTTTTCTTTATACAGAAGGGGCTTGGAAGTTCCACCTGGCTTTGGTTAAGCTGTCATTGGTCTCTTAAACAATATGAATGGAGGAGCTGAGCTCTGGTGTTGCTAGAAGTAGACAGTTTGAGGGGATGGGATTCTGGGCGGCCTCCCCTTCCCCCCACATACATCTAAAAGGAGAGCCTTGGGAGCCTGGAGGCTGAACGTGTCTTATTTGCACACAGTTTTTACCCCAGCGGATGCTGCCCTGGGCCCAGGGAACAATGCTTCTTCCCTAAGGGTGACATTTAGCCAGAAGCGGAAAGCAGGGGTTTGGACAGTGATGGCACGCTTTGGGCCTCACGTTAATTGGTGCCGGGATGGAAGCCTCGAGCGCCAGCCGCTTAGCAAGTGACCCCAGGACTGCAGCACGTACGTGTGCTTGTGTCCTGCACCTGGCTCGGCGGGAACACTCGCCCTCCTGGAGCCCTAGAGATGCTGCCGCCCGCCCCCCCGGCGGGGAGCAGGGCGCTCTGCCTCTTTGCCAACGGCCCCACTCTCCACGACCTTGTACTTGCACTGTTTCAAGGTCGTAGGGGGTACCTTCTCCTAATAACAGGGCAAAGAGCCCTGAACTTGACGGACTTGCCTCTCCTGAGCAGCAAGCACCAGCTGCTGCTTTTCCCGGGGCAAACCTGCGGGATTCAAAACCACCCAGGGCACTGTTCCCGAGCCGCCTGGCTCTACCCCCGGTGCAGCCCCAGCGCAGATCAGCTCCAGGAACCTGAGCCCAGCCTGCCATCTACAAGGGACAGACTGAGAGGCCGGAGCCGGTGCAGACAGCAGCTGTGCCCGGAGGCTGGGTGACGGTCCCCGAGAGGGGAAGGGGCCAGGAGGGAGGTGCTTCCAATCGGAGGCTGTGGACCAGACATCCTACAATAAAGGGACCCGGGAGCCGCACAGACAGCCCTTCCACGGGATGAGGCAATAAATATACCACCGCACCACGAAATGGCCTCTGGGTGGCTATAGAACACTTAATTATTGATTAATCTTCATTAATTAATGAATCAGAACATGAGTGCTACTAAACAGGAATACGAAGAGCCGGCGTTCCACGCGAGAAGAGAGGGGAGGCCTCGCTGTGTCCCCTCGGGCGCGGCCGGCCGCCTGAGGAGGGGACAGCCACGCTTTTATTCCAAGAGCTATCGCTGGCGTCCTTCGTGCCCACGGGTGCTGCTGCCCTCCCAAGGCTGGTGCAGTAATCTGGGTGTAGCAAAGGAAGAAGGAAGGGGATGAAGCGGGAAAATGACCGGAGAAACAACAATGCAGTTAGATGTTTATTTACCACCTACTAGTTGCCAGGAATCGAGGTGTCAAAGGCAGCTAAGAAACTGTCCTGCCTTTCAGTAGTTCACAGGGGGGCAGAAAAATGGAAGATTTCAATTTAACGTCCAGCGCACTTATACTCAGCACTGCCTGGCCTGGGAAATTCTGGAAACGTAGGATAGGATCAGAGGGCACTAAGCAATCATCTAAACTTCGTAAGCTTAAAGAGAACTTAAGGTACAAGGACGCCTGGGTGGCTGAGTCGGTTAAGCATCTGACTCTTGGTTTCAGCTCAGGTTGTGATCTCGCAGCCGTGAGTTCGCTCAGAGCCTGCTTGGGATTCTCTGTCTCCCTCTCTGTCTCTGCCCCCTTCCCCACTCATGCTCTCTCTAGTTCTCTCTCTCTCTCTCAAAATAAACAAATAAAAAGTAAATAAAGAGGCCTTAAGAAATAATAATAACAATAACGATATTGGTAAGAACCTTCCTTGAATTGGGGGGGACACGAGTGAATCACTTCCGAACGCGTTGTCATCCTTTTCTCTAGAGCAGTGTGGACAGCACGGCGGGGAAATGCTGACTTTATTACCTGCTGACGGTTGGGCTTTGGGCAAGTGGCAGCACCTTGATGGCCTTGAGTTTCCTTGTCTGTTTCATGAAGATAATTATACGCTTCTTATAGGGCTGTTGTGAAGGGTGGAGAAGGTTGTGGGGAGGGTGTAGGGATCCCTGACACGTAGGAGTCGCTTATAAGTAGCGTAAGAATCATTTGTACGTGGTAGTAATTAGAGTTATTGTTCCGCTTGGCGGTGTAGATTGTAATCCTTTTATCCTGTGACTTCCACGCTCACAACCCTGCAATATTCATCATTTATGATCGCAGGAGAGGATCCACGTCACAAGGAGGGGAGAGCTGTCCGCACCTGTGGAGACGCAGACTGAGAGAGGCATTGCTTAAGAGCAGGGGGCCTGCCTTCAGCTAGTGTGGGCTTGAATTCGACATTGCCATTCTCTAGCTGTGTGACTTTGGGCAAATGGCTTAGCCTTTCTGGCCGGAACCTGTTTCCCCATCTGTTCGATGAGGAGAATGCGAATGCCTGTCTCCTAAGGTTGTTGTGAGAATCAAATTCGATACTGCATGTAAGACACAGTGCCTGGAATGTACAAACCCTCAGATGTTAAGCGTGAAAATAACTGTTTGCAAGACTGTTGTCAGAGGGGTGCCTGGGTGGCTCAGTCGGTTGAGCGCCCGGTTCTTGGATTTTAGCTCAGGTCATGATCTCACGGTTCGTGAGCTCGAGCCCTGCGCCGGGCTCTGTGCCGACAGCGTGGAGCCTGCCTGGGTTCCTCTCTCTCCTTCTCTCTCCCCCTCCCCCACCCACGCTGTGCCTGTCTCTCTCTCCAAATGAATAAATAAACTAGGAAGGGGCTGAATTCTCAGAACCACAGTGCCACTGAGCTCTGTGTGTGTTCTTTTTTCCTCTGGAAGCAGAATGACAATGGAACATTCAAGGACACGGTCTCAAAAGGTTTAGCTTTTTCTTGGTAGATGTTTTAGAGGGGTAAGACAGTTTTCCTGCCCCCACGGAGTCTACGGTTTGGCGGGAGAAATAATGCCACTATAGGCAGCTCAAATATCAGGCTGTTTTAGAAGCTGGAACACTGGTATAAACAAACAGCAGCAGGAGTTTGGAAGAGAGAGTGAGAACCTACCTCTGGGTGATAAGGTAACTCTCCAAAGAGAAAGTGGCCTCAAAGGGGTGTTTTGAAGGACAAGTCAGATTTCAATAAAGCAAGTAGGGGAGCAAGACTCTTCTCAACTGAGGAAACAGCACATATATAAGCACAAAAGCAGACGAACGTGGGGAATATTCCAGAAATGTTGTGTTAGTCATTTTTAACACGCAGATTTTATAAGCCTGTGTGTTGTTCACTTTTGCAATGTCTTTGTTCATTTGACTCAGTTACAGGGTCGGTTCTCGGACTCACAAAGAGCTCCATGTTTTGGTTCCCAGGAGGTACCGTGATGGAGATATCTTTCTGGTTCTCTATAGGAGGCCATTTTGCAAAGAATGATGTCAGCTGGAATCTGGGGCTGGCCCTTGAGAAAGATGGCTTCGAAGAATCGCTAAGAAAGAATTTTCTTAACGTTATCATCCAGAATTCCTTAACACAGAATCTGGGAGAACTATCATTCAAATTAAAAAGAAAAGGAAAAAAGAGAAAGAAAGAAAGAAAGAAAGAAAGAAAGAAAGAAAGAAAGAAAAGAAAGAAAAGAAAGAAAGAAAAGGTAAGACAAAAATAAAGGAAAAAATAGATTAAAAAAAAATCCAACCCAATGAAATGCTTCTTCTGAACCCATGGAAAAGCTGGGAAGTCCTCTGGGGACAGCAGTCAGGGTGAGGGGCAGGATGGGCTGGGGTAGGGCTGTCTTCCAGGTTGTGGGTGTTCCTTGCTCAGAAGAGAAATCGCACCACACAGCCGCCCCCCCCCACCCCCCGGCCCCCTCTCCCAAGTCCTCCTCCTTCCTGGACCACTGAATGCCTGTGGGAAAAGAAATAAAAAGCCAGGTAGAGTTCAAATTAGAAAAAAAAAAAAAAAGGAAACCAGATTCTCTGGGGGAAAAACAGAATCAGTGACACCGCGAGCGAAACCTGGAAAGCAGAAATGCTAAATGTGAGGGAGCCAGACTCTTGCAGAAGGAAATTAGATATGAGCTGCCAGGTGATACAGCCGCCGAAAGGTCAGTGCTATTTTGGGCTGCATATGAAGAGGCTCCAGGCATCTCAGGACACACACGCACACACAAATGTACAAACTAGAGAGGGCTCGGAGAAAGGCAAAGCGTTGGTGAAGGGATGGCTGTCGGCTTTGTGGTGAGAGATTAAAGGCGTGACGGAAGCAAGAGCAGGTAGGGAGCTGGGTGCCAGGTGTATATTAATAGCACTTTGTGGTGACAAAACACGCAGCCCCGAGTTGATTTCTTATCTCTCACACAGTTGTCTCCTTGTAAAAATGTGTTCATTCATCTGACAGTCATTTATTGACCACCTGCTTTGTGCCATTTGTTGTGCTGGTGAGTCAGCATTAAATAAGCCACAGCCTCGGTCCTTGAAAAGCTCGCTGGCCAAAAGAGACAGGGACAAGCGTCGCTGGAATGCCATGGGGTAAGTACTCAACAGGTACCAGGAACTCCAGAAAGGGGATTATTATGGTGCCACAATGGGACAGGAAAAGTTGAAAGAGAAGGCAATCTTTGAGCTGGATTTTGCAGAATGAATAGGTTTTCACAAGGCAGAATGGGTGGGTGGAGGGCGGGAGGACATTCCAGACAGAGGGAATGGCACGATTAAATACACAGATTAGGAAGCATGGCCCCATGAGGCTAGAGCCCAGGGGGTGCAGACAGAACAGAGAGGGGGGTCGTGGAAAACAGATCACAGAGGAGGCCCTTGTCAGCTACAGCATGTTGGAGCGTGCTGATTGACGTAAGCCTCACCGATAAATACCCTTGAAGGTCTACAGTAAAACTCTGTGCTCGCCATGGTAGGAAATATAGAAGTGGGTGTAACAGAGTCTCTGACCTGAAGGAGCTTAGCAGTCAATCAGTAAACACTTGTTGACGTCTCACCATGTCCCAGGTGCTAAGCTGGGGATTCGTCTCGAGTAAGACAAGCCTCCAAAAGGCTTTCGATCAAGATGACGGTGGTAGATCGATTATATAAATTATTAAAAATTTTAAAGTGAATAGAAAAAGCAGCTACCAGATCCTACAACATGCCCGTAGTGGGGAGAGAGGACAGTATGTGGTAAGTTCGTGTTCCAAGTAGCTACTGGGGGAAAATAAACCTCCCCAAATTATAGTTGTTTCAAAAAACCATTTTATCATTGTAACGCATGGTTCTGCGGTTTGACTGGGTTCAGCTGGGTGGTTGTCCTCTGGGGTTTCTCAGGTAGTGGCTGGTAGATGGCCACTGGAGCTGGAATCGTCTGCAGGCTCAACTGGGCTAGACATCCAGAATGCTTTTTTGTGTCTAGGATTCTGAGGCAAAAGTGGTGCTTCTGTCCGGGCGGCAGGCACCGATAGGTGCTACCCAGGCATCTGTCTCCCCCCAACACGGCATCTTCATGCGGCCGCTTTTAGTTCCTCACAGCAGTAGTCTCAGAGGGTCTCAGACATCTCATGTGGTATTCGGTTTCCTCACAGCCTGTGCTCCCAGAATGAGTGTTTCCAGAAGCTGAGAAAGACGCCACCGGGCTTCTTAGGACCCATCCTTAGAAGCCACATAGTATTGCTTCCATCACATACTATGGGTCAAAATGCAAGTCATGGCGATAACCTGTTGAGGGCTTAAACATGACAGGCACGGGTCACTGGAGGTCCATCTTTGGACACAAGCTCTCATGGTTCCAAACACAGTAAGGATTGCAAGGGAGGGAATGGCCGTGGCGTAGTGGACTCCAGAGAAGACACTTTGCTGGTGAGGTGAAGCTTTAGTTGGGCCTTGGAGGAAATGTGGGTTCCACCTAAGGAGAGACAGAGAGAGAGAGAGTGCGCTCATGGTAAAATGAGCATATATTCTCAAGAGGAACTGGGTTCAAATCTTGCTTCTACCACCACATTCTAACTACACGTCTTTGGGGGCCAATATGTCACAGAGTCGTTGAAGAGAATAAGAGTGACGACACACCCCAAAAGCCCATGTCCTCAAACCTGGGTAGAAATTAAAGACACAAGGAATGCTGAGAGCAGAGTGATTGACTTCCACCGTCGTGGTCATGATATTCAGAATGGATTCGAGGGGAAAAACTGATAACAAGAGGCCAGACTCCACAGTTTCTGTATTTGTCACAAGTGGTGCTGCCTAAAACGTATACGTGGATAATCATCTGGCCGGATGCCACCGTGGTATGATTAGAGAGCAAAGAAAGACTGTCTCCTTCCAAAATGTCATCTTTTCTAATCGAAAGATGCCCAAGAGTCTCCTACTCCGTCATTAGGAGTTCATTCGTCTCAGTTAAGACAGATTGTCCCCTGGGATCTCCTATCACAATGGAAATACTCTGGAAAAAGTAATACATTAAGATATCATCAATTACTAACAATGTGTTATCCTCTTGAGATTACTTTTCAGCCGTAATAGTCAAAATATCCTAGGTTACACAGTGCTAAACAGTATTCCCACAATCTGAGTTCCTTTTAGTACAACTGAACTTACTCACACAAAGTCCTCAGCATGTCCAGGCAACCCTCCAGGGCAGCTGTGCTCCACGCGTTGACTCAGCACTGCAGGCTGCCTTGATATTATGGCACCTTTGTATCGACTCGTGCCCCGCGATCACCTTGGCAGGAGAAGGTAAAGGCAGGAGTGTCATGGACTGACTCGTGATTCAATGCGTCACTGTTATTCCCATTGCACTGGCCAAAGCGAATCTCATGACCACTTCTAGCTTCCAGGGAGGCAGGAAATGATAAACCACTCACATGCCCAGAAGAGGAAGTGGCTATTGATTAAGTGTAATGTGCATGGCACATTGATTAAAATGAAAACTCAGAGAAGAAAGAAATTAGGCTTTAATGAAAAGATTTGGATAGGGAAGTGGAGGGGAACTGTTTGGTACAGAGTAGGAGCAGATCTGATGAGTCACCATCATGAGTTCGGGGTTACATAGATACATAGGGTGGCACCAAGCTCCTCGAAGAAGACAAGGTGTCAAAAAGAGAGATGGAGTGGGGCGCCTGGGTGGCTCAGTCGGTTAAGCGGCCGACTTCAGCTCAGGTCACGATCTCACGGTCCGTGAGTTCGAGCCCCGCGTCGGGCTCTGTGCTGATGGCTCAGAGCCTGGAGCCTGTTTCAGATTCTGTGTCTCTCTCTCTCTGACCCTCCCCCGTTCATGCTCTGTCTCTCTCTGTCTCAAAAATAAATAAACGTTAAAAAAAAATTAAAAAAAAAAATAGAGATGGAGCTGCCCAAAAGGAAGGAAGAGGAACACATACCTGGCACTAGCTTTGGTCCTTTCACCTTTAAGCATCAAGTCATTTGTCTTCAGCGTTAGGTTGTGATGTTCAGCATCATCAGAAAGCCAACATCTAACGGTCAGCTTTCAGCAAAAATTAACACATGGAGAAGGTGCTGGCGTAGGCATTCTGGGTAAGCCAGCAAAGGAGGTTGGGATGAAGCAGCAGGGGGCAGGCCAGAGCTGGGAGGTTGAAAAAAGAGCTGGAAGGTCCTGTCCGGGTATCAGGAGTCATCATGAAGGGAAACTGAAAAAGCAAGGATAATCAGAAACTGCTTGGAACTGATTTCAGTTCAGGATTCTGGGGTGAAAGAGGGCAGGCTGATGCTTCTCAGAAAAGAAAAAAATTATCTTTGGGGAGGCAGCAGCAGGGAAGAGCTTGGCGGTCCTAGTGGGGATCTGCCATGCTTGTAACAGAAATATCCAGAATGAAGGAGACAGTCATCTCCCTTGTCCCATGGCTGCAGCCCTACTCTGTACCTAAGCATTAAGCCAGCCCTGATGGCTGGTCTCTGCCTCCCTGATGTGTCTCCTACCATCGTTCCCCCTCCAGCTCTAATGGATAGTGAGGTTAGAGTAGATGCAAGGCTGGCCACTCTTTTTATTTTAGCTCTGTATTTTAGGACAGTTTTAGATTCATAGAAAAATGGAGAAGATAGTAGAAAGTTCTCGTATGTCCCACCTACGTTTTCCCCTATTATTTTCATCTTACATTAGTGCCGTGCATTTGTCTTCCTTAATGAACCACCGTGTCACATGATTACTGACTACTGGATGACAAGTTTTAAAGACCAATTCTGTGTGTGATTTAGAGATTGGATGTGGGCACAGTATATATTTGTAAGCGCAGAGAAGGGATTATGAATCAGTGCAATTACAATATAAAGCACAGAGCAACCTTTCTCTGGTAGACAGACAACAAAATCACTTACAGAAAGGGCCTCTAGGACCAAAACGGGTATTATTTCAATCATGCTCTAAAGCTCGAACTCAGTGAGGTGGGATGAAACTAAAGGCGATCGAAAGATTGAGTCCATGATATCTCGAAAAAAGGAAGGAAGGAAGGAAGGAAAACAGAGAGAGGGGTGGGGGAGAGATGGAAGGAGAGAGGAGGAAAGTAGGAAGGAAAGAAAGAATGGAAGAAGGGAGGGAGGGAAGGAGGGAGGGAGGGAGGAACCTAGTCACCAGTAAGGACTATGTTAGACTGTCTCATCTGTTCTCAGCTGCTGGCTCTGCAGTTCCCTGGGCCTCTTGTAAGCTTAGCAAGGAATTCAAATTCAGTAACTTAGTCCTATAGATGGTGTCTACGATGACTCAGGTGGCTCCAGGCTAGGTACCTGATAGTCTCGGGTGAATCTCTGGGTACTTGTGGATCTTCTAAACTTTAGCTTTCTTCACAAATACCCAAGACCTTTGCGAATCTTTTTTTTTTTTAGAGAAGCATTTTTTAACTTTATGTATTTATTTTGAGACAGAGAGAGAGAGAACAAAAGAGCGCACAAGTCTGGGAGGGGCAGAGAGAGAGGGAGAGAGAGAATCCCAAGCAGTCTCTGTGCTGTCAGCACAGATCCAACCCAGGGCTCGATCTCACCAACTGCAAGATCATGTCCTGAGCTGAAATCAAGCCACATGCTTAGCCAACTGAGCCACCCAGGCACCCCAAGGCCTTTGCAAGTCTTAAACCTTGCCCTCCTGATTTACTTCTTTGACTCCCCCTGCCATCAAAATCTCAGTCTGCTTCACTTATGATGTAACGGGCTTTTCTCACCAAAGAGCCAGACTTTGTCCCAACCCGTAGCTACTGCTTGGGAGAAACGATTTCAAGCCCGAGAGGCAATTCTATTATTTTCCTGACTATTATTGTTTCCGAAGATACCTGCTGCCATTTCTTACCTATTCCTTGGGCAGCCACAAGAGCTGAGCTCAGACCTAAGGTCATGATATCCATTTGGGTGCTATTATCCAAACTCCTACCTGCCTTCTTTGCATACCAACCTGACTATTGTTGGAAAGTCTAACATCTAACACAAGTATCTAGCACCATGGGGTTGACCTGAGCAGATCTGAAAGCCCTGAGGGCAGCACAAATGGTTGTGTGTGTGTGTGATCAGGGGGCAGGTGTTTATTGCTGGAGTGCATAAAAGGCTCTAAAGAGGTGCTTTATTAATTGGTTACGGAAGGTCACCAGTGAGGACAGACTTTGGGCGGTAGACGCAGTTGAGGGATAAGAGAGAGAATACAGTCCAAGAGAACCAATGTCAGCATAATTTCTTGCTCTCCCCAAAATCTTGAATGAATAGGGAGCTGGGAGATAATCAGACAGAAAGGAAAAGAGACAAAGAACAATCACTACCTTGTAAGGGTTCAGTCTGCTTTTCCCTGAAGTCAGAGACCTGAGTCACAGTCAGTAACTCAGCATCCGTTCCGTGCGGCCAGATCACTGCTCTAAAGCATTAGATTCACCTGTCCTCAAATTCTGTCTGCACCTAGATTTGGGCAGAAACCACAAACTCACTGGCTGTAAACTTTCATCTTTGATTTCCAGTTTTTCGTCAGGCTCAAGGCTTCTGTTTCATTAGTGGAAAAATATGAGAGCCCTCCAGTGGCCAAAAATAAAACCTATAAATTGCTACCACCTCTAAGTAGAGCTTCTTTAGCCTTGCGGAAAAAAGAAAAAAAAGTTGTCTCCATATTTCAAAGGCAGAGAATTCAGTGTCACATAAGGTGGAACTTTTATTATCATTCCATTGACTCTCAAATAACTTGAGTAATTCTTGGTATAGCCAGACTGAGGCACAGCATTGGAAATAGAATCAGAGGTGAAACATTGCAACACGGAGAGAGAGGGAGAAAAAAAAAAAAGCCTCTTGGTATATATTTCCTTAAATGGAAATTTGTGATGTAAAAATAGTTATGTAAAAATAAAGCAACAACAGAGAAGAGTTAACATTCGTCATGGTCCCGGTAAACAACTCAGGTACAGAGAAGCCTGGACTCCTCTCTTTGAAAATCTAAATCTATAGCCATGAGGATCTGTTCCTAGATTCCTAATAGGGATTTATATAGATATATGGCTGGACTGTTTTTGCCCTCCCTCTGGTTTATCTATGCTGTCTACTTTCTCTTATCCGTGCTAATGGAGGGGATCAGTAGTGCAGATAATTGAAAGGTTGTGTGCCAGCAAGTTGCTTTGTAGTTGCTGCCAGAAACTCCCCAGTGCTGCATGGTTAATGAAAAGTCAAGCAATGGCAGGGTTCTCCTCACTAGGAGCCCTGGATAATAATAACAGCCATTATTTATTGAACCCTCACCATGTGCCAGATTAAGTGCTTTACATCCAATTATTTCATTTCATCCTCCCCTACACCCCTATGAAATTGGTATAGTTTCTCTTTTATGAATGAGGAAATTGAGTCTCAGCGGGTCAGGTAGCTTCCAATGGTCATTCTACCTGTTTAAGGGGTGGAGTTGTTTCCCAGACCAAGTATTTTATTAAAGCAGAGCCCATACACGCAGCCATTTTGCCGTCCCACCTCCAGATGCCGTAAGGGATCAACCCATGCTGGGGGGAAATGTTCTGCCAGTGTGGGATTTTCCAAAGTGGGTTCAGTGCATCGATTCTGCCCCAACCCTTCAGAAAGGAATATTTCCAGGCTAGAAACTATGATTCAGAGGCTTGCTGGATTTGCGTTACTCCTAGAAATTTTAATTAATATCAGGATGAGAGAAATGTATCCGCACGCAATGGATACATTTGAGTCTTGATCTTATGGAGGTTCTCTGTAGGATCTGGCTTAGTAATAGCCCCCTTTTTGAAATTCTTGCTTATTTCAGCTTTGGTACCTCATTCGATCCTCGTTCATCTTTAAACCTGCTTCCAGGTTCTTTCATTGTGGTCTCTTCCTATACTCATTCCTTAAATATTGGCTTTCCCCCTGGTGTTCCCCTTTGTCCTCTTCTCGGCTTGCTTTAAATGTTCCTGCTGTCATTTCAACCAGGACCCAGACGCCAATAGTTTGCTACTCTTGATGTTCGGCTCTGACCCCACGCCCAAGCTCTATATTTCCAACTGCCAACAAGTTGTTTCTGTATGACTATCATATTGGCACGTTGTATTCTTTACGTTGGTAAGAAAATTATATTATTACTTAGCAAAGTGCCTTCCTACGTAATTTGCATTACTATTAGCATCAGTATCAATAAGCAATTAAGCAACAGATGAAAAACGTACAAGGCTCAAACTTCTTCGCCAGAAATGTAGTGATTGCCTTATCCTAGCTTTTATGGATCTTCATTTGTGTACCTTCAATTCTCACAGCACTCCCATCTACCCTCAGATTCTCTAGGTTTGTTCCTTAATTTTCCACACCTAAGAGTAGACAAGATTTTGACTCTATGTCTCTGGCTCAACGTATATCGCTTTCTTTATGTTCCCTTTATCTTGTGAACTTTGACTTGTAAAATTCATTCCGTGTATTTTCTTCTTTTGCCCGGGTCTTCCAGACAAAGTTAGCAGTACTTTTATCTGTGGTTCTGTAGTGCCTTGTACATACTGGCAAGATGGGATTCGTATTTTTTTTAAAGGTTTATTTGTTTTGGGAGACAGAGGGGGAGCATGTGCATGCACATGAGTGGGGGAAGGGCAGAGAGAGATCAGGAGAGAGAGAATCATAAGCAGAGTCCGCAGCGTCAGCACAGAGCCCCACGTGGGGTTGGATCCCACAAACCGTGAGATCATGACCTGAGCCGAAATCTAGAGTTGGATACTCTACACGCTGAGCCACCCAGGCGCCCTGGAATTCATATTTTAATGCAAAAAATGATCAGAGTATCTGTCCTCTACCCTATTAGCCATATGAGGAGAACCAAGATTTATGCTTCTTCTCACTTTTATCAGTTCCTTTGTACTCACAGGTATGCTCAAGAGTAAATGACCCATAATTTATATTTTTGGCGTATTCCGGCATAGACAGTGTTTAGAGCAATAGAATTAACTAATTTAATTTTGCCCAGATTCCCAATCAGGAAGGGAAAAAAACTTCGAAGTCAATTCCACTCTATAATTGCACAGCAGTAAGAGGAACGTATAAAAAGGGATTTCATAAGGAAACCCCGAGAAGAGAGAGAGAACTGGAGGGGTGACTGAGGAGCTAAGAGACCAGTAAGGACAAATAATTAAAGCTCAAATGAGATGGAGATCGGCACAAAAAGATGAACATCTCGCCTTCTTCCTCGCTGATCCAAACCACTCTGCTGCCATCAGGACAGCACTATTCTTTCCGACCTTCTCCTTCGTCTCGTTCAGTGAACTTGCTCTCCAACGCCGGGACCTAAACATCTTCCCTTTGGTTCCCCGTCTCCATCTCCGCTGATGTGATGCTGTTTCCCTTGCATTCAGACACCTGCGAGTAACCACAGAGGCACCCAGGCAAAGTGGAGTAGCAGGGCAGCAAAAGCAGGAGGAAACCAGTGGAGGTGGGGTTAGAACAGAACTGCTCATGGGAACGTGGGACCTGGGGATAGACTCGGATCCAGGCACCTCCAGATGTCGGCACAGAAGCTCAAGGATTTTGACTGTGGTGTTCCCCTTTTAGCATGTTCAGTGTCAACCCCATTATTTTCGTACAGCTAACTGACTACTTGTGTGCTTGCTGTATACTTTTTTTTTTTTTTGGTCTCAAAGCTTCCGGTTATGCATGTTTCCTGATGTCTCAATTTTACTCCTACTTGCTGTTTCTCTAGTTTGTCTTGCCATGTTCCTTGGGGGAAGAGGTGGTTAGCTCCTTGTCTCCGGTATCTGCTCTCTCCTTCCAAAGTAGTGGCTTTAACTTTATCAGACTAAACACCTCGTTTTCACACGGAATAGTTTACAAGCCACCTTTGGCGGACCTGAAATTTGTGAGCACGTTTTTTCCCATGTAAAGACTCCGAAAAGAATCAATAATGCCCTAAGTGGAACGTAAAATACATGCAGAAAATAAAGTAACTTAAAGTAAAATAGTTTTTACATTTACATTACATCATTACAAATAATTACGGTATTTAAATGAAATTAATTAATTTAAAATGATACACAATTTAATAAGCAAACACTCAGGCATAACTGTACTAGAAAATGCAATGATGTAGTGAGATGATTACACCAAAACATGAACCAGGACAAATGTAGTACTTACAACCAGGGACTTACAAATGATGACTTAAATGCTGTGAGCTGCATTATTATAGATGATGTGCTTATTTTTCTGAAATGGTAAACAACTCTGGGTAAAGATACAAATATAATAAAGTACAGTTTTTCCTTAATTGAGCCAGTGGATACATTCCTAGAAAATACAGCGTATGTTGCAATTGCCCATTTATATGGAAAATGGAGTTAGGCTGTAGACTCAGAAAATTACAACAACAACAACAAAATACTTTCCTACATACCTGGATGTCCTTCAGAATTTCCAAAAGTTGTGCAGAATACAAGACTGCTGTCTACTGGGTCATGCCTCCTGATCTCTGAATTCAGCTGCAGCTGCCGTAGAAAGTTCCACAAGAGCCTTGCCGCCCTTCGTGCCGACGGTGTCCTGCATCAGGCGCGTTCCGCGTGTCCCCACTGTCTGTCACTTGGCTTCTCCAATGATTTGAAGGCCAGAGAATCTTGTTGAGCCAGGACACATGCACACTTGGGAGGTGTAAGGGTGTTCATATCCTCTGAAAAAACTTTCAACCAATCGCAAATGGGAATCATTGGATAAATTTCCTTGCTTCCCCCTCTTGGGCAGACAATTCTGAGAGACACTCTGAACACTTCTCAGCAGGTCCTGCGGAGTCAAGCCTTAGGGCCCTTCACTTTTATTAACTGCTGTGGATGCTTTAGAGAAAAAAAAAAAAGCAACCAACTCAAGGTCCAGGGTTAAAATAAGAGGCCTCCATGACTATAATTAAAGTGACCCTCATCTCATGCATCCATAGGAGAGAGTGCTCAAAATCACGATCAGGATTGTATTGTGAGGGTGTGATTTGTAAGGGGTACAAAAAATACAGAATGTGCAGCCATAACGTGTCTCTTTCATCAGAGACAAGAGCTGGTGGGAAAGCAGTGGGGCCCTAAGACCTGGAATGGGGACATGTGGATGAACGAATCTGAGACTCTGGAAACCTTATGTTCCCTTGAAACCTCTGAACCAGTAGAAGTGCCCTGGCACTAGTTGGAGATCAGCCTCCTTTGGTCAAGAAACCACGCAAATTCATCAACTAAGGCAAATGCTGCAAAAGATGAGGGTTATCATCTCTAAAATCTGCCCTTACATATCCTCATTGACCCTAAACCCCATACTAGGCTCAGAGCTTACTAGACCCAAGTGAGAAAGTGGAGCCCATGTTCCAGGAGGAAATAGCTCATTCAACCATAAGAACTGTAGTACTTGAATTAGTAAATATAAATAGAAAGTTGATCTTAAATGAGTTAGACTTGGGGAGGGAGCAAAACATATGGCTTCATAAGCCCTGTAGTTATTTTCCAAAAGCATAATTAAAATGTGTATACTTAGTGGCTAGCTGAATGTTCACATTGGTTTCCTGGATGGTAACAAGGGCTAAGGGAAACTCTTGAAACAGCCCCTCAACCCCACCTTACCATTAGAGAAAACAGACTTAATAAGTCATCCTTGAAAGAATTGGAAAGATTAGTGCCATTCTCAAAGACTCAAAGTTTGCAGGAGTGTCGTCCCATTATATCCCCATTTAGGTCACTGGCTGGATCACTGTGAAAAACCAGAGGAATCATAATCGGAGGCAGGTAATTATGAATCATTGTAAACTGAATCAGCTGGTCGCCCCAACAGCAACCGCTATGCTCAGTGTGGTATCTTTAATGTAGTTGAAACTTGATATGTCCCCCATTAATCTCATAAATGCGTTCTCCATCTACCAGAAGTTGTTCACATTTGCCTAGAGACAACACCTACTCACATTTTTGTTGTGTCCAAGCACTAGGTTAACTCTCTTGCTCTCTACCACAGTGTAATATGCAGTGACCTCAATCATCCTGACATTCCTTAGAACCTATCCTAGTCCAATACGATGATGCTAATTGGACCTGGTGCACAAAATGTGGCAAATATTCTGGATACTCTAGTATCCACAGACATACATCCCAGACACATACATGCCACAAGTGTGGGAGATCAGTTCCCAAAAGTTTAAGGACTTGTCACGTTGGTAATATTTTCAGGAATCTGAAAGTCTACCGTATGAATGAGCATCCCTTTCGTGTGCTTTGCACTTTGGGCCTCTTTGGAATTGGAAGTAGCATATGCCATGCCTGCGAATATCGCTTTGACCTAATTATTGAGTGGTTCATGAAGCTGTCAGTTGTGAGGGAAGCAGCCCACATCCTCAGGGTTCTGGAGTCAGGCCATGACTTCTGGAGCCAAGAATTGCTGTTCATATGCTCGATCACAGTGGAGAATGGACAATTTCAGCAGCCATGGTCTAATGAGGCCAAGGCAAACTGTGGACCCAGACTACTCAAAAATGAAGATCCAAGCGAGCAACTTGGATCAACTGAAGTGTCAGGCAAGAGTAGGGGAAATCTAAAATGTGTGGTAGAAGGAAGGTATTTTATATATCAGTTGAATTCTCTGGATTACTAATCTCATTGGACCAGCAATGAGATTGTAGTTTGTTTCACTCACCTCTGCTTATTAAATCTCTTGCAAAGGGAGCAGCCAGTCACTACCTTAAGGAGTCATTGATAGATTGGGCTTGATGAAGGCATGAAAAAATTTTGACAACGTGAGGGTTGGACTGTGTGAGATGCCTCTGTGCTCCAACCTACATCATCTCAACAGACATGTGATTCCGTCCACACAACTGCCAGTGGGCAGTTCCATACAGACTTCAAGTAACTTCATGCTGACAGTGCTTCTCTTCCAGAATGCTCCACATATTTTTGGTTTCTTCTAGAGTTTCCCAAACAGTTAGGACACAGGCAGGACTTGCTTTGCCAGCATGCGTTTTTCTCTAAGAGGCTGGAGCATTAATGCCCTCGAGGGCAGTCCTGAAATAATGTGGAATGGGGACTGGTAGATAAATGATCCCACCTTCCATTCTTCAGCTAGACAATTCTGGAAGGCATTTTGCAAGTTTCTCAGGTGGTCCCTGTGGAATCAAGGCCTCATCGCTCACAATGGTGACCTCAATAATGTGTTCTTCTAATGGCTGTGTCTTTCCATGTCTCACTTTCCCTGTCCCTCATCTTATTCTCTGTGATCACAGCCTAAGTAAACTCCCTGAAAAAAAACTTTGTCACAGGTATGTGTTTGGGAGAACATAGGTTGAAACACTACCCCAGATTGCTAATTCCTGGCATGACATGAATGAAAGAACATGAATTTGTGCCATCATCACCTTGGCCAAAATATAGCCAACTAATATGCCCCCATGTAATATGACTAATATTCTAACATGACTCCCATTCTACTTATTTCTATCTTGGTGTATCTTTTCAGTTTCAATTTATGCATCCAATTGTTCTCTTCTGTCATTTTTAAGTTTAAATTCCAGAAAGACTTTGATTGATTTAGCTCATCCTCTCATACCAGGTCAATCCATAATCTGGATATAGATTAACAGACCTTGTGGAGGAAGTATATTATTGGACGAATTAACTACCTGCAGAAGTGGGGGGGGGGTTGCCATATTGTGATAAACACAAGGCTATGCCTTGTTGTAAGAGCCTAAGTGAAGTAGTTTCCCCTAGAAGGAGCTATGAACCTGGTTAGCCTCATGACTGATTACAGTGACATAGTCCTTCAAGCCTCCAAATCTTCTCTAGGCAGCTCAATCCCCATCTTTTCATCTTCATTTCTACCACCATAGCACCAGCCCATTATTTATTTGGTTTTGTAGATGACAAAGAAGTCTTCTACATTGGCTTCCATTCGTCCAACTTCATTATATTTTTATTCAGTTTTCAGAACTATGCCATATTAGGCTTTCTGTTTGGATCATTACCTTTCCTGTTCAAGTATCCATTGTAGACATTTCTTGCCTTTATATCAACTCTAAACCACTAAGCCTAATATTTAGAGACACCCATGAACTACCTACGGGAATACAAGTTTCTTCAGGGCAAGCCTCTATCTTCTGGTCTGTTAGATACGTCCTAAAGTCTCTGCTGAGTCCTACACAAACAAGAAGTGCTCAGTAAATGTATGTCGACTCTAGTAGATATTTCTGAACCATTCCTCTATCATCTTCTTAGACATTTAAGGAATTCTCTAATCTGAGAAAACAAATATTTTCCAAGTGAGAAATCAATCTAAACAACATATAAAGGATGAATAAAATTTTTAAAAAAGACTGAGACATGATAAAATAGATTGTTTATTAACATAAGGTATGCCCAGGGAGATGGTAATCTCAGAGTTATCCGTGATTTTTTACCCAACTAAAAGACTAATGTACATTGTAACCTAATCAATTTCATTAATTCCTTTGTAATTAATCACTAACATTGACAAAAAAAATCCATGGAAATCGGTTTGCATAAAAGATACAACACAATATTCCTGAAGAAAAGATCATCTAATTATACACCATTCACTGACTTTTACTTACTGTAACTTTTTGTTATATTTTTAAGTGTCCCTATTTTAATAATAAAGATTGTAGAACAAACGACTTTCTCTATGTGTGGTTAAAGGTGGCATTTTGTTATAGTTCAGTACCGCTAAGGACAAGACAATTTAGCCATTGAATTCCTGTGATCATGGTCTCTACAATTCTCCCAATAGCCAATGAGGCTTCCAATTGCCCTCCAAACGTTTTTGGGGCCCCTTTTTGTTCCGTTGAAGGCTATAGAGGCTGTAGAAGGCTTCTCCCTAGGGGAAGAAAGGAAGTTTATGCATAATATAGCGCCTACAATCCTTGGAAGTGAGGGGGTCATGGACACCCTAAAACTCATCCAATGACCTTTGGCGGTTCTTGGATTTCAACCCTCTGCCTTAAGTGAGGTCTCCAAAGTTGTACCATGACGCTCTTAGGGAACAGGGCTGTGCCTTCACTCAACCGTCACAGGGCCCTCCAGTGTGTCAGATTCTGTGTTAAGTCCCGAGGAGAGATGAATAAAATGTATTTCTTCCCCTACAAGGATTTACAGTGAGGTATGCATGACAAAAATGAGTGGAGTACAATGAAATGTTCTGGATACTATGACAGCAGGTCACCCAAGGAGAACCCAGACTCTGTAATATTAAAAGGTAGAATATAGAGTCAGACTGGCTGGGATCGAGTCCTACCTTCACCTTTTAAAACGAATCTGATTTTGTGCAAGTTATTTAAGTGCCTTTCCCCCCATTTCCCTTTTCTGTACATCGCACGTGATAATATGTGCAATTCATAGGGGTTTTGTGAGGATTAAATGACTCGATGTATGTAAATCATTTAGAACAGTGCCTGGACCACAGTATGGACTCAATAAATTAAGATTTTTAAATGAAGATTATAAATTACAATTATTGTCCTCACTGGGGAAGAACGCATTCAGCTGGAAAAGCCCCCCTACGTGACAGAAGAGAGGAAATGCCTAATGGCGGGAGAGGGGAGAGGGCAGGAGAGGGAGCAGAGAGAGGAACAACACACTTAATGCACTCTTCCTGGTCCTGAGGACCTCTCCTCTGGGGGTTACCGGAGCTCAATCTTCCAACATTCTCCGGAGGACTCAGATGTGTGAGGCTTTGTCTATGAAGTATCCATCACTCTAATAAATGTCTGTATCAGGTGCTGCTGTGCAAGCAGAGTGAGTGAACTTGCACAAGGTCACATGGGGCAGTGCCCACAGAAAGACAAGGAACCTCCCAATTCTTGCCTGGTTTCTTCTGCACGCCAGATGGACTTCCAAATGAAAATTCATTTATTTGATTTATTCAATGAACCACACATCCTTTTAAGATGACAAAAATGATCTTGGACAGGCATCAGAGTAGAATTTTTTTTTTTCTCAGGGCAAGGAGCCACTCTTTGCAATATAATAAGAAAGTCATTGGCATTATTACCATGACATGATAGGAGAATACCAACTATCTGCTGTTTACTTGAATCGTTCCAGTAATAAGTCAGTTCATTTTATGAAAATTAATGTCTATCTCATTAGTTGTATTAATAAATAAATTTATAACTTTCATACACGAGTAAGCATTTTTTTCACCTGATAGTTCTAATATAGGACCCAATTCCTGGGGTATCATTTTTCAAATGTTTTCCTATATAAACCAAGCTAAAAGTGTCAGCCACCCTTCTTCCTCCTTTATCCTAAATCTTTGTTTGAGAAGTAAGTGAGACAAGGTATCTAAATCGCCTATCATAATGCGTGGTTTAATAGAAGCCTGATTAATAAAATACCAATAATAAGCTAGTGGTACTATCCCCATGGTATGTTTACTGTGGCAGCACCAGATTTTTTAATACATGCACCAAAAACTTCATAGATGCAATGGATGAGCCAGATTTGACCCAGGGACAGAAGAGACAAGAGATATAATTTCACAGCCAGCAGGGAAAACTCATTGCCTTGAAAATCTTCCCCTTTTGCTTCATATTTGAAATTCCATCATTAGGATTTCAGACTTGATTGCATATTTAATAGCACGACTATCTATAGCTTCCTCTAGCTCTGCCACCTAAGACTAGAAATGTAAGCTGGATCAGCCTTTTTCAGCTGAACATGAAAAACATCCAAAGAGATTCCATCAGGGTCGCAGGCATGTAGACTGAAGACATAAGGTGCCTCGTATAATGAAAGTTGGGAATTCAGACCACACCGACTAGGGGACACGTTTCAGGCTATGTCTGTTCCCTACTCTGTTCCTCCATCCCTGGTGGTCTCATTCACTTCAGGGTTGAACTAGCAATCTACCAGCTAAGAGTCTTGAATTTTCCAGAACCAATTGCCATTCTGAGAGGCTGGCTGCTTGGCATAACTGCCTATTCGCTTGGAATAGTCATCCATGAGCCTCTTGGAGAGCATCAGTGTCTCCTTTGTGGGACCCATGATACATTGCCCATCTCTGCCATAGCACTAACCATGATGAATTATAATGGCCTCTTCACTGGTGTATCTTCTCCACTGGACTGGGGATGCCTTGGAAGCAGGAACTGTCTCTTGTTCGTTCAGTCACTCATTATTCACTCATCTACTGTGTGATTCATTTTTAGATCCCAGGGAACAGAACTGTGCTTGGCCGCAGAAGGTGGCTAATGAATGTTTGTTGAATGAATGAATAAGTACATGTTGAAGTAAATAAATAAGTGAGTGACCAAAATAAAGTGACTGCAACACTAAAGACAAATGTCTACTTCACAAGTAGACCCAGGCTGGTCCTGGTTGCTGATAATCAGAAACTGCCATCAGAGGCAAATGTATAACTGTCTCTCTTCCAGAACATTGTGTAGCAGGGTTCAGGAAAAGGCAGTGTGATGAGAGTGAGATTAAGCAGTTTGATAACATCAGCCCCCAATCACCATTTCTCATGGTGGACTGAATGATGAATGTAGGCCTGTCAGGCATCTATCGAAATTCCTGGGGCACCCGTCTCCAGGCTTTGAGGGTAGATCTTCTCTTGTGTCTCTGAGCAGAAGTGAGGAAATGCATTTCAACCTTGACTTTATCTCAGCGGCTCCAGAAACTGGTTTTATTTCTTGGAATTTCCCAGTAGAAGATTGTTTCGTTGCACTTCCTTTGACCTCTTGAGTAGCTGGAATGGGGTTGGGGTGTTGTTTGATCAGATCATTAATATGTCCACAGGTAGAACAGAGGGAAATATACCTTGAGGCTTTTTAAAAATACATTTTGCAGGGCAGAGCAAGTATTTTCCATTTGGAGCCAACATCAGAAAATGAACTTGAGGACCAAGGGATCTGGCACGGCCTCTCTTAGAGGCCAAAGCAACGAATCCTGGCTTTCCCAAAAAGATTTGCATTCTTTAGGCATCTCTGTTGATTTCAAGGACAGAAGACAATCACAGACTGTTAAAGTAGATGGAAACTTACTATCTAATTCACCTCTTTCGGGTTACAGTTGTTGAAATTGAATCCTAGAGATTTTAAGTGACTTGAGCAAGGTCATTCAACTCCATAATTGTAGCACCTATAGTAGAACAAGGTTCATAGATTCTTTCCCTTCCTTTATTTTGTTTCGTTTTGTTTTGAGCTAGACCACATGGCATTCAAAAAAATGTATTGTGTTCTGACATATATAAACCTCACAAATCTGTTCAATATTCAGCAAGACTTATTGAACACCACATATAAGATACTGTGTTCAACATCATGGAGGACTGAAGGATACGTTAGACACTCGCTCAGTCTTCATGAAGCATACAGTCTACTCTCTAATAGGATAACATGATAGTTTCAGAAATGATCTGTAGTATAGAACCAATGAAAGGAAAGCTTTCTTGGGGACCTGGAAACTGAATCTGCTATTGTGTGCTCTAATAGAATCTGACTGTGCATTGCCAGCTAACATTTTGGTAACCATCCTTACAGGCATCCAGGGAATCTCCTTTCCGGGTGGTAAGCAAAATGCACATTTGTTCACCAAGCTCACACTTTCCATCTCTTAGAACTGTCATCCCATATTTCTCCAGGGCCCTCTGGCTTTGCTCACCCAAATCCCAAATTAAATCCCCTGTGATCATCATTGCCAAGTGGAAGAAGCTGCCCTCACAGCAACTGGGATATCTTATATGAGCGTTCGGCAAAGATTTGAGCTACAAGGGTAGTTAACGCTTAGGTCAGAAGTTGGTGATTGGCCTGAAGTTATATTTTGTGTGACCTATCCAATGTGGATTCATTTAGTATTTTAAATTTGAACGAGTGGCCGACATAGAACTTGCTGGGAAATTGTGCCCACTGATTTGGGTTTCCACACCCCACAGAGAAACTTGAAATCCTGCCCACACGATGAGGTCTATCTTTCTACTGGACAACAATTGCTTAGAGATTAGTAGCCCCCAGTTCTTTAGACAGAGGATGTAGTTTTTAGCTTGCCTCAGAGGTCCTCACTTGATCCTGCTTCTGCCAAGCCGGGACCCTATGTCGGAGGCCACTCATCATTTAACACCCAGCTGCCTCGCTAGTTTATATCAACATTTGGCTCTTAGAGGTACGAAGCTGATTACTCCTGCTTTAGGTAATAATGACAATACATTTGATTAGTTTAGAAGTCATTTAATTTTGTTGGCCTTAGTTTACATTTGATCAGTGCACAAGATCTACCCGTTACTTTTTCATGAGTTACAGGCCTCACAAGTGCCCGAAATGTGTGATGTGGCCACAGTTACACCCATTTCTCAGCTGTGGGCATTGCATCCGGATTGAAAACCCTAGGAGTAAGAAATAAGTACGTACTTGTCTTTGGTTTCTGTATTGCCATACTGCTAGTGAAACAGGTCTCAATAATATACAATAACAAGAATTTCAGCTCTGCTGACCCACCAATATTAGCCTTTAACTTTAATTCAGAATAAACCGAGTCTCCTGAGTGACAACAGTGATTATTGCAACTATCTGGACTTTATATTAAAATAGACCATTAAACGTTCGAGCTCTAAAGAGCTTTGCGTATGACTTAGTCTACCTCCTTTGTTTTACAGACTAAAAACCAAAGAAATGAGTGGCTTCTCCATGGTCAGACAGACCGCGTCAGAGTTGGTATGGGAACCCAGGTCTTCCAATCCTAAAAACACTTTTCTTGCTCTTTATTGTGTTTTATGTATTCTTTGAGAAGGACTTAATGTAGGAGACACCAACAAAATGTAAATGATTCTTACTTCTTAAGGAGCTGAATCCTTCTCTATGGAGCTACAAAATAAAACTCATTTAAGAAACCAACACGGGGGGCGCCTGGGTGGCGCAGTCGGTTAAGCGTCCGACTTCAGCTCAGGTCACGATCTCACGGTCCCTGAGTTCGAGCCCCGCGTCAGGCTCTGGGCTGATGGCTCAGAGCCTGGAGCCTGCTTCCGATTCTGTGTCTCCCTCTCTCTCTGCCCCTCCCCTGTTTATGCTCTGTCTCTCTCTGTCCCAAAAATAAATAAACGTTGAAAAAAAAATTAAAAAAAAAAAAAAAAGAAACCAACACGGGACTGTTTTTAGTTCTGCCCTATTATATAAGAGGTATATATTATGTTATGGGTGATTATAAAAAAGTTCCGACTAAAATCTATCCAGATTCATTTTTTTTTTCTTTTGAAGGTTGCAAGGTACAGTATAAAGGGATTATCAAAATATAGTCCGGGATAAGAGGAGTGGAATCCAAGAGCAGAGAGAACTGCGTTAAGGATACTAAGCCAACCACAGAGAGAGAAGGGGAGTGTTTACAGTTGAGGATGGCCGGCTAAGCTAGCAGGTGGGATATGACCATGGGAATCTAGGCAGCGGTGTTGCCTCAACATCAGGAAGGACAACATGAGTCATGTCAGATGTCCACCCGTAAGAGAGGGACGTCTCACTGGGGGCAGCGGGGGTCGACATAAAACATAATCGAGCTAGTGAATGTGTTCATCGTATTTACACATTTTTCACTCTGGTATATCGGAATGCCAGGTTAAGGGAGGCGCATTGTAGTAAGAGGGGTGGAGTTGAGTTCTGTGGCTCTTGGTGCTGTGTATGATATGGTAACAGAGCCCATGCCCTTTAGATAGCTTATAAGGAAAAAGAAGGATGCTATCCACGATTCCAGCGAGGGACTATTTCAAAGATGGAGCAGTTTGCTAGGGCTTTATCTGGGCTCCAGGGATTTCTCTTGAAAACTCTAGTCTGGTAAGATACAAAAGTGCTAAGTAGGGAGACCAACGCAGAAGGCAGGTCATAGGAACTGTTTCAACAGAAATGAGGGAGTCACAGCCGAGAAGGTGGCAAAAAGCTGAAAGTCAATGGACAAAGACCATTCATTAGGACTTATTAATCAGGTTCCAGAATCTCATTCTGTACCCATCAACTAAGGTCAGATTCTACTGGTTGATGGGTGTAGACAGGTAACGTACCTCGAACTCTGGTCGTGACCATCTCACAACCTGAGCTTCCTGAAAATCTGGAAATCACGTCAGTGGCTGTCACTGGGAGAGTCTGGGGACGCTGGAGCTGGCAAACAGGAATGTGAATGCTTTTATATTTGATTCTACGAATTAGAAAAAAAATAAAAATTCTCAAATCAGTGAAAAGCTTATTGTACACATTACAGTAAATCCAAAGAGAGTGAACATCTAAATTAAGCAGGGTCTCATGTTTCTCTCCTAACAAGAAGTTATACGTTTAAATAATTTAATTTTTTTCATTTGTATGATGCCTCTGCCACTGATGTTACATTCCTATTCCTGAAAGCATTAGCAAATTACATAGGCACATTAAGTGTTTCAACTACCACTCTGTATCTTTTAAAAAAAACAACCCTATATTGTCAGGAAGAAAGAGAACCCTTTTTTAAACAAAAAAATCACTTCATCAGCTTTGGGATTTTGCATTACAACTTGAAAGCATTAGGAATAAGAACAAAGCATGAAAGCAGGCACACTTAAATTTTGAATGAGATCTCTGCTCTTCAGAAACCAGCAAACAGAAACAAATTGATCTTCCGGTTTCCCTATGCTTGATTCCACATGTTTAACGATGCAGTGACCACTGCTTTCTGTAAACTTGAAATACATAAGATCATTTGATTTTAGTTTTGTTCTGGGAGTTCTCTCTTCCCACAAGACACTGAGAGAGAAACACATCTCCATCATCTGCGAAGGATTATCTACCTTCAATTGGTACATGACAAATCTTAAAGAGATAGGGAAAGGCTGGTTTGCTTTTGATATATTAATAAAAACACCAACACTCCCTGATATCTACATCGTCTTTATAATTTACATGGTGTTTTCACATCCAATTGCTTATTCCATTGCCACAAAATCCCTGTGAAGTCAGTAGGGCAAGAATTACCATCTCCATTTAAAATTTTTTATGAATGTTGATTTTTGAGAGAGAGACAGAGTGTGAGTGGGGGAGAGGCAGAGAGAGAGGGAGACACAGAATTGGAAGCAGGCTCCAGGCTCCGAGCTGTAGGCACAGAGCCCGACCCGTGACTCGAACCTAGGAACCACGAGATCCGTGAGATCATGACCCAAGCTGAAGTCAGACACTTAACCGACGGAGCCACCCAGGCGCCCCAATCATCTCCATTTTATAGCTGCATTAACTGAGACACAAAGAGGTAACAAACGTGCACAAGATTGCACTGTTAGCACACTTGTAGAGGTAGAGCTAGAATCACGAACCTCAGAGCTGTGTGTGTGTGTGTGTGTATGTGTGTGTGTGTGTGTTTATTCCACTTTATCCCTCTTGATCCCAATAGGAAATGAGAGGGAAGAATTTGTTTGTTTGTTTCACCTACCCAGGAAAGGCTTCTGATACAAAATGCCTTCCTTAGCCTTCTAAAAAAAAATGGACGAACATCCAGAAGGAAAGTTAAAGCCAAAGACAGCTTTCTGCTTAGGCTGAAGTGAGTTATGGGAAGGAGAGAAAGAGGAGAGGTGCGGAGAAGGGGAAGGAGGGTGGAAGCCAGTAGAGAAGTATTGAGCAGCTATGGAAGAATTAAGGGGAGCCATGATGGAGAATGTACTTGATTTTTTTTTCCCCTTCAGAGTGAGCCTTCGCAGTACAGCTTTGCTTTCTTGGATGAAAGTCCCTGAACATCAATTCAATCCATTTCCACATGTATTTATTGAATACAAACCATGTGTTCAGTCATGAACATGGCACCGTGGGGGACATAAAAAAAGAACATATTACACAGTCCCCACAATATAAAGGAGCATGCAATCTTGCAGAGAGAAGGGAAGATGGGTGGCAATATATATGAAACAGTTGGAGGAAAATCTAAACACAATGTAAAACAAAAGTGTTAATCTGAAGCATCAGAATGGATGGGACAGACAAAGACATGCTGGGGCATCAGATGAAGGAGAAGTTGGTATTCACAGAATTTCTAAGCAAAGGCTTTGTGAAGAAAATGGAGCCAACGATGAATAAGAAGGTATTCCATCATTAACACTGGAAAATAATACCGGTTACAGAGTCTAGCCCACTACCCAAAGCCAGGATTCTCTGCAAAGTTTGGGATAGCCAGGCCCCTAGCTTCAACCCCAACAGTTCCAGAGATAATTGCTGTCGGGAGAAACATCCAACTGTGTCTCACGACTGTCTCATAGGCTTACTCTTAGAAAGGACGTCCCTATGTTCAGCTGAATGCTACCCACTTTTTTCTCTCATTCTTGAGCTCTGGCTGTGCTTTCTGTTTCTGGGACCGCGTAGAATGGTCTCAGTTTGTCTTCCACAGAAGAAACTTTCAAGTATTTGAAGAGCCCCAAGTCTCCTCCTTTCCAATCAGAACGTCCCAAGTTATTCTGACAGCTGTCAATCCATAATCTTTAAAGTGGGTTGGGATAGAGGGGGACCGAGAGATGTGGTCTTTCTTCAGTCAGCTAGCACCCATTTCCCTGGGATGGAGGTCTGGAAGAGGCCAGGCATTAGTGAGGCATTCAGAGGGTCCAGGAGGATAAAAAGATGTCTCTCGTTTTTATTTGCTGCCCTTATAGGACCCAGTGGCTGGGTTTGTCCATGCTCACCCTTCCTGTGATCCTTATATTCTCTTTTGACAGGTTAATCAGAGGTTAACACATAACTCATGCATCCATCCCTTATGGAAGAATCTAGAATGTATTCTTCCATTTTGAAGAAGCAGAAGCACTTTTTAACGTTGAATATATACTTCTTTAGACATAAGCCTTTGATTCTGGATACACAGAGCAATATTCAGTACTCATGTACAGACACAATTTGTCCAGGATCACTGCACACAGAGTGAGGTTGATGGCAGACCTGATAACTAGAAAGGTCTTAAGACATCACTTGATCCAACTCTTCTCCTTTATTTATAGATATGGAGAGTAATATATCCAGTGTTTTATCCTACAAACTGTAGACAATATGCTTCATGTGGGTTTATCAATCCCCGTCAAATTTCTCTAATGCTTCCTAAAGTTAGGCTCCATTTTTAGACTGCAGTGATGAGAGTATTTTGTCCTAAAAAGCACCCTAGAGATCCATTCAGCATCCTGTGATACGCCAGCCAGGAAACCATTATATGTGCCTGGTTATATGCGGGGCTTGTGGTGGTGTTTTTCAAATCACTTTTAGGAATCCATTATTGAGTCACTACCAACACTGAGTCAGCAGGTTGGGAAGTAGTGAGCTAGACAAAGTCTCACATTGTGAAAAGGACAGGTTGAGGCCAAACATCAGAGTGATTGGACCCCTGATTGATTTTATCTTCACTAAAACTCGGTTAACCAAACATTATTTACTTCCTGATGTGAGATAGTACAGAGAACACAGTAATAACTCTGAAGTATTCCAAAAACAAATTGAAACAGAATCCAATCAAAGTATTATATCTAACTTTCAGTCCATAAGAACTATAAGGAATAGAGAAACTAATTCAATGACACCAGAAACAGACAAATCCAGGATGTGGAACATTCTGGCCGAATTTCTCCAACAAGTCAATTAGTACATTAATAACAAAAGATATAAATAAAAAGGAGAGGGGCACTAAGTTCTGGATTGAAAGAAATTTAGAAGGTATTTATGAGTATAATAATCAAATAAAACAAGGCTGAACTAGCCAACTCTAAAAACTCATATTTTAGACGAATGGAACACTTAATTACGAACTGGATTTTAAATGGTATTTAGGAGTTATTGTTAATTTTGTTAAGTATAATAATGGTATTTTGATTGTGTAAAACACTATTGCCTTTGAAATGCAAACCAAAGCATTTGGGGAAAAAACTCAAGTCTAGCATTCGATTCCAATTGGCCTAACAGAAGATAAAGAAATAAGGATAGAAGGATGGGAAGCACAAATGAAACAAAATGGTGGCAGTTCTTGAAGCTGGAGGATCGCACGCTCCGCTTTTCTGTTTTGTATATTTTTGTAAACTTAGGTATTTTTACGATAAAACTTTAAAAAAAAATCAGGGTGGCAAACAGACTTAAGGCTGAACATTGCATAGTTTAGAGCAGTGACACTTAGCAAAGTGATCGAGCAGTGACATTGAAAACATTCTGATTACAATTCAAGTGACCAGTGATGATGGCCGTTTGGCTTATGGGATATGGTGAGAATTTGTTCTTGAGCGTAAACTGAGAAAATTGAAAACTCATTCTTTGGAAGGCATGTCGATTTTTCCCGAGAGGAGAAATTCCAGTTGTCATTATAGAGATGGTTTTGCTCCTATTCACCTCTAGCCTGGAGTAGCTTAATCTTAACCTTTCCTAATCAAAAGATGTTATCGTTCAACTGCACCAGTTTAGGAATGAGAATTTTAAAAATGGAGAACAAGCTGAGGGTTGACGGAGGTATGTGGGAGGATGGGCTAGATGGGTGATGGGCATTAAGGAGGACGCTTGTTATGAGCACTGGGTCTTGTGATAAGATGGATCGTTGAATTCTACTCCTGAAACCAATATTGCACTGTGTGTCAACTAAAGAACATTTAAGTAAAATAAAAATAAATGAGTAAAAGCTAAACGAACGGGAGATTAACAGGAAATGAGAACATTATCCTAAAACCATCTGTTGTTTGCGGCCTCATTTTGTTCTTGAGAACCCCGCCACGCAATGTCAGATACGAGAGGGACAGACCGTTGAAGTGGCCATGCGTAAGGGGCATCCTAATGGCCATAGGAAATTGACTCCAGTCGTCCAGCCTTTACTCCAACTGGTGCCAGTTTGAACACATTTCTTTTTGCTCACCAGATGATCATCCCTCACAGGCATAGCCAATCCTAATCAACCGCCTTTTTGCTGGCTGCTCATTTGGCCAGGGGCTGTTGGAAAAAGAGGCTGCCAGCCAGGAAACATAAATTGCTTCTCTCTCCTTGTCAATGGTTTGTGATACCTGTCTGCTTTATGGGTAAGCAGGAAATTCTCTGCCCACTAGGTGTTAGTGTTCACAGAAATCTCCCTTTGTTTCATTTAACAAAACAGATTAAGGAGGTCGTTATCTCTTTGGGCAGAAAAGTCAAGAGTGGGTAATGTTGACGTGAAAATCCGTCAAGCACCGTCATATTGTCACTTACTGGTTTCTTAGTCATGCGATAGTTTAGGCTGAAACTTTGCCCACACGAGGTGACCTGTCTCAATGTTCGACTATTGTAGAGCCAAGGGAAGAACATTCTTCACTCAGTCACTTATTTATAAGAGCTCTTCAAATACCAGACACAGTGCTAGGTGCTGGGGACACAATTGTGGAAACGACAAGCATGGCTCCAACTTTCAAAGAACCAACAATCTAGAGGAGGGCAGGGTTTTTTGTTTCTTTCTTTTTTTTTAAAAAAAGCAAGAATGATGTTTGATTTGACAAGGAAATGAGGGAAGACCTCCTTGAGAAAGGATATTTGAAGTTGAGATCTAAATGATGAGGTGATTTCCTGGTTCATGAGTTCGAGCCCTGCATGGGGCTCTGCTCTGAGAGCGCAGAGCCTGCTTGGGATTCTCTCTCTCCCTCTCTCTCTCTGTCCCTCCCCAGCTCATACTCTCTCCCCCACTCTCTCTCAAAATAGATAAATAAACTTTAAAAAAAAAAAAAAAGATAAGCAGGCGCAGTTAAATGGAGAAGAGGTGGGTGGTGAAGGCACCATTTGTTAGGACAGGGAGAACTATAGACAAACAAGAGATACGGGTTTGTTCCCTGGAAGAGTGTCAGGCAGACCCCAGATATTATTAAGTTGTGGTATTAAAATAGCTAAAGATGGGGCGCCTGGGTGGCTCAGTCGGTTAAGCGTCCGACTTCAGCTCAGGTCACGATCTCGCGGTCCGTGAGTTCGAGCCCCGCGTCGGGCTCTGGGCTGATGGCTCAAAGCCTGGAGCCTGCTTCCGATTCTCTGTCTCCCTCTCTCTCTGCCCCTCCCCCGTTCATGCTCTGTCTCTCTCTGTCTCAAAAATAAAACGTTAAAAAAAAATAATAATAAATAAATAAATAAATAAAATAGCTAAAGAATTATAAGTTTTTGCTCTCTTTTTAAAACGTAACCTGTCAGATGTGGATTCAATATAAAAAATGAAAGCATCCAGGATTTCAACTTGAGGTGGAATGGGTTTGATCTGATTTTTCCTGTGGGTTCATAGATTGACAGCGACTTACCATGACCTCTCTTCCCATTTATTTCTCGTAGCTTTCACTATCTGTTCCACTCACTGTGTGCTCAACACATGTCACACACCAGTTCAGTGGGCATGTTAAGATGACCTTCTGTTCACTCAAGTTGAGTGTGTGTGTGTGTGTGTGTGTGTGTTGTTTACTAATACTGCCATAAACTGCATCAATTAGAATTAAAATTGGTGTCAGGGCACCTGGGTGGCTCAGTCAATTAGCATCTGACTCTTGATTTCCACCCAGGTCATGATTTCACAGCTCGTGAGATCAAACCCTGTGTCAGACTCTGTGCCAGCATGCGGAGCCTGCTTGGGATTCTCTCTCTTTCCCCCCCGCCCACCCCTCTCTCTCCCATGCCCTCTGCATCTCCCCTGCTCATGCTCTTTCTCTCTCTCTCTCTCTCTCAAAATAATAAATTAAAAAAAATTTTTTTAAAGAATGAAAGTTGGTTTGCCTAATGTAGAACATCTAAATAATAGCGACTTAGACAGAGGCTTATTTTTCTCTCACATTAAGGAGTTCTAAAGATAGACGATCCAAGACTGGGATGACAGCTTCAAAGGAATTCTGCACAAGAATCTTTCTACAGGTTGTTTCTCACTTCCTTACCACATGCCTTGCATCCTCAAAGCCAACACACGGGTCAAGCTGGCCCCTGGGGCGCCAGCCATCTTGACAGACTCTGAGCAGCAGGAAGGAAGGAGGCAAAGGGCACACTCACCCTTTGAGTTGGTCCCCATGTAGGGATTCCTCAGAACGCCTACCGAATGGTTGCATATATCTCATTAGCTATCGTTATCTGAGTTAGAAGCTAGGAAAGATAGGCTCAGCGGATTTGTTTATTTACTTATTTATTTATTCTTCCACTTAACCTGAGTGTGTTGGTGCTCTTAGCAAGTGGGAATTCTCTTCCTCAGAACGGAAGAGAGAGCGTTTGTCCTGTAGGGAATACGCAGACTGTCACAATCGCTCTCATTTGATGGGTACTCACCACACCGTGCGCACTGTCCCACACACTTTCTTATTTTATTATTTTTTAATTGTTTTTAATGTTTATTTGTTTTTGAGAGAGAGACAGACAGACAGAGTACGAGCAGGGGAGGGGCAGAGAGAGAGGGAGACACAGAATCTGAAGCAGGCTCCAGGTTCTGAGCTGTCCGCACAGAGCCCGACCTGGGACTCGAACCCATGAACCGTGAGATCACGACCTGAGCTGAAGTCCGACGCTTATCCAACTGAGCCACCCAGGTGCCCCTCCCACCGAACACTTTAATAAACTTCTTTTTATTTAGTTGCACAGCAGTCTTGTCAGGTAACTTTCATTGTCCCCGTTTTGCAGATGTCATAAGCTGAGACTCTCAGAGTCACCGTGCAGACACAGCAGAGTGAAATGGTGCTGGGAGAGATTTTCACACAAAAATGTTTCCCAACGTTGATGTTTCTTTATGCATCTATGTTCAAGCCCTCTGTAAGCTACAAAATTGGAAGTTCCTGAATGAGAGGAATTCTTCACTGCTCGTGGCTCTCCCCCCACTCCCATGAGACCTGCACCTTGCATGAAGACGTGCTCATGCAGACTTGCTCTCCAGTGTCTGTTTAAAGCCAGGACAGAGTGAAGACCATCCTAGTCCACGGGTGTCTCTACCAGCGTCTCCATGACAAGCCCATCTGCCCTGCACGGAGGTCTCAGGCAGGACCAAGAAATCCGCGCCTACGCCTTACCTTCCAGAGGGCTGGCTGCTTCCAGCTCTGCCTTCTGTCCAGCCAGAGGCAACTCTGGACACAAAAGGTGGTGCCTCTTGTTTTCACAGTGCCAGAAGGCAAATGTGGGGGGTGTGGAAGATGGGGAATAAAACGGAGCCCAATTTATGGGCACAGTTTCGAATCATGCTTATCTCATAGCCAACGCCTTCTAAATCCAACAGTCCTACAGAGAAATAAACACTAACAATGCAAAACAGATTCATTTCCAAATGACTTCATCTCCTGGTATTTTCTCCCTAAAGAGACAGTCTTATGGATCTAAGCTACTTTGTTGGGGTTTTTTTTTTTTTGTTTTTTTACAAAAATGCTTGAACAACTTTAGCTATGAATAATAAGAGACAAAGTGTATTTACTCAGGATATTATTCGTTCAGTTCTTGCCTGTTACTGTGTGGAGGGAAAAAAAAAATGTACAAATGCAAGCATGGGTACAGATGGCTTCTGTTATCAAACACTCCTCCAGTAATACAGACTGGATCGTGTGTCAGGAAGAAAAACAAAATCAGAAAACCCTCCCAGTGCGAGAGCTAGAAGGATCTTCAGGCCGTGTGAAACCCTTCTTATGCAGTGCTTGACCCATCCCAATCTCTTCCGTGGCCGCGGCAATGAAGACCGTTGGTAGGGATGAAATTTGCAAGGGTTCTGTCCTTCCCTCCCCTCTTCCTGGTTCACCCCATCCCCCCTCCTTCTGTGGCATGTCTAATGCAAGTCATACAAGGGGATCACATTTATTATTCACCTCCTAGGATGATTGTCTACCTTAAATGAGATAGACCATATAAAGTGCCTGCTATAGACACATCACTCTTTCAAAAATAGGTGGTTTGTAACAAAGATAAATAAATAAATAAATAAAACACATTCCTTCGGAGGAAAGCTAATACTTTATTGGATCTACTGAGGTTGCTGTGTTCAAACCCTGCCTCCTTGGCTCCTGCATTTTGGGAGGAGGAACCACGGGAACAGCCCGAGGGAGGTGAGTCAGAGGAACAGTGACATGTTATACACAGAGACTACTCTTTAAAAGCCATTTTGGGGGGAAAACTTACAGTCAACAAATCTGCAATTTTAATGTAAGTTCTATGAATGCAGCCCTTTACCTGTTTCCGCCACCTTGGACTCTCCAGGGCTCAGAACTGTGCTTCTCACATGGTAGGGGCTCAGGATACCCAGGTCAAAAGAAAGACTGGAAAGAGCCTTATGTGAAACTTTGGGACACAGCGCGGAACTTTTTTTTAAAATTTCTTCTAGGGCAAAAAAAAATTTTTTGACTGGATTTTTAAAAACCTGATGTACCCATTTCTCTAGTTTTTTGTGTCTTTTAGAACAAAGGAGCCATTCATTTATTTTCCAATTCTTCGAAGAGATATTTAATGGACTACTATAACAGTCCTCTGCGAGGCCCTGGGAATTTAGAGATCAGCCAGTCTCTACCCTCGAATTGCTCAGAGTCAAAAACGAAAAAAACCCACAACTACACTATTAATGTAAGGAGATACGCTGTAATTAAAGAGCAGACAATTGCTAAAGAGGGAGACATTCAGTTCACCTAGAGGTGCTCAGAGAAGGCTTCCGGAAGCAGAGAACACTTAATCTGGGTTGTGAAAGATAAAGAGGATTTCACCATTCACTATGGTGAAAATAAATCTGCGGCATAGTGAAGTGCGTGCTAAGACGGTTTGTCACATGTAAAAGATAACAGGAAGCATGATAGAGACAACTGTGCCAAAGTCCTAGAATTCTGGCATTATATGTGCACCTGCTGGTAGTGTTCAATCCTTGCTGGCAAGGTATGGTCATTAGACTGCTAGAAAGCAGTGGGCTAATTGTAATAATAACCACGATCCAGCCAGACGTTATTTCCTTAAAGCAATCAATGATTGCCTGAGACGTGCTGAGCTCTGTGGAAGCTGGAGATGAACAGAGATCTATTAAAGCATCCCGGCTGCTCCCCTGGAGGCTAAATTCAGATCAGGTTGGGCCATTCTATCTGCCTTTGATCTAGGCCTATATGGTTCTGGTCAACGCAGGGAGAAAGGGAGAGACATGACCAGGATGGCTATGACACGCTTCCTCAGAGTTGGGCATGGAAAGCTTCCTACAGCCTTGATCATAAGCATTCTATTTCTCCCTTGGTTCTGAAGCAACTCTTGCCCAAATTATTTGAAATGAAAAGATACTCAGGTAGAAATATAAAAATATGCACCTCTTTGAATTGTGCTTTTCCTAGGCTATTTGCTTCTCAGTGAGGGAGCTCCAATGTGGGATCTCCTTTTAATGAAGTGCAGAAATGTTTACAAATACTCTGCAAAAATTGTGCTCATGTGATTGGTCTTGCATTATCTTACCGATAATTCTCTTGCCTTGCCTTAATACTCGTAATCTTCTGTACTTTTGCCATCTTGCCATCCTGAATCACCCAATCTCGGCACAGAAGAAAATTCAACTCTTGCACAGCCTGGGAGGAACCTCTTCCCTCTTCACTTATGGTTCATTCATGGACTTCCTAGGGTTCTTTTTCATGTTTCTGACAAAACAAGAAAATACACACACGCGCGCGCACACACACACACATCATCTAATTTACTTGCAGACTGGCTTGGGTTGGACTTGTTCACTTATTGGTTTCCAGGACTCATCTGAAACTGTCCAAGTTAATTCAGGTTTCTGGGAAGAGTGATTTTATTCCTTCAACGCTTAGAGGAAGGCACAGCCCAGTTGTAGAGTACCACCAGAAAGTAGAGTCATATGCTGAAAACCAAGCCTCCCTATTCGCAAAGCGAAGGAGTTATTTAGCCACCCCTAGCCCAAAACAAGGCAGAATCATTCAGAATTTGAATAAGCTTAGTCCAACCTAGCTGTATTGCTCTTCTCTCCCCAACATCTCCCATATAATAATTATGATTTCTGCAGGCAAACTGAAGTCTTTTCTAATGTAAAATTCCATAAAATACATCCATAACAGAGGCTGTGTGGAGACACTAAGAAACCTACTGATTTCCTTGCTAAAACCTAAGAAGTCCTCTCTATTTAAAAATTGAGGATCATTTCTTCAATCACTCATTCGACAAATATTGCTGACCACTATCTCCAGTCACTCAGAAGTGTCCTCCTGGCCTTCCACCATTGCCTTCTCTGCCGGCACATTCTGCCTTCATCATTGCCTTTTCTGCCACATTATAGAATTCCCATCAACAACCAGAGGGCCTCTTTGGGAGAGCAATTGCAAACAGACACCCCATTGGCCCACAGATTTGTTTTGTTTCGCTCACTTAAATTTCTTTCAATCGAATCTGTTTCTAACATGCCGGACTTGGACCATTTCACATGAACAACAACAACAAAATCTGTGTTTTCAGGTTCCACTGAAAACCTGAAACCTCCAGAAATGCTGGGCACGTCTCCCTACGGCAGCAGTGGTTCTAGCCTCCCACTGATGGCCTCCACGAGGTAGATCCTGTGCTCTCTCATCTGCCTCAGTGGCTGGTGGTACCTCCCAAGAAACTGCCTTAGATATTTGAGTTTCATCCAGGAAACTTCTGCCTGCAAGGAAGAGGTAGGAAGCCTAGGGAAACCAGAGGTAATGAAGGAGCTGAAACAAGAAAGCAGGAGAAGTAAGTGACCAGGGAAAAATACTCCAGGGTCAAACTCTATTCATTATTGTATGAGGTTTATCACCTCCAACAAACACCAAGCAAGGGGATGACTTTTCTTCAAAGACCTTGTTTGGAGATCCAATAACTTCCATTTGGGACCATGGAAGGATCAATTCCATTATCTTACGATCAGACAAATCATTAGCAGCAGTGACAGCTTTCCCAAGACACATGATCCAGGCAAATTTGTGAGATAGGTCAAAGTGGTGAACAGAATAGGTCTAGTGGTGGACAGAACTCTCCAATTTCCTGGTGTTCACACTTTTGTGTAATCCCTTGCCCTTGAATTTGAGAGAAAGCTATGACTTGCTCCTAACAAAGAGAATGTGGCAAAGTGTTGGGACATCACTCCCATGATTGCCTTATAATATATAAGACTCAGTCTTAGCAAATTGGAGCTAAAGATACTCCTTGTGAACTTGATAAAGTAAACCATCACCCTGGAGAAAGCCATGTGGCAAGAAACCGTGGGTGACCTCTAGCACCTGAGAGTAGTCTCCAGACAAGCCCTAGAGTCACAAGGAAATAAATCCTGCCAACAATGTGAATAAATGAGGAAATGAATTCTTCCCCGCTTGAGCCTCCAGATGAGAACAGCCTCACTGATGCCTTGTTTCCAGGCTTGTGAGAGCATAAGCAGAGGATTCAGCTAAGTTGTTTCCTAATTCCTGACCCACAGCTGTTCCCAGATTTATGAAGTGAGATAATAAATAAGTGTTATTACTACTAATTTGTGGAAATTTTATTAAACAGCATCAGAAAATGAATGCAGTGCCTTCTGCCTTTCGTTTACTCTCTCTGTGTGTGTCTCCTCTTGCATTTGTCCAATGTCTACATGAATTACTCATTTTCCCAGTAACCCCCATCCTCCTCCCTTACAATGTCACCGCACAATATATTCCTCAATACGCTTTATTGTTTGAAGTACTTGCCTCGACCTTTCCCCCTTTCCATTTAATCTCTACTTGCTTACACATTTACCAAAATGCACCTGTTCCCATTCCTTTGTGTATTCATTTTTATTGCTTCTATAATAAATTACCACAAATCCACTGGCTTAAAACAACATAATTTATTATCGTAGAGTTCTGTAGATAAGAAATACAAAATGGATCTCATTGGGCTAAAACCAAGGTTTGGGGAGGGCTATATTCCTTTCCAGAAGCTTTCGGGGGAGAATCCACTGCCTTGCCTTTTCTAGCTTCCATTGGGCACCCATCTTCCTTGGCTTATGACCCCATTCCTCTAGCATTATTGGGTCCTCCTCACATCCCTATCTCTTTTCTGCCTCCCTCTTCCAATTATAAGGGCTGTTGTGATTACATCAAGCCCACTTGGGAAAGGCAAGGTAATCTCTTTATCTCAAAGTCAGCTGATGAGCCATCATAATTCCATCTGAAACCTTCTCCCCTTTGTCATGTGCCATGTGACATGTGGGGATTAGGATGTGCACATTATTGGGAGGGGGCTATTTTTCTGCCCACCACACTTTGTGAAAGCTGTAAGTTTACAAGACAATCTGCAGGACTCATTGAAGCCCAGGTGCTAATAATTGATAATGGGTTCATCTTTCTGGGGGAATTTAGACCCTGTGGAGACCTCTCCAAAATACACAGAAGTTTCATATCTAAGGACTGCTTCCTAAATGGGGGAATCTTCTGGCACTGGGGCAAGTCTGTGAGAGATATATTTTAAACAAGGGGGCATTTAACGGTTCACAAATCACATCTGAAAAATGACTGCTTGCTCTGCCTTCTTATAAAAATATTTCACATTTAAGTCTTCATGATCCATCCCAGCAGTAATGTACTGTCATAGTCTAAAGAGGTTAGTGGCAGGCTCCAGTCATGATGTAGTTAGAGGAGAAACCAGGGACGCTCCCCACAGAGTTGGCACAGTGATTGCCCTGCCCTCGGGAGGGGGCAAACGCCATGAAACATTCAGCTGTTGTGACACCCAAGCGGCAGTCAAATTCAGAGGCTTGATTTTGTGACTCCTCGGCGTGTATAAATTATCTCGATGGGAGTTCCAAATTTTCCAATAAATCTCCAAACGAAATTAATTTTCAGGGCTCTCATTAGCTTTAATTGTATTGTTACTATTACTGTATATGCTCCTTTTGTGAGGTTGATGAGGACAGACTTGTAGAGAAACAAACCAACAGGCAAATGAGGGACATGATAGATCCAAAATATTTGGAAATTAATTGTCTATGTGCCTTTTTCTTTCTATTTCCACAGTGGAAAAGAGGGCAATTGTCAATTATAAATGATGGTGGCAAATACACAGATTTTGAGACGGGGCCAAGAACCATAGATTCTGATTTATTTCTCTTCAGAATTCTGTTTCTTCCCCACAGACACACAGTCAAGAAACACACACACACACACACACACACACACATAATCTGTGTTTGCCTGGTCTTCTAATTCATAGTTCTGAGAACTGTCCTGCAAGTCGCTGTTTCAACTCTCCCATTTTTTTTTTTTTTTTTAAATCTGGCCACGGTTGTCAAGAGGAAATTAATCTTTTGCAGCCAAATGAAATTTGGGCTTCCCAGCACTAGCCACTAATGAAAAATGCATTAATGGCAAGCATCAGAAAAACCCCTGGCTCTCAGTACCAGAGGGTACATTTAAATAATTCTATGAATATAGATCAATAAAACTAATTTACTTATAGCCTTTGTGTGCTGTATTCAAATCGGAATAAAAGTCATTTGTATTACAATGTTTTGTATTAATTTGAGGTATCTATTGTTTTACATATTAAATTAATCTTGGCCTTCCGACAGAACTTCATAGATGATATTAAAATACGAGGCCTGGGATTTGATGTTAGTAATGGTGTGATTTCATAATTCAGCCTGGTTTGCCTGGATGTCATTTGAAAGGCTGGAGAGGTCCCAGAGGGCCAGCTCTGAGAAGCCGGGGTTAAGCTGGGGAGAGAGCAGAGGACTTTAATATTCAACCATGCAGCACATCCACAGCGGTGCCCAAAGGCCCCCTGGGAGTTTGGGGGTTTGGACCGGGAGCCTGCAGAGTAGGGATGTGGGAACAGCGCTCATAAGCACCTGAGTGTTCAGAGCAGGAATGGATGACTACAGGATGCGAATATCTTGACTCAAGGGCGGAGACCACGGCATTCCTTCCTGTTTCAGTGGAGATCATTATTTTTATCACCACTGAGTATTTACTCAGTGCCTTTTCTTTACTAGGTGCATAGACACAGACAGTAAAAGACCTAACGTGAGATTGTAGGAGCTTCACGTTGGCACTGGCCAATCACTAGGCAAGTGTGCTTTAATGTGGTAAGTAATGCACCAGGAATAAGTACCGAAGGCCCAACACCCCCTTAATACTCCTCAGCAGCCCACTGTTTTCTGGCCTTACCTGTGCGTGTTTTGTTGGTGGTGGTTTTTTGTTTGTTTTGTCTTTTAAGTAGGCTTCATGCCCAGTGTGGAGCCCAACGCAGAGCTTGCGCTCACCATCCGGAGATCAAGACCTGAACTGAGATTAAGAGTCAGATGCTTAACCAACTAACCCACCCTGGGAGACTCCCTTGGATTTATTTGGCCATGGGATCCTTTAAACACACACACACACACACACACACACACACACACAGAGCTCTTGGATGTAAAACAAAGACATAGTTAACCAAGAGGTGGCAATGAAGAGTAAACATTCAACCCAGCCCTATCCTCTGCAAGAATAACAAAGCAAAATCTCCTCACCCTCTCTGACCCCAGCGGCATCATCTCCCCAGAAGTCTCCTTGTGCTACACCTTGTGAGTCTTTTTGGTCTTCGAGCCAGATCCTGCCTGGCCCTCTTTGAATGGTAGCTGTAGCCAGGAGATCGATGTGAACAAACGAGTTTCCGTGGTAGCTCTGAGGTTTTCGATACTTGGCAGTTACTTGCTTGAAATAGTGCAGGGATGATCATTAATCGGCTAGTGCAGAAGAAATTTGCTTCTTTTTTCCCACCGTTCTAGGATTCTGGGACAGCGGGGAAGATGAGAGGCTGGCACCTCCATGCCCTCCTTACCTCCGAATCCCTGGGACAAGCCAAGGCTGTCTAGAGAACTGAATTAGAAGAGGTGAGAGCAAGTGTCTACGCTCTCTCTTCGGAATGGTATGGGAAACCACACCCCGGTTTCTCCGAGCCCCAGTTTGCTTTTCTGTAATGTGAGGAAATTAGTGATTGCCAAGCTTACCCCACACAATTATCGAGAGGACTAAAATTAGAAATGAGATAATGTGTGTTCAAGAGACTTGTTTTATGTCCTAGCACGTGGTCTCGTCCTAGAGAATGTTTCACGTGCATTTGAGAAAAATGTATGTTCGGCCTTTGTTGGTTGGAGGGTTCTGTGAATGTCTGATGGTTCTAATAGGTTTCTAGTTTTGTTCGAGTCTTCTATTTTCTTATCGATGTTACGTGTATTTCCATCTGTTATTGAAAGTGAGGTCTCCAACTATTAGTGAAGTCCCTAATTGTTACTGTTAAAATGATCTCTTTCTCCTTTGGATTCTGTCAATTTTTGCTTTATGTATTTTGGGGCTCTGTTGTTAGGTGTGTGTATGCTTATAATAGTTACAACTCCCTAACAGATTGGCCCTTTTATCATCATGAATTGTCTCTCTTTATCTTTAGTAACCTTTTTGTTTCAAAGCCTATTTTGTCTGATTTTAGTATTGTCACCCAAGCCCTCATGTATAATCGGACATATTTTCCCATTGTCTTATTCCAAGTCTGTTTGTATCTTCGAATGTAGAGTATGTTTCCCGTGGACAGCCCAGATCTGGATCTTGTGTTTTTTTATGCAGTCTGATAATCTTATCTTTTGGTTGGATTGGTTAAGCCATTCACATGTAATGTAATAGATACAGTTGTATGTAAGTCCGTCAAGTGACTTACTGGTTTCTACAAATCTCATGTTTTTGTTTTTGTTTTTTTGGTTTTTTTTTGTCTCTGATGTTCTCCCTTTACTTCTTTATTTTGCATTAATTAAGTATTTTCTGGTAGAACATCCTTTATACATTTCTTTAATGATTTTTTAAACCATTTTTTATGTCATACTATATACTTTCTTATAAACAGCATTTACCTGGGTCTGGTGGGTATTGTTTTGTTTTTTTTTTTAATCCATTCTGACAATCTCTTTTAATCGCAGCCATTCACATTTGGTGTAATTAGGAATACAATTGGTTTTCTTTTTCTAATTTCTAGTTTTCAGTTAGTTTTCTATTTTTAAAATCAGTTATTTCTTCCTCTTTTCCTCTGTTCCTATGTTCTTTGAAAAAATTGGGTATATTGTAGGAAATTTTCTCTCCAGTATTGGCTTATTAGCTACACCTCTTTTATTTTTTATTGTGGTTGCTCTAGGGTTTATAATACATATCTGTAGCTTATCAAATTACTTTCAAGTTATATTATGCCACTTTGCATATAGTGTAAGAAGCTTACAATAGAATATTTTAATTTAGCCTCTTCCAACTCTTACTTTTATAGATTTTACCCTGATGTAAATTATAAACCTCCAAATTCATTGTTATTATTTTTAGTTTACATAGTCAATTATCTTTTGCAGTGATTAAGATGAGTTGAAAATGCCTTCTATATTTATTCACATGTTAACATATGCAGCGCTATTTATTTCTTTGTATAGCTGTAAATTGCATCTGGCATTATTTTCTTTCTGCTGAAGGAAATTCTTTTAACCTTCCTTGAGGTACAGATTCATTGAGGGTGGATTCTCTTATCTTTTGTGTCTCTTACAATGTCTTCACTTTTTCTTTTTTTAATTTTAATTTTTTTAATTTAAATTTTAGTTAGTCAATATACAGTGCAATATTGACTTCAGGAGTAGAATTCTGGGAGTCATTGCTTACATACAACACCCTGTGCTCATCGCCAAGTGCCCTCCTTAGTACCCATCCCCCATCTAGCCCATCCCCCACCCACCTCCCTCCATCAACCCTCACTTTGTTCTCTGTATTGAAGAGTCTCTTGTGGCCGGTTTCCCTTTCTTCTTCCCTCCCCCCCCCCTTCCCATATTCATTTTTTATATCTTTGTTGAAAGATACTTTTACTCAGTATAGAATTTGAAACTGACTTTTTTAATCTTACAAGTCCTTAAAAATTGAACCTCCTTTCCTTCTGCCTTGCGTTATTTCTAACAAAAAGCTAGCTATCATTCTCATCACTGTTACTCTGCTCCACTTTGGATATATGTATCTTTTTTCCTCTGGCTGCTTTCAATATTATTTTAACATTTAAATCATTTTATTTTTCTCTTTATCCTGGGTTTTTAACCCTTAGTCATTTCGTGTGAATTTTTAAAAGTTAATACTGCATGAGTTTCATCAACGTTTTAGATATGTGGGTTTATAATTTTCATCAAATTGGTAAAAGTCCCCCCTCTCTTCCGCTTTTAGGAATCCACTTATACCTATTTGAGATTATTTGATATTGTCACACAATTACTAGGCCCTGTTCTTTATTTCTGTTTGGTCTCTTTCTCTCTGGGCTTCATTTTCATCAGTTTCTTTTACTATGCATTTACCTCCACTAACATGTCCTTTTGCAATGCCTCCTATGGTGTTAATCCATTAAATTGAATTTATTTTTAATTGCAATATTGTATTTTTTATCTCTAGGATTTTCATTTGGGTCTTTCTTATAGATTTCCATTTTCTCCCTATCATGTTTAATTCACCTTCTTTAACAGGCGATGAGGTATATTTATGATACCTGTTTTAATATCTTACTGCTACTTCCGTTCTCTCTCTGTTTTCTGAATGTTTCTATTGATGTTGTCCTGCTTATATGCGTGCCTACGCGTTCTTGCTTGGATGTCAGGCATCGTGAATTTTATGTTGTTAGTGCTGGATTTTGTTGTTGTTGTCGTTCCTTTAAATAGTTTTAGACTTTGCCCTGGAAGGCAGTTAAGTTACTTATTATTAGTTTGATCCTTTTGAGTCTCACTTTTATACTTTGTTAAGGCAGGCCAAGGGCATTCTTTAGAGCTAATTTATTCCCACTAACAAGGCAATACCTTTGTGAGTACTCTGCCAAATGATCCATGTTTTATGAGGTCTTTCCACTCTGGCTCTTAAAAATACAAACTATTCCCTACTCTCTGGGAGCTCTAGGAATTGTTCAGCATACTACTTGCCCATGGTTCTTTGCCTGTATGCAAATAGTTTATTTTTTTTCTCATGTGTCCACAGACTACTACACAATCGATGACTCAGAGAGACCCCCCCCCCTGCAGATTTCCAGAGCTCTCCCTGTAAAATTCTTTCTTCTCTGATACTCTATTCCAAATATTCTAGCTACCTGAGCTTCCCCTCAAGACTACTGGGTTCTATTTGCATTCTTCTACTCTATTCTGTGTCCTAGAAACTCCAAGTAACAAGGTGGGGGTAGCATAGAGATTCACTTGTTTGTTTCACGTTCACCGGAGATCACAGTCCTGCATTGTTTGTTGGCTAATGACTAAAAATGTGCTTCATATATGTTTTTCTAATTTTCTGCCTTTTTAAGCTGGAGAGGTAAATATGTTCTCTATCACTACATCTTGGCTGGATGTGAAATTCCGTATTTTTATTTCGGATAGCTACGTTAGGCAAAGTAATTCACCTCTATGAGCCTTGGTTTCCTCTTTTATAAATTGGGAATGATAATATGTATTCCACAGGATTATTGTAAAATAGCATATAACTGTGAGATGAATAATCATTTATTTCTCTTTCTTTTGATAATCAAGAGATAAAGTACTCCTCTTTACTTATCCAAATCACTTCCCATCCTGGCAAGAGTCAATTAAAGCATTTTTTTTTTCTTCCTTAACAACGTCCCTGCCAAGTCTAGCCTAAAGGGATCTCTTCTTTCTCTTAAATATTTCAGCAATTATTGTCTGTACAATTTGTTCAGTAATTAATCATAGATGCCCTTTAATAACATTGCTTCTGTTGCCTAGAAATGCTATTTAAATCCTTTATTGTTGAATATTACCTAACGTTTGTAAGTATCTCTACCCAACAAGACAGAAGCTTCCATGAGGACAGGTGACTCATCATAAATGTATTAATATTCCCTAAAGGTCCTGAATCAGTGCCTAGCACATAGTGGAAGTAAAATTATTAATTTAATTTCAATAATATGTCATCAAAGTACCTGTTTACTCCCTAATTTCCCCCTCTTCCTTTTAACTTTTCTCTACATCATCCTTAAGGACTTAAAATTTTATCCTGAAAAAAGCATCGTGTTAGTAGTGAGAAATTTACACACAGTTCATGGGAAAGACTCACCCTCCTCCGCTCTTCAAATTACTCTAACTGATTAGCTTCTGATCTTTTCTCTTTGAGCCTTGTTCTTTAGCATTCTTCAGAGAAAATAATGGATAAGATGAGGACCATAGAACCCAGGAGAAAAATATGTGAGGACACATATGCCACTTAGAAAACCTGCAGGCCCTCGTGACTGAAGAGTCACGTCCATCTTGACCTTGTACATTGCGTGCAGCATGGGGTCTGGCATCTCCGTCCATACAATATGAGACTCCTTGAGCAAGAGGTCAAAACATCACGGAGATAAATCCCTATGTTCATGATTTCTTGGTTATGGTCAAAGCTAAATCATATGCTCAGGGTGAGTTGTAGGATTTATTGCACCACCCTCCGTTAATATTAAAGAGAGATTTTTTCCCCCCAATAAAACCATTGTTGCCCCATCAGCTTGAAATCCTAATGATAGGCCAAACACATCAGAAGTCATCTACAACACTCTTCGGAGGAGCAGTCGGTATCTGATTTTGCTTTCTTTACCCTATGACCATGCATCATTTTCCCTTGAACTCGAAATTTCCAAGGAGAAATGACATTTTAATGAATAATGGTGTGGATTTGGAAACCTATTTCATCTCAGTGACTTCCTCGGAAATTGGATGTTTGCTAGTCACGTGATGGCTGGTATGACTGAAAACCCCTGCAAACCTGCTCAAATCTGAAACTACTCCTGCACTTTTATGGCCCTGGCACAAAATCCCGGTACATATGATTATAATCTGATTATGATTATATAAGAGATCAATGGAACCAGAGTCCTTCATCCTAAACTTTTAAGGCCGGTCCCGGTCTTTTCCTTTGAGGTAAATAAAAATGAGAGAGACCTTCTTTCCCATAGTCTGGAAACTGAGGCATTATGCGGGAAAGAACTTTGAGTGCCTTGGATCATCAGCAGAATGAGAATGAAATCAGGAAATGTTTATTCCAATCATTGTCTCACCAGATTCATATCCTTTCACGAAGGGAAACTGGGAAGCACACCGAATATCTAATTTCACCTGGTCTGTCAAGAATGTCCCTTTCTTCTGTCTCAGACACTCAGGATTGCATGTCCTTTCCCCTTCTCTTCTAGGACTTACTATCTAAATCAGGGAAAGTGTTTAAATATAATCAATTAACTACTCGGCTTTTCTCCTTACCCCTTCCTTAGCATGGACAGAGACTTCGCCAAAAGACTTGAGTCTAGAATGGGGTACTTTTTTTTAGTTCATTTATTTATTTTGAGACACAGAAAGAGCTGGGGACTGGCAGAGAGAAAGAGTCCAAGTAGGCTCCACATAGTCTGCAAGGATCCCACCGTGGGGCTCGAACCCATGACCAGTGAGATCGTGACCTGAGCTGAAATCAAGAGTTGGACGCTTCACCACCTGAGCCACCCAGGGCCCCCGGAATGGGGTACCTTTCACATTACAAACAGAAATTTAGGGTCGCAGGGGCTTTCTCAGAGTTTATGACCCTCAGTCACGACAGCCACTGCCCACACCAGTGTCTCCGAAGGGTGGCCCAGCGGGGGTGCGTCGTGAGCATCAGCCTCCGGGGCTCTCTTCCAGGAGGCACAGGAAAACCAAGCAGAAATGGTTCATTTCACACCAACACGGCCAGGAGGGAGGCTGCTGTTTCACACTTTTCACTCCAAGTAGCAGTACTTATCGTGAAGCCTCTCCTGGTGTCCTCCTCCGGGTCTTTGTTTGCTCGATGGTTCCTTTGTCCTCTCCTTGACCTGTTCTTGGGGGGGGGGGGGCGGGTAGAGGCCCACAGACCAGGCTAGCTGCTTCCCGTGTGAGTTCACGTGCTTCACGTGGGAAAAAGGAGCAGGCAGAGCGCTGTCTGGTTGCATCGTCCCCAACTTGCGTTTTTCACTCCCCGTGAATCCCTAGCTCCCCTTGGCTTCCCGAGACTAAGCCCCGCTTTCCTTGCATGGTCAGTGCCGGATCCAGCCTCCCTTTTTCCCGGGCCCTTCGGCTCCCCACTAACACACCGAGCCCCTCATGTTTCAGGAAGTTTGCGAGAACGGTCGGCGGGGTGAATTGTGCCTCCTGACAAGTATGCAAAGCATGCCGTGATATACTGGATCTGGAAGCCCCTATTATAGGAGATTTACTAGTCTGTTCTAAGGTTGCACTCCAGATTGAAATTGGCTGACAAGGTCTCTGCTCGGGTAGGATTTATTCCTCCATATTAAATTATTTTTTTAATTAGTTCAATGCCCTGGTCATTTCTAAACCAAAGGGATGTGGAATAAATAAGTTCCTGAAGTGAAAAGGAAACAGGCCATCCTCTGAGTCAGTTGCTCAGCCTACGCAAAAGTGTCTGCGGCCCCCAAGTCCTTAAGGGCTGCCACACACCAGCTTGAACACCGAGGAGCCACAGACAACCGAGTCCTTCGCAAACGAATTCCCATCGTCACCAGTCTCCTGGGTCTCTGCTTGCAGTTCAGCACTTTTTTTCTCTCTCTCTCTTTTAGGCAAGCAGGCAGGAAGGCAGGAAGGCAGACACTGGGCCTTTTCATTCTATCTGAAATCCTCGCCCCATCCCCGGTTCAGTGAGTGTACGAGCGTGGGAGAGGTCGGTGGAGGGTGTCCGTGCCTGGCAGATTGTGGGAAGGAGGCATTATTGCCTGCGCCCGTGCACACACAGACATACACAAACCCCAGATGGTAACTAGAAGAGGAAAAGGAGCCAACAACACCACGAGTTATTTTGGGAACAAAACTAGGAATCTGCATATGGCTAGATTTTTCATCCTCAGTGTTGCTCTTACATATGACAAGCCCGTTGGCGGAGGAGAAGCCAGTCCATTGATCAATTAAAATCAATTTCCCAGCGTCTGATGCTCTGGCGGTACAAAGAAGGAGGTGTGTGGGCCCTTTAAAAAAGACCACGCTGTTGCAAAGGCCCCAGAAGAGGTTCTCTCATTTTCCCCCAAACCCTCTTCTCAGTATAGACCCGCAAGGGCCAGGAGTGGCAGAAAATAACTAAAAGTCAAGTGAAATTGCTGGAATGTAGCGGTTTCTTTCAGGATCGGGTGGCTGATTGGCTGTGTTGATTATGGGGACATCGCGGGGGAGGAAAACTCGTGTGTTCGATCGGCAGTGTGACGAGCCTCACTAATACGCTGTGCCCACCAGCCTCACCCTGAACCGCACCGGCCAAAAGATTCACAACCTCATGCATGCTGTTTGGTGCAGGCCGTGGGCAGAGTGTAAACAGCACAACACGCAAATCTTTTCCTACTTCTTTCACCACTGCGCAACTCCAAACACCGTACTAAGTAGTAATTTATTAATATCTTTACACACAATATTATCATTATCCCTGAATGAAATATATAAGAAGACGACCACTTATCTCTCCTTCTCCCATTCCATTTTCCCAATCCATCAGCAAACATCTCTTCAGGGTCACTTTGGGCGGACGGCTGTGAGCTTCAGAAGTAATCTGACTTTTCAATGGCATTATCTGTCTGCATTGCCATGGCAAAACTTTTCTTTTTTTGTCTCCATACTGTTGTTTGAAAGATGTGCTGCTCCCATGACTTGGGAACAGGCTTTCAAACCAAGAAATAGTTTTTTTTTTTTTCTTCTCTTTAACAAGAGCTAGAATGCCACTGAAATAATGTGCCAAAATCTGTGCCAGGAACCAGGCATATAAAAGTGATGAAGACACAGTCACTGATCTCAGAAAGCTCACAGTCTAGAGATGAAGACAGGCACATAAATAATAATTACAAGGCAGCGTATTAAGTGGTTTACCAGATGCACACATCTGATGCTATAGGAGCACAAGGGAGAGAGTCATGAATCAGACTAGGGGGTACAGTAATGGGTCCTGACCAATTTCAGATCTTCAGAGTGAGGTTTAGCTCAGTGCCTGCATAATAAACTCTCATTGCCCTTATGCAAAACTTTGGGAAGGCATGGCGTGCACAAGGCTTTGCATATTGTTTATAACAATGTCACAGCATGCATCTCGTGTTTTATCCCACAGGCTTAGCTCCTTTCTTCTGAGAACAGCACCCGCTTTGGACACGCAAATCTTGATTCTCTGCTCTTCAAATGTGTGATTCTACTAAGTGTGGTCAGTCAGACCACTCTACTACCCGCACCCCAGTGTTCTTCAGGTTGAAACCATGGGAAGATAAGAAGTCCCTCTTGAGTGGAAGGACTTTAAATGCCAGCCTGGGATCTGCCAGTGGACACGTTTCCAACTTTTGGAGAAAGGTGATCTGAGAAAATGAAGTGGGGACGAAAAGAAACAAATGGGAAAGAAGGCAAGAGAGAGAAGCCAATGGAGTCCGCAGCCCAGGCTCTTGTTATCCCTGAGGATAATCTGTTTGATTATCAGAATTGTAATCTGTTTGATTACAGAACTGAAACGTTCACTTGTTACCTTAATTTAAATAGGTATTTGCCTTTTGTATCCAAGATAATTTAGATGACCAAGGGAGTCGACACTAGCATTTTTTCAGAGTCTGTTATAAAGACGAGGTATGGTATCAAACCACTGATCTACAAGAGAGATCTGTTTCTGCAGAAACAGTTTCTGGTGTTAGGTCTTATTTTCCAGAGTGTTCCAGGATTCCCAGCATGCTCCTACTCTAGGCTGTATTAAGCTACAGCAAGCCACAACTGAGTCCCGGGTTAAGAATCGTTTAGAATTCACGGGGCCCCCGGGTGACTTAGTAGGTTAAGCGTCTGACTCTTGGTTTCAGCTCAGGTCATGATCTCATGGTTCGTGGGTTCGAGCCCTGCTTCAGGCTCCATGCTGACAGTGTGGAGCCTGCTTGGGATTCTCTCTCTCTCTCTCTCTCTCTCTCTGTCCCTCTCCTGCTTACTCTCTATCCCTCTCTCCTTTAAAATAAATAAATAAATAAATAAATAAATAAATAAATAAATAAATATTTTTTAAAGAAAGGAATGGTTTAGAATTCAATAGGCATCAATGGGAATGCACTGTCTAATGAATTCTAAGCACACATTATCTTCTGAAATATGGGCTAGAGACTGAGTGGCAACACCCTACTCCAAGCGTGTAGTTCCCCGGTAGACATGGAACTTTCTTTTTAGTAATGACGTACACAGGCAACTGAGGCAACTGATTAGAATCAGGCTGGGAAACGGGGGTTGGTCCTGTTCACCAGATTCAAGCTGAACTTGCCCAGGGCTAAGCTCATCCTCCACTCTCCCCAACTGGCTCCTCTTCCAGTATTCTTCATCTCAGCTAGTGGTACCACTTTATCTCCAGTCACCCAGACTAAGAAATGAGGACTTCGTCATGGATGGGGTCTACGGATGCCATAGTCCGTGGATGGAGTCTTTCTTCCTCTACCCTGGTGTCCAACTACTCCACATCTCAGTTAATTTTACCCCTCGCGTATTGTTTCTTCCCATCTTTACTACCAATGCCTTGGTTCAGACATGCATTATATTTTACCAAGTCGAATTCAACATCCTTTTAACTGGTTTGCCTGCCTCCATTTTTTTTGTCCTTCTCTTCCTGATCTCTCACGCAGCTCTCAGCGTGATTTGTCTGAGATGCAGGTACGATCCTGTTATTTTCGTGTTGATAATTGCACAGGAGAGTCCCATCACCATGGGAACCCTAGTGGTGGGTTAGCCAGCTCTGTCTTAAGAGTGGTTGGTCCCTCGTTGCTCCTGAGTATCTTTCTACCTCCACACCTGCCACTCTCTGCCTCCAAGTTTCCACCCCAACTGCACTGATCTTCCTGCAGTCCCCCCTTCTCATGTTATCCTTTCTCCTCGAATACTCTTTGCTCAGGCTGGGGTTAAGCCATTTAGAGGCCCTATGCATAGAAAAAAAATTAGGGTATCTCATGTAAAATTCAGAATGTAGTAGTATTAAAATAGAAAGCATGTTAATGTTGTGCTGATTTCACTTTAAAGATTCACCCCCCCCCCCATTACACCAAATAGCCAAAGAAAGTGTTATAACATCTGGGGTGTATTATAGTCTGGGTCACAAGGTAGAGTAGGGACTCCTGATGGATTTCCAAACACTGAGTAGATGGGACCTCTGAAGCCACAGCTTGCATGCCTTGCCCTTTCTCTTGGTACTAGACCCACATTTCTTCCTCTGATAATAACTTTCAACTCACTCGGGAAAGGAAGGGAGAAGCAGCCTATGTGTGGAAGCTTCCTGATAATGCCATTGCCTGCCTAGAAGGCTAGCTTGATTTTTTTTTTCCTCCAAGCAATTACTTAAATGGTGTTTTGGCCTCTTTTTCTCTGAAGCAGGACATAACCTTTATTGACATTGTGGCTGCTGCCACATCTGTTACGCTGACAGAGAGAAGGAGCTGGCCCAATCCTTATGATGGATTTGGTGTTGTCAAACCTTCAGCACAATTTGTCATGGAGCAAAAGGATGCCTGTTGCTGGTGGAAGGTTCTCCAATCCCTAAAATACTGTGTGTTGGGGCGGGGGGGAGACTGTGCCCCCCCCCCATCATCAAAGTGCTCATGTCTCCCTCCTATGAAGTGAACCGGAGAGAGAGTCGCACTCTATTTCTGGAAGAGTATCTCTTTTGCTAGCTGTTGAGCATAGGAACCAGAAGCAGCTCACGATACATTGAGAAGACAACGTCCCCTGTACCTGCGTTGAAGCCCTATGAATCTGTCTCCCAGGGACCAACAAACACAAGAAGAAAATGAGGAAGAAAGAACCTGGGCGAGACCTCCCGAATTGAGGGAGCGATGGACGGAGATCCATGTCAGGCCATGAACGCTGTGTGCAAGGTTGGCATTGGATCAAGTTCACTGAGCGTGTTGTGTAGAATAATCTCTGTCTGTGTCCACAGTGAGGACATCTCTACTCCAGTACAGACCACTTTATGATTTAGCCATCTTAACCAGGCTCGGCATTCAGGGGAGAGCCTGTAGCTACGGACCATACTGAGCTGAGGTCCTCTGGAGGTAATAAAACACTGAGGAGAGATGCTATCTCCTGGATTTGGAGCATGTCATTCCCTTGAAAGTCAAGGAGACAGCTGATTTAAAGTTTCCAGCTAGGTCACAGAAAAGTCAGCGGCGGCTGCTTCCAGCTGAGTTCAGAGTTTGAATATTTATGGTGTCAATCTGAAATCCAGATAACCACCGCTAATATAAATCCATTAACTCCCCCTCCACAAGAAAAGCTTTTGGGCTGCTAATGCCTTGATTGCTGGGTTACTGCAGGACTGGAGTGTGGAGTCCTTGCTTCGGGGCTTTCTTTTTCTCTTTCTTTTCTGTCTCCAACTCTCTCTCCCTCCCTCCCTCTGCGCGTCTCTGTCTCCACACCCCCCCTCTCTAGTGACTGCGTAGAGTTGTGCCAAGCTGCTGTGAGCTGCTGTGAGGAAACTTCCCAGGAAAATTAGGCAGGGGCAGTAATGCTGGGAATGTCTGGCCTCTTCGGGATTTACTGCTGCAATGTTTTATTTTTGACAAGCCATGTGAGAAACCACCGTCCTGGATTATTCAGACTTTCTACCATTTACGTAAGCAGTGGACATTATCCAGGTCACCAGATAATTGCACTTGAAGTCCCTTGGCTTGTTTGTGGCTTCTGTAAATATCTTTTTTTTTTTTTTTTGCCCATCAGATAACAAAGGTGTCTTCTTTGTTCTCAACCATCCTAGAAGACAGGACGTGGGAGTGTTCAGTGATCTCATAAAAACATAGCATGACCTGTACATATTACGTGACCCTCTCACATACATGATCTTGGTGGAGTTTTACAACAGGTATGTGAGGTCGGGATTGTCATGCCTCCACTTTGGATTAGAGGGCTGCTGTTCCCCTGCCAGCTGAAGGTCACACAGCCACATTAGGGATCTGAAGTTCTTACCCAGAAGGCTGGCAACAGAACCCTTTGACACTGTTGATGGCTGAAGGTCGTCGCTCACAGAAGCTCCCCGAGTGACCTCACTGGGATATCTTGACAAAGACAAGTCAGGGACTGGAAAGAGCAAAGTCTTATAAGGAAACAAAACCTACAATGGCACGTCTCGGGTGGATGGCAAACCCCATGGAGCACACATTCTTTCGAGAGGTGCTTCTCCCGACACAGCCTTCTCTTTGAAAATGTTCTCGTGATCTTGGAGGGAGTTGGTAAAATTCCACAATTCCTCACCAACACCATTATAATGCATTGGCCCCGTGTTAGATACGGGAGTGTGGATGGCAACCAAGGGTCACCCTCACATCAGGAAAATTATAGCTACAGACAGAATAACACAAGCCTACTTGAAACTTCTAAATAATGAATAAATCACAAAAATGTCATAAGATCAAATGATGAAACACACTCACAAACATCATGACGTACGGCAGACAAAACTCCTTTAAAACACTGGTTCTCAAGGTTTAGCTTAGAAAAGCAGTTTTCAACACTCTGTGCATGGCAATCACACAATGGAATTTTTTTTTTTAGAAATACAGATTTCTGGGCTCCAACCTCAGACTTCATGATTGAACTCACTTCGGGTAAAGCCTGAGCAGCAGAACTTTGAAAAGTGTCCCAGATGATTTTAATGTGCACCCTGGATTGAGAATAATCAAGTTTAGAGATTCTGATCTAGTGGATTCAAGAACTCAAGCTCCTCAGACAAGAAAACTGACATACAAAAACATTAGCTCACTAACCAGGAGTCAGAGAGCTGGTTAGTGGCAACACCGGGATTTGAACCCAGGGTACCAGAGACTGGCTCTAAGTCATGACACCATGAGGTCTGGGGACCATCCATGTAGATATTTTAGTTTCAGATCCCGTTAAACAGCATGAGGGACTCTGTCTCTTGAATCTGTATATTTCCATTCAGGAGACATTTCTATTGACTGGGATGCAAAGGAATCAGTGAAAAGTCTTAGAATAGACTCCCCTTCATCTGGACTCAGTCTGAGTCTCAGGGAAGAGAATTTTCTAAAGTTTGGAATCTACTTAAGCAGTCCCAGTGTCGTCGTCGTCTTCTTCTTCTTCTTTTTTTTTTTTTTTTTTGTTTTTTTTGTTTTTTTTTTGTTTTAAATGAAAAGCAAACCTGTGAAGTTAAAGCAGATTTGTTTTCAGTGATATGTCTCTTCCTGCCCTTAAGGCCAGGAGACCTTTTAAAAGCTTATTCTAAATCTCAAATTGCTTCTCAAGCAGTTAGTATGTCTTACAAAGTAACATTTAGATGAGTCCAAGCCAAATAAATCACGAAAGTATCAATTGCATAACCTTCAGAAGAATGTCCCCTCCTTTCAGAATGGAAAAGCCTGGTCTCTGGAATTCGCTTTGTTTTGTGGGCCTTGTGTGTCTGAAATATTTTTCAAACCCTACATGGTTTTGTACTCCTCATTCACTGGTAACAGTTATGAATGACTATGAAATCTAAAACACCTTTTCATTTTTTTCCCCTAAAATAATGGCACTCAACGAAATACAGACCACTCTCACCTCTGCAATAGGAGGGTCAGAGCAAGAAGAAACAGGCTCAGACAGAATCAAAGCTTTTGACAATTGCCGAGGATGGCGTTACCGGCTGCGATGTGCCCAACATGGCGTCGGATACTGCGGGGTCGCCCGTAAGACACAGTTCCGACGTGATTTGTTGGTATAACTCACTTTGCACTTCTAGAAAGAGTTCCATTCCAGCCTCAGGGAACAATTCCAGCCTGAAGCAGGCTCACAAAAAGGCTACTGGACTTACGGCATAATCGCCAGTCTGCTCAGGCTTGCTACTTGCTAATTCAAGTTCAGTTCAGTTAAAAAAAAAAAAAAAATTAGTGGCATCTTCACTCCAAATCAGAGTCATAGTGCACTCCACCCCCAAATCTTTCCAGTTTCTCACCTCCAAGTAACGTGGCCAATTTGTCCCACTTTTGCCTATGGCTGTCCAGGATTTGGTACTGGAAGTGCTGTGTTCCCCTGGACTATTCAGGTTTTAGTACTAAAAAGTACTATGTCCCAGGAAACCCCTTAACACTGGACAACCCAGAATGGTGTGTTATCCTACCCTCAACACACTCCCAAATCTCATCTTACCTTTGAACTTCACCTTGCCAGTGAAGCTCATATGGTTCAGTAGGGCACTCAGACTCTAAGGAACCCATGGGGCATCTAGGGAAAGATATCTATAAAGCATTAGCCAGTGAACACAGGATTATCTCATCGTGTCCTCTATCGCTATCTTCGTATGTAAATTATGACTTCATTCCAGTCTCAAAACCGGTTCTTCTGGTGACAAGATTATTACTGGCAACACTACTACTAAGCCGGAATAAATGAGAATGACTCACCTTAGATCAACATGGTTCATCCTAATCGCTCCAATGGGCCATCTAGTGGCCAGGTCCAAATGCACTCAAAATCAGCTGGAGTAGACCCCATTTGGCTTTTGTGGTGGGTGAGGGGTGCTATACTCTCCTTTCTAAAGCAGCATTCTCGTGCAAAGGAAACACGGGTTGGGGGTTATACTGGGAGTCTTTCCTTGTCAAAAGGAATGGACGGCCATTTATGCTCTTTTGTGTCTCATAAATCACTTGCTTCCATACTTGAAAACCTGAAGTCAAAATGCTCAGCCAGAATTGAGAGATGGTCACTTTGCCTTTGGCAGCATGATACCAGAGTCATTTACAGAGCAGGTACCAACAGCCCTGCTGACCGTGTGTCATGTCATCCATCATGCGAAACTAAACCAACAAGGCGTGAAGAGATGGTTGTGGGAACTCTTGTCAAAGGGGTCAGACCACTTCATCAAGGAGGCAGGACAATATTGAGGAGAGCAGGCCAATGGGAAGGGCTGCTCAGGGCAGATTTTTAAGAACACCTCAGGAGGCAGAAGCTCACCTGTACTCTTGGACACCAAACTATGTCTGAGAAAGTACCCTTACTACTGAACATACACTAACTCATTTGTTTTTTTTTTTTTCTTTGTTGTCAACTATGGAAATGACCACCTTGTAAAGTTGAGGACAAGCGTTACTTTAGAATATTATTCAGATTTTATGAAAGATGCACCTCGTGACATGGACTTGCCCACGGAGCCAGTCCATGAATTTGTGGTCCCACCGCCTGCAACGTTTCGCGTCACATCCTCCAGGCATGCACGAGGAAACAGAAATGAAAGACACTGCTCATATAACTTTGGAGTTTTAGAGTTGGAGAGAACTTAAAACTTATCCAGTCCAATGGCTATACCCCCTAACTTTATAAAGGAAAAATTTAAGGGCCAGAAAGAAGCAATAAGCTAAAGTGATACAGTCAATTAGTGGTGGGGACAAAACCAGACCTATAGCCCTGTGGTCCTTTAGCCACAACATCTTTTGGTTCCAGTGAATCCAGTATGAATACATGAAAGCTCAAAATACAGATTCTCATAGGAAAATCAGTTTTTAAATTTCAGTTAACATGCACATGACTTTATATAGAATTCATGCCTGGCACATACTTAGGAGATGAAAAATTTACTTGTTAAATAAGATGATAAAATTGATATAGGGAGAGTAAAAAACTACCATGATCACCATATCCTACTCAGAAAGGCTAGTCTGTAAGCAAGAACAGCTACCATTGGTGGGAAACTCACTGTGTCCAGCACTGTTTGCAACGCTTTCACTTATTTAGTTATTACTACGACAAAGTTTGATTCCATCTTACAGGGGAGGAAATTGAATGATAAAAAGGTGAAGCAACATTCCAGCCTACAAGAGACTCATTTCAGACCTAAAGACATATGCAGACTGAAAATGAAAGGATGGAAAAGCATTTATAATGCAAATGGAAGTGAAAAGAAAGCCAAGGTAACAGTACTTATATCAGATAAAGTAGACTTTAAAACAGACTGTAACAAGAGACAAAGAAGGACACTATATACTCATAAAAGGAATGATCCAACAAGAAGATACAACAATTATAAATATTTAGACACCCAACATAGGAGCATCCAATAAAATAAAGCAGCTGTAGTAACAAACATAAAGGAAGTAATTGGTAGGAATAGTAGGGGACTTTAACACCCCACTTACATCTTACAATGGATAGATCATCCAAACAGAAAATCAATAAAGAAACAGCTTTGAATGACACATTGGACCAGATGGACCTAATAGATATATTCAGAACATTTGACCCTCGAGCAGCAGAATACACATTCTTTTCAGGTACACATGGATCATTCTCCAGAATAGATCACATGTCAAGCCACATAACAAGTCTCAACAATTTCAAAAAGATTGAAGTGACATCATGCATCTTTTCTGACCACAACACTTTGTAACTGGAAATCAACCACAAGAAAAAATCTGGATAGAACACCAATACATGGAGGTTAATTAACATGATACTAAACAATGAATGGGTCAACCAAAAAATCAAAGAGAAAATTGAAAAATACATGGAGACAAATGAAAATGAAAACACAATGGCCCAAAACCTTTGGGATGCAGCAAAAGATGTTCTAAGAGGGAAGTTTATAGCAATAAAGGCCTACCTCAAGAAGCAAGAAAAATTTCAAATACACAACCTAACCTTACACCTAAAGGAGCTACAGAAAGAAGAAAAGAAGAAGAAACAGAACCCAAAACCAGTAGAAGGAAGGAAGTAATCAATGTTAGAGAAGAAATAAATGGAATAGAAACAAAACAAAACAAAACAAATAACAAACAAAACCAATAAAACAGATCAATGAAACCAGGAGCTGGTTCTTTGAAAAGATCAACAAAACTGCTAAACCTTTAGCCAGATTCAAAAGACAGAGAGAGAGAGAAACAGAAGACAGCCAGAGTGAAGACTCAAATAAACAATAACAGTAATGAAAGAGGAGAAATAATAACTGACACCACAGAAAAACAAAGGATTATAAGAGAATATAATGAAAAATTATATGCCAACAAATCGGACAATGTAGAAGAAATGGATAAATTCCTAGAAACATATAACCTTCTAAAATTGAATCAGGAAGAAATACAAAATTTGAACAGACTAATTATCAAAAATTAAATTGAATCAATAACCAAAAACTCCCCCCAAAACAAATGTCCAGAACTAGATAGCTTCACACATTAATTCTACCAAATATTTACAGATGAGTTAATGACTATTATTCTCAAACTATTCCAAAAAATAAAAGAAGAAAAGCTTCCAAATTCATTCTATGAGGCCAGCATTACCCTGATTTCAAAATCAGATAAAGACAAAAAAAAAAAAGAGAGAGAGACCTACAGGCCAATATTTCCAATAAACATGGATGCAAAAATCCTCAACAAAATATTAACAAACTTAATCTAACAATACCTTTAAAAAATCGTTTCCCACAATCAAGTGGGACTCATTCTTGGAATGCAAGGGTGGTTCAATGTTAACAAATCACATCAACAAAAAAATAAAAATCACATGATCATATCAATAGATGCTGCAAAGCATTTGACAAAGTACAACATCCACTCATGATAAAACCATCAGCAAAGTAGGTTTACAGGGAATATACCTCAACATATGAAAGGCCATATGTGAAAAACCCATAGGTAACATCATACTCATGGAGAAAAACTAAGAGTTTTTCCCCGAAGGTCAAGAACAAGACACTCTCACCACTTTTATTCAACATAATACTGGAAGTCTTAGCCACAGCAATCAGATAAGAAAAATAAATAAAAGGCATCCAAATTGGTAAGGAAGAAGTCAAACTTTTACTATTTACAGGTGATATAATACTATATATAGAAAATCCTAAAGACTCCAACAAAAAATTACTAGAACTGATAAATGAATTCAGTGAGGTCACAGGATACAAAATAAATATATAGAAATTCATTACATTTCTACACACTAATAATGAAATAACAGAAAAAGAAATTAAAAACCAATCCAAATTACAATTGCACATACACAAAAATAAAATACCTGGGAAAAAGCTTAACCAAGGAGGTGAAAGACCTGTACTCTGAAAACCATAAAACACTGATAAAATAAATTAAAAACAACACAAACAAATGGAAAGATATTCCATGTTCATGGATTGGAAGAACAAATATTGTTAAAATGTCTGTACTACCCAAAGCAATCTACAGACTTTAATACAATTCTTATCAAAATAACAACAGCATTTTTTTTATAGAACTATAACAATCCTAAAATTTGTATGAAACCACAAAAGATCCCAAATAGTCAAAGCAATATTGGGGAAAAAAGAACCAAACTGAAGATATCACAATCCCAGATTTCAAGATATAGTACAAAGCTCTAGTAATCAAAATAATATGGTGCTGGCACAAAAATAGACACATAGATCAAGGGATCAGAAGACAGCCCAGAAATAAACCCATGATTATATAGTCAATTAATGTTTGATAAAAGGAGGCAAGATTATGCAATAGTAAAAAGACAGTCTCTTCAACAAATGGTGTTAGGAAAACTGGACAGCTACATGCAAAACAATGAAACTGGACCTCTTTCTTAAACCATACACAAGTAAACTGGACTAAGGACCTAAATATGTGAGACTTGAAACCATAGATATCTTAGAAGAGAGCAAAGTCAGGGGCACCTGGGTATCTCAGTTGGTTAAGCATCAGACTTCGGTTCAGATCATGCTCTCATGGTTCATGAGTTTCAGCTCCTCATCTGGCTCCATGCTGACAGCTCAGAGCATGGAGCCTGCTTCGGATTCTGTGTCTCCTCCTCTCTCTGCCCCTCCCTGTCCACACTCTGCCTCTCTCTCTCCCTCTCTCTCAAAAATAAATAAACATTTAAAAAATTAAAAAAAAAAAAAAAAAACAGAAGAAGAGAGCAAAGGCAGTAAATTATCTGGCATTGGCCATAATAGCATCTTTCTAGGTATGTCTCCTGAGGAAAGGGGAACAAAAACAAAAACAAACTATTGGGACTACAAAATAAAAAGTTTTAGGGCACCTGGGTGACTTAGTTGGTTAAGTGTCTGACTCTTGATTTCAACTCAAGTCATGATCTAATGGTTTGTAAGTTCAAGCCTCATGTCAGGCTCTGTGCTGACAGTGAGGAGTCTGCTCGGGATTCTCTCTCTTCCTCTCTCTCCATCCCTCCCCTATTCATGCTTTCTCTCTCACTAAACAAACAAACAAACAAACAAACAAACAAAGGTGGCTCAGTCAGTCAAGTGTCTGACTTTGGTTCAGGTCATGATTTCATCATACTTCATGGTTTCAAGCCCCACATTGGGCTCTGTGCTGACAGCTCAGAGCCTGGAGCCTGCTTCAGGATCTGGGTCTCCCTCTCTCTCTCTTCCCCTCCCATGCTGATTCTCTATCTCTGTCTCTCAAAAATAAATATAAATAAATAAATAAATAAATAAATAAATAAATAAATACAAAGTTTCTGCACAGCAAAGGAAACAAGAGTATACATACACATGATGTTTATTTGTTTACACAAGAAACATGTATTTATTGAGTAGATACTACTGAACACAGTTATGTAGGTACTGTTCCAAACATTGGTGCTTCAACAGAGAACAAGTCTGCTCTTCTGCAAGTTATGCTGTGGAAAAAGATACGGAATAAAAATGTTGATAGATAAATGCATAGATGAAATAATTACACATAGTGATAAATGCTATGAGGAAATAAAACAAAATATGAGTCCGAGAAGTGACAATTCCGGATAGGACAGTCAGAGGAAGTCTTTCGGAGGATTTTTCATTTGCACCCAGACCTGAATGAGAAGAAACCAGGCAGAACATCTGATGAACTAGAATTCAAAAAGAACAAAGTTCAGTGAGGAGATCTGAGGTAGGCCAACTAGGAGACATCAGTGAGGAACCAGAAAGCCAGTTTGGCTGGAGTTTAGGGAATGAACAGTGTACTGAGAACGAGGTTAGAGAAAAAAGAGGAGTTCTCTTTAATTTGACACGGAACAGTGTGAAAAGCGACACAGGGGAAAGGTATTTCTTTTTTTAATTTTTTTTCACATTCATTTATTTCTTGAGAGACAGAGAGAGACAGAATGAGCAGGGGAGGAGCAGAGAGAGAGGAAGACACAATACTCAAAGCAGGCTCCGGGTTCTGAGCTGTCTGCATAGAGCCGGATGCAGGACCCAAACTCAGGAGCCATGAGATAATGACCTGAACCTGAACCGAAGTCTGATGCTTAACCGACTGAGCCACCCAGGGTCCTTCTTTTTTTTTACTTACATGTATAAATAGTTTAATTTTTTTTTTTCTGAGTAGCATTCCACTGGTATTGATATATCACAATTTGTTTATCCCACCATACTTTTTCCAATTTTCTTTTTTTTTAATTGAAATTCCAATTAGTTGACATACAGTGTAACATTAGTTTCAGATATACAATACAGTGATTCGACACTTTCACACAGCATCTGGTGTTCATCCCAAGTGCATTCCTTAATCCCCAACACCTGTTTCACCCATCCCCCTACCTCCCCGCTTTCTGGTAATTATCATTTATTCTCTACGGTTAAGGGTCTGTTTCTTGATTTGCCTCTCCCTCTCTCTTTTTCCCCCCCGTGTTTGTTTCATTTCTTAAATTCCACACATGAGTGAAATCATATGGTATTTGCCTTTTTCTGACTGATGTATTTCATTTAACGTAATGTACTCTAGTTCCATCCATGTTGTTCCAAATGGCAAGACTTCATTCTTTTTTATAGTTGAGTAATATTCTTTTGTGTATATATATATATATATATATATATATATATATATATATATACCACATCTTCTTTATTCATTCATCAATTGATGGACATCTGGGCTCTTTCCATAATTTGGTCGTTGTCAATAATGCTGCTATAAACGTTGGGGTGCGTATATCACAAGGGAAAGGTATTTCGAATCATCACAAATCACATTGTACTTCTCATGTTGGTGTTGGTGTCTTGCCCCTGCTAAGGTACAACATTGCACCTGGCCATGAGGATAGTTTCAAGTTGCAGTACCCAGTGCATTATGGACAGCAATTATCTCCTCTTGCTACCCTTCCCTCAGCACCCAGAAAGACTCCTTAGACAGACCATGGGTTGGGGACAGGTGGAATGTTGAACATTCTCTCCTTAACAAATGCATTTTTCACCTACAGGGTTTGTTTCTATGCTTATTGTTAGTGTGCCTATATAAATAATCACCATCATTTAAGAAATTCTGTGACTTCTCCATCACTTCCTCATGTGTATGGGTCAGTGCCATTGTACTTAAGGTAATAGGTCAGCTTAAAGAGAGCTGGTTAAAATTATTATATGGGTTTGTTAAAGCATCAGGCAGAGAACAACCAGCTTGGAATGATGAAACTATGTTTACAAAATACAAATGCAACTCTGATATGGATTTAGTATGATCTACTGGAAAAAAATATATATATATTGTTCTCATATCATTTTTTTTTTTTAGTGTCTATTTAGTTTTGAGAGACAGAGAGAACACAAGTGGGGGAGGGGCAGAGAGAGAGGAGACACAGAATCCGAAGCAGGCTTCAGGCTCTGAGCTGTCAGCACAGAGCCCAACGCAGGGCTCAGACTCACAAACCTTGAGATCATGATCTGAGCCAAAGTAGGATGCTTAACCGACTGAGCCACCCAGGTGCCCCTGTTTTCATATCATTCTTAAAGTTGACTTTTCCAAAGAGCTAATCCTATCTAGTCTTATTTAACAGTGGAGGGTTTTTGAGAGATCAAATACATCTCTGACAGATGTCGAGGATCCAAACCAAAATTTTGTATCTAACCTTCCCTGCATGCAAAGTGCAGTGAAGAGAAGCTATTTCTTTGGGATTTCTTCAATGGAACGTGTCTTGCTTTTAGCAAAAGCCTTATATATTAGATTTCCAGAGCTTTTTCTCTAAATCAAAGGACAGAGAAACTGAAAGCTAAAGAGTCAGGAGCCACTAACCAATGAAGAGTCAGACAAGAAAAGGCCAGGGTGGAAACATTGTACTCAAGCCTTTGTTACCCTCTGTATTACTAATTATTTGTATGAACATGGACAAACCACTTGGGTTTCAAGGCTTTAATCCCTACAGTAAGGTTAGAAGAAATTGTCTGCCTGGAAGCAGATCATAATCTCCTGAGCCTGTTTCAGCTTTAGGAGTTAGGGATTTATGAAGCACCTCTAAAATGGCGGTGAGATCCTTCCAGAATGCTGCCAAGGAATCGTTCAATGGAGCAGAATACTTCGGTTGGTAACTGTCTGGGTGGTCTTTGAGAGAGTCACTTCACATGTCTGTGCTTCTGTTTTTTATTTTTCTGCGGAGAGGTTGTTCTAAATCAATGGTTTATTCCAGTTAAAACCTTTTTCATTCGAAAAAAATCTTGTACCAATCTCCCATACTTAAAATCTTAAAAGTAAAGCTTGTCTGGTGAAAGTGGGGTTTATAAACTTAAGGTTCCATGACTCCACTCTCCTAAACGGAGCTGCTAAATCCAAAGGATGATTCTGATTAAACAGTCTGTAATTCTACCATCATCAAACTGATCTGCATACAGTGTTAGATAGCCTTTCTTTACTATGTGACGCACCTGAAAAATGCTAATCTCCTGAAAAATTTTTTTTCACAAGGCAAAACATGGTGCCCTTCCCAAACCCAACTCAGAAACTTCCAACAAGCCATGTGCTAAATTCCAAGGCATTTTCCCCTTCACTTAGGGGGGGCCTTAAGGGCACTCAGACCTCTCCATGACCCAACTCTGTTCTATCTCAGGGAAGAAGGGTATCTCCCTCTCCTAGATAAACTTTTCCTCCCAGGATTTATGACCACCCACTCTCAGGCCTGCAGGTCAAGGTACAAATGAAAAGAAAGATTCCCTAGGGGAATTGCTAACAATTTAACGAGACAATCAGGATTTTGGCCCCGAGGTTAAATGCCTTTGAAGATTTCAAGTTGTTTCTCAGGGAAACTGCTTCTAGCTGCAGCTAGGACTATCATGACTGCAGCAACCTAAATTCAAATCTCACTGCTCCTAATGAATGACATAACAGCTCTTGGCAAGTCTTTTTCCCCTTCCTGGAGCCTGGGCTTTCCCACACTGGAAGGAGATTGGCTCCCTACGGGCTGCACTGACAGGCTCCAGAGATTAAGAAGATAACCATGAGTAAGTGCAAGTTCCTTACTAAAAGAGTATGACGGGAATATCAAGTTCTATCATGATTCACAGAGGAATTTGCCCCAAACAAAGGTTCTTGGGGGAATTGTTAAGGCTTAGCAGTGTGTACTGAAGGAGGGGTAAGGGCCAAGCCTTCTAGTTGATCTACAAGGGCCCAGTGTTACCAAGTCAACATTGCACAGAGCGAAGGGGCAGGGCAACCTTCCCTGAATTGATGACCGAGTTGTCCCTCTGATACTTACATGGTGAGCCTGGAATGTTAAGTGCTTTTTAATAGTTGCTAAGCGCATGAGAGCATTTACATCACGGTCCTTTTGTCTGTTACCAAGCCCCTAGTAAATAAGAATGGCATTGAAGTTAGTTAGATGGGGAAAACTATTGAACTCAAACTTCCCTTCTCCACCTAGGAGTTTGAGGACTAAACCACAAGAACAGTGATCCTTTGGTGGGGGAAAGAGAAGTTGAAAATGGATAGTTCATTTCCATGAGCCCTAGTTCCGCTGCTCATGCGCCTGGCTTTGTGGGAGCTGCCTTGCGGGGACCGGACTCCTCAAAACACTGAGAACTCCACAGCTCCTGGGACCCAGAGCTATTCTTAACAATTGACCATGGAGGTGGCCCCCAGTGAGGCTTCCTAATCACTCAATACTGAAGTCAGCTTTTGCCGGGGCGGGCGTGGGGAGAATTTGGCAAGAGAGACTCAGGCACACACTTACTAAGAATTGCATATTATGATAAATGATTCCTGTATCATGTAAATAAGCTTGCCTGACCAGACCTGTGTCATGTAGCTAAGTGAGCCAGACCCCTCGAGATGTTATCAGTTTTTCACATTCTCCCCAATCTTACGTCTCCTAGTATGACAGAATTGACATATTTGATAGAAACACTCCTTGGTTCCCTAACCAACATAATTGAGTCGACATTTTATTGCCGGCATTTTATTGGCTTAATCTCCTCCCCCACCCCACCCCATTCACTGTCCATGCACGAAACGCACAGTAGCAACAGATGCTCATAGCCCTGCATCTGAGGTACAGCAATATCTTAAAGGGTCTTTTGAATTTCTAAAGAAAGATGATCTTGTGTTAAGCTCATTCTTGGTTTTACATGTGTTTTATGGTCTATACAGGGTGAGCAATCTATGGCTCATTGGCCAAATCCGGCCTGCCATCTGTTTTTGTAAAAAATGTTTTATTCAAGTACGTCTATACCCATTCACTTATGTACTGTCTATGGCTGCTTTTGCGTTATAGTGGTAGAAAGTGAGTGGTGACAGAGACCATGTGAAATGCAGAGCCTAAAATATTGACTGTGTGGCCATTTCCTGTAAAGGTTTGCCAATCCCTGGCCTATATTAATTTGAAGTTTAGCATTCTTAACATGATCGTGTGATAAGCAACGGTGTGCCAAATCCTGCTCAGCTCATGAGGGCTGATCATATGTATCTCTTCTCACCTATGTATTCAGTGATGTCATGTTGGCAGCTGGAAATTAACCACGGCCAGATTATTTATCCCCCTTGAAACTATCAAGGATTACAGATCAGAACTTTTTTCTGCAAAAAAGCTGGTTCTTAAAACATTTACCAGCACGGGGGCACCGGGGTGGCTCAGTCGGTTGAGCGTCCGACTTCGGCTCAGGTCATGATCTCCCCGTTCCTGAGTTTGAGCCCCGCGTTGGGCTCTGTGCTGTCAGCTCAGAGCCTGGAGCTTGTTTCAGATTCTGTGTCTCCCTCTCTCTCTGCCCTTCCCCTGCTCGTGCTCGGTCTCTCTCTCTCTCTCAAAAATAAATAAATATTAAAAACAACAACAACAACAACATTTACCAGCCCATCACTGGTAATAGTTCTTCATTAGTAAGAATCCCTACTTATGCTAGATAATAGATGTGCTGACATTGGACAGAGATCACATTAGCAACATGAACCCAATCTATGATAAAGAACTTCACTAGATTCTAAACTATTTAATTTTGCTAATTATAAAACGAATTCAGTTTAATACAGAAATCTTATAAAACACAAAGAAAACCATGCCTTTAAGCTCACCACCATGCATACTAAGATAGAAATTTTGATGTCTTTCTCTCATTCAGACTGTATAATTATATTTAAAAGTATGAGAACATACTACTCATAACACTTGTACTACTGTTTCAGTAGAGTATATTTTCCTGTTGATAAATATTCTTCTGTACCACCATTTTGTTTATCTATCTGATATTCCATACCATAATTCAGTTAACTAAGTCTCTATTGTGGTATATTCAAAAGGCCATGAATGAAACCACTGTAAATATATATTTTACAATTCTGCAGATTTCTTTAGGATTCGATAGCCTTATTTCATTAAAGCCCAGGAGTTAAATTTGAAACTTACTTTTTTTTTTTCATTTATCAAAGCCTATCTCAAGTATTCATTCATTAACAAATTTAAAATGAGATTATTACATATCAGATACTTTTATAGAAGTTTTGAATAAAGTAATAAAAAATACTACATAAAAAATCATTTTTGTCATCTTAGAGCTTTCCTTTGTAAGTGGGGGTTATAAAAAGAAATTTGATTAATTCATAATTCAATTTTATCCAAAACAACACTAATTCATTGAGTACCTACTATATGCCACACATTCTTAAATTAAAGTATCATGTTTGGGCCCCGGGGTGGCTCAGTTGTTAAGTATTCACTCTTGATGTCAGCTCAGGTCATGATCTATTGGTTGGTAAGATTGAGCCCTGCATCGGGCTCTGGGCTGACAGAATGGGGCTTTCTAGAAATTCTCTCTCTCCTCTCTCTCTTTCAAAATGAATAAATAAACTTCCCCCCCCCCCGCCAAAAAAAAGAACTAAAGTATCATGTTTAATTGGACTGATATTAATAGCTAGCAGCAAAAAAAATCATCATGTATTATTTAGAAATCCTGGTTGCAGAGTAAATCCAGAGTAAACTGGCTTAAGCTAAAAGGAAAATTTATTCTAAGGAAAAGTGTGTTTTAAGGAAAACTCAATTATGGAAGTATAACTGGGCATTGAAGAAAATAATGCGACTAGGGGCTCCAACTCGGCCAGAATCCTCTCTCTTTCTCTTGTTCCTTTCCCTCCTTGGTCATTAGTTTCTTGCCCTTCACAAGCAAACTTCTATTTTCTTTTCCCACCAGTGGTAAACACAACCCCTGATAGATACATTTATATCTTGTATTTCGGCATTCGGGAAAGATTGAGACTGCCAACCCCAGTTCAAATACTGGTAGACAGAGTGTAGGATCCATATGCAGTCATGTGAAAGGAAAGGAGCGGATGGGAAGTCCCTAGAAGTGCCAAGCACAATGTGCATTCTTGCCTGTCCCCCTCCACAACCTCTGGTACTCTGCATGGCTTAGTTTGGCATCACTAATACCTATGCCATTCCCTTACCCCTATTATACTCAGGAGGAAGTTCCCAGTAGAATAGTAGCATCCACTCTTGCGTTGCCACTCACCTGTGGCAGGAGGGCAGAAGTAATACACAGTTTGATACAACGGAATGGTCTTACAGGCTTTGAGGTCAGAAGCTTTGGGTTCAAGTCCTATTCTACCACGTAGTGACCCAGCAACTGAAGCAAGTTACTTAACCTCTCTGGGTATACATTTCCTACTCTATCAATAAAGGAGGAGGTAAGTTTTCAATACAACCGTGTACGCTTCTACGAGACTCAATTTTCACATAGAAACAACTATAAGCTGGGGGGGTGGAGGAAGATATAAAATAATGATATGGAGATAGTGTTGAGTGAACAAAAGCCAACAGATTCTGAGGAGAAGACATTTTTAAGGAAGGGAGCTGTGTGGAGTGATTTTGCTATTTGTATAGGCTGTAGCCTGATGGCTTGCCAGAGTCAGTGCAGTTCTGGGCAGCTAGAACCCCAAAAGAAATCCAACAGTCTTTCTGAGCTAAAGAACCAGAGACCAGTGTTCAGGGCAAGCACTTGAAAGTGGGAGTACAATTCAAAACAAGAGAGACTCAGAGATGAAAACAACAACAACAACAATAACAACAACAACAATAACAACAACAACAACAAATTCTGTGTATGAGTTTTTCTCATATCTCTGGCTATTAACTAAACTATTTGTGCAGGAAACTGACTTGAAGCAGTTTAGTCAAAGGCTGAATTCAGATTGGAATAGCTATTCCAGACACAAAATTTGAATTTGAAGCCGACCAATTTCACTGACTGCTAAAGCGAAATCATTAACACTTTGAAGGACTATAACAGAAACTAGAGTCTAAACAACATACCATTCACAGGGCCTAGGGTAGAAGTCAAGTGACTCATCATACACAGGACTAGGAAAATGTGACCTAGTCCCAGGTAAAAGTGCAAATACCTACAACCAACTATGAGATCATGCATATAAGTCATGCCTAGGAAACAAGAATGGTTAAAGTAGCTATTGCAACTGTGCTCAATTGTATAAAGAAAAATACATTAACAATAACGTGTATGACAGAAAATTTCAGGAAAGAAATAGAAATTAAGAAAGAACTGGAAATTCAGGAAATTCCAGAATTAAAAAGTAGAATATCTAAGATAAAAAATTCACTGGATGGACCTTTAACCAAGATGAGAATTAAAGAAGAACAAGTTTGTTGAAATAAAGACAGAACAATAGAAATTATTAAATCTCAAGAAGAAAGTAGAGGATTATTGAAAAGAAGGGACAGAAGGGTCTTGTTAGAGTCCTGTGGGAAAATGTCAAAATGTTTAATATTTTTTTTACTTGTCATTCCAGAAAGAAAGGAGACAGAGAATGAGGTACAAAATATTTTAGGGAATACATGTAGAAAACTTACCATTTTGACGAAAGACATTATATTCCTAGATTCAAGATGCAATAAATCCCCAGAAAAATACATATAAAAAATCTTGCCTAATAACATTATAGTCAGACTGAATAAAGTCATTGATATGGAAAAAAGCCTGATTCCAGCCAAAGAAAAAGAACACATTTCACTTGGGAAGAATTAGGATTCGTATGATTTCTAACTTCTCATTAGAAACTATGAAAGCCAGAAGACAATGGAAGAGAGTGGAACAACATCTTTCATGTTGTGAAATTAAAAACAAAACAAACAAAATGTCCCCACAAAAACTGTTTCCCCAAAATTGTTTAGGCAGAAAAAATACTGGTTAAGAAAAGAAGAAGAAATAGACATTTTCAGATGATAGAAGGAATAATGGTTTTGAGCAGACCTGCTTTACGTGGAAAGCAAAAGGACATTCATTGGCCTGAAGATAAATGTTAGAAGCAAATGGAAAACTAAATATCTCTGCAAATACAAAAGACAACTTTTTTCTTGTAATTCTATTAGATTATTAGAAATATTAATTTTTTTCATGATTTTTCCTTAAACAACATTGCCATTGGGGATTATAAAATATGTAGATTTAATATCTGTGACAAATATAGAATTAGGAATTGGAGGGATAATAAATAGATGTCCATAGTTACAGATTCTACACTTTACACGAAATCATACAATATGAACTCTGATTACACAAAGAAAAGTAAAAGATGTATGTTGTAATGTCAACAGCAACCAGCAAAAGCAAATTATTAATAATGAAAACAGGATTAGTAAGACTTAATAAGATCATAATAGATAACAACCATAAATTTTGGATATATAATGAAAAAAGAAGCTATGCGCAATCACTGGAAAATGAACAGAAACAGGAAACTTCTTTTGGGGTGTCCATGCTCAGAGGAGGGTAGCTGTTTTGAGTCATGCATTTTTACTGCTTTTAGCATGAAGGAAAGTATTGTCAAAATGGCGCAGGTGCTGGAGGTACCTGTGGAAAATAATTGCCGGCCTTCTTGTCTGGGTAACTGAGTAACAAGTCTGGAAAACTGTAGCAATAGAAGTGGAGAGGGAGATCCTTCAAAGAAAAAGCAAAGAGGGATTTGTGAACTCTATCGGAACAATCTCTGGCTTATCCTTGAACAATACATGAATGGTGCATATGCAAAGAAATTCAGCTAAAGAGGGGCACCTGGCTGGCTCAGTTGGTTAAGCATCTGACTTCGGCTCAGGTCATGATCTCATGGTTTGTGAGTTCGAGCCCAACATCAGGGTCTGCACTAACAGTGCAGATGCCGCTTAGGATTCTCTTTTTCTCTCTCTCTCTCCGCCCCTCCCCAATTCTCTCTCTGTCTCTCAAAATAAATAAATAAATTTAAAAAAAAGAAACTCAGCTAAAGAGAGACTATTTTAATTGAAATTAAAACTATCAACTTAGCAAAGAAATGATGAGCTTGGCAGAGCAGATCAAAGTCACTCATCATCAGGGAAATACAAATCAAAACCACATTGAGATACCACCTCATATGGGTCAGAGTGGCTAATACTAACATCTCAGGAAACAACAGATGTTGGCAAGGATATGGAGAAACGGGACCTTCTTGCACTGTTGGTGGTACAAACTGGTACAGCTGCTCCAGAAATCAATGTGGAGGTCCTTCAAAAAATCAAAAATAGAACTACCCTATGACCCAGCAACAGCACTACTAGGAATTTATCCAAAGGATACAGGAGTGCTGATTCATAGGGGCACTTGTACCCCAATGTTTATAGCACCACTTTCAACAATAGCCAAATCAAGGAAAGAACAAAATGGCCATCAACTGATGAATGGATAAAGATGTGGTTTATATATACAATGGAATACCACTTGGCAATGAGAAAGAATGAAATCCTGCCATTTGCAACAACACGGATGGAACTTAAGGGTATTATGCTAAGTGAAATAAGTCAGAGAAAGACAGATATCATATGTTTTTGCTCATATGTGGAACTTGAAAAACTTAACAGAAGGCAATGGGAAAAGGGAAGGGGAAAAAATAGATTCAAACACAGAGGAAGTCAAACCCATAAGAGACTGGTAAATACAGAGAACAAACTGAAGATTGATGGTAGAGGGGAGAGGGGAAAATTGGTGATGGGCTTTAAGGAGGCCACTTGTTGGGATGAGCACTGGGTGTTGTATGTAAGCGATGAACCACGGGAATCTACCTCCAAAACCAAGAGCACACTGTATACACTGTATGTTAGCTAACTTGACAGTAAATTATATTTAAAAAAAAGAAAGAGGGGCGCCTGGGTGGCTCGGTCGGTTAAGCGTCCGACTTCGGCTCAGGTCACGATCTCACAGTCCGTGAGTTCGAGCCCCGCGTCGGGCTCTGTGCTGACAGCTCAGAGCCTGGAGCCTGTTTCAGATTCTGTGTCTCCCTCTCTCTCTGCCCCTCCCCTGTTCATGCTCTGTCTCTCTCTGTCTCAAAAATAAATAAACGTTAAAAAAAAAATTAAAAAAAAAAAAAGAAAGAAATTGAAACTATCATTTCAGAAACAGAGCTAGCAGTGCCTAACCAAAACATGTGCTTATCAAAGCAAAATAACCAACTCTCATTGGAGAAAAAACAAAACAAAACAAAACAGAATCTAGATTTTCAACAACTTCATATTCATAATACCCAGGATATAATCCAAAATTACCTTACATATGAAACTGAAACATATTTGCAAGAGAACAAATAACTCAGACTCACTCTAAGATGATCCAGATGTTGGAAATAGAGAAGATTTTCATAGTTTTTTAAAAATTTTTCATTGAGGTAAAAGGAAATAAGTTTATAATATATGAAAGAAAAAAATGTCAGCAGATAAATAGAAGCAATAAAATAGAACCAAATGAATATTCTAGATCTGAGAAATATACTATATACTATATACTATACACATGTATATTTTTTAAATCACTGAGTAGAAATGACAGGGGAAAGTTTCAGGTAATGTTAAGCTAGATCAATAGAAATTATCCAACATGAAGAACATTGAGAATAAATATACATTAAAAAATAGAACTTCAATGAACTGTTAGATACTATCATGTGGTCTAATATGTACAATGAGTCCTAGAAAGAGAGGAGAGATAGAATAGGACAAAAAATATATTTCAGAAAATAATGGCTAAGTATTTCCAAAATTTGATCCAAGACTAAAATTGACGACATCGAGATACGCAATGACTACCAAGCAAAATACACATGAAAAAGGTCACAAGTAGGCGCATCATAGTCAACCAATGAAAAACAAAGAAAAGAGAATCTTGAAAGCATCCAAAGAAAAATTAAACATTACACGAAGAGGAACAACAAATCAATGAATGGCTAACCTTAAATCGGAACTTATGTGGGCCAGGGGATAATGAAATAATGTTTTCAAAATGCTGGAAAAAAAATCAACTCAAAATTCTACATATAGCAAAAATATTCCTTGAAAAAAAAAAGAAGGAAAGACAAAGACATTTTAGAACCTGCACTACAAGAAATACTGAAGACATTCTTCAGACTGAAGAAAACTAATGATCCAAATAAGAAATATCAGATGCCTTACTGGTATTAATAGAACTTTACACCCCTACAACTACAGAGTGCATGTTCTTTTCAGTCCACATGATGCACACTAGACTGTATACTGCGCCATAAAAAAGTCTCTTTAATTTATAATTTTGAAATAATAGAGAATATTTTCTGACCACAGGGAAATTCATACGGATGTGAATAAAGAAAGATACCTGTAAAATCCCTGAACATTTGGATATTAAACAACACATTTGTAAGTAACTCATGGACACAAGAAGTAAAATGAAATATTATGCAAGTTTTCACCTGGATAATAATGCAAATGCAACGTGTCAAAGTACAAAAGCAAATGCACTGCTTATAAGGAAACTTTTGGAAAATAGGAACAAAATTGGAGGATAAATACTACCTGACTTCAAGATTTCTACAAAGCCAAAATAATCATGGTAGTGTGATATGGCATAAAGTTTGAAAAATAGAATTAATGGAGTAAAATAGCTGACCCAGAAATAGACTTATAGTCATGCGGCATATGATTTTTGATAATGCACCAGAACGATGGGGAAAGAAAAGTCTTTTCAACAAATGGTGGTGGAATAACAGAATATCTATATGAAAAAAAAAAAAAAAAAAGAATCTCACCATATACACAAAAATAAACACATTATAGACCTGAATATAAATGTTAAAATCTTAAAGCTTTTAAGCAAATCTTGGGTCTCAACAAAGGTTTGTTAAGCAGGTCACAGCAATCTAATTGATGAATTAGACTTCAAAGGTGAAAATTTTCTATCATCCAAAGACACCATTAAAGAAATGGAGCAGGCAAGAATATACTGGGGGGAAATATTTACAATATTTCTGACTAAGGTTTGTATTCAGAGTATATAAAAACTTACACTCACTTGAAAGGGTTTTTTAATGTTTACTTATTTATTTTGAGGGGGGGTGAACAGTGGAGGGGCAGAGAGAGAGGGGGAGAGAAAATCCCAAATAATCTCTATGCTCAGACTGGAGCCCAACGAGGGGCTTGATCCCATGACCTCGAGATCACAACCTGAACCGATATAAAGAGTCAGATGCTTAACCAGCTGAGCCATCCAGTCTCCTCTTCACGTGAAAGTCTTAAATAAAATTAAATACATACATACATACATACATACATACAATGGTAAGACCAATGTTAGCAAATAGCACCCTGAACTTCATACATTGTTGGTGGAGGTGTAAAATGGTTGAACTACTTTGAAAAAATTTCCAACGTTTTCTTATAAAACTGAAAATATGCTTATTTCAACCCAGCAATAATATTCCGAGGTATTTTCACAGCAAAAATGGAAGAATATGATGATAAAAACCTTGTAATGAATATTCACCACAGATTTATTTCTGATAGCTAAACAAGAGGAACAGCTTAGTTGCTGAAAAATAGGAGAATTGATAAGTAACTGAACTATTTTTTCAATGTTTATTTGTTTATTTATTTATTTATTTTTTGAGAGAGAGGACACAGCAGGAGCCCGGGGGTGGGGGTGGGGAGGGGAGGCAGAGAGAGAGGGAGACACAGAATCTAAAGCAGGCTCCAGGCTCTGAGCTGTCAGCACAGAACCTGATGCAAGGCTCGAACCTGCAAACTGTGAGATCACGGCCTGAGCTGAAGTCAGATGTTTAACCAACTGAGCCACCCAGGTGCCCCGATAAATAGTTGAACTATTAATACAATATGACTCAGCAATAAAAGTAAAGAAGTTCTGATAGGCACAATTGTATTAGTTTTCTCTTGGTCCCATAAAAATGACCACAAATTTAGCAGCTTAAAGCAATACAAACTTATGCTCATATAGTTCTTTAGCTCAGAGTTTCAGAAAGGGCTTTACTAAACTAAAATCCAGGTGTCAGCAGGGACTGTGTTTCTTTTGAGGGGCTCTAGGGAAGAATCCCTTTTCTTAATCACTCAATTAGTTGGCAGAATTCATTTCCTTGCAGTTGTCGGACTGAGGTCCCAGTCTTCTTGCTGGCTACGAGCTGAGGGTCTTTGGCAGTTTCTAGGGGCCACCCATATAACTTGGCTTATGTTCCCTATATGATTTGCTAGGGCTGCTGTTTAAAAATACCACAAGTAGATGGCTTTAAAACAACAGAAATTTATCGCCTCGCTGCTCTGGAGACCAGAAGTCCGATATCAGGGTGTCGTCAGGGCTGTGCTTCCTCTGAAGGCACAGGAAGAACTTCCAGCTTCTAGTAGCTTCTTGGCTTGTACCAGCACAACTCCAATCTTCATATGACTTCTCCCCGTGTGCATGTCTGTCTCCTCACATGACTTTAGTCGTGACACCAGTCATGACAAACCGACTCCATCGTGACTTCATCTGAACTAATTACATCTGCAACGGCCCAATTTCCAAATACGGTCATTTTCTAAGGTACTGGAGTTAGGATTTCAACAGAGGGAGTTGTGAGGGACACGATTCAACTCATAACAGACCTCGTCCTCCATCTTCAAAGTCAGCAAACGTTGGGGCACCTGGGTGGCTCAGTTGGGTAAGTGTCCGACTCTGGCTCAGGTCATGATCTCACGGTCTGTGAGTTCGAGCCCTGCGTCGGGCTCTGTGCTGACAGCTCGGAGACTGGAGCCTGGAGCCTGCTGCGGATTCTGTGTCTCCCTCTCTCTCTGCCCCTGCCCCACTCGTGCTCTCTCTCTCTCTCTCTCCTTCTCCCTCTCTCTCTCAAAAATAAACATTAAAAAAATTTTTTTAATAAAATAAGATATGAAATGAAGTGAAATGAAATAAAAAAAACAAAGTCAGTAAATGTGGGTCAATCTCCTCTCATGTTTCAAGTTTCTCCTGCCTCGTCTTCCATTTTATCTCCCTAACTCTTTTGCTTCTCTTCGTCTTCTGCTTTTAAGGGCCCATCTGATTACATTGGACGTGCCTACGTTATTCAGGATTATTTGCCTATAGGGGTAATTAAAGTCCTTAATTCCACTTGTAAATCTTTCATTATATAACATAGCATATTCACCGTCCATTAGAGGATGGGCATCTTTGGGAGGCCATGATTTTACCTATCATACCAGTATTCACTGTAATATTGCTTTCAAACTTGTTTGTAATATGTTGAAAAAAAAAAGAGGAGTAAAATAATATCTACCTTATCTAACAATAGGCTTGTGGTGAGGTTCAAGTGAAATAAGTAAACAGTGATACCAAGTGGTATTTAAAATGAAATCTAGGGGTGCATGGGTGGCTCATTCGGTTTAGTATCTGACTCTTGATTTCAGCTCAGGTCATGATCTCGCGGTTCGTGGATTGGAGCCCTGTGTCAGGCTTTGCACTGACAGCTCAGAGCCTGCTTGAGATTCTCTCCCTCCCTCTCTCTCTCTGCTTCCCCACTCTCTCTCTCTGTCTCTCAAAATAAATAAACTTTAAAAGAGGTTTTAAGAAATAAAATGAAATGTAAATAAAATTAAATGAAATTCATATTCTTACACTAATACCCTTTTTATTTTTACAGGAGGTATTTGTTAAATAAAAAAACGATTCATTGAATGGATTCAAAGTAAATCTATGATTTTAATTTTACCCTCCCTAATCTCATTGTTTCCAACAGTTTTGGACACACTCTATGTCTCAAGTGTGGTGATCTTCTAGTCCTTAAAAAATCCAGCTCTCTCTCAGCTACTGGGCAGTACTATTCACTGTGCCGGGAAAACACTTCTCTCGCTTCCTTGGCTTTTCAAATCATGCTTCTACCCTTCTATTTTTTCTTTCTGCCATCCTATTCTTGAAATTCAGAAATTCCTATCTATTCTTTGGATTATTAAACTTTGGGGTACACTTCCCCAAACCCTAAATTAAATTAGATATCATTGTTGTGGACTTGATATCTGTTGGATAGATAAATGAGTTACTGATTTTCTTTCTTTTCCCACTTTATTCTAAATATTCTTTTTAGTTCTCTTTTTTCCATGCTTTATTCTAGAGTTTGTGAAGGGAAGAACATGGTCTGTCTTATTCACCACTGTATCCACGGTGCTTATCAGAGGACCTAGCAAGTACTGGGTGTCTATTAAGTACTAAGTACTTATAAAATGAATGAATGAATGAATGAATGAATGAGGAAAGTCAGCATTATCTTAGGATCAGATTTCAACTTTGTGGCCTCCCACAGCTAGTTCAGTTTGGATACCCTGGATCAATCTTTCCTGTCATGTACTTAGGTCACATTTTCTGCCTTAACCAACTTCTTGAAATATTCTCTTTGGACCAGAAATCTATGTTTCCTGCCTGATTCATTCAGCCCTGTCTCATGTCAACTTCTTGCCTGATAGATAGAAGCTATGCATCCGAGCCATCTTGCACAGCTAGAGTTTTGGTTCTAGACCTTTCTTATGTTGAACCGCCTCACACTTCATTCTCAGTCCTTCCAGAATAACTTTAAAAAAGAACAACAAGCGGGGCGCCTGAGTGACTCAGTCAGTTAAGTGACAGAATCTTGGCTTTGGCTCAGGTCATGATCTCACAGTTCATGAGTTCGAGCCCCGTGTTGCAGAGCCTGCTTGGGATTCTCTCTCTCTCTCTCTCTGCCTCTCCTTGGCTTGCTCTCTCTCTCTCTCTCAAAATAAATAACTATATAAACAAATAAATAAGTAAATAAATATGACCCCCCCTTGGCTTTCTCTCTAAATAAAGAAATGAACTGAAATAGAATAAAATAAAATACAGCAACAAGCAAAAGCAAGACTCACATTGCCATCCTGTGATAAGATACCTTTATTCGAGTTCTTATTTATCATTAACCTTTTTTCCTTAGGCATTTCACCTTCTTCACCTCACGTCCTATTGCCTCCTATTATTGTAATTGTCCACCGAATAAATAAAGAAAAATCACAGGATTGCCCCTAATACAAACACGATGAATGTGTGCCGCAGACAGACGCAAGCTGCAGCCGCACAGCTGCCAGTGACACCGAACAACATGGGCTTGGGGAGATGCCAGGGAGACCCCGTTTTCGGAAACGACTGACAAAAGCACAAACGATCATTGCAGGGTAATCATGGCTCAGGGGCCGCTCCACACAATTGTTGGCGTGGCTCCCTCTGAAGACGTGATTATAGCACAGCGGAGTCCATGCAGCTGGACTGACAATAGAGTGGAATTCTTTGCAGAAAATGGGTGAACCACTGCCAGCTTTTAGGTCCAAGGTAAATGAGAACAGAAAGAAGAGGTTTATTTTCTGTTTAGACTCTCGTGTGAGCAGAGTAACCACATTTCTATTGCTTAGGCTGAGAATTCTACACGTTGGATGCAAGTTCGGGGCCCTGGTTCCCATGTGTCCTCCGATTCAAACACGTCTTCCGGGGGAAATGGGGTGGCCCCCACGGAGAAGTCCGAAGTAAGAACTGCCAGGAGCAGTGCACCTGACCCTCCATCAAACCTTAGCAGCTCCAGCTGGGGCTAGGATTACTCTGGAATCTGACTCTAGTGTGTGAATACACTGGGGCTAATATACAAAAGGCAGTGGAGGAGGGGTGACTGGACTTCGGAAGAGTTAACTGCCTTGTAAATGTTCTTCACCACTTCAGCCTTTTGACATTGGCTCTTTATTTTGGGGTCCACTAGTTTTGAGACTAGTCTTCCTCAGAGTGTGGTGCTTGGCTGAATTACATCAGAAGTATCCATTATTGCTAGGATGTTTAGATTCCAATTCCTTGTAGACTTTGCATTTCAACAAGCGCTGCAAAGTATTTCAATGTCACATTAAAGTCTGAGAAGCCTTACTGAATGAGGTCCATGGGTGGTTTTCAAGGGTCCCTCAAAGCCCCCAAATTGCAGGTAAAATTGTATGCAGTTTCCAAAGAGTAGAACCATAGCTCTCATGAGATTTAAAGGTTTTTGTGGCCCCCAAATGTTTTAAACCCTCAGATTATACCATCTTCTGAAGGATAATCTGGTTGGGTTGACTCACATACGTGCTAACTGGACCCTTTCCCTAGAGTACTAAAATATAACTATAAAGCAAATTTCTGACAATCCAGGTCTAAACTTGTTGCCATGTATGAAAGCCACAGGGGAAACTCGTCACTCTTAACCTTCATCATTTCCTTCCCTCACCTCCGTGCTTTCGCCTTCCTGTAGTTGGATAAGTAGATGTTACCAGGCTCAACTCCCTCCTAAGTCTGAACTCTCCTGACAAGAGTAGACAGTGTATAAGAATCCTCAGAATCTCATCGAGATGCACCTGGAATAAGTTTTCCCACCAAAAGACCTATAATCTTGAGAATCAGATTTGAGCCATATAAACCTCTGTAAAATCAAAGTTACATCTTCTACTTATCTTTTTTTCCTCCTCCTATACGGGCATTTTACTATATAACAAATACAATTCTTTTTTTAAAAAAATTATTTATTTATTTTGAAAAGGAGAGAAATAGGGGGGGTGCAGAGAGAGAGGGAGAGAGAAAATCTCCACCCTGTCAGCATAGAGCCTGATGTGGGGCTCGATCTCATGAACTGCAAGATCATGACCTGCTGAAATCAAGAGTTGGGTGTTCAACTGACTGGGCCACCCAGGTACTCCACAAATATAATTCTTATACCACAAAATCAGCTAGCAATAAATGTTCACTTGTTTTATTTTCTTTAAATTCGATCTGTGCTCTAAGCTCCCAGCCCTCTGAGACAGAAAGAAATCAAATTTAGCCATTTCTGCATTCTTTCAAATATCTAAGACTGTGCAAAGGTCCTGGGATGTCTTACCCAGAATAGTACATTAGTCAAGCTAATTGACTCCTCCAATTAGGCAAACCAGTTAGCATGAAGATATCCACTGGCCCAGGCTGTATGGTCATATCAAGTTCAGCATTTGAGTCACTTCCGAGCCGGGTTTGGGGACAGGACACTTTTCTGAAGCTGAGAACCCTGGTGTTGTAGATTAATCTTCTCCATAAGAATCAGGTAAAACCTAAAGGTACTGTCACCTCCTTATGGTATCTCAAAGGACACAGATAAAGTTTATTATGATTTTTATAACTCCAGACCTCTATTTGTCCCCTCTCTGGGTCTGAGAATTTCACTCTTCCTTCTTGTTCCATTATTCCTTACCTTTGTCTGAATGTTTGTATCTCCTCAACATTCATATGCTAAAATCTTAACCCTGAAGGGGATGGGATTGAGAAAGGAGCCTTCATAATTGGGGATAGTGCCAAGGAAGTGGGAAAGCTCACTTGTCCCTTCTGCCAGGCGAGGACACAGCAAAGAGATGGTCATCTAGGAAGTAGGAATGGGTCCTTACCAGTATAAACCTGCTGGCACCTTGGTTGTGGACTTCACAGATGCCAGAAATGTGAAAAATGAATTTCTGTTGTTTATAAGCCACCTCCCACCCAGTCTGTGGTGTTCTGTTCTAAGGACTAAGACACTCCTCGTCCTTCTCTTCCTGTCCCTCATTCCCACTTCAGATTCTTGTATATCCCTCTAAGGGGTCAAATTAAAAACAAAGCAAAATGAGAAGAGTGATTATTACAGGCAACTTCTACTCTTGACTTGCCATAATAATGTCCCTAAAGAAAAGAAAATAGAAAACCTGAAAACCTTCTAGAACTAAGGGAAAGAGAAAATAGAGGAAATAAAACATAAACTAAATATATATATATATATATATATATTCCTCTAATTCTATCTCATTCTCTGGGACCTGTTCTACTAGAGCCTGCTCTCATCTCCAATTTATTAATGAGGACCTAGTCTTCTGTTTTTTCTTTCAACTTTATTTAGTCTGGAGACTAAAATGAACTTGAATCTCATAATCACGGATTGCCATGCATGAACCAATCACTCAGAGCATGATCCTGCCCTCCAAGTTTCGAATATAGCCAGCAACCTGAAGTTTACATACTCTTTGTTGGGAAACAATTCTGTACAATGTCTTACGTTTCAACACATCTTGTAAGAAGAGATATTTATTCTCTTCATTCTGGACTACCATTTCAAGGATGTGTGTATGGAGAACAGTCTTGAAAGACCAAGATAGTATCTTTCTCTGGATTAAATAACAGGTTTACCTATTATACAGCATAATACAGATAATGTCTCCTTCTGCAATAAAGGGCAAGTTTCTTCACAACTTTGTAAGATAGAGATAGTGCCTTCTTCTGGAGCAATGGGTAGGCATGCGTGGGTCCCTAAGCTCAGAATTCCTCTCCTGTTACACAACCCCCTGCATATACAAGTAACACTTGTTCCTCTTTGCATTTCTTTGAATTGAGCATTGGGGAACTCAGCACAAACGCTTCCACTCTAGCTATTATTTCAGTGAGTAATGAAGCCTTTTATCTCTGACCCAAGAGTCTTGTGTCTTTTGCAAGCAACCCTGAAACCGTGGTTGGCTAATTTATTGGCAAGTAGGGTATAATCTTAGGTCCTGTACAATTCTTGGCACTCCTGTGCCATGCCTGCTGGATGGGACCCCAGCCTTCAATCCAAGAGTAATGTTTTTCCCCCCAAAAGTCTAACTTTGCTATTCCTTACACACTCAGTGTGGGATCTGCCCACAGATTCTTTAAGGGTCAAGATCAGGCTTCCACAGATCCATATCCCAAACCTCGGTACTATCTGTTCCCCAGTTCTTCTTGTCTTTTCAAAACCTTCATGCTGAGGTTCCAGAATATAGATATCTCAGCCAGCTTGCAGTTTGAAAAGAAGTCTCAATTAACATTAACATTATAAATAGTAATTAATTATATATATATATATTTTTTTTCAGTGTATCTACCAAGTGTCATAGAGGTACAGGCTTTATTATAAATTAAATATCTATTTCCTTCATATTTAGGGAGCAGGTAATTGTGTATTATGATGGAGAGGCTAGAGGGGCACTTTTTTTAAAACTCAAGTTCTACTCTCTCCCCCTTCCATTTTTTCTGTTTACCTCCAGGTTCTCCTCCTCCTGTCTTCATGTTTTATGACCTGAATGGGTCATTGATCATAATAGCTCTCTTTCTGCTCATGCACAAAACTCTAACTACCCTATGAAAGGAGCCATAACTATATTCTATGGCTCAGGGCCTTTCCCAGCCTGTAGCTTTCTTCCTTCTTCCCAGCTGAAACACTGTAGCTGACGTATGGCTTACAGGCTTTTATTCCTCAGTCTCTTGGGTGCACACACACGCACACACACACACACACACACACACATATACAAATATGCACACATATATATTACATACCAAAGAGCACATTAATATGCATATATATTTTAAATAATAATAAGATCTGTGTATCCCAAACCCAACTTTAAAATAAAATATTATCAATGAATTTAAAATTTCCTATATGAGTCTTTCTAATGTCACCCTGCCCTATAGTTAATTGGTACTCAAAGTCACTGTCTGATTGCTGTTTTTACTTATAGTTTTGCTTCATTTATCTATCTATCTATCTATCTATCTATCTTTCTACACTTTATATGGTTTTACCTTTTATGGTTTTTCACTTTATACAAATGGAATCATATGTATTATCCTATGACTTTTTTCCTACAATGTTTATGGTAATTATGATTTCTGTTGTTGCATATGTAAACATATTTTATTCATTCTTACTTAATAGTTAGATTCTTGTTCTCTCTCTAGAACGTTTGGACCATTGACTCTATTGCTTTTTCCACCTGGCGTTGGTCCCAGACAGTGATCCACACATCACCCTCAACATTATACTCTGTAGATCTGGGGCTAGTCCTGTCTTCCTCGTATTTAGCCCAGATATCCAGGATATTCTACCCAACCTTAAGTCCTACATCCAAAACTCATATCTTTCTGTGATGGCCATGAAAGATCTTAGGTATCTATTAGCTCAATGAGATCATGGCTGCTTTCTGTAGCATCTACACATCATGATAGAGTGTACATAAGCTGCTTATGGTTCCAATTCATTCTCCGTCTCTCCAATAGTAGAATGTATAAGTCACAGAGAGCTTAACCCCACAGCACAGTAAAACCATCCATCAAGATTTAGCTCAGCTCAGCCCAGCACCTTAGTCTAAGTGAGGCCAAAAAACAGGTAACAGAGTCAACATGCAAAATAGAAAACTGGCTCAATGAGTTAAAAAAAAAAAAAAACAACAGCCTATGAAACTTATTTCAAAGATCTAAAATGCATCCTAATATTTCATTTGATTGGGGGGTTGGGGATATTTTAAGGATCTCTCACCTGAAAAGACTTTTTTCCCTTCCAGTCTCTGTACGATTCTTGCCAACCTCCCCTTCCTCTCTTCACCTATCCTTCCTTCTCATATGCCATGTGCACAAAGCAGTCAGGTTACTTAGTGTGAGCCCACTAGAGCCACAGACATAAACCAAAGTAAGTGCTCTCAGCCTATGTTTTCTCTACTTTTTCTGTTGAATTTTACAGGATTTGGTCTAGACAGATCTGCATTGGTTTTTCATGCAGGGAAGTGTTGGTCCGTTTAGGCTAAGAAACTGATAGAATGGAGAGGCTTGGGAATGTTGAAGGGGAGGGACTGGCATTGGTGAATTGGGTAAGGACAATGCCAACAGAATTTTGGCAGTTTTGCTGAATTTTGAAAACATATGCAAGCTTAGATTAAAATACTCTTCAAACTAGCAAACGCTGGGGCCAGCTTGTCTCTGCTAGAATGTTCAGGCTGGCTGGCACTTCTGACTCTGAATTCCTATTTAAGTGTCAAGTCTGACCTTTACTCAGTTTAATTCAATTCAGTTTAATTCTGTGAAATTTACTGAAGGGAACTTTTGCCAGGCTGTTGCACACAAAGATCCTACAGAACGTATCATTTAGTATTAAGATTATTGTTGAACATTAAGAAAAAATTCCAAAGTAAAAAAACAATGGGTCCTCTGGGCTTCTGCCTAGTATACAGTTTTTTCATCTGACTTTTGAGTTGATGTACAGCAGTAATGATAGGGTCAGAGGGAAGGAATGAAGAAGAAAGGCAGGAGAAAGAATAAGGAAAGAGAAAGAAAGGAGGAAGAGAGGGAAAAGTGAGAGTTGCAGGTGGTTCAGGAATCACACGGATGATTATTATGAGCCCATCTTTTAACAAGAGTCAGCATGATGCAGTGTAGGCTCAATGAGTAGGAGTTCAAAGATCCTTCTTAACTTGGGTGAGCAATTTCGCTTCCCTGAATTTCGGTTTTCTTAACAGTAAAATGACATGATATAATCTCACATTTCAAAATTTTTCTGAGGATCACTAAGAAGAATTTTTTAAAAGTCCTTCACCTACCCAAAATTTAGACTTGAAACTAACTTACAGTCATGTCCAAATGCCTTTTTATTTTAATAATCCTCTTCTCCAGGGGCCCTTCCTCAACGAGCATCCTGAGAGCTGGAGAAACAAAAGTATCTTTTCACGACGGACCGAGACAAGAGTTAGAACTATATGTCATCGCTTCCGAGTCCACATAGTCTGAGCTCATGGTGGCACTTACTTGGTTTGCTGAACTTTGGCAAAGTGAAAAGGACAAGATCAGGAAAAAAAACAAGGTAAATCTCATAATCACGTGAAGTATCTTTGTGAGACTGTCGTTCTGTGAACTTGTTGTGCCTTCACATCTATTGACAATTAATTTAGGGGAGCTAGCTCTATCCTAACCAAATTATTCGTATGCCACCTGCGGGCAGCACCGCCATGTATGTGTCTTTCCATCCCCGTACTGCACAAAGGTGCCAGACAGGCTAGTGTTGTCCCTACCTGAAGACCTGATCTGTCCCTAATCAACGAGAAATCTTGACCCCCTTAAAGCTGTTTGGAGACTGAAGATTGTACATCTTTGCTCTATCGAGGCTCCACTTGAGATGGCACTGGTCCTAGGCAGCACTAGACAGAAGTAAAGAAGTTTGTCTGGCAGCCCCTCACCATCTCAGAGGGGCTCGACAGGCTGTATATATACATCTTCCCATTCCTAACAGGTCTTCCCCCAGCCAGCCGTCACAATCTGGTCTCCAAGGGATGCTGCTCGTCTAATAGCATATTCCAAAGGCTGACAAGCTTTCAAACTCCCAAAAGAAGTCTCTCAGTGGGGAAATTCAACCATTATGAAAAGTTTTATTTCTCTTTTTGGTTTGTTTGTTTCTTTAGGAGTGAGAGGAGGTCTAGAGAAAATATTTCTGTGACGTTCCTACATTAAAAAGCTGCTTACATAATTTTTTTTTCTTTAAAATTCCCCAAAGTAGAGCTATATTCTTGTTCCAATCAGTTCTGGGGTGATAATTTTACTGAAGATAGAATACAACTTGATTTTAACTTTTAGCACCGCCTTCTAACATGAGTGAATGAGTATGCATTAGGACCCGGATCTGTGTTCAAATCCTGACTCTGCCACTCACTAGCTATATCACTTTGGGTGAGTTCTCTAAACATTCATATCTTTGAGACTCAGTATTGCACAGTGATTGAGAGCATGGGCTCAAAAATTGGAAACTTTAAAGTCAATCACACCTGTATTCGAGTCCTAGATTCAGCTCTTTGTAGCCCTCTGCAAGATGCTGAAACTCTCAGAGACTCAGTTTCCTCATATATAGCGTGAGGTCAGTAATGTCATAGGCCGTTGTGCCATTGGGTCATTGTGTGGATATTTCAGGATGGGTTGTTTCATGATAACAAAATCTTGACCCACTGATTTGTGGACACACACAAAAAGAATGCTTTAGGTTGACATAACTGTTGTTAAATATATATTTAATATATATCATATATATTAATATATAAATAAGATAATATAACAATATATAATTACATATAATATATTTAATATGTATTTTTATGGAGAGAGACGTCAGGGTTATTTCAAAGTTCTGTGTCTACAACTTCCCAGTATCCAAACTATTAGGATACATGCAAAATTCTTACTCAACATCTCAAGTTGCTAGCTAAGCACTTTATGAATTCTCCAGGGGCCTCTGCATACCACATTTTGTTAAGAGATGTAGTTAAGATTTGACTTAATCAATTGCTCCAGTAATCTGGTTCCCTCTCACCTGCCAACTGAACATAGAGATTACTGTAGAAATGTCACTGGTGAATTCTAACACATAAAAATGAAATTTCCAGGCCAGTTGTTTGATAACTAAAAATACCCAAATTATGATGAGGTGGGAATAGGTGAGATCCAGGACCCTGCTGAAAATATAAAGAAAATGAAAATGCATGCTTCAATTATTAACTAAACTGAAAAAGGTCAAGTTCCAGTGTCCGATGTTGGAGGTCAAGTGAAAACTCTCAAATGGGAAAGTACTAAGTCTATTCCCCACCTAAAAACACAAAACTTATCCCTATAAACCAAGAAACAAAAGGCTGTGGAATAAGATATGATCACTTCCAACTGGTATCAGTAACATCACAGTCATTGGAGTAATTTATTCATTGGAGGATTTTTTAGCTGCTTCAATCAGTATTGGCTTTGAAATTTTTATATACGAGAGACTTACGAGTGGGAAGTGGATAAGAGAAAGACATTTGCAACATGTCTTATAAGACTGAGGAAGATTATGGGAAGCCAATACCTCTCCTAAGATTTCTCAGTATCACCCCTGGTTCACTCATGCTGTCCTCTAGTTGAAAGCTACCATCAGTGTGATCTTCCAGTGTGAAGGCCAGCAAGGAAGATTCTTCTGGATAGGACACTAGATGCCACCCATACAGGAAACATTTTTATTTATCATTCCTACGGTGTACTTAATACATGAGAACCATAGTTTATTTCAGCAATATTTATGAAGCATCTACTTTGTGTCAGGCACATTCTAGAAGCTGATGCTACAAAGATAAATCAAATATGGCTTCTATCCTTAGGTTGCATGTAGCTTAGTGAGACAGTCGTGTAAGCAGATATTCTCCTATAATTGAGTAAAGGCAGTAACAGAGTTACCTACATTGCCACTGAATGGAAAATTGAGTGTCAATTGAAAGAAAAAATAGAGAAAAATCTAATTTTAAAGAGCATATATATAAATACCTTTTTACATGTAAATAGTACCTTTTTTTCCAAAATAAAAAGATACTTCCCAACAATTACTTACTACATAGTACTAATTTAATATTACAAACCTTACAGGTGTGTTAAACTTACTGAGAAAAAAATTTCTTTCAGGGGCGTCTGGGTGGCTCAGTCAGTTAAGGGTAGGATTTTTGGTTTCAGCTCAGGTCATGATCCCACAGTTCTTGAGATCGAGCCCCATGTCAAGCTCTGCACTGACAGTGCAGAGCCTGCTTGGTATTCTCTGTCTTCCTCTCTCTATGCCCCTCCCCTGCTCACATTCTCTCTCTCTCTCTCAAAATAAATACATAAACTTGAAAATATTAGAAGGAAAGAAAGAAAGAAAGAAAGAAAGAAAGAAAGAAAGAAAGAGAAATTTCCTTCAGATAATAAAACAAAGGAAGTGGGTTCTCATTTAATTCTTGTCATTCATCTTTTCTGTTGTTTATTATTTAACATCTATTATGTGTCAGGCACTGGACTAGGCCTCTTGATTGTTTTACATTTGATATTGGAAACGTCATTTAAAGGCAATCAGAATCTTCACATCTGTAATTTGAGCATTATAATGTTTTTCATCTAAGTTGTTAGGAAGACTAAGGGTCATAGAGTACATGTAGGAAATCTACATAGTTATATTACTGCAACTTGGAAAATTATATATACAAGAACAAAATGCCCAGAAATCCTCTGATTTTCCTTGATTAATGAGCCTTTCATCTACTCATTGTTACTTTAAAGCTCCCTGACACTGAGTCTCAATTATTTATTCCAGACTTGAAATAAAGCCACACGAGGAACTTCCAGCTTCTACTCGGAATGTGGAAAAAGGTCATGAACGTTGCTTCCATCTCAACAACAAGAAACACAAGATGATGTACAAAATCCCAGCTTCCCATGAATCCGTCGGAAAGCTGAGATCACAGGACAATGAACTTGCTTGACATTGAAGGAAAGGTAGATACCTCCAAGGAAAATCAGGACCTCAGTTCTTGCTTCTCACTAGCAGAGCACAGGCAAAAGAGACCTTAGACACTACACGAGTTGCTCAGAAGAAATCAACTTAAAATTTAACCATCTGCTAACAGTCAGATATAGGCTGAAGTAAGGGTGTAAAATTCCTGGCTACTACAACACCAGGCTCTTCTCCATGAATCTCACCCAGTGCTCACAAGACAGATTGGGGCAAGCAAAACCATATAATTTGCCATATAATGCCAACTGATTTCAATTCAATTCAACAACCACACATTGAGTACTTGCTGTGATGCAACTGAACATAGACCTTGTCTTTGAAGAATGGAGGTGTGATGCATGACCATTTCTTAGCTGGTGGAACCTTTTGTTTTTACCTTTGAATACATGCAGAATTTAATCTTTTCTCTCTTTTTAACTCACTCCTTTATTATTAATAGTAGTAGTAGTAGTTAACATTTATAAAATCCTAATAAGAGCAAACCCTTACTATGTTATTGGAATATGTTAACTATTTTACGGGAACTATTTTGCTGATCGTTACCACAGCCCTATGAAGCACTATTATTATTGTGCCCATGTTGTAAATGAGGAAGGAGATTTTTAGGTTTCTTTTTTTTTTCTGTTTTACAATTTATAAAATATCAGGAAGAAAGAGGTTTTTTAAAGTTAAGCAAATTGCTAAAGATCACACAGCTATAAATGGTGGAATAAAGGTATAAACCCCAATCTGTCTGCTCCCAGAGGTCTTAAGTCTTAATAACTATGCTATAGTATTCTGCTTTATCCTACTAGTCTATAAATGCCTTAAATATAAAAATTATATCTAATTATTTTAAATCGTCTATAGCACTTAGGAGTCTCTTACCAATGGTAAGTGCTCAATATTTATTATGGATGAATACTGAGTAATATGTGATCTAATTAGGTAGAATTTCATGGAAATGGTAACAATTTAAAAGAAATTTGATTGATTTTCAGAAGACACGGAATGAGAAAGGATTCAGGAAAGCCACTAAAGAGAAAAGAAATGGGAAACAAGATTTCCAGAACAGTGGTGTTATTTAAGAAAACCTCTCCCTAAAGAAGAATCTACTAAACTGGTCAAAATTAGCAAAGACAATCAATCAAAACAGAATGATCTCTGAGGATTGAACAAAGGGTTTACCACAAATTGAGAAGCACTTAAAAAACAATCTATGGGAACATGGTAAGAACAGTGGAAGCTGATATCATTTCAGCCAGGCCTTGCTGAAGAACTGATTGAGGACGTTTAGCAGTTGAGTGGCATTTCCCATCTCCCTCAGCTCTCTGGGTTAGAAAAGTTAATCTGGATGCCTTTGGCAGCCAGTGATCAGTAGATCCCATTTTCTATAGTTCTGTGCTGTAGACGGTCTATATCAAGAAGCCAAAGAACAAACGAGTTGCAGTCATTTCCCCACCCCAAACTCATATTACTGTATGTGTAGGATCCCAGCATGGCTAGCTCTAAAGAGAGATGTCCCCCTTGACCGCACATCTCTGTGTTGTCAAAGAGCTGTTCTAGCGGCTCCCATTTCCCTGATTATCCTGGGGTGGAAAACCTATTGGTTAGATCTGGCAGCTCATGAACATCAGCAAATTCTATCTTATGGCTCTAGGCTGTGGAAAACTCTTACTAGGAAGTGTCTGCAGTATGGTGGCTGCACCAATAACCCCAAATACACACACATATACACACACACCTCCTAGTACATGGAGGGTCCAAGTGGGGCAGTCAGTAGGGTTCCCCAACTCTGCCCAGATCCTTCTCCTTGACGCAGAGGTGGTACTCCTGGGAATGTCAGAACAAGCCCCAAAGTCTGCCTTTGCCTTTGGACCAGGCTTCAGTTGGATCTAGCTAAACAACAACAAAAAAATTATCCTCTAGGGCCTTGTTGAAAACAACAGAACTATCAATTAGCAATTAATGGAGACTAACAACTGAGAGCGAATGAGTTAGGAGAATAACCACATTTTCACAGGGATATAGGAGAAAGAGACGGTCAAAGATAGCACAGCTACAACCACAGTCATTGCTGGTGGTCAGGAGCATTTTGTGGATAACCGAGGCTGCAAATTCTAAGGGCAAGCATCAGAGGCTGCAAATTGCAGGGGAAATAGAAGGCACTAAATAGTCTAGCAGAGTCACTAAAAAAAGAAAAATAAGCAAACAAGCACAAAACAACAACAACGCCTCTACTTGTATTGTTGGGCTTATAACATATAGAAACGTAATCTATTTAGCAAAAACAGCACAAAGGAGATAGGTGGGGAAAAAATTGTGCTGAGGTAAGAAAATGACAGTAGTTGTCACTCAAATTCGTTAGGAGGTAAGTAAAAAATGAAGTAAGAAATGAAGGGGTAAGAAGAAATGGTAAATATGAAGGTTAATACAACACCCTATAAATATATGCTTTCTTGCATTTCTACTCTCAGCTTCTTCAAATGAAAATAAAATACATACAGTGATAGTCACAACATTGTATAATTGGGTTTGTAACATATGTAGACAAAACATATGTAACAATAAGAGCATAAAAAAGGAGAGAATGGAGCTATATAAGAGTAAAGTTTCTATATCACACAAGAATTTAGTTAAATGTGAAGTAGATATTGTTAACTTAAGATGTATGTTATAAGCTGTGGAGCAACCATTTAAAATATTTAAAATTTTTTACATTATTAAAAGGATTCAAATGTTCACCTAAGAATATATTACTTGATTAATGTCCAAAGTTTCACTAACTGAAGAGAGAGAGAGAGAGAGAGAGAGAGAGAGAGAGAGAGAGAGAGAGAGAGAAATACATGAGACATAAACCAAAGTGGTAGATATAAGTCTAACTATGCCAATATTAAAATTTGAACAATCCAATCAATAGGCAGATTATCATATTTGATGTAGAAAACAAGACTGAACATTAGGCTATTACAGGAGATACACTTCAGACTTGAAGATACAAATTGTTTGAAAGCAAAAGCATAGGAAAAGATAGGACGCATATATAGCATACTTAAGAGACCTGAGGTGGCAGGACTAATATCTCACAAAATAGGCTTTATGGTTTTTGCAAAGTAGAATTTTAAACAAGATACTACTAGAGATATAGATTATAAACATTTTATGATGAGAAAAGACTTAATCTATCAGGAAGTTATAAAAATTATAAACATATGTGTACCTGACAATAGAAATCCAAAATACAGGAAGCAAATACTGACAGAATTGAAAGGAGAAAAAGACAACTCAACAATAAAGTGGGGACATCAATACTTACTCTCCGTAGTGGAAAGAATGGTAAGCAGAAGATAAACAAGGAAATGGAAGACTTGAACAACACTATAAACCAACTAGACTTAACAGACATCTATAGATCATTCTGACCAATAACTGTAGAATATATATTTTTCTGAAGTACACCTTGAGCATTCTCCATACCACAGCTTCTGCCATAAAACAACCTCCATGAATTTAAAACGATTTAAATCATACAAAGTTCTCTGATCACAATATAAAAATGTTAGAAAACAATGCAGATGGACATTTGAGAAATTCAAAAATATGTGAAAAATAAACAGCATAGTCCTAAATAACAAAAGGATCAAAAAAGAAATCACAAAGGAAATTAGAAAATACCTTGAGATAAATGAACATGAAAATACAGCATATTGAAATTTATGAGTGGCAGCTAAAGCAGTGCTTGGAGGGAAATTTATAGCTATAATATCTAATAAGCAATAATTAATATTTCTAATTAATAACCTAGCTTTCTATCTTAAGAAAGCAGAAAAAAGAAACCAGTTAAACCCAACACTTTCATAAGGAAGGAAATAAAGGACAGAGTAGAAATAAATGAAGCAGAAAACATAAAAACTAGATAAAATCACTTATAGCAATAGTCGGTCTTTGAAAAGACTAAAATATTAAAAAGCCTTTAGTTACCCTTCCCAAGAAAAAGAATATATTCAAATTACTAAAATCAGTAATGAGAGAAGGGACATTACTACCACAATTAACAATCTGTCAACAAATAAGTTAACTTTACATGAAATGGACAAATTCTTAGAAAGACACAAACAACCAAAGCTGACTCAAGAATGGAAAGTCTGAATGTATCTATAACAAATAGAGTTTCAAGAAGTAATTTTTAAAAAGCTTCATGAAGAAAATCTTAGGGCCAAACTCAATCTAGCAGCCCATTAAAAAAAAAAAAAAAGATTATATAAAATGACCAAACAGGATCTATCCCAGGGATATAAGATTGGTTTAATATCTGAAAATCAACTAACTTAATGCACCTTATCAATAGGATAAAAAACAAAAACCACATGATCACCTCAAAAGATGCAGACAAAGAGCATTTGACAAAATGTATCACCCTTTCATGATTAAAAAACAAAGCAAACAAACAAAAAAACCCTTAACAAACTCGTAGTAGAAGAGAACTTCCTGAACCAGATAAAGAACATTGACAAAACCCACAGCTAGCATCTTACTACACTGTAAAAGACTGAATGCTTTCCCCCAAGAACAGGAACATGACAAAGATGTGCACTCTTGTCACCTATTCAACACTGTCCTAGGTTCTAGGTTCTAACCAGGGCAATTAGGCAAGAAAAAGAAATAAAAAACATCCAGGTTGAAAAGTAAAACTTAAAACTATCTCTGCTTTCATACAACACGACTTGGTGTACAGAAAATTCTAAGGAATGTGTTAAAATTTGTAGACATAAAAAATGAGTTAGCATGGTTTCAAGATACAAGATCAATGCACAGAAATCTAATTTTGTGTCTATTCTCTAACAGTGAATGGATAGCTAAATGCCCTTTTCCATCAGCTATGCCACATAGGTAAAGAAGAATAAGGTCAATAAAACTGCTTTGAATAAAGGAAGAATGCATACTCACCTCACATAGGCATCAAACAGTTTCAAAAATTAGAGCTTCCATTCTGCTGATCCCCACCCCCATTCCCCAAAACAGATGGCTATTTTCACTACGGTCATTTTTTTTATAATGTTTTTATTTATTTTTGAGACAGAGAGAGACAGAGCATGAGCAGGGGAGGGGCAGGGAGAGGGAGACACAGAATCTGAAGCAGGCTCCGGGCCCTGAGCTGTCAGCACAGAGCCTTCACTATGGTCATTTTTACTGAGAGAGACAAAACAAAGAAGAAAGCCCTTTTGGTTAACAAAGGAGTCTTCCAGGCATTTTTTTTCTTTCTTTTGGCACAGAACTATTTCTTTTCTCCACATGAAGACAGGACATTCCAAAAAGTCCTTGCCATTGTAACAATGTTCTCTTGGCCCAAAGAGAGCTGTGCAACAGCAATTGGAAACACAAATGGAGAACGCATGATCTATGGAAACGCCCTTGATACCTTCCTTGTAGCAGGACAGAAGGTCTATAAGGACAGAACTTGCAGCAACGCTGACACAGGCTAAATATTTATCACACGTAGCATCTCTGAAGCAGGAAGTGGAGTGTCTAATAATGATGACTATCGGTGACACTAACGACGAGGGTGACAAGAGAAGACAATCAAGACTAGAACTGTGCAGAGGTATGGCACCATACACCATACTCTGTGGCTGAGTGCGTCACCAAAACCTAGTGCAAAGATCTTGGGTATCTATCACTAGGTCCTCGTGACATTTGTATATGTAAATTATTTTTGAAAAACAATTTTTTTTTATTAACGTTTATTTATTTTTGAGACAGAGACAGAGCATGAACGGGGGAGGGTCAGAGAGAGAGGGAGACACAGAATCCAAAACAGGCTCCAGGCTCTGAGCTGTCAGCACAGAGCCCCATGTGGGGCTCGAACTCACAGACTGTGAGATCATGACCTGAGCCGAAGTCGGCCGCTCAACCGACTGAGCCACCCAGGCGCCCCTATGTAAATTATTTTTGAATGGCTATATATTTTACTTCATATCGTTTTTTTTCACTTTTTGTAGGGTGTGGGTGGGCTGTCACTAAAAAGCCTTAATTTAGACATTATTAAAGAGAAGAACTCAAATTGATTGGAGCTGACCATGACCACTGTTGAAGGACCGATCGAGAAGACCAGAGGAGGCTGCCCCTTATAAAATGGCATCTGAATTGGGACCAGTCTTTACAAAAGCATTAAGCAATGAAAACAATTGTTCTTTATATTAGTAAAAAGGGGTTAATAAATTAGCAAAGACAGGATTTTTTGAAACATGAAGAACTTTCTGTTTAATTTATATCACAGTGGGAAAACCTGTCTTAAGACATAACATATTCTCCATCATGTGGAGGTGTTTAAGTAGAAGCAGGATGGTAATTTATCAGAGATGATGCTGAATGGGTCATGCAGAGGGGAGAATATTCTTTCAATCATTCAGAAATATTTATTGAGTGCTAACTATGAGAATCGGTAAATAGGCTTCTGGCTGCATGCCAGCTCCAATCAATTTGCAAGAAGCTTCCTGGGACAATGTTGAGAGGCACCAACTCTACAGCAAAGACCGCTATAATAGATTGGTCATGTCTATCACAGAAGTAGGAGTGAGAATAAATACATCACATTCCAGGTTGTTCTATTCCTGACCTATCTGTTTGCAAACCCTGTTAGACACTGAGAATACAATAGTAAACAGCAGAAGGGTAGTCCCTGCTTTCACGATGCGTAAGAAAATAGACTTCTATGAATTTCTACCATTTGGGTTTCTAAGATAATATTGAAAAAGTCCCAAGGGATACAGGAGTACTGAGGCATAGGGGCAATTGTACCCCAATGTTTATAGCAGCACTCTCAACAATAGCCAAATTATATCAATAGTATATATATATTATATACTATATATATATATAATAGTATATATATATACTTATATCAATAGTATAAGAAGAGTGGAAGCTTTTGACAAAGGCCAAATGAGCAAGGAAAGATTAAAAGGGACTGTGTTGGGTGGGGGGATTGATTACTTAAGATGAGGGAAGAGAACACTTTCTACCAAAAGATAGGAACGGAGAGTCAAAATAAATCATCCTTCAACCTAATAGCTACCTGGCCTATTAATCTTATGGTTCTCCAGGTAGAGAGGAGAATTTCACATGTGACATGGAATCTCCTGTAGTTTTAGTCTCTTCACATTTTCATTTTCCAGGATACCTCTATGTCCCCGATATTTTTGCCACATCAGGCCACTCACAGAGCAGGCCGTCAACATTACATGCACTCGGTTCCTTGATTCTTTACCTTTTTTTCAGCCTGGACTGTCCTCCTCTTCCTCCAAATACAGATCTAGCAAAACCTTTCTTCTCCATGAATCCTCTCTGATCCATCAGTAGGAATTAGCTGCCTTTTATCTTCAATGCAACCACATGTTCCTTGTGCTTTGTTTAGTATTTCCTATGTCCTACTTTATTTTATATCATACTAAATGGTCATACTAAATCACGATTTAAATGATATATCATATTAAACGATGCTTTATATCGCACTAAAATTGATAAATTGCACACCTGTTTCCTCCATTAGATTGTTAAGTCCTTGAGCAGAGCTGTATCACCCATTCACTTTTGTAATTTCATGGTTCCTGGTATAGTTCTTTGCAGACAAAAGGTGCTCAGTTGGTGCTTGTTGAATAGAGAATAGCCAACCCTGCAACCCGACACCAAGCTCCCTTCACCAATCTCCACATAAGTACTAGAAGTATTTGTGGGGTGCAGCTTTACTATCTGTTCATGTGGAATCAACTATTACTTAGAGTGTAGTCCCGGAGCCCAGAATGCTAGTGTTCAAATCATCAGTAGCTGTGTAATCTTAGATAAGCTAATTAACATCTCTATGCTTCAGTTTCTTCATCTGTAAAGAGGGAAAAATAACACTTCTGTCACTATATTGCCAGGCTTAAAATCTTAAGCTACATAAAGCCTTAGAATGCAGTGTCTGTCACATAAACACGTGGTAAATACCAGTTATTTCTTTGTAAGCCTAATTATCTAATTCCAATTTTACCTTGTTGGTAAAATTATTGTATTGACCTGTAGATACTTGTAGCAGACAGCATTGTTTGCCTACTTAGTCCCCTCTCATTCTTTCCTGTTATTGGGATGTCCATCCACCTCTACGAACACACATGCTCAGACAAAGTGAACTCATCAGTTCAGGAGTAAATCCTGAATAATCTAACCTAAACGTGGTAATTCCCTTCTCCATAATTTAAAAGTGGGCCTGCAATGAGACAGCAGGAGAGACACTCTGAGAAACTTCTCAATTAGTTTTCTTTCTTCTTTCCTCCCTTCCTCTCTCCCTCCCTCTCTTCCTTCCTTCCTTCCTTCCTTCCTTCCTTCCTTCCTTCCTTCCTCCCTCCCTCCCTCCCTTCCTTCCTTCCTTCCTTCCTTCCTTCCTTCCTTCCTTCCTTCCTCCCCTCCTTCTTCCTACCTTCTTCCTTCCTTCCTTCCTTCCTTCCTTCCTTCCTTCCTTCCTTCCTTCCTTCTAACTGAAGCAACATCCTTCCTTCCATCCTATCATCTTCTTTCTTTCCTCCTTTCCTTCTAACATCCAGAAAACAATGTTCTTCTGCTGTTAAATGTGACCCCCAGGTCTACAGCAGCCATTTTATGACTGTGAGTGTCATGGCTACACTGATGATAGACACATTAATGATGGCGAAGCAGATAGAAGAGCTTGGATTCAAACTGATATCGTTGGTTCCATTTACTTTCCAAACTTTTATAAGTATAAGAAACATCGATGGTGCAATTTCTTAAAAGTATAAATTCTCAGGTCCTGACCCAAGCCCCGGGATCAGAACATCCAAGAGAAAGGGGTGGAAAACTGATTTTTAAGCGGTGAATCTTATCAGAAAAACTCAGAAACGCTAGTTTGATCTATTTTTATCTTGGCTCTCTATTATTTCACCTGAACTATCCTCCCTGATATAATAATTTCCTTTAGCATACCGAGTATTGTAGAATTTCGGTGAGAATCTCTCCTTGAAGTTGGAAATGACTTAAATAATCTGTCACATTCAGTTACAGGAACTGGGGTAAGGTGTCTTCTTCTGGCCCCTTCCCAAGCTCCCCAACTCCTCCAGTACACGGTTGCCTTCAGGGCGCAGAGGCATCAAGGAATTTTTAAAGCAACCTTGAAAGTCAAATCAAGAAGACACTATGTTGTGCTAACAGACACTCACGCAAAGCAAATTACAAAGAGGAATAAAGTTTAACCAAACCACACCTCAATTAGGCTCCTAATGGCGCCCAGCTAGCTACCCTGTCTGGATTCAATTTGCTTTCATTTTAGGATTTAAGATTTCTGACCCTGCTAGACTCACCCTTGGTACCTCTTACGGGCTGCGTTGTGTGACCTCCCAAAGTTCATATGTTGAAGCCCTAACCCCTACTACCTCGGGATGTGGCTGAATTTGAAGATACGGTATTTAAATAGGTGATTAAATTAAAGCGAGGTCATACGCGTGGTCCCTAATCCAATATGACTGGCGCCCTTATGAGAAGAGATTACAACAGACACACCCAGAGCAAAGACGATGTGAAGTCACAGGAGAGGATAACCATGTACAAGCCAAGGAAAGAGGCTTTCGGAAGAAAACGGCCCTGCCACTGCTATGGTTCTGGACCTGTAGTCTCCTGGTCTGTTAAAACATAATAAATTTGTATTGTTTAAGCCGGCCAGTCTGATGGCCACCCTAGCAAATGAAAGCAGTGCCTTTTACACATGACTGTTCTCAACGGACCTCACGGCTGCTCTGGTGTCACTTGAATCACGGACAAAGCCCACACCTTAACCCTCCAGTCTTGCTAACAACAGAGCCCACTTTAGGATTTTGTTTCTGCCCACACGAGCCATTTATGGGCGTAACATTGCGGTCAGAAGGAAGACATTTCCTTTACTACAAAATAATACTTTGGTGTATTCGCTTTGCTACTCAACTTTAAACTCTTTGCTGGAAGAGATTAGCCCTCGGTTTGTGTATATCCCATCAACATCCATTTTATAATGGTCCGTTTTCCCCTCCCCTGATGATGTCTCGAGGATAAAACTGCCTTGCTCATCTTTATTTTTCCAACACCTATCACAGGGACTTGCACAATACACGCATGCCAAAAATGCCTGCTAAAGAATGAATAGTTAAAAAATGAACAAATTCGTGAATATATGAAGCACAAGTAACATCAGCTCAGAGAAACAGTACACTATTATGCCCCAACTTGGCACTTGATAAATATGCCAACTAGCTGACTAGCGAGCAGAGCAACTCTGTAAAGATAACAAATCACATCACTTTCCCTCAGCTAGATTGATTACACGTATTACCGTGGCTATTTCTTTTCGGCAACATTTTTCATTATAGGGAATATTAATGAGTTAACAAGGACCCTATCTCTTGTTTATCTCCTTTCCCATTTTAACAAGTAATTCTGATGCTAATTGACAAATCTCTGGATTTATAATAATCTGGCCACTACGGAAACAGCAGTGTGGTGCAACTTTTACAAAAAAAATTCCTTGCTCAGAAATAATTACTGGAATTCCTTGGTAAAATGTGAAAACATATCAATAACAATACTCTCTGTAGGTAGGAAGTTTTTCCAGGTTTTTCAGGTCACAATTTTTTCATCTATCAATTGATATCTATGTATGTAGCCTCTAAAATATACAACGTGCTAGGCCAGTCATCAGTGAGGACAGAAAACATCAAATTTTGCTCCCTGACTTCCAACCTGACTGTGTTGCACAGATATGTACAGATTAAAAGTTTAAATGCCAGAGTAACAGGTATTGTGAGCATCCAATAACTTATACGTAAGTTAGTATGCAAAAAACTTGATATAGATAATTTGTATCATGTAGAGTTTCCTGCAATATGTTTCATTTTAGAGAATATAGATGAAATGTGTGTGTGTGTGTGTGTGTGTGTGTGTGTGTGTGTGTATTTGAAAAATATTGCAGGAAACAAAGAATATCGGTCTAGAAAGATAAATACCAAACTGTAGTGGTGGTTATCGTTGGGTGGTAAGGTCCTGAATCATTTTGAAATGTCTGTTTTATACTTTACTGTATTATGTGAATTTTTACCAGTGTACATGTGATAGCTTTGTTTAATTAAAAAAAATGAGGCTGTGAATTGTAACCACCAAATGAGGGAGGATATAAAGGGTGAATGCTAAGACTTCAAAGGAAGAGCATGTAAGTAGGGCTGGAATATCCAAGAACAGCGTTGTGGAAGAGGCTGGATGTGAGCTAGGCTTTGGATGATGGCTAAGGCTGAATTAGTTGAAGATATGGAGTCTACTCATAGCTACGTTGAAACATGACCTCCAAGCTAATACAAAGTAACTCCACATACTGACTCACCACAAAAGTGAATCATAGGGCCCTCAAGAATTGTTGACATTAATTTCCACAAACCCATCTCATTTATCCACTGCTCTTTTTCTCTTGTTATCTGGCCTCAGAATCTTGGTCTTGACCCATGCTTGTAATTCTATGACTGGTTTTTGGATTCAACCTTCAAAGTGGTTTTTCTACCTTGATCTCTGTCTTTTCTCAAGGACATTGACCTAGATACTCCCCTCTTACTTTTTCTTTCAACCCACATTAAGGAGCATGACCCACCATAACTCACCCCAGAGCTCCTCCCCCTGTCCTGGTACTAGCAAGCCCCACAGTGGGGACTGCCTAGTCCTCATCAACCTTACAGGAGACTGTGTTTCATTCCAGACGTGGGAAATGGCATGGCAAAGTATGTATTATATACAAAGAGTGCTCAGAACTCAATGTTCAGATTTCAGAAGCAGGGTTTATCCAGGGAAATCAAGGAAGAAAAAAAAACCAGAATAATTCTGCCAAAGACCTTAAAGGTACTAGTTTCCTATGGCTATGACAAATTACCATAAACATGATGGCTTAAAATAGCACAAACTGATTATCTTACTGTTCTGTAGGTCAAAAGTTTGATACGGGTGGGCTAAAAAAAATCGAGATATTGGAAAGGTTGTGAAGCTGCAAAGGAGAATCTGTTTCTTCATATTTCCTGTTTCTAGAAGCTGCCCACATTCTTTAACTCCTAGCCCCCTTCCATCTCCAAAGCCAGCAATAACTAGTTGAGTCTTTCTGGAATGTCACTCTGACTTTGACTTCTGCCACTTTCAAGGACACTTGTGATGACATTAACCACCCCCTCAGATTATCCAGGAAAATCTCTCTACCATAGAGTCAGCTGATTCTAACAGTCTGAGTTCCATCTGCTACCCTAAATTCCCTTTGCCATGTGATGTAACACATTCACAGGTTCTGGGCGTTAGGATGTGGCCATCTTTGAGAGGGCATTATTCTGTCTGCCATAGGGGGATTAAAGATTTGAATGTTGTCCTCTAGATAATGGGGAAATGTTGAGAGTTCTTAATAAATGATAATGTAAAAGGAAAATTAAGATGCATAATTTGGCTCATTTATCACCAAAACATGAAGCATTCCCCCTTTAAATGATGCAATTCTAGATCGTATCATCAGGAGATTCATGTCTAATTTTGCAACTCCACTTTGCCAAGAGAAATGGGATCACAGAGATCACAAGATGCCTCAAAGTGGCAAATTGCATGCGAAGTTGATCAAAAATTAACACGACAGAATTATCTGATGAGGCCAATGCTCCTTCTACCTCCCAAGCTCCAATATTCTGTGTCCGTACAGATCGGTGCCTTCACTGCAGCAGGTGGTAGTAGATTCGACTCAACCAATCTCAATTCTCCATCATATTATTTCTCTCCATCTTCCTGTGACTTCCTGCCACCCCCCAAAATTAATGTCAGACAGGCCTTTGTGCTTTGGCTGACATTCAAAACTGTCACCTCCATGCACACATTAACTCCAAGGCCTCTGTCATCCCTCACATTAAAATTCTGTCACCAGGAGTCAGCACAGCTTGACTCAGCAAGCTAAGGGGCTGGTTCTGAGCAAGATGCAGTGACAGCAGGCTTCACGTGTGACAACTCCGGTCAATTTGACAGCAATAAGACACCCTCCTTAGAACCAGTTGCAGCTCTTGTTGACCCGAGTGGGAAGGTCATCCTTCTGAGCAGTTCCCTCCCCTTCCCATGAGAAAGAAAGGCCGGAGGTTATGAGACTTCGGTTGTGAATATTTTATGGCTAAATGACCATAACCGTGAAGAACAATTAGTAAATTCCACAACCTAGGTTAACATACTAATTGCGAAGGGTGACCATTTGTTGGCTTAAGACCGATTCTGTAAAATGATAGCCCAAGAAAATAAACCCACAGTGTGGACAGTGAGCTGTTGGCCATTCTGGGTGGAATCCTAGCATGAAAGAGGACTGTGAAGTCACCCACTAAGCCTTCCTCAGTTTATAAATGGTGCCCAGAGAGGTCAAATTTCCAGGAGCTCCTCTATTAATCACCACCAAAGCAACTCACGTGCTCCTCAATTTCTTCATGCCTGCCCTTTTTCATGCATCCCTCACCCCCACTGGATAGGTTGTGCAGCCAGTGCCACTGTCTGTGACTGGGGACCAAAAACTTGTGATGATCGTAGTTTATTCATTCATTCATTCACTCGCCTTTTCAGACAAAGCAAACTTATAAGCTAAATTACATAATTAGACTGATATATGTGTGTGTGTATATATATATATATATGTATATATATATATATATAGACTATATATGGACTATACATGGACTAAGCTAAAAAATGGTGAACATCAAAGCATTCACTTCAACGTTTAACTTCTTCTGTGAGGTTTTTAAAAAAATTTTTTTTCGGGGCGCCTGGGTGGCTCAGTCGGTTGAGCGCCGACTTCGGCTCAGGTCACGATCTCGCGGTCCGTGAGTTCGAGCCCCGCATCGGGCCCCTGTGCTGACAGCTCAGAGCCCGGAGCCTGTTTCAATTCTGTGTCTCCCTCTCTCTGACCCTCCCCCATTCATGCTCTGTCTCTCTCTGTCTCAAAAATAAATAAACGTTAAAAAAAAATTTAAAAAAAAATAAAAAAAAATTTTTTTTTCTTAATGTCTATTTATTTTTGAGAGACAGAGAGGGACAGAGTGCAAGTTGGGGAGGGGCAGAGACAGAAGGAGACACAGAATCGGGAGCAGGCTCCATGGCGCTTGAACTCACGAACCGCGAGATCATGACCTGAGCCGAAGTCGGATGCCTAACCAACTGAGCCACCCAGACGCCATACTTCTTCTGTGAGGTTTTTTTATGACTTCTTCCCAACACCCAGGAGAAACGAGTGTCTCACTTCTATGTGCCCCCACTATCATCGTTTGTCTTAATTCCATTTAATTTTGTAATATGTAAAACATTCATGTTGTTTACGGGGCAACACCACATCTGCTCACACAACTCTCTTAACTACCCCTGTCCCCCCAACTTCAATCCCCCTGTCTCCTATAGATAATTATTTCCATTCATCTCTGGTTTATCATTGCCCACTATGGTCTTTGGATACCTCCATCAAGGTATGCTTGTTCGTGACCCATGAGAGATAGGTTTCTCTCTCCCATGAAACTGGAAATCTCTCGATAGCAGGGAACATGTTTTATTGGTCATTAAGGTGGCAAAGCCTACCATGAATTTGGTAAACACTAGATCTCCTTAAATGTTTGTAGCCTGTTGGATGAAAACCCCCAAGAACTCCGGACCTCATAGGCACAAGCACATCTCATTCAGCTGGCTGGACTTTTATTCTTAAGTGACTGTCACAACCATAACGTCATCGTGTCTATTGGGAGGGAAATAGTAGAGAATGACTACAGCGGACATTGGACTTAGAGCCAGCAGAAGTGGGATGGAGCTTTGGCTCCTCCAGGAATGATTCTGAGCTTGGGGCAAGTCACTTAAAATCCCTGACCCTGTGTCATTATCTGTAAAATGTGGTTGGTAATAAAACACACTTCACAGGAAGTTTGTGGAGATTAAATGAGATAATCTATAAAGGGGAGCTCTACAACTTTATGTCCCCTTTGGAACATGTGATGCTCCTGAATCGCAGGACCAGATGACCCATAAAGACTGTCCCCAGAAGAGTCTCTAGCTGCCTTTTAACTTGATTCTCTCTTTACCAGGGATTTGGAGCAGAAGATGTCACAAAATCACTACCGGAGGGGAGATTGGGGTAGAGAGTATAGGATCGTGGAAAAGGAAGTGGAAAGTAAGCCGACGATAATCATCGAGTTCGAAGACTGTCATCCCAGACCTGATCTCCTCCAGACACTGTTCACAGCCATCCCAGACTTCCGGGACTTGATACTGCTGCTCTTGGAACGTGCGACTCCATCCAGCATGAGTGTGTGACACACATTGGTGTGTCAGCCTGAGGCTGGCCAGATACACAAATAAGCGGTAAAGACAGTCCTTGGGAGACGCTTAAGTGTAAGACAGATGATGCAGGTATAGGCTGAGGTGACTCTATTCCGACAAGACAAATCTTTCGGTGGCAGCTAGTTGCTGAGAGCAGGTCACCATAAAAGCAGTAAAAGCAGTGGGACATTTTCTCTTCGGTGATGGTAGCAACTAATGTTTCTATAGCACTGCAGAATTCACAAAGAAATTTCATGTACATGATCTCATTTGAGCCTTTCTGCAGTCTTGTATGCATTATTTTCCCCATGTTGCAGCTGATGAAACAGAAGTTCAGAAAGCTTAGGGGATTTTTTTAATGAAGCTCATATAGCCCTTAATCGACAGAACTGGGATTCCAGTGCAGCATTTTTGATGCCAAAATTGAGGCTTTAGACCCAGAGCTGCAGGGCCGGGGAACAGCAGACCTGACAGTCTGCTGAACCTTACTGGTCTCTTATAGCCACACGTCGCGGACTTCTACTTCTCTCATTATGGTTTTGTGTTCTGCTGTATCTGTTGCCTAAACCTAACTGGGCTCGTAGGCCTGTATTCATCCTAAGTAGGCCAAGGCCACTTTAAATAATATATCTGATTCTCGGGGCCCCTGGGTGGCTTAGTCCCTTAAGCGTCTGGCTCTTGATTTCGGCTCAGATCATGATCTCACTGTTTGAGAGACTGAGCCCCGCATCAGGCTCTGCACTGACAGCATGGAGACCGCTTGGGACTCTCTGTGTCCTTCTCTCTGTGGCCCTCCCCCATTCGTGCTCTCTCTCTCAAAAGAAATAAATACACATTTGTAAAAAGATGAATATATATATATACACACATATATATATACACATATACATGTATATATATACATATACATATACATGTATATATATATATATATATATATATATATGATTCTTAAAATACTCATAGACTTCTCAGGATCCACATAAGAATGAAACCATATGGAAACCAATTTGACAATAAACTTCATATATTGAAGAAAAAGAAAAAATACTCATAGACTTAATGTCTTTAGAGAAGTTTAGCTTTACAGAAAATTTTTTTTTAGAAAGTACAGAGTTCCCACCCTCCCTATATCCAGCTTTTCCTATTATTCACACCTCTTTTTAGTGTGGTGGTACATTTGTTATAAACGATGAGCCAATACGATGCGTTATTATTAACTAAAATCCAGTTTGCAAGAGCATTCACTGTGCTGCATATTCTATAGGTCTTGGCAAATGTAAAGTGATATGTATCCGTCATTACTGTGTCACAAAGAGTAGTTTCACTACCTGAAAGTCCCTCACTCTACCTGTTTGTCCCTCCCTCCCCCCTCCCTCCCCCAGAACCCCTTGTAGCCACTGATCTTTCCTGCTATCTCTATAGTTGTTCCTTTTCCAGAATGTCATAGAGTTGGAATCATACAGTATGTAGCCTTTTCAGAATGCCTTCTTCCATTTAGAAACATATGCTTAAGGTTCCTTCATGTCTTTTCATGGTCTGATAGCCCACCTCCTTTTGGCATCGAATAGTATTCCGGTATATCACAGTTTGCTTATCTATTTACCTATTGAGGGGCCTCTTTAATGCTTCCGAGTTTGGGCAACGATGAATAAAGTTGCTACAAATAACGCATTTGTGTATGTGAGTTTTCAACTCCTTTGGGTTGAAAGGAACATGCATGAAAAGTGTGTTTAGTTCTGTAGGAAACTGCCAAGCTCTTCCAAAGCGATGGTACCATTTTTCATTCCCATCAGAAATGAATGAGACTTTCTGTTGTTCTGCATCCTTGTCGGCATTGGCAATTTCATTCTGACCACCTAATCGGCATAGTGGTTCCCTGATGACATATCATCTTGAACATCTTTCCGTTGACTTATTTGCCATCTGCATATCATGGTGAGGTGTCTATTCAGATTTCATGCCCATTTTTAAAATCGAGTTGTTTCCTTACTAGAGCCAATGTAATTTTTTAATTTACATTTTAGTTAGTTAACATACAGTGCAATCTTGGTCTCAGGAGTAGAGTTCAGTGATCCATCACTTACATACAACACCCAGCGCTCGTCAGAAAAGTGCCCTCCTTAGTAGCCATCACACATCTAGCCCATCCCCCACCTTCCTCCCTCTGTCAACCCAGTTTGTTCTCTATCATTAAGAGTCTTGTGGTTTGTTTCTCTCTCTTCCTCCCCTCCTTTCCCATATGTTCATTTTTGTTGTTGTTTCTTAAATTCCACCTATGCATGAAACCATATGATACTAATCTTTCTGATTGACTTATTTTCACTTAGCTCCCTCCACATGATTGCAAATGACAAGATTTCATTCTTTTTGATCACTTAGCAATATTCCATTGTATGTGTGTATATATATATTTTTAATTGTATATATATATATTTTTTTTTTTTTTAATTGAGTGGTTTGTTTTCTTATTAGAGCCAGGGCAATTTTTCTTTTAAACTCACTGTGAACATTCCAGCACTCATGAGCCTTATCCCTCTGAATACCTGTGGCTCACATTGTCTGAAAACCAATTGCTTCTCATGGATTATGCCCCCCACCCATCACTTTACTTTCCATGCCTACTGCAGCCTCCTTAACTTGATGATAAGCATCTTCAAAGAAGGAATCAATGTTGTGCATCCTTGAACCATCCGCAATACCTACCTACATGTTCTGTACATAGTAGGTACTCAGAATTTTTTTTTTACCAACGAAAAAAGTTGACAACCTGGATAGTAATACAGTTAGAACCAAGACTTTCTGTAACCAGAACATGAAGGAACAAAGTAGAGTAGATGAGGTTTCAGGATATCTGTGGTAGGTCTTGTTCTCAGAGGAACTTATTTCTTGGGCTTCTTTTTTTTTCAGTTTCTTTTGTTGTAAAATATCTGGTATGAAAAGCAAACATTCTGTGGCTATGAAATCACTTTGGACGTTTGTGAAAGAACTTCCCTCTACCATCTAAAATTTTTATGTCCTTGTTTTATGTTCTCTCCCCAACGTGGAAGAAGGCAAATCAAGATAAAATCTTGTGCCTACCTATAATTCAAGGGCCATTAGTTTGTGGGAGTTGGAACTCTAAACAATCCAACCATCGCTGAACTTACAAAATGTCTTAATTGGGTGTAATATCTTGTCTTTAATAGAGGCTAATAGAGAATGAAAGGTTGAAAGCAACATCGTAGAACTAAAACAGACAATTCAAGTATAGTCCGCTCTGGGATTGCACCAGGCCCAAGAAGCCAATAATTCTATTTATTCATTCAACTGGTTCATTCATTCATTCATTCATTCATTCATTCATTCTTCTCTGACTAAAAAGAATAAAACTCAGAGCTCTTTGTATTTAAGCAGCATATGTCCATGTGAAAAATGAAAACTGCCAGTGTCTACAAATGAGGCTTTGTGAGGTCAAGAGGTCAGCCTCAGTCAATGAATTCCAGATGTCTGAGTATGTATTTGTCATTTCTTTGGGGGGAGGACGGATTCTAATAGTCAAGACAAGACCTGAGAGAATAGTACTGCTAAAAGAAAGGCTGTGTCAAGGACCTTTTATGTTACTGGTTAATTAAGTTGTCCAGGGGGCTCATTTTATAAGATTGGTTAATATACCCAAGTCTTTAGATAATTGTAAATTATAAAATTCAGGGATAGGAAGAGAGGGAAGGAGTAGAGAAAAACCAAAAACAAATCAACAAATCACAAGTGGTACAAAATTTCTTGAAGCTTACAAGTTTGTTTCAACACGCGAAGTAAATTGGTAGGCAGATTTGGAAAGTCTCTTGTGCACGGAAAGACTTCCAGAATGAACTCATGCATTACTGTTCTGTCTACTGCACTGGCTGTGTGGCTGTGGTTATGCCATGGACACTAGAAGTCTCTGCGCTGTCCTCTGGGTAGGGAGACTAATAAACAGTCACCCATCTCTATGAAGGGTTACTGAGAGAAATCAAATATTATTTACGTTCCATTATGTTAATTCTGTAAAAGTGCTTAAAAATATGAGCCAGTGTCTCTACCAGCATTGGAAGTTGGTCTTGGAATTTGGAATCCTCTGACGCATCGACTTGAGTATAAGGTTAACCTTAGAAACTCTTACTGAATATAAAAGCAGATGCTACTCATTTAGTTTCTATTCAGGAAATTACAGATGATTTTGCAACGTTTTAAGAAAACATGTTATTTTATCTTACCATTCTGATTATGTTCCTATACCAAGTGAATAAAAATGTTTAGCTATTTCCAGTGTAACCGTGACGTATTTAATTGAAAAGAAATGTGTTAAATATAAAACCATGATAATTCTCTGGGCGGGGGTGGGGGTGTAAAAAGGCACTGGAATGACTGGTATGTTTAATAGCCTAAAAATTCAACTATATTTCACATACCTCAGGTGCATTGCAGGCGTGCAGACACCTGCATCGTGAATTTTAATTGGGTTATCTTGACGTCCAGGGTCAGATGGACACATTGGGCCTTCATTAGGTTATGTGGAACCCCAAAATAAGATTATTTGCATTTTTTTCTCATAATTTATCTACGTGGTTAATGTTGCTAGCGCAGAGAATGTTTTATACTTAGCATCATTTTTCTCCATTCGATACGGTTAGGAGAATCTTTGATGCCAGGAGAAACAGACCCTGGCTTAACAGCCCCCAAATTTCAGTTGCTAACAACCACAAAGCTTTATTTCTCACTCACATTACATATTGGTGGCAGTTTTGCTTTTCTTCCGTGAGTCTTCTTCAAGAAATCTAGAATCTGGAGTAAGAGAGGAGCCCCTCTCTGCTCAAGACAGAGGGAAAGAGTAAGAAGATGGGCCAAAAGTCTGTAATGCCTGTTGGAAGCACATTTCCTTGGCCAAAACCGGACTTCGAGCCACATCATTTGGCCAAGCCCAGTATCTACGGTGGGTAAACTTCTCCAGGAAGGCACCAAATCCTTTACAAACTTCCTAGAGGAAGTGGGGAGGGAATAATTAGGAACAATACCAATTCACCATACCACCTGTCACATTTTTTTAAGAAAGATATGTATCTCTTGATATGGGAGAGATGACAATTATCTGTGTTTAACAAAAATCTATGAAACGGGCAGTCAATTATAACAGATATCTTTCTTTTTTCCCTTTCTCCCCTTTTCCCTCTTTTTCTCTTTCTCTCTAAATGTCTTAAGTACTCCAGAATTACTCCAAGTGATTCATCCTTTGTTCTGAAATCCAGGCGAAGCTGTGCCTGCTTGAGTGGCTAAAGTTAAACAAAGTTCCATGGCTTTGAGTGAGAGACAGGACCAGATCATCAGCTGCATATACATCGATCACAGAATTACAATCCTTTGTGTTTGTAAACACAGAACAAATTCAAGATATCAGTGGATTGATCAGGACTTTTCACATTTACAGGAATCGCCTGGGGATCTTCTCACACAGGCTCTGGACGAGTAGATCCAGGGTAAAGTCAAGTATTCTACGCTTTCTAAACAAGCTTCCAGGTGATGCCAGCTACCAACCCAGGGACCACACAGGGAGTAGCAGTCGACAAGACAGCTCCTGAACTTCTTTCAAAGCTTGATGTTCCCCAACGTCACTTCAATTAGTTTCCCACACCCACGTGGCTTGAATAAAGGTAGATACAAACTGTATACGAAAGAGGGTGCTTAAACTTTTATTACATTGCTTCTTAATGAAAGGGGCAGGGTTTTACCCATCTTTGTGTCCTCCTAGCCAACAGTGCTGTGCCATATGGGTGACTGATTCTACACAGCAGCTAGAACCACAAATGCTAAGCTTAGGTGGAGAGGGAGGGATACATTTCAGAATGGGATTCAGGAGCGTTTATGGATATTAAAGTAAACATCCCTCCAGAAAAGAGGGCCTTGTTCCCTTTATGGGCCCCTGCCCATTGGGATGGGATGGTTTCTGCTAACCCCTTACTTATACTTCAGTGCACATCCTTGCCTCAGGGACTTCCCACGATTAAGATTGATCATCTCAATCTTAGGAATGGGCTTCATTTACGAGGAAGGCAAGGCCATTCAATTCCAATTAACTGCACAGTTCTTGTGTAAAAAAAAAAAAAAAAACAACAACCTTAAACTTGTAGACTATTTAAAGAAAAGCTAAAGTCCCCACCCTTACTTTTTCATAAAACAGAATTGTCCTGACAGGGCTTTCCTGTTCTTTTGAGTCAATAAGGCTCAAAGAGCTTAAAAATAGATGATGGTTTTACATTTATCATTTGAACAAACATGGGAAATTCGGAAATAGTTGCCATGGAATTCCGGGAATAATTTTTTCCATCTCCACAGTTGGCAAAGTGGTTCTTAGGGAACCATAGACGACATAAATGCACGCGCTGGGGATGTCTTGGCACCTAGCCTCCTAAGACATAATGTCATTTGAGGCCAATCTCACTTAGAGGGCACACTAGCGATTTCAAAAATGCTGCTAAGGAGCACAGTGATGCTTCCTAGCTCAGTGAAACTCTCTCTCCTGGGGCACTGATGATTGTAAGACACCACCAAGACTCCATTTTCTACTCGCAACATTTCCTCATATTCCCAGGTGTGTGTTGGTGAGAGCTAGGGAGCGGAAGGTTAAGGAATAAACTGATATAGAAAAAGGAAAGGTGCTAAAAAGGCCACCAAGCTAGAACATGTGTAGATCTGGGTTACAATTTCAGGTTTGGCAATAGTTAGCTGTGCACCTTGAGCAATTGACACAACACGACAGGCCTCCTTTTCCTTATCTTTTAAAAAAAAAGGATTCCTAAGATTTCCAAGGACCTTTCCAGGTTTGCTTCTAAAAGGAAAAACAGTAACAGTACATGATAATCTCGTTGATAGCCACATGGTAGGCTTTAATGTATAAGCGTATGGGCTGCATAACGTATAATGTGTGCAGCCCATATTCATATAGAGATGAACTAATAGGAAAGAAGGAAAAATAGGCACCTGTCAATGAGAGACTGGGACCGGAAGTCAGAAGAATTATTTCTTTTTTTTTTTTTAAGTTTTATTTAAATTCCAGTCAGTAAACATACCATGTAATATTAGTTTCAGGTGACAACATAGCGACTCAACACCTCCATACATCACCGGGTGCTCATCACAAGTGCACTCCTTAAATCCCATCACCTATTTCCCCCATCCCCCTACCCACCTCCCCTCTGGTGACCTTCGGTTTCGTCTCTGTAGTTAAGGGTCTGTTTATTGGTTTGTCTCTCTCCCTCTCTTTTTTCCCCTTTGCTCATTTGTTTCTAAAATTCCACCTATGAGTGAAATCACATGGTATTTGTCTTTCTCTGACTTATTTCACTTAGCATAATACTCTCTAGCTCCATTCACATCATCCCAGGAATTACTTCATTCATTTATTTAGGGTTCATTCATACACCATTCATTTATTCAGAAATATTCATTGAGAGCCGACCATTTACCAGTCACTAGAGTAGGGTCTGGAATGTGACAAAGAAAAAGCAGACTTTCCTGTCCTTTTGGAATGGATATTCTCCAGGACAGATAGGTAATATATTAAAAAAAAAAAAAAAAAAAAAAAAAAAAAAAACAACAAAACCCAAAGATGATAATTGAGGATTGGTATAAATGTCTCAGAGAAAATAAATGAGGCAAACAATCCCCAAGTAACAAAGGGGCTTAGGGTGTTTGAGGAAGAACAAAGAAGCCAGTGTAGTTAGAATGTACTGAACAAGACAGAGAATGTATGAGAAAGTTGCAGTTAAGACTCAGGCCTTGCAGAGTCTTAGAGATCATGGTAAGAATTTGGGGTTTTAAGAGTAAAAGGGAATCATTGAAGAGTATTGGGGGGGGGAAGTGACACTTACACCTTATATCAATCTTTCTGGCTTTTCTGTGGGAAAAGAAAGGAGGATGTTGGATAGAGGGGAGAGAATTAGTGATGGACTTGTGGATTTTTATTTATTTTACAACTGCTTATGGCCAGTTAGAATCATTATTCTTTTATGATTAGATTTTCCCAAATTTGTCCTAGGGTGGGAAATAGTTTGGAGGAATAGTTAAAGCTGACTTCTGTGATGTGGGCACCATTTTAAAATTCTGCCAATAGTGTCGAAGGGTTCCGGCTTCTTCACATTCCACCACCACTTAGTATAGTGTGTGTGTGTGTGTGTGTGTGTGTGTGTGTGTGTGTGTGTGTGTGTTTGGGGGCTTTGTTTTGTTTTGTTTTGTTTTTGAGAATAGCCATACTAAAGGGGTGAAGTGAAAAATCTTATTATGGTTTTGATTCGTATTTTATTGATGCTTACTAGTGTGAGCAACTTTTTGTATGCCTATTGACCATTTGTATATCATCTTTGGAGAAATATATATAGTCAGGTCCTTTGCCCATCTTTTAATAAGGTTATCTGATTTTTTTGTTGTTAAGTTATAGGAGTCCTTTGTATATTCTGGATATTAACCCCCTATCAGATATATGATTTGCAAATATTTTACCCCATTCTGTAGATTGCCTTTTCACTCTGTTGATGTGTCCTTTGAGGAACAACAGTTTTTAAGTTTGATGTAGTCCCTTTTGCCTATTTTTGCTTTTGCTGCCTGTACTTTTGGTGTCATAGCCAAGAAATAATTGCCAAATCCAATGTCATGAATCTTTTCCCTTGTTTTATTCTAGAAGTTTTACAGTTTTGAGTCTTAGGTTTAGGTCTTTAATACATTTTTATACATGGCGTAGAATAAGGGTCTGACTTCATTTACATCTAGTTTTCCGAACACCATTTAATGAAGAGAGTATCCTTCCCTGTTCAAATGGTCATAGCACCCTTGTCAAAGGGAATTTGTTCCTATACTCTGCATTCTATTCCTTTGCTCTATACAGCTGTTTTTATGAAAGTACCACACTGTTTTGATTACTATAGCTTTGTAGTAGGATGTTTTGATATCAGGAAGTGTAAGTCTTCCAACTTTGTTCTTCTTTTTCAAAATTGTTCTGGCTATTTGGGGTCCTTTCAGATTCCATATGAATTTTAGGATGATGTTTTTCTATTTCTGCGAAAAAAATGCTCTCAGGTCTTGACAGAGATTGCATCGAATATATAGATTTGTTTGATTAGTATTGACCTCTTATTTTTTTTACATTTTTTTATATTTATTTTTGAGAGACTGAGAGAGACAGAGCACAAGTCGGGGAGAGGCAGAGAGAGAGGGAGACACAGAATCCGAAGCAGGCTCCAGGCTCTGAGCTGTCAGCACAGAGCCCTGCATGGAGCTCCAACTCATGAATGGCAAGATCGTGACCTGAGCCCAAGTCAGGCACTCAACCGACTGAGCTTCCCAGGTGCGCCAGTTTAAAAAAAAAATTTTTTTAATGTTTATTCATTTTTGAGAGACAAAGAGACAGAGATGAGCCGGGGAGGGGCAGAGAGAGAGGGAGACACAGAATCCGAAGTAGGCTCCAGGCTCTGAGCTGTCAGCACCAAGCCTGACGCGGGGCTCAAACTCACAAACCGTGAGATCATGACCTGAGCTGAAGTTTGACGCTTAACCGACTGAGCCACCCAGGCACCCCAGTATTGACCTCTTAACAATATTGTCTTCTCATCTGTGGACATGGCATGTCTTTCCATTTATTTGTAACTTCTTTAATTTCTTTCAGCAATGTTTTATAGTTTTCAGTGTACAAGCCTTTCACCTCCTTGGTTAAGTTTATCCCTAAATATTTGGTTATTTTTTGATGCTATCATAAATGAAATTGCTTTCTTAATTTCCTTTCCTGATTGTTCATTCTTGGTGTATAAAAAATGCAACTAATCTACGTGTGTTGATTTTGTGTCCTGTTCAACTCTGTTGAATTTATTAGTTCTAACAGGTGTGTGTGCGTGCACGTGTGTGTGTGTGTGTGTGTGTGTGTGTGTGTGTGATATTTAAGGTTTTCTACATATAAAGTCATGTCATCTGTGAACAGAGATAATTTTATATCTTCTTTAACAACTTGGATGTCTTTTATTTCTTTTTCTTGACTAATTACTCTGGCTAGAACTTCTAACAATATGTTGAATAGAAGTGATAGGAGTGAGCATCCTTGTCTTGTTTCTGATCTGAGAGGAAAAGCTTTAGTCTTTAATCCTTAAGTATAATGTTAAGTATAATCCTTAAGTATAAGCCTTTCATATTTGGCCTTTATTATTTTGAGGTGGTTTCCTTCGTTTCCCAGTTTGTTGACTATTTTGGTCATGAAGGGATGTTGAATGTTACCAAATGCTCTTTCTTCATCAATTAAGATGATCCTGTGGTTTTTGTCTTTTATTCTGTTAGTGTGGTGTGGCAGGACTATTGCTTTTGGGGTACCTGGCTAGCTCAGTCGGTAGAGCATGCAATTCTTGGTCTTGGGGCATGAGTTCAAGCCCCATGCTGGCCATGGAACTTGCTGTAAAAAAAAAAAAAAAAAAAAGACTATTGCTTTTTATATATCAATGCAATCCTCTGTCATTTTACCAACTTTAAAATTATTTGTGCTGAATTTCTATGAATTGTCATGGGTTTTCAAGCTACAGAGCCATAACATATCATCTGCAAATAGGCGTATTTTAACTCATCCTTTCAAATCCTTCTCCTTCTGATTTTATATATACTTTTGTCAGAATTGGTAAGTTAAAAGCTCTAGCTCTATAGTGAAGGATAATGACGTGGCCGTCCTAGCCTGGTGCCTGACTTCAGAGAGAAGAGTTCAGTGTTTTTCCATTAAATAGATGCCAGCTTTTGAGTAAGGGATATATCTTTTATTAGGTTCAAAAAATAGTCATTGATTATTTTTATTATGTATTTTTATTGGAAATGTGAGTTAAATTTTGCAATTGTTTTTCCAGCATGTGTGGAAAAGAACATAGGACTTTTCTCCCTAGAACTAATAATAAGGTGAAATATAGTAATGAACTTCCCAATATTAATCTATCTTGTATTTGTGGTATAAACTCTATTTTGTCCTGACACACTGTTTTCTTAATGTGCTGCTGGGCACGGTGTTAATATTTAGTTTGGACCATTGTATCAATATTTTAAGCAAGATTTGTCTGTGGGTTTGAGGAAAGTATTTTTTTAACCCAAGTTTTGTTATTAATGACATATTCTTTTTGTCAGAAGAATTTGGGCGATTTCCTTCTTTTTCTATGCTTTCATACAAATAGGATGGCCTGCACTTGGACATTTCCGTAGAATTCCCCTGTGAAATCAGCTTGACCTGCTGTTTTTCTGAGATGTGGAGAGTGGGAAGTAACTCTTTGGTAACTCTCTCCATTCCTTCTATAAAAATTGGTCTGTTTTCTTTACTGGAGTCAGTTTTGGCAAAGTATGCTTTCCCAGAAAATTACCCACTTTTGCTTTACTTACATCTCATCTGTTTCAATGGCTATTTTCCTTTGTCATTTTTTATCCTGTGTATTTGTAAGTTTTTTCGCCCACCATCTCCCCATAAACAATGTTACCTTTTTTCTTAATTAGATAGCTAGTGATTGCTTATTTTGTTTATTTTTATAATCAAATATTTACTTATTGATATGGCTATATTCCTCTTTTTTACTTCATTAATTTCTGCTTTTATAATTATTTCCTCTCGCTCTCGTTATTAACTGAATTATTCTGTTTTTCACTTTTTGGGATTACATGTTTAATTTGCATGTTTACATTGTGCATTTTTATTGACATACATATTTAAGGCTATAAAATTTCCTCTCATCACTGCTTTATGTGTATAGATTAAAGATACATAGATTCTGACACATCATATTTTAATCATTATTTTTTACAATGTGATATTGGTTAGCATTTCTTCATTTGAATCTGGGGGGTTGGACAATAATAAGAAATTTTTGTATTTTTACTACTTTGCGTAATTTATTGAACTTTTTATAGTGGCTCAATGTGTAGTGAATTAGTGACTTTTCATAAATATCCACTGTGCATTCAGAAGTAAGAGTTAGTCTCTATTTATCAGGGTGCAAATAGATCCATCTTATTTATTACGTTGTTTGTGTCCTCTTTATACTTGCTTATTTTTTATTCACTTTACCTTTCGCAGTATGAGCGTCGAATGCCAAAGTCTCTTAATGTCGCTTCTGTCTCTTCGCGTTTCTGGTGGTTTCTGTTTTAGGAAGGCGGTTGATGGGCAAAATGTTTCTATCTCATCTTTACTGCGAACTGTGGCCTTTGCCTTTGTCATGTTTTCTTCTTTGTCTTACTTCTTTTTGTCCTGAATTCTGCCTGCCTTGTCAGATGGCGAAATCAAAGCCCAGCTCTTTCTTTGCATTTGACCTGCACACGTCGCTCAATCCTTTATTTGCAGTCTTCTGCAGGACCTCGTTGTAGTCGTATCTTGTGTATATTGCACAGAGCTGGTTTCGTTTGGTGAGCCAACTTGAAATTATGTTTTTAATGCACGAATTAAGCTTATTTATATTTGTTAGCACGAATGGATATGTCTGATCTCCGCTCTTCAATTATTTTACCGTGTTCACTACATAGTTTCACTATAAAGGGACTTGCGCTCTGCTATCTCTCCTTTTTCTTTCTCTTTTTTAAATCGTGTTTCATTCTGTGTTTCTTTTGTTATTTAGGAAGGCTTGTATTCATGACCAAGTTGTTACCTCCTACTCATGCCTTTGTATAATGGCCAGAGTCTCTCTTTCCTTACTTAGACTACTCTGCCTGGCAGCCCTAAATGGTATTCCTTGATTATCCATGCCTCATCCTCCTTTCTGCTCTGCTTTCCCCACTGATTTTCCCAATTAGCTGTAAATTAAGTTTGTAAAGTCCGTTGTCTTTATGTTATGTTGCAAGGGAAGATATGGGCGATTTTATTTGCTCTCTTGTTTGTCTGTGTTTTTGTTTTTGAGGCTGTGTGGAGGGATTCCAATTTAGGCTGCTGCCATTATCCTATGGACCTGGAAGCTTCTCATAGACTTTTATGAGAAGTAAATGAGCTAATCTACATGAAAGTAGAGATCGCTGATTACCCTTTGGTGGAAAGACTAGTAATTTGTTTTCTTGCATTTAGAGATAACACTTTTTTTTTTCTAATCACTACCCATTAACCCTTTTATGTGAAGTATTTTGCCACCTTGAGTTTCCTAACATGCCTTCTGCTTCGGTATGTAAAAACCTTCTGATTTGAGAGGAGGGTACAGGAGGTTATGGGCAGGTAACATGTCAGTGGGCTTCCCTGGAGAGGGCAGGAAGAAATGACAGATCTGGAAGAGGAAGCACCCAACAGGAGGAGAAAGTGATAAGAAAGATATATAGAGAGGAAACAATTTGTCAGTCCTCTTGTATTCCACTCAAGTTTATCCCAAGCTATAGACAGGGCTGAACAGTCCAATGGTGTTCAATGCACCAACCAGCCCAGGTTAAAAGTGAGAACACCAGAGATCCTTTTGAGTAGCAGCTATAGATAGTTAACTTTTTCTTTGAAGAAGGCATTGCACTTAGACTCTAAGGAACAATGAACACATGACATATAGTCAATGACCTCAGTGAAGGCTTAAAATATTTGGGACGATAAGCACTATCTTAACACTACGTTCACAAAAGCCCAAGAACCTTGAATTTTTATCATCTTCATTTTAAGCATGAGAAAAAACTAAGATTCAGATTCAGAGAGGGTGACAGAATGGTTGAAAGTCACATAATTGTAAAAGGACAGAGCAGTGACTTGATTTAAAGTTTCCTTTGCTCAAATCCCACCCACTATAATTTAATATGAAAAAGCACAAGACAAGTGGCCAAACAGATGGGTTCTAAATGCCTAGAAAACGAGGAAGTCACTCGTGGTTGGAATGGTCCGGGAAGATATTTCAGAAAATGTCGGATTTTTAGATTCCCCTCCGGGCAGAACGGCATCTGTGTCTGTAATTCCTGTGCAGCCCATAGCTGCCTGGCTGGACCAGTGGTGGAAAGGATACTTAGCCACTCTTTCACTCTGTGACCAAATTGGAAGCAGCTCTGCCTTCTTAAAAATGAAACCCTGATTTTGCACAGAGAACTTCAGGAGGGAGCCCCTTTTAAATCAGAGGTTGTAATTAATATGATCATGGGTCCTGAGAGGGAGCTAGACTGAGAGTATAGGAATGGGGTTGACACGATACAGATTTCCTGTTATCTGATGAGGAGGGTTAGTGTGTCAATTCATTTGGAGGAACAAAGAAGGTCTATGCATTGGTCCTTCGAGCAGAATAAACACCAGCAAAGTGTGAAGTGGTCTTGGAATGATTTAAGCCTGTATCTGTGATGAGAACAGGGGATTTATAAATATCAGAGGAGCAGCAGGTGAAAGTCGTTCTAATGGAATTAGACATGTTATCGACAGGACCTGGCTCTGGAGGTGTCTCGTCAACTCCCTGGAGGTGATGTGCCCACTCAGCCCCTTACTTAAGACGGAGAATAAAAGAACAGAACTAAGAAATGACAAAGAAAAGGGGGTCAGCCCGAAGCCCCAAACAAACCTAAGTAATCTCCATCGCTGTATCCAGGTATACGGCCGTATCACAGAATATTCGAGTGGGGAGACCTCAGGAAAATGGCTCTACCATTCTCATTTTATAGATGAGAAACAGAATTGTGCCTGCTCAACCCTGGCCCCACTCTCCCCAAAGAAATTAGAACCCTTGGCCCGGTGACAGAATTGAAACCAGTTTCCAAATCTATTAAAGGTTGTTCTTCTTTTCTGGACACAGTTCTTTGTGGATTATTCCAAAGTGGAAGGTGGGTGATGGAGAGGAAGAGCACAGAGTACCAGAAACGCCCGCATTTGAATCCCCACCTTTGTGAGCTATTTTAAGCCAGATGGTTGTGGGGAAAACCTGTTGTCTCCCTTGAGCCTCAGTTTTTTTCATCCATAAGGTCTCGATGGTAATCCTTACCTTGTAGAAAAAGCTGAGCAGAAGAAGTTATCAGTTCTTTCTGAAGAGAGTTACAAAAAAAGGGTTTTTCAATCTGTTCATCAAAGACTGGTTGAGGCACTGAGAAAGGGGAGAGGCAGAAAGTAGACATTTCAGGCAGAGGAAATTCAGGTGCAAAGTCATGACAGAGAAAATACAAGGCCTAGAGAGATTAAATAGGACTCCATGGTTGAGATTTTTGTGCCATAATAAGATTAGACTTCAGCTGGCAGTGGTATGGTGATAATTGGCAGTATTTTTTATTTTATTTTATTTTATTTTATTTTATTTTATTTTATTTTATTTTATTTTATTTTTATTTTTATTTTTTAACGTTTATTCATTTTTGAGACAGAGAGAGACAGAGCATGAATGGGGGAAGGTCAGAGAGAGAGGGAGACACAGAATCCGAAACAGGCTCCAGGCTCTGAGCTGTCAGCACAGAGCCCAATGCGAGGCTCAAACCCATGAACTGTGAGATCATGACCTGAGCTGAAGTCGGACACCCAACTGACTGAGCCACCCAGGCTCCCCAGTATTTATTTTATTTTTAAAAAATATGTATTTTTGAGAGAGAGAGAGAGAGAGAGAGAGCGTGCGTGCAAGTGGGGGAGGGGCAGAGAGAGATGGAGACACAAAATCCGAAGCAGGTTCCAGGCTCTGGGTTGTCAGCAGAGAGTCCCACATGGGGCTTGAACTCACAAACTGCGAGATAATGACCTGAGCCAAAGTCAGAGGCTTAACTGACTGAGCCACCCAGGCACCCCACTTGGTAGCATTTACTGAGTGCAGATGATAGGGCACTGTTCTATGAATCTTAGATTTACTGTCACATTTCGTCTTTACCATAACATTGTCTGGTGCTACTCTGACCATGTCTGGTCCTCATGTACAGATGGGAAAACTGAGACACAGCAAGCTGAGGTTATTTACCCAAGGTCACATAGAAAGCAAGTTCAGAATCGGAGCTGCAGCAGACAATGAGAAGCAAGAAAAAGATGTTTAAGCAAAGTAGTAGGAGAGCCAACTGTGTGTGTGTGTGTGTGTGTGTGTGTGTGTGTGTGTGTGTGTGTGTGTGTATTCACCACATACCATGTCTTGTTCTGGTACATGTATGCTTCACTTACACACTAATCTGGGATAGAAGTCAAACACTGTCAAAATTATCACCACCCAAATACATTGATTAAGTGCTTAGTTTTCACCAGTGACTGTGGTCCCTTCCATGTTAATCTCCAGTCAGCATCAGAGAAACACAGCAAGAAACCTATTTTATTTTCTTTATGAAAAAATCTAAATGTCAAGATATCAGAGTTACAGCACACAATCATTGAAAATAATGCTTCTCAAAAATACAAGTGATGACTGAAAGAAATGTGTCTTATGTTATATAAATTTGAAATATACAAGATGGGGGGCACCTGGGTGGCTCAGACGGTTGACTGTCTGACTCTTCATCTCAGCTCAGGTCTTGATCTCAAGGTCGTGGGCTCAAGTCCTGCATTGGGCTCTGCATTGGGCGTGGAGCTTACTTAAAAAAAATATAAAATGGTGTGTAGAGTCTACAAGGGGCCCAACCAACACTCCTCAAGACCGTCAAGGTCCTCAAAAACAAGAAAAGTCTGAGAAAATGTCACAGTTCAGAGGAGCCTAAGGAGACGTGACAAGGACATATCTTGCAGGGGTCCTGGATGACATCCGGGGACAGAAAAAGGCATCAAGTAAAAGAACATACAACAATTACTTCCATGCAAACTCCTCAGCATCTGAAAGTCCTGAATTTTCATATAATCCTTACTTAAAATGATATATTTTTGAAATACCACTTGTCAAAGTCTTTCAGAAAAAAAAAAAGGAAGTCTGTGAAAAATTGCTTCAATTTTCTGTTATATTTTAATGTAGAATCGGAACCCCCTCTGTGCTGGACACACATGCTGGGGACGCCAACAAAGCAGGGCACAACACTCTTTCTTTGAAAGACAATAACATGTGGCATTTCTCTAACTTACTACGGCTAGGTGCTATTTCGATCTGAAATTAGTTTGAACCATATGGAGTCGCCAATATTTGACTGGCTTTAGCCTGAAAAAGAGAAACATAACTTCATATGGTTCAGGCCTGTGCGTCTCCTCAGATGGGCAGTCTGATCTTTGCGTTGTTTGGGACGTTTGGCTCCACGGTCAACCCAGGCCCCTAATTCGAGTGGCCAACATCGTGAACCTGTCTGCCTGGTTGTTCCCATCCCTTCTTGCATCCAACCCAATCCCACCTCCCACCCCTAAACAAGAACCTATCTCCGGCAACGTCCGGGGACCAACGGCAGCTTGGTGACACCGTCTGCCTCATCAAGATTCTCAGCCAAGGCAAAACAGGCTTCGTGGAAAAATTTTTGAAACTTAGGAACATCTCCAACCTCTGTGGACTCTCCGGGACCTAGTTTTTGTTGAGGGACCGGGTTCTAAGATTGGCGTGACAGTGCCGGAGGGAGCTGAGAGTTTCAGTAGAAAGTGAGGAAACGCTACGCATGAGGGTCTGGAAAAAGTATTTGGTTTGTTAAAAGGCTCCCGCGCCCTGCCGTTGACCTACATTGCAGAGTCCTTAGTAATAAGGCAGTATTTTATCCCAGCTTCCTCTCTCCCTCCCTCCCTCCCCCACCCCTTCCAACTCCTGATTTCTCTTTTTTTTCTTTTTTTCCTGGAGTAGCAGCCACAGAGCATGGGGTGAAAAGTCGCTGGAAGGACAAGTTGACAGATAGCATTTGGGTCGCTGGGTCACTGGAAGGCGTCGTGATCTGGGCTCAGACAGAGCGATTTCCTCGGTGATTTTAATCTTTCGTCTGTTCACACGTCATGCCACCTGGACATAATGCAGAGAAATCTGGAGGTTTAACAAACCTTTCCTCCTGCCCCAAAAGCTCTCTAGGCAAAAAAAAAAAAAAGAGAGAGAGAGAGAGAGAAAAAAAAAAAAAACAGAGCAAGGGAGAAAGTGAAAGAAGGAAAGAGAGAGTTAACCCTCTCCCTGCCTTCACCTTCTGCAGTAGAAAATCTAAGAGATGGATAGACCTTACTGGCAATTAATAAGCTCAGGGCTTTGTCTGAGCAAGGAGGGCCTTGCCTTTATGGAAACTGTAAATAATGTAAGAAGCTGCCCTTTTTACTGCCTTAGACACATATAAGTGGCAGTTTTATCCTTTTTCGCTGACCCTCTGTTCAGGTTTTGATTTACTTTCAAATCTCTTGTCATAGATTCTTGGAAAACCTTTATTTTGGTGGTGGGGGGTTGGGGTACAGGCTGTGGGAGAAAGGATGTACAGACAGAGGGCTGTCCGTGAAGGGAGATATTAATATCTGTCCCGTGACTGTGGCCAGACAGTCTGCTTCTCTTATTTCCCCATAAGGTTCTGAGCTATTTCTGACCAAGGGTGTTAAAGCTTAGAATTAATGGGTTTCGGCAAAGTAGATGCCAGCGTTCCAGAGAAAGGCTGCTGCTTAACTTGTTCGAGATGGGTCTCAGATCACGCTTGATAAAGCAAGGAAGTAGTGGGAAGAAAGGCCGCCAAGGGATGGCCAAGAAGGTCCTTTGGGTTTCTTCCATCTGGACAAGTGGTCAGAAGAGAAAAAGGCTCCAGCGCCCGGCCCTGTGTTCCCACGGAACGCTCGTCATTCTACTTACTGGTAAAGCTCTTAGTCAACTTTATCAGGGTTAATCAGCTTAAATGTCAGCAGTCAGCTATACACTCCACAGGGGCAGTGACTTTATCCTTTGCATCTCTCGAGGTGCCTGACATGGAGCGGGGAGTTTTAAATATTGGCTCGTTTATTTATCAGAAGTTGTCTGAGCACCTGCTCTCACCAGGTAGAGAGGCAGCCAACGAGGATACAGTGAGGAATAAGTTAGGATCCCTTTCCTCAAGTTGCTTAGAGTCTTGTGAGGAGAACAGACATGCAAAGATAACATGTGGACTAAAATATTACAGATGTTGCCCGGATGTGCAGGATTCCGTGAGGGAATTCAGGAAGAGCCCACTCTACGGGGGGAGGGGTAGAAAGGACCAAGAAAGATGTCACGAATGAAATGTTTGCAACGGTACAAGCCAAGAGTCACACAGGCCAGTTGAGTGACTATCTCCGTGGCCTTTGGGAGAAATACCAGGGTCTGGAGTGGAGAGGAAGAGGCAGCATTAAAAGATAAGAGGGAGGTGATGCCCCAGAACTCAGCAACCACCAAGATGCAGGGCCAGAAGGAAAGTGGGTGATGATCTCCAGGTATCTGACATGGAGGGTTGTGTAATTAATAGCACCGTTCACTAGCACAGGGCAAAGGGAAGAAAGGAAGGAGGTCATGGACCTCGTCACCTAGAGGCCAGAACATCAGGGCAGTGTTTGTTTACTAATCCCAGTAACCACCTGAACTGTGTCTGTTTGCTCAGATTATCCCAGTTGCCTTGGCTTCGAGTACACACAGCTTGTCTTGTTGCCACGAACCTTGGAACACCACAACCTACCTGTGCCAAAGTACAATGGAAACATCATAGTCAGGGAGTTTGGAAACCTGGATTGAGTTTTGGCTCCGAAACTGTCTGAGTGCCAGTATACTCCCTTTTATACTGGAGATGAAAGCTGCTCCCTGCCTACCTCATCAGTGTGCTGGGAGTGGTGGATGAGATTGAAAAGCTACCCAAACATCAGAAGGGGGATAGGACAGATCCACAAGCCCTCTAACCCAAGAATTTGGATGGGTACGAGATTTGGGGGCAGTGACAGAAAGGTAACGAAAACGAAAATCACCCCCTGCCTCGAAGTTAGTAGACCTGACTCATGAAGATGAAACTTCTTTCAAGAGGATATCTGCCAAGTGGAGCCGCGCAAAGGAAAGTATTCTGTCCAATCTGCCCAGCATGGGCTCCAGATTGCTGAGCTTTGGGGAGGCTCATTTATCAGAGGAAAACAACAACGAGTTTCTCGGTCTAGTGACCTTCACTTGTACAGGTGGTAGCCTTTAATCTTGGCCCAGCTCCAGTTGGGATCATTCCATTCAGCTTCTTGTCATCCTAGCGTCAACGTCATTGGGAACATCGTCCTTCCCTTCCTGTCTTGGAAATTTCCACCATTAGGAGAATATCTGACTATATTTGTGTGTGTGCAGGCTGGATTTTCTCTGTTTCATAATGAGGACATTTTTCTTGTGAGACCAACTTCCAAGAAGCTTATTCTTAGAAGCTAGCCCCAAGACATTTTCTCACTAACCAGGTAAATTAGAGAATGAGAGACCATAATCGCCATTTGGAAAGTCTTGGTCAGTGGCAAAGGATCACTAGCGGCCAGGCAGATAACGTCGATGTGTGCAGTGGCCAGTGGCCAGTGGATTTAAGACAAGTGAGAAGGATAAGGGCTGGAGTGTACATTCCACATCTAAACTCATCCACCTTTCTGGAAAGCAAAACATTGCTCACAAGAGTTCCTTATTCTCCACACCCCTGCCAGCACCTGTTAGCTCATGTCTTCCTGATGGTAGCCATTCTAACAGGTGTGAGATGATACCTCGTTGTGGTTTTGATTTGCATTTCCCAGGTGATTAGTGATGCTGAGCATCTTTTCATGTACCTGTTGGCCATTTGCAGGTCTTCTTTGGAAAGACATATATTCAGGTCCTCTGCCTATTTTTTAATCATAGTTTTTTTCTTTTACTACTGAGTTATATGAGCTTTTTCTATATTTTGGATGTTAACTCCTTATCATATAGATGGTTTGCAAATATTTCCTCCCATTCTGCAGATTGCCTTTTCATTTTGGGATTTTTTTTTTTTTCTTTTCCTGTGCTGGAGGTTCCTCAAAAATTTATAAATAGAACTGCCAGAAGATCCAGCAACTCTACTTCTGAGTATACGTTCAAAGGAAATGAAATCGGGATCTCAAAGAAATATAGTATCTGTACTCCCGTGTTTGTTGCAACATTATTCAATGCGCAACAGCCAAGCTATGGAAAAAATGAAGTGTCGGTCATGGATGAAGATATGTTGTGCTGTTGTGTGTGTATGTGCATGTATGTGTCATGGAATATTAGTTAGCCACGAGAAAGAAGGAAATCCTGCCATTTGCAACAACATGGATGGACCTTGAGTGAAATAAGGTGAATTATGCTAAGTGAAATAAGTCACGTAAAGAAAGACAAATACTGTACGATCTCACTTATATGTGGGATCTGAAAAAAACCAAACTCAGAGAAACAGAGAGTAGGACAGTGGTTACCAGAGGCTGTGGGGGGTGATGGGGGGAATGGGGAGATACAGATCAAAGTGCACAAACTTCCAGTTGTAAGATAAATGAGTTCTGGGGATATGATGTACAGCATGGTGACTATAGATAACAATACTGTGTTCTGTACTTGGAAGTTAGTAAGGGAGTCGATCTTCAATGTTCTCATCACCACCACCCCCAGACAAATTAATTATGTGAGGTGATGAGGGTGTTAACTAACACTATTGCAGGAGTCATTTCACAATATTATGTGTATCAAATCATGCTATACTCCTAAAACTTAGAAAATGCTCTATGTCAATTATATCTCAAAAAAAAAAAAAGCTGGAAAAATAAATGGCAGTCTATACTGTATAGTCTAAATAAAACTCATTCGCGGGCCTAATTTGGTTTATAGGTAACCAGCTTGCAATCACTAATCTAACTCTTAAAATTTACTAAAGATTTAACTAAACTAAAGATAAGTAAAGAACCAAGGTAGAGAAAGGTACAATTCATAAAGCCAGTTGAAAGAAAATCTGAATTATTGTCTGGCTTTCTGCCTCTCAGTGCAAGACTATTCTTCCTCGTTGCCCTCTCTTCTGACCTTTAGAAAGTTGTATTACTCCATCATGCTTTCTCTGCTTTCCAAATATTTTTCTCTCCTATCCCTTATGGTAGTGATAGGATAGCTAAGGTTCAGGAGAAAGAACACTGGGATTCTGAATCAAAAGATATGCATCTAATCCTGGTTCTACACTATAGTAGCAGATCAGTGTGGAAAAGCTTCCTAAGTTTCATGAGTTTATTCATTAGTGGGTACCAGAGATTGCTCACTTTTCAATTTAAAATTTTAATGGCATTCAAAATTTTTTGATCTTTTTATTTTTTTTAAAATTTTTTTAATGTTTATTTACTTTTGAGAGAGAGACAGAGCATGGGCAGGGGAGGGGCAGAGAGAGAGGGAGACACAGAATCCGAAGCAGGCTCCAGGCTCCGAGCCGTCAGCACAGAGCCTGATGTGGGGCTCGAACTCACGAACCGTGAGATCACGACCTGAGTCAAAGTCAGACACTCAACCGACTGAGCCACCCAGGTGCCCCCCCCAATTTTTTAATTGCTGTTCAAATACTTGTGCAAAGAGCCAAGTCTAGGATGGCCATTTTTGGAAGATCAAAGTCACCACCAATATTTATTAAACTGATGACATTTTTGTCACTGAGACCCCTCCCACCAAAAATGCCAGCCATTATGCAATAGGCATCCACTGGAAAACCAGATTCTTAGAAATCTGATTAGCTCCCATTAGAATCATTTTAGAAACACTAACAGTTTAAATAATTGTCTAAGGGGCATTGGGTTTAGACAGAATTGGGATTAAAAACTTGCTGTATCATTTGAAATCTTTGTGATGTTGAATAATCACCAAGGCTTAGTTTCCCAATCTGTAAAATGGAAAAATAACAACCCTTTCATTGGCAGCAGATTAAATGAGGGTGCATGCAATGCACATAGCACATGGTAAATGATTAAATAATAGCAATTGATATGATTTATTACAGTACCTCCTTTAACCCTCTTTCTCCCTACCAAAGTCTTATATGATCAAAACACAGGCTTACTCTAGAGGTTGTAACTTCTTCACTCATGGAAAGGTTTCATAAACATTCTTTTTCTAGCCAAAAGAGTCTGGAAAACTGAAAAATGTGATACAATTTGAAAGGAAGTAGCATTTGGTTGCTTAACATGGGTTTGGTTGGAACAAATACATTTCCTCAAAGTGTTCCAGTAGGACTGTTCCTCAGGTGGCCACTTAACTAAAACACTGTATTAGAGAAGAATAAAAAATGTATAGTTTTTAGAAGCTTGAAGCCATTATGTGCTTTTGGTTTTTAAAGATATTTATGTTCCCGATGAATGACAGGGCACAAAATCTCCTGCCATACTCTCCCACCATCTTCGCAAAGGGAAAAGTTTGAGTGACAACTCAACTTGTCATAAATTAACCTTTCGAGAAGTCTCCACAGGATTTCTTTTTTGAGAGTATAGAAACTTGGTTCAAGGTGATCATTTTGACTGAAGAATGATGGAACTTGGCCTTTGGGTAGTATGGGGGTTGGGCCAGGGTCAAGAAAGGAAGGGATATTGGGTGGAAAAAAGGGTACAGGGACTCTTCTTGTATTATCCCTTTGCCCCAACCCTTGAGAACTCCTGAAAGTCTTCACCTTATGGGGAGGTAGCATGTTTGGCCTCTTAAAACTTGTGACACACTCATCTGGGGACAAAGTCCACTGTGTCTTTGGATTTCAAAAACAGTTTCTTGCTCAAGATTTGTTCCTCAGTTGGGTTTGAACCAAAATGAGAAATACCAGATAATGCTAACTGGATTTTTAGCGTAGTAGAATTTCAAACACTGGAACAATGCTTGGTAGATGAGTCCTTGGATATAGAAGCAAATAACTTTGTAACTGGAACACTTCTTAGTTCAGCATCCATATTTGGTAAGCAAAGAAAATGAGGCCCAAAGAAGTCGAATGGGTCACCTAAAGTAGGAGTTGGCACACTGGGGCTCACGGACCCAATCTGGCCTACCACCTTTTTTTCTAAGTAAGGTTTTATCGGAAAAGAGCCATACTCATCCATTTATGTATTGTCTCTGGTTGTTTTCTTCCTAAAATAGCAAAGTGGAGTAGTTGCAACAGGGGCCATATGACACTCAAAACCTAAAACATTTACTCTCTGGTCTTTTTTTTTTTTTTAAATATGAAATTTATTATCAAATTGGTTTCCATACAACACCCAGTGCTCATCCCAACAGGTGCCCTCCTCAATACCCATTACCCACCCTCCCCACCCTCCCACCCCCATCTACCTTCAGTTTTTTCCCAATTTTTAGGAGTCTCTTATGTTTTGGATCCCTCCCTCTAACTTTTTTTTTTCCTTCCCTTCCCCCATGGTCTTCTGTTAAGTTTCTCAGGATCCACTTAAGAGTGAAAACATATGGTATCTGTCTTTCTCTGTATGACTTATTTCACTTAGCATCACACTCTTCAGTTCTATCCACGTTGCTACAAAAGGCCATATTTCATTCTTTCTCATTGCCATGTAGTATTCCATTGTGTATATAAACCACAATTTCTTTATCCATTCATCAGTTGATGGACATTTAGGTTCTTTCCATAATTTGGCTATTGTTGAAAGTGCTGCTATAAACATTGGCATACAAGTGCCCCTATACATCAGCACTCCTGTATCCCTTGGGTAAATTCCTAGCAGTGCTATTGCTGGGTCATAGGGTAGATCTCTTTTTAATTTTTTGAGAAGCCTCCACACTGTTTTCCAGAGCAGCTGCACCAGTTTGCATTCCCACCAACAGTGCAAGAGGGTTCCCGTTTCTCCACATCCTTGCCAGCGTCTATAGTCTCCCGGTTTGTTCATTTTAGCCACTCTGACTGGCATGAGTGTGGTTTTGATTTGTATTTCTCTGATGAGGAGCGACGTTGAGCATCTTTTCATGTGCCTGTTGGCCATCTGGATGTCTTCTTTAGAGAAGTGTCTATTCATGTTTTCTGCCCATTTCTTCACTGGATTATTTGTTTTTTAAGTGTGGTGAGCTCTTTATAGATTCTGGATACTAGCCCTTTGTCTGATATGTCATTTGCAAATATCGTTTCCCATTCCGTTGGTTGCCTTTTAGTTTTGTTGATTGTTTCCTTTGCAGTGCAGAAGCTTTTTATCTTCTCGAGGTCCCAATAGTTCATTTTTGCTTTTAATTCCCTTGCCTTTGGGGATGTGTCAAGTAAGAAATTGCTATGGCTAAGGTCAGAGAGGTTTTTTCCTGCTTTCTCCTCTAGGGTTTTGATGGTTTCCTGTCTCACATTCAGGTCCTTTATCCATTTTGAGTTTATTTTTGTGAATGGTGTAAGAAAGTGGTCTAGTTTCATCCTTCTGCATGTTGCTGTCCAGTTCTCCCAGCACCATTTGTTAAAGAGACTGTCTTTTTTCCATTGGATATTCTTTTCTGCTTTGTCAAAGATTAGTTGGCCATATTTTGTGGGTCTAATTCTGGGGTTTCTATTCTATTCCATTGGTCTATGTGTCTGTTTTTGTGCCCATACCATGCTGTCTTGATGATGACAGCTTTGTAGTAGAGGCTAAAGTCTGGATTGTGATGCTTCCCGCTTTGGTCTTCTTCAAAATTCCTTTGGCTATTCGGGGTCTTTTGTGGTTCCGTACAAATTTTAGGATTGCTTGTTCTAGCTTCGAGAAGAATGCTGGTGCAATTTTGATTGGGATTGCATTGAATGTGTAGAGAGCTTTGGGCAGTATTGACATCTGGTCCTTTACAGAAGAAGTGTGCTGACCCCTAATCTAAAACCACACAACTAACTGGTAGAAGGGTCAGGTTTAGAATTAAGGTCTGAATCTTGATCCAGTGACCAGTCTCTTGCATCACCAGAGGAGACAGACATGTTGTAAGGGTGAACGATGGAACACTTATAAATACTGAGGGCCTCCAAATACGAAAAGTGATTGACTCTGAAATATTTGTATTATTTTTACTGCTGCCATCATCAATATCAGGAGACCCTTCTAAATCTGCCTGTCTTACACTGGACTTTCACCAAGGTCAAAAGCTGGGGATGAACTTCGTTCTCCACAGCCTGTATATCCGCTTATCCCAGACACCTGCCAATCTGCTCGTCAGACATGCTGTTGTAACACGTCCTCTTTCTGTGCCTTTAAAAAATAATTCCTGTTTAAGGCTCATTCAGCATCCTAATAAGGATTTCATGAAGATTAAGCAGCAAGGGCATTTAAAGAACAAATCCCACCCGACAAACTTCATAGCGTTTTACAATGTAAATTTCAAATTAGCAGATGAAAGAAAGGCAAGGGATCTTATATCCCTGCCTTTTAGCAAAACACTTGAGACAGGATCTCTCACAAAATGTTAGCGGCAACGCTATTTTATATCAGCCTTTGCCAGTTCACACGGGCTTGAATGCGCCCGTGTCGACTGAAGAAAGAGTGATCACAAATGAGAACCCAAGGAGTTTGAGTGTGAACGTGGCACCTATGAGTTTATTAAGTAATGTCATAAATGACCTTGACTTGATGGCACTAACGTCATCAGATCAAATCACATATGTAGGTGGCGCTCAAATATATAATAAAATCTCAACAAAGTTCAGGCAAATAAGAAAAAGAAATTAAAAGTAGATACATGTTCATGGGTACAGCCAACTGCAAATATACAAATAAGCCAAAGGTTCACCACTGAGGCAGCTCTTCCAAATTTCGGAGGCCTGATGTCACTGAACACCAAAAATACTGAATTGGAGGTTAGGGTTCCTAGTACTGAGTATCAACATTCGGGTGCAGCTTATTCCTTTCCCAGTTTTGGAGCTGGAGAACTGTAACGTGGCAGATTGGCAGCTAAACAATAAGAGAGCCACTGATTCACTTATTCATATATTCATTCATTCATTCATTCATTCATTCATCCAAAAACTGTTTATTGGATACCTGCCACGTGCTTGTCACCATTACAAGTACTGAGGTCACAGCAGCAAACAAGCAGGCACAGATCCTGCCCTCATGGCCTCATAAAGTTCCCTCTCTGTCTCTCTCTGTCTCTCTCTGTCTCTCTGTCTCTCTCTCTCTCTCTCTTTCTCTCTCTCTCACACACACACACACACACACACACACACACAAAACCCTCTTACACACACCTCTATCTCTCTCTTTCTCTTTCTTTTACACACACACACACACACACACACACTTGCCAAGAGACGGTAAGCACCAAGAGGTAAATTAATGCTGGGTAATGGGATATAGAATAATTGAAGAGTAAGAAACAGAATGTACTACTTTAGACAGAAGGATGAGGGAAGGCCTTTCAATGATGTGGTATTTGAACCTTGGAAGGATGTTCCAGGCAGAAGAAACAGACGTGCAGAGGTCCTGAAATGAGAGTATACTTGACATTTGGGGAACAGAAAGCAAGTTAGGGAGGACAAAAAGGACAGGTCCTGGGAGCTGAGATCAGAAAGGCAGACAGGTGCAAAGTGAATGCTGTCTTGGAGGTTTGGGCAGGATTTGTATTTTATTTTTATTGAGATAATGAGACATTTTAAGTTAGGTACTAACACCTTAAAAAGATTACTCTGGGGGCACCTGGGTGGCTCAGTCAGTTGAGCGTCCGACTTTGGCTCAGGTCATGATCTTGTTGTTTGTGGGTTCGAGCCCCACGTTGGACTCTGTGCTGACAGCTCAGAGCCTGGAGCCTGTTTCAAATTCTGTGTCTTTCTCTTTCTGCCCTTCCCCTTTTCATGTTCTCTCTCTCTCTCTCTCTCTCTCAATAATAAATAAACATTTAAAACACTTTTAATAAAAAAAAAGGTTACTCTGGTTGAGAACTGCCTGCAAGGGGGCAGGTAGAAGAAGGAAGACCAGCCGAGAGATTACTGCACTATTCCACATGACAGGTGGTCGTGGTCTGGACCAGCAGCGGAGATGATAAGAAATGGTTGGTTTGTGGTTGGTTTATGGATTACTTTTGAAGGTGGAACCCATAGGATTTATCACCGTTTGGGATGTGGGAAGTAAAGGAGTCACAGATGCCTCCAAGGATTTTGGCCTAAGCATCTAGATGGGTCAAATAGCCATTTTACTCAAATAGGGAAACTCAGGGAAAGGGACACTTGAATGGGCCAAAATCAAGAGTTCAGTCTCTAAATTCCGTGAGTCACTGGAAGACACACACCACCCTTCCTCACAGCTGATGGGGGGGGGGGGGAGTCCTCCCTCTTCTTCTGATGCTAAGAAGTCCTCATGAACTCAAGTTCATGCCATGGTAACCAACCTTAGCGAGCAACTATTATGTTCAAGAAGAAAAAACATCTAAGAACGCAGAGAGAAAAGAAGAAAGCCATAGAGCAGACATAAAATTGCCTCTAGCAATAAAAAGCCAAAAGTCAAATTTGTTGAGAAAATGAGTGCCAAGTAGCAGAGAGCAATCTTGTTTGGGGGGTATTGTATTTGAAAACAGATCTTGGTGAGGGCAAGTCTAGGGGTGACAATAGAAAAACAAAAGGATTAGAGAAGAAGATGTTAATTTACGTGCTGCATTTAGAAAGTAGAGTGACATGCGAGTTAGAATCTATTGTTCTTACATTCAGAACAAAGGAAGCAAGATAAATAGTGTTCAACGGTATAATGTCGCGATTAGTTGGTTATCTTCAAAACTTATTTCTTTTTTTGGAGCTCCAGCTTCTCTGTTAAATATAAGGTTTGGACAATGTTTCCACCTTCCGCATTTTTATAAATTCTGGATTACAGCCCCTCCCTCACTAACATTCTCACCTCACAGCATGAATCCCTCCCACGGGAAGATGCATGTTCACAGAGGGAGGGGACCTGCTTCAAAGCATTCAGAGAGGAAGAAGGTGATGATACTGACAAAAATTAGGTCCAAGAAAATGAGATCAGATCCACCCTCACTCCCATAAGAGGTCACAAAAACGCTTCTTTCAACCTTAGAGACCGCTAACCCTAAGCGTTAAAACTCCTATACTGCTTTCCCCCAAGGTTTTTTTCTGGAATTTCCAATGAGAGGCATCAGCCATACACTACAAGCTCTGATGGCTCCCAACTCCCCACTTTCCACCCCACATCCAACCATGAAAGGCAAGTTTTCTCAATCGCACCATCATTGACATTTTGAGCCAAATAATTCTCTGTTGCGGGGAGGTGTCCTGTGTTTTGCAGAACGTTTGACAGCTTCTCCAGCCTCTATTCTCTAGATTCCAGTAGCAACTCCCTTTCCATCCTCTCCAGTGAGGACAACTAACATTGCCAAATGTCCCCTGGGGAGACAAAATTGTCTCCGGTGGGGAACCACTGATCTAAGTTGAGCAGATCCAATGGATCCCATTTCCTTGCTTCAGTGAAATGTCACCCTGGGCATCATGCCCTCTGACCACTGCTCATCAAAGTAGTTTATAAATAACAAGATTTACCGGTGATATAAATTCCCATCTATACAATTAAGGGGGACATGGTTTATTTGTGTATTAGCATATCCAGCTGCTTGTTTGCTCTGGCTTGGTATTTCAGTCCAAGTATCATGGTTTGGCATAAATAATACCCAGTCAGCTGAAGGCTGAATGATATTGTAAATATCCAAGTCCTAAACTACTGTGGTTTTTTTTTTTTTTCAAGTATACTCCATACAAACCACTCTGAGCTTGAAAAGGAAGGAAAAAAACCCAACCCCACTGCCATTACTTAAATAGGCCCATTAAAAATGAGCTGTGAGTGAAATACGGCTTTATTAAACAGATGACATTACATCAGGAATGATGAATCATAAAGTTTCTTTTCAGTATTACAATGGTATACGACCTTTTAAACTTTAATCATTCACCTCCTATTCTGAACTACCGTCAGGTGTGCAGGCTTCTTGCTGATTACATTAACATGAGGCAGCTGGGGAGCTTTTGCCATCAAATCTCGACAGGCTTTTACTAGCATGGCTCAGCGACACACAGCCAGAGCTGGGGCAGCCCCGGGCCCGTCTGGAAAGGGAAGTGGGGCTGCTCTCTGTCTGTGTGGGCTCAAGAGGGACGGGGAAAGAACACTCTCATCTTGCATATCATGTATTCCCACGACCTGGCGGAGAGTCTGGCACACAGTAGGGATTCCAGCAGTGTTCGCTGAGCAGATCTCAGAGTTCAAGATATTGGAATAATCTGTAACATCTGCACAGGACTTCCAGTTTGCAAAGAACGTAAGTCAGCCTTCACAGGGACCTGGTAAAGAAGGCCCCAGGCAGTAGAGAGTAGAGCTAGGCTACAAGATTGTGTTCTTTCCACAATTTTGCACAGCGGATACAGGACAAGATTGTGCTATTGCTGAGAACACAGGCTTGGCTTCCATTTCATCACTGCTACTCAGTTAACGGGCTCGTTCACAAGGCACTTCAACTCCCCAAGCCCTAAGGTCTTCGTAGGTCTATGGCAATGACCATTTGAGGTGATGCATGTAAAAAGCTCACCATGATGGACGGGACCTGGTGAGTGTCCCACAAACGTTATTTATGATCATCGATATCTTCCTAAAAATATCCTGTGGGGAAACAGAACACTGGCATCACAGAATCCTTATGGGAAATGCAGGATTTGAAATCCCTGTCACCCCTAGACATTGACCAAGCCCTAATTCACCTCCACTTCCCTTTCTCTTTGACTCTTTTTTCTAGGTCTTAAGATGAAGAGTAAAGGACAACTTGTCACTTGCCCCTCAACAACTCCGTCCTGCAACCTGGCACCAAAAACATCCTTGGGTCCTTTTTGAGAAGTTCCGTATAATGATGTCACTGTGTCAGTGATAATCTAACTACTATCTAGGTGTCTTTTATTATAGTTCTCCTGCCTCTGATCTTTCCATTAATAATTTAAATGGCACAGAAAAAAATATAAAGAGGTTCCAGAAAAATTTTAGTAAATTTTATATAATAATTTTGAAGCAGATTAATAAAAAAATAAGAAATTTTGAAATAAATCTTGAATCTCTGAATTGTGGCTATGTAAGAAAACTGTCATAACTTTTCCCCAAAATGTTGAAAATTTCTCTTCATTCAGAATCTGTCATTATTTTGTCCTAAGAGAATATACACTCTGTTCCTCACGAAACTTACTCCAAAATTAAGGGTTCATGTATCATTTAGGATGCTTTTGGCTATAAATTTCAGAAACACCAGTTAAAGCGTCATAAATGAGGGGTGCCTGGGTGGCTCAGTCGGTTCAGCGTCTGACTTCGGCTCAGGTCACGATCTCACGGTCCATGAGTTCGAGCCCTGCGTCGGGCTCTGTGCTGACAGCTCGGAGCCTGGAGCCTGCTTCGGATTCTGTGTCTCCCTCTCTCTCTCTGCCCCTCCCCTGCTCATGCTCTGTCTCAAAAATAAATAAAAACATTTAAAAAATTGAAAAAAAAGTGTCATAAATGAGAAACAACGTCAAGTCAGAAGATGTGTTGGTATCGGGGTTCGTTAACTTGGTAGTGCAATGATTGTCAGTAAGACTCAGGCTTTTTTCATCTTTGATTTGCTATCGTTGAGTTGTTGCCTTGGTCCTTCGTCTAGTTCCTCCCAAGAAGCTATTGCATCTTCTGAACATAGTCATGTCCGGAGGTAGAAAAGAAAAGGACTATTTCCTCTCACAGGACTCTTGTTAATAGCAAGTAAACTTTCCCCATGACCAAGCTCCATAGATATTTTTCTTTTCCCATTGGCTAGATCTGGGCTCTATACTCCCAAACTAATTATTGCCAGAGAGAATGCAATTTCCATGGTTGGCTTAGAACAATTATGATTTACCTCCTTGAACTTGGGGACTCCTTTTTCATGCACAAGGTCATTTAATACCTGAACCAAAGTGAGGTTCTGTTTGTAAGGAAAAATGTGATTGGGAATGGCCATTGGGTAGACAAGCAACTTGTCTGCTATTATCCCATTAGCCATGCCTTAGTTCAGTGATTCCTAAACTCATCACCATATTAGAATCACCTTTTAATCATTCTTGTCACATGCTAGATTATATACATTACAATCGCGGGGGTAAGACACTGAAATCAGTATTTTTTGAAGTCCCCCAGGTGATTCACAGATGAAAGAAGTCTGGAGGTGACTTCCCCAACTGTTGGTTCAATGGGAGCCCTGATAGCAGAGATCTACTGAGATATTTCCCTACTGGTTCATAGGGATCCTACGGTCCCATCCAATTCGGGCACATATAGAAACGTCCTACGATATAGCGTTCACCTGAACAGAACATGAAATATACCGTCAGCCTGATCCAGAACCTATGCAATAGTCAAAATCTGAGAGACAACTAAAAGTTTCTGCAAGTTAGCTGAATGCTTTAAAGTGCCACGTGTTACATCATTTTATGACTTTTTAACCTGTTTATTATTTCCAAGTGGTGATGAAAATAAGACAGGGTAGCTCTCAACGTCAACTTACACTATGGAGTTATAGAATCACAAAAGTCATCGAGCACAACCCCTGGGATTTGGGCTTCACAAAGCCAAGGAATCTTAGCTATTTTTTCACTGCTCCATCCTCAGTGCCCAGAAGAAGGTCTCTCCTGCCCTGCCCCAGACTTATATCATGTTTTAGGGTTTCTTTTTTTTTTTTTTTCAGTTTATCACTCCATGGCTTAATTTCCTCATCTGCTGTATGGGGGCATTGATACCGTAAATGCTTCGCAAGAGAAAGGAACGAATAAGTGCATTCTGAAGATACAGAATTGAGATCTGTTTCCACCGCCAGCCAACTGAGCAACATGGTGGGAGGGGAGGTTATCACGTGGGTCTCCCCGAGCTTCTGTAGGAAGAGAAATGCTACTCTGTACTACACAAAGTCTCCATGGGATGCCAGTAGGGTGGTGTATGTGAAAGTGCCCTGCAAAACGTACATGCCTGAAGAGATACGAATTCTGATTTCAAACGGGATAAAGTTAAATGTTCAACTAATTCAAGGCAATATTCCGAGGCCTTCCCTCCAACACGTGCTTTCCTCTTCCTCCCTCCTCCTCTGTCGCTCTCAAAATGTTCATACGGGTCTCCTCTATAAATAACGATAGTGGCATACTGGCATCCAGATTTAAACGCTGCAGCACAGCACCCTGTACAAGAAGGCTGACACAGAGCTTCTATTTTTGTATGTTTAGTGATATATCCAAGTGTCACTCAACAACAACAGGAAAAGAGCGGCTGTGCCACTATCCCTCACTCATAGCTTCACCCCTCTTCCGCCTACTACTCAGACACATCCCTGACAAGCGCCGCGTGGCTCCACCTGCTCACCACCTGTCAATATTTTGGTTGAAAGAAAAAAAAGATTCCAGCACATGATTCCTAATTTTCACCAGAAGTACGGATAATCTGAACGAACCATCTATGCTCAGCACTTGCGCTGCAAGGCGACTGGGATTCCATTGCTCTCCTCTCTTGAAATGCTCTCTCAGTACCAACGGATCTCGGCAAAGACTATTCCAGACCTTCTGCGATGAGAACCAAAGTATATTCTGGCACTTTACTGAGAGCGCTGGGGAAATCCCTTGGACTCCATGATTAGAACTTCAGTCAGGACACAGGGCTAAGGCTCCCACCTCCGGGCAAGGTGACTCCATGGTTTTATCCCTCGTCTGAGCAACCTGAGGCCCTCCTCATTTCTCGCTCTCCTTCCAGAGGCTGGGCTGAGGCCTACCACCAAGAATAGTTAGGGGTCAGGGCCTCATCGGCTGAAAAGCCATGTGGCTCACCACAGTCTCCGAGCACGTGGGAACGCGTCGCATGTAAGAAGATCAAACTTCACCCGGCAGACAAGTGACATCCAAACCTGGCAGCGGTTCTCCTGGCAGTGGTGGGAGAAGAAGTGAATACCTGCGTCGATGATTCGCTGTTTGGTTGTTATTAAATATGCCATATGTGACTTGCAGGTTTGTGTGTCTTATACATTTGATCGAGGGAGCCAGCCATCTGTGAAACCAGACGATTGTGAGTTCCAATTCTGACCATAACTTCCCGGCTTTGTGATTTCCAACATGTTATTTTATTCCTCCAGTCCTGTGTCCCCATCTGTAAAATAGGCTTGACAATGCCTAACTTTGAAGATTGGTACGAGGATATGATGAATGTATATTCACACAGTTCTTACGCAGTGGCAGGTGTATAGTAAGTTATAGCTAATACTTATTAAGCCCTAATGGATATTAAACGCTGTTTTCAGCCCTTCCTCAGGTACCTCTAATTGTATAAGTAGTTTAAATGCTTCTTTCTTTTGGAAACTTCACCTCTATAATTGGATTTTACCCAAGCCAACAACATCAAGGCCATGACTGTCTTTTATTTGTTGTTCTAGGATGTACGTCTTCAAGAAAAGGCATTGACTTATAGAAAGACGGGTCTCGCCAAAAAGAAGGCATCATTGAAAATAGTGCCGGCATTTTGGATAGAGTGCGCTGAATAGCCTACACATGGATGGATCTGACTGAAGGTGCAGGAAGACTGCATCCAGAGACGCAGGCAGAGTCCTGGGCCAAAGCAATCCCCCTCTCCTTCTCCTGGGAGTCACTATGCCCTGGGTTACCCAGGACCCAGGACCGGGGCTTGGGGCTTGGGACTTGTAGAAGAGTGGCCCAGGGCAGAAGCCCAGCTCTGTATTCCAGATCCTCCTGCCCTGGGGTCAGAGCACTCATCCCGCTCTGGCCCCAGCATTGTGATGGTGGCAGTGGGAGCTGAGACAGGACCAGGAGGTGGAAGGGCTGTGACCAACAGCTGTGCCAGCCACGACCTTGGCAGTGCAGGGATGTTGACCTGAAGGGGAAGCACACCGCCCCTCCTCTTCATCCCAATAAGACTTGGATGCTTGAGGGGCTTCTCCTTCTATGTTCACTCAACCAGAAACCACCAAAGTAGATAACAAAGATTGTAAATACCCTAACCAGGATGGAAAAAAAGCTTTCCTTTTTCCAACTTTCAACGTGACTACCACAAGCAAAGGGAAAACAATTAATTTATATATCTGGAACTTTACACAACCTGGGCACTCGGTGATTCCAATTTGTTATTTCACCTTTATCTTTCGATAATGGTATTGTCTTGATTTTACAGACAGGAGTATTGAGTTTTAAGAATGTGAAGCAACTCGACTAAAACCACAGTACTAGTGACAGACCTAGATTCGAAATGACATCTGGCTCTGAAACCCTTTATGTGAAACAACTCCCACCATAATTAGTGTGAAGAATAATAGCATCCTGTTACTTAAGAACTTCTAATTTGTCTCTACTATCAATTAGGTCACGTTTAACCTTTTTAGCTTTATATTCAAGGTGTGCTGCCATACCTATAAAATACTATTTACCATTAACCTAACCACCAAAAAAAAAAAAAAAAAATAGTACTTAACAAAAATAATTACAGACTCCAGGACAGCACAGAGTGCCAGGTAGGTCCTCAAAAACACTTGCTGAATTGAGTTTGAAAGATTTAAAACTAGCAAATAAAATAATAATAATAATAATAATAATAATGATAATGTTTGGGGTAAGACCTTCCAACAATATTTGGTACCATATGAAGTTTCCAACAATATTTGGTACCAAATCTTACAAAAGAACTCAACATCTCAGAGCCATAGATGGGTTTAGAGGTGTTACACAAAAGCATGTGTGTACTACAAAGCCCAAGAAGGGATCCTACGACTTCTTGGTGGAGACCCCCAATGGTAAAGGACTCACAAACTCCTAATTCCTGACATACCCTTTTCATTCTCCAAAAGCTCACACTGCTGAAAGAAAAAGTAGGGCCCCCTTGCTTGGCCAGTGCATGAGAACACTGGCATCTCCATCTATACAAATGGGTATGATATCCCACGGCGTAGAACATTAGGAAGCTTCATCTTCCTTGCAAGAATAAGCACCAATGTGCCTACTGATGCATGAGTGTGAGCAGTGGTTGCTTCTTCCTGCTGGCCATGAATTTCAGCCTCCCAGGGATTCATGGCCAAATGTCCTTCCACTGAAAAGGCAGAGGTCCTTGGAACAAAAAGGATTACAAAGCATGAAAGCTTTCAGCAGAAAAAGGGAACTGAAAAGGTGCCAGCTTGTAAGAAGATGTGGAAGTGAGAAAACCTTTGATCATTAGGGGATTGAAGAGGAAAGCACTTGGAAGCTGGTGGAAAACTAAGCAGTGTTGCAGAATTCTAAGTTTTAAATGGTCTTTTCCAAAGATTTACTTATTTGTTGAATGCTAATTTTTTTTCAGTCTCTGATTTGTGCCTTTCTTTCAACTTAACTAATTTTCTACTAAGCATACTAGTCAATCAGTGCTGAAAGGGAGTAGGACCAGGTGATCTCAGAGCATTCTGCCCCATGAATGTGTGGCTACCTTATGACAAAGTTAGGCTTAGTGGTGATGGTAAGGGAATAAAAGGATGTGTAGGTAAGGGCAAAAGTATTAAGGGGCAGAACACTCGTGGATATCAAGTCACTACTCAGAAATCCCCTTGTGGGAAGATAATGAACCTGAATATCCAAAACCCTTTGGATTAGATGCTGTATCAGCCTCTACCCTGTGACCCTCAGGGATGAGCTAATTTCTACTGTGATATGTGAGCACTGCTCAGTTTCTGGCAAAATGAAAGATCACTGGGCCAAACCAACTCTAAAGAAGGGATAAATTATAGAAAATTCTGAACAATAGAATATTTTATGGGGACACCTGGGTGGCTCAGTCGGTTAAGTGCCCAACTCTTGGTTTTGGCTCAGGTCATAATCTCACAGTTTGAGATCGAGCCCTTAGCTGAGCTCCATGCTGACAGCACAGAGCCTGCTTGGGATTCTCTCTCTCCCTCTGCTCCTCCCCTGCTCTCTCGCACACATCCTCTCTGTCTCTCTTTCAAAATAAATAAATAAACTTTAAAAAATAGTATGTTGGGGCGTCTAGGTGGCTCTGTCAGTTAAGCGTCCGACTTCAGCTCAGGTCATGTTGGAGCCCCGTGTTAGCTTCTGTGCTGACAGCTCAGAGCCTGGAGCCTGCTTCGGATTCTGTGTCTTCTCTCTCTCTGTCTCTGTCTCTGTCTCTCTCTCAAAGATGAATAAACATTAAAAACCTGAAGTTAAATTAAAACTTAAAAAATAGCATATTTTACAGAAAACCAAATCCTACTGCGTTTGAATACACTCACTATCAGGATAACTTGCTAACAAAATATTAAGGTGTTTTGCCCATAAAAATACATTCTTTCTTAGATTTTTGTTAATAGGCAAGATTCAATTATAATTAAGTGACACTATGACTAAACACTCTGGTCATCAGAAAAATTAGAGTTAGTCTCCTCAATAGGCTGTAAAAGCCCCCAAATGATCCTCTTTATACTCTCGGCCGTACAAAGCTCTTTTCCTCCCCCCATAAATACAGAGAAAATAAACCTCTATTTTCAGTTTTTAGGGCGCCCCCTTCTGCAACTGTTGTACTTAGGCTGGAAGAAGTTTCTCTGCTCCAGGAGGGTTTTTTAAACAATGAGTGCTGGTGGGTTTGTCCCACTTTTCCATGAAAGAGATTTCTCCCCATATTTCTCTTATTCCTCCCGTTTGCCAGCCACCTTCCCCTCCCTTCTTCTTTTCATAGACCTTATTTTCTCAAGCTGTTCTCAGTTAGGCAATGTGTGCAAAGAGGGCTGATGTTTCCACTCTAGAAGCCTCCAGCGATTACAACCAGTCTCTTTCATGCTGGAACCATATATTTATCAACCCCAGAGAGCAAAGATGAGGCGGCACCAGGGTAGTGAGGGATGTGAGTTGCTGTCACAGCAGAAACTGTGCTGGTGGAGGCCTTTGGGTAGAAAAACAGAGCATAGGGTTGGGGAGGGTGGAGAGCGCAGAGAAAAAGAAGAGAACGGCTGGGATGAACTTAAAGAAAAGAGCAGGAAGAAAGCAGGGGGTAATTAGAGAGGACTTGGTGGTGTGCACCATTGCTCGTGCCCGCTGGAGATGCCCTCCAGTGGCCAGAAGTGGGTCATAAGTGTAATGAGGCAGGTAGCGTGACATCTGGACTCCTTGGTCCAGCCTCGTGTTTCCACCTGGGCATAACGACTTGAGAGTTTCAGAGCTGAGAGGTAAGTGAGTGATTTGCTCTGATTTTTGTCTTCCTCATCAGATACAGCCACCTATTTTCCTATATGGGAAGAGCTTCCCTTCCTGGCCCTTCCTGACCAACCAGGATAATCAGAGGCAGCTCTAGTCCAGACTGGGTTCCTTCCCGTCCCTCTAGGCCTGTGTGGGTTTAAGAAAACACTGGCTCTAACCCCTGCCCAAGCTCCTAACTTGCAAGCTCCTAATTAGCAACCACTCCAGGGCTTTGAATTTCTAGAGATGCAGATAATTCTCGTTTCTAATAACTTAACTCTTCCAATAACAGCCAGCATTTTTGCAAAGACTGTTTCGTTTTGAGAAAACTGGGCAAGATTGATGCACAGTTCATCCAAACCATGGCCACTGCTTGTGAAACTTCCCAGAGCACTTTTGATCCTGGCAATGGATTAGTATGGTCATCATCAAACACACATATGGCAACCACATTTTCTGAGCCTCCAACAGGGACATACTGGTCTGACAATAGGAAAGAAGGCTTGATAATGGGGAAATGGTACCCATCTCACACATGCTTCTTAAAGTGCTAACCGGCCTCTCTTTACTATTCTCTCCATGACTTGCTTAACAAGTCCTAGACTGAGAATAAGTTTCCTTCTGTATATTCCGCGTTTCTCACCCTCAAGCTTTACTCTTTATTTTTCCGGCTTTACACTTGATCTTGGCACATTAGAGATAGCACTAATCTGTGAAAGTTGAGTACAAGCAAGTCTAAATGCTACCGTATCACTATTACACCGTTACTCCAAATGCTACCCCACATGATACTCAATCAAAACAGGAAAATGGGGCAAGGCACATGACCTGAGACTTGGCATCGAAGAACATGAGTGCAGGTGGAGGCTTTGACATTTGCCACTTATTAGTTTTGTTGATGCTTAATTTCCCATCTGCAAAATTAGAATTAGAACTGTACCTACTTCTTCTAGTGGTTGTGAAAATCAAAAGGCATAAGGGGTGATCAAGCCTTCCAGTGAGAATCACTTACTAGTATAGATGAATTTAGTAGGCCATCGCAAGAGATAATTCTGGGCAAAGAGCCTTTCCCAGGACTACCAAATCACACCAGCAGGTCGTGTGCTTATCCTGCTGCCGTAGCAGGCAGTCCGACCTGAGTACACAGGAATGTGTAACAACAAACATCACGATAAGAACCCATTGACTTAAGTAGGTGACTTTGTTTGAATCAATCATCCAGGAGTTATGGAGGAACTGGATATGTGTTTTTATCTTGTACATATGCTTCCTGACTTGTCTCAGACCCCATAGCTTCAGCAAATCTAAGACAGATCACTGAGCAAAAATTCTCAAGTCTGTTCATTGTTCCACTGGATCTGAGTCGCTTCGCCATATGGGTTTTCTAGAGGCAGGTTAGACACGATTACCTGTTTGGAGAGGAAGAGTAGTGTGCTTGCTGTACAAAATCCCCAGCTGGTTGGGAGAGCAAGGGTATCATGGTATTCTTTGCATGACTTCCCACGAAAAGGAAAGAGGGAGGAACTGGTCCCAGAATAACCAGAGCAAAGTAGATGCTGTTCCCTGTTTTCACCCTGAGAAAAGACAAGGGCTGTCTCAAGATGTCCTAAATGACTCTGAGGGGAGCTGAGCTGCCTTGTGCTAATATCTGGCCCTGTCTGCTACTACTAACGGACCCAAGTTTGTTTGCTTTTTTAAAAATTTTTTTAATCTTTATTTATTTTTGAGAGAGAGAGGGAGACACAGAATCGGAAGCAGACTCCAGCCTCTGAACTGTCAGCACAGAGCCTGACGCGGGGCTCGAACTCACAAACCGTGAGATCACGACCTGAGCCGAAGTCGGACACTCAACCGACGGAGCCACCCAGGCGCTCCACGAACCCAAGTTTTTAAGGAGCAAAAATATTCCCAAGATGTGGTGCCCAGCTCCATGCAAGGACAAGTCATGGAATTCAATGGGAGGGAAGAGAATTGATAGGCAATATCAGAATTGTATTCAATCCAGGAAGCAAGAGGGTAGCACGAAGCAAGAGAAAAAACAAAGGTCCCCTATGAGAAAGTCACTAGAATATGACAAGGGAAGAAGGTGAGAGTTCCCAAAGACATTACTGATGAAACAAAATCAAGGATGAATGCCCAGGCAAGTAGATGAAGTGACAAGAGATGGTAGGAGGGAGGCGGGCACTAAAGCATCGGACAATTCTGCATGATTTCTTCCCTCCATTTCCGGGCTATTCACAGGAGGCTTAGCACTTGTGCACTGTACATCTTACAGGCAGCACCCGACACCCAGCTGAGTGATACATCACCTTGCCAGGGACCCAAGTGCATCATGCCCCTGTGTATTTTCTGCCCACTGAAATTGTAAGTTACTGGAAAGCAGGCCTGTATTTCTTTTCTACCCTTCCATTCTATGTCCAAACCACAGATGTAATAAAGCACAAATAAATGAAAACTTATGTCAAATTCTCAGGTCTAATGCATTTTGGGTCAGAATGACTTACACTAATGTGGGGACCTCGTTGCACCCATCATGTTCAGCTTTCGTAACTGTGGGCAGAAACACAAGTCCTATCAGCAACCTAATGGGGACGTTGCTGTTAGTGGGTGCTTCGCAACAAAAGCAAATAATTTGACTGACTTTGGACAGGCTCCAAGACTGGACGATTGCAGAGTGGAAGCACTGGGATTTCTGCAGAGGACTGCATCAGAAAAAAATGTATTCTTCTCTGCAATAGAAGTTCCCAATTTCTTGCTTCAGGTGTATCAGAGAATTTTCCACTGCAAACTCTCAGCTTAGAAATGAGTTTTTCTCTTGCCAGTCTGGATTATGATAAATATCTACCCTACCCCCGTGTCTTATTACACCTGCCTGCTGACAGGAAAGGACTCAGCAAGTTGGTAATGTAGGAGATCCCTTCCCGTATTTGGCACAACCCGATTAGAGCTCTAGTTGTCTTTATTTATCCTTCGCCATTAGATTTGGCTCTCTTGGATTCAAATGACATCTTAAAGGGGAGAAACAAAGAATTTGCGATTGTTTCCCAGCAATGTGCAAATTGGCACTTAATTGAGAATTAATGGTGTGCTAACTGCTCGCTGCAGCCATTCCCCCTGCAAATTGCACTGGGATTGCTTGCACTTTTGACTTTGACATGCTTTTTATAGGGGTACATGAGTAATTTGATCTGTAAAAGGGAGAGAAGATTCCACCTCCTGAAGGAAAAGTACTAATTAGCAGCAAAATCTAACTGCTTTTCTCAGGCAGGGTCTCCTCTCCCTATGTTTGGCTTAATGCAAACCCCTGCCATGCTGAGTTTCTACATTGGATTGTCCAATACAGCCTGTTTAATTTTAATTTCCTTTAGCGGAGTTGATATTCAATTAGCCACACCAATGAAGGAATGCATTAGCACACATAATAATCTCTTAACTTTGGAGAGTTTTAGAGTTTACAAAGCACTTTCCCACTTTCTCTTCATGGGCGTAATTGTATTTAGCAACGATTACAAGCCCCATTTTACAGATGGAGAAATTTGAGTTCAAGGACAGTAAAGGTTATGTCCAAGATCACATTATCATAAGCAGAGAGGATAAAGATTCCCTAGTTTTTAACCCATAGCTTTTTTCCTACCATACCCAGAAAAGAGTATGGTTACTGCTATTGCCTCAGGTACACAACACCCTTTCAATCCCACGTTCATATCATTCATTTACTCATCCTTTTTTTTCCAGCATGAAGTTTTAGTACACAACCATATGTACATAGTATTTGCTAAATGTTCTTGGAGAAAATTAAAATAAATGCAAGGTGGGATGCACAAAAATTCTTGAGCACATGACAAATATACGCACGATGTTGATATTAATGTCAGGCAAAAACCTAATCCTTGAGAGTGGGAACTATACCCAGTGCATTATCTTAGCCTACCACAGCCCCTATTGGAGTAGAGGGTAGGTAGTACGAAAATACTTGCTGGGGAAAAAAAGGAATAGCTGTGCCCTATCTCCTTGCATTCTCTGCTTTTTCCTTTCTTTATCTTTATTTATACTGCTCATTACTGTTAATTATTTAATAATTAATATATCTTTTAATATTTGTTTATCCTCTCTCCTTCACTGGAGTTAAGCACCATGAGAATGGGGATGTTTGTCAGTTTCGTCCACTGATATATTTCAAGCATGGAAAACAATGCCTGGTTCTTATTGAATAAATGGCCAGAAATTTAATGGTATCTTTTTTTGCCGGCTTGGTTGGTCAGGAGAGTCTAAGACCGATTTTGCGTTTATGGATTGCCTGATTTCGAAAGCCATAGTCTGAGAAAATTTGGAAGCTTTACTTATTTTCCTGTCTAAAGAGAGAAGAGACTTCATTCAATGAAAAAAACAAACAACAACAACAACAAAAACAAACAAAAAACCCACAAAACTTCTTATTTGAGAGTTTCTTCCCGATGGTGCTAGGACAGCTTGGAGAGGAAAGAGTGTCTCTATCTATCTATAATCCTGTCCCTCTCTCCATGGTGTGACTTTGATCTCCTGTCTTAGATGGACCACTGACTATAGGGAAAATCAGGAAATGCTCAGAAACGCCATCCTGAGGATTCAGACACAGCCTCACATAGCAAATGTGCAAACAATCAAGTGAATCTGAGAACTTCAGTGCTCTCACCAAAAAGCCTGGGACACGGGGGCCATTTTCTGGTCTGTGAAAAAAATCCTTCCCAAAATTCTTCCTAGAATGGGATTGAGGGACTGGGAAGAGGTGGAGAAGAGGTCTTGGCCTCCTGCAGTGAGGATGTGAAGTCTCCAGCTGTGCCAATCCTCATTAGCACCCAGTGGGGGATGGGGGGGGGGGCAGACAGCACGCATTTGGAAGACTTTGGCTCACAGCCCAGCCTAAGAAGTCCCCTGAGATGGTCTTTAATAAACCTCCTGGGAAGGGCTGGAAAAGTTAATTAGGATGTAAAAAGGTAGTTTGACTACTTCAAATCAGAAGCAGTTGGAGAGTATTAAATATTTTTTTAAATCCATTTGTTTTACCAAAGGGGGGGGGGAATGGGGATTTCCTGTTCATGGGGTTTTGCCGTAAAAAGCGTAGTTAATATTACAGCATGTGGTCATTGAGAGAGGTTGAGACATTCGGAGCATTACTGTTTCATATGACGTGGTATGTAGCTTCTAGATCTGTGCTGTCTCATGGGATAGCTATTAAGACACATGGGCTATTGGGTATGAAATGTGGTGCATGGGACTGAGGAAGCAAATTCTCACTATTACTTAATGCAAACTAATTCATATCTAAAAATGGACACTTGATTCATCTACTGGGAAAGTTTTAGAGGAACTCTGGAGCGACATGGCTATGTAAATCTCCTTCTTCAACTGTAAATTTTATTAACCATGAATATTAATCAAGTATTTCTGACAAAAATTTAGTGTCTGGATTCAAATGTGCTGTAGTATAAAATACACGCCATATTTCTAAGACCTGGTACAAAAAAAAAAAAGATAAAATGTCTCACTAATTGCTTACCTTGATTAAACATTGAAATACTATTCTGGATATATTATGTTAAACAAATTATATCATTTAAAGTAATTTCATCTGATTTTCTTTTACTTTTTTAAATGTAGCTATAGGAAATTTTCATTTTGTTTTAATTTTTTAAATTTTATTTATTTTGAGAGAGGGTACGTGTATGTGGGCTAATGTGAGCAAGGGAGGGGCAGCGAGAGAGATGGGGAAAGAACATCTCAAGCCGGCCCCATGCTGTCAGCACAGAGCCTGATGCAGGGCTCGGTCTCACAAACTGTGAGATTATGACCTGAACCTAAATCAAGGGTCGAACGCTTAACCAACCGAGCTACCCAAGAGCCCCAGGAACCTTTTAAATTACATATTTAGCTAACATACTTTCATTGGACAATATTTTTCTAGTGAAGCACTGTTATGTGCTGAATTGTGTCCTCCCCACCCCAATTCATATGTTGAAGTCCTAAACTCTAATACCTGAGAATGTGACTATGTTTGGAGATAAGGTCTATAAAGAGGTAATTAGGGTTAAATGAGATCATTGAAGTGGCCCTAATCCAATATGACTGATGTCCTTAGGGGTCATAAGGGGTCACACACACAGAGGAAAGACCATGTGGAAACACATGGAGAAAATGGCCATCTATAAGCCAAGAGGAGAGGTCTTCAGAAGAAACCCACCTTGCCAACACCTTGGAATGGGGTTGAGGGAGACATAACGATGAAGAAAGCATACATAAGAGTATGCAACAAAGGACCCTGACCTAACCTGTATTATCAGAGAATCCTGAACTGAGACCTGAAGAATAATTTTGAGTGAACTGTAATGTTCACTGTAATGAAAGGGAATAAGGGAACCATAGAGAGCACATGTGCAAAAGTCCTAGGATGGAAAGAAACTCAAGACCCTTGAGTGATGTAAAATGAAGATGGAGTAGTCGTCAAGGCATAGACTTTGGAAGTTCTAGTAAGTCAACTGGGGATTTGGTTCTTTGTCTTAAGATATAGTATTTTAACAGTGGGGCATATGACCATATTTGCGTTCTGGAAATGAACATTTTGGCTTCTGGATAGAAAATGAATACAAAGCAGTCAAGACTATGTGAAGGTAATTAAGTTAGGAAGCAACTGCAGTAATTCGGGTAAGAGACAATGGTAACTAAGAGACTGGGATTGAAGATGAAGACAGTTGGGTAGATTCCAGAGTCTTTTATCATAGGGCTTCTCCTACTTTAATGTACATAAAAAAGCATCTAGAAATCTTGCCAAAACGTAGAATCTGGTTCGGTAGGTCTGCAGCAGGGCCTACGGATAGACCTAGAGTTCTATTATTCTAACAAGACTCACACAAAAGCAACTTCTGGTCCTCAGACCACACTACAAGTAGTAAGGTTCTCATGTTTAGAATCCACTGGACTTGGTGACATGGTACAAGGGAGGGAGTGAGGGAGCCTAAGGTTTCTAGGGGAATGTTGAGTTTAAAGGGCCTTTGAGATATCCAATAGGAGATACTGAATAGGATGCCATATGAAGAGGGTCTATACAGAGGGGAGTTCTGGGCTGGAGACATAAGTTTGTGGATCAATTGCATAGAGCTGAAGCTATAATGATTGCACAGAGCTGCTGTGGATATAGGTGTCATCACTTAATGAACAATAAACAGTGATGAGGGCCTAGAACAAAACTTTGGGAAGTAGCAACACATGAAGGCAAAAAAAAAAAAAAAAAAAAAAAAAAAAAGAAGAAGAAGAAGTCAAAGTAGAAGAAAACCCAAACAGTCTTGTGTGATAGAGATGGAGAGAATATTTCAAGAAGAATAGAGACATTAAGAGTTGCATGCTGTTGGCTGATCAAGTAAGATTAAAACTAAGGTGTTCTGATTGTTTTCACCTCCGCTGCATATTGGGGCTAGAGTTGAATGCCAAACTTTTTGTTTAGTTTCCCTTTGTCCTCTTTCCTCAGCTGGACACTTAACCATGCACTTTACCCATCCCCCATCTTTAGGCAGAGTAACTCAATGACCTTGGAAGCCAGGTGTTGAAAATTGAACAACATAAGAAGGCAAAAAGTTAGAACTCTAACTCACTGCTTGGAGAAGGGCCAGTGATAAATATCTATTTTAGATTTCATCAGGGAGAAATAAATTCATGTCACATTTTAACAATTACACATTTTAGTGTTTATCTTTCACAACCTCTAGGATTATTATAACTGATACATGGAAGAATGTATGTAATCCTCAACTGCCAGATTACAAGTCAAAATATATATATGTATTTTCCAGTTCTAGGACCAGAAGACATAGGTTAACCAAGTTTTTGTGTAGTAGCCTCGTTAAAAACTTAATTCATCTTTTAAGCCCCCTTTAATGTTTTATTGGCTATACATTCTGAGTTTCAAACAAATACATTAGAATAAACTTTTGGAGCCACACCCATTTCTAGGCTGGGAACTGCTTACATAGCAGAGAATTTATTGCTGAATGATCAATTTGATATGCCTGTCATAACTGCTAAACTATCCAGACATGGTTCATTTATTCCAGTCAACACAATGTCTGAACTGGATTGAAGAAATTGGAGGATCAATAGACCTTAGCCATTGATCTGGAAATGGTCACTCCGGACAGTTGTGGAAAATCAACCAGTCCAGTTGTCTGAAAAACTAACATTGGCAAACAAATTATTTTATCAGTCATCTTTGTTTTTAGTGGCAAGTGGCATGGTTTCAATTTAGAAATGGATATGGTTCACTAACCTTATGGTGACCAATCTCTAAAGATTGAAAGATGTGTTATATCACAAAAGAGATAGGTTGTAGGAATTCTGCTACATGCACTTTTTATTTACTAAAAAAAATTGATGTGGATAACTTTGTTTAAAACAGTAAAGTAATTATAGCAACATCACATGGGATGACAGGGAGGAATTGGGAACATTCTGCTATAAGGTATCACATTACATACGAAGTGGTATAGTATTATTTGAAAATGAGCTCAAATTAGTTATAAGTGTGTATTATAAACTATGGAGAAACCATTAGAACTAAAGGTTTTAAGATGTATTACTTATATTCTAGAGAAGAGATAAAATATTATATCAAATACTCAGTTAAACCCAGAGAAAGCAGGAAAAAGGGAAGAGATAAGAGATAAAGAACAAATGCAATGGATAGAAAATAGTTACAACCTTGTAGATATTCATACAATATATTACGAATTATTTAAATGTGAATGGTTTAAGTACACCAATTACAAGGCAGAGGTTGTCGATGTGAACTAAAACCACAACAACAAAACACTACTACGTGTGGTTAATATGAAATTCACTTTAAATAAAAAGATGCAGGTTGGCTAAAAGTAAAAGGATGGAACAACCCAAGTGTCCATCGATAGATAAATTAATAAAAAGTCGGGGCACATACATACAGTGGAATATGTTCAGCCTTAAGAAGGAAGGAAACTGACACATGCCACAACATAGATGAAACTAGACACAATGCTAAGAAAAGTAAACCAGACACACACACACACACACACACACACACACACACACACACACACACACTTATGTGAGGTACCTACAGTAGTCAGATTCAAACAAGCCGAAAGTAGAAAGATGGTTTCCAGGACTTGGCAGAGGAAGGAATAGAGAGTTAGTGCTTAACAGATACAGAGTTTCAGTTGGGAGAGATGAAACAGTTCTAAAAACAGGTGGTGATGGTTGCAGAACAGTGTGAATTTAATTAATGTTCCAGAACTGTATGTTTAAAGTGGTAAATTTTAGGGGCATCTGGGTAGCTCAGTTGGTCAAGCTTCTGACTACAGCTCAGGTCATGATCTCGTGGACTGTGGGTTCAAGCCCTGCGTTGGGCTACAGAGCCTGGAGCCTGCTTCGGATTCTGTGTCTCCCTCTCTCTCTGCCCCCGCCTTGCACTCTGTCTCTCTCTCTCAATCAAAAATAAATAAACGTTAAGAAAATTTGTTAGAAAATGATAAATTTTATGTTATATGTATTTTACCACAATAAAAAATGCACACAAAAAAGTGAAGTGATATACCACATTAAAGAAGATATACCACATTAAAACTAATAAAAAAAACCAAAGTTGCTATATTAATGTTAGACAAAATGAACTTCAGAAAAAGGAAGATTATCAAAGATTAAGAGGGAAATTACAAAATCATAATGAGGCTAATTCTCCAAGAATACCTGAGGTAAAATAGGATTTAATTGAAAGGAGAAATATAAAATCCACAATTACAGTTGCATATTTCAACAACCCTGTCAGTACTTGATAAATAAAGAAGTCAGAGAACCAGTAAGGATATAGATGACTTGAATAACATTATCAAATTGATTTAATTGACACCTGTACAAGATTCTATCCAACAGTAGCACAATACATATTCTTCTCAAGCTAACATGGAGTAGTCACCAAAATAAACCACATTCTGGATCATAAAACATACCTGATCACCAAATGTAAAAGAATAAAAATCATACGAAGTATATTCTTGGAACAGATATTAAACTAAAAATCAGTAACAGAAAGCTGAAAATGTATGGAAAGTAAACTACACAATTCTAGATAATCCACATGTCAAAGAAATCTCAAAAGACATTTAAAATACTTTGAACTAAATTAAAATGAAAATATAACTTATCAAAATTTGTGAGATGCAGCAAAAGCAGTGCTTAGAGGGAAATTCATAGCATTAAATAAATGTATTAGAAAAGAAGAAAATCCAAAATCAACAACTAATTTTCTAATAGAGAAAATTAGAGACCAAATAGCAATTTTGAACTTCAAGGAATCCAAATAAAAGATATGATAAAAAAATTAGAGCATAAAATCAATGAATTTCAAAATAGGAAAAGAATAGAGAACATTATTGAAAACAAAAGCAGATTTTTTGAAAAGATCAGTAAGATTGATAAACTCTTAGCCAAGCTAAACAATAAACAAAAGAGAAGACATAAACTACCAGTGTTAAAAATGAAAGAAGGGTCATTACTCCTGAGCTCAGATCTCATGGACGTATAAGGGATAATAAACTATAAATAAGATTATGCAAAAAAAAAAAAAAAAACCTCAATAACTTAGATGAAATGGGCTAATTCTATAAAAGACACAAACTACTAAAATTCATAAAAGGAGAAATAGCTAACTGAATATCTCCATATCTATTAAATAAATTTAATTGTTAATAACCTTCCCAAAGAAGAAAATACAAATATCAGGCCCTAATTACCATGGTGAAGCCCACTAAACATTAAAAAGAAATCATATCAATTCTCCATAATCTCTTCAAGAAAACAGAAGGACTAACATTCCCTAATGCATTCTATGAGGCAAGCATTATCCTATACCAACACTAGATAAAAATATTAGGAAAAAGGAAAACTACAGATGAATATCTCTCATGAACCTAGATGCAAATCTGCAACAAAATATTAGCAAATTAAATAGAACAATGTACAAAAAAAATCCACCACAACCAAATGAAATGTTTCCTAGCTATGCAAGACTGCTTCCACATTCAAAAATCACTCGGTGGAATTTAACATATCAACAGGCTTAAAAAATAAATATTATATAATGTTATCAATTGACACAGAAAAAGCATGTGACAAAATCCAAAACCCCTCAACGATAAAAACATTCAGCAAACTAGGAATAGAGCGACACCTCCTCAATCAGATAGGGATTTCATTAAATCTATAGATTGCCTTGGGTAGTACTGACACCTTAATGATATTATCCTCCAATCCATGAACATGATATGTCTTCCTATTTCTTTATTTGTGTCTTGGTCTAGGAATTCAGTGCAGTTGAAATCGAAATCTCAGCAAGCTCTTCCGTAGATAGCAACAAATTGACTATAAAGTTTATGTGGAATGGATAAAGACCTAGAACAACTAACACAATATTGAAGAACACAGCTGGAGGGCTGGGACCATCTGATTCCAAGACTTACTGTAAAGCTTCAGTAACAAGACAGTGTGGTAAAGATGAGACACGTAAATCAACGGAACAAAACAGCGAACTCAGAAACAGACCCTACAAATATAGTCAACTGATTTCTTTCTTTCTTTTTTTTAATTGTGATAAAATATTCATCGTATCAAATTACTGTTTTAACAATTTTTAAGCTTTCAACTCACTGGCATTAATTACATTTACATAACTGCACAGCCATCATCACTATCCACCTCTGGAACTTATTCATCATCTCAGACTGAAAGTCTGTATCTATTAAATGACAACTTCCCATTGTCCCTTCCTCCTAGCCCCTGATAACTACCATTCTTCATTATTTCTATGAATTTACTATTCTGGGTTTGGAAAAAAAGTGTGACGACCTAAGTAATTTTGAAAATAAGTGGTGTCTGTAATACCAAAAGCAAAAGGAACTGTACAGAAATACTGTACTCTACTTGAAAAGTTTCCCCTGGGCATATGAGTTGAACTTCTGAGACCATGTACACATGTATACTGGAATTAAACAATTGAGTACATGGGTGTCAAATCGTGGGATTAGGGATTATGCAAAGGAAATGGGCATTGGCAAGAGAAATCTTAGAAATCCTGACTACTAAATGTATGCGGTATCCTGGGTGACATTCTAGACCAGAAAAAGGACATTAGATAAAAACTAAGGAAATGCAAATAAACGATGAACCTTAGTTCATAAGAATGTATCAATGTTGGTTCATCAGTTGTTACAAATGTATCACACTAACATAAGATAATAAATAATAGGGGACCCAAATGTTAAGTGTATGGAAACTCTCTGTACTATCCTCGCCTTTTTCTGTAGATCTGAAACTATTCTCAAATAAAAAGTTAATCGACTGTAGAGAACAAACTGCTGGTTACCAGAGGTAGGTTGGTGGGGGGATGGGTGAAATAAGTGAAAGAGATTAAGGAGTGCACTTGTGATGAGCACTGGGTGATGTATGAAATCACTGAATCGCTATTTTGTACACATGACCTAATATAACACTGTATGTTAACTATGTTGGAATTAAAATTAAAAAAAACACTAATAAGTAATTGAGAGAGAGAGAAAGTATATGGTATCTGGTTACAGGGCAAGTGTGATCACGTCCCCCCTCTGTATCTTTCACTTATTCCTCCAGATCAACTTCCCACTCATCTCTATCCTGTTCCATGCCCTTGGCCTGTGGCTTCCAGTAGCCTCCAGGCAATGGTAGGCAACAGCAAGAGATCAAGGAGAAAAACAGGAGAATGGAAAATGAAACCACAGAATGTACTTCTTGGGCTGTTACCCTGCAGGATTGTGTTCGGTAGACAGTCTCTCCATATAACTCTCTCCAGATGCCTGTAGCAGATTTCTGTCTTGCCCTTTGTGTCTAAAGTAATAACAATTCCCTTTTGTCACTAGCCTGGGAGAACTGCACTCTCTCGTTGGTTTCCCTAAGCCTTGCCATGCCCAGCTCTTTGTAAATAATCCCTTTATTAAACTTTCGCCAATAACCTAGCTTGTGTGTGCCATCTGATACTTGGCTGAAATCTGGTGGCTGAGCCCTAGATTTCCTGACTCAAGCAACAAATGTCTTTGCAAAGCAAAGAGATAAAGTAACACGTTTAACTTCTAGGAGTCTCATCTAGAAGCCTGGAATAATATTCATCTAAAAACCTGGAATCACATTTCCTATTTCAAAGTCTGTGGTGGATTGCCAATGAAATAGTATGAAAGATCATAAGACACTGCCTGACATTATTATATCACTTTTTTATCATGTCCTTCTTATGTAGTGGGGGTCGCTGGTATTGCACAATCTTTTCAGAAGGACACAGAATGTTAGTGCCCTTTACAGAGTACTTTAAGGAACCATGAGGGGCTGACTAAAGAAGCTAAGGCATCCAAGGAATCGAAGGCGTTTCCATCACAGCCCCAAGGAGTGGAACGATAGAACCAATATCTGCCAGGGAAAATCACTTCCATCAGCAAAGAAACTGATTACTAAGTTCAGGCAGAGAGTACACTAAAGTCAGAATCTGCTTGTCTGTTTGGTTTTCAAAGAAGTGAGAGAATCATATTCAAGGAGAATGATTTATATTTGTACAATGTAATTTACAAAATATCTTTACCTTTCTCTTACTGGATTTACTCAACAATAATAGGAACTAGATATTCTCTGAAAGAATTTCAGAGAGATCCTGTGACCTGGTTAAGGTTACCCAACTTGTGAGTGGGCAGGAGGGGCATTTGCATGGAAGCTGGCACTTATGTGTTGAAGAAGCCACTTGAGGGCTGGGGAGACAAGAGGCCAGGAACAGGGGTAGGTTACACAGAGTGTCAGGGCAGAAGAATCAGTCAGATATCTATGAAGACAATCATCTTGAACACTGAACGGGGTAAAGAGGAGACATTACAACCTTGATCCCTTTTTGCTGGTCCCTCTGGTTTGTAAAGAGCTCAGGGCTAACATAGATTTAGGATTCTTAAGGTCTCTGACACATGAACAAATTGGGATTTGATCTTCATATTCAGTGTGAAAATACTGTTTCTAATGGAAGACTTGATTCAACCCAGGACCATAAATACCCAACAGCAGCATGAATGAATACCCAGTACCCTTGCTGCCCACAGCATAAAGTTTTCTTTAACATCCAGGTACCCTCATTTGCCTTCTCAGCAAATAAAGTTTCTCACTATTAGACTTCTCAAATACCAAGCTCCTCGGTATATCATTTTTCCATTTGCAGTAACTTGAGACAGACAACTTTTTGTCACACCCAGAGGGTTTCTTTTTACTTCAATTATATAATAGGTTTCCTGGCATTTTTGTCCCCAAATGTAGGTTAAAAAGTGCTTGCTAAAATTAACTTCTGTTATTTTGCACTCACAGGGCTTCTGGGGGAAGGGCTGTCCACTTAAAATAGCTTCTAAGGGAACTATTCAGGACACTTGTAACTTTAGGTTTTATTAAATGACACAAGCTGCTGATGCTGGTTTTCCTTGACAGGTAACTGAATCTCATTTGATCGGGGAAAAAAATGTTCCCTGTGTTGCTGGTGAAATACTGAGGCTCCATGGCTATGCTATACTGCCGCTTTAGCAGTCTGGATTGGGGGTGAGTGTGGTAGAGCGTGGGGAAATCTAAAGATGAATGAATATGACAGCTTGGTAGAGACAGCACAACTCAGGCCAAAGGGCACTCAGGGACTTTGACCTCTCTCCTGGTGGCCAGCTATGTATCTTGGAAAAGGCAGAAGGAAAACACAAATCACAGAACTGTCTTGCTGTATGATAAGAGCTAGATGTCGGCAATGCACAAGTTCACAATGATACACACTCACACACACAGAAGCAAAACACACGTTATTGTTGCCTGGTTGTAGAATTCATGTCTCCATATACTCCACACTGACTGTTCTCTCATGAGGTATTCACATATTTATACGAATACGTATATGAATATGAATATATATTATATACGAATTACATTGTTAGATATAAACCATTTTTTCTCCAGGTCACATCAACCCTGGAGAAAACTAGGGATAGGTATCAACCATATTGCAATAGTATCTGCATCCAAGGAACCATGCTATTTCATCATCATGACTGCCCTCTTCTGGGGGGCTCACATTCCTCCTTAGTGGCACCTGTGACCGGGACTCCCTACTAAAGATGGGCTATTGTGCCTTCTGCCCACCCAGAATGCCCCGTCCTACCTGCAGAGCCCTTTTAGGACCTGCTCTGGTCACTGACTCTATTTTTTATTCTTTCCTGCTGTTGCAGTTCCTTCATTTCCCAAACACCATTGCAACAATATTGGCTCCTACCTTGCGAGCACTTGTGTGCAAGATCTTTGGAATATCCTGAGATGGAGGTCTCCCGATGCTGACAGTGGAGGTTCTCGGCACAACAGGGAGCTCTTCAAGCCCTAGGATGTGGAGCACAGGAATGGAGTGGAGATGATGGCTCAAAAATTTGCTCTTGGCGAGATTCTACCTTTCTTACTGTCCCCTAGTCCAAAACAAATGCTGACAACCTCAACGCCATTTGCCTTGGAGGCCATCAGGATTGATCCTTTATTACTGTTCCTGGAAGTCACTGGAAGACCCTCCTATCATTCATGACTGCCCCCATATCCTGATCCCAATTTCCACACTGCACTGGATGCCCTTAACAGGACCCCATTTCCCAAACCTGCCTATTTCCTAATACTTCTCTTCTGTACCCTCTAGAACTTATGAGCCCTCATCACAAGATTTCCTCTACCTCCAAATTCTTCTCAAAATATCTTCTTCTTGCTCTACATCAAACCTGTCTCTCCCCTGAGGACACTGCTCCCCGGTAGCCCTCTCTTATTGTATCATATTCTTTCCTCCTTCAGTGCCGCTAGCTGGAAGAAATGCTCTCCCCCGAGATGTCCTGTTGCTTCTAGTTTGGAACACTATAACATCCCTCTCCCCTCTACACCAGTAAGTGAGAGAACTTACCCTGTCTGCATACACCACTAGCTGTATCTCCTTGCTACAGCCATCTTCAGACACCTTGCTTGTTATCTAACTACTGCTTATTAGTTTACCGTCTCACTTCCCCGTGCACCTAACTCCAACAGTCATTCCACTGGGACATAAACTCCAAAGGTCATATCCCCCTTTTAGTTGTCCTTTCCTCCCTTCGTGTTCTTGCATCCACCTAACATCCAGCTTAAATTCCATCACCCATTATTTTTAATCACGTCATTGTAGACTTCTTCATCTCCACTGTCCCTCTCTCTCTTGATTCTATTCACCTTGCAAAACTCTCAAGCCTAGTTATACACAGCTCTGTGCCTATTCTGCACCCACACTTACTGGGAAAACACCCACAACTATCTTCTTGGATCATTTTAAAATTCATGACCACTGGCTTCAAGTAAGCTATTAACTTCATTCAGCAATCCTACTGTTATCTCCCTAGTCTATTTCCTCTCCCTCTTTCCTCATGACTCTTTCCTGCCTTCTCCCCTGTCCTCAAATCTCCAACTTCTCTTCCCTCATTATTTCTTAGCTAGTGACCTTACCCCCTATTTAAATATATATTTTATTTTTTTTAAGTAAAAGCAATTAGAAGGGAATGTCCAGACTTCTCTACCATCATATGTATGAAACTACCCTTATCGACATCTACACCTTCTGCTTTCTCTCTGTAACTATAAATGAATGACCATGGTCCCATCTAAACCTATACCAATGGCTTGTTCATCAGGTCCCTTCCTCTCTTGCCTACTCTAGGACGATGCTCTAGCAATGCCCCTTCTTTCTCCTGTATCATGAAAGTTTCCTGTCTTCTAGATCATTCCCAATGGCATATAAACATGTTATGATTTCTCCCAACTTCAGAAGTATATTTGTTCTTGATCTCACATCTCTCTCCAGGGACCATTCCATTTATTTCTTCTTTGTAATACATTTCCCTAAAGAGATTTATGTTCTCACTATCTTCAGGTCTTCTCTTCAACCCTCTCCTAATACATGGCAATCAGTCTTCTAACTGGAACTTCACTGAAATAGCTCCTGACCAGGTCACCAGTGACGGTGCTGAAACCATCTTACACTTCCCAGTGTTCATCTTACCCACCCCACTGGCAGCATTAAACACCATCAATCATTTCCTCCTACTTCATTTTTTCTGGCTGCTCATTTTCTGCCTTCTTTGCTTCTTTCCTCCGCATTTCTCCAACCTTAATGGCTCAGTTCCCAGACCTCCCTTCTTCTCCATCTACACTCACCTTCTAGGTGATTTCCACCAAACTCATGCTTCCAATACTATCCATAGGCCAACAATTTCTAAATGTGCATCTTTATCCTGGAATATCCCCTTGACATCCAGACTCCTATACCCAGTTGCCTACTTGATAGCTCCATTTAACATGTCCACAAAAACACTGGATTATTCCCACCAAACTTGAATCCTCAGTAAAGACAATTTTGGCCTTCTAATCATTTAGTACCCAAAACTTAGAGTCATTTGTTCTGTCAGCAAACAAATGCAATCGATTTTATCTTGAGTACATCTAGAACCTGACATTTGTTATTCTCCTGTGTGACCACCACCCAGGCCCAAACCACTATCAATTTTCACCTGTATTCTTACTTTCAATTCTCTCCTGCCTCCTTTCCAGGACAATTACAGTGGCCCACTCCCTAGCAGCTAGAGTAGTGATTTTAAAGCTTAATTTGATCTTGTCTCTCCTGTGGTCAGACTCTCTAGTAGCTTTCCATATTACCCAGAGTAAAAGCCAAAGTCCTTAAGTTTCCCCATAAACCTCTATGCAATTTAACCCCTCACCACCTCTCTGATTTTATCTCCTACCTCTCTTACTCTGTTCAGCCAAATGGACGTCCTCCTATCTGTTCCTCACCTTATCTCAGATATCTGCCTAAATGTCACTTGTAGTGAGATCACTCCAAAATAGCAACCTCCATCTCTGGTATTCCCTTTCTCTTTTCCCTGCTTTCCTTTTTTCTACTGAATCTATTGCCATTTGTCATGCTCTCACTTTTGTGTTTACTTTCTGTTCCCTCAACTAAAACAAAAACTTCGTGAATGTAGAGACATTGCCCATTTTACTGACTGCTGTATCCCCAATGTCTAGAATAGCATTTGGCATATAGTATACACTCAGTAAGTATTTCTGGAGAGAATGAATCTTGAAATTATGACCACGAAAATCAATATTCAAATAAAAAGGGAAATTCAACAAAGAGGATACCTTGAATATTTCAGATTTATGGGATCAAGTCTAATTTGGGATTTACACAACATCCTGGATGTAGATAGACTAAACAAACCTGGCGAGATGTTGGGTGTAGGAGACAGAACACTGACACTGAGTGGCAACCCTTTTTTTAATTAATTAATTATTTTTTTTTTAATTTACATCCAAGTTAGTTAGCATATAGTGCAACAATGATTTCAGGAGTAGATTCCTTAATGCCCCATACCCATTTAGCCCATCCCCCCTCCCACAACCCCTTCAGCAACCCTCTGTTTGTTCTCTATATTTAAGAGTCTTTTATGTTTTGTCCCCCTCCATGTTTTTATATTATTTTTGCTTCCCTTCCCTTCCCTGCTTTGTATCATATGAGTGAAGTCATATGATATTTCTCTTTCTCTGACTGACCTCTTTTGCTTCGCGTAATACCCTCTAGTTCCATCTACGTAGTTGCAAGTGGCAAGATTTCATTCTTTTTGATTGTCAAAAAATACTCTAATGTATATATATACCACATCTTCTTTACCCATTCATCCATCAATGGACGTTTGGGCTCTTTCCATACTTAGGCTATTGTGGATAGTCCTGCTATAAACATTGGGGTGCATGTGCCCCTTCGAAACAGCACACTTGAATCCCTTGGATAGTAGTGCAGTTGCTGAGTAATAGGGTAGTTCTATTTTTAATTTTTTGAGGAGCCTCCATACTGTTTTCCAGAGTGGCTGCACCAGCTTGCATTCCCACCAACAATGCAAAAGAGATCCTCTTTCTCCACATCCTTGCCAACATCTGTTGTTGCCTGAGTTGTTAATGTTAGCCATTCTGACAGGTGTGAGGTGGTATCTCATTGTGGTTTTGATTTGTATTTCCCTGATGATGAGTGATGTTGAGCATTTTTTCATGTGTCAGTTGGCCACCTGGATGTCTTTTTTGGAGAAGTGTCTATTCATGTCTTTCGCCCATTTATTCACTGGATTATTTGTGTGTTTTTTTGTGTGTGTGGGGGGGGGTGTTGAGTTTGAGAACTTCTTTATACATTTTGGATCTAATCCTTTAGCTGATGTGTCATTTGCAAGTATCTTCTCCCATTCCATCGGTTGTCTTTTAGTTTTGCTGATTGTTTCCTTCACTGTGCAGAAGTTTTTATTTTGATGAGGTCCCAATAGTTCATTTTTGCTTTTGTTTCCCTGACTCCAGAGACATGTTAAGTAAGAAGTTGCTGCAGCCAAGGTCAAAGAGGTTTTTGCCTGCTTTCTCCTCGAGGATTTTGATTGCTTCCCATCTTACATTGAGTTTATTTTTGTGTACGGTGTAAGAAAATAGTCCAGGTCCATTCTTCTGCATGTCACTGTCTAGTTTTCCCAGTACCATTTGCTGAAGAGACTCAGAGAGTCCCCCTTAAAATTTCTTGCAGGGATGGTTTAGTGGTCACAAACTCCTTTAATTTTTGTTTGTCTGGGAGAAGTTTTATCTCTCCTTCTATTTTGAATAACAGCCTTGCTGGATAAAGAATTCTTGGCTGCATATTTTTCTGATTCAGCACATTGATCATATCCTGCCATTCCTTTCTGGCCTGCCAAGTTTCTGTGGATAGGTCTGCTGTGAACCTGATCTGTCTTCCCTTGTACGTTAAGGACTTTTTTCTCTTGCTGCTTTCATGATTCTTTCCTTGTCTGTATATTTTTGTGAAATTGACTATGAAAGTCCTTGTTGATGATTGGTTTTTGCTGAATCTAATGGGAGTTCTCTATGCTTCCTGGGTTTTGATGTTTGTGTCTTTCCCCAGGTTAGGAAAGTTTTCTGCTACGATTTGCTCACATAAACCTTCTACCCGCTTTTCTCTCTCTTCATCTCCTGGGACCCCTATGATTCTGATGTTATTCCTTTTTAATGAGTCACTAAGTTTTCTAATCTTATATCATGCTCTTTTGCCTTACTCTCCCTCTTTTTTCCTGCTTCATTATTTTCCATAAGTTTGTCCTCTACATCATTGATTCATTGCTCTGCTTTATCCATCCTTGCCGCCATGGCATCCATTCGAGATTGCAGCTCAGTTATAGCATTTTTTTATTTCATCCTGAGCTTTTACTTCTTTTATCTCTGCAGAAAGGGCTTGTAATCTATTTTCAACCCCAGCTAGTATTCTTATTATCATGATTCTAAATTCTGGTTCAGACATCTTGCTTGTACCTGTGTTGATTAAGTCCCTGGCTGTAATTTCTTCCTGTTCTTTCTTTTGGGGTGAATTCCTTCATTTTGTCATTTTGAAGGAAGAAAAGGCATTAATAAAGTAAAACAAAATAAAAATTAAACAATTAAAAACAACATAAAAAATCAAATAAAGGTAAAGGATGCTAGATCCTAGGTGTGTTTTGGTCTTATTGTTGAAAGAAACTTGATAGATTAGAGAAAAAAGGGGAAGCTAAGAAAAGGAAAAAAAAGGAAAAAAGACAAAGAAAGGAAAACATTTGAAAATTTGAAAAAATGAATACAATAAAATAGAATAAAATGAAATGAAATGATGGAAGTAAAATAGAATATAAAAAGTTTACAAAGAAGTAAAAAATATAGCAGGAAAAAGTTAAAGAAAAATATTTTTAATAAAAACTTTTTTCTCTTTCTGTATTCAAGAATAAGAAAAGAAAAAGGAAAAAAATGGACTAGATGGACCAGAGAACAGAATCAAATATGATTGAAAACACATCCGGTTTCCCCTAGAAATCAAATTATGAAGCACTTTATAGTCCATAAACTAAGCAGGGGAGAGACTTGTGGTGTTCCTCAAGAGCACAGTTGGCCCAGTTGGGCAGGGCTTAGTGTAATGGCTCTGTTCTCCACCAGGTAGCACCCCTTAGCTTACTGGGGTAGATTGTGGTGCATGTAGGCATGTATGCACATATGTGGGAGGGGTGAAAATGGTGTCACCCAGCTACCCAGTCTCTAGTATCAGAACTTTATGCTCTCCCCGACCAGCAATCAAGCACCCCTCCTTTGTCTCTAGCTTCCATCCACTCCCCACTTCTACACTGTCCATGCCAAAGCTGTCAGGCTACCAGGTGGCACCTCCCTCCTGAGTTTTATCTCAGATGGGGCTGTGTTTCACAACCCCTTGCTTCTGAGGGACTGCGGGTTTGGCCCGTTCTCACTCTCTGAGGGAGGGTCTCGCCGAGCCATGGCCAGGTGCCAGCCACACCCAGGAACGTTCTTGAGACCATGCTGCTGCTGATGCCCAGAGACTGCAGCCAGGCACCAGCCTGCCCCGGAAAATGTTCGTGTGACCTTGTAGCAGCAGTGTTTCAGGGATTATGGAAAATCACAACACACATCTGGCACCAGGCTTCATCCTTAATGTCCTTGTTCCAGCACCAGCAAATGTGGCCATTCTCTGGGCCTTTGCCTATGCGGAGGCCACACAGCCTCTACCAAATATCCTCCCAGCCAGGGAACCAACTCTCCCCGTGTGGCCTGAGGACTCCTCGGACCTCGCTCTCTGCTCCCAGGGATTCGCCCTTCCCACAAGAGTACTGCCAGGTATAAGCTACAGAGTTTCAGACCCTGCACTCCCCCTGCTTATAGTCTTAATGGAATTTAAACCCTCTCCTTTATCCTTTCTCCCTTTTTTGTTCAGTCCCTTACATACTCTTTCTTTTCACTCCAGCTGCTTATGTATTCTCCCCAGTCTCCATCCTCTGTCCACAAGCAAAACAGCTCCCTGCCCTCTGCGGCTTCTCTCTCCCCCAGTTCACCTCTCTGCACCACATACCTGCCAAGTTCTATGGTTCAGGTTGTGCAGATTGTTGTGTTAATCTTCAAATCAGTTTTCTAGGTGTGCAGAATGGTTTAGTGTTGATCTGGCTGCATTTCAGGGATGAGAGATGCAAAAAAAAAAAAACAAAAAAAAAAACTTCCATGCTGTTCTGCCATCTTGGCCCCTCCCCAGAAACCATTTTTCTAACCTTTTAAGTAAGAAACTGTGTGTGTGTGCACAAGAGAGACAGAGACCAAAAGAAAGAAAGAAAGACCATGGCCAGGCAGAAAAAGAATAGAGAAACTAAAATAAAAAGTCATTTGATTATTGGGGAATAGGAAAGAGGACTTGCAGGCCCAGAAATGAATTAAGGGAAGGGACGTGGGAAAGGGGGGAAGCTTGTAAGGCAGAATCTCGTCTCTGATAACCTGCCTTACATTAATTTAAGATAATACTCCATTAATCTTCATAGCAGAATCTTTAATTGCAAAATCTTTCATCAGCCTTGTTATTTGCTGCACCTGTCATTGGAGACACTCCATGGTTTCTGTTGTGTTGTTGTCATTTCTCACACTAATTAGGGGCTGTTTTGTTGTGTCTCCTTCAGTGTGGTTGTGTTTCAGCCGTGATGTTGTCAAGTGTGCTCCAGCTCCCCGAGCAGATTTCACACAGCATTTTGGGCAGATTTCAAAGGCTAGATTGTTTAAAACATTAATTAAACACCCCCACAATATTAACAACTTTCTTAATGCCCTTTAACAATCCCATAATCCATCCTGCATCTGCTGCACAGTCGTTAAACCTCAAATATATGTGTTTAACATTCAATTGGGTGCTTAATGATCTTACCTTATCTGGGCCTATTAAATTTAAAGAGATGTGCATAATTGAGTTATTGCACATTAATTATAAATACCTATTGGCTATTAAAATCACATTCCAAGGGTTAACACCTATCACTGGATAGATTTGGCTAAACCTTGCCCAATCTGTGTTCTTCTTGGCAAAAAAAACACTGCTTGCGATAAAGAGATGATAAGCCCACCTCTTACCCGGGCAGTCAAGCCAAACTGAAACTGCAAATCCCACTCTAACCAGATAGCCTGGATACCTCTTGCAGAGTTACGCAGAGAAAATTAGTAATAACTCTTCACGGTTTTATAGCACTTAGTACATTTTAAAATGCTTCCACTAAACATCACTGCTTCTAAACTTCCAGAAACCTTGACATGTATATGAGAAATATAATTCCCTTTATAACAGTTGGGAAGACGTCAGACATGGTGACTGAGTGAGTCAAGTGACTCACCTGTTTCATTCAGAGCTGACTTAGGTACTAGAATGGCAAATGGAGACCACGTAAATATTTTGTTTTGGAAAGACAAAAGGTAGGGGCAATAAGCAAGCAGCAGGTGCCTGTAACCAACTTATATTGTCTTTTCTTCTTCTAGAATCTTCTACTCTCCAGTTCTTTAGCTGCTACCTCTGCTCCATCCCTTTAAAGCTGATACTGACTGTTTCTTCCTGTCTAACCAAACATGGGTGTTAAGTATCTTTTCCACATTTTTACAACACCGGTCTGTACCACTAATTTGGCCATTCACATGCTTGAGGTACATGTTTGGTTTTTAGTCGATACAGGTATGTTTCTACCAGTACAACTTAATTGTACACTTTCTGAGAGCTACCATAAGGTCCAATTCTCCTTATTTGTCTCCAACTCAGGAAATAATAGTCAATGGTGAGTTCCTGAAAACTATGAGTAAATTAATTCCTTTTACTGACACTCCTGTTCCATCTTTAAGATGATACTCATCCAAAGTACTTTGGAATCGTCTCCTTCTGTACTGAATCTTTAATGGATCCTTGAGCACAGTGTGTATGAGTTTGAACGCCATGGGACCAAAGAAGTGTTGCGCATCAGTCCCTCCCATGTTTTTTTGCCTGTGTCTGAGCTCTTAAGTTCCTCTGGGCGTTCTTTCTCTCAATAATAAAACATGACTGATAACAAGAAACGGCAGCCTTCCAAGTGGGTCCCTTGTAGAAAATCCCCAAACACATTCAATTCAAATTTAAGCAGCCACATTTGAAACAAAGAGAGAGATGTAGCAAATGGCCCCCCACTCTGTTTTCTAATTGTCTCCAGAGACAGATCATGTCTATTTGAATCTTTTTCAGCCCAGTCACATCAATGCACTGACGGATCCTGTCCTTTTCCATCAGGCTTAGGAGCTTTCCTTCTTGGGCATAGAATACATTAGAGCAGCATGATCTGGGAATTCAGATATGACTTTTGTGGTTTGTGTACATCTCCATGGTACAGATTTGAAACTTGGGTGAAATTTTTATATAAATAACAACAAAGCTTGACAAAATGTGAACTTCTGATGCCACGAGCATCTTCCAGCCCCCATACAATGATTGCTGCTTTTCACAGGTTCTCCTCTGTTAGTTTAAGGAATCATGGGTTTATAGTCCCAACTTCTTCACCACATCAGTGTGCGACTAAGAGAAAGTCACTAAATCTCTCTGTGCCTCAATTCATGCAGTGATCAACAGAAGAGAACAGGTTCCCAGCTTACCTGGTAGAATTCTTCAGGGTAAAATCCAGTGGAGAAATGTATATGAAAATATTTTGAAAGAGGCAAAACCCTAAATGCAAGTAAAAGGAATGTATGTTTGCCCTAAATAAACAACCTAATGGGGACCACGTGTGCTCTATACAGGCCTAAAACCACGATAATTAAATAAGCATCACAGGAAAAGGACCTACATTCAGTGGAAACCACAGACATTCAAGAGTGACTTCACTGAAGGGAAGGAAGGATCACATCTTGAATATTTAGAGCTTTCCTCTCCAAAAAAGATGACAGGGGAATATAGTGAAAAAAGAACAGAGACATAGGTGAACTGGACCTCAGTCCCAGCTCTGCTACCAGCTGTGTGGCAAATTCGAGCAAAGTACTGAACTCCTCTGGGGCCTTCATTTCCTCAACTCTAGAAGGAAAGGGCTGGATTTAGTGGCCACTTTTGTGTAGTTCTGTACTTCCATTTGGCTGCTCTGTCAGGAAGGATGCTGACTCTGACCCGGTTAGTCAAACGCATGGTGGGAATGAGACTCTTTATCAGTTATGAGTTTTAGCACCCAAAGTGCAGGACAAAGCCTGGGCCCATGTAACCTGGGCCTGAAGTCCCTCCCACTGTTGTCATGCCTGCTCTGTGGAGTGGCACACGGATGGCCATGGCGGCCATCTCATCAGGAACCCCCACTCCACCTGGGCCAGTGCCCTTGCTGTAGTCCAAATTCTCAGAAAATATAATTCTGTTGGCTCTTGGCTTTTGTTGTCTGCTCACCACACCTGGAAGTTTCCATCAGTCTTGCTCTATTATGTGCTCATCCCCAGCTCACACTCCATCCCTCGCTGTTACCCTCCCCTGTGCTCCCAGAGCACTTACCATTTCCATTGTTCTCTGGATTTCTTCTCTTTTGAAGCTTTTGGCTTCTGTACTGTGTCTTATGCTATTTTTATGTGAACGTATAGTGTCTCATAAATGCCATTTTAATTGAATGGATGAATTTCAGTCTCCTTTTGAATAGCTCCCACTTTGGGTGTGTTTGATCTTGTTCACCATCTCTCCAGAAAGTTCAGTTTGATTTTTATATCACATGCTATGAAACCTAAGTATAAGGACAATTTGTAAATTTATTAAAAAATAAAATATCTCAGACCATTTCAGAACTGCGGATAAACCCATTTGTTAAAAGGCCTTGACAAAGATTTATAGTGAAAGTCTTGACCGTCAATAGCACTCTTTTTAAGAGAACAACATTTTATTATTCTCAGAGAAGCCATCTAAAAACTCATAAGATAGAAAGGGTTTGACATGCAGAAAGTTGAGCGGGTAAGCTTTTTCCTTTCCCATGGATAATTTCCACCCTGAAATCTCTCACTGACATGTCACGATGTTTTGAATGTTAACTGCATATTTCCATTTTCCACCCAAGTCTCTGCAGATAGAGAGATGTCAGAGAGAGAGATCAGATGACAGCTTTTAGCAGGGCCTCACAAGTGATAACTCAGTGGGGATTCCCTTAGGTCCAGGCTCCAATCCTCAAGTTTGGAGCCTAAAAACTCAATCTTACCCAGCCAGCTAAAGGTCATCAAGCTCTTGGACTCAGTCAAAGTAAGACATCTATCTGCATTTACCAAATCCACACATCAGAATATCAGTTCATTCGGAGTGGGAGATCTGTATGGAAATATCATCTAAATTGCAAATTCAACCATATTACTCCCCTGCTTAACATTTTCAATAGCTCGTTTCTGCCTACAAATTGCTAATCAGGCAATTCCTGATATAACCTCTTTCTAGCTCATCTCCTTCCATACCTCTCCTCACATCCAAAATGTTCCAGTATTTCCCGAATCCATAATGCTCTCCAACGTCTCTTCCATACTACCTCTGGTTTTAACGTCTGCTGTGAACACACTGCCTTGCCTCTTGTAAACATAATGCCAGCCCCGGTTGACCATCCTCATCCTCTATTACCTCTTCTGATCTTCATATTTTCAAGGTAAATTCAGATCTAATCTGCTATGGCCTCACTGACACCTCCCCACCACTGTCTGGGTAAAGCGCCTCTTCTCCGTATTCCCAATTCATGCTTCTGTGTACCTCCGTAAGGGAGTCTACCCCTTCCCATTATAATTATATGTTGACTTCCTTGTCCAGATGGGCTGTGGACTCCTTGAAAATTAACCATCCACTGTATCCCTCTAACCTTTGTGCTGGAGTACCTGGGATATGGGGGTACTTAAAAATGTGGGTTAAGTCAATGAATGAGCAAATATTCTCAGGATTCCCTCTTTTGGTGGGTCAGGCCACTCAGGGTCCAAGCTGAGGACCAGAAACCTTGCTTGGTGACACAAATTTGGGATGAGAGTAGTTAATGTTGTAGTACCTATTTTTATCTGGTTAGGATAACTAGTTGAAGTGCCCTTCTCTTCTCTGACGACCTTTGTTAGCATCCTGATGCCCTTTCCCCCAGATAATAGAACTTAAACTGCCGTCCATCCATTCTTGCTTTGCAGCCCCTTTTATTCTTGTCTCTACACATTCCGTATTTCAGACTTAAGGCTACTATCGTTGCTTATTATTTTATCGGCTTCTGATTTTCGACACCAGCTACATTTCAGTACCGAGGCACCATGCTGATCATCTTGATTAGAATGAGAGACACTGTGGTCTTTTGTCTCCATAGTTTTCTTGATTCCCCTCGCTGGAAATTGGGGACTATGTTGACTCATTATTACATTATTATCACCTCTTCAGAGTCAGTTACTTCTGTCAATAGGTAATTTTACCTAGAGGATGTTGATGCTTGTTAGCTTCCATTTCAGAGTCTGACTTCTCCTATCCGTCCCGTATTTCTGAGGGAGAACCAAAGTCCCCGGGCCTGTGTTATTAAACATGCCTTTCGAAAAAGCTGCCAAATCAATCTAAATTCGCATAGCCTCTGGGCCCTGGCACTAGAAAGAATATAGTTCTACAAAGCCTCCTTCCTAGGTCTGTAGACCCCAGAGAAGCTTAGTCCTGGAGAAGGGGTCCCATGGTAGATCCTTGGGAGGGATGCAGCTCAGTGGCTGGCTAATGGCTTGGCACCATGGGGAATTTCCCAGCTTGCTCTGCAAAGTCTGCTCCATCTTGGCTTGCCACACGGCTCAGATAGCCTTCCTAGGGAAGCTGGCTGTGCTTCTGGTATTCGTTTATTTTAAACACAGTGTCTTCTCCTCATCCCTTGATGCCTATTGTGTGGTTTAATTGCTACCCTCTGCCCATGGTTGCCAGCATGATGTGCTGTGAGGCCAGCACGCACAATGCAATGTGTGCTTGGAGGGGCTGACAAGCCCAGCTTCCAAACCGGATTCTCAAAGGGAGCGGCCAATGAAACCCGTCGTCGAGAAAGTGATAATTTCTGCGCCATGCAATTATACCCTTTAAAAAGTATACCTCTGGTGCACTATCCTGCCAACAGTTTACTGACGACGAGGAAACAAAACCAGCAGTTGATGCTAGAACGACTATGGAAACCCTATAATCATCTTAAAAATAGATTTATATAGGGAACCTGGTTATTATGAATGTGGCTTTACACTCTGTTTCAAAAGAAAAAAAAAATCCTCTCCACAACTTTAGCCGTTGTTATTTCTGCTGCAGCATCGTGGATATTTGGAGGAGAGGTGGGAGAAGGTAAGGAAGAGAAGAAGAAAATGTGTTGCTGGGATTTGTCTTTCTGCCACATGCTTATCCTCAATGTACCCACCCACAGATACCCCCACCACCACGCCCCTATCCTGACGGGAACATCTCCCCACCGATCACACCCACCAAGAAGCCGTAAAAGCGAACCTTGTCATCACAGCTACCCACTCACAAATACCTACCGCCCCAAGTTCCACTTTACCCCATCTGCCCCCTCCACGCGCAGTACTTACTTTTTTGCACTTTTCCACCACAAGGGGGCAAAGTGCACATTACGTGTGACAGTCTTCTGTGGAGGGACTCTCCCCCAGGGGAAGTCCCTGGGCTCCATCTGGCCAGGCTGCCGCTCCCTTTCCCGGCTTTTGGCAAGCAGAAGCGTAAGAGCCTAATACAGTCAGGAAAGGATTAACACCTGATCAGGAGATAGAACAAAGTACTGATGGGCCACAGGCCCTGGTGATTAGGCTGCTGGCCTGAGCATTTAAATGCCATTTGCTAAGGTTGTCGATTGAGGGGTCGTGTCTGATTGATTTTGTGAGAATCTTCCAGTACATGGTTAAGAGACTAAATGCTGTAGGGTGCCTGGGTGGCTCAGTAGGTTAAGCCGCCCACCTCGGCTCAGATCAGGATCTCGTGGTTCTTGGGATCAAGGCCTGCATGAAGCCCTACATAGGGTTCTGCGCTAACAGTATGGAGCCTGCTTGGGATTCTCCCTCTCCCTCCCTTTCTCTCTCTGCGCCTCCCTCCCTCATGTATTCTCTGGCTCTCAAAATAAAGAAACTTAAAAAGAGGGGGAGGGGCACTTGGATGACGCAGTGTGTTAAGTGTCCTACTTCCTCTCTTGTGATCTGACGGCTGGTGGGTTCAAGCCCCACCTCCGGCTCTGTGCTGACAGCTCAGAGCCTGGAGCCTGCTTCCGATTCTGTGTGTGTGTCTCTCTCTCTCTCTCTCTCTCTCTCTCTCTCTGCCCCTTCCCCGCTTGTGCTCTCTCTCTCTCTCGCAAAAATAAACAAAACAATTTTAAAAATTTAAAAAAAATAAAAAAGGACTTGAGGAATCCAAAGTGTCTGGGAGGCTAGGAAGATAAAAAGTGGTGATCGAAAATAGCCTGCGTCAAATTGAGATCATGGAAGTTAAAATAAATAAACTTAAAAAAACTTATAATCATCTTTAAACAATTTTTTTTTAACGTTTATTTATTTTTGAGACAGGGAGAGACAGCATGAACGGGGGAGGGTCAGAGAGAGAGGGAGACACAGAATTTGAAACAGACTCCAGGCTCTGAGCTGTCAGCACAGAGCCCGATGTGGGGCTTGAACTCACCGACTGCGAGATCATGACCTGAGCCGAAGTCGGCCACTTAACTGACTGAGCCACCCAGGTGCCCGTAATCATCTTTAAAAGACAGACTAAACCACTGTGAAGAAATGATTTTTTTGGCTTTGAATCCAGGCTCTTCCATGAACTTGTTGATAACCTCAGATACTTTCTCCTCCCTCTGTCTCCTCCCCCCTCCTTCTATAAAGGAGGAACTTAAGTGGTACATACCTTAAAACACTGTCCTGAGGATTCAGTGAGTGAATACATGTAAAAAAACTCAGAAAAAAAAAGCGTTACTCAATAATATTTGCTAGCACGGTTGTGCTGTTTGTTAAGATTCAGAGGAGTGATCTTATCAGTTGAGGATTTCTTATCCCATTGAGATAAGTCCATAAATATTCAGAGCCACGTGCTTTGGAAAACTGCGTGGAATTCTTAGGAATACAAACAAATGCTTCAGCAACTATCCTCTTTGGCTGGGAAAATGGCATCCTATGATCGATTCAAAATGACAGGACCAGTTGCTTCTGTATAGAAATGACTTGAGAGAGAGGGTACATGATGAAGCAGGAAACCAGAAGGAGATGAAATTTAAAAGTGAAAGGAGAAGAAGTAGCAGGAAAGAAGGAAATGGCAGAGAAAGATCAAGGTGAAAACACACAGGAAAAACACGAATACTTCTAAAGAGCACTGATGGCCATAAACCCGTAAGACAGTTTATCAAAGTGGGACTCTTTTTTAAAACTTAATTTACCATGTTTTTTTGTTAAAATTGAACTGCCTTTGAATGTTGGGTAGATGGCAGGGCAGTCGGACTACGTTCTGTTCTAAAGAATCGATAGGGGCGCCTGGGTGCCTCGGTCGGTTAAGCATCTGACTTCGGCTCAGGTCATGATCTCGCGGTCTATGAGTTCGAGCCCCGCGTCGGGCTCTGTGCTGACAGCTCAGAGCCTGGGCCTGTTTCAGATTCTGTGTCTCCCTCTCTCTCTGCCCCTCCCCTGTTCATGCTCTGTCTCTCTCTGTCTCAAAAATAAATAAGCGTTAAAAAAAATTAAAAAAAAAAAAAAAAGAATCGAAACCTCACCATAGAGCTTCTGTGTCATGTTCCAATCAGTGGCCTCCCTGACAGATCAGCTCCCAGCCAGCAGAGATCTTGCAGGTCTAGTTCAGTCCCCTCATTTTGCATAATGCCCAGGACATAGTAGGGGCTCCATACATGTTTATGAAATGAAGGAATGAATGGCTGTGAGAGCGCAGGAACCCTCTCTCTCTACGTGTTTGTGATGGAATGAAGTGTTAATTGTGTCAGAATCAGCTGTGACTCGTGGAGACCCATCGGACAGAGAATCAGAGGCGGCGTCTTGTCCCAGCTTTGGCTCTCCTGGCTCCAAGTTTGCAGTCATCTGAGGTGGTTTTAGAGCAGTGACCATAGTAATTAGCCCTTCACAGGTACCGTGTGCCGATGACATGAGAAAAGGTAGGGGAGATGCTTTAACGATAAATCCATGCGCAGACGCAAGGTTGTCTTTTTAACTGGGTAAACTAAGGCCACCGTTGCTTAAAGCTTGATGAAGAGAGCTTCAACACAGGTGATGTGGTCGTTTTGATGTCATGTTTACACACACGCAGACTCACGGGAAGGAACAGAGAGTTGAGACACGGAGAGAAAGAGGAGAAGGTAAGGGGAAAATGAGGAAGGGTTGGAAGGAAAAGGAGAGAAAGTATTTTCACCTTTGACTGCAGCTGTTGGGTGATGATGCAGATAAACAACATTCTGGAAATAATTTTTGAGAAATGGACAGGCTGCCCTTGATTCTTTCTCCAGATCCCCTGGAAGGGTCAGGGCTGGTATTTGGAGTGACTTTTCAATTAGCTAGCCTTCGAGAAGTCTGGATCCAGGCTGAGAGAAGCTTGCCAGGGCGGTGGCTTTTATCTTATTCAGTCATAAGGAACATGGAAATCAATTTTTCCCAATCTCAGTTATAGCTGGAAATCCATCCTTTTTAAGTCAGCAGGAGGATTAATCTATTGAATGGTTTTCGAGATTTTGCTGACATATAAACATTTTAAGAATACATTACATTTTTTTTTCCTCCCTCCCTAGCACTATTTTTAAAACGAAGCCAACTTGCTGTGCCAGCCAGGAGAAGAAGGATGGCCACAAACCTCCTTCCCACGAGAGTGCAAAGCCATTTTTCCCAAAGCCTGCAGCGCAAACTGAAATCCACATTGGTCAGTGCCTTCCTCTCAACCACTGTCCCAAATCACAGGAAAGTGCACTTTTTTTTTCATGCAGATATTTATGATTCCAAATAATTCAATTTAGAGGGTCCCATATGCACTAGAAAGTATTCCTTTTTGCAGTAACTGCTACAGCGAATAAATGTAATAAACAAATAATACAGTTAATAAATATAACACATATTCTATAGTAATACAATAAATAAGACATTGAAATATAACAGTGAATAACTCCTACTATTAATTATACTAAACATAACAAAAATTAAAAAGTACTGACACAAAGTAACTTTTGTGGGTTTATTCAAGCAATCACCCCAACAAGTAAGGGAGAGCACAATCTGTTAGATCTGTAAATGGGTCATCATAGTCAGAAAGTTTTAGAACCATTGACATAGAGTGAACAAATAGGGATGGGGGTGACTTGAGTGGTGAGGAGCTATTAAAAGGAAACAAGCTTGCAAACAAAGATTGTGCCATGTGGCAATTCAAAACAGGTGATGGGGAGTGGCCATGTGGCTCTTACCTGTGGCCACGGACCCGGTCAACCCTGTGAATGGCAAGGAACCAAACGGACCGATCCTTGCCACTTGTGAAGCTGTGCAGAACGTAGATACAGAGGCAGATATACCAAGAAGCCAATGAAAATTGAGCTTCAAGGCCCCTCCCTTGCATTGTCACTCCCAAGGCCCTGGTAAGGGCTCTAAGAATGTGTTCGCCGGGTGGTAAAATTTTGTAAAATTTGCAAAAGTGAAATGTCAATCAGTTAACATCAGCCAATCAAGTCTGTTCAGTCTTCCACTCAGATACACCTCCCTTCCTATCAGGTGTCAGTGGTGTAGCTGTAGGCATTTGGAGATTCATAAAATTAAGTTGGGGGTGTATTTAGATTTAGTGGGTCCCGTTGGAGTAGCTTGCAGCCACTTGGGAATATAGTTAGGACATTGCTAACTAGCACAGCATGGGAATGGCTTCCAGGACTACCCCTACAGCTCTCTGTGTGGACCTAGGTGTTAATGAAAGGAAGAGGCAGGCTAGAGGCCTTACGATGAAATAAATGAATGACTCTACCACCAGGCCCAGATGGGCCTCAGAAGAAAGGTTTGAAATATACAGCATCAGAAGCCATCTATGTAAAAATTTCCCACTAATCAGACATCTAAAGTTCTAAGCAAAGGATTTAATCCTCATCAACACTTGATCACGATGGACATCTACTCTTGTCAGGAATACACTTGATTTCTATGAAGAATATACTATTATCGAATACCATAGAATTGCTCTTTTTGTGGGACACAAGCCTGCAGCAGTTCTATAAACAGTATGTATCTCTCTGTCTATATATCCAGCCATCCATCTATCCATATTTCTATAGGCGAGGTTGCATGTTTTACTAAATTAAATTTTAATCAACCATACCGGAGGAAATAATGAATTATCTTTTTATTCTCTAGTTAGAAAATATCACAAAAATTGCTTTCATATTTGGAGATAACCCAAGAGTACAGCCAAAATATTTAAGGAAAAATTATTACAGAGATGCATGGAGACTAACTCAATTAAGAAAAGTATTATTATTATCTGTCTGCATCTTGCTGTATTTATGACATTTTAATTTGCTATTTCTCTTTTCATTACAAACAAATATTCACTTCTATATCTAAGGTTGTACTCATAATTTTACATTGTTTTTCTTCAAGAGAGTCCTCTGAGTTTTACGTGCTTCAGGTTCCACCCCTGGAGAAAGGAAAATTTGCTCACTCGTGTCTTTTGGTATAAATCCCACATAACTTCATCCAGTTATCATATATTGTTAGGGTTAGGACAGGTGTCAGGTGGCAAAGAGCTCATGCTCTAAAGTCAGATAGACGTGAGTTCAGAGCCCGGTTCTATTACTGCCTCTGCCGCCCAAAGAGTTTGCCCAAATGCCCACAGCCCTGTGCCTTCATCCACCATTTTTGTTGAGGATTCGAGTCTACGTAAAGCACTTACTATTCTACCTGGTAGATACAATGCATTCAATAAACGTGACTGAGAGATAGAGACAGGTATACAATACGCATACACGTCTTTCTTGGATCGGCGTTAACAAATACCCAGAGAGTGCCTACCATATGAAGCCATCAAGCAGGACGAGAAACAAAGACGTCTAGAACACAGACTTGCCCACAGGAAGCACGTTACTTAGATGACGGCATTGAAGTTAGAAGCTTACTCCCTTGGACCTGACCCATTCCCTTTTATCTTGGGGAAAACAAATAGTAATTCATTGCAGGTCTAGTTTATTTTCCTCCACGTGTACTTACAAGGGTCAGGGTAGGTTGCGCCAGTTGATAAATTGTGTTTATTTATTGGCAAGGCTCTGCCAAATAACATGCAAATGATATGCAAAATGACATACACGTTCACGTCAATGACTCAGCCACTTATGGTAATAGCACTCCAGCCCTGCTCTGCCTCTGATTGTGGCAGTGTTGTTGTTTCGTAAGTATTGATTGCTCCCGACTTTTGCTGATGCAGACAGACAGTTTGTCGGGAGATAGGCCAAAGAGACCCATCCCTTTAGTTTAATCTGTCCTTCATTCACCTCCTACATTTATGCTAGGACTTGCACCTTTGGGTTTGGGGCCCATCTGTATTATATCGTTGATTAAAATATGTGGAACGCCGGTAACTGCTGCTTTCCAGAGTCGAGTAGATGCTACATAGGTTGCCTTTGTTGAGGTTACAGGACACTCATACTTGCCCCCCCCGCAACACCTAACAGTATAGACCGTAGGGTATGGCCAGATCATTCCTTATCAACCCCAGGGGGACTTACAGTGAAATTGTTTTCCTGCCGGCACCTGGCCGTCGGCAGTGAGTCTGCCCTCTGAGCGCTCATCATGTGAGATGGCAGTGTTCTCTCAGCAAGTAGATGGGCCCGGATCAGCCTCTCTCTCCATGATAAACATGTCTGGATGTGACAATCATTTCTTTCCCTGGGAATGCAATGATGATGTGATTTCCAGGGCCCTGCTCTGGATGTATGAGTAACAAACCCATGATCCATCATCCACAATAAACTGTCTTCGTGTAGGGATTAATTTAGTCTTATGTAATATATAGAAGCGATTTGTTGGCTGGCAAGCAGAAAGCATGTGTTTAAGCAGACCAAACATATTTGGGCCTCTCCTACACATCTCTCTAACTTGATCGTATATACCATGCATATTGATTGCTGCTTCGGATTGGAGGCTATTTTCTGAAATGCTTTTTCATGGTCTTCATTACAACAGAACGCTATTGTGGAGAAGAAGTAGAGGGTGGCTATGGCTAAGCACAGTGGGGTTTGCAGACATCTTAATTCATGAGCCAATCATGAGAATAAAGAACAATGCAAATGGAAAGGTTTATTTTTTCTCTTTAATGGTTTTTGAATAGATGCTAATTTTCATGAGCTATTTATTAATCTGAATTTGGGCTCTTAAAGACACGCTCAAACCTTATGAAGGCCAAAGAATTTAATTTGTGCTTTAGGAAGCAGGCTGGAAATAAAACATCAGACTCCTTTTGTAATTTGTAGTATCTTCCATATCATCCCAGGCAAATAAAAATATAATAGAGCCATACATATAATTTAGAATTTTCTAGTAACCACGTTAAAAATGTTTAAAAGATGAAATTAATAACATATTTTATTTAAGTAAGCATATTAAAGATATATTTCAACATGTAGTCAATACAAAAATGTGCTTTAATGCACATCACCGTAATGAGATAGTTTGTGCCTTTTTTGTACTAAATGTAATAAATCCAGTCTGTGTTTTACACTTAACATCGAAGCTCAATTCAGACTAGTTACTTTTCAAGTGCTCCATAGCCACATGTGGCCAGCGGCCACCATATTAGATAGCAGGGTTCTAGATAGCCCCAGGTAGGTCCCCTAACCTACACTAACCCAAGGCCTCAGCTTTCTCTTTCATCAGAGAAGGATCAAAGACATACTCTACTGATGCTTTAAGATTTACTAGTAAGTGTCAGTAAAATTTTTGAAAATAAGAACAACAACAGATCTATAGACCGTTCAAGCATGGGACTGATAACTAGAGCAATTAAGTTCCACCTCTGGACCCATCGCTATTTAGGGGTGCAATATAATTCAATTTTCTCGTTTACAAAATGAGGTCCGGAGCCTAAATAACTTACTAGCTCCCTTCCAAATGTAAAATTATACATTTCAGGTTTTGAATTGTTAGTCTATCTTATGTTTCAGAGCAAGAACAGAATGATCCTTTACCCCCACTGTTATGACTGGCTGAGTTTTAATGTTTTTAAGTATTGGCTTTCTCACCTCTTCCTTGGAGACTCTGTTTCTCAGATTGATGGCTCCTGTATATAGGAACTTTTCCCTATACTGTACTTAATTGATGTTTTCTTTTCCTGCATTTAATCCCTGGACTCCTCCTCATGGTCTCTTGGACCTCTCTGAGCATTTTCTTCCCTTCTATGATGAGCTCTGTTGGCAATGAATATGTCACTCTCTCTTCAACTTTCCCCAGCCTTGTTCTCAATAAACACTCGTTTCCTGTCATCGCCCCTCATCAGCCAGGTCCTTACGCATTTTTCATGACTTCCTTTGTGTCCCTGTTCAAGGGAAGAGGCAATGAAGTTAGGACTAGAATGTAACCCCCTTCTCACCCCACCTCCCTTATTTTATTTTTTACAGGGAGAAGACAGCTTGTTGACTAGTGGAGGAGAGTGGATGTGAATTGTTGTTTATCCCTGCCTTCTGTTCCCAGGCCCTCTTGAAGAATTGTAATGTTCCTGGATCTTCTTTTATAGACTCTGCCTTTCTCAATCTCACCATCCTCTGGAGGACACCTCCTCTGCTTTCATGTCCCATCGAGACTTGGGGGAGTTCCCCCAGATCCTGCTCATGTGGAGTGAGAGGAAGATGGCCTTCTAGGCCTGTGCTGTCCAATATGGTGGCCACTAGCCACAGGTGGCTTCTAAGCACTTGAAATGTCACTCCTGGGACTGAGGAAATGAATTCTTAATTTTAATTCATTTTAGTTAATGTACATTTAAAACCTGACAGTCAATTCAGTTATTGGAAAACATTTGAGAATGTTTGTAACCTCTTGGGTAGGTGAATCTGCTTTTTCAACTATAAATTTTAGGAAATGTAAATAAAGCTCAAATATTACTGGTAAAAACTTAGCATTGGAAATGAGATGTTCTATAGTAAAGTATGCACAGGAATCCACACTTGATCTTAGCCAAAAGGCCGAGAAGCGATTGCACAGGAATCCAAAGAGTTTATATAAACAAAAGTAAAATATCTCATTAATAATTATGTGTATTACATGTTGAAATAATAGTATTTTGGACATAGAGGGTTAAATAAAATATTGTTGAGATTAATTGTTTCCACTGGACACTGTTGCTCTAGACAAAGCTCCTCTGGATTTCTGAATCTTATTTTTAACTTGCATTATTTAACAGGCTGAGTATCCTGAATACATTATTCCACGTAATTCTCACAACAACTATATATAAAATAGGTGTTCTCCTCCTTCTACAATTCAAAAAGAGGCTCAGAAAATGTACATAAATTTCTCAGTCTCAGTTATATTTAATAATAAGTGACAGAGCTGGATGTGAATTCATGAAAGCTTGGCTTATTCCACAGCCCATATTTGCATTTCACTTGTGTTGCCTCGGTCCTTGACATTCAGATTCTGATGCTTGTTTGTCTCGAACCCATTTCTGATGCCCCTGAGTCTATCAGATGTCCGCTCCAACAGCTAAAATAGTAAGAATCTCGCTTTCTTGTAGCTTATAAAGCTTTTTACACTCATAATCACATTTGATCTTTGTTCATTTAGTGAATGAAGAAGGAGACGTGCAACACAGTCAGGACAAGAATCCAAGATTTCTTTTTCTTTCCTCTTATCAAGAACTAATGAGGCAATAGGGTATATGTGGAGGCAAAGAAGGTTGAAAGCATCAGAAAGGCCAGATTGAAGGCAGGAAAGTGAAAAATGAAAAGATTACTAACAGAGGTGGGAAGACTTTCTTACCGGTGTTTCAGGACCTACATGTAAGGAGGCGAGAGTATCAGTCCCACCTCATTTCTCTCCTGAGGCTTCACAGGTGACTATTTGGCAAATGTTTTAAATGGACTTTGTAGATGCTAGTATTTTTCAACCTGCAGGTCGAGACCCACTAATGGGTTATGAAATCCTATCGGTGGTTCACATTGAGTAGTTTTAAGAGCAAAATAGAGTACGATAGAAAATACCCTAGTGTATCTCGTGTAAGAAGGGTAAATATCGCTTGATGGCATTCTACCTTCCTTTATGTGTGTACAAGTGTGTGTGTTGCCACAGCAATTGTGTTTCTTAATCTGAGTGATGGTGGGGGGAGGGGGAAGGTGGAAAACACAGCTATGTGCCACCGGGAGGATCATAGCCATACATTATGCTGCACCAACACGATACCAACAATGCAGTGGGTTCTTGCTTCCAGTAAACCTTCTGACTGTACTGGATCAATCAAGCTTACTGCCTCGGCCAATTTCACAAGGCATAGAATTGTCTCAATTGGTCCAAGAAGGTGTCAGTCAGGATGATATACAGTCAATTACATAAGTCCACACCTTGAGTTAGCATTTCAATATATAGCCTCCTCTACTCCCCCCAGATGACTTCATCATCATTATTTTTTACCTTCTGAAATTAAAAAAAAAAAAATTAAACACTTTAGGCAACAGCTCTGGGTACGGGCCACATCAGTGGATGAATAGTGGGAAGGATTTTACACAGCAAAAGATGTGCATGCATTTATTCATCTGGCGCTTACTAAGTACTTTTGCCGGGCAAAAGTTAACTCAATGTGTTGTGAAGTGACAAAGAGCAACCAATGAAGACAGTGCATGCAAAGTTCTTACCCACGCACAGAACCAGCTCGTCTGGACACGGCATGGCTTCTCTGAGAGACAAATCTTTAAGCAAGGATCAGAGGTAAATTTGCCAAGAGCCATGTTGGTAAAGACATGGGAAAAAAAGCTCAACCGGATGGGGTAAAGAAGGAGCTAAAAAAAAAAAAAAAAAAAAAAAAAAGATGCCGTGGACACAGTGTAACACCTCTTTGGAGAAGTCTGGTTTTCAAGAGGAGGAAGGAGAATAGACAAAATTGAATAGAAAAGTTTGATCAAAAGAGATACTGTTTTGGTTTTGTATATTTAGATGGGAAAGGCGTGATCAATTTTTAATGGCTATTGGGAAATTTCTAAGAGAGAGCATATGCCTGACCATTTCCACTTATCCAAGTCTGATGTATTCTTTGAAGGCCTAGAGCATAAATCATCTCCTGTGTAGCATCCTTGGGCCCCCTCAGCGCTCCCCCACCACCCCCTTCCCCACCTGACAATGTATTCCCTTCAGAGCTCCCGGGACTTACATATAGTATTTGAATATGTATTCACTATGGAAGTAAAGGCTTTCTTCTGCATATTTCCTTCAGTTTCTATTCTGTCTCCGTAATCAGGTTGTGGGTTTCTTGAGAGGAAGGACTCTATCTTGGTCAGCTGTGCTGCTCACCAATACAGCATGCTTGGGGCGCCTGGGTGGCTCAGTCGGTTAAGCGTCCGACTTCGGCCCAGGTCATGGTCTCACATTTTGTGAGTTCGAGCCCCGCGTCAGGCTCTGTGCTGACAGCTGGGAGCCCGGAGCCTGCTTCGGATTCTGGATCTCCCTCTCTCTCTGCACCCCACCCCCAGCTCATGCTCACTCTCTCTCTGTGTCAAAAATAAATAAACTTTAAAAAAAAAAAAAAGAAAGAAAGAAATACAGCATGCCCTCAGTAACTGTGTTCATTGAGCAGGAGAGCCTCCTGAGAGCAGAGGGAAAACACTGAGCCGGAAGCAAAAAAGTAAAAAGTGCCCTTACCCACCTTGCCTCCTGTCTCTCTTACATTCAGAAACATTACCATCCCCTTTCCTTTAAGGACTTTCGTGATTAAAATCAGCAACAAACCCAGAAGCTGTCAGGTGGCCCAGGCAAAACTAATTCCTCAAAATTGTTTCGTCAGGACTGCACTATGGTTTTTAAACTTGTGAATAAGTTGTCAATATTTAAATACAGGGGATTTCACATTCAATTTAGGTATCCGGCTTTTTTCTTTATTATTTTTTTAAATGTTTATTTTTGAGACAGTGTGAGTAGGGGAGGGGCAGAGAGGGAGGAGGACAGAGGATCCGAAGCAGGCTCTGGGCTCTGAGCTGTCAGCACAGAGCCCAATGCAGGGCTCGAACCCCTGAACCCTGAGATCACGACCTGAGCTGAAGTCAGAAACTCAACCAACTGAGCCACCCAGGCGCCCCTATGGTTCCTGCTTCTTTAAAAAAATCAGAACATTCAGCCATATTGGCACTAATTTCCTACCTGGCAACAAGGTGGTTAAGCTGAATAGGAGTCGCTCAGTTCAGGCAGGACTTTATATCTCTATTGGCCAAGCATCCCTGGCTCTTACCAGTTCTGCCTGGCTTACACACCAAGTAAATATAAAGTCATAAGGTCACTTGACTTGATTTGGCTCGGTTGGTATTAAATGTCATATTTGAAATAGCCAGGATGACTGCTTCTCAAAATGGTCACTTTAGGAATCATGATATAGTCCTCCCCAATGCTGTCCTTGTTTCCAATGTTTTGTAACCTGCCTTCAGAGCATTGCAAAACAAAACAAAATAAAATTTAAAAGAAATGGTTATGTTTTATAGCCAGGCAGTTTTGCTGCTTTTTAAAACCTCATTGTGAAACAGAGAAATCTTAATCTTAACAGCCTTCTTATTCACCTCCCTCAGTATGTAAAGCATTTTGACTATTCTGTGAAACCTAAACACAGTCTTCACCAGACTGACCACTCAGACCGCTGCAGACAAGGTGCTGTGAATGTCCTGGAGTCAATTCCCCCCCCAAAAAAGGTCTCGAAACATCTCTGAGCAAGGCCAGTATCGGAACAAGGGTGGCACAGACTCTATTACCAGGAGACCCTAACGTATATAGCTGTTGCATGTTTCCTAAAAACAAAGCACATCCATTTACAACCAAACCCATATATTTCTGTAGTAGCAATGGGAACATTTGTTTTTCTTCAATACTTAAAAGGGGAGGGAAAAAGAAGAACCTACTCGCCTTCTCATATCTCTTCTTCATTCCGTCATGAAGCTGAAGATAAAACTCTCCCTCGTTCCCCAGCCTCCACCCCTGCAAGAAAAAAAAGAAATGGGTCCATATATTACTTAAACAACCCTGCTATAATTATAGACAGTCCAGGTGTGAATTACTCGGGGCCCAGACAGTCTGGGGAGCCGCTAGCTGCCTGTATCACGGTTTTGTTTGTGTGGTTTGAAAACGTTGATATCAAGCGGTAACCAGCCCTAATACCTCTCGACGTTCCATCGCTGATAAACTTGGTAATGGATTTCTTCTCTCTCTCAACATTTCATAGGTGTCGCCCAGGCTGCCAATGAAAGCGAAATGTGCTCTGTGTTTCTGTCTCTCTCTTTTTTTTTTTTTTTTTTTTTTTACCTTGTTCCTTTTTAAGTTATAGTCACTGGAGAGGCTTGATAAGTTTCTCTCTTATCTCACTAAGACATCTGAGACTGATCCATAGTAACTGAATAATCAATTAATTCTCCTGCAGAGTTCCATTTACATAATGAAAATGTGACGCGCTGATATTTTATACAAGTCGTTTTTGGTCGTCTAGACTGATAATATATTGTGTATTGATTGAGGGGGAAAGCCTAATGGATCTTCTGTTGTTGAAGTTGCAAAATTACAATTAAAGTAAAATGACAGAAGCAACCATCTATTGGATTCATATCTATATATCTCTCTTTAATATAGGATTCTAAACGTCTGGGCCTGAGTAAGACTTTGCTCTCACTTGAGCAAAAAGGGCACATAAATGTGTGGCTGCTCGTGTTCCCATTGCTAGGGCCAAAATCAATACAATACTGTTTGCAAAGTAACCAACATGCAAGGCCGAATCCTGTGTCCTCTGCATGCCCAAGGCACCTGAACTTTAACCACACCTCCCTGTGGACACAGTGGTCTCTTAACCTGGGGAAAGGAAAGAATTTGAGTAGATCTTAGACCAGAGGTAAGAGACTGACCTGTGTAGTCCTCTAGGGAAAAGAAAATTTTGTTCGTAGCCCCATTTATCTGCCTTCATATATCTACAGAGCCAGATTATCACTGAGGATTCTCCTTGCATTCCTACAAGAGAAACACAGTAAAGTGTGAAGGTTAGGCTCATGGCTCATGGGCGCTGAAGGTCATTGTTTCACACTCCTACCTCCATTGCTGAATAACTGTGAGTGGTGTCGGTTACTTGACTTCTTTGAGCCCTAGTTTTCTCATCTGTAAACAGACATGATATTAAAGTGCACCCCACGGTGGTGGCGTCAGAATTAAATCAGCTCATACTTGTTGGGTCCCCAGAATAAGGTCTGTCCTATAGCAAATGCACAATTGAGTCGTTTATGATTACCAGCAAGTCCGTGAAGAAAAGCATCATGGTCCTGAGCCTCCAAGTCAGGGAATTTCATTGAATTGGGGAGCACTAAGGCATGCCTAAACAGGTGATTCCAAAGAATAAAGCTGGAGCACAAGGAATTGGTAGCTATTTGTTCAAACACGTGCGTGAAGATTATGTTTATTATCCTTTTTGAAAAATTTTCTCTGTATTTTCTAATATGTTCATAATGGCCATGAATTATTTTATACTCTTCAAAAAATGCAATTATTTCCACTTTGAAGGGGAGAAGGAAACGGTTCCTACCCTGTGGTTCTGCGTTTTGTTCCCACCACATCATATGGTATTTCTTCTTCTTGAAATGTGTCCAACATGTCTACTCATCATGACTTCACTAAATAACAACTTCCCCAGATTTGGGGATGCCTTCAAAACAGGGCCCCTTTGACAAATAAGGGGTAAGTCATGCTATTACATCTTTATGTTCATAGATGTTCCATTTGCCCATGGCCCTTTCACCCCTCCCCCCCCCATCACAAAGAAACACACATACACACACACACACACACACACACACACCAAAAAACCACCTCACAGATGAAAAACTGGTGGCACTGTTTTAATTTCCTTCTTTCATGGGCAAGGCCCAGAGCAAACGCAGAAGTGGGAGCAGGCTCCACAGCCCCTAAGGTACTAATAAACATGCTTGAGAATTAATCAGTCCCCTTCATCCTGTAATGGGACGAGGCAGCCTTGGAGTTTGCTCATCTCTGAAAGCAGGGAATGCCTTTGAAGAGCAGGTGTGGAGTAGAACTGACTAGGAAATGAAAATTGAGTCAATACACAAAGCCCAGAAAGTTCAACACAGCAACCAACAGGAAAGATAAAAACATCCACCTCCTATAAGCTCCTTTTAGCCTGTGTGTGTACTCAGCTCTGAACTCTGCCATTAAGAAAAATGGCTTGGCATGTGAAAAAGGAAGAGGAAGCTATCCAACCTTTGTTTCTTGATGGTTCATTAATTACCCTTTCTGACAATGGAGTATGAACTCAAGGTGTTCAGAAAGTTGAGTTAAAATTAGCTTTGGTGGTGGGCCTAACTGCATTTTCTTCCCAAGGAAAGGAACACTCCGTGAAGATAAGAACACAGCCTACACTAGACCATGCATCTTTGCAACTCAGTAAAAATGTATGCAGACACCTGGAATGCCCAAGGTAAAAATAAATTGGAGCCTATTATTTGACACTTAGTATTTATTACTGGCTTTGTGCCCTAATTAATCACCGTTAATAACACTTTATATGCACAACTGGTCTTAATCCATATATGGTCTTAATTCTCAAATGTTGCAAACATCATGAAGCATATAGTCTTAGTGTTAATGTCATCGTGTGAGGAAACAAACAAACAAAATTAACTAATAACTTCTCTTGATCTTGTGCCTAACAATGAACTCCAATGAAATTCCTTCTGAAGAAAGGACATAATGGCATATAACAAAGATCTGGTAGATTTAGGATTCTGCACCAATTGGGTAATCTTTGGAGGTCAGGGACCAACTCAGAAGCCACGAGGATAAAGGGACTGTGCCAGAGGGTCCAGGCTATCAAAAAGACACCTAGTGCCTTCCCCGGAGTGATATCCCAGGGAGACAATCCCAGAAGTGACAATGACGTTTTAATGGCTTTAGTTACAGTTCTTCCCGGCCCTCAGAGAAAACACTTTTCTCCCCCCAGAGAACTTAAAAAAAAAAATTTCTGAGCACATGGAAATTAAATGTAAAATAATAGTAAGTGGGATATTTTCTTTGGCTCTGGAATTAGGGAATAGGCTTCAAACTTGTGGGGGGGGGGGCAAAGAGATGATAAATAACCCATATTCTTTTTTTAAGTTTATTTATTTATTTTGAGAGAGAGAGGGAGAGAGCAAGGGAGGGGCAGAGAGAGAGGGAGAGGGAAAATCCCAAGCAGGCTCTGCACACTATCAGTGCAGAGCCTGATGCAAGGTTCCATCCCACAAACCGTGTGACCATGACATGAGCCAAAATCAAGAGTCAGACAATTAACCAACTGAGCCATCCAGGCATCCTAACCTATATTCTAAAGAAATCTGCCAATAACTGATCTAAACAGTACTCACAGGGCTTCTTAAGAGCCAACAATCAACTCAATTGAAATGTGTCAGTCTGGCTTTTTTTCTGCCTTGTCATTAAAGAAGGGTAGGAAGGGGTATTTTTGCCTACCAAAAGCCAAGTGAAGCAAACTCCAAATATAGCCATGTCGACAAGAAAGGGCATGAGACATCTCAGTGTCTGGATGGATGGTTGCACGGGCGTTGGATTTGCAACATGTGACCTGCACCTACTTAAACGGAGGGACGAGGAATTGAGGAGAGAAGAAACCAGGGAGCAGCCATGTTTAGCTTCCCCCTGACCAAGTGGACCCAAAGAAAGAACTTGCTGGAGTTCCCTTGCCAACACCCTACTGGCCACCGGTGGAGAGCAGCCCAGAGCTGTGAAGTATATCCCTGTCCATGAGGGCTGAGGGGTTGGAAGAAGCCAGAACCAAGAAAGTTCCCTCACCTCAGGGAACTCTGCAGAGGAGGTTCTTCCCCATGGGTCCCACACGTGCTACACAGAGACTCCACTTCTGTCCATTCGTCATCTAGGGGGATCAGTGACAACCAATAAAGAGGTTTAATAAGAATACAGTTGCCCTTTAAATTACTATGAAATAGAAGCTTTAAAACTGACTCCAAAAAACTTAAAAAAGAAAATCTTGGAAGAGATCAAAAGCCAACAGATTCCCCCTGAAATAATAAGGACATAACACTATAAAAATATAAAAATAGTTTGATGTGTATACCGGCAATGGGTCAAATCAGCTCTATAAGTTGGTTACACAGATGGTTTGTACATAAAGCCTTATACTGGGATCGAGACTCGAACACAGACCATTGGCTTCAAACCTGGAGCCTGCTCTACTCTATTGAACTGCTGCCTCTCCCCAATCCCAAATAATTCACCCTGTCTTCTCTAAGGAAGGAAATGACACGAGTGGAAAAATATATCAGTTACCTTCACAATACTTTTATTTTCAGAACCTCTTTAAAATCACCACCTCCTCCAACCTGTTTCATCAGATTTTAAGACATGTGCTTGTAGTGACTGAGTAAGATTCAAAACAGATGGGGTTTGGGATGGGGACACGGCCCCACTGTGCCTATCAACTTAATAAATGCAGTTATCCGCATCAGCCAGGTCCAGAGGCCAGCCAGTCCCTGAAGTCTGCTGAGTCAGACCCAGCACATCTAATAAAAGGGATTGAAAAATAATGCTTGAAGCTGCTCTGGTTCGCATGAGTAAATTGTGAGGACACCCCATACGTTAAGAAGAACCATTCATTTCCATAATACAATAGGATCATCTCCACTGACCGCCCCCCTCACCCCCGCTCTGAGGACAGAAACTTGCCTTGGGTCCTCAGGACCCTGATAAAGAGAGGCTCAAAGGAGTTGACAATCGACAACACTGAACCCTGTACCCTCACCCTCACAAGATTTTCTGCTAACTTATCTCTGAATTTTCTGGTTTCTTGATTTCCATCCATTGGGTCAGTAGAGAAGGCTGAGATCCACTCCCTTTTGTGGAGTATATACTTAGACTAGCATTGTGGTTTCCATTTCTAAACTTTCCTATAATTCTTCGATCTTCAAGGAGTGAGCTCATGCCTACCAGCAAGGTCTAGATCCATCCTAGCCTAATAATCTCATGGGTATAACTGAGGGAATTGAAAATGTGTTCCCTTTCACAACACCCCTCAAGGTCATTGCCATTCTCCCAAGCATATTCTCAGTCATTCAGACAGGAACCTATAGTCTGTCACCCAATCCTATTTTGTTGGCTGCATATCTTACATACTTTCTGTCTCGTAAGCACTGAGCTATTTCACACTTGATGCTTTGGTTTCTCTGATCTAGACTATTGCTACAACCTCCTAAGTCATTCTAATTTCATGTAATAACATTCAAGAAATTTATTTGCTGAACACGATAAGCTCTGGAGACATGATATCAATGTGACGCAAGCTCTACCCCCAGGTAGCTTACAATCCAATAGAGTAGAGCTAATGTGGAAAGATATTTGGGGGTCAATTCAATGAGGAAGTCGTTAAGGGGACACTGTAGTAAATCTGGAAAGGAAAAGGCTGGTCATCAAGGGCAGCTAAGATCTTTGTCATATAAAGAGAATTGCATGAGAGAGAGAAAGAGAGAGAGAGTGTGGGGTCGGGGGGAGAGAGAACAGCATATATCCAATTCAAAGAATGAGACAAGGAGAGAACTGAACTGAAATAAAGAGCAATGAATGACATTGATGGCTCCAAGGGTTGAACGCACAACTGGAGAAGTGTTTGTATCTGGCAGGAGTAGGCCAGGCAGGACTGATTCTGTGAGCAACAGGAATCTTCAGCTAGACCATGGGACACGTGCCTGGATCAGAAGCAGGAACAGCAGTAGTGACTTCAAAAGATAGTTTCAGGCTGGACAGTTTTAGCAGGTTATAATCGTTAACTTTTTGTGTGGACAGAGTTTTCATAAAGCTTTAACATTATCAGGAGCCAGCATTATCTGTAAGTAATAACCATTAGAAGGGAATGTTAAATAAGCATAACGGCTTCTTTCTAATTAGGATATCACTTTCCCATAGGTTTGGTTATACTTGGTAAATTAGGCATAGAAGAATATAATTCAAAGGAAGCAGTTTTCTTCATGATTAAGTTAAAAAGCCTATAACATAACTCCTGTTGTTCTCCCAACATATGTCCTGTGATATAATCTCGTTAGGAGAAGCAGGTTTACGTGAGTCTCTACCTCAGAGATCTAGTGGATGTGTTATACCATGATATCTAAACATTGCTGAACAATCTGTAAAAACCCGAGGCTCTCAGGAGTCATGCGGATTAGTGAAACCTCCACATACAGCACAACATCTCAGGAGGAACAGTTCACATAAGAGACATTGCAGATCTGTGTGTTTGTTGTGGCAGCTTTCTGGATCCAACACAATCAGTGTTCCGTGATGGGGGAAGGTGTGTCAATGTGCCTGAAAGGCCATGGGGACTAGTCGGCCCTGCCCACAGGCCATACTGAATCACGGCAAGACCAAGATCCTTGAGGCCTTTCAGCTGAGAGCAATGGAACTTAGCTCTGCTTTACCTGTGACGGTTCACATTTCTGGATATTGTCGTGGGCGGTAGTATTGGTTGTTGGTAGCTGACAAGATGGACTTTGTCCATGAGAAAACTCATCAGCCACACGCAGGGGCTGGGAGCTAAGTTATGCGCTTAATTATAATAGTTAGCATTTATTAAACACTTTAAATGTGTCAGACACCATTCATAACACCTTCCAATGATCAGGCCTGTCAGTGGGTGTCTGGCTTGAGAACCTGTACAAATGCCTCATGGATTGGAATCACCAAAGAAGTCAACTGGACTACCACACAGTCAATTCCGTCTCATGCTTAATAAGGTTTGAACTAGTAGACATTAGCAGTGGCCAGGGTTATCACATAATGGAATCAGTGAGGGGGAGTACGAGTTTTGGAAGCTGACTGCCCAGGGTTTGAACCCTGATCGTGCTATGTGCTCTCATTTTCAGGACCATAATAATTAACCTCGTCCGCCATTTTTTTAATTAATTAATTTTTTTTTGAGAGAGAGAGAGAGAGTGCACGAGAGCAGCATGAGTGGGGAAAGGGCAGAGAGAGGGAGAGAATCCCAAGCAGGCTCCGCGCCCAGCTCGATCTCATGACCAATTGTGAGATCATGACCTGAGCCAAAATCAAGAGTCAGACACTTAACCAACTGAGCCACCCAGGCGCCCCCAGTCCGACGTTTAATCACTTGGTTAATTTCTTTGTATATTAATAATACATACTGTCATAAAACCAGTAAGCCGTGATTAAAAAAAAAACACAATGGCTTTGAATAGAACTGATAATATTGTTTTGAGAACTTCTTTGAGTATCTTTTTATTCCACAACATTGTTTCCTCAGGTGAGAAAGATTGGCAGCATTATAAAATATTCCCAGCTTAAAATACACCTCGTGACTTTTGTAACTATACTCCTATGTAACAGTGGAATATAGTAAAAAAAAAAAAAAAATTGTAAACAACATTTAGAATGTAGAGCTTTTCTTGAAAAACGAGGTCAGACTAACACTCAAAACCTCTGTGTCTTAGGACAGAAGTGGCTTGCCCTGTTAATGGACTCTACCATAATCTCACAGTTCTTGAATCTTGTAGAAGTAGTTTGGATGACAAACAGAATAGCGTCCATTGTTCCACTTCCAAATCAGTATGTATGAATACATACGAAACATATACAAATTCATTTTACCGTTTCTTCAAGGGTACTTTTTGAAATGGTATTTATGGGCTATTTTTCCGTCCCTAGACTCATTTATGTCCTACCATCTGCAAGGGTCTGTCTACTGTGTACTGATAATCTCTCTAAGCTACATCAGCAAAAACTGCTGATCGTTAGTGCTGGTGGGGAGCAAGGTTCTGATCCATACTCTGTCATTCACTTATTATTTGACCAGAGGTAAATCACCTCACCCACATTTCCCGGACTTTTAGATTTCTTATTTACAAAATGAGTTTTGAACAAAATCAGTTTTGCTTTTATTTTTCACAACGTGTCTTTGCTGGGGGCGGGGGCGGGGTGGAATCACAATAATGAGGGAGATAAAAGTTAACTGAAATCCCACCACTATTAATAATTTTGGCGACTATCTTTCTATCTCACATTTTGCACGTACATGACAGATGCACAGTTACACATGAACGGGACGTAGCTTGTGTTTATACCACAGACCCTAATTTTTTTATTTAAAAAAAGTTTTTAACTTTTATTTATTTTTGAGAGATTGAGAGAGAGAGAACGTGAGGTGGGGCGTGTGCGGAGAAATAGGGAGACAAAGAATCTGAAGCAGGCTGCAGGCTCTGAGCTGTCAGCACAGAGCCCAACACGGGGCTCGAACTCACAAACCATGAGATCACGACCTGAGCTGAAGTTGACGCTTAACCGACTGAGCCACCCAGGCGCCCTTCACAGACCATATTCTTTACACAGTGTTTTCCCCTTTATCTTCCTTTCCTCTCTGCTTCAATGCTCAACACTAACAACATGAACAACCCTCCAACTTTCATCATGCTCATATAAAAACATGCATCTACGATAAAATATATCTATATGGAGGACTTGCCTGATATTACGAAGTTTGGTGTTGCTAAAATATACTTGTTCTCAAGTAAAAATACATGCTGATAATTTCTCTAAGCTTCCTGGCACAGGACTACGTTAATCATCTTAATGACCACATAACCTGTCATCATACGGGTAGGCTACAATTCCATTTTCCTATCGATGAGCCTTTATTTGTTCTCGGTGTTTAGCAACAGAAAACGCTGCAATAAACATCCTCGTGTGTTCTTGTCCTCTCATTTCTGTGGGATAAATCCCCAGGAACAGGATTGCCGCATCAAAGAAAAAGTATATCGTCAGAACTTTCAAAAATACTGTAAGCATTTAATTTCACCAGCAACGTTTAAGAGCACTCCACGCCTGCTCGTCTAGCCAACTCATTTACATTTTTGCCAATGTGAGGGGTATAGAGTTGTTTTAATTTGCATCCTTCTGATGGCTAATGAGCTGGAGCATCTTTTCTACTGTTTGTTGGTTGCTTCAACTTGTTCTCCACAATCATGATTTTCCCAGGGGAAACACAAAGTCCCTCATATTCCTGGAGGCCACCGTGAGAAAAAAAGAGAGTGACCAAGATGACAGGGCATCAGGTCCCCTGCCCTTTCAACAGTAACAGTTTATGTGTCAGGTTCCTTCTGGGATTTGAGACATAAAATTCATTTGACAAGTACTAGACTAGACTAGATGCTTTTTTTAATGTTCCTTCCCTGAGATTTTAAAATAATCTTGTTTATTAATTTTATGTTATCATCACCATCACCATCACCATCATCATCCTATCTAGATTTGAAGCTAATTATGGACAGAATCTCCTTCTTATGCTCCGTCTGATCAAATCCCATAAAGACCATAGTTTTCACGCTTTGATACGAATAGGAATTATCCAGAGAATTTGTTAAAAGTGTGGCTACTCAGATGCCAACGCCAGAGATTGATTCAGAAATTGCTGGGGTGGGCTTTACAAGTCTCTACGTTAACAAGCACATTAGGAGATTGTCACACAGATTGCCCAATCACCATACTTTGGCCAATAAGTGAGTGTTCAACACACGCTTGGAGGTTAGTCGATTCCCCTAAACCAGCATCGGATGCTCCTTAGGTCTACGTGCTGTGGTGAAGTTATATAAGTATCGGCACTAAAAAGTTTATTTAAAAGTTTAGACTCCAGGGGCACCTGGGTGGCTCAGTTGGTTGAACGTCCGACTTCGGCTCAGGTCATGATCTCACCACTCGTGAGTTCAAGCCCCGCGCTGGGCTCTGTGCTGACAGCTCAGAGCCTGAGGCCTGTTCAGATTCTGTGACTCTGTCTCTCTCTCTGTCCCTCCCCTGCTCACTCTCTCTCTCTCTCTCAAAAATAAATAAACATTTTTTTTTTTTTAAAGCAAACTCTTAAAAGTTTAGACTTGGGGACACTTCGGCCTTTGAAGTCCAGTTAACCTCTTGCAAAATGGGAGAAAATCTTCACTTCCTGTGGGCAGGTGGGAGGTCAGGGAGAATAAACTGAGGTTCCCCCGGGACTATCAGAAGTTGCCTGGGAGAGTCTCTAATGCGGTCCTAGTCTCTTGCCAAAAGATTTCTCACTCTGATCACATCATCACTAGCCAGAGGACAGGGTTTACCCAAAAGCGTTCAAGGTCTGGGTCCAGAAAGTTAAAATTAATTTCAGCAAAACCATCCCAAAGAAAACACCAGGAAAGGGAGTCACATAAAGCTCTATTTCTAAGGACAAGTATCGTCAAGAAACAAACTTCCTCTCTGATAAGATGGGGGCTGTTCAATCTTACATTCTTGCCTCTAATCCTATCTGCATCCCAATCACCCTGATTTACTCTGTCACTGGGTGATGGTACAAAGGGAAAGATTGCAGATCTAATTAGCATAATATAGATAAGCAAATGAGGCCTAATCAATTATGGTTCACACTTGCTTTCATCACTCGTGCCAACAGTAGGCAAATTCACTGACAGTTCAAATGCGACATTTTTAGAAGCCATCAGTAAATCAATAACAAGTGACAGTAATTTAGATGCACACTTCGTTCTGCCTCCATTTCTGTCCAGGAGATGCAGCCTCACAACCCAGAGACACCTGAGCTCAGCAGTCAAAGCTTTTCACCACTCAAATCACACGCGTCGGCCAACTCTGTTCACTTGACTCTCGGCACCTCAGCTATCTATATGACAACTTGCATGAAGGTTATGGTAGGTGTGTGACTGGAAGCTTTTCTTCCATTTGCACTACATTTTTGGAAGAAGCTTGCCACATACATTTGTGAGAGACAATATCATCAAGCAATATATGCCCTGGGGCAGCTGGCCCGAATTCTGATCCCGGCTCTACCGATCGTTTCTGGTATAACCTTGGGGAAAGTACCTTGGTCTGTCTGGGTTGCAACTATACCATCTGTTGAATGGTGGGGGGGGGAGGGGGGAGGGGGGAATGTTAATAATGTTAATACATACCTTTATTTGCCTCACAAGGCTGGATTGGGGATGAGAAAAGATGTCAATAGTGAACATACTTTTTATAAATATAAGCGTATTATTAGGGCTTCGAGAGAACTGAGCTTTAGGGTTCAAAGTAAAGACAAATGGTCTGTTCTCTTGCCTGACATTTACAGTCATTTTATTTTATTCCTATGGTATTCATGTCAAAAAAATCCCCACCTTAATATGACTTTCGTCAAAAGGCAGAACAGGGATTTTAAAGTTCAGATTGTGTCGTGAAATAAAATCTGAGAAAGCCAGGGATGGCCAGAACCTCACGGGTCACCATCATCACCAGCACCAGCACCAGCACCCCTGATATTTCCGTAGTCCTTACACTTGGTGTAGGGCCCCCATATGCAGAGCTTGTTGCTGGGCTTCATGCTTCAGAAAGAACACTGAACAGCCACGAATCGATCAGGTATGGGTGATGCTGGAGACTGGCGCTCGCTTAAAAACCATCTTCCCTACTGACGTTTGCCACTCCACTCCTTTGGGGACATGTCCATTGGCCAGTTCTAAATCCAACAAAGCAAGTGCCATTCACTTATAAGTCTCCACATTTTCCACAGGTCATCATCTCTGAAATTTACACTTCCCAGAACCACAACATCCCTGTAGCTTGTGCGCTTAGAGTCTCGTTATAACGTGCACTTAATGAATCCATAATGTCTCCGAGAGATCACTGTTCCTCATTTTAAGTGTGAGTAAATTAATCCTTAAATATTTAATTTGAGAATCTAGAAAATAATTGTATTACAGTTTATTTGAAGACATTTATTGGGTACCTGACCATTGGCTGGTGTTACAAAATTGCTGTGCAGCAAGTAACTACAAAACTCAGTGGCCTGATACCTTGCCAAATATAATTTTTTAACATTTATTTATTTTTGAGAGACTGAGGGAGACAGAGCGAGACAGAGCATGAGCAGGGGAGGGGAAGAGAGAGAGACAGACACAGAATCTGAAGCAGGCTCTAGGCTCTGAGCTGTCAGCACAGAGCCTGGCGTGGGGCTCAAACCGACGAACCGCGAGATCATGACCTGAGCCGAAGTCGGCTGCTTAACCGACTGAGCCACCCAGATGCCCCTACCTTGCCGAATACATAAAGCAGTTAGTGCAGTACCTTGCACATAATATAAGCTTAAATGTAATGTTTTTGTTAAAGTGTGGTTAGTGACTATTATACATACAATATAAATGTATTTGAAGTATGTGACATTTTTAAAGTGAGATAAATTGTTTTGCTTGTAAATTTAAGTACATTTTCAACCTCCAGTTAATATCCACAATGGATAAATTTCTTGGACTTCTGTTTGCAGCTTGACTCTTTTTCCAAATATGATCAATAAATGACTCAATCCCCCCCCCCAAAAAAAAAGATTAAAAAAAAACAAAACTCAGTGGCCTGGAACAATAGATATTTATTTGCTACATGTCTGCCTTTGCATCTCAGCTGATCTTGACTGAGTTTGCCTATATGCCTGTTGGAAGGCCAAGGAGCTCTCCAGGTCTTGACTAGAGCATCTTACCTGGAGCCACTCTGCTCAGTATGTCCCGTATTCTCATCCTCATCCTGCGAATGGCTTCCTCATGTCATGTCAGAAGAGCAAGAACATGGAGGCCAGGCACACAAGCACTTTGCAAGTCTCTTCTCCCATAACATGTACCAACATGCCATTGGCCACAGCCAACTGCATGCCCACTCTAAGGTGTGGAGAATTATGGCCTGCCCGCAGCAGGAGGGCCCTGTCAGCTTACACGCCAAGTTATGGCTATCTGTTGGAAAGAGCAGCTGGGGTCATTAATGTGAGCACCTTTTATTGGAACGTCTTGAGTCTCTTTCTACAGGAAATACAAACGTAAGTGGAAAGAGGTTTTGCCATGTAGAACCTTACAATTTAGTAGTAAGCCTGAGAGCATTTCATGGAAGGGAGAAATTATACCTCATGGTAGAATGAGGAAGGCTCTAAAGGTGTCATTTGAGACGGATTTCAATGAGCAGGTAGGATGTGAACAAGCAAATAAGAAAATAGGAGAATATTTGATGTGGTGGAAATCTCCTGAGCATTAGCACACAAAAGGAAAAGCATGGTGATGTCCCGAAACACGATCAAGTTCCTAGCTGGCTGTATATCAGGTGTGTGGATGGTGGTAAATGGCTAGTGCAGCCAGAAAAGGTTAAGTTCGTGATTCTTGGGGTCTCAACTATATCAACAGAGATCTCATTTCTGTCGGTACATTGTCTGTGACCAAATTCCAACCAAACAATTAAGACAGACACACACACACACACACACACATACACAGAGCCATGGGCAAGAGACGTTTGATTGACTGATTACCAAGAGGCAGGCCTAAGTGATGCTCTGGGTGTGCCATCAGCTGAACGCCATTCTCAAGTTTTGTTTGTTTGTTTTTTAATTTTTTTAAATCTTTCTTTAGTTTTGAGAATGAGAGAGACAGAATGCGAGCGGTGGAGGAACAGAAAGAGAGGGAGACACAGAATCCGAAGCAGGCTCCAGGCTCCGAGCTGCCAGCACAGAGCCCGACGCGGGGCTCGAACTCACATTCATGAGATCGTGACCTGAGCCGAAGTCGGACGCCCAACCGACTGAGCCACCCAGGCGCCCCCATCCTCAAGTTTTTAAAGGAACATTTCATCTGAGAACATCTGCATCTGCCTGAAACATATTTTCCCAGTGTAGTACATGACTTTAAGCTGACTAGAGATATCAAACTTTCTTTCACAGATTCTTTGACATCCTTGAACATTATTGAACAAATGTCAGTTATGTCTATCTCTTGAATTGTGTCAATCTGAATTGAAAATGTGCTGACTTTTTTTAGCATCATCACTCCGTGTGTTTCTATGCCAGCAGCACAATTGGACGTGACTGGAAATATCGGTCACTGTTCCCTGGGATGTTCGAGTTAGCTCTTACATCTGCATTTCTGGGACCTGACCCTTTATCTCCACGCAGAATCACACCAGACAAATACAGAGACAACTAGAATTCTTTTGTGCATATACAAATACGGTCGCTGGTGATATCGCAGCGAATGAGGCCATTAATACGATACAGTTTTGTAAGCGAAATAAGAAGTCTATGAATTTAAAGATGACGTATCATATTTCCTACAATATCATTCTAATGCACTCGCTCATTTTGGTTGAGGGAAGAGTCCTCTTAATTCCCCGAAATTGGAATGATAAGATTTTTTTTGAACCAGATACAATTTTAATTTTTGGAGTGCTATAGTGATTTTCACCCAGCGGCAACATGTTTTGAGGTAGAAGCTATGTTAATAATTGGACGGTAATAAATCAGAATAACATATGCCATTCTGAACTGTTTGCCACTGTTCCTATGCTGGACCGAGTGTTTGTATATCTTACCCGATTTAGTCTTCATGATGACTTATGGCAGTGGTGAGGTTGTCATCCAATTTTACAGATGGTAAGACTGAGGTGAGCTAACTAGCATGCCCAAGACCACACAAATGATAAATAGTAAAAGATAAATCTGTCTGACCCCCAATGCCATTGAGATGCCTTCAATGAGAAATTGAGTGTCTACTATATGCCAAGTACTATTCTAGGCTCTGGGGATCTTATGAACAAAACAAATAAAACTCGATGTCCTCATAGAACTTATTTTCTAGTCAACGTTATACATTTATATAAGTAGAATAAATACACAGAATCTCAACATTTCATGGCTTATTTTTCCTCTGATATAGTAATCTATTTGTCTAATCTTCGATAACTAAATTATGAATTCCTTACATGCTGGAAGTATATTTTTTGGTTTTTACAATTTCCCTACAGCACACAGCGACGTGGTGATAAATTATGCCATTCAATAGGTACTTTTTAATTGATATATTTTTTGAGAACCACATCATTAACAAACCCTTGAGAAATCACCAGTTCAGGGCTGTTTTATTGTTCGAAGTTGCTGCTGATTCATTGGAGGAAGCAGCAGGGAAGGTGATTAATCCAGGTCCCCGGGGCGTCTATATAACTTTCATTTCCAGATGTTGTGCTGACTGGAACCACTAGTGTCCAATGCCAACATCTAGAGGAAAACTAAAAAAGTATGTTCTCTGGACATTTCGCACCATATTGAAAAAGTCATTGCGTGAGGTTGACCCAATTCCTTATTCTGCCTGCGTTTGTCTCTCCGTGTTTTGTCCTCCAGCACAGGGAAGAGCTGAAAGGAAGAGATAGGATGATACCTGACCTCGCTAACTGGTGCTGTCCGGTTTCTTTATTCTTTTTATTTATTTACTACTTCATTCTGGGGGCTGCTGGCTCCGGCCTCTCTCCAGCTCCCTGTCTGTAGATATCTCTCACAGACTCTCCCCATCTTTCCGTCTTGTTATTCTCTCCTCCTGTCTTCCACCTGCCCAACCCCGGCCCTCTATCCCTCTGTCCGTGTCTGTCCTAGTTCGTCTTTCTCCCTCCGTATGGCTGTCTCTGTCCCTCTCTGCCTCCATGTGCAGCTCTAGCTCTCATTCTCTCTGAGCCCCTGACTCTTCCTGAATTTCACATCCATTCACAATGGTTCACACCCTCTCTTCGTGCGTGTGTGTGTGTGTGTGTCTGTGTGTGTCTGTGTGTGTGTTTGCATATTTGTGTGTTTTTGTATCCTTTGGCCTATTTCTGTATTTACAAATTTTTTTTAATGTTTTTATTTATTTTTGAGACAGAGAGAGACAGAGCATGAGCAGGGGAGGGGCAGCGAGAGAGGGAGACACAGAATCCGAAGCAGGCTCCAGGCTCTGAGCTGTCAGCACAGAGCCTGACACAGGGCTCAAACCCACGGACCGTGAGATCATGACCTGAGCTGAAGTCGGACGCTTACCTGACTGAGCCACCCAGGCGCCCCTACAGTTTTTTTTAATGTTTTATTTATTTTACAGAGAGAGAGAGAGACAGACAGAGTACGAGCTGGAGGGGCAGAGAGACGGACATACACAGAAACACACAGAATCCAAAGCAGGCTCCAGGCTCTGAGCTGTCAGCACAGAGCCCGATGCAGGGCTCAGACTCGTGAACCACGAGATCATAACCTGAGCTGGAGTCGGACCCTTACCCAACTGAGCCAGCCAGGCACCCTTATTTCTGTATTTTTAAACTTTGATCTCCCTTTGGGTATTTCTTATTCTGCTTTTCCTTCTCTGTGTGAATCTGCTTTTTCCTCTTTCTTCTCTCTCCTTTCCCTTTCTGTCTATTCTCTCATCGCCAGGCCCCACGTGTGTGTCTCTTTTTCTCTGTGTGAATGTATGTGTGTGTTTATGTGTGTGTGCACATCTGGGGTCTCTGTGTTCATAAGGGCTGCCTCAAGGTCTCTGTCTTTATTTCTCAATGAATCAATATTCCTCTTTCTCTTACTTGGTGTATATAGTTGCACACAATGGAACATTACTTGGCCATATTTTTTCAAAAAAGAAAACCTACTTTTTGCCCAACATGGATGGACTTTGAGGACATTATGCTCAATGAAATAAATGAGACAGAGAAAGACAAATACTGTATGTTCTCACATGTGGAACCTAAAAAAGCCTAAAGCACAGAAATAGAGAGTAGATTGGTTGTTCACAGGGGCAGCAAAGTGAGGGGGAAAAGAGGATGTTGGTCAAAGGGTACAAACTTCCAGATATAAGATGAATAAGTTCTGGGCGTCTAATGTACAGCATGGTGAATATAATTAGCAATACTGTGCTACATCCTTGAAAGTCGTTAAGAGGGTAGATCTTAAATGTTATCACCACACACAGAAAAGGTAATTATGTGACAGGATGGAGGTGTTAACTAACCTTATCGTGGTAATCACTCTGCAATCTACACACACATCAAATCATCTCGTTGTACATCTTTATCTTACATATGTTATGTGTCAATAATATTTCAATAAAGCTGGAACAAATACATGGGGTGGGCATGCAAGCAAGCAAGAGAGAAAAATTAATTGTCCCGTTTATTTTTAACAGATTGTCAAAAGGAGCCATGCCTTTATTTAATTATTTCGTTTCTGGCATTTTGGCAAGCATAATGAGAAACAAAGGATTCTTTTTGATTTAAAACTTCAGTTACACCAATTTCTAATGAGAAAATTAAATAATCATTTCTTTCCTAATCCTCACAGAGATGTTAAAGAGGACCAGTGATCCCTTGACTTCCAGCAAAATGGCAGCTGGAACAGCTGGAGAAACCCTTTCAGCTCAGAACACCTTTGGACTGAATGACAATGACAATGAAAACGGCGTATATGAAATCTGGAAAATGCTGGAAAAGCTGGATTGGAGGGAAATTTAAATTAATGCTGATTCTTTTAATTAATCAAAAGAAAAAAAAAGGTAAGAGCTGAGACAGATGAAACAGGAAGCAAACATACGATGGAAAGCATCAGCAAACCCAAAAGTAGGTTCCTCGTGAAGTCTAATAAAAACCTTTTGCAAAACCGATCACAGAGAAAGACAAGGCCAGAAAGAGGAGGCCTCAAAACACAATATTAGGAATAAAAGAACAGAGTCACCGATGCACCAAAGATTAAATAGATAGTAAATAAATATTATGACAATTTTATATGAGTAAAGTGAGCTGATTATTAGAAATGTATTAGAAAAATAGAAATTTTTTAAGCCAATTTGGAAAAATCTTGTATTCAGCCAGGGCACATTGTGTTCATGTAATACAGGTCATATAAGTTATTAAATATCAAAACATCTACACATTAGCATCTAAGAGGCCCTACCTTGATCCCCAAGTGCCACCTGGACCACATTTGACCCTTCCTCAAGGATCCCATAAACCTCTCTCTAATCCACCAACTAACGGTTAATTCTGGGAACAGTAGGCCTCCAGATCCTTCCAGGACTGTTGATTGATATCTACCCTGACTAGCTCAGTACCTGATCCAAATCACTAGTAAAACATTCTACCTAAAACCATTCATTAAAATGAATAACCAGTTAATAATCTACTCATCAAAAACATACCAGTTCCAGATGGTTTTATAGATGAGTTCCACCAAACATTTAAAAAATTGGCAAGTTCACACAATTTTTCACACACCCTTTGAAAGACTATAAAAAGAGGGAATATTGCTAATGCATTCTATAGGAATAATCTAGCTGCAAATTCAAATGAGACAAGAAAATTATAACTATATAAAAATTACGGACCAATTTCATTCATAAATTTAGATAAAAAATTATTGAGCACACTCTCAGAAAATCAAATTTAGCAATGTATAAAAAGATGATACATCGTTAGCAAATTAGACTTATTCCAACATACGTTCAGTATGAGAAAATGCATTTGTGTGACTTACCGTATATAAAAAGACTAAAAAATATATATGGTCATCTCAATAAATACAGAAGAGTAATTTGATAAAATTCAGCTGATATTCAGGACTTCTAAAAATAGAATCTTATAAAACTTGGAATAGATGTGATTTCCCTCATCTGGTAAAAAGTATATGCCAACAACTATAGCAACTCCATATTTCATGGCAAATATTTCAAGCATTCTTTTTCAAATTGGGAATAAGATTTAAAAAGCCCACTGTCATCACTTCTAGTCAACATTGCATTGGAGCCTAGATCTGATTACAGCTCGATCTGATTACAAAAAAATATATAATAAGTATAAGGATTGGAAAAAAGAAAATTAAACTGTCATTATTTTCAAATGATTGTCTACATAGAAAAACAAAACAAAACAGAGATCAATTATTAGAATTAATAAAATAATTTAGCAGTGTTTCCAGGAATGAGATTAATCTGCAAAAGCTAATTGCATGGCTATAAAGCCTATGAAAGCATTATAAAACATTTTGCATATGTGTGTGTGTTTATGATGATAAAATGTACAAGGGACAAATGTATCCAAAGATGTGAAGACAAAAGGTTTAGGGTGAAAATGATGTCACTGAAATACATTAAAGAAAGTTTAAATAAATTGAGTGATACGTCTTACTCATTCATGGGTGTCAATTCTCCCCAAATCATTTTTGCACTCAATTCAATTCCAAAGAAGATTCTGTTTTTTTCTGAGCAGATTTTAACACTTATAGCTAAGAAGCAAAGTTTAAGAATAGCCAAAATGCTAATACAGAAGAAGGATAAGATTGGAATTTACTTTTTTTAAATTTTTTTAATGTTTATTTGTTTTTGAGAGAGAGACAGAGCATGAGCAGGGGGTGGGGGGCAGAGAGGAAGACACAGAATCCAAAGCAGGCTCTAGGCTCTGAGCTGTCAGCATAGAGCCCGACGCGGGCCTTGAATTCATGAACTACAAGATCATGACCTGAGCTGAAGTTGGACGCTTAACCAACTGAGCCACCCAGGTGCCCCAAGATTGTGAATTTATAATCAAGGATTATTAAAAAGTCTGGTAAAAAGCTGTGTCATTTGGGCCAGGGTAAGATACACTGACAACTGCAGTCAAATGGAGATTCCAGAAACTGAACAGGTGACAGAATTGACTTTGTGAAAAAAGTCAATAAAGTAGACTCTACTCAATAAGTAATGAGGAGAAAACTAGTTAGTTAGCCCTGTGGAAAAAATAACATTGAATACCTATTTTCCACTATTTGCAAAGATCAGTTGCAGCTAGAATTATCAGTTAAACATGAAAGACAAAACTTAAAATTTTTCTTTAATTTTTTTTAATTTTTACTTATCTTGAGAGAGACAGAAAGAGAGCATGAGCAGGGGAGGGGCAGAGAGAGAAGGAGAGAGAGAATCCCAAGGCACCCAGCTGCACCAAAACTTGAAATTTTTAAAATAAAATATCAGAGGAGATCTTCATGACTTCAAGGCAGAAAAAGATTTCTTAAACCAGACTCAAAAAGCAAAAATCATAAGAGTGCCTGGGTGTTAAGAGTCTGACTCTTAGTTTCAGCTCAGGTCGTGATCTCACAGTTTTGTGAGTTCGAGCCATTCACTAGGCTCTGTGCTGGCAGCATGGAGCCTGCTTGGGATTCTCTGTCTCCCTCTCTCTCTCTCTGTCCCTTCCCTCATGCTGTCTCTGTCTCTCTCAAAATAAATAAGTATTAAAAAAAAAAAAAAGCAAAAATCATAAAGAAAGAAACTTAAGGATTCAACTCTATTAAAAATAGAACATACTTTGGGGCACCTGGGTGGCTCAGTCGGTTACGTGTCCGACTTCGGCTCAGGTCATGATCTCGTGGTCCTTGAGTTTGAGCCCCGCGTCGGGCTCTGTGCTGACCCCTCAGAGCCTGGAGCCTGTTTCAGATTCTGTGTCTCCCTCTCTCTCTGACCCTCCCCTGTTCGTGCTGTGTCTCTCTCTGGCTCAAAAATAAATAAACATTAAAAAAAAATTAAAAAATATAGAACATACTTTGAACAAAACACACTATAAAGAAAGTGAAACGCAAGCCAGAGATTAAGAAAAATATTTTTTTTTGCAAAACACACAATAAAATATTTGTGTTCAGAAAAAAAAAACCACTACAATTTAAAAAGAAAAAGACAAAATGCCAATCAAAAATTGGCAAAAGTCATAGACATGCGTTTTCCAGAAGAGAAAACACCAATGGTCAATAAACGTATGAAAGGTACTCATTTGATTAGTAATCAGTGAAATGCAAGTTAAAATCCCAGTGATACACAACTACACAACCAACAGATTAGCAAAAATGTAAGTGTTGGACAACACCCCAAGTTGGCAAGAATGTGCAGTGAAAAGTTTTATCCTCTGCTAACTGGAGGATAAATTGACTCCACTGATTGGAAAATAATTCAGAAAAAAACGACCTAGGAAACTTGAAGATGTATAGAGCCTACCAGCTAGCAATTCTACTCCAGCAAACATAAAAGAATGTTCAGAAGTAATGCTTTTACAATAGCAAAGAAACTAAAACCGGCACAAATGCCCAGGAGAAAAAAAAAAAAAAGGATCAACAAATTGTTGTGTAAAATTGTTGTGAAAAAAACAGGCACTACTATATGGTAAAAATGAGTGAATATAGCTCTATGTAAAAATTTAGATGCATCTCAAAGATATAGTATTGAGTAAAACATTCAAAATCGGAGAACACAGGCAGTATGACTTCATTTATATGAGAATCAAACACGGAAAGCAAGTAAATAATATATTATTTAGGGAGATATACATGTATGAAAGCGACAACAAGAATGATTTACACCCAATCCAGACTGTGGTTAGCGCAAGCAGGGAGAGAGGGGGCGTGATCTGTGAAGGACACACGGAATGTGAAGAGGTCCCAATGTTGTTCTCTTTGGTACGTGGTCTGATGGGTACATATGAGCTCATTTCAATATTTTTCTTTAAATTCTAAATATATGTTATATATCCTCTTCCCCGTGGATGATGTATTTCATAATAAAAAATTTTTAATATCATGGAAATCCCATGTTGGAAATATTTTAGAAGTCTCAAAAGAAAAGCCCTGTGGATTGCATATCAAGGCATAGTAATTCAGGGTAAGGAATAAGCTCAGAGGAAATGCACAGAAAATACAACTCCTGGAAAAGAACCCCGTTACACAGACTGGGCAGCCAGGCACAGAAGTGAAATGCAATTTTAGAAGAGCCTAAATCTTGAAATAAAAAGAAAAGAAGAGAAACAACCATATTGGCTTCAGAGAGGAAATACAAATTTCCACTGGAGTGAGAATCTTGTGCGCAATGAAGCCACAGGATGGAATCCTTTGTGGATCTGTGTGTGGACGCTGGGAACACGCTGGGACGTCCTCCACAGGACTCAGGCATCCAGCACTGGCCTTGGAACAAGAACCCTGGAAGCCCGGTCTGCGGGGGGGGGGGGGGGAAAGGAACAGCTGGCCTGAACACCAGTCCAGGCGTGTGGGTTAACCCACAGCCAGTGGAAATAAACCCAAGGACCAAGCAGACAAAGGGAGGCAAGGGGGAGGTGCAGAGAGGGACCAAGAGAAGAAAGGAACTGACTAAATTAAACCAGACATCCATAGAAATTAAGCTTTATTAAAATGGTGCCATGGTTCTGATTCTTTTAATACTAATTTATTGGTTTGATAGATTCTCAGATCTGGAAGGGATGTTCCTTGTCTCTGGACAAAGAGTACCGTGAGGCTCCCCACATTCTCCTTTCCTTCCTTCCCCTCCCCAGCCTCCCAACCTCAAAGAAAGAGCTTTCTCTGTGTCCGCAAGGAGCCCCAGAAACTGCGCACCCTGAAAAGCGAAGTCCTGAGTCAGTGGCCCCAGCGATGGAGCGTAACCTATGCCGATCCAGCTTCTGGCTTTACCATTCAGGAAACATTTCTTACTGTCAAATGCAACTGACTGAAATACATTTTGCTAAAGAGGATGTTTTACCACGGAGGCACTAAAAGCTACATGGGCCACATTTCTGCAAGATCTATAAAGTTTAGCAGGAATTAAAGGAGAAATATATCAACATTTATGGAAGATTAATGAAAGACTGCCAAATGTGAAGCGTAATGTCCTTAAATTAGTCTGGGAAAAGAGAAATGGAACAAAACGTAGAGAGAGCAGGGATGAAATTCAGAAAGAAAGCTCCTAGGCGAACAGAGAAATGACAGACCAGGAGAAACTACGGGGTTTCGAGGGCTTTCCCAAGGAAAGGGACGAGGTGGCCCAGAGGGGACAGATCACTCGGGGGTCCACTGTCAGGGCTGGGTGAATGAAATGATGTGTTTTGTACTATATGTTCCCTGTTTAGTGTCTCATTCCTGTCTCGCCGCACCAACGATCTATCTTACGCCAGGACATTTCATCAAAGATGTGTCATTTCTAGGGTGGGTAAATTGACCTTAGGATAAAATGAAAAATTCCAGACTTACTCAAAACAGTCAAACAGGAGCTCTTTTCCCAAGGTGGTTCTCGTAATGCACCCTGGCCCATTCCTGAGTGTTTTCTAGATGAGGTTGGGGAGGGACAGGGGGGTGGGGGAGGATCGGAGAGGAGGGTAGGGGATAAATTGTTTTGCTTCAGGGTAAAGATAAATAATATCTTGGGGTTTTGAGTCAACAAAAATATTCATGGGCGTATAAGGTTAGAACCTCTGATAAATCAGAATGGACCTAATAAAAATACAAACTTAAGGCAGTTCATTTGAGTTCCCTGACTGCTATTTTTATTTATTTATTTTTTTTGCAAATGCATTAAAAGGTAATAACTCCTGAGGGTCCTGAAGAGCAAATGACAAGTGACAAGCGAAAGTCTTTTGTCACTGTAAACAGTAACACTTCCAGAGCAGAGGACTCCTTTGGAGTCCAGACAACATATACTTTGTCATAGTTTAACTACACGATAAACTTGTTTTTTAAACCATATTCAGGGAGGTAACTATGTTCCCATGTGACCCAAAACAATACCACACACAAACTGTGAGTGCTTTCTGTATGTTTCACAATGTCCTTTTTGAAAAAGTTTATCTATTTATTTTGAGAGAGAGAGAGAGAATGAGCAGGGGAGGGGCAGAGGTGGGGGGGAGAGAGAGAGAGAGAGAGAGAGAGAGAGAGAGAGAGAGAGAGAGAGAGAGAGTCCCAAGCAGGCTCCACGCTGTCCACACAGAGCCCGATGCAGTGATCCCATGAACCATGAGATCGTGACCTAAGATGTGATCAGGAGTCGGACACTCAACCAAGTGAGCCACCCAGGAGCCCCACATATGTTTCACGATGTCCTAAGCACTGATTCATTCTGTACAAATCCCCCATGAAATGGCCATTTCTTTCTTCATTTACCAGAGGAAACACACAAGCCTTTAAGACATTTGCTTTTGACCTGCCAGGGTGGCTCAGTTAAACAACCGACTCTTAGTTCTGGCTCAAATCATGATCTCACAGCTTCATGGGTTCAAGCCCCACATAGGGCTCTGCACTGGCAGTGTGGAGCCTGCTTGGGATTCTCTCTCTCCCTGTCTCTCTCCCTGCCCCTCCCCTGCTCGCACTATTTCTGCCTCTCTCAAAATAAATACATACATTAAAAAAATAAGTAAATAAAGAGATTTGCTTTTTTGCTCAAGGTCAAATAATGAAGGTAATGGGGAGGATGTCAGCCCAGTCCTGCCACTCAAAACCTTTGTGACCTTGTGAGAGTTCCTGGCCAAAAGAGAATGGCACCCTCCTCTTGGGATAATTAGGGGGGATTTCATAGAGTAGCTGGCACTAAGTAAATAGACAAAAAAGTTCATTTATATTTTCATTAATGGTAGGAAGCAATCGTTTCTAGAACTTGGCTCCCACCAGTATTACCTGTAGGAGTTTTAGAAAAATACAAAGCAATGAGCTCTATTCCAGGTCTGGCCTACTAAGACAGAATCTCTAGAAGGGGGGCCTATGAATTGGTATTTTGAGAAAGGCTCCTCCCAAGGGATTCTGTTGCAGTAGGTATGGAGCCTGGTACTTAGAAACTCTTAATATTGGTGTTTTGGTCCAAAAACCAGGTCAGTGGAAGAGGCCATGAGGCTGTGGTGGTTGGAATATGTGTCCTGGGCACAGGAACTCAATCTGCCCCTTGAGGGTACATAGGACACAGACAGGTGGGGAAAAGCACCAAGCACCGCCCAGTAAGTAGCTGCCTGGTCATGAGCACTGAATCCCCTCTCATGAAGCTGGAGCCTCATCTGAGTGTCCTAAGCAGCTGGGAGAGACACAGACCCAACCCAGACTGTTCCATGTCTCACACAGGACGCATCGGGTGAGGACTTCTTGGGCCCAGAGAGAAGGTCGCTGAAAGCAGGGGGCTTGTAATAGCCAATTCAAAGTTCTCATGGTCCCGAAAGCCCATCTCTCCTTAAAACTAAAGTTAGGCAGGGTACGCAATCTCTGTAGGACTCAGAGCCCCCACGTAGAAAACGAGAGAGGTCAAATCAGATGATCATGTGGCCCTTCCTACTCCAAAGCTGTATGAGTTTAAGACCTATTGATGTGGATACTTGAACTCTCCAAGTCTGTGTGTCCAGGGAGCCGGGTGTGTGTGTGTGGGGGGGGGGGGGGGGGGGTACTGGGGAGGCAGAGGAAGTGTGGACTTCTGTCTGAAGCTACTCTTCATAAAGCACCAGCAACGTCAGGAAGCCAGATTCCAGTTGTCCAAAACCAGTTCCCTTTCCCCCTTCCCTGTGGATGCTGGTCACCTGCCTTTGTCTCTGCCAGTGGCTTCTGTTGAAAACAAGACAACAGGCTCCAAGCAGAGAGTCGCTTACCCCATGTCACCCCACGGAGATGTGACTGTCTCCCAGAAATGGAATCCTAACCCTGCCGATCAGGAATGACTGATCAGTGCTACTTACTTAGAGCATCAGCCCGATTGGCTCCTGCCATCCCCTCAAGGAAAGTGACCTGCCAGAACCAGCCCACGCTTTGGTCCCGTCCAACTTCCTTGATTCTGTTCCCGGCTGCCTATGTGTACAGAACCTCCGAGCTCCTTTCTATCTGCGGGACTGGGTGCTGCCCGATTCAAATCCATTTTCGCTCAAATAAGCTCTTAGAATTTCTGATGTGCCTCAGTTTATCTTTCAGCAGTTCTCATTAGGACTCCCTGAGTGGCTCCCTTAAGCATCTCCTCCCCACCATCCCACCCCTACTTCCCAGTCCTCTCCTGTGTGTTTATCCTATTTAGAGTTGTTTGAGCTTGAAATTTGACCCTTCTTTTGTTCAGAAAATCAGCAGCCTCCTGCCTCCTTGTATCCAGGCTGGTGGTAAATTGGGACTATTGTCTTCCTGAGTCCTTTGGAGCGACTCAGTTCTGGGAATACATTGATTCTGTATTTGCATATGTATGTTAGTGAGCATCCAAACATCTCATCTGTTTTCTTCCTTTCCTCACTAGTATTGATCATAGATTTTTCAGGGGCTTTATTGCTGGGTGCTCCTTGGTATCTGGCCCCAGCATGTAATACAGAGCCACTTCCTGGGGCTGAGAGAGAGAGAGAGAGAGAGAGAGGGAGAGAGAGAGAGAGAGAGAGAGGAGGGAAAGAGGAAAGGGAAGTAGTGCCCCCCCCGGAAGAGTAGAAAGTTCCAAGAGCCTGTGCAGCCCTACACCTTGACTGAGACTTAGAGGCAGTGGGGGATGGGGGAAGGGGAATGGCGGGGTGGGGAGGGTGCGGGGCGGGGGGGGGGGGGGGTGCTTTCCCAGAGGTCCTAGACCTCCATCCTTAGCAGGAGTAAACATCATGGCCATTATGTTTATCATGAAAAAGGCCTTTCTGGATGGCAGGACCTCAGTGACTTTATTCCCCCCAAATCAGAGATGATATTATTTTTACCCCAAAACTAGAAACTGTCACCCACTGCATTTGTAGGACCAAAATTAATTTGTTTACTCCTTTGTCCACTTAAATGAACACAGAACTGGCATGCCTGACACAGAGCCGTGAATGGGCGAGACAATTATGCCATTAGCAAAAGTGGGGAGGGGAGGCACATGGCTATTTGTGAAAGAAAAACAAATCTGTAGAAGGCACCAGACTAGGAGTCTGAGCTGTGTGTACCCCAGACCTGGCTCTGGGGCTCCAGAGGTAAGTGAGCTTGGCCCCAGGCTCTCTCCTCGGGACCTTAGCTGCCTCACAATTATGGGTAAGTTGTAAAATCTCTAAGCTCCCCTCTGTAGTTTCAAGGGGGGAGTCTCTGGGTAGTCACAGTGAGAGCTCATGTTCCAGTTAGGTTCCAGGCACGGAGGTTAAGCATCAACCAGATGTGGCAAGCAACCAGAAAGGGCACATTCAGGACCGAAGGTCACGTCCTCTAACTTCCAGGCTTGTGTTTTGCTCACTCAAGACTTCGCTTCACACCTCCTCCCTTTGAGAGTCCCCTGACCCGGTCGTCACAGGGGTCTGGTGTCACTGGCACGAGCTGGAGGGATACGTCAGCCCCTGAGTGATGTCTCCCTTACCAGGAGCAAAAGTAGGGGCACAGCAGAAAAGGACGGACACATAAGGAGCAATCCAGGGAATCGGGTGTTCTTAGGAATAAAACTTAGACCCTCAAGGACAAGAAAAGGATTTTAATGTTTAAATCTCCCTCCCTTGGTCTCGGCACAGCACCTGACTCACCAGTTTCCAGAAACACACAGCTGGGGGCAAGCCCTCTGTCCCAGAGGGGCCACCATGTACCAGAACTGTCTCCTTGGATTCCCCAGAGCAGTGGGGCCGGAGCAGTTCCGTGGGCCATCCACATAAATGGGTCACTCCCTCCTCCTTCTGTACCTATTTCACAACTTACCAGCATGGTTTTATGTTGGGTCGCCAATCAACCTTAACTCTTTCACCATCATATCTGCCCAGTGAAATCTCAGTCCTGTGAAACGCAGCCATCCACTCCCACTATATCCGCGCCTAAGCTGAATGCCGCTGATGGAAAACACACGCACACGCACGCACACGCACACAAGTGCTTTCCTTTTCTTTGGGGGTCATTGTTGTGGGCATCCTACCCTGAAGACAATTCAGCTAGCGCCCAGGCGAGTTCACTTGCTCCTTCTCCACAACTTGGAGTCCATTCTTCCTCACTCTAGTACTCCCCCACTCCCGCAAATACCCCCTTTGGCTCTTCCACCATCCATTTCTTCCTCTCCACTGGAGCATGACCATCAGCATACAAACCTTAACGTCATGCTTTAATATCATCTGTCTCAGAAAGGAAAGAAGCCAAGTCCCCTCAACCCTGATTTCCAGCAGCTTCCATCGCATTCCTTCGCTCCCGTTGGTAGTCAAATGCCTCAAAAGAGCTGCGTGTGCCCACGGGCTCTCCGTCCTCACGTCTCCTCCCCTCCTCAAGTCATTCCTTGGGCATTGGCCCACATCTCCAAGCCCTTCAGGGCGTTTCAAGGTCAACAATAACTTGCATTTTGCAAATCAGATTGCTGTGTGCACCTTATTCAAATTCGGCCCAGCATTTGACTCAGTTGGCCACACCCTCCTTCTTTTAATACCTTCTTCCATGATGCTTTAGAATATCACCTTCACCCCATCTTCCTCTGACTTCACTGCCTTCTCAATCCCTTCAGTGACATCTCTTTTCTCTGCAACAGCCTTAAATGTGATAGTGCTCACAGAACCTGAAGAATGTGCCCTGTGCCTTGCTCTACGTTTCTCCTCAGATGATCTTCCTGGGCGCTGTAAATAATATATATATATTTTAATACATATTAATAACATATAATCGTTATGCTTTCATATATATGTATATACATATACCTATACGCGTATATAGGTGTGTGTGCAAACATATATATATTTTTTCAGAACTTCCAAAAACATGTCTCCAGGCTGGACTTGTCTACTGAGTTTGTAAATGTAAGCGTTCATTCGGCAACCCCGCCCCCCTTAGATGTCTGATGGTACCTCAAACGTGACGCAGCCACAACACAGATCTTATTGCCCTCCCCGCCTTAGCCTTCCTCACCTTAGTGAACAACAGCATCATCCACTCAGTTAGTTAAGCACAAAACCCAGCCGTTATCCTTGGTTGCTGTTTTTCCTTCATGCCCCACGTTTAATTCGTCAGCATGTAATGTCAAAAACAAGTATTTCCAAAACATATCCAGGACTCAGTCACTTCCCACTACCTTCTTTGTAATGACTTGATTCCAGAGTGAGTGGATGAATGAATAATGTGATGGTACCTACAGAGAAAAGAGTGTTTGGGAAAATATTTTTCATTGTTCCCCTGGTGTGATGTCAGATCAGCATGAAGAGAGAGTTTATGAGATGTGAGCTCCGATATCTATATGCATCCTGGAAGAGGGGTCATGCCGTTGCCATAATTCATCGGGGCTTTGGCTGAAAACAAATTAAAAATTGAGTCGAGGCAGGTTCACAAAGAAATGTTCAGAAGTTTGGAACCCTGTTCTGTTTAACCTTATATTTCTGTATACTGCTGATATCGGGCTCTTTAGAAGGATTGACTTTCTTTCCTGAGGTTTAGTTAAGACAGCATTCTGACACTTCTATTTCCAGAAAACTTAAAGATACAGAGACTAGATTTACCCTCTCCGCCGAAACAAATATATACACAATATATGAAACAACAATTTTGAAAACATTGTATATCAAGCAACAAAGGACAGGACAATCTCAGAAATAGGAAGCAATCTGAATAAGTCCCTGTGGCCGTCCCAGTCAGTCGGCAAGGAATCCCGGTGACCTTTTCCGATAACAGTGATTAACACGCATATACGACACTATGCGCCTAGCACCGCTGTGAGTACTTTGTGTATAAGGTCTTAGTCTCTGCCTCTGTTTCCACGTGGCCTTCCTCCCTGGGAGCTGTTGTTATGAACTTTGTGACTTCTTCACCTTGCTGCAGCCTTGAAGATTTTGCCCCATCCTCTCCCACATCTTTCTCAGCTCTGCCAACCCCCACCACCTGCCACACACTCAAGAAATCTTACTGACGGAGGCAGAGACTGGAGTTATGCAGCCACAAACCAAGGAATTCTGGGACCCACCAGTAGCCAGAAGAGACAAGGAAGAACTCTTTCCTGGGGCATTCAGAGAGAACACGGTCTTCCTGACACCTTGACTTCAGACTTCTAGGCTCTTCTTACAGGGGAATAAGTTTCTGTTTGTGGTATTTACCAAGTTTGTGGTAGTTAATGACAGCAGCCTTGGGAAAACAGTACAAATTTGGGGTTTCAGTGCCTGGAGCTAAATTAGTTTTGCCCGAGGGTTTTTAAAGCCATCTATCTCTGAGCGCCCCAGACTGGTCTGTGTTGTTCGGTTCTTCTAGTGGTTTTCTAGTGTTCCAGAGCCATACAGAAGGATGTGGAGCTACGGTTAGTGGGTTGTCAGAGTTTTGTAAGACAGCAAGAGGAGCACCGCAATCTTGCAAACAAAAGCTTTGACTTGGCCAACAGTTGGCCTCGATGGTTGGATTAACTGGTTCTACAATTGGCTCATTTTCCTCTACTGTCACCAGGGACCACATTTGAAAGTAGGAAGAGAATATACAGCTCTTTGGCTCTTACTCTTCTTCCACAGAGCGGTACCTTTCTTTAGCTCTACGATCTCCCGTTAACACCTGGTTCAGTCTTTATGTTGTGACTCAGCAGTTTTCAGCATATTCCATACCTCGCTGACTTCCGGTCAGATAGCTTTGCGAAAACTACTCTTCTGGACAAGTAGGCTTAACAAGGACTGATTTACTCTCCTCTGGAAACAAATGAAATACCACGCGAAATACATGAGACCACGTAATTCAAGATGTTAGCTGTGAGACAACAGAGGAGTAGGAAACCTTGGAAACATGAAGCAGATGAACTAAGTCCTATGATTTCCCCAGATTGCTGCCGGGATACAGTACCTGGGCTACAGCATAGGGAGAGGGAGCCTGGACTGACAGTCTCTAGGGTGAAGAAATGAAGCTAGAAGTACAGTTAGGCTAAGGCAGCTAGAGTTTTCAGGGAAGAATCTCAAAGAAAAGAGAACTATGTGGGGACGGAACATGGAAATCTGCAGAGTCCTCTTAAGTCTTTAACTCACTACTGATCAACAGCTATGTTTATGGAAAGCAGCAAAACCCAGGGAAAGATCGACCTGAAGGATTAGAAGGACCAATTACTTATCCTCAAACAGAGCCGAGAATATTGCCTGTTCCCACCAGCCAGAGTAGAAAATCTCATAATTGATGGGCCATCAAGTGGAGTACTCAGAAGAGTCTGTCTCTGCTGTGGGGAAAAATCGGGCTAGACTAGGCATGTTTCCATCCACCCTAAGAAAGCTTAAATGCAAGATCCCAAAGATTTAAACTATTTCTGAATAATAAAACTGCTTTGCAAAACAAAGTTCAAGAAGATACTTTCAGGAGTACAAAAACTATCGCGCAGAAAGTAACAACCACAGAGTCCGGCATTCAGTCAAAGGTTCCCTGACATAAAAAAAATCAGGAAATGTGACCCGTAATGTAGATAAAGAAACCGACTGCAACTGACCCAGAAATGACACAGATGATATAATTAGTGTACAAGTCATTACAAGAATATTTAAAATGTTTTTGTAATTTCAAAAAACTAGAAGAGAGATTGAAACCGTAAGTTAAGATGTGGAGTATGGTTTGTACAAAGACATAGATTGGCCTTTCAGACACAAATTTACAATATATAAAATGGAAATTAATTGAATGGAATTGACAGCAGATTATATATTTCACTTAGTAGCCAAGTCCTACTAAAATGGAGGTTGCATTATTTAAAAATGAAAGAGAAGTTAAGGGGAGCTTGGGTGTCTCAGTTGATTAAGGGTCAGATTCTTCATTTTGACTCAGGTCATGATCTCCTGGTCTGTGGGTTTGAGCCCCATGTTGGGCTCTGTGCTGATGGCATGGAGCCTGCTTGGGATCCTCTCTCTCCCTCTCTTGGCCCTCCCCACCTCTCAAAATAAATAAATAAACATTTTTTAAAATAAAAATAAAAATGAAAGAGAAATTAAAAGGAGGATACACTGATGGGCTCTAGACCCCAGAAGAAGAGTAGAGAGGGCATAGTGAAATGTACATTTAAAGAATTAATATCTGATCACTTTTTGTACTTGAGAAAAGCCCCAAATCCTCAGAAGGCAGACAGATCCCCTCTGAGTCCTTGATCAGAAGGCCTAGTATGATTTTGAATTTTATTGTAACCCCTCTGACGTTTTCTTCCACAGCGTGCCATGGGTTTCATTCTTTCCCCAGTGGCTCAATACGGGAAATAACTTGTTAAAAGAATTAACACAGTGCCTGGCACATAAGGGCTAAATAAACATTCGTTCTTTTCACTATTGTTATTATTTTCTACACCAGATCTTGTTTTCTTTCTAACAGTCTACACTGGAATCTAAACTGTGTTCATCACAGGAGTTAGAAATAGCAAATAAATGTCTTCAGCACAGAGTTTCTTTCAAAGTTCTAGGCTCTTTTCAACTATATAGTTTTTCACATCGGCCCCTAAATGTCAACCTGAACTCAAGATCTTTCCCCCTCCCCCCACCAATTAATTCTTGCTTCTCTTCCTCCTCCTCCTCCTCCTCCTCCTCCTCCTCTTTCCTTCTCAGTGAAAACTATCACCCACCCAGTTTCCCAAGCTGGGGAGGGAGGAGGTCTCTTCCAGTCACTACCATGCTCAGTGGACTCATACGTCCCATCCCCACTGACAGTCCACCATTCAAACCTACATCACTTCCCAGGAAGTCTAAGGAGCTGCCTTCCAACATGTCCCCTGTCCCCTGTCATGACGAGAACAAACTCATTTTCTACACTGTCCCGGGGTCTTCTTTCTGAAACATGTATCTAATTCCATAACTCTCTTGCTTAAAATATTTTACTGGAGTCCCACATTTGCTGGATAATGTCTAAATGCCTTGACATATATGCAAAATCCCTCCTGAACTGGCCTTAGCCTCCCTCTCTTCATCCTCCAGACCTGCCCCGCTCACACAGGGTAAGTCTGGGCAGTAGGCAGGAGACATATTCTTTTTCTTATTCTACTGATGTTTATATATGGCATTGTGGCTTGTAGCGGATGAAAACTGAATCTGGCCGGGCACACCATCTCCCCCTCTGGACCTTTGCTTCATCATCTGTGTGGGAAAGAGCTTGGACTCCATGTTCTTTCCAACCATAGCACGGAGTGCTTCTCTATTCATTACTCACAGTTATCCGTGTCTTATGTTATATGCAGTGGAAAACTTTCTGAAGGTGGCGATTAATAGATGGGGAGAAAGGTCACCGAAGAAGAATGTACCTATGTATCTTTAAGGGTGGAATAACCTCTCATCCATGTAGAATGGTTTACAGGAGGCTCTGCTCTGTGTCTGCACATAATAAGTGCTCAACAAATGTTTGTCAAGTAAATGAAGTCTACGAGCACTTTACTCCTTCCCAGCTTACAAAGCACTTCATTCTACATTCAATCGTTCGACTCTACAATAGCCTCACAAAGTGGCTGGAGCAGCTATCTCAATTCCGTTTTCTAGACCCAAGAAACCGAGCCTCAGAGTGTTTAAGTGACTATGCCAAGGTCACAGAGCCAGTAAATGGCAGAGCCAGGTCTCAAACTGAGGGCTTTTAGCTCTAAATCCTGTGTTCTTTCCCTGGCATTATGCAAGCCTCGTAATTCTAAGATACAGTCCTGAAATAACACAAAGGACTCAGCCAGGCTCCTTCTTTGTTCCCTTGACCTCATTAAAGCTTTAAATGGAACTTGTCCTCACAAACTTAGGGCGCACCATCAAATCCGTCTGAGTTTCTAGGGCACGTAGCAACAGCTTGCTTTAATCTAATAATTGGCTGAAGTAGAACCACAGAAAGGACATAAAAAAGGCAAATTGTTATTTTTCAAAACCAAGCCATTCCCCTGCTTAAAAGGTTCACAGCGTTTTCCTTTTCCAAGAAAATATTTATCCCTCTAAAAGATTTCTTCCCGTTAACAATATTTTTACAGCCTTTGTGATACTTTTACAGCATTTTAGATGCTACCTAAATACTATATATTTCAGGAATGGAACCATTACATTAAGAACGCTGCATATGTTTAAAAGTGTCTTTTATGAGGTTTATTAAAAGAAGCCATAAATTTCTGAGAAAGGTTTAAGCCATATTACATTGATCTCACTTCTCATTTAAACAAAATGTAAAATTTAAGTAAAACCTTGATGTGGAATGTAAACTCGCTCATATACCCTGAGCTTACTCATTCACACGTGCCACCTTTGAAATATTAAATCATCTATGAACCACTCCATTTCTTTGAGTGTTTTCCAATCACAACAAATAGCTTTCCGGTGATTGCTTGTACCTGTTGAGTTTCTCAGATTCATTCACCGTGAGTGAGGTGCTGGCAGCTGGATACAAAGTAGGTTTCTAAAACCACTCTTGGCGATCTGTAGCCCAGGATAGCTCTTCCGGTGCCGTCCCCTAAAGTGAATTCAGATGCAAAAGGTAGGTGCTGTGATTATCCCCGTTTTATAGATGGAGACACTGGGGCACGCAGAAGCATGGAGCCATTTCCCGAGGTCACCTAGCTCACAAGGAATACTGTCGAGATACGAACCCAGCCAGTCTGGCCCCAGATGCCCACAGCCCAGGCTTCGCCGCGAACCTGACACTCTTCTGCCTTCTCCTTCGTAAGGTGGGGATGAGGATTAGATGAGATCACACACACGCATCATTTAATACAGGGCTAGACAGCACTCAACAGGATGAACCATCACTAACATCATCCTTATCACTATTAGCTAGTGTACCTTAAGGCTGGTTGTTACTTTACCAGGGCCTTCCTTTACAAGGACCGAGGCAAATTGTATTGTGTGCCCAAAATTACCCTCGTAGCCTGGTCCCTGTGAAACAAAGTGGGCGCTGATTGCCTAGCAAGGAAACAGAAGTCACAGAATGAACGACATAGGGGAAAAGGGCGGTTCCAACATGGAAGCATTTAGGACTCCTTTTATAGGGTCTTTGGGCCTTTGTAGCACCCGCACACAGCCTCCTTGAATTTGAGAGGGGCACGTCATCTTTCCACCCAAATCCCCAGACCCTCAATTCCGAGAAGTTGCTATTAGTCTTGCCTTTGAGGCGTTGTACTTGGATGGGCATTGCTCCTTCTATCTGGAATGTTCTCCTCTCACTTCTCCCCATGAAAAACTCCCATTCATCCTTCAACACAAAGGTCCAAATTCCCCTTCTTTACAGACTTTATTGACACTTCTTAAAAAATATATTTAAAAGAGCGTATTATACCTATACACTCGCAGGTCTATTCCTCCCACTCACGTCTAGACTGGAAACCATTTGAGGAAAAGGACCATGCCTTATTCACCTCTGTATCCCTTACACTAAGTCTGGTCCAAAGGAAGTTTTCTGTACGAGATCTGATAAGAAGATGAGTGCACGATGACCCCTGTGGTGTCTGCCTACCTATTTCACCCCAAGGGCTGGTCATGTCAGCATCAAGAGCCAGAAAGAAAATCACTCACCCACTATGCCACGTCTGAGCTGAGATCTCTGGAGACCATGGAGCAAAACCTGAGTCGCTGAACTTCGACCTTTCCCAGTCCACCGAAAATAGGGCTATAGGTTCAAACTTAGTTGCCATAAAGCCAGCCCCAGTGATGCTGCCTCTTGCTGCCTGAAGGTTTTTCCTGTGCCACAAGGTCCCCAGGTCCCCGTCTTGACTTCCTCTTAAAGTTAGATCTTCGTGGCTTCTGACAACCATGAGTCACATGCCTTCTCAGAAATGGTTTGAAACACTTGGAAATTAAGAGGTGGTCCCTGACAAAACCTAAGCCAAAGACATCAAATCTAGGATTTCTAGGAAACAGAAAGAAAATTGCTTCCATCAGAGAGACACTCTGGAAAACATTTAAAACTTCCAAGTACGTCTAAAGACTTAGAAAAGGTGATCGTGAGCCCTGACCCCTGTACATTTCACAGCCTACTCACGCTCTGCTGTATTTTTGTATTTTGAAAAGAAAGCCTTTTGTGTACCAGTCTCCTGAAGGGATCCTTAAGTGGTAGACTTGAACTCAGACATCTCACCCAACTCCCTATGTAGCAGTGACATCTACTGGGGAATATTGTCACTTCGGGGCTTGTACGTTTGTATTGTACTAAGTAACTTTAAAAAACCGTTAACTCAATCGATCTTTGTAACAACTCTCTGATCTACATTTGCTCATGAGGAAACTAAGATTCAGAGAAATGGAATAAGTGACCCAAGGTCACACAGCCACCATGCGGCCGAGCTGAGATTTGAACCCAGAGCGATGTGACTCCAGGGTCTGTGTTCTTAACCGTGAAGACCTGTCGCCTCCTCTACTGTTCAGCTTTTGCACTTTGAACGTGTCCACGATCTAGCATTTTGCACGTTGTTGCTTCTGAACTCACGTGAGTATATGCCTGTGTCCCCCGGCAGCCCTGTCCTTCTCAGGGCATCACCTGTGCCTCGTCCATGTTTGTCACGTTGGTACCTGGTGCAGTTCCTGACACAGAAGAGGTACTTCATCAACAGCTGCTGAATAATGTTGCATCAGTGAACGAATGAATGAGCAAAGGTCCTAGTGGATGTGGAGGGTAGATATGCGGTAGGGAGAGAGACAGACCGTAAGGGACGCTTGGCTGTTCTCTGCAGAGCCTCTATCCTTCACACTGTGGCTTTCAGAAACACCCAGAAATGAGAGCAGGAGTGTCTATAGTACAAGTCTGATCATCCTTGAGATTTTTAGAGGCTCCGCCTGGCTTTCAGAATTGAGTCCAAGTTTCCCAGCTTCCAGACTTTGACACTGCCTTAGGCTAGAATACTCCTTTTACCCCGCAGCCTGCTTCCTCTTTCGCCGGAGAAACTTGTATTCATTTTTCACGATTCAGTCATCTCCTCCAGGAAGCTTCCCAGAGGTGCCAGTCGGGGCTGTAAAACAACGTCACGGGCAGAGGAGGTGTTGTGTGGTGCAGTTAAGTGGCCTGGGACTGAATCAGCCTGGCCATTGACTAGGTACGTGACCTTGTGCAAGTTACTTAATTGTTCGGCACCTCGGTTCCCTTCATTTTCTAAATAAGATGATGTCGGTAGAGCATCCGACTTAGGCTCAAGTTATGATCTCGCACTTCATGAGTTCGAACCCCACATCAAACTATCTTCAAGAAACTAGAGGCACGTGGGTGGCTCAGTCAGGTGAGCGTCTGACTTCGGCTCCAGTCATGATCTCACGGTTCATGAGTTCGAGCCCCGCATTGGGCTCCGTGCTGACGGCTCAGAGCTGGGAGCCTGCTTCGGATTCTGTGTCTCCCTCTCTCTCTGCCCCTCTGCTGCTCATGCTCTGTCTCTCTTTCTCAAAAAAATAAATAAACATTAAAGAAAATAAGGGTCTTGACGAAATAGGATAATGAAAAGAGTATCTGCTTCACAGCGTTGGAAGTATTGATGGAGTGAAAAAATGTGAGAAAAATCCTAAGAAATGTAAACCTCTCCCAGTGGCTGTGCACAGAAAGAAGAATTTCAGTGTTTGTGGCGATTATCATGATTGCGGTCTATTTCCTGCTCTCTTTTCCGACCAGGCAACGAGCTCCTCAACTAAGACTGATTCTGCAATGATTCTGCAGGGCCTACAAAGTGCCCACTAGGAAAAGTCATGTGTAGGAGAGGGAGAGAGAGGGGCAAAAGGATGGAGAGAAATGTGCTCGGTTCTACATGTGCTTATGGAGTCCCTTAAACACATTGGGAGCCCAAGAGCAGCTCTGAGCAAGACGAGGAGTGAGAATGGCACAGAGAAGTGTGCTTTGTTGTGGCCTCTGTCCCCTCTTCCCTGTGTTTGGTTCTGTGAGCCAAGTTCAGCCATATTGCTTCACACCCCCATCCCTCCCTTTCTCTAAACCATCCCCCACCAAGACATCTTTCGAAAGTTACAGCCACTTCCACACATGGAAAACACATTGAAGCCATTCTGGATGGTCATTACAAAGAGACAGAAACCAAAGCGATATGATCTTTGGGGGCCAGGCTTCATAAGCTGGGTGGGGAGCCTCTCTGAGGGCTCAGCACAAATAGCCCTGGAACCCACATGGCTTCCTACGGCTCCTCCTCAGTGGCCGGGAGCTCCAGCACTGGAACCAGTCCTTGGTTTAAGTCATTCCATTTCCTGAAAGACCCCATTGAAAATGCAAAGACATACTCAAGAAGGCTAACCTCATTTACGCACGGGAAGGATTTGTCGTTTCCCCTGGAAAACAGACCTCTTGGATACCTGAGGGAACGAGCTAGTTCAAGTCATGGGGGGAAGGAACCCGAGCTGCCATTTAATGAGCACTTTGTACGTGCTGTTAGCCTTCACGAAAAATGTCCTTGGGAGCATTTCGCTAGTCAGTGTGGTCTTCGAACGGTGGGGCCAGGTGGTCAGCTTGACTGGTGGTCCTGTGCTGATGGGTGGGGGTGAGCCGCTGAGGAGACAGAGGGCAGGTCAGAAGGAGGAGCCGTGTGGACGGTCGGCCAAATATCTCCAAAGTTAAGCTCACAGTGGATAGTATTACAGCCTTTCAGGGTAAGGAGACGCTGCTAGTCAGAGGACACAGTGGCACAGCCACTCAGGGGCCATTCTTACCCCTCACTGTGTAGCCACAGACTAACGTATGTGCCGCGAATCTCACTCTCTGTTTCCATCAAAACCCATTCCCAAGATGAACCGAGTGAGCAAGGTCTTTCCAGGGAGGTCGTGAGCTGCTGGGTGAGGCCCGTCTGCCTTCTCCCACCCCCGGAACAGAACAGGATCCTGGGGATAGAGGACCCAGGTAAATCCAGACCTGCTCTCAGATTCCCAAACCCCAGAGACCCTCCTGTAGGCCTAGTGGGGCAAATCCCTGAAGTCCTGCCCCTCCCCAAAAGGCCCCGCCCCCGGCCCTTGCGGGCCTTCATCTTCTCTCCCTGGGGACCTCGCAGGATTCTCCTGACTGGCCTGCCTCAGTTTACCGTTGTGTCTTCAGAACAGGCTTTTCCTAACAAACCATGTGAAAAGCTGGTAATCCGCCCTCCTGTGCTTCCAGAACGCTCCAGCCCGGATGAGCTGGGGAAACCCCCTGCCGCACAAAGTGGGCACACTCACCTCAGAGCCTTGATTCCTTTTGGCTCAGTCTCTCTCTGTGGCCTTTGCACACTTAACAGCTTGCCTCCAGCCTTCACAGCCGGCTCCCTCTGCAGTCCTCTCAGGAAACTCCCTCCTCCTCTCTGTGTTCCCAGAGCCTTGTCCAGCAGCCCCAGTAACTTGCGTTTGCTTCCTGAGGCTGTGAGCCGTTGTCTCCTAGTGGTCTGTGTATCTGCCCTCCGTGGGTCCCATAGTCCTGCAAGACACATACATGAAAGGGAATGAGAGAGAATGAGAGAAAGAGTGGACAGGAGGAAGGAAGGAAGGAAGGAAGGAAGGAAGGAAGGAAGGAAGGAAGGAGAAGGAAGGAAGGAAAGGGGGAGGGAGGGAGGGAGGGAGGGAGGGAGGGAGGGAGGAAGGAAGGAAGGAAGGAAGAAGGAAGGAAGGAAGGAAGGAAGAAGGAAGGAAGGAAGAAGGAGAGGAGGGAGGGAGGGAGGGAGGAAGGAACTTTAACAATGAGTAACTGTACAGTGAAGTTGTGTAAAGGGCTTTGAGAACACACAACAACACTAATTGCTCTGCCTAAAGAAGAGGTAGGGACAGGGAATTTCTGCCAGGTTTTGAAAGGTGATTATTCTTCCCTCCTTTTGGTAGGGATACGTTTTTTTAAAATTTTTTTAATGTTTTTATTTATTTTTGAGAGAGAGAGAGAGAGCATGAGCAGGGGAGGGGCAGAGAGAGATCATTCTTCCCTCCTTTTGGTAGAGATAGATTAAAAAAAATTTTAATGTTCTTATTTATTTTTGAGAAAGAAAGAGAGGGGGGGGGCAGAGATAGGGGGAGACCCAGAATCCAAAGCAGGCTCCAGGCTCTGAGCTGTCAGCACAGAACCTGATGCAGGCTTGAACCTGTGAACAGGGAGATCATGACCTGAGCCAAAGTCAGAGGCCTAACTGACTGAGCCACCCAGGCGCTCCTGGTAAAGATAGATTTTAAAGGAGTGGAGAGTATACTTGGGGGCTGGTAAAAGTCCCCTAACAGAGATGAGTTCGCTTTTCAGAGTTAACTTATCAGGAGCTTCTGAGTTCACATCATTAAACAGATGCCCTCCTGGATTCCTCAACTTTCCTTCCATGCCTTTCCTGTCCTGGGGAAAACCCAGGAGGCTGTACCTCTATTGCAAGGCTGTTGAAAACTTCTGGGAATGACTCAGGGCACAGAAGGGCTGCCCAGGCCCTGGTGTCTCTCCCTTCCCATCACTCCTGATGCCACTCCCCTGCTTGGAGCTCCCCTTCTGCCTCCAGACTGCCCTACTTGTGGACTTCACTCAGTTCTCGTGATCAGGGATCCAAATTTCTGACGCATATCTGGAAAGAGCATGGGGCTCGCAGCTTGTCACGACCCCACATTGTCACCAACTCCCACGTAAAATGCTCTGGGATCCCAAAAGCTTTAAAGACTCTCCTGGATTGTCTCCTTATTGTTACTACAAACTTAACCTTGCAAACGGGAGGAGGGAAGGCAATAAAAGTCAGGAGGAAGTACACTAGATTTCTTTTTTCCCCTCCATGGCCAACTTGTTGGAAATGACTAGCTTTTAGTTACCCATTTACTGTTTGTAATCAGTTGTCGATGCACTTGGAGGCAAAACAGCTAAGATATTTGCATGCATAGATATTACCTCAAGAGGTGAAAGCCATTTGTGGTGATTTTTGCATGCGGTTTCGTGAGGAACATGACTCAGACACAGCCTTCCCCAGTGTCACACCTGTACCTTCTTCACGACTCTGGAGAAATATCAGTCCTGTAACCCAATCACCTCCAACTCTACCCTCCTGTATCTTATTTCATGAAAAACATTGCTCTCCTAACTCTCAGGCCAGCAGATACGGTACATATGTGTGTTTAGCCTTTCCAAATCTGGAGGAAACCACTTTATTGTTCAGAACACTATTTATAATTTTGGTTAGAAGAAAATCTTATCCTTAGTGCATATGCTCATGGTTTTAAAAACCGATTTTGAAGATCTCTCTTGTAGAGACAGGTTATAAATATTGGAACCTAATAATAATTGCCACAGTAAAGAGAAGAAATGCATGTAAGAGTCAAAAAGCTCCGAGCAAAGGTGATCCCCCTGGAAGCATATGGAAGCAGCAGAACATACCCCTGTCTTTAAAGGAACCTAACACTTAACCCGAAAAGGGACATGAAGAACCTTGGAGATTTTCATTTTAGGACATAAAGAAGCTCTAAAGTTACTGTGTAGGTAAAGGAGAAGGAAGAGAAAGAGTCTATCTCCATGAAGAAGGAGGGCTAAGAGGAGGAGGAGGAAAGGGAGGAAGGGAAGGAGGGAGGGAGGGAGGAAAGAAGGGAGAGAGGAAAGGAGAAAGGGAGGGAGAGAGGAAGGAAGGGAGAAAGGAGGAGGGAGGGAGGGAGGGAGGAAGGAAGGGAGGGAGGGAGGGAGGAAGGAAGGGAGGGAGGGAGGGAGGGAGGAAGGAAGGGAGGGAGGGAGGGAGGGATGGAGGAAGGAAGGAAGGGAGGGAGGGATGGAGGAAGGAAGGAAGGGAGGGAGGGAGGGAGGAAGGAAGGAAGGGAGGGAGGGAGGAAGGGAGAGAGGAAGGGAGAAAGGGAGGGAGAGAGGAAGGAAGGGAGGAAGGAAGGGAGGGAGGGAGGAAGGAAGGGAAAAGGGAGGAAAGAGGGAGGGAGTCCATTAAATCTGGCAGCTTAAGCATGTTGGTTAAATAACCCCACCTAAGTTAAGTGAAAGAGGAGGTCTATCATAAGAATACTTAAGTTGTTCAAAAAAGGGAAGGAAATGCCTAAAGTCCCCAGGAACGCTAGCAACTACGATAACCTGAGTTAGGGCCCCGGCTCTATAGGGAGCTGCCACTAGAGCCACCAAGCTTTGAGGAATAAAGACAAAGTGGAAGGCAAGCGGACAGACAGAATTTCTGCCCTTGGGAAGCTCCGGGGATGTGTGTGGGCAAGGCCACCATCCAAGTAGCGTCTGTTACACTAAGCCAAGAAACAGCGCTTCTGAGGCTGAAACACAAAATCTGCAAACTACAGAAAGCTGTGGACTCGTTTCTGGAGAATTTGGGTTTTTTGATACAATGTCCTGAGTGGAAAACCCCCAAAGCACATACGTGCCTATGAAGGATTTTGGTTTTAAGGGAAGGGTGAAGAAGAGAGGCGGAGAGAGATTGAGAGAGAGGAAGAGAACCCTTATCAAATCTAGGAGAGATCAACTTTATTTTAAGCAATGTCAGGTAATAGTTAGGACTAAAATCTTAATGATACCCACATTTATGATAATTACCCTAGTGTAGTGCCTGGTACCGTGGATGCTTGTTAAATATTACTCAAACGTGAATGTATGTTTTATTTATCGATAGGAAACCACAAAATATAGGCACAGTAGCAGATGTACAGGCTTCACAAACGCTGACGTGTGATTGTTGTGTGACCCTGGACAAAGAAGTTAAACATCTTTAAACTGGGGGCACTAATTGAAATAGTATCACGAAGGTGAAATAAAATAGTGGCTCTAGACTCATACAGTAAGTGCTCAGTAAATGTTTATTCTTTCTCTTTTCTTCTCTTTATCTTATTAAACACATTTAATAAGATTACCATTTAGAATCTGATTTTATTAGAAAGTTCAATTTTTACGTCTTGTAAAGTTATTCTTATGAATGTAATAGGCTAGAGTAGACAACCTGGATTTCAGATAAACCATGTTTCTCAAAGTTCAAACAATGAGACTGCTCATTCCAGGCTGCCGTTACCACCACCTGGTGGCAGCATACTGTATAATATTTTGGAGGTGATGAATATGAAGTACTAAACATTCATATATTCCATATGTTTCATATATATTATATATAAGAATATAAACGTTCATATATTACACACGTTTCATATATAAACATTCCTATCTTACACATATGTTTACATAGACATTATATATGTTTCATATTTTACCCATACTTATAAGGATTTAGACAATAAATTTGTTACAACGTAATTTTCTAACCAATATATGGTAACATTTTGGCATGTTATGATGCCAGAAGCAGTGATCCGGTTTTCTAAATTCACTAGTATCTATCTTTAATGCCATCAGCTCCAATACTACTCACCCTCAATACTCCTATCACAGACCCAATCCAAAAGCTTAGGAGTTCCTTTAAAGAGTCATGTAAAAATAAAGCAGATCATGACACCAAAACCACAAGCCAAAAAAAAAAAAAAAAAAGAAAAGAAAGAAAGAAAGAAAGAAAAAGAAAAAAAAGTTGTACGTCATCAAAAATTAAAACCCTGTGCTTGAGGGACACATTAATAAAAGAATCGAATGGGAGAAAACTTCTGCAAATAACGTATCTGATAAGAGATGGGTACCCAGGGGCACCCGGGTGGCTCAGTTGGTTGAACGTCCTGCTCTTGGTTTCGGTTCCGGTCATAGGATGGAGCCCCACATCAGACTCCGTGCTGAACAACATAGAGCCTGCTTAAGATTCTCTTTCTCTCCCTCTGCCCCTCCCTTCCCCTCTCTAAAACAATAAAAATAAATAAAAATTTTAAAAAACAATGTTTTCAAAAAAAAAAAAAGAGATGTGTACCCAGAACATGTAAAGGCCTTCTACAACTCAGTAATAAAAAGACAAATAGTACAATTCCAAAAATGGGTGAAAGATTTGGGTAGACATTTCTCCAAAGAAGATATACAAAAGGACCAAAAAAAAAAAAAAAAGAAAAGAAAAGAAAAGAAAAAAATGCTCAGCCATCAGGGAAATGCAAATCAAACTCGTAATGAGACGCCACTTTACGCACACGAGGATGGCTATAATCAAAAAGGCAGTTAATAACAAGCATTGGCAAAGATGTGGAGAAGCTGGAACCCTCACGCACTATTAAGGGAAATATAAAATGGTGCAGCTGCTTTGCAAAGTGGTCTGGTAATCTGTCACAAGGTTAAACCTAGACTCGTCGCCGAGCAATGCCATCGCTGGATATACACCTAAGAGAAGTGAACATACGTCCACACAGAAACTTGTACGTGAGTGTTCACAGAAGCATTATTCATGCAGCCAAGAAGTGGAAACCACCCCAGATGCCCATTCAACTGCTCCTTACAATGGAATATTATCCAGCAAAGAAAAGAATGAGCACCAGTGTGTGGGTGGCTACTTGGCTGAACCTTGAAAACATTATGCAAAGTGAAAGACGCCAGTCAGAAAGCCACATATCGGGTGACCATTTACATAAAATATTCAGAATAGGCAAATTAAATGAACAGAAAACAGATGCTATGCCTAAGGCTGGAGGAGGGGCTGGGGTGGGAGGTAATGGCTAAGGGAGACAGGGTTTCTTTTGGGGGTCCTCAATGTTCTCAAATTGATTGTGATGTTGGTTGCCCAACTCTATAACTATATAAAAAGCCACTGAATTGTGTCCTTTCAATGGGCGAAGTGTATGTATGTTATTTACATCTCAATAAACCCTGTCTGAAATGCTGAGGGAGAAGTGGTCCCCATCTCCCCCCTATACAAACCAAAGCTTCTTCCCATCTTAGCAAAAAACGTCAGAAGTAAAAACTTCAATCCAACATTGGAAGCTCATCTTCTCGAAACAAAAAATCTTTTTCATAAACTAATTTGGAACTTGGGAAAGTTTTTTCTGCCCTATTGAATTTTCCCATAGGAGAGCAGTCTCTTCTTCTGGTTTTCGTGGTGTTCATCAAAACAGGAAAAGAATACAATTTCCCATTTAAGTGTAACAAGATTCTCTTTGATTTCCACAGCAGAACTAGACCCCCCATCGAGTCACTTATGTTGGTATTATATTGCCCCTTTAATGATCTGAGCCATCCCTGCCCTACACACACATGCACGCATGGGTGCACACACACACACACGTGTGTGCATGTACACAAACCTCTTGTGCATTAGGCCGTGACGTGGATCAGCATGGGGAACCTCATCTGCAAAACCAAGGCAGAGCCTGGCTAGGCTGGCACATGCAATCGTTCAGCTTTTGACTGTTACTATCTTCCTAAAAACAGCATTTCTGGGCCAATATAGGTCATTGAAACAAATCCCAGAATCTAAGCATTGTCCCAGCAGCTAAGTGTTAACGTACGTCTTCTACAAATGAAGCCAGCCCAATCTTTCACTCCTATCTGATTCTGCTGGAGCCACAGAGATGCCGTGGCAAAGGATAAAAGAGCCATTTTTCATGACCTTTTTCGTTTCTCTGAACAAAGCCCAGTGTCAAGTCTTTGAAAGGCATGCGTTAAAGAACGAGATTCCCCCAAAAATGTATGGAAGCAGTCATGATACTGAAAAATAATTTCCTCTCTCTCTCCCAACCCCAAATAAAAAAAAAACAAAAACAAAAACAAAAAAAAAAACAACCTTATGATGTGTTAGATTGGAATGTTTAAATATTGAACCAGTGCCAAAAAAATGATTTGTAAGCCTCAATAAATTTCATGAAATTTAAAAAATGATATTATTGTCCCATCTGACAGTGTCTTTCAGGACTTGAAGCTGCATGGCCCAGATTAGGGGTATTCTAATGAAAAATAAATGCGTAGCACATTTGACTTACAAATGCAGTGATATATACAATACTCAAAAAACATATATTCAATGAGGTCCACTGACAATTGTGAGTAGTATGAATTCTGCGTCCTGCAGAGAGCCACGGAGTCTTTTCCTCCAGTACCAAATGCTGATAGTTGCGTTAAATCTTCTTTCCAGCAAGAAATTAAGAGAGAGAGAGAGAGAGAGAGAGAGAGAGAGAGAAAAGAAAAAGAAAAAAAAAAAGCGTGCATCTAGGAAAGACAACACAGTGCGTATTCACACGCAGTGGAAGATCCAAATTGGATATTTTAGATATAGATTATTTTAGATATTCTCTCTGAGAGGGGTGTGATATTCACACATACACTATGAAATTCACAAATCATTTGTATACTGTAAGACGTGGCTACATGATGCTGGCCGCAGGGGTGCCGTCATTCCTAGTCTCACTCCAATCCACTGCGGTTCCCAGGACGAAATGTGTTCCATAGGGCCAGTAACAAGGGAGCAGAGGGCCCTTTTTATTCTGTCCTTCCGTTTCCACCCCTTTACAGGAAACGCTTTATGCAAACAGCTGCCTGCTGCCACCGCCCGACGAGCCGCGCGGCGCGGAGAGGCGGCCGGCGAACCCGGGGGGCGCGGTTAGAGCGCGGGGCGGGGCGCAGAAGGGCCTTGCTCACTCCGCTGCTCCGAGACCCGAGCCGCCACAAGATTGATGACGCTCCCTGGGTGTATGGGAACGTCTCCTCCCTGTGAACGACTGCTCATGAGGCCTGATAGACTTGTCATCTCTTAATAAACATCGCGGAGATGTCGGAGGGGAGAGCCCGGAGCACCGGCAGGGCGCACCCCCCAGCAGAGCGCCTGCCTCCCTCTCCCGGTGATCCGCTCGGCGTGCGTGTCCTGCTGAGGGTGCTGGAGGGCTGGGCCTCCCTGGCCACCACGGAAATGCCCCGCGAGGCCTCATTCCCTGGTGGGATCCAGCTCCTCCTCTTTGGGGACGCCCCCCCCCCCACCTTTAATTTCCCAGATCTCCTTGAATGTGTATTCAATGGGATCCGGAAAAACAAAACAGAGAGAGAGGCTAGGGTGTGTCAGTCTCTGCCCCGGAAATGCAGGCCATCCACACACTTGTCATTTTTTCTTAGCCCCTGGGAGCTTTGTCTCTGTTCCTAGAGCAAAGGAAGCAGAGCATCTAATCAGCTTTCACAGACCAGCAGGGTGGGGGGGGGGGGGGGAACCTCTCACCTCTGCCCCCTCTCCCCCTCTTCCCCACCCCCTACCCTTCTTAGCATTCATTCCTGAAGTCCAGCCTTCTCCACAAAAACGTCCCTGATCGGTTCTGTGGACAATCCCGTCGCCCTTTGCTGCATGAGGTCCACAGAGCAGACTCTCCTGGCTTCTTCTCCACTCCACCCCCAGGGACCCCTGCTTCCAGGTCCTAGTTTAGTTGCTGGCACCGAGCACTTGTGTCACTGCCATTTGCTGCTGACTGGATGTGTCCATGGATGCATTCAGTGGTCCTTTTCTTTCTCCAGCTTAACCACCAAACTTGGGGCGCCTGGCTGGCTCAGGCGGTAGAGGGTGTGACTCCTGATCTCAGGGCTTGTGAGTTCCAGCACAATGTTGGGTGTAGAGATGACTTAATCATAAAAGCTTAAAAAAAACAAACAATCTTATTTTTGGCTTATCAATAAACATAGAAACATCGTAATGTTCATTTCCATTTCCTTTTTATTTTTTTAAGTTTGTATCTCTTTATTTTGAAAGAGAGAGAACATGAGTGGATGAGGGGCAGAGAGAGAGAGGGGGAAAGAGAGAGAATCCCAAGCAGGCTCCAGGCTATCACTATGGAGCCTGATGCAGGGCTCGAACTCACCAACTGTGAGATCATGACCCCAGCCGAAATCAAGCGTCAGATGCCTAACCGACTGAGCCACCCAGGCGCCCCTCGATTTCCTTTGGATGTTTAATTTGACTCCGCAGTGAGCCGTCAGCACACTTGCCTTCTGGTATCTGCCTTAGAACCTTCTGGAGGGCAGGGATGCAAGGCGGTGTCTGGGCAGCCGCAGGGCCGCTTTGGAGGAAGTAAAAAGTCTTTCCTGATGGATGTTGCCAAGGATGGTGATGAAGGCACTCACTGACGCCTTCTTTCAGTACTGCAGACATTTTTCATCGTGTCAAACGAGCCACACAGGAAGCTTGTGTGACACATGACAGAGGCTTGGCCATGGGAATAACGGAAAAACCCAAACACACAAAAGGAGCCACAGCCTGGCGCTTGTAATCAGGCCCTGTGGCCCCAGCTTCAGCATCTAAAGCCGTAGCCTCTGTGCTCCATTTCCCCCTCAGGAAATTGCTCTTTTGATATTTTGAAGCCTTTTATGTGTAACACGTGTGTGTGTGGCCAAATAGCAAGCTCACATTTTCCTCTTGAAATAATTGCGATTAATAAATTACAATGGAGCTGCGTGGAGTAAAGGCTGCGTTCCCAGGGGAACCAGGCAATGTTTATATTCCTAGAAGTTGGCCGCTGCCCGCACTCAAACAGTTCAGCCTCCCCTGGAATCCGAGGGGGGTTACCGAAGACGTGTGCTGGGGGTGGGGCAGTGAGGAAGGGGGTGCAGCTTCCTTCTGGAATCCTCTTCTGTTCCCGGTAGCCGGCCCGCACCGAAGGCAACTACTCGTGTATTATTCGCCCACTCCCCCCTTCTGAGACCCGCACCAGAGCCGGCACATGGGGCAGCACCCTCCTCCCCTTGGGGGCCACCTTTCAAGGCAAACAGCCTCCCGGGAAGCCTTGATCAACCCTTCACTCAGCATGTCCCTGGGCTGGCTGGACAAACTGAGAAGCAGCTATTCTGTGCCGGCGTGGGCGGAGTTAGCTGCTTAGCTTCACTGGAAGGACCAGTGACCTTTGTGGAAATACAGGAATTCCTTATATAAAAGCCCTTGAACTCGACCTAAGCAGAACAGCCAAGAGGTAGGAAGCCCCTGCTCCTAAGGCAGACTAGCTTTGCTTTGATTCCAGGCTCCACGGTTGTAACTGTCTGGCTTTGCCAATTTTTATAACTCCTACACACACCTGTTTTCTCACTTACAAAGCAGGGATCATCCATGATAACATCTTGCACAGTCATCACTCAAAAATCATCGCTATCATTGCTATCACAGCCATTATCATCATTATCACTACCAGAGTTGATTGAAATCCCCTTTAGGAATTTACCTTGCATTGATCGTGTGCTGGGTGCTGGGTGTGGTCAAAGATGAGTGAAAACATGTCACCTGAAACCAATGTACTTTATCTCCCACCAACCTAACTGTGAAACTATTCATAGAAACAAGCAACGCCCAGACTCTCCCAGGCTGGGGATAAAAATAAGGATGTGATTGTAATAACAGAATCACTTCATTTGGCTTGGCGTCCACCCCTTCCTTCCCAATTAAATCGCAGGGTTCTTGGGTGGTGTCGTGAGGGCTGATGAAATAGTTCCCTCAGTGGACAGGAGATATCACGAGATATCCCCCATATTCTTTCACTCCTGTTTACCCCATTGCTGTGCCCTTTGTCTGCTGTCCCCAGTAAAGTCAGGAAGACAAACTTTTTATCTGTCTTTGGACGGCCCTACGCACATGCTTATGGGCTACAAAGTATTTTTTTCAACGTTGGCTTCATCCCTTAGGCCAGCTCGCCTTCTTTAGTTTGACAGACTCTGCCTCACATCTGTCACTTCACATTTCACACACATTTGTTTCTTGCCTGGACCCTAAAAAGGTTTTTTGGTTTTGGGTAGTTTTTGTTGTTTTTGTCTTTGTTTTCTTGCAATTACCCCTTCCCATAGGTTCACTGATTGCAAAAGCTAGTGACACATGCCGAGAGCATCAAACCGCCACCGGACCCAGGAGGCCACCCAGCATGGCGCCCTCCCCTGCTTCCCCCTTCCAGCTGTCCTCGGCACAGAAGTAGGAGGTGCGTCAGCGAATACGTGAATGAGCGGTTGCTCTGTCTGATGCACCCATTTCTTATCCTTACCTCCTCCAACCACAGCTCCAGGAGGAGGTACGTAATGGCCCATCTATGACTTAGGCTACTCAACAGGGCAGCCCCATGATCTTAGCACGTCAGGGAGATGCTAGTGAAACAACATTTTATTTTTACCCTCTATCGCTGCTTCCTCTCCCAGGCAAGTCTTAGGAGAGCTGGAGAATAACTGAGGGAACATCCTGTTGTCCTCAACACAGTGAAGGTGCCCGTGCGTATTTTGTGTATTGATCTCCTCCTTATTCCAGGTAGAAAGATGCTGGGTTCTCGGAGGACTGTCAGTCGGTAACAGGACATTCGGTTGCCAGTAACAGAGAATCCCTCGGAGGGCGGCTTGGACAAAGGAAGGATTTGGCAGCTGCACGGAACAAGAAGTTCAGGTGTGGGCAGCGTAGGGCTGGTTAGCGGCGCGGTGACGGTTCAGTGACACAGTCCCCTCCTCTGTCTTCGGGCTCTGCCATCCTGACCGCGTGGCTTCAGCTTTATGGTCACAAGATGGCGGCTGCACCAACCACCGCGTGTGCGCCCCAGACCAAGAGACGGGGAAAAGAGCAAAAAGATGTGTGACTAACTCTGTCCTTTGAAAAACCTTCCCAGAAAGCCCACCCAGCAACGGCTGCTTACATCTCGCTGAACAGAACAGGGCCGCGTGTGAATCTCCATTTTCAAGGAAGTCTGATGAAGATGAATCTTTCTTCACCACGCTGACTACAGTTCCAAATAAAATCAGACTTTTGTCACCAAAGAAGGAGAGGCTGGATAGCGATTGGATAGGTAATTAGTGGTGTCTCCCAAAAGAACAGTGTTTGAGATACAAAAAAAAAAAAGTCACCAAAGATGTTTGTAAAAGAAATTTCAAGGTCTAATTTCTAAGAACCTTCATTTTCAATTGATGGCACTCTGCAAAGGCACATTAGAATGTTAAAGTTGGGGGTGAGGGGAGGAATATTTCTTCAGCACTGGTCCTGAAGGCCAAGAGTGAAAGCACACCTGTATTCGTCAGGTGAGATTAGGGGCATTCTGTATAGGATTTGCTACAGGAATTGACTGGTCCTCCTCATATTAGCTGAGCGCACACCTCCAGCGGACACGAAAGGATGGAGATATTCCCCTCACGTCAAGTCAGACAACGAGGCTGCCAGAGAACCACCTGACGCCTTGATTTGTGCTCCCTGGAGGCTGAGGAACTCAGGGACTGGAATCCCATTCCAGGGAAAGACTGAAGACAGGAAGCCATGTTCAGCCATGGCCCGAGGGCAGAGTAAAGGAGGTGACTGCCTCCAGATTGAGATGTTCTTCCCCCAAGAGCTGGGCAGAAACGTAAGCTTTTTGAGTCTTGGGTGTTGGACCCCTGAGAAGAGAAACACTCTAGGTTTGTTTGAAAGTGGATTTGGGGGCGCCTGGGTGGCGCAGTCAGTTAAGCGTCCGACTTCAGCCAGGTCACGATCTCGCGGTCCGTGAGTTCGAGCCCCGCGTCAGGCTCTGGGCTGATGGCTCGGAGCCTGGAGCCTGCTTCCGATTCTGTGTCTCCCTCTCTCTCTGCCCCTCCCCCGTTCATGCTCTGTCTCTCTCTGTCCCAAAAATAAATAAAAAAACGTTGAAAAAAAAAATTAAAAAAAAAAAAAAAAAAAGAAAGTGGATTTGAATTAAGAAGACTGGGGATTCTCCCTAACTTGCACTCTCTCCTTATCTCTGCATCGCTGGGGTCCCTATGAGTCATGTGACCTTATATCCTGGTTGGCCTGGGGCCATCCCACAAACCAAGGCTGCCCCAGCATTCCAGAAGCTCTATGACAGGTCCACAGGTCCACCTTCCATCCTCAAAGGTGTCCCACTGTGGATGATCAATTACATGGTCACTTGGTAGTGAGGGACTAAGACACAGCACTGAATCGCCAGCTGGCAGTTTCACAAGGTCCTAATCAATGAGGGCCCTAGCACATTACTGGGAAGATTCTTACCAATATCACTTTTGAGGGAAAGTGTCTACATGGCAATAGGGCAATAGGACTAGTTCCAGGCACCAGTTAGGATCTAGAGAGGTCACAGATGGTATCAGTATTGCTTTCTCAGGACAGTAACCTCAGGTGAATGGAGGGTCTTCACCCTGCACATAGGTTAGCCAGTTTGAACAGATCAGGGGAATAGAAGGAAGTGTGAAGGATAGCTGACTCTTCACTCTCCTGTGCAGAATTCAGTGCTAAATAAACACTGAACGGGGGCGCCTGGGTGGCTCAGTCGGTTAAGCGTCCGACTTTGGCTCAGGTCATGATCTCGCAGTTTGTGAGTTCGAGCCCCGTGTTGGGTTCTGTGCTGACAGCTCAGAGCCTGGAGCCTGCTTCCGATTCTGTGTCTCCCTCTCTCTCTGCCCCTCCCCTGTTCACGTTCTGTCTCTCAATAATAAATAAACATTAAAAAAATAAACACTGAACAAATAGGTAAGCAGTTTAAATATCAGTTGAAGGTGGGGCCAAATTGACTGGCCTTCCATGGATTTTCACATGTCTTAGTAGAGCCTTATCTACGCATCATCATTTGGCAATTATGAATTACCGCGTCCTTTATTTCTCTCCAGTGTTATTTTGGGGCTTGTGAGGGCTGGAATATGCCCAGAAGGAGTTTCCTGTATGTGAAAACCATCCCTTACGTATACAGCAGGACCAGAAATTGGGTAGCACGTTATCTTTTTGGATGCGGATTCTGTCACAATTACTTTTGTTATCCCTCGCGGAACGTGAGGAGGGAAAACGAGGAGGAAAGAAAAGGAGCCAGATATAGGACTATATATCCAGCTACATGGGTTAAAAATATCCTGGAAATAGAGCAATTGTTGGAAACGTGTCAAGAAATATATCTTTAAATTTGATGATTGATAAAAACTTTGATCGGGACAGTACCCTACTAGGTGCCACTCGTAATCCCTTTGAAATTGTGCCAATTCATCAGGCATCGCCTTTGGGGTCATTCATCAAGTTTCTCATCTGCTGACTTTGTTCCCAAACCAATCATCTGTTTCTCCTTGTCCGCAGAGCACCAGAAAGAGTTCGTCACAACCTGCCTCGGTCCATTCAGGACAACAGAAACTGATGTCTCACAGTTCTGGAGGTTCAAGATCAAGGTGTCAGCAGATTCAGCATCTGGTGAGAGTCCATCTCCTGGTTCATAAATGGCCATCTTCTCACCGGGTCCTCACATGGTGGCAGGGGCTAGGAGATCTCTGGTGTTCCCTTCGTAGGGGCACCGATCCCACTCACGGAAGGTGCCACTGTCATCACCATCGAAGGCCTCTCTTCCAAATACCTCCCATTGGAGGTCAGGATTCCCACATATGGAATTTTGGAGGGAGACGCAAGGTTTCAGTCTGTCACACACAAGTTGCCGAAACCCAGCTCTACTGGGTCTGTCCCATTTCCCTAATATCACCATCTAATAATAGTAGCAAAAAAATAAATGGGGCTAATCTGGCATGGCTTGTTCTTTGTGAACTCAATAGAGCCTGAATTCTTACTTTTAAAAAAATGTTTATTTTTGAGAGAGCAAGCACGTGAGCTGGGGAGGGGCAGAGAGGGGGTAGACAGAAGATCCGAAGCAGACTCTGCGCTGACAGTAGAGAGCCGGACAGGGCTCGAACTCATGAACCGTGAGATCATGATGTGAGCTGAAGCCAGACACTTAACCGACTGAGCCACCCAGGCACCGTGAGCCTGGCCTGTTATTAATCATGATCACTACCACTTCTAAATGGCCGTAAACCATAGCACCCAAGGATCCATGCCAGCCTCGTCAGGATCTATGAAATTCATCTTCTCCTGTTTGAGAATCAAAATAGCATTTGCCCATTTAGACTCCTGGCATCTCTCTGATCTGCCATGATTCTGCAAAGATCACACGCTGCATTAAAAGTTGCCAGACATTAAAGGCTTATTAGGTATCAATCAGTGTGCTGAGAACTCTTACAAGCATCATCCCCTGTATGTCAAGGTTAATGGACCAAACCTTAGTGTCACACGTGCGAACATAAAATGCTAATTTTTAACATTTTTACATCGACATGATAGAATTTGTTGTCCATTTTCCTACAAAAGTCAGGTGTCCCCATATTCTCCTGCCTGCTGAGTCACAATTCATCTGTGATATCCTAAAGCTCATCACTCAAGCCCCTGTTCCCACTGACCTCCAGAAGCCCAGTGCCTTTCTCAAGTCCTGGGGATTTCAAGGAGAGTCTGCTTAATCCTGTTGTCACTCCTCACCACTGAAAACAGCTCCTCTCGGCTTTTTCAAGATGCTTCTCCAGACCACTATGGTCTCCCCTCACTTCCACACTCCAAGGTTTGAGTCCTTCCTCTTTTTACTTCCCGAGCAGAGCTGACTCTAAGCTCTAACAGTCAATAAACCGGATTTAGTACTTGACCTGACACAGTGAAAGGGTCCTGGGTCCACCTCAGCAATCTGAAATACGACAGGGCTACTAGGGCATGAGGAGAAGGGCAGGAGACCCCTGTGTTGCCAATGCCTTTATTTTACCTCTCAGACCTGGGGTTAGGGCTGGTCAGACCCTGTTCTTTCTGGAGGACCCCACGGCCACGTGGTTCCTCTGTGTATGCACCCAAGCCCACGCTCTCTCCGGAAGGAAGTTGGACCAAGAGGAGACAGGATGGATATATGACCAATCATAAGAGCAAGGCGGGCATAAGAGGCAGGTGTCCAGCCATGCAAATGCGTCGTGTATTGTTTCCAGAGATGCTGCCTTTCTTTGAAACGTTTGTAGTGTTCTCTTTCTCGAAGGGTTTTTGTTTTATGTGGGAACTAAATACCTTCAAGGGAGCAAACTCCCATGCTTTCATGGTGATTTTAATTTCTAAAAGCAGGCAAAAGGTATTTGGAACTAAGTCTGACAATTAAGGTGAGTAATGGGTCTTAGCGTCAAAAACCAGATGTGACAGTGTTGCAATGATAGTGATGTTTTCTGTAACGGGGGAAATAGCTGTTAAGGATATTCCCAAAGAGGAGTTTACAAAGATGTTTGAGCAACGGCAGAATCATTTTGAAGCACAGCACCCACCAGAGAAACATGGTGTCGGGACCCAAACACAGCCTTTGTTGGTCAGATCCAGGGCTAACGCAACACCCTGCCACTCGCTCTGTCAACGTGGAAACATCTCATGGCCATTTTCCATTTGCTGTTCCTCTGCTTTAATAAGCGAATAATATCGTCCTGGAAATTGTCGTGAGGGCTATCATGCCAGGCGAGAGGGCCACTGTGGACGAAAGACTTCTTCCACTTCCACTATTTCGGCGGGCAAAGCCTAAGACACTTGGAAGCCCTTGCTTGCAGCCAGCCTCGAGGTGGATATTTTAGAGCCATTCAAAAAAGGATCACGTCCTTGTTAAAACATTCTTAATTTGCTGCTTCCAAGTGTCAATGCACGCGGGAAGAGAAGAGTTAATTCTGAGTGCTCAGGAGGCAAATAAATTGCATGGATAAGATATAATTTTGTAAAATTCAAATATTCATAAGTGGTGACTCTGTTGGGACTGTCCTACTAGCCCAATGCCCGATAAAATGGAGTTTTGTTTACTACTTTGCTGCCCGATTGGTGGGGCATCCAGGCTGAGCTGGCACGATAACAGAATCCAGAGCAAACTATATGAGTATTTACTGAACTGAAATTTCATTTCATAGAATATATTCTTACACACACACACACACCCACACACACACACACACACACACTACACAGAGACAGAGAAATGAATAGACATCCAGTCTGGAAACCCTGGTTTGAGACAGTGGGAATAATAATGAAAAGATATACAGAAGCATAGTTTCCCATGGTAACAGCCGTCATTGGAGAAATTCTGTCAGCAACTGGATGTACTTATTATTAAAACTAATTGAAATAAAATCGTAATGTTTTTGGAGCTACTAAGCACTGTACTAAATGCTGTAGCCACATTATCATATTTGCTTTGTTTAGTCTAAAAGTTAGTAACCTGTAGCCACATTTTCAAGAATGAAGTCTCGTAGGTACAAACATAGATTAGAGAGACGTATCAATTCGCAAGTAACCGATGTCACCTTCCAAAGGGTACGCGAGCAGTTTGGATTTCTTGGCACATCCTCTGAAGTCGGGGAATAGACAGGCCAACAAGGTGGAGACTTTTCTTGGATGCCGGAGGGAGGAAGAGAGGTCGTGAGGGCAAGGAGAGAGCCCACTCTTCCAAAGCAAATCATTTATTGTTGGATTGCTGGTGATTTTACAAAACAGATGAGTTCTGCAGCTGGGGCAGCCATGTTTCACCAGCAGGCAGAATTATGGGGTCAGTCTGAATTCCATAAAGCTTCGGCGGTTTGTGAAAGGTACTATATGGGCCTCAATAAACAACAATGATCAGTTAACCTCTTGCTTCCGAGATGCTCCTGGCTTTCCATTTGCGGTAGGACCAGACTGTGAACGTGGCTAACAGCATCCCCCCCACCCCTCTGCCCCCGAGGATCCTGCCCTTCACAAAGCAAACGCGTGGTGACAAAATGACAGAAGATAATCTCCAAATCTCAGTCCACTTGATGAGTATGGATGTTGGGTTTCGGTGTGAAGGCGTCTTATGTTACCACTGGCCCCTTCATGCCAAACAAAGAAGAAAGCACTTCTCTGTAGAGCTTTGATTTTGTTTAAAGTCCCTCTGATGGGCGCCCGCTCTCAGTAGTTATATAACAAAGTGGTGGCATAATATATGGGGGCAGTGGGGCGGGAGTTGAACGTACCTGTATTTGCAGCCATAACGAGAGCTTGGAGGTAACAAGGGGGGTGATTTGGATAATAATTAATAACCCGAGTTCCAGGGCAACAAGAGCAGCATGCAAATGCGATGGCCCTGCAGTGGCCCCTCTTGAAGAAGAAGGTGCTTTATTGCCTCTGTCAGGCGTTCTCAGCTGTGATTCCTCCCGGCCCCGGTGGCTGGCATACTGCAGCTAAACATTAGGCGGTAATGAATGACAACCCGGCCACTCTGTGCACTTCAGCGGGAAGCTGCCATAATTGGCTCCCCCATCACCGTCATCCCCCCCTGCTCTGCAGAGGAGAGGAGGCGCTGATGGCAAGCACTCTGACAAAATGCAAAGGGCCCTGGGACCCACCGCGGGACTCCGGGGGCCCAGAGCCTCTTGTACCAATGCCATATTTGCACCCTTCCCAAAAACAGAGCCCGGTTGCTTGGGATAGGAAACACGCCACTCTTCCCTTCACTCTGGGAAGTGCCTGACTCCAAGGAGAAAACAGAAGTGCTAGAATTCTTTATATGCGTGCCTGCTTTCTGGGCCTCTGGGTTCCTGCATAAATGCTAGAATGAGAAGATCCACAAGGAAGATGGAAGGAAAAGAAGTGAACACGCTTCATTGGGAGTTTGTTGTCTCCGAAGCAAATCGAAGGCTTTCGCTGTTGTTTTTAATGCCCAACTGGGTGCCCAGACCTTTGTTCTAACTTGACTTCTCCACTAGATATATGATCCTGCACAGGCCGGTTAGCCATCGTGAGTTGCAAATAGCAATAACATCATCCATAACTACTGAAAATGAGACAACATAGCAGTTTAAGACCATATTTAAAAGTTAAAACCGTACCGATAAAAAGTTCTATTCCTATGTGTATCTTCTACTCCACCCCCCAGTTTTTAAGCTTCTTTTATGTTACAACAACAGACCTACTTTCTGTGCCTTGAGTTCCTTAGTAAGGCAATCCTCTGACATCTTGTCTTAAGTGACTGCATTTAATTGCAAATTAAATGCTGTATTTCTTACTAGTACGCAGGCCCAGTGACCACTTGAACTAGAGGGCCAGGAGTAAGCTTGATAATGAAGAGTAAACATTAGTGGACTCTTCAGTGTCGAATGTGAAGTCAAACTCTAGAAAGCAAATACGCGGTGCTTACAACAATAGCACACAGTTATATTCTGAATGAGGTCTTGGTCTTTTTAAAAAATTTTTTTTAATGTTTTTATCTATTTTTGAGAGAGAGAGAGAGAGAGAGAAAGTGGGGGAGGGTCAGAGAGAGAGGGAGACACAGAATCCGAAGCAGGTTCCAGGCTCCGAGCTGTCAGCACAGAGCCCGACGCGGGGCTCGAACTCGCGAACCGCGAGATCGTGACCTGAGCCGAAGTCGGATGCTTGACCGACTGAGCCACCCAGGTGCCCCAGAGGTCCTGGTCTTTGACTTGTAGGCACTGGAAATATGGCTGAGGTTATCATCTGGGATTCGATTGTTCCATAGAGTTAACTTGAACATGTAGAATGGTGCTTTAATTTGGCAATCCACACATATAATGATTTGAGAACAAATGAGCTAGTATCATGAGATAAGAACTGTGTACAGTTTATTGAGTGGTGAGCGGTTCAGCCCAGTCATGAAGAGTAGAGGTTCCTGAAAGACACTGCCTGGGTTCAAGTACAAATGGAACAAAGATGTGCTATGAGGGGCCTTAATAAGTTCACCTTGATTTTTATGGAGCGGTCCCAGAAGATTGTGCCACTAGGGTGTGATGAGCAAGGAATTTGTGATTTTTATATATATCACTAATATATATTTATTAATGATTTTATATACATAAGTTATCTTATACATATAATATATATATATATATTAGTGATTACATATATTATTTATTTTGTATATATAGCACATATCCTGGGTTGAGTGTATTTCAAGAACACAAGGCTTGTTTTTGAAAATGAATGTAATTCACCATTCTAATGAACAAATGAGAAAATCATGATCATCTCAAGGTATGCAGAAAAAAACACTTGACAAAATTCAATCAAGGAAGCATTTTGAGAAACACCCTGAGAACACGGGACTAGGGACACACTGCTTTACTTGACATCTAAATCCCTCAGCAAATATATGTAGTAGTAAAATATTGAAAAGCTTTCTTCCTAAAATAGATAATGAGACAAGGGTACTTACCATCACCTTCCGCTCAACATTATTCAGAAGGTGGTAGACGGTGCAATAAGATAATAAAAATAAGTAAAAAGTATAAGGATTGGAAAACCGGAAATAAAACTTCCTTATCCACAGGGAACCAGACTATGTAGATAGGCCAAAAAAAAAAAAAAAAATCTAAACTCTTAGATCAAGGAAGATAGTTTAGTGAGATCACTGAATACAAGGACAAAGATAACAATCAGTTGTGTTTCCATAGAGCATAGACCAAAAACAAGGCAAAGAGCATCAGAGAAAGACCAGGAGGCCCCAATAAATGACAGGGAAAGAGGTACAAAAAATACTGGCTTGCTCTGGTTTCTGAGGATCTTTGGTCCTTAGTCACATTCCCTAAAAGGCCTGTCTTTCTCACTCTTGGGTTCACTGGGATACTCCAATTCCTTTTTATTGCCAAAATGGGGAAAAAAAATTAAATGAAAAGAATTTCTACTTAAACAAGACTGAGTGCAATGTGTTAGTGTGTTCCTTCTATTGAGGTCCTTTAATTTGTTTAAAAAAATTTTTTATGTTTTATTTTATATTTGACAGAGAGAGACAGAGACAGAGCATGAGCAGGGGAGGGGCAGAGAGATGGAGATAGAATCTGAAGCAGGCTCCAAGCTCTGAGCTGTCAGCACAGAGCCTGATGCAGGGCTCCAACTCACAAGCAGTGAGATCATGACCTGAGCTGAAGTCAGATGCTTAACCAACAGAGCCACCCAGTCTCCCTCCTTTAATTGTTTTTTAATGTTTATTTATTCTTAAGAGAGAGAGAGAAAGAGAGAGAGAGAGAGAGACAAACTGAGCATGAGCAAGGAAGGGGCAGGCTCTAGGCTCTGAGCTGTCAGCACAGAGTCTGACACAAGGCTCGAACTTGTGAACCACAAGATCACGACCTGAGCCAAAGTCAGAAGCTTTACCAACTGAGCCCCCCAGGTGCCCCATCTACTGAGGCCATTTAAATGGCAGTACAAGTATTTTCAAAGATAACAGACACATGAGAACAAAGAAAATGAAAGAGGAGACATCTGTGAACAAGGGATGCCCTACCAGGCTTCCTAGAAAATACTCAGTTGCTGTGTGTAGACATTGAAGTCCGCCATATGCACGTGTGCAGATCCTTTGGACAGCTTTCCAGCCCCTTGAGCTTTCATACAGATATGCCATCACGGATTATGAGATAAGTAAAGAAAACATGCAACATCAAATATGGAAGTCAAAACAAAATAATGTGGAAGAAAGAAATAATGGAGAATATATTCACTTTCTATTGCTGTGTAAGAAATTAGCACAAACAGGCTTAAAATCACTCTCATTTATCAACTTGCAGTTTTATAGATCAGAAGTCCAGGTGTGGCTGGGCTGGCTTCTCTGCTTAGTGCTCCACAAGGCTGAGATCAAGGTGTTGTCCTCCCTGAGATCCCATCTGAGGTTTGGGGAAAGGATCTACTTCCAGGATCATTTGGATTGTTGGCAGAATTCAGTGATCGCAGTTTTGGACCGAAGCTGCTGTTTTCTTTCCAGCTATCTGCCAGGGATTGCTATTAGCTCCTAGAGGCCACTCTCACTGGGGTCTCTGCCACCTGGCCTCCTTCCATCTTCAAAGCCAGCAATGGAGAATCTTCCTTGAATCAACCCTCATTCACTCTTCAAATCTCTTTCACCAAGAAGAGCTCAATCCCATTTAAAGACTCACCTAATTAGGTCAAGCTCACCCAGGATAATCTTTCTTTAAAGTCAGCTTATTCGAAACTTTAGTTACATCTCAAAATCCAGTCACAGCAGCAGCACCCAGATTACTATTCGATTGAAAAACTGAGATCAGGTGCATGTACACCATTGGGTAGGACTTGGGAGTCCACTTAGAAAACTGCCAGCCATATAAAGGTCAGAACAAAACCTCATAAAAAGTAGGATTGAAGTCTTCAAGGATTAATAGAATATTTTGCATCAAGTAAAAAAGAACTGTATGCCATGAAAAAGGAATAATTAGAGAACAAGAAAGCTTTTGGAAATGAAAATCTGCAGCAAAAATTGTTAATTTACAGAAAGATTAGAAGATAACCAAAGGAAAATTAAAATATTGCAAAGGAAAATAACAATCATATAAAAAGCATGAGGAAGAATTAAATTCAATGAATAATACTTGTAAGTCAAGAAATAGAATATTAAGAATAAATAGCCAAAACAATTAAAAAGAATGAAATCTTGCCGTTTGCAACTATGTGGTTGGAACTAGAGGGTATTAGGCTAAGTGAAATTAGCCAGTCAGAGAAAGACAAATATCATATGACTGAGGAATTTAAGATACAAAACAGATGGACATAAGGGAAGGGAAGCAAATGTAATATAAAATCAAGGAGGGGGACAAAACATAAGAGACTCTTAAATACATAGAACAAACTGAAGGCTGCTGGAGGGGTTGTGAGTGGGGTAAATGGGTAAGGGGCATTAAGGAGGACACTTGTTGGGATGAGCACTGTGTGCTATACATAGGGGATGAATCACCGGAATCTACTTCTGAAATAATGATGGCACTATATGCTAATTAACTTGGATGTAAATTTAAGTAAATAAATAAACAAATAAGAATAGACAAAAAAATTTAGAGGTGGCTGCCTTTTAGTACTAATTGATTTGCTTGTAATGAAAATCAGAATTTCATTTTAAGATTTAGGTATGACAGATTCTGACACAGAACAGTATTGATAATATATTGAGTTTTTAAAAATTTATTCATTTATTTTGAGAGAGAGAGGGAGAGAGCAGGAGAAGGCAGGGACAGAGAGAGGGAGGGAGAGGATTCCAAGCAGACTCTGTGCTGCCAGCACAGAGCCCGACGTGGGGCTCGAACTCACGAACTGTGAGATCATGACCTGAGCCGAAACCAAGAGTCAAATGCTAACCGACTGAGCCCCCAGGTGCCCCGATAATATGTTACCCGATGAAAAACAAAGAGTGGAAGAATAATACACATAATATGATTTAATTTCTGCAAAAATAAGGCAGTAAGTTTCAAATGCTAGGATACCCCTAGAGGAAAATTTTTGAAGAACATAGAAGATGCTGGGTTAGAGAGTGAAGTGTCTGAAACAGACAGTTTCTGGTGATGGCAAGACTCAGGCAAGACCCTGAGAGAGGGTAGCTTACGGGCAGTGGAAGAATAGGTTCAAAGAGAAGACATTAAGAAAATAGGGGGCTTGTGCTCCACTCCACACTGGTCTGCAGTGTAGACCCTGTTTCCTTCCATCGGAGCATTTGGACCACCATCAGAGAATACTTGTTCTCTGAAATTGCTCAGAATTCAGGACGTGAGTACTGAATTTCATTTACTCCTGTTTTATAGTGGCCACAATTTTAAATCTTACTGCACAGAACTTGAGCAGTTTCCCTCCACTTGTAGTGTTGGCAATGCCTGCTGCCTGGTTCACCCTGGTAATGGCTTCACCTTGTTTGTCCAACCCTCTGGCTCTCTCTTCTGTCTCCCAGAAACTCTGCGATCTGCCTGTGATGTGCTAGTGGAAAGGAATTTAGCCTTGCCAGGTTTGGGTGAAGAGAGCAATTTTCAGAATGGGTCTGAAACTGAAAACTTTTCCCCACTCAGAAAAAAAAAGATGTCTCCACTAGACTTGCTCTGAATTAATGTCAGACGCCTCCCTTGATAGCCAAGTCTTTAAGGTTTCCTTTTTTTAATGTTTATTTATTTTTGAGAAAGAGAGACAGAGCACAAGTGAGGGAGGGGCAGAGATAAAGGAAGACACAGGATCTGAAGCAGGCTTCAGGCTCTGAGCTGACAGCACAGAGCTGGAGGCAGGGCTTGAACTCACGAACCACAAAATCATAACCTGAGCCAAAGTTGGATGCTTAACAGCTGCGCCACCCAGGCGCCCCATAAGGTTTCCTTTTTGACCATCCTCTGCCCTCTTACATGTAGGCACCTTCAACTGTGTAATAGCATAGTCCCCCAAGATCTTATAACTTAATTTTTTTGTTTCTCAGAGGAATTGTTAAATACGTATATTATAGTGATATTCACTTAATATATACATTTTGCCCTCATTTTCTTAAGAACTTTTAGACAAATGAAAAGAATATAAACTTCATTTTAGATTGAAATTCCCTTTATATGCTGCTACTATACAGCTTTGGCAATGTTTTAAGAGGGAGAGGTTTTATTTAACTGCATTTGCTCAGCAGCTTTTGAGTTATGAGATTAGGCAAAATAGACTGTATAATGCATAGTGCCTATTCCCCAGAGGGATTTGACCCAGGCATAACTTAGATAGGAAAGTCTGTGTTCAGAACCAAACTCTGCCTTCACGTAATTGTGCACAATCCTCCTTGCATTAATGTTTCCTTAAGTTCATTTTAAAAAATGGTATGCCCGCTCTTCCTTGACTCTGAGACATCCCTCGATTTCAAATGGGAAGTAGATTTTCATGTCCCTCATTCTTAGAATCTAGGACATAAGCTATGGTCAATTATATAAGGTATGACTATTCCTGCAGTCCTGCTCCCCGCTATGTTCTGAATCACATAAGATCACTTAGGTCTTCAAGGCTAATTTTTGCACAAGGAAGACTGTTTGTTGATCCCAGTAGCTTACAGGAAGTGCCCAGGCAAGCACATTCAGCCACATGGGATGAAATCAATCAAGGTTTCTACTTTGCAGCTGTATTAAAATCATTCCAGTAGTATCCACTTAGGGTATCTCAGGGCTAGTAAAAAGCTTTATATCTTCTCTACCTTATAGTGTCCATCAGTGGCTACCAAAGCTACTCTCATAATTACTTAATCCAAGTGTTAAGAAGGGTGCTTTTTCTGCGATCCAGCTCCAAGCCAAGTCTCCCTCGTACACCCACACCCCACCTTTCTCTGTCTCAATTATCCTACCCTTATAGAAATCCTTGATCTTCCTCTGCACGTCTGAAATTCAGAGCACCATGAGTAGGCTCTGGCAGGACATAGGTCAATACTGGTTAGCAGATTTGACTCCATTCTCTAGGCTGTTGGGAAAGTGTCCCTTCCCATATTAAATTCCCCATGTTGGTCTTTCCCACAGCTAGAAGTCAAAGATTCATATATGACCCAGACACAATCACAGCTAACTCCAATGAACCTACTGTCTGGTAGAGACACATTACTGAAGATCAGCAGGATTCCTGCAGTTACCAAAGAGAGGGAGGGACATTTCAGCAACAGCATGAAGATCAGCATGTGGGCATATGAAGCAACGAGTACCCACTTTGCAGGATGGATTGCAATGCCGTTTTCAATAGAGCAATAGCAAGATCTAAAGCCATAAGTGAAAGCTGTTGTCATATTTATTGTCCAGACATTTTCTTCTCATGTCTTCATTGTATCTCCATCACGATCACCTGTATACGGAGTTCTTCCCCAAATGCTTACTAGTAATTCCATTCCTATTTCCTAGATCGAAAAGGATGCCTAGAACTCAAGATTTTATATACAATATCTGATTCCCACCATTACCAGAGAGACCTGGCAGGCCTGAGTGGTAATAGCTATGTCCGCTGTGAGGATGGGACTGGGGTTAAGATTCCAAATTATAAGAAATGGTGAAATCAAGGAAATGGATGAGTGACTAAATCCAGATCTATAAAAGGAAAGCAAGATAGGGGCGCCTGGGTGACGGTAGGTTAACTGTCTGACTTCGGCTCAGGTCATGATCTCACAGGTCATGAATTCGAGCCCCATGTCAGGCTCTGTGCTGACAGCTCAGAGCCTGGAGCCTGCTTCAGATTCCACGGCTTCCTCTCTCTCTGCCCCTCCCCCACTTGTGCTCTGTCTCTCTGTCTCTCTCTCTCAAAAGTAAATAAACATTAAAAAGAAAAGAAAAGAAAGATATATTTATAAGGTAGAACACATTCAGATCCCACAGCTGAGGAATTAGGGAGCAAAGACCAAGGTTGGGTGAAAGAATTAAGAACTCACAGATTACAAACTGGATAAACATTATCAAGGTATGGAGTACAGCAAGGTTAATACCTTGAACCCCAGTTGTGGTAAAAATCTAGGTGACTATAAGGATATGTTGTTGTAAATGTGGGATATGCTGATTCAAAGGACAAGAGCCGGGTATACATGTAGCTCCTGGCCCAAATCCCAGAAAATCACCCACCTGATCCTATGTATATTAATATACATTCCTAAGAGGTCAATAGGTAGGATGAAAATTGTTCCATTTTTTTTAACCAATTGTTCCAGCTTTTTTAACCAAAAAGCTCCTTGTGAGCAAATATTCAACATAAAAAAATCTCCAGCAAGTGAGCTTAAAGTCATACAATTAAATCCTTAAGAGCCTCTTAATGTCAAAATCTAGGTTTCTATAATTAACCTTGATAAACTATATTATAAAACACTTTAATGGCCTTCGTGTCAGTTTTCTATCGGTATGTAAAAAGTTACTACAAATCTAACAGGTTAAAAGCACACTCACTTATTAGCTCATAGTTCTTTTGCTCAGAAGCTTGATAGAGCATGCCTGGGTTCTCTGCTGAGGTTGAAGTCGAGATGTCCGGAGGCTGCGTTCTCATCTGGAGCTGAAGACTCTCTCCCAACCCTTCTTATTATTGGAAGAAATCAACTCCCTGTGGTTATAGAACTGAAATCCCCATGAACATGCTGCTGTCAGCCAGGGACAGATCTCAGCTCTAAGAGCTGTTCCTTTCCCACATCCACCCCCCTATAAAATCGGCAACACACAACTTCCCTCATGAAAAATCCCTCTCATATTTTCTATCTCTCTGATTTCTTCTTCTACACCCACTCAGGGACAACTGTCTGACTTGAAGGGGTTCATGTGATTAGGTCAGGCCCATCTTGATAATCTCTATATTTTATGGTCAACTGATGAGAGATTCCAATCACATCTGAAAAATCAATCATAACGGTACCTAGAGAAATATCTGAAGCCTGCAAGGAGTCAGCCTCTTTAGGCCATATCTGCTATCCGTTCCCTCCTCTTCAACTGGTTCTCTCCAGTGACCCAAATGTCCGTCATCCTTTTGAACACAGAATTTTGCCACCTACTGTCTTTGCTTATTATTTTCTCTTTTCCTGAGTTGCTCATTCACCCCATTTCCACTATGAGAAATCCTACTTAACTTCTACTAATAAAAGGACAATTTTTTAGGGCATTCTCTTCCACCATAAATGACTAGAAAACTGGACAATATATAGGAAACAACTCTTTTTCAGGCAATAAATGAAAAGCAGTTGATTCATTAGAGAAGGGAAATAAATATAGTGAACTCTATGAATCCGCTGGATTTCCACTGGCAATACATTTCTGGACTACATAATTCAAGAAGGAAGAATCCAAACAAAAACTGGCAGTCTCACAGACTTGGGGAGATGGGGTGTGGAGTTCAGAGATGCCAACATGACTAGAATTTGCAGGGCAGAGTCCCAGAGAGAAGTAACTCATACAGAGAAATCGTTTTAGAAATCTGCATGGGTGCCTAAGGTCTCTGGCCGACTACCAATCTATGTATCCATTAGGAAATTCCACAATCAATGCCAGGGAAAGAGCAAGTACTAAAGAACCTTAAGTTGAACAATTCCCAGAACTTCACACAGGGTTGGAAATCCTTTAGGTCCTTACCATCCAGAGAGGAGAGGCTATCTAACACATAGGACACTCACTAGAACACTAGAAGGGTCACACGTTATTAGGGTGAAAAGCAAAGGCTACTCTACTCCTGCCCTAAGTTTAAAAACATGCCTCAAAAGAATCACTTGATCCACGAGTAATTATATTGCCTGAAAGAATAAATTTCAACACTGTGTAAAAGAATACTACAGAGGGGTGCCTGGGTGACTCGGCAGTTAAGCTTCTGACTCTTCGTTTTGGCTCAGATCATGATCTAAAAGTTCATGAATTCAAGCCCTGTGTTGGGCCCCATGCTGACATTGAGGAGCCCTTGAGATTCTCTCTCTCTCTCTGCCCCTTCCCTGCTGACTCCATCTCTCAAAATAAATAAATACACTTAATTTTTTTTTAAAGAATACAATAGAATCCAGCAAAGAATTATGGAATATTCAAAATGTCCAGCATTAAATTTAAAAAGCACTAATGTGAAATAGAAAGAAATGTGGTCTATAATCAAGGGTTGGGGTGGGGGATGGGAGGGATAAAGAAGGAACCTGTGGATAGAAATCTATCCACAAAGAAAAAGAAAAATTAAATTCGCATGACTTAAAAACAGTATTTTAAATATTATAAATATGTTTAAGGGTTAAACACACACATGAATCAAATGGGAAAAGAAATAAAAGGTGCTTAACAAAACAGAGTAGAGTTTCCAGAGATGAAAGTGTCTGAACTGAAAATTACATGGATGAGTTTTAAAACCGATTAGACATTGAAGAAGAAAATGTCAGTGAACTTGATGACATAGTAACAGAAAATATCCAAACTAAAACACAGAAGGAAAAAAGACTAAAAAACAAAAAGACTCAGTGTCTTATGGGAAAATAACAAATTCTGGTCCCAGAAAAGAGTAGAAAAACAAAACTATTTGAAAAAATCATGACTGAAATTTTTCTAATCTGATGATGGTCATCACCCATTTATCCATGAATCTCAATAAACTCCAAGCTGAGTCAACATATGGAAAAATCACACCAGCGACATCACAATCAAACTGCTACATACCAGGTGTAAAGAAACACAGCCCGTGAGTGGGAGAGAGCAAAAATGCTAGTAAAAGGGCATTATCAAACTTGGAACCAGACCCATGAAAAGAGTATGGATAGAAAAAGACCACATCCATGCAAAACTATTGCAAATGTCAGAAGCTGCGAACAGAAGATTTTCTGATACATCTCTGAAAAAATAAATAAAAGCAAAGCACTTTAAGCAAGCCCAGGAGAATACTTATAAGCACCTTGAATCAGAAATATGAAGCTAAAAGAAAGAAATGTACCCAAAACAGGGTAGAAACAAAATTAATTTTCCTGCTGAAAGAAATAGAAGAAAAAGACAGGATCATATCAAAAAAGAAGCTAAGTCACTGGGTGTCCAAGTGAGATTAGATTTGAATGCAAACGTAAATAGAATTGAAGAAAATCAGGAAAGCAACAAAGGGAATAAAAATGAAATAAAAGAATAAAATAAAAAATAAAATAAAAGCTGGTAAAGTGAGGGGCACCTGGGTGGCTCAGTGGGTTAAGCATCCGACTCCAGGTCATGATCTCACCATTGAGAGTCTGAGCCCTGCATCTGTCAGTACAGAGCCTGCTTTGGATCCTCTGTCCCCACCCCCTCCCCCGCTCATGCTCCCCTGTGCGCGCTCTCTCTCTCTCTCTCTCTCTCAAAAATGAACTTTTTTTTTTTTTTAAAGAAAGCTGGTAAAGTGATAAAAATGGTAAACTGGAACACAGATGACTGGTGTCACTGAAGAAAAATATCAAAACAATTTAAGAGACCTAAAGTTTAAAGTATAACACAAAAGAGAGAAAGAGAGAGAGACTTTTAGACTTTCCAGAAATAAAAGAATCCATCCATTGAAAGGGCTCAGGAGTTACTAGAGAAAACCAACCTAGAACGATATATACTCTGAGACATAAAATAAAAATATGCAAGGACTCTGGAAGAAGAAAAGATGAAATAAATTGCAGAGGCAAGACAAATAGATAGACTGCTCAAAAGCAACAGAGAAAAACATGGTAACAGTGAAGCAGCATTTTCAAGAAACAAGGAAAGAAAGTACGAACCAGGGATATTATAGCCAATCTGTCCTTCAGGATTTAAGGTTATAGAAAAACAGTTCTGCATAGGCCTGAACTCATATGGTGTATGCACGTATACCATATACATGTGCCCTTCCTGAGGAAATCTATTACAAGACAAACTTTATCTAGTCACCTGGCCAAATCTGGGACATTTTAGCACAAAACAATAAAATAGTCAAATTATAAGTCATTAAAAAATAAGAATTAAAGAGTCCATACCAATGAGAGATGGAGAGAGAGAAAGAGAAAGACAGTGAGAAAGGTGGTAGATAGATACATACATACATACATAAATACATACATACATACATACATACATACATACATACATACAGAGATAGATAAGAAAGAGAGAGGGAGAAATGGGATGGAAACAGGGGTCTCTTATTTAGAGCAGAATGCTAAGGGCTAGCAGGTAAATATACAGGGAGTACTGGAGTTGGTAAACTATCATTTTCCAACCATCATGGTAAATACTGGATTAAGCAAGAATCATCAATGGATGCTAAACCTAAGAGATATTTGTGATGAAGAATAGAATATTTACATAGTCTTAAAATGTCCATAAACTGCTTTACATTGCAGAAGATTACAAAACAGTAATTATGCAAAGGAAAAAAACTCAGCACCATGACCAGGCGATTAAAATAATAGCACCTCTGAGGGATAGATGAATATTGTGCACTTCCAGAATATCGTGTGATACCCTGAGGAGGACACAGCATCACCCACATAATATTCCTGCTGAGAATATGTTACTTCAATCTGCAAGGAAACATAAGATAAACATAAAAATGGAAATAGTCTAGTTAAAAAGGGGGGCTGTATTCTTTTAAAATTATCACAAAAGCCAAAAAATGGCTACAGAAGTGTTCCAGATTAATCAGGCTAAAGAGACATGACAGCTAAATGCAATGTCCGATATAGACTGAGTCCTCTAACAGAGAGAGAAAAAGCTTGCTATAAAGGACAATACAAAATCAACTGGCAAGATTGCAATATACAGACGGTAGGTTGGCTAAAAACACCAAGTCAATGGGAATACATGAGGTTGATAACTGTCATGTAAAGGAATATTCACATTTTTAGAAACTCATGAAGTATGTAGTGGTAAAAGGTCATGATGTATGTAACTTACCCTCAAACGATCCAGAAAAATCATGAGAGAGAGAGAGCAAAGATATAATAGAGCAAATGATTATGCAAGTAGAGTAAATGCTAACTATAGGTAAATCTGAGCAAAGGGCATGTGAGTTTTCCTTGAATTATTTTAACTCTTACAATGTTTTTGTAAATTTGAAAATATTTGCAAATGAAATTTTTACCAAATATACTTATAGAAGAATATGAAAAACATCTCCATGCCTATAAACTTGACAGTTATATAAAACACACAAATTCCTTGAAAAAATTAACAAAATTTACTTACATACAAACCTGAATAGCCTTGTATGTATTAAAGAAATTAAATTTGTTATTAAAACAAAGCTCTATCTCCCGAAAGAAAACTCCAGGTCCAGATGGCTTCACTCTGAGTTCTATCAAACAATTAAGACAGGAATATTGCCAAACCTATGCAAACACTTTCAGAAAATGGAGAAGAGGATATAGTTCCCAACCCACTGCATGAGGCCAACATTAAGCTGATACCAAAGAGACACCGCAATAAAACTAAAAAAAAAAAACAAAAAAACAAAAAACACAAAAAAAACCCCACACAGTTCTCTCAGTCTTCAGAAAAAGCATTTACCCAACATAATGATACACCACTACACACACACTAAAATGGCTAAACTTAAAAATCTGACAATATCAGGTGTTGATGAGACTGTGGAGCAACTAGAACTCTTATATACCACTGATTGGGATGTAAAACTTTGGAAAGCAGTTCATCAGTTTCTTGTGAAGTTAAGTGACACTTACCATATGACACAGAAGTTCCTCTGTAGGTGTGTAGCCAAGAAAAGTAAAAATATACGTCCACAGGGGTGTCTGGTTGCCTGAGTTGGCTAAGCATCGAACTCTTGATTTCAGCTCAGGTCATGATCTCACAGTTCATTAGATCTAGCCTCACATCAGGCTCTGCACTGACAGCATGGAACCTGCTTGAGATTCTCTCTCCCTTCCTCTCTGCCCCTCCCTGGCTCTCTCTGTCTCTCCCTCTTTCTCAAAATAAATAAATAAATAAAACATAAACATAAACATAAATAAATAAATAAATAAATAAATACAACATTGGTCCACAGAAAGACTTATGCATTAATGTTTATAAGCAGTTTTATTCACATTTTATTCAGTATCTACGAACTGGAAACAACCCAAATGTCCATCAACAGGGGAATGGATAAACATATTGTTGTATACAATGGAATACTACTCAGCATTAAATGACTGTTTAAATATGCAACCACTCGGGGTGCCTGGGTGGCTCAGTCGGTTGAGCATCCGGCTTCGGCTCAGGTCATGATCTTACAGTTTGTGGGTTTGAGCCCCGCATCAGGCTCTGTGCTGACAGTTTGCTCAGAGCCTGCACCCTGCTTCAGATTCTGTGTCTCCTTCTCTCTCTCTGCCCCTCCCTGGTTCATACTCTGTCTCTCTCTGTCTCTCAAAAATAAATAAATGTTAAAAAAAATTTTTTTAAATAAATAAATATGCAACCACATAGGTGAATAGAAAAAAAGAGAAAAGTATGCCAATATTAAAAGTGCCCATCTGTGATCTTATTTTTATGGAATTAAACACCAGGAAAAACTATAGTGACTAAAAGCAATGCAGCAGTTGCCTGGGGGAAGGAGGAGAGTAAATATCAACTGAAAAGGGGCATGACAGAATATTCTGGGAGGATGGAAACATTATATAGACCGGGGTGGTAGTTACATGGGAATATATACTCAAAGTCCTTGACTTGCACACTTAAAATGGGTACATTTTATAACATGTAAATTAGACTTCAAAATGTTCATTCAAAATCCTTCTTACCCTTTTTAAAAAAATTTTTTTAAATGTTTATTACTTTTGAGAGAGAGACAGAGTGTGAGCAAAGGAGGGGCAGAGAGAGAGGGAGACACAGAATCCAAAGCAGCTCCAGGCTCTGAGCTGTCAGCCCAGAGCCCGAGCGGGGCTCGAACCCACGAACCGCGAGATCATGACCTGAGCTGAAGTCACTTAACAGACTGAGCTACCCAGGTGCCCCAAATCCTTCTTATCCTTTAAATCCCACTTTGAATGCTACCTTTTAAATGAAACCTTTCCCAGTCTCCCCATTCGTTAGGGAATGCTTCCTCCCTGCACCTCCCACTGCCCACCACCAAGACCCTATTACAGCTCTCTACAAGTCTGTTTTCACCACAGATGATGGTGAGTGTCCCTCAACCATTTGAATTTACTTCCCTCCTTAACCCACAGAAATCTATCTTGCACCTGAACCTCTCCACCAAAATGATTTTTTCCTAAAGTCAGTAATAACCCACCAATTTCCAAGTCCAATGACCACTGAATAGTTCTTACCCTCGCTGGCTCCTTTTTAGCATCTGAAACACATCTCATTCCTCAAACTACCTAAGCAACTTACTTGTGTGCTATCAACAGTCTCTTTAGTTTCATGTTCAGGTTCCTTTTCCAACTTACCTTTAAATAATTCTCTGGGCTTTCGCTCTGTCTTTTCTTACGGAATAAACTTCCTGTGTAAGATTTTTCAGTCCAACAGCTTCTACTGCCTCGATGTTGATAACTTCACAATAGGCCTTTTATCTTCAGTTTTTTCACCTGAACTCAATACTCACTCACCTGCCTACCTTCTGGATATCAAAGACTTTCAAATGATGCTTGTCCAGAATTTACCTCATTTTTTAAACTCCCAGATGTATTCTTCCTCTTGTATTCTCTCTCTTCTTGGGAAACCACATACACCAAGTCACCCAAACTGAAGCTAGAGATTGTCATAAACTTGTGACTTTTCCTGAATGTCCAATCGGCCAATAGCCCTATTGACCCCATTTCTTACGAGTCCCCAAATCATTTATTTACTCTGTTTCAGACATAAGTCGGAATAATATTAATACAAGATGAAGCTTATATTCCACCTCAGATTTAAGAAGTAGCCATGTTGATTTTTTAAGGCAAATGAGCAAAAGAAAATTCTCATCAGGGAATTAGATCTGTGGGCTTCAATATCAATGAAGGGGGCAAGCTGGAGATGGAAGCACAGATTTCAGAGCCCTTGGTATTTACATTCACACGAGTATGGGCACCCAGCAGTGGACCAGAGTTAGAAGCCTAATGACCTTCTATTTCCCCATGGGAAGGAAGGTTGGCTGCAGAGGCAGGAATTGCAGGGAGAAGTGAAAGCTTAAAAGAGCCACTTTGGAAAATGAGAAAGGATTGAACAAGCCACGTGGGACACGGTCCCTGAGCAGCACTGAGAGAAGGAGGCAAGAGAACAAGGAAACGAGGAGGTTCAGTGTCCCAACCAAAAGATCCTATGATGTACCATGATGATGACTATCTTGGATTGTGAATGGAGAGAGGCCAGCCATGAGTGGGGGTCCTGACAGACTCGGACAACAAGAGGAGTCAAGAAATTGGAGGTCACAGGGCAACCTGGGTGGTTCTGTCGGTTAAGCGGCCAACTCTTGATCTCGGCTCAGGTTATTATCTCATGGTTAGTGAGTCTGAGCCCCGTATGGAGACTGCTCAGGATTCTCTCTTCTTCTTTCTCTGCCCCTCTCCCTCTTGTGCTCTGTCTCTCTCTCTCTGACAAAATAAATAAATTTAAAAAAAAAGAAATTGGAGATCACAATGAGAGCAGAGCATAGACACACAGCGTAAGTAACAGAAAAACCTGTATAAGGTCAAAGATTAGGATAGAAAATTGATACCCAGGGGCCCTGGAAGGGCCGTGATAGAATTGTGATTTAGGGGCACTGTATGCAAGGACACTGAATCTCCCTGGTATGTTAGCTGTTTTGGGGGGTTACCAAGAAGGCTTTAGCCAGACACCAAAGTACTCTTTGAAGATGATAAAAGGACAGGAAGTCTCCAGTCACCCATAACATCTTGAGAAAAAGCAAAGAATGTTAGTCTAAGAGACTTAAGATTCTTAGCAAATCTGATATAACTAGAGATTCAGAAATTTGGCTCTAGGCAAACCCTGGGATGTCTGTCCTCATACAGGGGATTTCTTTCACTCACAAGCTTGGCTGAAGGTCATCCTGGTGACCACCACACAATGGACAGCATCATTACTAGGCCCTTAAGTATTAAAATGACCCTCAGTGTAACCAGATCAGGCACTGTGCTCATTCTAGACGTGCACAAGTTTTCAGCAAAACCTGTGTATGTTTACTGCTCATTTATTGGGGGGATGGCACTGGGCCAAGAGCCAACCAGGTATATTGAGGATACCAAAATGCGTAAATGTGACGCCCTACATTCTAAGACAGGAGAAAATGTGTGCGTACGAGAAGAGAGAAACAGGACAGCGGGTACAAACCAACTCAAACAAGAGATACTGCCAGTGAGCAAAGGAGTGTAGAAGCGATGGGGGTCTCTCTCTCTCTCTCTCTTCTTTTTTAACGTATGATTTATTTATTTTGAGAGAGAGAGAGCGAGAGAGCGAGTGAGCGAGGGGAAGAGAGGGAGAGACAGAGAATCCCAAGTGGGTTCCTTGCTATCAGCGCAGAGCCCAGCTCGGGGCTCGAACTCCTGAACCTCGAGATCACGACCTGAGCCAAAACCATGAGTTGAACGCTTAACCGGCTGAGCCACCCAGGCTGCCCCAATTGTGGGTCTCTCTTTGGCACCTCCACCACTTACCTCTTCCCACTCTTCCATTAAAACGATATAAAGAGCTTGAGACAAGACTTTCAAATGCCTTCAGAAACTAGTCAGCTCTATACAAAGACTCCCATTTTTATTTGTTTCTAAGGGGTGACGGGCAAGAGGCCCGTGGCCGCCACAGTCTAGAGGCCAGAGCTGAGGCTCTGATTTGTTATTTTCTGTTTATTTACTTATTTTTCTATAAAGACTTCCAATTTTCTGAAAATTCGAGCTTTCCGCTGGAAATCTCTCAGGCCCTCTGATTCTGGCCGGAGCCTGTGAGATGCGCACACATTTCCAAGGCTGGATTAAGCAGGTCATTTCTAGCCTCCTTTGGCCTCGACGAGAAGCCAGCTTTCCCCCAAATTGCAGGTTCTCCCAGGAAAAGGCTTCGCCGCCCCCTGTCTATTCTATTTTGTCTCCAGAATTGATGGAGCAACGGATGTGTCGTGCGGGAGCAAAAGGAGAGCGAAGGGAATTTGCACATGTCAACATCATGTTGGCAGCAAAATGCCACCCTCCTCTGTGTCTGGAGGCCCAGCAGCCTAAGCATGTACCTGCCAAGATAAGGATCGATGGAGAGAAGCCAGGGCCCAGGGAAAGCCTCCCAACCAAAGTATTTCTAGTCAGTAATAATAGACGCAAGGCCTAGATAAGTCACTCAGAGGCCTGTCTCCGAGAGTGTTTTCCTGTGGCGATCAGCCGAAGACAGTGTGTGTGCGTTGAAGCAACCTAGGTCCCGGGGAAAGAGTCCCCAGGGTTCAGAAGTGTCTCCCACTGAGTCGTGGCTGCAGAGGCCAAGCGCCCGTGGCTACAGGGAGCTCCCCGGCGACGTCCTTCCTTGAGAGCCCTTGGGTCTGGACTCTCTGCCATCAGGGTTCGAACCCTTTCCACCGAGTTCCCCACGTGGGGCCACGAGGGAGCCAGGGGGCTGCTTCTGCAACACGGAGCCACCCCGAAGCACCTCGGTGGTGGCGGCAGGAAGCCAGAGTTGAATTCCATTTAAATAAAATGCCAAAAGGCAGTCAGCGAAAGTGACATTTATGGTGTTACTACAAATGCATTCAGTGGGAAAAGCTCAGTAGCAGAAGCAAGGGGGAAAAAAACAAGCTGTAGTGAAAACTGCCATCTGTATATTGTGCCCGTTTTTAATATTCTGTATTCTCATAAAAAGTGTTGTTTCTGTCACTATTCAATCTCACAAACTCACACAGAACACTGTTAAAAGTCAGCAGTGTGTGAAATGGTATTTTAAAATAAATGAAACCCGCTCGCAGAGCTGCGGAGGAATATTGCAACGCTGGGCGCTGACAGACAGGCACTGAAAAGTAACAACCGTTATCATCTTAAAGCAAAGCGGATTAAATAAAAACCCACAGCCAGTGGTGCATTACCAAGTCTGATATTGACACAGCTGCTGTGGTGGTGATTTTTCATTGTCTCATCAAGACAAAGCATCATGGGGTATCAATCTTCCCTCTGTCAGGCCAGGCCTGGTATAAAGTTTTTCGTTTACATTTTCATTATATCCCTTTTATCTCCGGTGCCAGCGTTTTTTCTTAACTGTGGGGTCGGATGACCCACGGGGCACTGTTGGGCTATTACCTCCAGGCCAGAGGAGCCTCTTCCTGGGGCAGAGGGTGGCCGTCCCCACCCCCAGCCCCACCTCCCAGCTCCTTCCGAGGGCCAAGGTGGTCATTATCGTGCGTGCGGGGGACCATTAGACGCTGTAATGTGCCCGTGTTTGGATGTGGGAGAGAGAAATAAAGAGCAGGAGGGAAAGAGATAACGACTAGGAGAATTAGAAGGGCCTGTTGGAGGGGATTTGATATTTTTCGCTTTCCACTGGCAAGAAGGGGCAGAGTTAGAAAATACGCAAGTCTCTTGAGAACACTCCGGCGGAGAAACCGGATTAGAGCTTAACTTTCACACCCCACTCTTTTATTTTCTGGCCTGGCTCACTCTCCCTTGAATTGGCCTTCAATTTCAAAAGTTGGCTGGTCTGTGGAAAGTATATTCTGATTTGACTCACAGAAGGCTTTATCTTTGAGAAGGATCAGTCTTATTCGGGAGATCCTGATAGTTTTCTCTATGCTTCCTCCGGCTCTGACGCCCTCTGCTTTGGAAGTTGATTAGTGTGATTTCTCTGGGAGAGAAAATGCAGCTATGCGATATTGCCCAGTAGTTTGAGCTCTAGCCATGTTAAGTCATTGGCCCCAACGGCAGGGAAGCCTTGACCGTTAAGTTCTTTTCACACAGGTTAGAAATGTGTGCTTTTATATGATTGAGGTGGATCTAACAAAGGGAGTCGGGCTTAAAGTCCCAACAGGGGTTCTGACTCTTTGAGCAGCTCCCACAGATCTCCCTGGAGGCCTCTCCTGTGTGCTATCCATGCCAGCAACAAGCAAGTCGGGCCCGAGGGTGCCATGGAAGTCTGGGTGATGCTCACTGGCCACTGAACAAATACCCTCAGTACTCAACATGTCCGTGGCTTAACAGAATAGAAGTTTCTCATTCGTGTCACAGCCCACATGGGTTAGGCTGCCCTCCCACACCTTCTGGAACGTATGGCTCCCAAAGTCACTGCTAAAGGAAAGAGCAAGCAACCAGGTATGACATAGGAAGTTTCTAGGGCTTGACATGACAGAGGCTTCCATCTTTTCTGCTGACATTCCACTGCCCAGGGCTCAGTCCCTCTGCCTCGACCTAACTGCACCCCGGCTGAGAATCTTCTAGGAGTCATGTACGTGCTCTGAAAAGACATGCGGTGAACACAGAAAACTTTTTTTTTTTTTTTTTGTCATAGAAGCAGGACAGGGAGGGAAGGGTGAAGTAGAGGGACAGTATGAAATTAGTGCTAGGAAGAGAGAAAACATTGCTCAACTCCCGCCTTCTCCTGTTTAGCCACGCTACCAAATACAGTCACCATACCTCCCACCACGATGCCACCAATCCTTGCCTTCCAACAGAAAGTAGAGAGTCCACAGAAATGGTTACTAAACTGTGTTCCAGCTATGACTTCTCCAGAAGAGTGACTGGAAACACTGCAACTACTAATTTTGCGAATGAATCTGGGAGTTCACCGCACTCCGTCAGTGTTCTAGAATGAATATTGGTGTCCCCCAACCCCCAAATTCATATGTTGGAAGCTTAACCCCCAAGATGATGGTACTGGGAGGTGGGGCTTTGGGGGGTGGGTGATTAGGTTATAGGGGCAGAGCCCCGTGAGTGGAATCGGTACCCTTATAAAAGAGGCCCAAGAAAGCCCCCCGCCTTGTCCCTCTATCCCATGAGGTCATGGTGGGAAGACAGCCTTCCATGTGGAAGCAGGCTCTCACCAGACACTGAGCCTGCTGGTGCCACGGTCGCAGATCTCCCAGCCTCCAGAATCATAAGACAGAAATGTTTGTCGTTTATGGCCACCCTGTTTATGGCATTTTTGTTAAGGCGGCTCAAATGGGCTCAGGCGGCGAGGCGGTTCTTGTCCACATTCTCTACAGAGGTTGCAACAAAGCAGCGGCTTCGGTTGACCCGCAGGCTTCTTTACTCACACATGAACCACTTGCACAGGAAAGACTCAAAACTGTGTGACCGGGCCAGTTACGACCCTTTGTTTATCTCCCCTTATGCGTGGTCTTTCCATGCGCTCTCTCCGCCCACCGGTGTCTCCATGGCTGGGCTTCTTCCATGGCAGCCACAGGCTCTTGGAGAGAACTTCCCAAAAGAACCAGCAGGATATGCATAGCCTTTTCCAACCAAGCCTCACAAGTCAGGTGGTATCACTTCTGCCACATGCTGCTCGAGGCAGTCACAAAGTCCCCCAGTAAAACAGGCCAGGTTCAAGGGGAGGAGATAAACACCTCGTGGTTCTAAAAAGCCACGACAGACTTGAAAAGCTTTTAAACTGCTCATCTTGCAAAAGACCGATGTTCAAATTAAATCTCTATCCGTCCAAGTTCCTAGATGGAAATGGAAAAAGTCAGCCTACAATCAGAATAGGCTGAAAATATTAGTTGTAAAAGTGAAGCAAAAAAAATATATATATGTGTGTATGGGTAGGAGGCACTCATTTCTTTTTTATCTTAGGGACCTAATTTAACCACATGTATGCTATGTTTACACTCAACAACAAAAGCCTACCAGAGCTGCTCTAACCCATCATCCCCTCTGTTAACATCCCTTAAGATTCAGAATGGTGGGGTTCAGCTAAAACAGAGTTAGGACAAGTCCTTTTGAAGAACCCAAAATGTGGCAGCACCTTGAATGCCTGCCCACCTCACGTCCTTTTTCTCTGAGAGAACCTTGTCAGAACAGAGTCGGTAGACAGCAGAATAGCTCTGGAGAAATGTCAGCGCCATCCTGAAAACCAAAGCTCCGGGGCGCCTGGGTGGCTCAGTCGGTTAAGCGTCCGACTTCGGCTCAGGTCACGATCTCGCGGTCCGTGAGTTTGAGCCCCGTGTCAGGCTCTGGGCTGATGGCTCAGAGCCTGGAGCCTGCTTCCGATTCTGTGTCTCCCTCTCTCTCTGCCCCTCCCCCGTTCATGCTCTGTCTCTCTCTGTCTCAAAATAAATAAACGTTAAAAAAAAAAACAAAAAAACAAAGCTCCACTTGCCTGCAGGTACAAAGGTCTTCAGGCTGCACACGCCAGCCCCCAAATGTAGGGCTAAATCTGATACTTTGAGGTACATAAAATCAACATTTCTGCCTCAAAATTGTTGTCTAGTATGCCAGAGATGGCCTGGACCCCATCATGCTTTTTTAGCTGCAGCTTTCCCTCCTACCTTCTCCAATCTAGACCCCTCTTTAGAGTTTAGGTCCACTGATGTACGACCGTTCCCCTTAGAGACCGACACCTGGCCCTGAACTCCCGGGCATCTTCCTAAGGGCTCTGAACCTCTGATTGGCTTTGAGTCCCAGATCTCTATGCCACAAATTCTGCCTATTGCTCTTCTCCATAGAACCACAATGCTATTTCCCACCCCCAAAAAAAACTCTACCGAGATTTCTGCTACCATTGCTGCAGTAATTGGACTTCCTTTTGGAGCATTGCCATGGCCACTTGGGTATTGAAATTTGGACTAATGACCATCCCCAAGAGACAAGCCCCCCAGCCAAGTTTGTTTCCCTGCTCTCGGCCCTATATGTTACGAGCCTAGATTCTTCACCCTCCGGTGTGTCATTGAGTCCTCAAGATGCTTAACAATGAAGCTGTATGCGTAATAGTACACGGGTGAATATGAACTGCCCGTTATCTATTCCAACTCTTTGAATTGTCTCTCTTTTTCCTTCATATCCTGAGTCTCCTCTTGTGGACGGCATTTACATTTGAAAATTTGTAATCAAATTTGTAAATTTGAAAATTGATCTCAGTAATGTGATCCAATCTGAATTTCCACCAATCTATGATATCTTTAGGTTCGTAATATAGTCACTTCTTTTATTCAGCACAGATAAAGAAGGTATTCTCATTAATCAGAAGTTCTCATAATTAGAAACTCCCAACTGAAATAATATAAACTACCTGTGATGAGATATATAGAACATAACAACAACAACAAAAAACTTTTGGCATGCAATGTATTCTGAACATAATTCATCATACTTTAATGATGCAGGAGTGGCTTTGGAATCATACAACGAAGCTGACGCATCATCTTTCTGAGCATCAGTTAACACGGACTCATCCCTGTGAGTGAAAAGCGTTTGTCAACAGAGAATGTCCAGTTAATAGGGTTCTGGGTAGTAGAGGGTGCCTTATAGTAGACACTGCTAGATAAATAGCCTCCAGAAAGTAGAGAAAAGAAAGTAATCAGAGTGTACATCCATCCGTCGTCTCTTTAGGGGTTAAATGTCAAAGGCAGCACTGATATTCCTTTACTGCGTACCACCTCCTTCCTAAAACAACTGGTCACTTTCACTTCCCAAGGCTTTTGCTTGCCGATAACAAAAAAAGGACGGAAGAAAGCCTCAATCAAGTAATCATTTAAACCTGGCTTTCTTTTTCATAAACCCTATAGTACATTTGCCACTTTATATCCAGATGAAATGACTCGGCATCAGTCATGAACCTACAATGCTATTCTCATTCTATAGACATTTCAAATCTCATGAACACTTACCTATGCGTGACACACTACCAAGCCTTTGGGTTTTAGAGAGTACAGTTATATTTAATTCTAAGCAAATGATCGCCCTCCGTTTCCAGCTGGGTATGAGTTCCCACCGGAACCACCATGGCCCCATGACGATTAAGGGCTGTTGGGTCATAGGACACGTTTGTGTACTTTCATTATCATCTCAATCAGATATGAAGGTCCGCAGGGACTACTTCCAATTTCATAAAGTGAATGATGCCTTTCATTGTTTAGAACTTAAGACACTTTGAATTCCTCAAATCAGTCCTTTAAAAAAAAAATGATGTAAGATGGGGTGCCTGGGTGGCTCAGTCGGTTAAGCATCCGACTTCGGCTCAGGTCATGATCTCGCGGTTCAAGAGTTCGAGCCCCATATCGGGCTCTGTGCTGACGGCTCAGAGCCTGGAGCCTGTTTCCGATTCTGTGTCTCCCTCTCTCTCTCTGCCCCTCCTCCACTCGTTCTCTGTCTCTGTCTCACAAAAATAAATAAACATTAAAAAAATATTTAAAAAAAAATGATGTAAGACAGGCAAAGTAGATATTACTCTCAAATGTTTTAAACTCTTTACTCAGGGTTATAAAACTAAAGAGTCCTAATTTGGTGCCCCTATGCCTCTCCCAGTCTTTGTATTTTCAGACTCACTATGAACATGACCCATCTTTCCTGGGTCTTTACTGTTACTTTCCTGGGTCATTTTTACATTTTAATGATTAGTCCTGCATGCACTCTTTGAATTACAGATGGAAGCATGCTTGCGTCACCTGTCAGAACTTCACAGAATATTATGAACATGGAAAGGCCTCAAAACTTGTGATGAATGGTTGTATTTCTAATTACACTCAGGCCCAGCACACCCACTTAATGGAAGAGGCCGACTGGCAACTCGGCCATCTCCTGAGTATCCTTAGAAATCCCCCGTTCACACATGTTAGCAGGAGGAAACACGACCAGCACTATTCACTTACCTAACCAATATCATTTTCTTTTGCACACTAGAAAGATTATGGGCTGTGAGTCAGATGGACCTGGGTGTAAATCCCAGCTCTGCCATTTACTCGTTCTGTAAACTCAGACAAATCACCTAACCTTCCTGATTCTTAGTTTCCTCATGTATGATATGAAATAAGAACCTCTTTGCAGGGTAATTTCAAGTATTAAGATAATAGCAATAAAGCTACAGTCACATTCTAGTCCCCCAATCAACTGCAAATATGATGACCTCATCTTTACTGCTTTTTAATGCCTTTTTGCCTAGAAAAGAAGCACTTCCAGTCTCCATTGTTTTCAAAGACTGTTTATAAATCTATGGGCCTTCTATCTGTGGCTACTCCTTAAATATTACATTTTGAATAACAGTAGTCAAAACTCTCTTGGCAATTTCATGCTTATGTACATTGGGCTTTCTCATATATAATACATTTTCCACCATGGAATGAATGTTTATAACACATTTCCATTACAGATCTCTACAAAGCATACATATTCAAGAAATTATAATATGTGTTATTTATATTTATCATCGATGCTTTCCAACTGATAAAAACTGATAGTGGGATAGGTCATCCTCAAAATTTTAGTTGTTTACACAGACCCCCAGCCAGGAGACGTTTCCCAGTTGGAACTGGGTTGCACAATTCCTAGCTCATGGTCAGGTGATAGACAAAATTCCCCTTAACTAGTGCCTTCAAAGTCATCATCTAAACCTTTGATTTCTAGACAGAGTAAGGTGTGTGGTGCTTCTGATTCCTCTCTGAAAGTCAAGGGGATGACTTTAAAGGAAAGAGGGCAGGCAATGCCCCACCTTCCAGAATGCTGTGCTCTGTATGGGCCACAGACTCTGCAGACACATGTCCAAGAGGATGCAAATGTCTGAACTCTGATCTTCCCTTTAAACTGTTCCAGCAAAAATTAATAGCGTTTATACATGAAATGCATGCCCCGATTTATCTACATCAAATTCATAATAAGATCTAGATAACCAAAATCATACCTTGAATTTAGAATAGCTCCTGGCACATCTGCAATTAGACACTAACCCTCTGAAGTGCACGGCTTCTTGAGGCAAAGCTCTATATCGTGACCCAGTGTTTTATTTCTTATTCCTCTTCATTACAGAATTATTTAAATATATATTAAGGAGCTTATTTACCAACATTCAATTTCACAGTGATTATGTGGAACATTTCTTCAACATGATTAACCACAGAGCAGAGTCACTTCTCATTAGTAAACCTCATTTTTAATGTACTCAGTAAGGGTTCCAAAAAGCAGTATGGCTTCTTTAGACACTACCACATATAGTGTCCATGGCCCTTTTCCATGGCATGGCCCTGAATTTCCATGGCCCTCACCTACAGCCTTGTTAAGCATCAGGATCAAACGGCGTTCAAATCCCAGCCTTTCCAACATAGTATTTAAATATTGTTTGCAGATGTCAGTTTGTCTATTCAACCTGATTCAAGGGGGCTATATTACATCTATGGTTAATTCTCAGTAACTTCAGTAGATATTTCATGCTTCTGTTCTCTATTAACCCTACTCAGAATAAATCTCTCTGTCCCTACATCATTATGCTGTGATAAAAGTCCTATTATTTCTGATTGCAATTACTTCAATTTGGTCAGTAAGCTAGACAATCAAATAAATGGGTACCTAAACCCTCATATCACAGAAAGGAGACCACTGCAAAGACTATTTATATTCTTGCCCTTGTCTCTAAAACTCTACCAAAGTCCAATTTAGCATTACTTGTACTTGTACAAGACAGAGCAGACTTTCTAGATGTCTGTCTGAATAGTGGCCCATTTTTTAATTTCTCCCCAAAGAGGTCAAGACTGGCCTACCCACCTATCAGACACTGGAATTTAGTGGGCTGGGGCAGGGCAGAGATCGCCATATTTATAAATTTTTTTTTAACGTTTATTTATTTTTGAGACAGAGAGAGACAGAGCATGAACAGGGGAGGGGCAGAGAGAGAGGGAGACACAGAATCGGAAGCAGGCTCCAGGCTCTGAGCCATCAGCCCAGAGCCCGATGCGGGGCTCAAACTCCCGGATCGTGAGATCGTGACCTGAGCTGAAGTCAGATGCTTAACTGACTGAGCCACCCAGGCGCCCCAGAGATCGCCATATTTAATTACAGGGACAAGTAAAAGCCAATGAATTAACTCAGCTAAAATCTAAAGAAAAACACTGAAGTCCAAATGTCAGAAAAATTGCACATGAACCCTATGCCGAGACAGGAATGAAAATAGATGATATATTATCAAGAGAAGAGGGGGTCATACATCAGAAGATCAGAAGTTGAGAGTCTTTCAGAGATGGCTTCGGAGTATGTGCGGTCAAACATAAGCAGTGGTAGGATAGCAATCAGGTGGCCTGAGCAAAAACCGATTCCTGGCTGACAAATGCAGCTTACCATTACTAATCAACAGGTTTGTGATGGTGCAGCCTTGTTGAAAGACCAGAAGTAGGATGGCCAATGCCTAACAGCATCAAATTTTGGACAGTTGTATTGAGATTCTGACACCTATCTACAAAGGTATCACAACATACATACACAGAACTCATCTATAAGGTCATCAAGCATCACCTACACCCACCAATCTGATTCTGGGAACAAGTCATAAAGGAAGACTTGGGGTTTTGCGAATACATTCACATTATCTCTCTCTCTCTGTCTCTCCACCTCCTTTATTAATTCAACAATCCTTCACACATTTGGTCAATAAATCAGCAATCATGTCTAGTGCAAGAAGACCAGAAAAGTAGGCTTGGTTAAAACTTACATATCCTGGGGACTGGCAGTCAGTTGAGAGACAGACCGATTTTAGGCCCAACCTGGTTGGCAGGTGGTCCTATCAAATGATTATCTTTGGTTCTCACGGTACTTTTTAAAAAATGATTTTAATATTGTTTGTAACTAATGATCGTGCTCTTTACCACATACCATGAATGTTGGCAGCTTTCGGCTGAACGCTACAGTATTCCAAGAGCTAGGCATAAAGGAGCTGACTCTCCCACATATTTTCTATCCAGTTTGATAGCACAGCTTACCTGTGGTCACATGACCTGTTGGCAGTCTTCTTGCCAACCCACTTAAGTCGAGTATAAATATCCCTCAAAAGCTGAATATCTTTTTCGAGACATAGGATCCACAGTTATTAAATATTGCACCAATTTTCTTTTCTCCTCCCCTTTCTTGATGGTGAAGCTCTATGTTTTACAGAGCAATGTTTTCTCCATTACACAGTTCCATTATTTTTAAAAGAGTTGGTGATGCAGAGATCCCAGGAGACATTTGTATCACAAGATGTGAAGTGCCCAGGAGTGATTCCAGATGCAGATTAATATTTTTAAAGCTTAGAGTCTCTTTGAGGAGTTCTTTCTCACACTTGAAGCATCCAAGATGGTGCCCTGGTTTTGAGAAATGTCAAAGGGAAACAGTTCCTGTCAGCAGATTGACGCTGTGACTGAATTTGCGGTCGTGCTTTTCACACTGTCTTACTCTGTGAACAGTTAAAACTCCATCTGCCTGGGGACCCAGTATAAATATGTAGGATTTTATATGGTAAAGTAATTGGATGAAAGAAACACTACATCTTTTAGTTTCCCCTAAAGAGTGTGCTTCCTTTAACGGTAAGGTTATCAAGGTGAACATCTGTGAGTCCTCACTGTGTGTTGGGTACTGTTGGCAATTCTGGAATGTGTTAACCTCTTTAGTCCACTTAACATTTCCTGAAAAGTCATGGGCATTAATTTACTTTACTTTCAGTTAGTTTCCTATGTTACAAAAGGGGAAACTAAGGCAGAGAGGTTCAGGCACTTGCCCAAGGTCCCAGAGCTGGAATTCAAAGCTAGGATGTCCAGGCCTAAAGGTGTGCTTGACCAATATGTTGCGCTGACTCCCTAAACTGTCCCTTAAAATTACATCTAGATTTTCATTCTCAATCTCACTAGTCAGTGTTTATCCACCAGATTCTTATCTATGCTTCTAAAACATCTAGATGATATTTCTCGTTGGAACGCAGCCAATTTGGGATGTTGAATGACCATACCTACCATCATGTGCCAAAGACGATGTGTGGATGTTCTTTTAGGGTAAACTTTAAAGTAGAGTCCAATGAAGTTCTAGAACCACCTTTACTTTTCGAGTAACACTCATGCAAATGATCATTCAGATTTACTGTGTTCAAGTTCATAAGATGCCCCAAACTACTTATGAAAGAGGATCCATAATATTCTCTTCTCTGTTACTTTGGCTTCTATCATTTCTTTCCAGCTAGCTCTCTTGAACTTGTCAATCCCCACCTGCCTCCACATGTGAGACTATCCTCTGCATGTAGTCCGGCCTTGGTTCCCTTCGATTCTTGATTCAAAACCTTGGTGTCCTGGCAAATCCTGACAGAAAATAGAATTTGTGGCTGCCAGCAGGAAGGCAGAAAATTGGCAATGAATGCTTACTGGGTACAGGGTTTCCTTTGGGGTGACTCTCTGGAATGAGATCGTGGTGATAGCCTCCCAACACTGCTAATATACTAAAAATCACTGAACTGTATGCTTTCAAATGGTTAAAATGGTGAATTTTATGTTATGTGAATTTCAGCTCATTAAAAAAAAAAAAATCAAAACCAGCATTGTTCACAATCTCACCCAGCCCAGACTCAATAGGCCCCAGTAGGAATTCTACAGCCATCTCGTTGAGGTTTTGCCAGAATAAGGATTTTTCAACCTCGACTTTTTACATGTCTTCATAGAAGTCAAGTCAAATGCCTTTGCTGTTGTTTTGACTTGTTCTGTGTTGCCTTATCCCTCAGTCATGGGTCTCAGCAACCTTGAGACTGAGGGCACCTCAACCATCAGTTTATGAAATCAAGCAATTCTACGAAAATCCCACCTAAGATTTTTATGGTGGTTTTCAAACATGTCCACAAAGTTTTTGACATTCCACTCCACAAAAGGTAGGCCCTAATTCCCTTCTTCCTACGTGTGGACTGGACTTGGTGACTTGCACGTAATGAACAGAATATGGCAGAAGTGATGGTGTGTGACTGAGTTACAAAAGGCAAGGCATCTCCTTCCTGTCATCTGTCTTGGATCACTCACTCTGGGGGAAGCCAGCTGCCATGTAGTGAGGACACTCAAGCAACTAATGGAGAGGTCTTCTTGGTGAGGTACTGAGGCCTCCCGCCAATAGCCCTGTGAGTGAGCCATTCTGGAAGCGGTTTTTCCAGTCCTAAGCAAGGCTTTCAATGACTGGATCCCTGAACACGCCCTGACTGCAAACTCGTAAAACACTCAGAACCACCCAACTAAACCATTCCTGGATTCCTGACACAGAAACACTGAAATAGTAAATGTATGATATTCTAAACCAGTACGTTTTGATGTGAGTTGTCACACAGCAGTAACTGATTGCTACAACTATACTTGATTATCTTCCTTCTGTCCACACCCCCTCCTTTCTTTACTCCATCACTCTCTTAACTACTAAAATCGGTGCTAAATAGTTTCTAATTGTTTGCAGATTATTTCATGAAAAAAATATAAATATTTCAAACACAGCCAAATTGAATTTTACAGTGACTACCTCTATACTACCACATAGATTTTAATATTTACTGCTCTCACCTTTTCATACATCTATCTATCCATCGATCCACCCCTCTCCATTCATCCATCCATCTTATCTCTTATGTATCTCTAAGTAAATTGCAGATGTAAATATTCCAGTATTCACCCTAAATATTCCAGTATGCAAATATGCATAGTAGTAAATAGGTTTCGGTATTTATTTACAATGATTTTTCTTATGAAGTGAAACTTGAATACAATAAAACACGCAATCTTAAGCGTACATTTGCTGCTTTTGACAAACGCATGCACCTATGTGTATGCCAAACTCTTATAAAGATGTAACACATTCATGGGCATACATTTATACTCACCAACAGTCCATAAGACAATTTCTTATAATTCTGTGCCTCTCATGACATCTAAGACCTGATCTAATCGCATAGTAGGTGCTTAGCCAACACCTTTCAGTCTATTAGTGGATGTTACCCGGACCTTTGAGAAGACACAGCAAACAAATGATCCTAACCATGTGGCTCTGACAGGCTAGAAAACCAAGACACTTTGGAGCCTTGAGAAATGAGAGAAAGGACAGAGAAGCTGTCCTCTGTTCTTTGTCTGCACAAAACCCCTTAAGGAATAGTTTGTCCACCGAAATTAGCATGGGGTAGAGACAGTAAAAATGCTTATGAAAGGCAATTTGTTTTCCATGGAATTCACCAGATGGCCCACACTGTTAGGTATTACTTAAATCTCCACTTGGGAAAACCTGTTATCTCCCTTCCTTATAATAACCCCACGGCCTGAATATTATGACCTGTACACATAGCAATGACAAAGCTTTGCGACAAGCATTTAAATGGCTTTAGAGAGCATGTGAAGCAAAGACAGGTTGTAAGTAAAAAATAAAGAGCAACCTTGGGGTTTTAGCATGCAGTAGACGAGGAGAGGAGACAGCTCTGCCTGAGTCATTGTAAGTCACCCAGAGCTACCTGTTGGCCGGAAGCCCACGTTCACCTCTGCCTGGCTGTCCCTCCATCGCCGCCAGTGCCCTGGCACTGGCCGCACCAGAGCCCCCGCACCTCCCTGCAACTACTCACGGAAACCGGCCTGACCTGACTGTGGCATGTCTGAGGTTACTTTCCTTTTGGGTTTTCCCCTGTCTTCTTTCCTGCGACCCTCACTCTCTGTCGGTTGCTCTCCTCCCAGCACATTTTTCTTCCTCTTTCGTTTCTCCTCCCACAGCCCATCTTGCTCACGTGGGCTCTCGTTTTTATGTCTACTCCTCACATTTTCTTTTTCTCTCTCTCATCCCTCTCTTGCTCTCACCTTCTCTTTTTTGCCTTCCGTGCTCCAAATCTCACACCAAACACCCGCTCTCCTGGTTCCTTCTCCTGTTCTGCCCTCCTCCAAGCTGAGCCAGCATATTGCCCATTTGAAAACCTTTGTGAAATGGTACTATTTTTCCTACGGATGTTAGACTCAGTCTTTTGTAGCAAAGGGAAGAGACCCGATTTTCAACCGTGAAGGTTGTCCTGAGCTGTCTAATTTGTCAGCCTGGTTCCACCTGCCATATGCACAGCCTGAAGCCCATGACAGCCCTCATTTTCTAAGCTGAACTTCAGCCTTTGCCCTCTGACCCTTTTGTTCACATTCTGTTATTGCACAGGGACAGAAACACAACCCGCTGGAGCCTAATTAAAGTTTTAATTTCCCGAGTAGTCCCGCCATCTCATGGTTTTGCCTCCATCACCTCTCCCTCTGAGCAGCAACCCCCCTTCGCTCTCTGTGGAACATAACCCTGAGACTCACATTTGCATTTTCTCTGGGATTGAGATCAGTGCTAACATGAGATTCCTCTGAATGTTTTCTTGGTCCTCTGTCCCTCTCCGATTCTAAATGAATATACTAATCATTATACAGCTCTTCCTCTCTTCACGTCCAATGGAAAACACATAGGTTAGTAGAGGACTCTTTCGGGAGGTTGTTTTAAATTTTCTGAGGTCTTGTTGATGTTATTGTTGTTATTTCTGATGCGGCTTCTTCTACCCTGCAGTTCACCAATAGTTGTGTGTTCCCCAGCCTACACTTTCCAACCCAGAAAGCAGAGATCATCGGTCAGAAGCACCTGGTCTCGGTCTGGGTCCCCATGGTAAGTTCATTCGGTCTTGAAATTACAGGTAAGACGAAGGCCCAGTGTACTTATACATTTTGTCATCATCGGGCTCCCTCGTTAATCTTGAAAAACTAATATATCTTGAAGCACTTAAACCAACAACTAGAAAATTCTGTGAATAAACATAACTTTAAAGTACAGAACTAAAGGGGCACCTGGGTGGCTCAGTTGGTTAAGCGTCCGACTTCACCCCAGGTCATGATCTCGCGGGTTCGAGCCCCACTTTGGGCTCTGTGCTGACAGCTCAGAGTCTGGAGCCTGCTTCCTTTGGATTCTGTGCCCCCCCCCCTCTGCCCCTCCCCCACTTGTACTCTGTCTCTTGCTGTCTCAAAAATAAACATTTAAAAAATAATGATCAAATCAAATCAAATACACAACTAAAAAGTACTTCACCAACATTAGTGAATAATTTCATATAAAACATTGCTCTGCAGCCCTGGGTGGCACACAGCCCTCCCACTCAGCACCCTGCAAGGGACCACACGTTCTGAGTAGACTCAGAGCTATTATACAGAGGACCTGGTGGGTTTTTTCTTTGAATTCCTAGTGGTTTACAAGGTAGCTGACCATATCTGCTCACCAACTCATGAAATTAATTAGTCTGATCCCATTAATGAACCCAATCATTAGTCAGCATTATCATTTTGTGTTTTAGGCGTTCGAGGAGGAAAAGACTGGTGGGCCCATGTAGGTCCAGATAGCATGCTTGGAAGGAAATAGTCACTTCTCCCTGCATTGCACTTTCTCCATCTAAAATAAAAAGAGTCCTCCAGACCATCTCTTAGCTCTCTGACACCTCTCATAGGATCAAATGATGGTCTTGATTTAGCCCCGTGTCCACACAACCTACACACATAACCAGAGAAAATCCACGATTTCAGAGAGAAGGGGCAAGAAACTCAGTTGTATTGAGCACGGTGTATGTATTGTACATAGAAGAGAAGGCTAAATGGGCCCCATCTCCTCCAAATAACCACAGTCTAGTGAGGAAAGTAACATTTAAATTGCAATTATCTATAAAAAGTAATCTGAGGATAACTATCATTCTGATTTTCTTTAAAAAGAATATATAGTTTTATCTCTTTTTCCTTCTCCCTCTTACCTAAAAAAACTTCCCAAACAATTACATTTCCTATCGATATTTAGAGCACCATTTTTTTCCCCACAACAGTTAACACTAATTTGGTGCTGAATATAAACTATTTGACCCAGGGTGTTAACAGTGAGCGTAAGCAGGGGACCTCTACTTTAACCATGAAGGTCCTTGGGGACGACAAGCAAAGGATCTAGAAGGAGAGGCAGATTAAGTTTCAATCAGATCAAATCAAGGAGGGCAACATGAGAGTCTTCAATGAACCAATACCCGCCACGCATTAAGCACTTTGACAGAGGCAGGAAGGGAAGCACATCACAATGAAGAAGATATTGTTTCCATCCCCAAAGAACCTATTATCTGGCGGGGAAGAGGCATGGGTGCAAACTTCCGTCCTGTAGAGCAGCCACGTACGCAACGCTGCTTGGGAAACACTGACAACGGCCTGATGCCGACTGGAAGAATTGAAAAACTTCTTTGTAAGGATGGTGACCTTTAAGCTAATGTTGGAAAAATCAATGAAAACCTAATGATGAAGATGGGGGTGAGGGGAGGTGAGCAGTGGTGGGGAGTAAAGAAAGGCATCCCAGGTCACTGGAAAAAACAGCATGGCGATTGATGGTAATGGCTCTTCCGTGTAGAGCTAAAGATTTTGAACATTACCCAACCTATTCTCACGGATACCTTGCCTCTAATTTGGCTCTGCTTTGGCCAGTAAACACTTTCCTCTCATGTCCCATTATATATATACATACATATATATATATGTATGTATATATATACACACACACACATATACACACGTATGTATGTATATGTATATACATATATGTATATACATACTATATATATGTATATATGTATATACATATATATATATGTATGTGTGTGTGTGTATATATATATGTGTGTATATATATATATATATATATATTTTTTTTTTTTTTTTTTTTTTTTTTCCCTTTAAGGAAAACTGCTCTGTAGCCATACCTACACATCCAGGAAAAGTAAGTCTTCCTTGGCGCTAAACCACTTTACAATGTACAGTCACCAGGGTCTCCACCTTCCCGTAGGCTGTGAAGGAGCGGCCTGGGACTCTACCACAGGCTCAACGAACTGAAAGACTAAACGTCGCTTCTGATGTAAATGTAATAACGGTACATTCCATCCTTGGTCGTCTCATTTCACAACTCCGAGGGGGCTGTTTCTAGGGTCTTCCACAACGGTTCATTTCCAATTCTCCTACACTGGCTAACGGCCTGACTCTCAAGAGATGGTCAGTCTCCTCCTTTGTAAGAAGAGGCTGCTTAGCTCCCTCAATCATCTGAAGTCAGATGGAGGAGGAGAAGCCAAGATGGCAGAACAGCACGGAAGTTCTTTGTGTGTCTCGCGTCCGTGAAATGCAGCCAGACCGACACGAAACCATCCTACACACCTAGACAACTGATCGGAGGGTGAACACAACAATCTGCACAACCCGAACCACAGCATTCAGCAGGTACGCGGCGCCGAGAGGTGAATTTGGGGAGCGAGAAGCCGCTGAGGATAGGGAACCGCTTTTGCGGGCGGAGAGAGGACAGAGACTGGGGAGGGGGGGAGAATTCGGGAAAAGCATCCCTCCCCAAAAGCAGCTGGAGAGAAAGTGGAAAATTGGAAACGGCCGCAGGGACTAAACTCAAAAGGGAGAAAGGAGAAAGGAGAGGGTTTCAATTCCACTAAGACCGTAAACAAGGGGAGCGCAAAGGCTGCAACTCCGCAGCTCCCTACCTGGCGGTGCTCTGGTGGGAAGGGCGAATCCCCAGGAGCAGAGTGGAGGCCGGGAGGTCCTCGGGCCACACGGGGAAAGGCGGTTCCACTGCCGGAAGGACATTCGGTGGAGACTGTTGAAGCCACCTGGTCCCGGCAGACCCCAGAAAACGGCCACATTCGCTGGTGCTGGAACAGGGTCGTTGGGGGTGGACCCTGGTGCCTGATGTGTTGTGATTTTCCATCATCCCTGAAACGCTGCCGCTACACTGTCCCGCAAACTTTTTCTGGGCCGGGCTGGCACCTGGGCGCAGTCCCAGGGCACCGGCAGCAGCAGGGACCAGCGGGCGTCCCTGGGTGCAGCCGACATTCGGCCATTGCTGGTGAGACCCTCCCGCAGAGGGGCGGAGCGGGTCAAGGCCGCAGTCCTTCGGAAGTAAGGGGCCGGGGAAAACAGCCGCGTCTGAGACAAAACTCGGGAGAGAGCTGCTGCCTGGGGCCCGGTCACGGAGAGTGAAGAAGCAGGGAGTGGACGAGAGCTGAAGACGGAGGACGGGTGCGCGACTGCCGATCTGGGAGAACAGACCGGGTAGCCGGGTGACGCCATTTTTACGGCTCCCGCGCAGGCGCATACGCACCTACGAGTGCCGCAACACTCCACCCCAGTAGGCTAGCAGCGCCATCTAGTGGAGACGGGAGCCGTTACACTGAGCCCCGCCCACTGGGCAACCTTGCTCTTCAAGGACACAAATCTCACCGCCGGCTTAGTTTATGGACTATAAAGAGCTTCATGATCTGACTTCTAGGGGAAAACGAAGTAATTTCAGTCGTATTTCAGTCTGTTAGCAGGTCCATCTATTCAATTTTCTTTTTTCTCTCTTTTACACTACTTTTCTTTTTCTTGAATACAGAAAGAAAAAATTCATTTTTATTTTCAATTTTTATTAAAATATTTTTCGTTAATTTTTTTACTATATTTTTTACTTTTGTGTAAATTTTTTCAAACTCCATCCTACTTCCATCATTTTATTTTAGTCTACCTCACTGTACTCACCTTTTCAAATTTTCAAACGATTTCCTTTTTTTCTTTTTTCTCTTTTTCATTTCTTTCCTTTTTCTTGAATGCAGAAAGAGAAAAACTTCATTTTTACTTTCAATTTCTATTAAAAATATTTTCTTTAATTTTTCTACTATATTTTTTCTTTTGTATAAATTTTTTCAAATTCTATTTTACTTCCATCATTTTATTTTAGTCTACTAGAGTGTATTCACTTTTTCAAATTTTCAATTTCTTTTTTCTTTTTCCTCTTTTTTGTTTCTTTTCTTTTTCCTGAATACAGAAAGAGAAAAATTCATTTTTATTTTTAATTTTTCTTAAAAACATTTTTCTTTAATATTTTCTACTATATTCTTTACTTTTGTGTAAATGTTTTTCAAATTCTATTTTACTCCCATCATCTCACTTTAGTCTACTTCAGTGTATTCATTTTTTCAAATTCTCAAACAATCTCCTTTTTTTCTCTACTTCAGTGTATTCATTTTTTCAAATTCTCAAATGATTTCCTTTTTCTTTTCTTTTTTTATTCCCCCCTTTTTTTTCTCTAATCTATCAAACTGCTTTCAACACCCAGACCAAAACACACCTAGGATCTAGCATCATCTATTCGATTTGTGTGTGTGTGTTTAATTTTTAATTTTAATATTTTTTTAATTTTAATTTTTTTAATTTCAATTTTTCTACTTCATTAATTCCTTTTCTCCCTTCAAAATGACAAAAAGAAGGAATTCACCCCAAAAGAAAGCACGAAGAAACAACAGCCAGGGATTTAACCAACGCAGATACAAGCAACACAGATTCTGGTCTGAACCAGAATCATAATAAAAATACTAGCTGGAGTCGAAAATAGATTAGAATCCCTTTCTGCAGAGATAAAAGAAGTAAAAAAAATAGCCAGAATGAAATTAAAAATGCTATAACTGAGCTGCAATCATGGATGGATGCAGCCGCAGCAAGGATGGATGGATGAGGCAGAACAGAGAATCAGCGATATAGAGGACAAACTTACAGAGAATAATGAAGCAGAAAAAAGAGGGATATTATGCAAAAGAACACAATTTAAGAATTAGAGAAATCAGTGACTCATTAAAAAGGAACATCAGAATCATAGGGATCCCAGAAGAGGAAGAGAGAAATAGGGGTAGAAGGGTTATGTGAGCAAAGCATAGCAGAAAACTTTCCTAACCTGGGGAAAGACACAGACATCAAAATCCAGGAAGCACAGAGGACCCCCATTAGATTCAACAAAAACCGACCATCAACAAGGCATGTCATAGTCAAATTCACAAAATACTCAGGCAAGGAGAGAATCATGAAAGCAGCCAGGGAAAAAAAGTCCTTAACCTACAAGGGAAGACAGATCAGGTCTGCAGCAGACCCATCCACAGAAACTTGGCAGGCCAGAAAGGAGTGGCAGGATGTATTCAGTGTGCTGAATCAGAAAAATATGCAGCCAAGAATTCTTTATCCAGCAAGGCTGTCATTCAAAATAGAAGGAGAGATAAAAAGTTTCCCAGACAAACAAAAATTAAAGGAGTTTGTGACCACTAAACCAGCCCTGAAAGAAATTTTAAGGGGGACTCTCTGAGGGGAGAAAAGATGAATATATATATATATATATAGCAACAAAAATTAGAAAGGACCGGAGAACACCACCAGAAACTCCAACTCTACAAGCATCATAACGGCAATAAATTCATATCTTTCAGTACTCACTCTAAATGTCAATGGACTCAATGCTCCAATCAAAAGACATAAGGTAACAGAATGGATAAGAAAACAAGATCCATCTATATGCTGTTTACAAGAGACCCACTTTAGACCTAAAGACACCTTCAGACTGAAAATAAGGGAATGGAGAACAATCTATCATGCTAATGGTCAACAAAAGAAAGCTGGAGTAGCCATACTTATATCAGACAATCTAGACTTTAAAATAAAGACTCTATCAAGAGATACAGAAGGGCATTATATCATAATCAAGGAGTCTATCCACCAAGAAGACCTAATAATTGTAAACATTTATGTGCCAAATGTGGAACACCCAAATATATAAATCAATTAATCACAAACATAAAGAAACTCATCGATAGTAATACCATAATAGTAGGAGACTTCACCATCCCACTCACAGCAATGGATAGATCATCTAATCAAAAAATCAACAAGGAAACAATGGCTTTGAATGACACACTGGACCAGATGGACTTAACAGATATATTCGAACATTTCATCCTAAAGCAGCAGAATATACATTCTTCTCCAGTGCACACGGAACATTCTCCAGAATAGACCATATACTGGGACACAAATCAGCCCTAAGTAAGTACAAAAAGATCAAGATCATACCATGCATATTTTCAGACCACAATTCTATGAAACTCAAAATCAACCACAAGAAAAAATTTGGAAAGGTAACAAATACTTGGAGACTGAAGAACATCCTACTAAAGAATGAATGGGCTAACCAAGCAGTTAAAGAGGAAATTCAAAAGTATATAGAAGCCAATGAAAATGATAACACCACAACCCAAAGCCTCTGGGACACAGCAAAGGCGGTCATAAGAGGAAAGTTTACAGCAATCCGGGCCTTCCTAAAGAAGGAAGAAAGATCTCAGATATACAACCTAACCTTACGCCTTAAGGAACTGGAAAAAGAACAGCAACTAAAACCCAAAACCAGCAGAGGACAGGAAATAATAAAGGTTAGAGCAGAAATTAATGCTATCAAAACCAAAAAAACCCAGTAGAACAGATCAATGAAACCAGAAGCTGGTTCTTTGAAAGAATTAACAAAATTGATAAACCACTAGCCAGTTTGGTCAAAAGGAGAAAGGAAAGGACCCAAATAAATAAAATCAAGAATGAAAGAGGAGAGACCACAACCAACACAACAGAAATAAAAACAATAATAAGAGAATATTATGAGCAGTTATATGCCAATAAAATGAGTAACCCGGAAGAAACGGACAAATTCCTAGAAACATATACACTACCAAAACTGAAACAGGAAGAAATAGAAAGTTTGAACAGACCCATAACCAGTAAGGAAATCGAATTAGTAATCAAAAATCTGCCAAAAAACAGGAATCCAGACCCATATGGCTTCCCAGGGGAATTCTACCAAACATTTAAGGAAGAGTTAACACCTATTCTCTTGAAAGTGTCCCAAAAAATAGAAATGGAGGGAAAACTTCCAAAATCTTTCTATGAAGGCAGCATTACCTTGATTCCAAAACCAGACAGAGACCACACTAAAAAGGAGAACCATAGACCAATTTCCCTGATGAACATGGATGCAAAAATCGTCAACAAGATATGAGCCAAGCGGATCCAACAATACATTAAAAAAAGTACGCACCACGACCAAGTGGGATTTATACCTGGGATGCAGGGCTGGTTCAATATCCACAAAACAATTAACTGATGCAAAACATTAATAAAAGGAAGGACAAGAACCATATGATCCTCTCAATAGATGCAGAGAAAGCATTGGACAAAATAGAGCATCCTTTCTTGATAAAAACCCTCAAGAAAGTAGGGATAGAAGGAGCATACCTTGAGATTATAAAAGCCACATATGAACGACCCAACGCTAATATCATCCTCAATGGGAAAAACCTGACAGCTTTCCCCCTAAGGTCAGGAACAAGACAGGGATGTCCACTCTCGCCACTGTTATTCAACATAGTATTGGAAGTCTTAGCCTCTGCAATCAGACAACATAAAGAAATAAAAGGCACCCAAACTGGCCAGAAGGAGGTCAAATTTTCACTCTTTGCAGATGACATGATACTCTATATGGAAAACCCAAAAGATTCCACAAAAAAACTGCTAGAATTGATTCATGAATTCACCAAAATTTCAGGATATAAAATCAACGCACAGAAATCAGTTGCATTCCTATACACCAACAATGAAGCAACAGAAAGAGAAATCAAGGAATCGATCCCATTTACAGTTACACCAAAAACAATAAAATACCTAAGAATAAATCTAGCCAAAGAGGTGAAAAATCTATACACTGAAAACTATAGAAAGCTTATGAAAGAAATTGAAGAAGACACACACACACACACACACACACACACACACACACACACACACAAAGGGAAAAAGATTCCATGCTCCTGGATAGAAAGAACAAATACTGTTAAAATGTCAATACTACCCAAAGCAATCTACATATTCAATGCAATCCCTATCAGAGTAACACCAGCATTCTTCACAGAGCTAGAACAAATAATCCTAAAATTTTTATGGATCAAAAACACCCTGAATAGCCAAAACGATCTTGAAAAAGAAAACCAAAGCAGGAGGCATCACAATCCCAGACTTCACGCTATACTACAAAGTTGTAATCATCAAGACAGTATGGTACTGGCACAAGAACAGACACTCAGATCAATGGAACAGAATAGAGAACCCAGAAATGGACCCACAAACATATGGCCAACTAATCTTTGACAAAGCAGGAAAAGAATATCCAATGGAATAAAGACAGTCTCTTCAGCAAGTGGTGCTGGGAAAACTGGACAGCGACATGCAGAAGAATGAACCTGGACCACTTTCTTACACCAGTCACAAAAATAAACTCAAAATGGATGAAAGACCTAAATGTAAGACAGGAGGCCATCAAAATCCCCAAAGAGAAAGCAGGCAAAAACCTCTTTGATCTTGGCTGCAGCAACTTCTTACTCAACACATCTCCAGAGGCAAGGGAAACAAAAGCAAAAATGATCTACTGGGACCTCATCAAAATGAAAAGCTTCTGCACAGCGAAGGAAACATTCAGCAAAACTAAAAGGCAACCGACAGAATGGGAGAAGATATTTGCAAATGACACATCAGATAAAGGGTTAGTATCCAAAATCTATAAAGAACTTATCAAACTCAACACCCAAAAAACAAATAATCCAGTGAAGAAGTGGGTGAAAGACATGAATAGACACTTCTCCAAAGAAGACATCCAGATGGCCAACCGACACATGAAAAAATGCTCAACATTACTCATCATCAGGGAAATATAAATCAAAACCACAATGAGATACCACCTGACACCTGTCAGAATGGCTAACATTAACAACTCAGGCAACAACAGGTGTTAGCAAGGATGTGGAGAAAGAGGATCTCTTTTGCATTGTTGGTGGGAATGCAAGCTGGTGCAGCCACTCTGGAAAACAGTATGGAGGTTCCTCAAAAAACTAAAAATAGAACTACCCTACCACCCAGCAATTGCACTAGTAGGCGTTTATCCACGGGATACAGGTGTGCTGCTTCGAAGGGACACATGCACTCCCATGTTTATAGCAGCACTATCAACAGTAGCCAAAGGATGGAAAGAGCCCAAATGTCCATCAATGGATGAATGAAGAAGTGGTATATATGTATACAATGGAGTATTACTGTGCAATCAAAAAGAATGAAATCTTGCCATTTGCAACTACGTGGATGGAACTGGAGGGTATTATGCTAAGTGAAATTAGTCAGTCAGAGAAAGACAAAAATCATATGACTTCACTCATATGAGGACTTTAAGAGACAAAACAGATGAACATAAGGGAAGGGAAACAAATATAATATAAAAACAGGAAGGGGGACAAAACAGACGAGACTCACAAATCTGGAGAACAAACTAAGGGTTACTGGAGGGGTTGTGGGAAGGGGGATGGGCTAAATGGCTAAGGGGAGCTAAGGAATCTACTCCTGAAATCATTGTTGCACTATATGCTAACTAATTTCGATGTAAATTTTAAATAAATAAATAAATAAATAAATGAAAAGACAAAAAGAAAAGTCAGATGGAGCTTTGGACTTGGAGGCAGAGATTGGTGCAAATGTTACCCATCTCCTTAGTTGAGGCTTCCCTGCTCCTGACATTCTCTCTTTTACCCCCACCCTTGCCCAGGACTGCTCTCACGATTGTGAAGTGTAGAGCTGGAGGAAATCTAGGTTAGAACCAATTTATCAAGCCCTGTACTTTGTCTGGGTGTTCCACTGGCCTGAAACACCTTTGTCTACTTGCTCGGTTCCATAGTACGTGCTAACTACGTTGCTCCCATTCCACCAGACCCATACCACAATCACCCAACCCTACTCCCGCCCCCGGTATGAGGCTCATTCTCATACTCCCATCCTTTGCAACGCCCTGTCCTACCCTTCATAACACTATATTATAATTACTTGGGGGACTTTGCTCCCCTCCCCTAAAGTGCTGTGAGTTCCCTGAAGATGTGTTCTGACATTTATTCACCTCGATATCCCTAGATCTTGACACTAGTTGCACAATATTTGATGTCTTAATAGCTGATAATGAGTAGATGAATCAGTCCAGATTCTGCTAAGTAGTGGTGTGACTTTGAGAACGGCTGGCCCCCTCTGAGTCTCTGCTCTCCATTTGAAACACAAACTTTGACCAGGGAACCCTTCATGTCCTTTTGGCCCTAAAACCCCTTGACAATAAGTCTAACATGGATCATACTCATTTCAAATTCCTATGTATTTTCTCTTTCTCATTCTCTCCTCCCCTTCTATTTCAGTCCTTTTCCAGACATTTTCTTCCTACTCTTGTGTAAATTTCTTCTCAGTAGAGACTGAAAACATCTGGCTAATTCTTTTGCTCTGCACCTCATTATCTATCACCAGCCTGCCTCCCAGTCAGCTTCTCATATTGACTGAAGCCTTTGGAATTTGGTTGAGTCAACTGCTCTAATCTAGATTTCATTGTCACCCGGGGTGGCTTCAGTTTCCCTGTAAAGAAAACGATCTACCAATTTTGTCTCCATTCCTCCCTCTTCAATTCCAGCCATTTTTTTAAAGCTTATTTCTTTATTTTGAGGGAGAGAGAGAGAGGTGTGGGAGGGGCAGAGAGAGAATCCCAAGCAGGCTCCATGGTGTCAGCATGGAGCCCGACAAAGGGCTCAATCCCACAAACCGTGAGATCGTGACCTGAGCTGAAATCAGGAGTTGGATGCTCAACTGACTGAGCCACCCAGGGATCCCATTTCCAACCGTTGTTAACTCCTTGGAATCATTCACACGAGTGGTCACACCCTGGACCTCATCATCACAGGAACTGCTCTACTCGGCGCCTCTTCAAGAACTCTGGCACACCACACTTACACTAGTCACAGCCTCTTCATCTGCTGGCTCCCCCATGCCCAACATGTACAGTACCTGTCGTTCAGATTTCATCCACAGAACCACTTCTCCCAGTCGTCTCCCCAATGCATTTGCCTCCTCTTGATTTTATTTATTTTTCTACTTAGCTGGCCCATAAAACAATCTACATCATCAAACTCTCCCTTGTTAACACCTTCAATAAGCTCCCCTCTTGTCTTGCCTCTATACTCAATCAGCCCGTGCTAAATCAATCCAACCACAGCTGACCCTTGAACAACATGGGGTTGAACTGCTTGGGTCCACTGATACGTGGGTTTGTTACAGTAAATACAGTACAGAGCTGTCGATGCGTTTTCTCTTCTAAACATTTCCTTTCTTCTAGCTTACTCTATTGGAAGAGTACAGTATATAATACATATAACACACAAAATATGTGCTCATTGACTGTTTATGTACTCAGTAAGGCTTCCCGTCCGCAGTAGGCTCTTAGCAGTCAAGTTTAGGGGAATCAAAGTTGATAGGCAGATTTTTGACCATGCAAGGATCAGTGTCCCTAACTCCCGTGCTGTTCAAGGGTCAACTTTATTTGTCTTCCCTGACCCTAAAACTAGATCTTCAAGCCCTAGTGAAGAAATTGCCAGTCACTCATAATGGTTCCAAGGATTCTTTGTTCCAGCTTCCACTGGTTCCTAGAAAACTTTCCATATGTTCTTGGATCGCCATCTCTCCTGTCTTCTTCACAAACTATTTCAAAACTGCCCTTATGTTTCCATCCCAGTGTTTCTCATGATTGATCTCCTAATTTTCTGTAGAAATTAGAGGATCCAGGTTACGTACTTTCCACCCCGTGCCACTGCTGACGCCCTGTCCTCTGTCCAGGCTGTGTTTTTTCTCTTTTTCTTTCTTTGCCTTTTTTAACTGCTTCCTGTGTGATGGTTACTTTAGAGTTGGGGGCAAGGGCTTTTTATTAAGCCACCAGGCTGAAGTCAAGAAACTCACTGTGGTAAGTCCCATATTCCAACACTTGGCCCACTGAGACCCCTCCCCTTTCTGTTAGGTTTTATTCTCTCACAGTAGGACTGAAAGCATCCAGAGGCTGTCTCCTGGAATGACACGAGACACACAGGATAGGCAGGCACAGGATAGAGAGATATGGTCCAGCTTACTCCTCTTCAGAGAACAATTTTATAGGCTTGCTGGCTTCCACTGAAGAGGTTAGCATTGCAGGTCTAGGACAAAAGATGAGCTGTTTCAGCTGGCCTTGAGCCATGATCAAAGGAGGCTCTCTAGTGGCCAGCCCAGCTCACAAGGCGTTTCTACTTGCATTGGGACAAAAGCCTCATTGATAAGAACAAATATGCATTTAAGTCTGTTTCATTCTCTCTTGCTATCTCTCTGTCTCTCTGTCTCTCTGTCTCTCTCTCTCTCTCTCTCTCTCAAGATGTGTGTGAAGAAGAGAGGCTCTGCGGTTCTGGTGCCCTGGTCAGAGCTGAACAACCAGCCATTGGAGGGGAAAGCATTTACTGTGTTTGCCGATTTCTGTCATGTACATATCCCACCACGGCCAATTTCAAGCTGCCAACATGATGCCAATAAACAAAAACTTGAAAAGAGATGCACACGATCGCCTCTTGCGGGCCCTGGTGGGCTGGTGCCAACACATTACCATATGCTGTTCCTTTCCTGAGTAGCTATTAAATAAGTGTTTACTATAGTCTAGGTTGTGTGATCTAGATACCACAGGAAACAAGAGAGACAAGACACCTGCTCTCATGATGTCCACGACCCGGTGGAGGACAGAAGCTAATTCTCCGGGGATCCAGGCTTCCTTCATCTTTTCCAGCTTGAATCCAATTCATCTTTAACTTCTGCTGTAAACTTAGGTGCAGAAATTATGATGTAGATGTCTTTTATCCTGCATTATAAACTCCATCAAAATGGGTATTCCCGAAATGCAAATGCCTTCATTTTGACCCTACCACCTCTAGCCAGCATATTGTTCGTCGTAGGTCTTTCCCTATTTATTAAAGAGATGAATGCATGTGAGAATGGCTGAGAGTTTAACTTGGGTTTGTGTACGATTGGGTGGCAGCCAGGGCTGGGGTTGAAAGGAGGAGAATATCCATTGAGAGAACCTCTCCCCCTCTAGTTTCTTCTGTTCCCAGGTGACTGAGTTCATTATGCAAGTCAAGTTTTGAGTGACCTCATCCATACCTTCCCCCTCCACCCAAAGGCAGTGGCGTTCCAAACAAAAATGAGTCACAAAGAACCCACCCGCAGTCCTTTACGAGTGTTAGCAATTGCCACTGTGCATCCTTAATAGCAGTATAATCAAAAGTTATGATGCATTTTTCTGTAATCACAAGAAATGATACCCACTTAGTGCTAAATAAAGCAAATTCGCACCAAAAAAAAAAAAAAAAAAAGAAAGAAAGAAAGGAAGGAAGGAAGGAAGAGAGAAAAAGGCAAAAGCGTTTCAATTTTCATTTTGAAACGAGTGAGTCAGAATTCCTTTGGCAAAGCAGTTAACAGCAACCGTATAACCCCCTTCCAGTTCATCACAGGTACAATTTTCTTTTAACAAACAGCCAAGCAGAGGTCTCTGATGCTGGATTAACATAGTGCGCTCAAACCTTCTTACTATTGTGTATTTAAATTGGATAATAGAGGCCATCAGAGAGGCACCGACATGAATCCTAAGAAGCAGACCAATTTGCCAGCATGGGGAACATATTCTTAGAAAATAAATAAATAAATATAAATAAATGGGTAAGGAGGTTTTTCCTGGGGATTTCAGAACACTGCCGCCTAAAAGTGCATCCCAAGTGCTTTTGTGTGAACTATTTGCAGCCGCAACAAACCCAAGTTAGAGAAGGAAAGAGATATCTTTATTTCGTAGGGAGCATCGGCACTTTGTCTTTCCTTACTCTTTCCCCTAAAATGAGGATGTCAGCTAAAAAAGAGACAAGTGTTACATTTTAATTGGGTTGGGAAGACCGACATTCTCCCATTTCTTCATCACACTCACGTGCATGCACACACACACGGTCTTCTCTGGAAACTGTAAAGACAGTTGACAAAATATATTTGTCTAATGTAATCGCGTGGCCTAAGAAACTGATTTGCAATTAAAAAAAACAATCCTTGTAACCTTAAATCATCATGATGGCTCGTTTTTTTCTTCTATCTCCTTTCTTCTCTGTCTTCCCCCCTCCCTCGTTCTGTCTTTAATTCTTTTTTAAATATTTCTAAATGTTTATTTATTTATTTTGAGAGAGACCGAGTATGAACAGGGGAGGGGCAGAGAGAGAGGGAGACACAGAATCTGAAGCAGGCTCCAGGCTGTGAACCGTCATGTCAGTACAGAGCCCGATGGGGGGCTCAAACTCACAACCCGCGAGATCATGACCTGAGCCGAAGTCGGAAACTCAACCGACTGAGCCACCCAGGTGCCCCTGTCTTTAATTCTCTAGAAAACCATACTGTAAATGTGCATGCGCACACGTATGTATATTCTTAATTTAGCAGCGGGCTTTAATAAGAATTATTGAAGCATAATAAAAAATGTATGTTCTTGAATCAACTGTCATTTGGGGGTTTTGTTTTTCTCACAATGTATTTAGTTAAAAATTTGAGCGAGAAAACTGTCGCAGTTGTTAAGATAAAATCCCTAATATGAAGCATTCCGAGGTTACTATCCAAAGGCACTCCAGTAATCCAATGGATACGCATTCCTGGCATGACCTTTTTAAGAGCTACTGATCATGGAAGCAGACTGAATGTATGTAACTATTAAAACATAAAACACTGGAAATGAAGCCACTTCAATGATGCAATGTCCTTCTTTCTTATTTTTCAGACTTAACTAAGCGCTTCCAAAATTTTCACGGAAGCCGCTCTTGAAATCAATATTGTCGGATTCTAATCATAAGACTCAATTAATATGATGCAGGCAAAAGCTGGGTATTGATCTTGCTGATGTGAAATAAAAGTCAATGGGTGCACCTGTGGCCAAAACACACCTGAAGGAAAAATAACAAGGGTCCTATTTTTATTTGCATGCATGGGTTATGCTTCCCTATTTGTGCCCCTGGCCCCAGGGATCCAGTCCAGCTTGGGGACAACAGATCCCGGTTCAAAAAGTTGTAGGAATTACTGGGCTGTTTTTTTCAATCATGGGCCATACTTTGCATTCCGTATGGTGGATATAGATCACGGGTTTGGAAATACAGTAAGATTCGCCAAAACTATGAAAAAGAATGAATTGTTCTTTTACAATGTTCCATAGTTGAAAACTATTCTGCGCTCCCTTTTCATTTGAAAGAAATCCTTCTGAGGGGAAGCTGAGTAAAAAAGATGACACACGTTTCTGTTGAAAACATATTTACAGGATGATTCCTATACACAGATATGAATATAAGAAGGTCTAGAAAGGAAGACACCAAAATATTCACATTGATAGGTTATCTCCTATTAGAAAGATTATAGGTGACTGGTACCTTCTTTGTGTTTATAACATGTATTTTCTGCAATTGCTACATATTGCTTATCAAAAAATGAAAACAAATACACAACTATCCAGAAATGTGGTTTTTTAATTATTTTGTTATTTTTTTGGAGAAAGAGAGAGAGAGTGCAGGAGAAGGGCAGAGGGACAGAGAGAGAGAGAGAGAGAGAGAGAGAGGGAGAGGGAGAAGGAGAATCTCAAGTAGGCTCCACACCCAGGCTCAATCCCACAACTGTGGGATCGTGACCTGAGCCAAAGTCAAGAGGTGGTCACTCAACCAACAGAGCCAGCCAGGCATCCCCAGAAATGTTTTTAATACCAGGAGACAGACCAAGAGGAAGAACCTGGGACAACACAAAGGAAGAGACCCAGGGGAACGCAGCAAAAAGTGCGAAGCTGAGGTCAAGAGACAGCAGCCACAAAAGGCGCCTACCACCCTAGAATGGCTGAAACATCCTGGTCACCGAGGGGACGGGGTAGAGCAGCAGCTTTGGACACAACAGGAAAGCTGAAACCATTCAACCCTGAAGGCTTCGGTCGGTTGTCATCTCCTCCCTTCCTTTGGACTCTTGATCAGAACAGTCTCGCCCAAGAGCCAGAATATACGTTTGGGTGTATGAATTGCACACTGCACAAGAGCCTCCAGCCGAGTGTGTGGGAGCTGAAATCCTGTCCCGTCTCCATTTGCCACATCTCATGTCTGGCCATGGGTAGAACTTCCCCCAGGAAGAGGCACTTTTTCCCATTGCCGAATAGCACTGCTCAGGCCAGCACAACGTGAACGAGGGAATAGCTCTATTTTAAGATTAGATATTTTACAATGCAGACATGGCTTTCTATCAACATTCTTAATATTTAAATGCTGCTGAATGCAGGCATGAGAATATTTTCATGTGTGCATCTCAAAGCCCCATCTCTTCCTCTGCCAAATCCACCTTTGGGCAATTGAGCACAGTAGTTAAGCAGTCCCAGGGGGCAAATTTGCAGATTGTTAAAGGCAATTGAAATAAGAGTTTATAATGGGATACAATTGTGAAGCAACAATTCTATTATTTGACACTAAGAACGTTCCCTCCTTTATATGAACTGAAGAAGGAATTATCACCTTAAAAGATGGTTTTTTAAAAAGAGCAGATTTGACATTAACTGGAGAACATGACAATTAAGAAAGAAAACCGGTTCAGTATATTTAACCATTTGGCAAATCTTATTGCATGAGTACCTGTGATGAGTACATCTCATCTTGCTCTTAAAAGGGATTTACAGGGGCACCTGGGTGGCTCAGTTCGGTAAGCGTCCATCCAACTCTTGATTGCAGCTCAGGTCATGATCTCATGGCTTGTGGGTTCAAGCCCCACTTAGGGCTCTGTGCTGGCAGTGTGAAGTCTGCTTGGGATTCTCTCTCTCTCTCTCTCTCTCTCTCTCTCTCTCTCAAAATAAATAAATGAACTTAAAAAAAAAAAAAAGGATTTACAGAGGTTATCATATGGGTTTAGCCAGCAGCTAAACATAGTCTTAAAATGGAGTCCAGCCACCCAACTCATTGACTGACATCCTATAGGCCCTATCTATGGTTATAGTTACCTTGGAGAGACCCAGAAAGAGGAAAAATGTGGAAAAGGAGGGAAAGAGAGCATTCCTGATTATCTACTATGGGCAAAGTAGCATGCTAAGTCCTCCTCATAGGCTACGTCACCTATTTGCAATCTCATTAATTGATCATTGATGATTCTTCAACATGCAATGCCAACGTTAGATCTTGGCCAGGCCCAGCATTCGGGGATACAGGAAAGAAGTTATCACATTCCCCTGCTTCTGGAGCCTTGACCAATTGCCTACAGGGAGCAGAGTCTGGGTCACCTAGGAACTTCCAGGCTGTTCACCAAGGATGGGAAATCTAGAGTGGGAAGCAGAGTTTGAGTAGGGCAGTAAAGGAAGAAGAGTTTTGTCAATTTTGTCAAACTCAGAATAATGAATAGTGGCCTCAGAGAAGTCTGGGGTCACAAGTCCCATGCAGAGCTTTGAACATCGAAAGCAGAAATGAAACGAGAGAGGAGGGATGGGGTGCGGGAGGCTCTCGATTCAGGTACCAGCGTCTTTCTTGTTCTCTTTTCTTCTGTTCACTAAGTCCATCCCCATGGGTATTTTTTAATATCCTTGAATAAAATACAAAAGGGGCACTAGATTTTGAAGTGTAGGGTAGGGACATATTACCATCAGAATCATGGAATTTTATAGCTGGAAAGACACATGGGGAGTCCCTAGGCATTTTTACAGTATGTTCTGTGGAATTCTGTGTTCTGTGGCACCTTGGGGCTTAAGTGGGGCTTGGGGGTGGCCAGCGAGCGGTTTGGCTATACAGAGGAGAGGGAGTAGGCAAAGGCTAATTTTACTGTCTTTTCTATACTAAGATTCTTTATAAGATTTCCTTTAGAGGAAAAATAAAAAAACAGAGGAATTCTATTACTTTTTTTTAATTAATTAATTTATTTATTTTGAGAGAGAGAAAGAGCAGAGAAGGGGCAGAGAGAAGGGGAGAGATAGAGAATCCCAAGCAGGCTCTATGCTCAGTGCAGAGCCCGATGGCTGGGCTCGATCTCACCAACAGTGAGATCACGACCTGAGCTGAAATCAAGAGGCAGACGCTCAACCAACTGAGCCACGCAGGCGCCCCTATGTTATGCTTTTTTTTTTTTTTTAAGTAGGAGAGGGTTGTCAACCACCTCTGTTTACTGATGAAGTCCTTGGTGTTGGTCTGTGGAGACAGTGACTTGCCCGAGGACCCACAGGTTGGTGGCAGTACCTCCAGTCCCATCCTGGAGTCTCACTACTACCCCGGGCTGCCTCTCATCATGCAGCCTCATTCCCTGCCAGGTGGTTTAATTCAAACTGTGGCCATCGACTTCCATCTTAAGATTCTAATTATTTTATGTTAAATATCTCAGCAGCTAATAAAAATGAATTAAATGCATAAACACAACATCAAGTTTAAATAATATTTTTTTTCATTTATTTATTTTTGAGACAGAGAGAGACAGAGCATGAATGGGGGAGGGTCAGAGAGAGGGGGACACAGAATCCGAAACAGGCTCCAGGCTCTGAGCTGTCGGCACAGAGCCCGATGCAGGGCTCAAACTCACGAATCTCGAGATCATGACCTGAGCCGAAGTCGGCCGCTTAACCGGCTGAGCCACCCAGGCGCCCCAAGTTTAAACAATATTTTAAACACTGGACCTTCTATCTCTCGATCCATATGGCCTTTAATACTTTAATCTGTTACTGCCTGTGCAGATAAAATTGGTCACCATTTCTGAGGGTAAACGTCTAGTAACTTCCTTCTTCAGGGCCGGGGTATTACCTTGTTAGGAGGAAAATTGTTCTCTCAAACCAACCAAGTATAATTCCCAAGCATTTTTTATCTCACAAGAATTTACATAGAAGTGATAAACGATAAGTGACAATAGAGTTCTCTAATATCTCCCCAACCAGCTCTGGCATGGCCATAAACCTCCAGGAAAAAAAGTCTGAAACCACAGGAGGCCAACACTGCATTTATCACCTCAATTTTTATGATCTTCATCACAGACACAGGGACTAAGATCTGGAGCCATGAGACCCACAGGGTCCTAGCATCTCTCCCGGCTTACCAATATCTCCCACAGGGGCAATGAATAATAACAATGAGCAAGAGTGTTTGTGGCCAACATTGTTAAAGTGCTTCATACATATTATCTCATTGAATCCTCGTGAGGACACTCTACAGTGGGTGCTATTATTCTATTTTAATTAAAGAAAATTTCTTTTTAGAGAGACAGCATGTGAGCAGGGGAGAAGGACAGAATGAAAGAATCTTAAAGAATTCTTAAGAATCTGCAGCACTTAAGAATCAGTGCTCAATCCCACACCCCAGAGATCATGATGTGAGCCAAAAGCAAGTGTCAACGCTCAACCGACTGAGCCACCCAGGCGCCCCTCTGTTTTAAAGAAGAAATCAGGGCACAAAGATAAAAGATCTTATCCCAAGTCATGCCGGATTCAACCCAGGCAGCCTGACTCCAGAGCCCAGAGGGAATGAGACCCCTAGAAAAGCAACGCAGATATAATTTAGTCGAGTGACTCAGGAATCAGATCTAAAAAAAACAAAAGTATGGGGCGCCTGGGTGGCGCAGTCGGTTAAGCGTCCGACTTCAGCCAGGTCACGATCTCGCGGTCCGTGAGTTCGAGCCCCGCGTCAGGCTCTGGGTTGATGGCTCGGAGCCTGGAGCCTGTTTCCGATTCTGTGTCTCCCTCTTTCTCTGACCCTCCCCCGTTCATGCTCTGTCTCTCTCTGTACCAAAAATAAATAAAAAACGTTGAAAAAAAAAATTAAAAAAAAAAAAAAACAAAAACAATAAAAAAAACAAAAGTAGCCATTGTAAGAACGACCAGAGTTAGTGAGAGCACAAAAATGGAAGAATGTGGACCTCTCGCCTGGGAAGGCTCACCATTCTCAAGAGCAATCAAGAAGGAGAGATGGGGACAGAAGAGGTGGGGGCCGGATGCCATACGTTGAGATGCTCCAATCTGTAGATCCATACTCGAATCTAAAAACACAAGAGTAGGGAGGAACGAGTAGGGAGGGGCACAGCTGCAATGGGGAAAACCTGGGAAAGAGGAAAGGCCGAGGCACTGAGAACTGAAAGAAACATCCCTGGGGGAGATGAGAGCCAGTGGAGCTGGCTTTGTAGCCCAGGGAGGCCAGACGAGAAGCAGAACAGGAGGCAGAGGAGACAGATGAGCCTGGGGTGGGTGGCGCTTCTAGTCACCCTCCTGTCCCACTCGGGCAGGCACCACCTCATTCACAACCTCTGCCCCTTGACAGACTTCTTAAAAGCAACAACTGTTTCTAGTTCATCTTGAATCCTTCACATATGCCAAATTTTTCAAGACCCAAACCGGGCAGAAAGGAAACTGCACCGTGTATATAAAATTAGTGCCCCCTTTGCTGGATGCAAAATGGTCGATCCAACAATGCTTGGCACACCCACCACGGACACTCAGCATTTTGAATCAAAATGGGTTGAAGTGGAATGGATTGGCGATTCTCTTGCTGGAAGTTTCTAGTCGAAGGTAGAGAGACGTTGGTGAGTGAGTGAGCAGATTCTCTCCCTTCTAAAATCACCTTTGGTTTGGACAAAGACAGAGACACGTCTAAGAGGGCAGGTTTTAAAACTCATGTGACACCTTCCCTCAACATTCTCGCATAGACAAAGCCATTCTCAAATAAAAGCAAGAAGAGCCTGGGCGGTGAGGAGGGAGAGACCTACAGTGGAGGAGAGCAGGCTCCCTGCTCATCATATGGGAGAATAACTGGGGGAAGGCTGGTCTAACAGAAAATTTGCAGAGAGTGAGGGAACCCCAGAAACTAAAACCACCATCTCCACTGTTCTACGTCTGGCTGGCTCTGCCCGTATGCATCTGTTTCCATTTGAAACAAATGAAAACCTTCCTTTTCTCTTGTTGACATCAAAGCCAGAGACCTGGCCTCGGTTCCTTGTCATAGCTACTTTCATTAATAACACTTTTGACCGTGATTACAACGCCATCTACTCGGGGAGTTGTGAAGAGAGAAGGGTAGGCAACAGGCAATAGGAACCCGTCCCCACGGGGTGCAGGGGATGATCCCAGCCTCACATCGGATGTCAGGCCGAGCCCCGGTGAGGTGGTACCTCAGCCACAGTGGGAGGACTGGGGCACCAGCTGGGGCAGGACCAGCGGTTACCAACAGCTTCTGCTTCAGAGCTTCCTTTGGGTCCACGTTCAGTTCTTCCAGTGTGAATGCAATGCCAGGCCTATCTGTCTCCTTCCCTCTTCCCTTTTCCTATCATCCTGCCAGAATCTGAGTGACAAACCATGGTCTTCACCAATTTGAACAGTACCTAGATTTGCAGGGATTTAACTGACCCCCAACACAACATACAAACCATACAAATTAGCACAGCCCTGGGAGGCCCCCAAAAGAAAAATCAGACACAGAACTTAACTGAAAAGAGTCAACGCCGCCTTTCCGTTCTTGATCTTTCTGGTGGTTCATAACAACTCATGGGGGTGGAGAGGATTTCTGATGGCAGAGAGCAGCCTCCATCCATTTTGGCTCTGCTTGAAACAGCCGGCAGAATGACACGGAGTTAAACTTAGCTCAGGGTGGAAAAAAATGACAACGGCATTGCAAATGTGTAAAGCTTATAAAAATAGACGCAAGGCTAGAGTTGTTCCCTTGCCCCAGGCTTGACACACACTTGGCATTCAAATTTTTGTGGAATGAATAAAGACGATATGCAAAATGGCACTAGAGCACATCTCGTGTGTTTTTCTGGCCCTTGGAGATCTATGCCCCCTTCTCTTTTCCACCCATCCCGGGCACCTCACGCTCCTGCCTGTTACTCCCCAAAGCCACCACGCATCACTCACTCAGTGCCTTCGTCCACATGCCTTTCCCCATTGTCGATCTGCAAAACTGGGCTCGTCTTTGCAGACCCTGCCCTCGTACCATGGGGTCCAGGTAGGTTGCTGGGGAGTTTACTTCTCTTTCTGCCTTGTCTCTGCTTCTCCACACTTCCATTACATTCCTCACAGGGTATTGCCACTCATCTGTTGACATTTCTGTTGTCTCTACTAACCGTTCTGAGTTCCAGGCTGGCAAGGACTGAGATTTCAGTGATTAGCAGAGTGAGGGGCGTGAAACCTGTTCTTTGAAAAGTTGAGCGAATGAATAAATCAATTCGAACCAATTGATTCCAATCAAACTGGAGGCAAAAGGTCTTTCCAGGACCCAAAGTGCACCGAAACCCTACCAATTAGTTCCACAAATGCACGCGGTTGATTGAAAAAAAGAAAAAAAAGCAAAGCAAAGCAAAGGAAAGACGATCATAAACCCATTCTCACCCGAAAAAAAATAATCGGAGACACAAGAACTACTCATGAAATATTAACAGGAAAGCAGTTCCATACGGGCAGGAGAGAGACCATGCTGATTTGTGGTTTAGTACTTTAAGGTGTACACACTTCCCGGGGGCTACACCTTCCACTGTTATTCCCTGGCGTGCAGGCGTGGCTGAATTCTGGGAGGCTATTTGGCATAAAAATTATTTCACTGAACCATGACTCCATATAATAGCCTCGAAATCATCACGGCATCTTCCACAAAAACAACATTTATCTACTTTGCACTCAAGGTTCTTGGTATTAGAAGCTACACAATAGATTCTATCCAGATTTCGGTGCTGTCTCTAAAAATGAATATTCATTGTCTCTAAAGACAGTGCGCTTATATTCCGCTCTTGCCTTGGATTTCCAGAAGCTCAAAATTATATGAAGTGTTCAGTTTATTAATATCTTACCCCTAGTTATCAATTTTAAATAGAATTTCCTTTTTCCATACGTTTTTCTGACCATTTCCTATTATTTCTTTTAGCTACCATCTACAGACACATGTGTTAAGTGTATGTATGCGTTTTATTGTAAGCTACCTGAAATCCATTCGGGGTTTGGACAGACTATAAATCAGACATTAGATAAAAAGAAATAAGGAAAAGCAATTGGGCAGGACTGGGAACCAAGTGCCAGCTTTCAGGGATCTTGTTAGACTGAAGGGTCTCACAACATTTATCTATTGGTTTAAATCATATGAGATTGCCCAAATCCTTCCATTTAGACCTACAAAAATGGCAATGTGTTTTAGCCCAGTTTCCACTTCCCATGAATTAATTTCAAAGCCTTTGGGATTTCAAGGATGTCTTGATTCTGTTCACTCTGAGCTAATTTTGATCCTGCCAGTGTGGTTTTCAAGCTTGGCTGCATGTTGGAATCATCTCTGGGGGTTTAAACATCCGAACCCTGGGGCTTACCCCCAAACAATTAAGCCACTATCTTAAAAAACAAATATCTCTTAGGACTGAACACAATTATCAATATTTCTGAAAGCTTCCCAGGTGACTCTAAACCCTACACGACGTAGCTGAGAACCACAGTTCTATGGGAACTACCAGCTACCCTCTATGTTTCAAATCTGCTTTCACCTAAAGATCTGCAGATAGAACCTGCTGAGTCCCACCACGATCGTTCAATTATCGAGAAGGCTGGAGAGACACGCGTATAGACTCAGCTATCCTAGACCAAGAGCTGGACCTACAACCTGACTCTCCTGTCTAGACTCCCCCGCTTCGGTCATTTCCAGTCTGTAACCCTGTTGTCCCAAGGTTGCCTGAGGGCAAAGAACAGCGTTTCCTATGTCTCCATCTCTTCGTCATTATCCAATGAGATCTTTTGCCTCTACTAATTGGCCAGACACAAAACTAGTCTAGTACCGGGCACACGATGGCTAAGCGGTCCCATGTCCCCCTCTGGTTAGGAAACATATATTGGTATACTCATGAAGTCTCTTCCAGAAAACACCTGTTTTCCAAAAACAGAAAGGCTAGTTGCTCAGGCTCTCTGTTCCCATTCTAAACATTCGGCGATGGCTTGCCTTGCCTTTGGAGACCTCGACATTATCCACGTTGGCTCAGCACCCCGAAGAGCCAGTGATGTAAGCCAGATGCCGAGAGCTTCGGGCTGAGTCTGACATCACCCCCTCGTCAGGGACGCCGCCTTCTCCCGCCATTGGCCGCTGCTGTGTGTGCTGAAGTTAAAGGTGGGCACTTAGCACATTTATTACATACGGGGCTTATTAGCTAACTGGGCTCTGTTGTGATAAATTGGCTGTGTGCTTCATTGGGACTCTCAATGCTCTGCAGGTTTTTCTAATTTAGTTTTGCCATGGCTCAGCCAAAATGGGATTCAGAGGAAGAAGAAGAAGAAGGGGAAGGGGAAGGGGGGGTGGGGAAGGAAAGAGAAAAAAGCTTGTGTTGTATATCAAATCCTTGCTTCCCCTCTCGCTGGCTGTGAAATGAAGGGCCCTTTAAGCTGCCATCCTCAACAGCATCCACAGAGCTGTCTTCCTCCGGGAGGTTTGTTTTTCTCAAAGTGCCCCGGCTCTTTCATGAGACCTCCTCCATTCGTTATGAATAGCTGCTGCTTTGGTCCAAAGCTGTCACTTTTTTTTTTTCTTTCTTTCTTTCTTCCCTTCCTTTTAAGTTTGGATTTAAATGTGCACACATGCACACTCACACACACCTCCTCGGCACCACCACTGAACACGGGCGGTGGGGAGGGAGGAAGGGAGCCACAAAGAGGAGGGGGGGAGGGGGGAGGGCTGCCGGCTGTGTCCTGTGTGAATTGCTCTGTACCTGCAGCCTTTGAGAGGCTTCAGATCTCTCTCCCTCCGAGCGAACACCAGGGCATTGAAGGCTGCTTTGAAACGTGGCAGGCTTTGAGTGCATATGTGCGTGCTTGTGCAATGAAACACAAAAATCTATTTCCCTATCAGAGTGACTGACATTTTTTTCCTCCTTAATGCAGGCCTTGATCTTTCCCCGACTGAGTTTTCTGATTCCCTCCAGCTTGCCGTATCAGTAGGTGGACCCTCATCAAAGGACACGGAAATCATAGGGTCCTAGATGCCAGCCCTGCGTTAGCCTATTAAGGCCACTGACCACATCCCAGGGGCAACACCTGGGGAGCAGATGCCAGCTCGGTGGCCTTGAATGAGGAAACCTCAAGACGCCACCTGCCCCGCGCTTGGAAGGCTAAGAGGAGGGGCGTACCTGCTTCTTCTACCTTTCTATAATGTCACGGGGGTCATTTCCCTCAGAGAGGACTCAGCTCTGTTCACATCAGCTGCATGATGTTACTCAAACTACTTTAAAGAAGAGAGTTTAGAGCGTAGCGGCATAGGTCAGTGAATTCACCCCGGACTTTGGATTCAGGTAGACATGGGCACTTCCAGCCCCACTTGTCAGCTGTATTTATGTAGGTTATTTCACCTTTCCAACTTCCCCATCAGGAGAGTGATAGCCCACCTCGTGGGACTGGAATATTCTGCACGTAAAACTCCTGCCTCACGGGAGCTCAGTAACTGTGACCATGATCATTATGATGACTTCTTAGACATTTTGAAAGTATCAAAGCAGCGGCCGGCCCCTTTTGCATCGCTCAACTCCTTCTCTCTGAGAAGGGATTCCAGGCCCTACTGCAAAAACGAAGGGCGGAGACACTGCAGGGGGGAAGGCGGGAGGGATAGGGCTGGGCAGGGAGGGAGGAGTGGAGCACCGCCATGCATCCAGCACGACAAGAACCCAAGGACTCAGTATAAATGGCTCCTAGCACTCAAGTCTCTTCATTCTAAGCTGCCCATCTTTTCTCCAGTCTACCGTTTCTGAAATCAAGAAGCATTTTCCACAAAAGTGTATGTCTAATAGAGAAGCATTTTTTTTTCTCAAGAGGGAAATCCTCTATTGATGGTACACACATCCTGGAATTGATGAAACGTGTAGAATCCAGAAGATAAGGTATTGCGGTAGACAATATGGCTTTTCAGCCCCGCTCTGTGGACCGAGTGCCAGTCTGGTTTAGAAAAGCCAAGCCAACAGCTGGCCTTTTGTCAGGTAGGCCTGAGTATTTAGACATCGTGCTGTGAGGAAGTGGAGGGAAAGCGTGGAGACGTCCCTAGCTCCCTAGCCCCTAGCTAGTCCCTAGCTCCCTAGCCACCTGATGGCCTCATGGGAATTTCCCATTTAGGTCTGACTCTGACCATAGTTCAAAACCACAATGTGATGACGACTGGACTAATATCTAACCTTGCAGAGAGGGAACCGTATTCATAAAGACCCATGCTCTGAACCTCGGAGACTTGAAGAGTAAGCTGCCCCTCAAGTATATTCCTTCCTCGGTATCTGATACTCGGTTGACTCAACCGTTGGTATTTGCTGAGGGTCCAGCCGGTGCCTGGTACTGTTAAGAGCTCGAGGCACAAAAGCGAATATGCCCTCAAGTGACTTACAGGCTGAGAGAGGAGACAGAGAAGCAAAATGTTTTTCTTAGTTGCATTATAAAGCCTGGTATTACATCCTCTGTAAGCCTCACCATTCTGCCGGTTGGGATTTTTTATTCTGTTTACAGATGGGAAACTGATATTTTAAGGGGTTAAGAGGCTTGCTCAAGGACAAATAAAACCTTCAGGAGGTACAATTAATATTTAAATTGTCTTTAATCCTGCAACCCGCCCCCCACCTCGGCATTCCTGATCTTACCCTGCTCTGCTTTTTTGCTTTGTGCTTCCTTTTTCCAAGGCTCTTACCACTTTCTAGCATATGGTTTACTTATTATTTTAGCTTTAAAAGAAAAAATGCTCTCTCTCAGTCCACTGGAATGTTAAGTCCACAATGATGCTGTTTTGGTCACTGACTACACATAGTAAGTGTTTCAAAAATAGTTGTTGAATAAACAATAGATGGTTGTGAAGTCTTGATCCTTTCTTCTGATCCCTAACTTAAAGCCAACGAGTCCAAAATAAGTCCTATTTAGAGGCTTATATAAAACGCCATGGGAGCCCAGAGATAGACTTAAAAAATACCGACTAAATGTGGGTACAGAAATCTGGAAAAGGGTGAAAGCAGAGTTCATCAGAGTATAGCCCACGAATGACCTGTTTCAGAATTGTATCAGGACACCTGCTAACAGTGCGGGTTCCTGGATCCTACCCCACATGGGCTGCATTTCATTTTCTGAGTCCAAAAATGTGCATTTTAACACACCTCCCAGGTGATTGGTATGTACCCCCCAAAGTCTGAGGATCCCCGAAGGGTTATAGATGGGAGACAAGGCTTGGAGAGGGTGGAGGAGGAGGGAGAGTCACGTTGAATGCTTTTATAGATGAAGACTTGGCCACCAGATGAGTTAAGTCACCTGTCCCAAAGCCGGTAAGTCAGAAGTTGGTGTCAGCGCTCCTTCTGGGACATTTGATTGGCTTTAGGGCTCATCTTTTACTTCTTTGCATCCCTGCCACATGGTATATTGATAGTCCTCAACGGGGCGCCAGGGTGGCTCAGTCGGTTGAGCGTCTGACTTTGGCTCAAGTCATGATCTCACAGCTTGTGAGTTCGAGCCCCGCGTCAGGCTCTGTTTTGACAGCTCGGAGCCTGGAGCCCGCTTCAGATTCTGTGCCTCCCTCTCTCTCTGCCCCAACCCACTCACACTCTGTCTCTGTCTCTCTCAAAAATAAATAAACATTAGAAAAATTTTTTTTAAAAGTCACTCAAAAAATATTCACTGAGCAAGCTAAAACCTTACACTATGGAACCAGATGGAGAAATTGTTCTCATTCCCCCAACGCCAGGCAGTGGAGACTCTCGTTTTTATGAACCTCCCAGCCAACCACTCCAATCCCAGACTTGACGACCCAGGGCCCCGAGCGGGCCAGAGGCAGACTGGCCAGGACTGCTCTGCTCATGGCGCCCTCTATCCTCTGTCTTGCAAGGAGGGGGTTGGTGGCAGGCGGGCAGCCGGGGGTGTGGGAGGCAGGGAGGAAAACGTGGAAGAGTACAGCATCCGAGTCTGGCTGGACTGCTTTGTGCTTTCAAAATGTGTCACTGTTCTCAGCCATCCCACGGTTGATGATACACACACAGACTCTAACAAAGGGTTTCCATGAGCAGAAGCCTCAAGGTTAGTTTGGCTTTCTGCCACATCCCTACACATCTTCTCCAAGGCTGGGGGTCCATCGGCCCTTCACTTTGCCAACCAAGGGCTTAATTCAAAAACAACAATAAAAACAGAAAGATTGTCATTAAGTCTTATTTTTACTACAAGTTTCCAGGAGAAAAAAAACGAGAAAAAGAAAAACACACCCTGACAACATCCCGTGTCCCGTCACATCCCATTTTTACAGGATAGCTGTGGGGTGTGTGATCCACAGCCAGAAATAAAACAGGACTGGAAGAGTCAGCCATCTGTCTGGAAGTGCAACGGTCCCAGATGGCGCTTCCTTTCTGGCTTTCTGGTAACAATCTCCTCTGTCTAACGAAATGAGGCAGAAATTGCCCAGTGAGTTAGTGGGGGTGATGAACTCACCCTCTCAGCTCTGACATTAGGTTTTGAAATCCCCCAGCAATGCTCAATTTATCTCTACATATTCTCTTGCCCTTGCTATTGTTATACAGCAGACTTGCTTCTCTGTGTTTTCAAAAATGAGTGTGTGTATGTGTGTGTGTGTGTGTGTGTGTGTGTGTGTGTGTGTGTGAATTTCTCAAGGGCAGGAACTGTTTCCTCCTCATGCACTGGGCACATGGACAGAGGGAGAGAGAGTGCACGTGGCGGTGACAAACATTGCCGGACTGACTTACCGACCATCCAAGTGCCTTGGGAGAGGAAGGAAAGGATTCTTTACAAGTCCTTGGAACCACCAGGTGCTTTTGCTTCCTATGGGTTGCCTAGAGTCCGTTCCTTGAAGTCCATTCTACATCGACCCAGTAGAGACAATTTTTTTTAAGTTAGGCGCTAGGGTAAAAAGAGGCCAAGAGATGGCTAATGATGTAGTGTTCTATAAAGACCCCTGCATCGGCCTTCGGAAGACTGTCTTGACTCTCCTAACTACTGGTGACATCGTGGGCAAGTCAGATATTTCATCTACAGGAACTTGAGATTCCTCATTTCACATAATAAATTTTAAGCTCTTTGGACCCAAGAGCTGTAGATTGTATCTCACTCATCACCGACTCTACTCCACAAGCTAGAGCTGCATCAGAATCACCGGGAAGGCTGGTGAAAACAGAAGGCTATTCCCACCCCCAGGGGCTCTGATTCTGTAGGTCCAGGGTGAGGCCCCCAAATGTTCTTTCGAACAAGTTCCCAAGCGACGCGAACACTGCAGGGCAGGAAGCACGCTCTGAGCACCTTGGGTTAGCACGCGCCAGACACAAAGCAAGATGGCAGGAAACATTTGTTTACGTGAATGAATGCATAAGGGAATCTAAAAGAATGACTTGATAAATAAGTCATATTTGACATGAATCTAAGAACTGCAAAGAGTATGACCACCTCCTTTGTTGAGTTCCATGGTGATGGATTAGTGACTGGATATAGGGCTCAACGTGGCCCCTCAGTACTCAGGTTCTGCTAATTCTCCTTCACCCCGGAAGCTTCTCCAGTTTGTGAAGTTTTAGCAAGCTGAGAAGACTACCTAAACGTTTGCATGGGAAGGTAACCCCAAAAGTGTTTGGAATGACACCATTGTTTTTCTAGTAGTAAGGACAGTTTAACCCCAGGAAGACAGAAAATTGAGTAAAGAAAGACAAAGAAAGTCAAACGTATTATGAATCTAATCATTTATGGATCTGTGCATGTATATATATCATATATAATATAAATAGCATATTTATATACAACACATATATATATGTGTATGTATACACACACTCACAGACACATCTTTTCTCTGGGGGAAAAAAAAACGCCCTTAAAGATGAAAAACATTCACGTACAAACAGGAAAGCAAGAATCTTCAGTTTCATCCTCCAGCTTTATAAAACATGTTTGGCAATCACAGGGGTCAACCTCATCTACCCCTAAAACACTAAATAAATAAATTGGTTTTACTTTTAACTATAGGTTGATGTTGCTAAACTGGTGACGAACTCATTAACCAAGCATAGCCTTTCTCTTGAGTGAGGAGACCCATAATTAGGTAAATCAGAAGTGGAGGGGCGCCTGGGTGGCTCAGTGAAGCATCTGACTTCGACTCAGGTCATGATCTTGTGGTTCATGAGTTCGAGCCCTGCTTCTGGCTCTCTGCTGTTAGGACAGAGCTCACTTCGGATCTTCTGTCCTCTCTCTCTCTCTCTCTGCCCCTCCCCGGCTTGCACTCACATGCTCTCTCTCAAATGTAAACAAACATTAAAGAAAGAAAATTGAGGAGTGCCTGCCACCTGGACTGAAGAACTTCCTGTGTCCTTTCCTGGACCCAAAATAAGGATGTGACACTAGCAGTGAAATAGGGATGCTCTCGTGGTTTGCAAACCCCCCACCCGAACCTTTCTCATGAACAGGTTGCAGGAAGCCTGTTCTGTGTCTCCTTAGCAAAAACTAACTGTGTGAACGAGGAGGAGGGACCCAAATCTCCAATTACAATAGACCCTCTGTAAAGCTTCTTTCTCCGTAATCAATGGAAAAGCATAGACCAAAAACAAGGGCGTATATCCAAATTCTGTGATATCAAATAACATTTAGTAAAGAGCCCACATCATTGTTCTCTGGTCCCAGACAAGACCCCCCCCCCCCGCCCCGCCCCATACACCCTGGGAATCTCAACTTTTTTTTAAGTTTTAATTTATTTATTTTTGAGAGACAGAGTGGGGGAGGGGCAGAGAGACTGGGACAGAGAGAGAATCCCAAGCAGGCTCTGAACTGTCAGTGCAGAGCCCGATGCGGGGCTCGAACTCACTAACTGTGAGATCATGACCTGAGCCGAAACCAAGGGTCAGGCGCTTGACCTACTGAGCTGCCCAGGTGCCCCCCCTTTTTTTAAGTTTTTCTTTATTTATTTTTGAGAGAGAGACAGAGTGGGGGAGGGGCAGAGAGAGAATTTTTTTTAAAGGGGAATCTCATCTTTTTATGGACACCCAAAGCTTGTTGGAATTAGAGCTCTGACTTATAAAAGATAGGACAGACCTAATAATGCCCCTCAGACTTGTATAAAGTGTGAATCACTTCTTCCGCCGTGAGGATTTAGGTGAGATTAATCTGAGCCCAAGGAGAGGCAGTCCCATATGAAGGTGTGCTTTGCTGGTAACAACTGATGTGAAACATCACAATGGCGTCTCCTCAGGGCTCCGCCTCCAGTTCTGCAGATGCCCTTTCCCCTTCACTGAGAAGGTTCTGGTTGCAGATAACAATAATTGACCGGAATATCTGGACGGGTATAAAAATTACAGCCACTTAGGTCCCTCCTCCTCCTTCAGCTGATCCTGTGGCTAAAGAGGGTTTTGTCCAGATCTCCGTACGTTCATCCTGGTGAGTGTAGAACGAAGGTCTTTTTCCTTTCCCTCCCTTCTTCCCTCCTACCTACTCCATCCATAGATTGGGACTTTCTCTTTATACCTATAAAGGTATATATACCTATATACCTTTATACCTATCGTTTACTGAATAAAATCCAAGTTATTTTTGTGGTACATCCACAAACCCGTCCTACTGACGAAACTAACCTCATCTACCAACTCTCTACCAACCAAACCATGCCCTGTGCAAACCAAAACTACCCTCAGCCTTCTGGGTGTTCACCTAACCAGCTTCTCTTCGTGCACTAGACCTTGGCTCATGTTACCTCCTCCATGAAGCGATCCGGGACTGCCTCTTGCAGAGGCAGTTGTAGAGTTGTGTACTCGTATATCAGTATCCTGAGGGCACAAACAGTATCTCATGGCGCAGGTTATGTGTGTTTTCAAGTTTATCGAAGAACCACACTAACCCTGGTGGAAGAAAACCCTTAACTTACTAATGTAGGGTCTCAGCTGGACTACCCCGTCCACTGAGTTATACCCCTGGCCCCCTGTGCTCTTCTGGTCACTATACATTCTGTGGCAGCTACGTGAAGGGAAGCAGAACGCAAGCTCTCAGGATCTTGGAATCCCAACCACGAGTGACTTTATCTTTGTCACTTTATGGCTCCTTGGGTGTCACTCAAACGGGGAAAATCTCCCGTCCCATTTACATGAGGTGCAAATGTGTTTTCACACTTCTGTCTGGTGAAATTCTTTCTGTAACGATGCCGGTTAATTACCTGACAATGAATCCCCTCTCCTGAGGGAAAGCTGAGGAACAGCAGGAGAAGGACAGAGAGGATTATTTGGATCACACCCCCTCACAGAGCAAGCCAAACAGACGTGGGCTATTACTTGGGAAATGTTTTCTCCAGAGCTACCCGTTCCAACCTCCCCCCTTTCCTACCTTCACCTCTAATTCGTTTTCTTCCTCTGTTTCCTCTGTCAAATCACAGAGAACACCAAGTAACCTTCTGGGTTTTTAGGAGATTTCATTGTACTTGGTAATGTATGATTTATAAACATAAATAAAATAAATAGGATTCTGAGGGAATAAATTCTAAGTGGAATATCAATAAATCTCCTCCCTCCGATCATGTCTCTGTGATTTTTCTCCTTCTTCCCTTCTCCCCACCTCCTTTCCCAGACTGGGAGGGCAGGTCCGTTCTTTCCATCAGAAGAAATTGGGGGAGGTGTGTGGACTATGTGAGAAATGGAGCACAAGACTGCATTGAAATGTAAATTCCTTCAAATTATTAAGCACCAGAGAGCAGCTCCTGCCAGTCCTTTGTTCCTCAGAGTCAGAATGTGTAATCTAGAAGAATAAATATCCACTCAGATATCAGCCACACAAAGAAATCTGGGCCGTACATATTCGGGGCCCTACGTCCCACAGATACCCCTTTTCCTTTTCAAGAAGTTTCTGGTCACAGCCACCAATCACTGACCTGAACGCCTCTAAATTGGGGTCCGGGTCATAGCCATTTCTGCCCACCCCATCTCCCAGCCCTCACCCCTATCGGCTGTCTGCAAACCCACCTCCTCGTAGGGATCTCACCAGAAGACCATCTGGTTCATGCTTCCCGTCAGCCTCGCACTGGAGACGCGTTGGCCGGGGACTTCCTTTTCAATGGGACTTCTTCCTCCACGTTTTTGCCCAGAGCGGCACTCCCCACAGCTTGGGATGAATGGCTCTGTAGTCTAATGTACATTTTTCATTCCCTCTTAGCTTCAGGAACCCACAGATCTTCCAAGTAGGAGAGCAGACTATTTACCAGTCCTCTCTCTTTGCCAAAGAGAGAGGGGGGCTGAAGATGGGGTTCAGTCACCGCCGGCCAATGATTTAATCAATCACGCCTGTGTAAGGAGGCCTCCATAAAAACCCCAAAGGGCCGGATTTGGAGAGCTTCCGGGTTAGGGAACCAGAGTGCTCCCACGTGCCACCGTGTGAGGCCCCAAACTCCACAGGAACATAAGTTCTTTTGTTCTGGACTTCACCCTGTGTCTTTCTTCATCTGGCTGTCGGTTCCGATCCTTTTAATATCCTTTGGAATCACCTGGTACTCTGGTACATAATGGGGTTTCCTCAGTCCTGTGAGCCGCTCTAGCCAATCAGTCAAACCCAAGGAGGGAGCCATAGGAACCTCTGATTTATAGCTGGTCCACTAGAAATACAGGGTACAACTTGTACTTGTGATTGTATCCCGGGCTAAAGGAGGTCGTTGGAATGAGCACTTTGGATGCAGAGCTTTGGGGAGCCCTGTCTGGGTGGCCGGCGAGGCCTACAGAACACTGGTAGGGACAGCTGGGAAGGCAAGGGGTGTGGTGACCAAGAATAAGGAGGGATGCGTGGGTGGCTCAGTCAGTCGACCATCAGACTCTTGATTTCAGCTAACGTCATGATCCCAGAGTCGTGGGATCGAGCCTCGCATCAGGCTCTGCACTGAGGGTGGGGCCTGCTTGGGATTCTCTCTCTCCCTCTCTCCCTGCCCCTCCCCTGCTCACACTCTCTACACACATACACAAAGAATAATTGGGATGACGACGGTACGAGCGGAAAGAGATGTAAACCCAGAAGTAAAGGTTTCAGAAAAGAAAAAAGAGAAAACCAAGAGAAAGAAAAACAGGAAAAAACAAAGAGTTAAAACCTAAGGTGCTAGCACCAGAGGGGCATGGCTGGCTCGGTCTGTTAAGCTTCTGGATCTTGGTTTTGTCTCAGGTCGTGATCTCACTGTTTGTGAGTTCAAGCCCCATGTTGGTTTCTGTGCTGACAGCATGGAGCCTGCTTGGGATTTTCTCTCTCTGTCTCTCTTTCTCTCTCCCTCTGCACCTTTCCCTGCTCGTTCTCTCTCTCTCCCTCTCTCTCCCTGTCTCTCAAAATAAATAAACTTAAAAAAAATAAAAAAATAATAAAGTGCTAATGCCAGAGAACAATTACCAGACAAGCCAATGATGGGCTAAAGAAATTACAGCCAGAGTCAGATTTCAAATTAGCCAAAGAAACGTTTGGTGTTAATAACAGAGCTCATGGGCTCAAAGCTGTGAATCCATTTTCAAGACATGACTTCATGGATTTTGAAAAGTTAGCAAAAGATACAATAGACACAATATGAAAAGTCACCCTATTGTGCAAGTTTGGGGAATCGCTGGATTGAGATGCGTGCTTCTCTTCGGAAATCGATGTCTTGAAAAAGATTACCGCTTCATTGACTGTGCTTTGCGGCGAGAGAGGCAAGCAGAAGAAAGGTGAGGTTCCCGGGGCAGGACTAAAGGCCACCAGGACAGACAGCTGGGTCCCAGGGTGACGGTACGACAGAGAATACATGCAACACCTTGTGATGACCTCACATGATCTCTTTTCCTCTTCCCCTGGCCTCTCCCCTCTGTGTGGTGCATACTCCCTTCAGTCCTCGTCCTGATTTCTTGCAGCCGTGCCAAATGCTATGATCGGAAATGCTGGTTATTAACCCCTTGCCAGTGGAGGAAGGGGGGAATCGGATCTAGCCGCCAAGGAGTTAGGGTCTGGAAGCTCAGTTGCTACTAAATCATAGTACAAAAAAGAAATAAAATCCTAATGATGGCTGCCTTGGTTGCCATCCCATTCCATAACAGCAGGTGCCACTCCATTGGAAACAAAGGTTGCCATCTGACCAAAGATGGTGTAGTGCCTGCCGAGCCACCACTGGGCTTTACCACACCTTCTTGAACTGCTTCATAACTTGTCAAGAGAAGCAGTGTGTACATAATGTTAAAAGTGAGCTTGAGGATTTAAACACACACGCACACACACGCACACGATAAAGAACAGTGCTTGTTCTAGAGCGGAGACACTGCTCTCGAAAAGCCACTAGTTTGATTTATTTAAACACTAAATAACCCAAACCCGCCAACTTTGAGGTTGAACTAGGTCACCCGGGATTGCATTACAAATTGTAGATTCTTCCCGTCACTGGGTCTTGACTGTCTAGTTTTTTGTTAAAACAAAACAAAACAAAATTCAACTGAGTAAATTCGAAGATCTAACTGGCTTTGTTATAGGATTCATGAAGCAAGCAGCAGGGAGAGGGGGGCTCCCAGGAGCTGTATATGATTGGAGGTTTTTGTAGGAAGGGGGGCTGGGGCAAGGAAGTTATTAGCAAGGAAGAGAGAGGGGTGTCGGCACATCTTCCTTTGGGGGAAGGGACCTGGAGGGTTCTAATGACGTGGATGCCCTCACCTGTGCTGATGGGACATTTCAGATGGCCTGATAGAGGGTCACACTCCTGGGAGACGTTGACACTGTCCTCGGGGGCAAATGACTCCATTTGGGGCCTTCTTGCTTCTTTTATCAGGAAAATGTTACTGATGGGGTGCTTTAAGACGGGGTAGAGAAAGTCTGTATCTCTTTCATTTGCCCGATTGAAGTTTCTGGAAAACAAAATCCCCTTTGTTCCCCGCGCTCTGATGGGATGACTTGACCAGGGTTTTGGCACTTCCTTTCCCTTAAAAAACATGCTCAGCAAACTGGACCAGTTAACAATAGTTTGGTGAATTGTTATGTTAACAATTATGACATCTGCAATGTTTTATAAAGCAACTAATTTAATAAAATCACTATTGTGAGGACTTAAAAAGAAGACTTTGAAACAAGGAGTTTGAAATATATATATTGGATTTTTTTCCTAGAAAAAAATAGATACGTGGTAATGAAACCAGAGATTTGTGGTTTTGAACCGAGGGAAATGATTTATTTCAGTGCAGAAAACCAAATAAAGATCGCCACCTCCTACCAGTCCTAACACAGTGCCACGTAACGAGAGTAATGATAATATTATTAAAAGGACCTTGGAGTGCCCGGGTGGCTCAGTCGGTTGAGCATCCGACTTCGGCTCAGGTCATGACCTTGAGGTTTGTGAGTTCGAGCCCCGCGTCGGGCTCTGTGCTGACAGCTCGGAGCCTGGAGCCTGCTTCGGATTCTGTGTCTCCCTCTCTCTGCCCCTTCCCCGCTCATTCTCTGTCTCTCTCTGTCTCTCAAAGATGAATAAACGCTAAAAAAAAAAAAAAAAAAAAAAGTTAAAAGGACCTTGGAAAGCCATGATCTTAAGGCTCGTAAAGAAGCCCCAAAGGGACAGTTACACTGGACGCTTATCAACCAGCATCCTGAAGCTTCTCTTTGCTTATCTTTGTCCTTCCATGTTCCCAGCATGCTGTTCCAGTGCACCCTATTCTGCCATTATTACCCACCCTCTAATGTTTTTCTCTCAAATTTCTTCCCAGATATTCCAGCCCTCCCTTACTAATTCTATTTTCTTCGCTGCTTCCCCCCCCCCCCCCCGATTCAGTGTTTTATGAGGTAAAGAAATGTAACCTCCAGGCTTTAAAAAATTCTTCCTTTGGCCCACTACCCAGATCAGCACAATCGACTGTAGCCCGTAACATTAGTCCACATGGAGTTCGTTATAAAAGACCGTGAATCCAGAGCGGCCCCGCATGTTACCCCACACCACGAGCTGGACTCGAACTTCTCACTGGAGTGTGTGAGTCGTTTCTTTTTTCGCTACAGGAACGCAGGCTCCCCCTCTTCCTCTGCCTCCTGACAATCCTCAAGCCTCTTGGTTTGCTCTGTATCTTTGTTTGGATCCTCTGGTCATCTCGCCTCGGAAACTGACGCATCGCGCCTCTGCGTGGACGTCCGCTGTCCGAGTAGCTGGCCTACAAGTATCCAATCCATCCCGTATCCTTGTCATGGCAATTTCACTTAGTAAAGGCCATTTAAGAGGAAACATGGGAGGACAGGTGACGATATGGTCCCAATGAAAAGAAAACGATTGTTGCACATTTGCCCTTAGGCTCAAGGCTGTTTTATCTGGGGGTTCCAACGTCCTCTCCAAATTGCCCTACAATTCTCCTCGGTTTAGAGAGTGGCAAGGCACAGGCAGGCCACCTCCCGCGGGTCACATTGGGGGGTGGGGGGCGGTGTGCTGGGGCAGGAGAAGAGTGGAAAGGCTCTCCTTGCCCAGAAGCTTGGAGTCCCTCCTCCATGGCCACCCCAGGGCAGAGAGATTTCGGAGGAGGGGAAGGGCAGAGTCAGGGAGGGAGTCAAGGTGGGGGTGAGAAGGTTACTACCATAGTGACAGGCGTCCAGCCATCCCAAGAGCAAAGAAGGGGACACAGTGTGGCGCTGCCTATCAGGAACCGGAAGGTGAGGTCTCTGCTTGGAAAACCCAACCACGTTCTCAGTTTCTAGGTCTCGGTTTTCTTTCCAGAGCGACCGGTGGCTCCCGGGGCTGTAAGGGTTCTCCCAGCCACACGCGAGCTGCCTGTCCCCTCCCCTGACGTCCACGCAGCAATAACTTGGGCATCTGGGACTTGCAGAGACACTGGTAGTAAAAGGGTCAGAGCTGGTCCGCGTAGACAATGTTTAAAAGACCTACGAACTGAAAACTAGACAGAGAAGCCACGTGGCATACGATCTCTGAACCTTTAAGTCCAGTAGATCCAAATGCAAACCTCGTTTCCCCCCACTTCCCAGTTTGGGCCCCCGGTGCAACTAGTCGGAGGCTTAGTTTCTTCATTCGTAACATGAAGAAACTAACGTGCTCGAGGCAAGGCGTATCATCCCACCCCCTCCATTCCTTCTCCCCTCTCCCCTCGAGTAGCGAGTAATGCCATCAGAGGTTCCGACACGGGTCCCTCTTTCCGAAGGGAGAACCTTCCTAGGAAGACTTTTGGAGGCCGAAATGGCATAAAGCAAAGAGGCAATTGGCATTAATTCAGATGTTAAAAAATTTTTGAGCTTTCCAAAACCCTTAAGCTTTTCCGACACCTCAGGATACACCTCGCTAAGGGACACACAAAATAAATGGAGACCAAGCACAGGTGGTCACAGACACACTTGGAAACTCTGGCTGAGCTGCTGGGCTGGAGTCCCAGGGAGGGAGGCGGGCGGCCCCGCTCACTGCTGGGGGTGAAGGCCTTGTGGCCGAACCCTGTTTTCACTTCCGGCATAAAAAGCAAAAGGCCTCTTCCTGTATCTCTCGGTTACTGACAACAGCTACTCACGTAGGTCTTCTGTAAAAACAAAGTGGAGTGACACAAACTTTTGAAAAGGAGCGGGAGGAACACAATTTCTGTTTTGGCGTTTGTTTTGGCCTCTTGGTTCGGGTTTTGCAAGCGCTCCATTCTGAGGACTGTGAAGTCCCAACCTCCATCCTCCAGAGAAGAGTCCAATGGTTGCAAGTCCCTAAGTGCCACCCTTCGGGATGAGGTCGGAAACGATGGCCCCCTAGATCTGACCTCGAGAGCTCAGAAGTGATGACCTTGTAGGATGGGTGCTTAAAATAGCTGAAGGGCCACGGCGTCTCGGCGGCTCAGTCCGTTGGGGGGCTGACTCGTGATTTCAGTTCAGGGCAGGATCTCACGGTTCGTGGGTTCGAGCCCCACGTCAGGCTCTGCCCTGACATTGCGGAACCTGCTTGGGATTCTCTTTGCTCCTCCCCCGCTGCTCACGTGCTCTCTCTCTCTCTCTCTCTCAAAAGAAGTAAATAAACATTAAAAAATAAGATAAAATATCTGAAGAGGGAAAAAAGAAGGAAGGGGAACTGAGAGAGGAAACCAGGAATGCTGCAGGGAAAATGGAGGCGTCACTGACAGCTGTCTCATAGGCTCTGAAAAAATTATCAACATGTACTTGGGAGTATACGCTATATGCCTGATAGAGCACCTAGCAAAGAGGAGTTCTAAATAAATGGTTATTATTATCCTGTCCGTAGTATCACAAGGGCGGTTCATATTTACAAGAGACAGGGGTTCTTGGAGATGGTCCGGTCCGCAGTCCCACACAGGTAGCCATCATTGTCTTACCCCTCCATCCTGCCTGTCCTCCTTCCCTCATGGTTCAGTCTGCAATAGGGAAAATGTGGTCTTTATCTCATATCCTCTGAACCTGAAGCAAGACAGGCAGCCAAGCAACAGGGCTTTATGCATCTGCCTCTGGGACCTTTCGTACATGAAGCCATTTTTCTCGGGATGTCTTACCTGAGGTGCCAATATGACATTTTTCAGTCGAGACAGATAGTTAACGCTTATCAATGCTCTATTTACCTTTTAGTTTGGGGTTTTCGTGATTGAAACACAATCAAGCCCACAGTGAGTCCTTCGTCCATCAAACTGTCAACAATGCCTCCACAAGAGCTGGGAACATAGAGAATATTGCGCCAACGCTCGTATGTAAAAAGAAGGGCTCTCGTTTATTGGTTACATCTGGCAGAGTTTGTTAGAACATTCTAGCCATGTGGCCATGCGAGTATTCACTCTGATAAATGAGAACCAGCACGGATGTGGGTACATGGCGGCTCCCCACTCCCCACAAAAATCATTCCAGCCTTCCACCCAGTAGCCTTCCTCACAGTTCTTTTTTCTCTAATTTCAACCACATGTCTCTCTAGGTTTGAAGCTGCCTACCTCCCTACGAAACCAAATTTTGGCAAAACCCCGTAGGCCCTGGAAGGTAAGGGATTTCTGTAAGCTTCTCTCTTACAAGCGTTGTTCTCCGCACCCTCGTGCGTGTTTTTACCTCAGCCACAACCCAAAGCCCATGTACCTGAGGCTACCTCCTTCCACTGCCCTTCACTCAGATTAGCCCAGGCCGAGAGAGAAACAGGACAGGATCTGTATTTTCTGAGCCCAACACACCATGAACTGGAGTGCCAAGCAAGATACCCCCATAAAAGCTCAAGATTTGTTAATATAACGTACAAATAAATAGTACTTGTTTTAACGTCTAATTGTACTTATCGTCTTCTCTTAAGAAAACAACTTGGTCCCCACTCATTCCCAAATCCCATACGCTGGCTGAACTGTATCATTTTGAGGGCAAAGACGGGTCCCCAGTATGAGGAATATTGAGCGTACAGGGAACCCATGAGCAGCGAGGTAACAAGTCGAGAAAAAAGAACACTTTATATTACTTGAATACCATGCCTGCTGGTTCTTTTTGGGAATTTTACTTATGTCGTCTTTGTCCCAGGTCATTTTCGACTTTTAAAAACCACTTTCCCTTCATCACCACTGCCACCGACACCCCTAAAGAAGATCAGAGTCTTAAAGGTTACAGCCATCACTCAATATTGTTGTTTTATTTATTGAACAACAATAAATATTTACTGGGTGCCGTCTTTGTGGCAGATGCTGAATCTAGGCACTAACGATTCAGTAGCGAAAAAAAAGCACACAACAATTTCACCTTTATGAGATTTAAATTCTAGGGATAGGCAAACAGACAATAAACACTGGATGTATCAAATATATAGTATGTCAGATGGCGACGTATGTTGGTGGAGAAAAAGAAACAGGAGGTGGGGAAGAGGAAATGCTTTTAAATAAGAATAGCATTCTTAATAAAATGACATTTGAAGAGAGAATTTTCCACTTGGAAAGCCAGAGGAAGGACATTCCAGGCAGAGGGAACAGCATATACAAAGGTCCTGAGGCAAGAGCACACTGGCCTTCTGGAGAAACCATAAGAAGGGCCAGTGTGGCTGGCCGCGTGCTACACTATTTTAAGAACTTTGACTTTGATTCTGAGATGAAAGCCATTGACAAAGGAGTCACATGATCTGATTGGTACTATTAAAAGGATTTTTGTGGGGCACCTGGGTGGCTCAGTCAGTTGAGCATCTGATTCTTGATTTCAGCTTAGGCCACGATCCCAGGGTCATGGGATGGAGCCCCACGTTGAGTTCTGTGCTGAGCCTGGAGCTTTGCCTGGGATTCTCTCTCTCTCTCCCGCTGCCCTTCTCCCAACTCACACTCTTTCTCTAAAATTAAAAATTAAAATGGGGCGCTCGGGTGGCTCAGTTAAGCGTTCAACTTCAGCTCAGGTCACGGTCTCGCGGTTCGTGCGTTCGAGCTCCGTGTCGGGCTCTGTGCTGACAGCTTGGAGCCTGGAGCCTGCTTCGATATCTGGGTCTCCCTCTCTCTCTCTGTTCTTCCCCTGCTCATGCTCTGTCTCTCAAAAATAAATAAAAGATTTAAAAAAATTTTTTTAAATAAATGAAATAAAATGAAAGGAGTCTTCTGGTGGACAGCTTGAGTCTAGAGTATGGGAGACAAAGCAAGAATAGGGAAGCCGTAGGTGATGGCCATCTCAGACTGGAAGAGATGGTAAGCACTGGTTGGCAGGTGGGTGTGCTTTACCAGTAGAGCAGATAGGATGGGAAGGTGAGTTGGTTATGGATTATGAAAAAAAAAAAGAAGAAGAAGAAACACCAAGGTTCTTGTCTGAGGAAATGGAAGAGTGGAATTGCTGTTTGCCAAGGTGAGAAGAAGTGAAGTCGGGGAACAAGTGTAAAGGGATGACCAGGCATGAGGTTTGAAACATGTCAAGTTTGGGATGCCCTGCCGATGTCCACGATTAAGTGCTGGATGGGGAGCCGGACACGGCAGCAAGGTCAGGACTACAGTTATATAGTTGGTAATCCATAGTTATGGAGTGTGTTGAAAGCGATGAGGCTAGATGGCTTCATGTAAGAAGTGAACAGAGGTAGAAAAGAGGAGAGGTTTGAGCATTATGCTGTGGGTTGCTCTAGAGTTTAGAGGACCGTGGGGCGCCTGGGTGGCTCATTCGGTTGAGCGTCCGGCTGCGGCTCAGGTCATGATCTCGCGGTCTGTGAGTTCGAGCCCCGCGTCGGGCTCTGTGCTGACAGCTCGGAGCCTGCAGCCTGGTTCGGATTCTGTGTCTCCCCTTCTCTCTGCCCCTCCCCTGCTCACACTCTGTCTCTCTCAGTCTCTCAATAATAAATAAACATTAAAAATTAAAATACACATATATACATTTAGAGTTTAGAGGACCGTGAGGAAGAAGCAGCAAAAGGGATGAGACAAGGAAACGCCAATGAGTCAGGAAGTGACCCAGGAGCATGTGGCATCTGGAAGCCAAGTCAACTCAGGAGCGCTCACTGATGTCACATGTTGCTGGCAGGAAAGACAGAGAAGGACCTCAGAGCAGGGGGGCCATGAGTGATCTCAGAGCAGCCTGGTAGAGAAGCGGAGGGGAAGACCAGAGTAGGTCCTCAAGGAACGTGGATGTTGGTGACGGCAGGGGGCGGGGGGGGGAGGAACACGAATTCCAAGAAGTTTTATTATAATGGGCAACTGAGATGTGAGACCATAACTGGACAAGGATGTGGGATCTGGAGACATTTTTGGTTTTCTTTAAAAAAAAAAACGTGGAAATTACAGCATGTAGACACATGAATGAGACTCCTCCGATGGTAAACAGGAAGGTTTGATGATGTGGCAGAGAGAGGGGAGAACTGACGGAGCGATGTCCTTCAGTAGCAAGCTGAGTACCGTCCACGTGGCAATGCCACCTCTTCTAAGTAGCTGGAGAGAGTATCCAGCTTCCACTCTGCCTGGGGCTCAGCTAAGCGTGCGATCTTGACTTCACTGATCAGAAAGAAGACTGTTCGTGTTTATACGCCACCTGATTTTTGCATCCTTACTCTTTTGCTAATTTATTTACTCAACAGGGGTTAATTGAGCAGCTCCAGCGTGTGAAGTACAAAATGAGGGTAGAGAAAAACAAAATGTTTTCTATCTGGGGCAGTGTGTTTATTTCCCCCCAAGAAAATTACAATCTGCCAGGAGAACACAAACACTAAGCTTCATTGAAAAAGGCACAACTGAATGTAGCAAGAGTTTAGGGAGAAGAAAAGCTGTAGAGTCCCGTCAATTACTTGCCAACGTAAAAGACGATTTCACTTAACAAAGAACGAGGGAATCCCTGGCAGGTGAGCAAAAGCGTTTGAGTGAGAAAACGTAGGGAGTCTATGGTTGTCCTCTGTGGAATCTTCAGTCCTCCATCGCGTGCATCATTTTTTTGCTTTGTTTTGCTTTTTCATCCTTATAAGGATCAAGAGAGACAGATTTGTTGGAGCGCCTGGGTGGCTCGGTCGGTTAAGCGTCCAACTTCAGCTCAGGTCATGATCTCATGGTTCATGAGTTGGAGCCCCGCATCGGGCTGTGTGCTGACAGCCCAGAGCCTGGAGCCTGCTTCAGATTCTGGGTCTCCCTCTTTCTCCCCTTCCCCTGCTTGTGCTCTGTCTCTCTCTCTCTCTCTCTCAAAAATAAATAAACATTTAAAAATTTTTTTAAAAAGAGACAGATTTGCTAGGGAAAGATCTGAGACTAAATCTAACTAGTCATGATAAGAGGTACTCATATTCAATGTCCCTCTTCAAATTCAAGTCTAGTTAATAAAAAAAAAAATCAAGAGATGTGATCTCTGTTCTTTCTAAAGATGGAAACACCTTTAAGTGTTGCCAAAGACACAGCACAAATCCAAGATAGAGATTGGCTTAGGGCCAGGGAATATGTCTGCCTTATCTACACACACACACACACACACACACACACACACGGAATGTGTAATGGCTGAGTGAAACCACTTTTCTTAGTTATTATTTCCTGATGTCACCGTAAATGGTACAGGGAAGAGAAGGCTCCTTTTTCTGCGTTGTATTTAAGGAAAAGGTGAGAAGAAACTTTCCAAGAGTACATGCATTTTGCAAACTTTAATCGCCTCCTAGATAATGGACACCATGCTGGGCTCCACAATGTGGTGGCCATGGATAGGGACACAGGGCGCACCCAAACATCCCTTGATGGAACAGACTCACAGTTAGGCAAAGGTTTGGGTCTACCAGCCTTACCCCAAATCCAGTAGTTTCTGGGTTTTAATAGCAGTATTAGGGATTTACAATTTTCAGAGCACGTCCACACGTATCCCTGTATTTGCCCCCGTATGTATTCAGCTGAGTTCCAGCTTCATTACCTGGCCCACTCCACACAGGTGTATCATGAGCCGAGCACTTGCCAGCGGGATACCCCCTCCAGGGGTGTGTTAGAGACCCTTCCACAAGCAAGCAACGAGCTTTATGAAAAATTTCAGATTAACATTTTTCAGCGGGTTATTCATTTACAAATAATACAGCAGTGCGGCAATGACCCAATGAACGTATCTTCATCAGCTGAATTGCAGTGAAGAGACTTTTGTTGGTTTTACTTATAGCTTGATTGGAAAAAAATGTACTTTTTGGACCCTTACAGAATAAAAATTGCTACTTGGGTGTTACAATACATAGAGCAACCTTTGATACATCTCCTCTCTGAGGACTATGTTCTATTTTTGAGGAGGTGGAGGGCGTCCCAACCAAAGTCTTCTATCATCACCCCAAATGGGCCATTTTCTCCTCATTCGTCCTTGTCCAGAGACAAAATGGACTTCAAAGCAACAACCCCTGCCCCTTCTGTCCTGAATCAAGAGGGGTGTGGTTTGGGGCGCCTGGGGGGCTCGGTCCGGACTCTTGACTTTGGTTCGGGTCATGATCTCACAGTTTGTGAGTTCGAACCCCGCACTGGGCTCTGAGCTGACAGTGCAGAGCCTACTTGGGATTCTCTCTCTCCTTCTCTCTCTGCCCCTCCCCTGCTCATGCTCTCTCTCTCTCTCAAATAAATAAATAAACTTAAAAAAAAAAAAGAGGGGTGTGATTGCATGGCAGTAGGTGTTCATATCGACTAGCTCACCTGTAAAGACCGAGCCCATTGACTCCCCATGGGGGTCTACAAAGGGTTCTCCCCACTCCCCTCACTCTCACCCTGGCCACCACGTCAGGTCGAGAGAGTACTACCCTCTTATGGGATATGGGGCTCAACCCCCAAATCACAAGAAATAACAATAAACAACGTGTATTCGTTCTGTGATTTACACCATGTCGGGGGGGAGGGGGTGCGGGGGGATAGCTGGTGCTGTCCTGTCCGTGTTACAGTCGAGGAGGCTCAGGATGGCAGGGGTTACTAAGTGACTCACACAGTGGCCCACAACCAGTAGGCGAGGAGCCCCGTCTTGAACCGGGCTTCTCTGCTTCTTCGTCTCAGATGCTCTCCAATACTCTGTGCTGCCTTCACGAAGCAGAGCTGAGGGACACTGTCCGAGGAGAAGGTCGAATGTTTTGCAGAGGACTGGACGGGTCGTGTTCCCTTACTCCTCTCTGGCTGATCTCTGCAACTCCCCCAACCAAGCGTGAGTTCCTGGTTAAGTGCAGTCTTTGGCTCCTGGCTTGCTTCGAAGAGGCAAATCCCCCTGGGGTAGAGTTACTGGAAGTCACTTGAGGGGATCAAGTAACAAATGGAACCGTCCCAAGCTTTGGAACCTGACACACCCAGTTCAAATCCCAGCGTGACCACGTTGGTACGGGCTCGGTGGCTCATAGCGTCATTTTATCGTTCTGGGAATTAAACTCCTTACCTATATAATAGGAGGGTCATATATACAGCACGGTTAAGGCAGAGATTTTAGACAATGCATAGTACACAGTCGGCAAACAGTGGTCAAGTCTAGAGTCCGACAGCTTAGGCTGGACCCTGCCACTCACTCCCTGTGTTACCTCAGAGAAGGTAGCTTGGTTTCATGTTTATAAAACGGTACCATAATATCACCAAGATTACTTAATATTACCAATATTACTTAAGGATCAAATGCATTAATGTGTTTATAAAATGGTGCCCAGTGCATTAAAAAAACGTAGATAAATGGTAACTGTAATTATTGTCGTTACACCCTCAGGGAGGAGGAACCCCAGTTCCTCTGCTACAAAGTGGGGATAGTAATACAAAGCCATCTCTCAGTTCTTCAGATCACTGGCATCCTGTGATCACAGGGTGTCCTCTTGGCAAAATGGGCTGGAGGAACAGAGAGGAGAGGGTGTGGAGGAAAGGAAGAACCAGGGGAACACAGAGAAGAGCCACGGAGACCAAGTCTGCCCCTTCCACAAAGCTGTGGTCCCAAGATGCCCCCTCGGAGGGCGAGCATCAGGAAAAGGTAGCCCCCAGCCCCTCCTCAAGACGCCGCACAGGTGCCCTCTGCCTCCCCCACAGAATGGCCAGTCCTGTTACCCAGAACCCCCCTCACCCATGTAGCTCCCTAGTTCCTGGGTCCCTCCCTTCCCAAGATGCACGGACATTAATTTCCCTGCCTGAGACCCAGGCTTCCTCCCTCGTGCATGTGTGTGTGTGTGTGTGTGTGTGTGTGTGTGTAGCATGAGAAGCGCCAGGCCCCCGAGACAGAATGGAGAGCGAATCAGGATGCCCCCACCCGCCGGGCACCTGGCTGTGCTCAGACATCCTGAGTCTGTGCCTACACAGTAATGGCCGAGGGCATGTGTGCCTCTGTGTGTGTGTGTGTGTGTGTGTGTGTGTGTGTGTATTTCAGGCAGAGGCAAGGGGAAGCAGTATTTATCCACCTACCTTCTCAACATGAAGGGGGCACCCAGGTGCCCTTCGTGTCCACAGAACAGAGGTCAACACAAAAGTGAGGGAGGTCACAGTCGAAATGGGCTCGGGGGCCAAATTACCGTCCCTCGCAGACGTTGGTTTGCAGTGCAGAACCAATTGGAAAATGTGGCGTGATCAGCAGTCTCGCCCGAGGAGAGACCAGGCCGGAGTAAAAGGATGCAATAAATCAAGGCTCAGTTGCCCTGAGTGGGGAGCCCTGGCTGCATCAGCCCGGCAGCTGTGAGGCAGGATTGAGACGCATTGGCAGAGCTGTGACGGTGACCCCCAGACTGAAATAATTGGGGTTGGGGGGAGGTGCACGGGGGGTCAGACTGAGGGGCACTGGAAGAATACAGGGCCGGGGGCGGGGGGGGCGGGGGGGGGGGAGTGGGGGGGGGAGGGGCGGTGGGATGGTGGAGAGCTTTCAAAAGACCTGCCTAGACAATGACAGGCTTTGGTCAGAGCAATTATCTGCCACGTTCGCACGTGCTAAATTCACGGTTAAAGGAGAAACACGCGCTCACACAAACGCGCAGGCACAAAAGGCAAAGAAAACCCGCTCTGGAGGAAAACCAAGTGCTGTCTGGCAAAAACAATAGACCCCAGAGGGAAAGGGGAATGGAAACTTAACCCAACTTCATTTCCAGGCGAACAGTGCCCTCTAGAGGTGGGAGTGCGCCACGCCCGCGAACTTGAACAAAAGAAGTTCGCAGGAAACCCGCGCTGGAGGTGGGGGGGCCCTTCGGCTTCGGATTTTCGCGTCCAGGTGAAGGGAGTGGTGAGGCCAGTCCCAGCCATTTCCCGCTGCCGGATGGGCGCCCGAGGTCCTGCCGTCCTCGCACTTTCCTCGGAAGCCCGACGTGTGGCCCGGCACTGCCGCAAGGAGACGCTCTGACAAACAGTCACACGGGGCGTGTTGTTGGAGCCCATGTCAGGGTCCGCGTGTGGCAGGAGAAATCTCACGAAGGATGGCAGGAAGAGCAACAGTCCCTGCGTCTGGCGGTGAGTGGGAGGGGGCGAGGGTCATAAAATACGTATTTTGCAGCCCGTGTCCTGGGGAATTAGACCTTGCCTCTCTCAATCAACCTCTTCCAGAAGACCTTGTCTTCAAAATTGACAGCGTGCCCCCCCCCAACCCGCGCTGGGTCCCCTCACGAACCCACGAGCCACCCTACGCCCTTTTGTGAGCCCTGGTGGCAGCCCCTTATTCCCTGGGCGCTGTCTTCGCGGCCCTCCTTCCCCTGGCCTCTCCCTTGCCGTCTTCGTTCCCCGCAGTTCCCCTTGCCGGAAGCAGCTACCAAGCAAATCGGATGTGGATTCGGAGTCCCGAACTACGCACGGCTTTCGGACCACGTGTGTAGCCATCCGAGCCTCACCGTGTGGCTCATCACAGCCTGTGTGGGTGGGAAGAGCAGGTGACAGAGCGCAGGTGGCGTCCCTAGCAGTGTAGGGGGCAGAGACGGTGCTCAACAAACATTAATCGCCTGCTCCTTCCCCTCCCACTCCCCACTGGTAACACTTCCCTGTCTACTCTCGTCTTCTCTAGTCCACACCGCACACCGAATGCCACCAGACGACATCCTGGATCACGATTCCTCCCCTGTCTTCTGCGGGGTCCATCCAGGGCCTCCGCAGGCATTCTGCGCCCTCCCCCGCCTCTAATGTCTCACTGATGCCCAGCACCAAGGAACACAGCCCGCCTCTCTCTTTGCAACCCTCAGAGACACTACCTGCGCCTTTCCCTCGTCGTGGTCGTTAGGAAAACCAGGGCGCCCACACCCTCCCTGCTCCCCTCTACTATCCAAATCTTGACCATCCTTCGGGGCCAAACGGGAGTCTGCTTCTTCCTTTACTGAGCCTTCTTCTTCTCCATCCATGGTGACCTCTGGCTCTTAAAGCACAGTGTATCTAACCTTTGACCTTTTCTGATATTTAAATAAATACTATAAACCTAGTAAGAATGAGGCACAGCTATAAATATGGACATGGAAGGATGTCCCTGACATACTGATGACTTAAACGGATAAAAATAGTATGCATTTTCTGAGCCCTTCTACAACCAGCAACAACAAATATTGGCGTGCGTGTATATACCCCTCCTTACATATACGTGCACATACGTAAATGCATGGGGATCACGGGAAACTTTTTACTTTTTAGTTTGTACCTTCTGTGTTTGAATTTTCCCCACTAGGCAGTGCATGCATTTTTTTTTTTTTTAATTTAAAGACAAAACAAAAAAACATTTTTTAATAATTCAACAAACATTCCGGGAGCACCCACTGTGTGCCAAGTACTGGGAATTCTCAAAGGTGGCCTTTGCTTCCTTTAGAGTTCAGGGTCCACGGGGGAGAGAGAGTAGCAGGATGCGGGGGGGGGGGGGATGCGGGGGGGGGGGGGATGTGCTGAGTGTGGTCGAATGGAGAGACGCAGAGTCCCCAGGGGACTGATAGCGGCGGGATGCTAGGCATCAGGGAGACCAGTGGCGGTTGGGCATGGGCGCCATGATGGGAAGGATGAGTGGGCGTCTACCAAGTAGGGAAGAAAGATTCGACGTTCTCGATGGAGGGTGAGGCACACACAACAGTCCTAGTCGAGCGCTTGCCTTGTGTGGGGTGTGGCCAGAGAATAGCACACCGTGTGCAGAAGCAGAAGAGAAGACTACAAAGGAGACCTGGGGTCTCGCCGTGACCATCTCCGTGTGGTGAGGTTGGAAATTCAGTCTTTAGGCAACAGGGAGCCACAGGCAGTCTTAGGTGTGGGCAGAGTCTGATCCTACACTTCCTGCTAGCTCGTGGTCTCATTACCTCGGTCATCATTTCTGTGTCTATTACGCATCTGTTGCCCCCACCCCCCACCCCCCCACCCCGTTACGAGTTCAGGGTTCTCCAGGGGAACAACGGAGGCAGCTGGGACCTTGTTCCCAGACGGAGCAGCATCACTGACTCGAACACGTTATCCGTAATTCTTGTGAGCGGAAACCGTGTCCATCCAGGGTCCGGGGTTCTGGGCTCAGTCCCGGCCCAAGAACAGAGCCTCTCATTTCTCGGAATGGCTGTGTGAATGATCACAGAACAGACTTCACTGTGTCCACTCTTCCCCCCACCCCCGTCCCCCCCCTCGCCCCGCCCCCCCCCCACCCCCCCATCCCAGCCTTCACATCCAGCTTCCCACTGGGCCTCTCTGGCCCGCCGGCCGCAGCTGCTTTTGTGCCTGTGCTGGAGAGATGGCGGCTTGGCCCCGACAGCATCCGCGTGGCTCCCGGTGATAACACCTCAAGCAGGAGAAAAGAAAGACGGTTTTCCGCGGATGGCAGTGCGTGCAGCCAGCTGAGCTGTCTGGCACAGGCCCCGTAGCCGTGTATTCATGATGCTACATGTAAGCCAAAAAAAAGAAAAAAAAAAAAAAAACCAACAAAAACAAAGAAACAACCTCTGAACGATGCAACCCATACAGGCTGAGGCTTGGTGGCCCGTGTGGGTGTCTGCGTGCCTCTCCCCGCCAGGCGCAGCTCTGCGAACGAGGAAGCTGGGCTACGGGCAGGGGCCCCCCGCCAAAAAAAAAGAGTTCAAACCCCCGCCGTGCAGAAGAAACAGGGACAGATTCTGTCACATGTGGTACCGCTTGGCTGAGCTTCCCGGTGGCTCAGATGAATTCCACGGCAGATCTTCTCGGTGGATGGAAGGGAGACAGAGGCGCTGTCTCCCGGTCCAGGCGGGGAGCAGGTGTCGGGGCAGGCGGCCGGGGTGAGGAGGCTGGACGGGTGGAGCCAGTCCAGGCAAGACAGATTTCAACGCAAAATAGAACCGCCAGGCTGACGCGGCCAGAGGAAGACACCTGCCCGACCCAGAGCACCTCCTGCTCCTCCAAAGGCAGGGGCCTCTAATAGCTTCGTTCTGAGCCAGGCAGCAAGTGTGGCTGCCCTCCCCCGTCTTCCGTGGGGCCCCGGCTCTCCACGGATGACACACGGCCCAAGCCTTCAGACTGTCCAGCACAGGGGGAGGGACACTGACTAGGCTCTCTTCCTTGCTGAGTTTTTATTCTACTTTAAGAAATAAGTTAATTTTTTTTAAAGGTTTGCTTATTTCTTTTGAGAGAGGCAGAGCAGCTGGGGGGGGGGGGGGGGGGCGGGCAGAGAGAGAGGGAGACACAGAATCCCAAGCAGGCTCCGAGCTGCCAGCACAGAGCCCGATGCGGGGGCTCGAACTCTCCAAGCCGTGCGATCCTGACCTGAGCGGAAACCGAGAGCCGGGGGCTTAACCGACTGAGCCAGCGGGTGCCCCTCCGCGCTTAGGTTTTAGAGAAACTAGAAATGGAACCCCCAGCTCGCAGAGATTAAGTCAGTCTGGCTGCTTATATATATTATTCACTCTGAAAAGGTCAGGGCAAGGCCGCGGAGAAATAAGACGGTTCCAGGCCAGAAAACTCCAGAAGGTGTCGCGGCTCTCCAGAACCAGACGCGCCACAGCCCGAGGTCCCGAGTGAGAGAGAGGGCGCGATGAAGCAGGAGGCTGGCCTCCCCACACCGCGGCTGCGATTGCTGGAGAGCCCAACAGCCCTCCTCCCTGATTCCAACTGCCGCCAGGAGCTTTGGGTGGAAACAGGCTGTGAGGGCTGATGTTTCTTTTACTCCTAATTGCCAAGTCCCGGTGTCTGATTTCCCCACCCTCTGGGCCCCGAAAGAAGAATGCAACGAGCAGCAGAGACAGCCATAGGAGCCGCTCCTGTCCGTGTGAAAGGAGTGAGCGAGAGAGACAGGGAGAAATGGGAGTGTGGCACCCGCAGGGAGACTCCGCGTGCACTAGTCAGGGCCCCGGGTGCTGACCCGGCAGATCAGGCCCCCGGCCTCTCCGCAAATACATCGTTGCTTTGTCTTGTCGTTAAGCTTTCCAGAAAACTTCAGACGGCTGGGGTGAGAAAAGACCCCCCCAAGATCACTTGGTGGGACCAATCACTTTTACAAATGGAAAGACAATCTCGGGGCGCCTGGGTGGCTCGGCCAGTTAAGCGTCTGACGCCTGATCTCAGCTCAGGTCGTGATCTCACGGTTGGTGGGATCGAGCCGCGCATCAGGCTCTGTGCTGACAGCACCCGGCCTGCTTGGCATTCTTCCTCTCCTCTCTCTGCCCCTTCCCTGCTCGTGCTCTCTGTGTCTCTGTCGCTCTCTCAAAATAAAGAAAGAAAGAAACATTAACAAAAAAAGCAAAGACAATCCCAAATACTGTGGGACTTGCCCAGGGTGGCACAAAGGCAGCTTCAGTCTGGGCGTTCTCCCCGTGTCTCGCGCTTTTCACAACACAGTCGCGCCACCTGTGAGGTCGTGTGGCAGTTCTTTGGTAAATTTGGTTGCTTTCATTTCTCCCTAATCATCAGGCATCTACTTCCTATCTTAGGAAGAAAGCATCTTAAATATCCATGAGTGTCACGCAGCTTTACCCAGCTCTGAAACTGGGGGGCCACTCTGGACGGATTCTGGAATAAATTATTAAATTTTGGTTAAATGACTTGTCTCCAGACTAAATATACAAATCCTCTGCTGGGGCTCAAATTGGGACATGTGTTAATTAGAGAAGGATGCAGTTTTGATCATGGATGTGCTCCCAGGCTCCCCGAACACTTCTACAAACAATAATTCATGTTGCTATGATTATACTATGCTTTGAAGTTTAAAAAAAAAAAAAAATTAGGCCACTGATTCCAAATAGACCTTATGGGGGGGTCTGATCTCTCAGCAGGTGTGTGTGTTAGCAGCACTTAGCAGGAAGGGTGGAGGGGGCAGAGGCCTGGTGGGAAACATGGGTCCCCCAAGCCTAGAGTTCTAGAATGTTTCACTCAGCCTGTTAATTGTAAAACAAACAAATCCTCATCTTGTTCCAATTGAGGGACTAAGTGGGTAAAATTTACATGTAAGGACAGAACAAAAGGGGGCCGCCCAGCAGGGAGTCCCTTCCCCTGCTCTGGAGCAAGATCACAGTTAGTGATTTTATGCCATTTCCGGTACAAATCAAAGCCTCACAGAATCCAGCCGCCGGGAGCGGGAGCGTATTTGGCATCACACATATCTTTGAGACTCAGAGATTTGGATGCAGTTGGGTGAGCGGTTAGGTAAATAAAATGGTGCAGAGAGGTGCGAAGTTCCTCTGGGGAAAACACCTTTGAACTTACAGTCTTTCTTATTGTTAATTTTTTAATTGCTAATCGAAGTGTAGTTGACATACGACATCGTATCAGTTTCAGGTGCACGACATAGTGATTCGACATTTCTATATACTATGGCGTGCTCACCATGAGAAACGTGGTTACCACCTGTCACCATGTTATTGACTCTAGTCCCTATGCTGTACTTTCCATCCCTGTGGCTTATTTGTTTTATAACCGGAAGTTTGGACCTCTTGATTCTCTTCACCTATCTCGCCCACTCCCCCACTCTCTTCCCCTCTTGCAGCCGCCCATTTGTTCTCTATATTGAAGAGTTTGTTCGTCTGTTTTATTTTTTTCGATTCAACATATAAGGGAAATCACACGGCATCTGTCTTTCTCTGCGTGACTTATTTCACTTAGCATAATGCCCTCTAGGTCCATCCTGTTGTCGTGAATGGCAAGATTTCATTTCCTATGGCTTTCTTCTTCTTTTTTTTTTTGTGGCTGAGCAGCATTCCATCGTGTGTGTGTGTGTGTGTGTGCGTGCGTGTGTGTGTATACACATATAAATACCACATCTTCTTTACCCATTCATCTCTGGACGGACACTCAGGTTGCTTCCATGTATATTGTGGTTGGAAATAATGCTGCAATATACATAGGGGTACATATATCTTTTCAAAGTAGTGTTTTCATTTTCTTTGGCTAAATACCCAGAACAGGAATTACTAGATGGTATCATACTTCTGTGTTTGATTTTTTGAGAAAACTCCGCACCATTTTCCATAGCACCTGCACCATCTGCATTCCCGCCAACAGAGCACCAGGGTCCCCTGTTCTCCACATCCTTGTAAACACTTGTTATTTCTTATCTTTTTGATACTAGCCCATGTGACAGGTGTGAGGTGCCAATTGTGGTTTTGACTTGCAACTCCCTGGTGACTCGTGAACTTGCAGTCTTCAAATGGATAAGGGGCAGTACCAACGTAGGCTCCACTGTGACTTTTCGGTTGACTTGTTTGGTTCTTTCGGCAGGGATGTCCCCAGAGGAGGATAGACCCCAGGATGACCGCCCAGAGGGGAAAGGGCAAAGAGAAAATAACTAACGCTTTCCACTCTTTTCCCAACCTTCTCAAACATTCATGTAACTCCAGGAAAAACTGAGATCAAGACAACCTCGAAGGCTAAAGAATCCAAAAACACTATGCTCTTAAAGAGTGGAAAACTAAGATGAACATATCATACCAGCTTGATCTCAGTGATTGATATAATGATTCATTTATTCATTCAGCAAATATTTATGAGTACCTACTATGTATTAAGCAGTCATTGGGAATATACTGGTAAACAAACCTAGTGGGGGAAACAAACAGTACAGAATCAACACAAACATAAATGTATCAGGGTAAGCTACTCCTGGCTATGACAACCAACAAACACCAAACTTCCAGTAGCTCGGCATGAATGGTTGAGTCACCCATTAGATAGCTCTCCTCCATCTGGCGGCTATACCTTCTGGACATGTGGCTTCCAAATCATTGAAGGAGGACAAGAGACAGTTGAGGGAGGTACGGGATGCTTGTAAGGGCCAGGCCCAGAAGTAAGGATGCCTTACATCCTTTCCGCCTGCATCCCATTGGACAAAACGCTAGCCCGGGCCACCTCCCAGCTCCCAGAGGAGCTAGGAAATGGGGGCGAGCACACGGATGTTTGTTGAGCACCCATAGTCTCTGGCGCATATAAATATGACTTCGGAAACATCTCAGATGGTAGAACTGTACCTCATCCAAGAAGATACCTAGGAAGTCATTGGTTTCTAGAACTCTTACCATCTTAGCAGCGTGGGAGCAGAAGGTGACTTTTATTAACCTACCTCCCAGTCTACCCACTCTCCTGGGCGTAGACACAATTATTGGGCACTGCCCCCTGACTTACACACACCTGCTTTCAGGCTGCACCCCGTTGGCCCGTTGGGTCATGGTCTTTCTCTAGTTGTTTAGACTCTCTTCAAGTTTCCCTCTGACCCTTTGCAACCTCTCCCCTACCCCCTGCCAGGTCTGCAGATTCCCTGCAGTTGTGTGAACACAGTGTGCATTCACTCAGCCTGGGGTGAGAGCAGACTGTTCACTTTTGCCTCCTGCACCCCAACAGGTGCATTCCTGCCTGTGCTCATGCTGTAGCCCCAGCCTACAATCATCCCCTATGCCCTCGCCTTTCTGAAGCCTCTCTTCTACAGCCCTGCTAAAATCCTACCACTTCCATAAAGTTCCTGAACGTCAAACACTCTAAATGATATACTCACTTTTTTTTTTTTAACTTCCAGCTTCTTTTCCTCAAAAAAGATGATAAGGTCCTTGAAGAAACGGAGCAAGCAGGGCTTGTTTCTCTCTCGGTTGCTCGTTCTTGTTCTTCACGCGAACAAGCATGAGGAAGAGGCTCTCCTGAGCCTCTTTGCAGAAAGCGAGGCTTTCTCTTTACTTGGCTCTGGAGGGTGTGCATAACTTTGTCCTTGAAATAAGGTGGCCCCAGAAGAACCCAGGGAAAGACTGGGACAAAAGCACAGGCAGTAAGCTCAAGAAAGATAACATGAAAAGACTGGCACACCTGGGCTTGAAGCCCATTAGAACCGGCTTCAAATTCTGATTTTACCAGCCTATAGTGGGGTGAGCACGTGTATACTGCTCCTTTTTGCTAAACCCTAGATTGCTCTGTATGTAAAAATACAGTGGGGCGCCTGCATGGCTCAGTACGTTAAGTGTCTGACTCTTGACTTCAGCTTAGGTCATGATCTCATGGTTCATGAGTTTGTGCCCCACATCGGGCTCCATGCTGACAGTGGAGAGCCTGCTTGGGATTTGTTCTCTCCCTTTCTCTCTGCCCCTCCCTGGCTCGTGTGCACACACTCTCTCTCTCAAAATAAGTAAACTTTAAAAAACAAAAATAAATAAAAGTACAGTAACAACTTTTGCCTTTCTGTGGTGCACTAAGGGTGAGAGGTAATATATGTGAAGGTTCCAAGACTTTTCTAAGTAAACCCTTAAAAATGGTGGCATCGCCCTGTACTTTTCTCGCCTATTCTGTATCTACACAATGATTTCCGCTTGCTTATTTCTGTGTGTGTCTCCAGTTCTACCTTTCGTAAACATCAGTTCTATCTAGTTTTTTTTTTAAGTTTATTTATTGTATTTTGAGAGAGAGAGAGAGAGAGAGAGAAAAAGCGCAAGGAAGGGAGAGGCAGAGAGCAAGGGAGAGAGAGAGAATCCCAAGCAGGCTCTTTGCTCTCAGCACAGAACCCAAAGTGGGGCACGAGCTCACCAACTGTGAGATCGTGACCTGAGCCCAAGAGTTGAATACTTAACCAACTGAGCCGCCCAGGCGCCCCAGTTCTATCTAGTTTTTTAGTTCACTACGGAAATGGCCCTGACCGGATTAGTTATCCAGTATAACGCAACCCTTTTGCAGAGACTTTCCTTGCCCGGATAAGGCAAAGTTTACTGGCTGGTCAACAACTGTGTTTGATCCTTATGCAACGAGTGGTGGCCTTCATGTCAGAGTGACAAAGCCCAAAACTCCGTGGCTTACGTGTAAGGAACTGCCGACACCTCCTTTTTGTATCAAGTGAAGATGTAACCAGCGGGTAGTGAGTTGGTGCTCAGTAGATGTTTCTTAACAGAATAAATGCGGTGATCCCTCATTGAGCCCACTCTCACGGTTGAGATACCCGAGGAACAAATAAGTAGCAAAGCCGTGCTTCTCGAACTTTCACGGGCACTTGAATTTTCTGTGGATCTTATTAAAGCTGCAGATTTGAATCCATCCATTCTACAGTAGGACTTGCATTTCCAACGACCTCCAGGAGATGCTATCACTGCTGGTTCGTGGCCCACCCTTTGAGTAGCGAGGTGGTAAGAGAACCGAATCATTGCTTCTTCCCTACATGCTTCCCTAATGATCTCCTTCTGTGATAGCAGCCCCCAGAGGTGATGTATTACTTTTATTTCCAACCTCTCTTTTGGGGAGATCGAGAGGATAGCGTACCAAGTGAAATTTTGTTTATGGTTCGAGTAGTAAAAACGAGACAGGGTGACACCGAGCACTGGGTCACCTTGCCTCTCACGTCAACAACTCACTAGGCAACTGGACTGTTCACCTCTCTACAACTATGAGCTCTTTAAAGGCAAGCACCTCACCTTAGCGATTTCATATGCCCATGATCTGCATAGTGTTTGGTACACGCATAGTACGTTCTCAACGAATATTTGTCGAACAGAAAGGGATGTCCCTAAAATGTCTAGTGCACACAGTAGGCACTCAATAAAAGCTTGTTGGGTGAATTAATAAGGATGAGGAGAAGTAATGACTGTGGTCCCGTGTAGAGGAAAATATTATCTCTCATCAAAAGCATCTCAGCAAGACCACCTCTTAGGGCTAGATGGGTACTAAGGGAAATAACACTGAATGTTAGACCAGATCCTTGGAAATGAGGAGGTCTCAGCTGACGATCCAAATTGGTTTGGGTACCATCTGGTGCTATGACTGAAGCATTTTTCATGCTCACTAATAAAGAACTCAGGCTGGCTTTCAGGAGGACTGGGTCAGCCCCGTGACTTCTCGGGGTTGAGCACTAAACCAACCTGCAGGGGTTGCAGAGGGAGCCTATGTGGGTTGCCGTGGCCTCCTCCCACCCCACCCCCCTACCAAGGAAACCAGCACACACTCCAGGGAAGAGCCGGAGGGTCTATGCTTTGCGAGGAACCACCAGGGAGTACCTGACCATGAGGCTGGAGCGATGAAAGGCTCCTTTCTCTGCACTTGGCTCACGAAAGGAGCCCTGTGGCTTGAATCCACCAGCTCTACGCAATCTCCAAGAGCAGAGCAGCTCTGAGACCTGCAAATGGGCAAGGGGACAAACGAAACAGAACAAAAGCTCACTCACATTGTTGGAGTTGCAGGGGACGTAGCCTAGGAGTTTTGCTTTCATGGAAAGAAAAGGGCGGGGGGGGGGGGGCAGCATTTGGAGTCTGCGATGGAGAGGCCAGGAAAGAATTCTTATTCCTCATGAGGAAACTCAGGGAGCCTGGAGGGACGACACCAGAAATGTATTTATGGAGCCCGCGAATTTCATCTGACAAGATGGTCAACATGCACGTTCCCTGTTCTTCGAGCTACCTTCACGTGCCCTTCTCTATGGTTAGATCCCGAAATAAATTCTCAGAAAAGGGCTGTGGGAGTGTCTTTTAGTCCTTGCTGCTTCTCTTGGCTTTGTTTCCTCTCTTTTCTTCTCTTCGGCTGTCTGTCTGGAATGAGCCAAGGCAGGGCAGTGCCTGGTGACAGAGCTTGGTAAAGAATATATTTGAAAATTATTCTCCAACTTTTCTTGGTATTCCAAACTATATGTAGAGAGGTGGCCTACATAGGTATTCCTACATTCTAGGAATACCTAAGAGTAACTAACATTTTTGTATCACTTGCCATGTGACAGGAAGCACTCTTAGTACTTTATCTATGTTAATCCAATCAATCATGCAATAGACTCCTCAGGTGGGTACCATAATCATCATTGACACTTTCAAGAGGAGGCAATTGTAAAACGGGAAGATCAAGGAACTGTCAGAAGGTCACTCAGAATAAGTCATGAAGCCAGGATTCAAAGCCAGTAGGTCTGGCTCCAGAGCCCAGCTTAAACACAGAGAAGGGACATCACCACTGGCCCATCACCATTGATGACTCCTTCCGTACAACCCTCTCTAACTGCTTGCCTTCTGGCTTTGGTCTCGTCTCCAGATACCACCCCTTGATCATTCACCTCTGTTTCATGCGTGGAAGACAGTTCTCAGGTGAATTTCCACTGAGACTCCAGGGACACCCCACAAGACAGCCGTGGTTCTGGTGCCCAAGTTCCTGTGCTCTGGGAGAGCAGACTCCATTTTCAGTTCTTCTCTGTACTCTTACAGTTCCCCCCTTTGCCTCTCATTTGGTCCCCTGTCCTCTTCCCTTCCTGATAATCCTCAACTCCTATTTTCTGCACTGTATTTAGATGCTTCATCACGTTGAGCCCACAGCCTTAAACCTGCACTCTTATTGCCTAATTTCAGGTCAGTATCTCCTACAAACCCAAAAGCAGAGAACACGCCTAAGCTTCATCTGTGTTCTCCTTGCTCCCACAGTGTAGTAGAGCTGTTGAAAGAGTAAATGAGCAACCCACCTTCTCCTTTCCTTTCCTCTTACTTCTCTGACTCCTGAAAGTCAAAAGGACATAAGTTAAACTTCCGGCAGCTGAGTGCTGAGACTGGTGGTGGCAAATACATTATGAAAACATCATAACCCAAGGGATGGGGGCCCGGTGCTGACTCCACTCCTTATTTTCTCCTTAGATGTCTCCCCATCACCTCTTTGTCTGAAAACACTGACCTCAATGGCCCATGTAGGGTGGATGGGCCACTTCAGATTTTCTGAAGTGAAAATGTCACGTTTAGTGGGAAGGGCAGGGGAGGAAAAAGGAGAGCACTTTGAAACAACACCTTTGGAACAAGATACCTACTTAGATGCTCATGAAAGCCAAAGAAAATGGAAACAGAGAAGCCTATCATGTTTTGTTTTTGTTTCTGTTTTTTGTTTTGTTTAGAGAGAGAGAGAAAGAGAGGGGTGGAGAAAGAGCAGGAGACAGAAAGAGAGAGAGAGAATCTTAAGCAGCCTCCACACTCAGTGTGGGGACCGACATGGGGCTCAAACTCACAAACCTTGAGATCGTGACCTGAGCCAAAATCAAGAGTCAGACACAACCGACTGAGCCACCCTGGTGCCCCACAGCCTATCATCTTAAATTGAGTTCTTTAAAGACTCACAGGTTGTCTGTCTCCAGGTGTCCAGCACAGAAGCTGGACTTTAGAAGATGCCATAACGTTCTTCCAGCTCAGCTACTCTGTTTTAACTCCAAGGACCGGCATACAGACCTGTCACTCTCCCCCTGTCTTCCAACCAGCCCCTACGTGATCCATATCCAGCATTTCTTTGTACCATCCACCATCCCCCCCAGCAATGTGTGGTACAAAGGACATAGGTTCTGAAGTCAAACTGTGTCTGATCCAAAGCCTGTTTCCATAATTTATTAACCGTGGGATCTTGGGCACATTGTTTACTTTTTCTGAGTTGTCATGACAATGAAGTGAGGCACCATGGAGGAGTACTTAGTAGGGCTTCTGGCCTCTGCAATTTTGAGAAGCATTGACTGTGGTCTCCACCTTTCTTCTAGCTCCTTCCATTTTCTTCTTCCCTCGGGTTTTTACCTTTTTAGACCTTCAGTTTGTTAAGTCTTCGCAATTTCTCAACTACTTACAGCTATTTTTTACAGCTTCTTTTTTCTAACTTCTAGATCTAAGTTGAAAAAGAAAAAAAAAACAGAGAAGTTATAACAGTATTCAACTTGGAAATGATAAATAGGAAAGCACTACAAATGAGCCATGGCCTGAGAAGGAATAACATGTCATTGAGATTCTGTAAGTCTGGAGGCACCAGCTGGGAGTGACACTTATGAAGAAACAAACCAGTGTCTCCTTCATTCAGAAGATACTTTAGCCTCAGGGATCAGAGCAGAGCCCTGAGCAATTTTCGGGACTGGCCCATGAAGCAGTGCCCTGTATCAGAGAAGAAGGGAAAACAACCTCCTGAGCTATGAGTCAAGAGACAGGACTTGGAGTCTCTAACTGGGTGTGTGTGTGTCACTGAGCCTTTGTTTCTTAGGACAACATCCAGGCTCCTGTATTACCCCTTTTGTTACCTGAAACTGGGTTCACTGCTTGGTGGGTATTGAGCCAAAGGCACAACCAAGCCAAAGAATGGGGAAAGGGAGAGTTTTGCTTTCAACAAAGAGAACACTGAGGATCTTTCCCAAAGCAGTGTCTCCCCGAACGACAACACTGGGCAAGTTTTAAGTGCAGGGTGCACACATATTCATGAAGGGGCTTGAGCAATGGCGAGTATAGCATGGAATTGGGGAAAAGTCATCTTGAAGTGACACAGTCCAGGCGAAAGTCATGAAGGCCGGCAAGGATCAACATCACCAATTCTCTGGCTTCAACTGGTCTGGTGTCTGAGTTGCTCAGAGGGATTTAGATCCTGCAAAGATAACTCAAGAGTGAACATCAGGTCAGTCTTCCTGTTGACTCAGCACTGGGAGTTTTATCACAGACTTATTGTCTCTGATATGATTAGGCCATCTCCTGGCCTGATAGTGGATGTTTGTTCTTACATTCTTTCACAAGATGGTCAGGGGCCTAAAATGACTTTTCTTATGTCAAGAAAGCTATGTTTTGCTTTCTTTTTCTGGGGACCCCTCACTCTGCTTACACTATGAAGGTTCATGGCTACGTTCATAGCTTCGGCTCTCTGGAATCTTATAACCATGAACATTCTTCAGGAAGACCTCCTGAGAATGTACTTAAGCTACCAGAAACTACATTTTTACTTTTGCTGCATTGTAGCAACAGGAAAAAGACTTACAAGAAGACCAGGTGGTATTAGCCCAAGAAGCTAATATGAGTTGTCCTTCAGGCCTGGATTCAGGAGCCACTCAGTTCAATTTTCTACATCTCTCTGTTTGCAGCCTGAAGAATGGAAAATGCACACATAACATACAAGGTAGAGGAAGATCTGTCCTCACAGAAGGCTAGCTCAGAAGGGAGTTTCCAAAGAGGAACAGGTCGGTCCCATCTGGGTGGAGAAAAGAACCAGCACGGAGAAGGTAGTCTTTGACTTAGACCCTAAAGGATGACCAGGACTTGCCAGATGAACATGGAAAGTAGAGCGAGCCGGATACGACTATCACAGAAGCCAAGCACAGGTGAGTAAGCGTAGGATAAATTTGTAAGAGTGAACGGTTCAACGTGGAAGGGGTGTAGAGAATATTTAAGGACATAATGAATGTGACATTGGAAAAAGCCAGAGGAAGGGGACAGAGGGGGATGCATTTCAGTTTAAGGAATTTCAACAGTGGCAAGCCAAAGCCCTGCCAATGTGCTGAAGACAAGCCAGTGTCTGCTTTCACGTGGGAACTGGTCATCCGAGTATATATAGATCCTACTAGTATATATAATTACTACCGTCCTTACATGGACATTCAGCATTCAGCCTTCCCCACTGAGCTCTCTCACTTCTCCCTTCCATTTATCCTTGACTGCGTGAACCCTCGATAGCAAAATGGCAAGGGAACTCAGAGATCATCTGGCTCTTGCTCCCATTTTATTGATAAGAAAGCTGACTCCGTTCCCAAGGCCAAGCCATCAGAGGAGGTCACATATCTCAACCCGCCTCCAGGGCCTTTTCCACCTCAAGAGGCTGCTTCCTGTGGTGAAATGACTCCCTCATTTTCTCTCTCTGCACTCCAGGGCTAGCTTCCTCATTAGCATTGTTAATGTACTTTGGAAACAAGCCTGTTCTGCAGTAGAGTAATGGCTTTGCTAAGCAGCAGCTTCCTTTAAACCACTTTCCTCTTAAAGAGCAAAGACTGCTTGGCTCTCCTCCAAAAAGTCTTGGAATATTTAACCCAGTGGGCTACCCAGAGAAAATGTTAAGTCAGCACAATATGGACACTAAGGCAAGGAAGAGTGGAGAAGGAGTGACCTCCTAATAAAACACCAATAAGTGGGTGGAGCTGTTCTCTGTAGAAGTCTTTGAAAACAGACTTGGTGATGTCAACCTTGGCTTCCTTGAGGAAGGTCAGTTGTTAACTGACTCAAGGGCAGGAAAATGCAAGTCATGGCATTGGTGACCACAAATACTTTTGTTCGATGGGGGATTTTATATTGTGATTAATCCAAATCTTAAAAATAGAATGTATAGAATCTCAAAATCATTAAGCTCATATATACAACTGTATTTCACAGTAACTAAATAACATATTGTAGGAAATGTGAGTATTAATTTTCAGTTGCTGTGTAACAAATTACCACAAACTTCGTGGCCTAAAACAACACACATTTATTATCTTACGGTTCCCGTGGGTCAGACCTGGGTCTGGCACAATTGGGTTCTCTGCTCAGCATTTCATAGGCTAAAATCAAGGTGTCAGCAGAGTTCCATTCTTATCTGGAGTTCAGGATTTTGTTCCAAGCACATTGAGATGGTTAGCCGAATTCAGTTACTTATAGTTGTTGGACTGAGGTCCCCACTTGCCTGTTGGCTGTCAGCTGGGGACCTCTCTCTGCTCTTAGACACTGACCTCAGGTCAGAGCCATGTGGCCCCCTCCACAGCTCGTTTACAGTGAGGTTCTTCCTGTATCTTTTAAGGACTCACCTGACTAGGTCAGGACCATGTAGATAATCTTCAATTTGATTAACTCAAAGTCACCTAATTAGGGACTTTTAATTAGATCCACACAATTCTTTTGCCGTGTAATATAAAATAATTATGGAAGTGGTATGCCATCATATTTACAGACCCCACTGACACAGGGAGGGGATTACAGAGACAGCATGTACACGGGGTGGGAGTGAGGGCGGGGGTCAGGAGTCTTGGGGGTCATTTTAGAATTCTGCCTCCCACAACGTGTATGTATTTTCTCTTCCCTTCTAGTCTATGAGCTTCTTGGGTACAGGGATCAGAATTTAAATTGTTTGTTGAATTGATGAAGGAAAGAATTAATTGAAATTAGTTTTCCCAATCTTCTAAATGTCTTTAGTTTATATCTGGTTATGTTGAGACTTTGTCACCAATTGCAATTAAGCATAGATTTCCATAAATAGCCGGCAGTTTGTAACAAAGATTTGCCAATACAAGTGGCACTTTTAGGGATCCAGATTTCAATAAAATCATTATAATGACTAATTCCCTCTCAGGGTTAGCTACTCATCAACAAGTATTTATCGGAAGCCAATCTTGTACGTACTGAGCAACACGCTGGACTATACGGGAGACAAAATGGAAGTGTACCAGACATCCTCTTTTTTTCTCAAGAAGCTTACAGCGTCGTAGGGAAGACAGCTCAATAATATTCAACAACTCAAAACAGCACAGCTTATGCTGCTAAATCGAGTGGTACAGAAGTATACTGCAGAAAGTTACAGAAGTAGGTGATCAAGATGGACTGATGCAGGTAGAGAAGTTTCTACATCATATCAGTTCTCAAAAGCCAGGCAGAGGGATGGGCTAGACAAGCCAGCTGTTGAAGGTTTTGAGTGAGGAGAGAAAGCAACGAAAGCTGTACAGAAGGAGCACGAGGATGAAAAGTGTTGGCAGTGTGGATTGAGGGGAACGGAGCAGCTGTGGCGATCACCTCAGAGTCTAAGGTAGTGATCCAGAGGTAAGGCGGTAAGAGCCTGGACGGTGTGGCAGAGCGAGGAGTAGAAGGATGAGGTAATGAGGTAGCCTTTAAATGAGAACATAGCAGAATTTGGTTTGACCTGGTTTAGTAGATAAAATAGAGACTTCCGGCTGCACCTCAAAACCCATTTCCTTTTTTCTTCCTCTGCAAATAGCTGGACTACACTTCCCAGCTTCCCTGGCAGAAGGGTGTGGCCATGACGCTGAGCCCTGGCCAATCCAGAGGGCAGAGGTTATGCAGTACTCCCCCATCCTCAACTCCTCCAGCAGGCAATCTTCCATTCCCTTTTTCCTTTCTGCCTGGCTGGACTGGAGACAACCCTGGGGTCCCCAAAATGACAATGTGGAGAAGGACCACACTGCAAACCCATTCTCCCACCCTGTGCTGTTATGTAATGAGAAAACTTCGACAGAACTTGAATCATTTTACATTTTTTTTTTGTCTATTTATTTTAGAAATCAGACTATCTAACCATCGTCCTAGGAATAGTGACGTTACCAACGGAAGCAGTGAGTTGGGCAGGGGATGTTCATTTGGGGGCTTGAGAAAACACCAGAACAAAGAAGAAAGTCTATTAGGCAGTTGGTGGTCCCACAGAATCAAAGCTTAAGAGCAAGGACTCAGTAGGAAATGGATTTGTCATTTGAAAACAAAGTTTGATGACACCACAGGACAGAAGAATTCTTAGATGCAGGGAGTGTAAGGAAACAAGAGTGGGGACTGAGAACTATTAAATATATGCTCATAGTTAAGCAGTGGAAGGAGGAGGAAGAGCCAGTGGAACCCTGGGAAGGGAGGGTTAGGGATACAGGAAAATAATAAAGACAGTTCAAATTTGAAATCTAATTTTGCCCCAAGTTTGTTCCTGATGCACCTTCTGACCAGGAGCCGAGCAAGCCCAGATAACATCACCATCCTCCTCCTGGGGCCATGTTGCCATGTAATCAGCCACCACTGGCATCTTGCCTGACTCCTTCATAGCCATCGAATGCCCCTTAACTCTCAAATGAAGTTGTTGAGAACAATGAACTGGCCAGAAAAAAAGGCAGCCTTGAGGATGAAGAAGAAGCACAAAATCTGACTTATTAAAACATTATTACTTCTGTCTTTGCTCGATCAAAAACTGGTTTATGCATATTTGGATCTCAACTTTTAACTGCAAAATATTCATTAACTGTTGTCGATGTGAAATCAAATAGTCTCTGATTTCTTTCCATGAAAGTGTTTGAATTCTCTGGTTCTTTTTGGTATTGTGTGGGCACAGCCTCAGAGGCAGCCCCACAAACCAAAAGAAATATCTAAATTCTAATTTTGAACTTGTTTGTTCTATAGCTATCATTCTATGAAAGGAATGGTACATTTTGATGTATTCAATTTATTCAAAGTACATTTGATTTATTTCCTTAGCTCGGAACCAAACCATCCCCATTTTTAGGGTTTACTATAGTTTAATAGTTTTATAGTTTTAATAGTAAAGCCCTAAAAGTAGGGATGGTTTTGTTCCGAGCTAAGGAAATAAATACAAGTTATTTTGTGTTGCTGTTGTTGTTGTTGTTGTTGTTGCTGTTAACAATAAGTACATTTGGGGCTAGTCCTTACAGGAAAAAAATGAGTTTAAAGTAACAAAACTATCTTTAAATTAAATGTCAATTGTACAGAAATTTCAAAACAGGGATAATTTTGGGTGGAGGGTAAACATATGATTATTTCTATGTCTAACTAGCAGGAAGATCTTTTGTTAATAATTCTCACAAGTAGTTAAAGGAGTAAAGCCTCAGGCAGAAAGGAAAAATAAGCCCATCAGTCAGACAGCTCACAAAAAAATTGAACACATCTTGCAGACACTAAACAAATACACCTTGACCTTGCCCATCAGATCTTCTTGTTCATTCCGATTGAGACCGTGCGTTCCAGACCAGGTGGTCAGCACTACATTTAACTCAGCTGTGTGGGGAATGAAACTGTCTAATGAAACTGGGATCTACCTAAGGTCACATGTACATGATCCCAAAGCAATAGATCACTGCAATCAATCCAGTCAAAACAATCAGTCAAGTTGGAAAAAACAAGTAAGCCAGATTTATTATTTAAGAATGTTAACAACTCTAGGGAATTATCTGAGCTATTCAGTCTCCTTTGGTGATTTTTCCACACCGTATAAAGGCAGAGGTCCTTGACACAAGATGACTTCACTTATTCTTTCTGTCATGCAAAGCACCACTGTTCTGTCCTCCTTTTTTTATACAGTGTGACTTTTCCCAACTTCCAGGTAGACAAAATAACAGTGATGGAAATGACTCAATGATCTTCTTAATTTCTCAGGCTCTTTCAACCTCTATAGACCGACTTTAATGCAAATCAAACTTGGGTGGATTATACATTACCTACTGAAAAATAGTTTCAATTAGAAATTTAATTACACTGTCTTGAGGAAATGGAAACGACAGTTTCTTTGAATTTTATACATTATGGAAACCTCCAAAGTGCTATAAATCTGCTAATTGATTTCTGTACCTGTAATGTTTGATTAGGTGTATTTTATTGTCTTCTCGGTTTTAATTAACCCTGGGCTTGTCAAAATGCTTCCAGCGACAAAGGATATATGATGAAGTGTGATAAACTCTATTAACAGAGGCTGACTTTTGTCAGTAATTGCTCTCATGCACAAGAGTTATTAGAAATTAGCACACAGGAAAAAAGAAACTGTACTTTTGGTAACAACTTTTATTGGCAGCCATAAATCCGGGGATTGCCCCCTATGTGCTAGTGATAAGCAAATGTGAGTGACCATAGGGTCTTATAGAAGATCAATCACTCACTAGATGTCATATAAATATTAAGAGTGACAAAACAGAAAGAATTATGAAGTCTGAGTGATAAGAGCCAAAATTATACCAACATCCCTAACTGCTCAGATTAAGGAACTGGATCCAGAAGGTGGACATAAATGTTAAGTCTAAGCTATTACCACGGCGGCAGGCCCAAAGCACATATTCACTAGGTGCTCATGCAGCTAAAGACGGAATAAAGTAATCAATCGGTCAATGAATTTTCCCAGATAACTAGGATTGCGTCACATTTCCAAATCATTTTAACCATAACTTCTATCAAGGTGGTCAATACAGACCTGTCTGTTGAAAATACAAAGAGGAACTTTTATGTTCCACCAGCTACTATTTCAGAAACAGAAAAGAGGGGAACAAGTTGACTTGTTTGCCCAAATATTACAATTGACTTGTGTTTCCCTTACAGTATGGCATGGCAGTCTCATACCAACAAAGGCTTTTTGACTGTAATGTCTAAGATACTGAGAGGAGCACTCCTCCATAAGAGTATCTCGTGAAAACTCTTGCTTTACACAGATATATTGTCAGAACCCTGAACACCTGGGTGTGTGATATACTTTAATGTAACCAGACAACTTTGCCCAATCAGATTAGACAATTGCCCATGGTGCCTGGGTCTTGGAAGCAATCTCTGGGTTGGTGATCATTGTAGTGAGTCTGCTGGTGTTGGTGATACTCTGGAGGTGAAAGATCATAGCAGCATGGCAGCCAGATTATTCTCTTTATTGAATCAAACTTTAATCTGGTGAAATGTGCAATAAGACTTCAAAATTTTCAACTAGTGGAAATATTAGTATAGACTTAATCAACACTATTGTTGTTGTTATTCATTCTTTCAAAGTATGTTTATGAGTGTATTCACTGTGGGCAGAGCACCATGCTAGGCCATCAAGAAGTCCCAAAGATGAATTAAAACATGAATTACACTCATGAACATTATGGATCGTTTTTACTAGAAGGGATAAAATGGACTAGGCAAGAGATAAGTGAATTAATATGCGTGAAGTTTTTAGAATAGTGTCTGATAGATTAAAATTCAGTAGAAGTACTAATAAGTGTCAAGTATTAGGTATTATTAGGAAGTGATACAAATGAAGGATTATTTTCACATGAAGATATAAGGAAAATTTTGTGGGGAAAATGGCATTGCAGTAAGGCTTTGAAGTATGTTTTCAGTTTTAATAAATAGACATGGTCAGAAAGTGTAATCCAGGGAGAAACCCAAAACCTTCTCTTTGGGATGGGCAGAAAAGAGTAAATTTCCTGGGTGCCTGTGAGAAAATGGAGGGGAGGAGCTCATAGTATAAAGAGGAGAAAGCCCTTTAATGCCAGGCTGAAGGGTCTGGACTTTCTCAGAAGTGACACACCTGGCAAGTTCCTATTTGTTATGCATCCACAATGTATTCTGCATCAAATTCAAGGTGGCTCTACCCCAAGAAGCCTCCTAGACAAAGCTTGGTCTTCATGTAGAATGAACCCACAAGAGAAAGAGGAGAGCAAACATTAGAAAATGGTGTTGGGAGGACCAACTGGTCTTCCCAGGTTCTGAAAAGCTGCAGAAGCATCTGGCATCTAAGTTTAAAGAGCTGAGATATGGGGAGAGGATGACATGTTGGCCATTGTGCCACTGGCCCATAACTATAGACATCCCTAATTCAGATTCATCATGGACACTGAAGCCACAGAGAGCACATGGCAGTTGAGCCTGAGCCCTTAGAGCTAATGGAGCAGTGTCCTGAGGAAGGAAAAAAGCAAACAGCCAAAGAGAGGGATAACAAGGCAAGCACCAAGCACAAAGTCCCTCCTAGTGAAGAAGTCTTGGAGAAAATGGCAATGTGAACAAAATAATGACGACAATATTATTATGAGCACTTAAGGAAAGTGAATTAAAGCACAGACGCATTCACGAACTTGAAATGTAAGTTTCAAATTGTGAACTTCAGTAGATGCAACCCAAGAATTCTATATCCAGCCAAGATAGCACTCATCTATCTATTAAGAGAATGATATACAACTACTTAGAAAATATGCCATTCACGTACGCTGAGAAAAAAAAAATTAATGGGAAGGACTTTAAACAGAAAACTAATCCCAAGGAAGAATTTAAGTTAGGGGAATGTGCAAAGGAGAGGAAAAAGAAGCAAGGGATAAACCTGGCAATATGTATAACTGAGTCTAAAAGAATAATGACAGAATGATGGATAAGGAGAAACATTGCTGTGAGACTAGAATTCCTAGAATAGAAAACACATCCTGCAAGGGGAAGCCTAAATACAGTTTAACATTTAAGGTATAAAACTACTTCAGTAATACCCAGAGGTTGACAATCTCGGGAATGGGTGAATGAATTATGAAGATACTATCTCATCGGGAAAGAGAGGAAAGCAAAAAATAGTTCAGAGATCTCAATTTTCTGGGGTGGGGGAATCAGCAGATGAACAGTGCCTTGTAAGGAGGAAATGGTGGCATTTTGTTTTCAAAGAATAGCAAAGAAATGTACTCAACAAATAATTGTAGGCACTTATTAGGTATTTGTTGAAGCAATAAATTGTAGGTGTTGAGAAAGAGAAAAGCGCCATGAGTTGAACAGAAAATGATTTAAGATCTTCCACATAAGAGGAAAAGTGAATAGTAATTTGATTCAACTAGCATAAAAAATGAAATGCCAAATTTATAAAGTAGAATGGAAAGATTAAAGTCAAGTATACACACTTTTCATTAAATGTGAATATGCTGAATTCTCTTATTAAATTACAGAGACTAAGACTTTCTTGGTGAAAAAAATAAAGCTAAAAACAAACAAACAAAGTTCAGCTATCTGCTATTTATTTATTTATTTATTTATTTATTTATTTAAATGTTTAGAAAGACAGAGCATGATCAGGGGAGGGGCAGAGACAGAGGGAGACACAGAATCCAAAGCAGGCTCCAGGCTCTGAGCCGTCAGCACAGAGCCCGACACGGGGCTCAAACCCACGAACCATGAGATCATGACCTGAGCCAAAGTCGGACGCTCAACCAACTGAGCCACCCAAGCACCCCTCAGCTATCTGCTATTCATGACCTTGTTACTCAAAGGGCATGTAGACAACAGCAACAGCCTCACCTAGACCCTGTTAGAAATGCAGAATCCAACGTTCCACACTAGACCCACTGAACAAAAACTGTGGCCTCATAAAATCCGCCCATAACTCATCTGTGCATTAAAGGTAGAGGAGCATCCTTTTACAAGACTCATATTTAAAACAAACTTTAAAAAGAACACTGAAAATAAAGAGGTGGCAGACAAATACAAACAAATAAAACAAAATCAGTGTCAATATTAGTATCAAATAAGGTGATGTTTAAAGTTAATTAGCAAATAGATCCAAGAGAGACATTGTATGTTGATCACGTGTGGATTAAAGCCCAATTATTAAATTGTTGATGTAATACTGTTATTAAAATTATTTTTATTTGACCTCGGGCTCACAAGAGTGGTTCGTAAGTCCTAGTTTTCAACATTGTTCCATTCATAGCCTACTTTTTTTTGGCTAGTTGGATATTTTATTCATTATTTTTAATTCTATTACAAACACCTGAGGAAATTAGGAATACACCAGAACTAGGAAGAGATAACATTTATGTACCAATTCCGAAAATACTTTAATGCATGTGCTTTTAATTGAGGAATGAATTAACATAAAATGATAAAGAAGGAAATGCTGTATTACTGATCCAAATGATTATTGAAAACACATTTTAAAAAAGGAACAAGAAGAGAAAATTTTTGCATAAATTAAAAAAAAAATCTAGGAGGCACGGAAGAAAGCTTTTCATGTCAATTCCATTTTCTTATACAGTAAAACCTTGGTTTGCAAGCATAATTCATTCCAGAAACATGCTTGGAATCCAAAGCAAATTTCCTCATAAGAAATACTGGAAACTCACATGATTTGCCCTACAACCCAAATATATTCATATAAAAATGATTACAATACTGTAATATAATACAAAATACTAAAGAAAATACAAAATATAAAGAAAATACAAAATATAAAGAAAAAATAAACAAATTAACCTGCACCTACCTTTGAAAACCTTCATGGCTGGTGGGAGGGAGACAAGAGAGAAGAGGGTTACTGTACAGGACGACTTTCACCATCACTAACGGATGTTGACTACACTACAGTATTAATAAACTCTTGTCATAGACTGTATTGAATGTAACTGGCAATAAGGCAGCAGAGGAAAGGGCCTATATCTACAGGCTGACCTGGAATGAAGCAAAGCATTCCTAAGCTTACTCTTGGATGGAAAAGCAAAGGACTGTCCAGAGGAGCTTTGAAGTGACAAAAATTACATTAGTGCCAGTTGTGGGCACCTTCCAACGTCCCGAAAAATCACTGATTTCTGCCAAACACCACAGCCTGAGACCGAGCATCTGAGCATGGGAGATGATTACCCACAATCCCGCAGAAAGAGAGAGAGAAGAGCCATTGGCTCAGTTGTGATCATGTGATATTCGGCATCACATACTACTCTGATTGCAAGACATCGCTCGTTTATCAAGTTAAAATGTATTAGAAATGTTTGCTCTTCTGGCGGAACACTTGCAGAACACGTGACTCGCGATCCAAGGTTTTATGGTATAGCAAGCTTGTTAATTTGAACTACTGTGGGCGAGATAACATTAAAGGACCAAAGATTTCGTCTTTAAGTTTTTTTAATTTTCATTTTCTTTTTAGAGAGAGAGCACGTGCGATTGGGGGCAGGGGGCAGAGAGAGAGAGAGAGAGAGAGAGAGAGAATCTTCAGCAGGCTCCAGCTCAGTGTGGAGCCCAACCCGGGCCCGATCCCACAACCCTGGGACCATGACCTGAGCTGAAATCAAGAGTCAGACGCTTACTCTACTGAGCCACCCAGACTTACCCGGGAAGGTTTAGTCTTTAGACTCGTTTTTTGATCTATGCTCACTTACTTCTTTGATAATCTCATCCAGTCCAGTAGTTTTAACAGCAATACACTGTTGACCTCCAGATTTGGGCCCCTCGCCCTGACCTCCCCGCTGAGTAGCATGACCTGATCTCCACATCCACGTGCGTCTCTAACAGGCATCTCAGACTCAGCGAAATCAACACAAACTCAGCTTCCCTCATCCAGTCTACATTCTCCATCTTCCTCCCCCTCAGGAAGTGACACCACGGATGCTGCAGCTCAAGCCAAACCCCCCCCCCCCCCCCCCCCCCCGCCAAAGCGATGCTTGACTCCTCTCTTGCTCTGACCCCCCACACCTAATCCCTCAGCCAATCCCGGTGTCTCTGCATGGCAGGTTTAGAGAATCCTGCCCTCTCCCGCCGCGTCCTGTGCCCTTACCACCCTGGCTGCCTCCTTCATCTATCTCTTTCAAGAGGCTCCTAACCATTTTCTTTCCTCCTACTGATATTTTCGACAGAAGAGCCAGCGACCTTTCCCGAACATGTCACATCACATCCCTGCTCTGCTCCATATGGTCGCCTCTCCCCCAGAGTTATCAGCAGCGCCTTCATGGTCCTGCACCACCTCATCCCCCGCCCCCTTCTGTGACCCCACATCCACCACTCCTCCGGCGGTCACAGCCCTTTTGTTAGAGCCGTACTCAACTCCTTGCCAAAGGAGTCCCCAGCTCAAGCACTTAGCTCTCGCTGTTCCCTCTGTCGGGAATGCTTCTCCCCGGAGAGCAGCACACTTACTCGCCTTTGGGTCTTCTTTCAAATGTCACCTTCTGAACGTGTCTTTTCTGACCACGTATAGAAATCAAAGCACAATCCCCACTTCCTGTGTTTGTATCCTGCTCTGTTCTTTTTCTTCAACAGCATTCGTTATCACTGGACATACTTACTTGCAGACATTTGTTGGCTGACCATCTGCACTACATGGGCACAGAAACACGGTGCTTCTAAGCACCGAGGTGCCTAGCACATAAGAGCACTCAATAAATACTTGTTAAGTCAGTGAATAAGATGATTACTAGCAACACACGCGCACGCACACACACACACACACACACACACACACACACACCACAGAGTTGCATTCCTAATAGCATTACTGACCGAATATGAACTCTACAGAATATTAGCAAGACATATATCAAATAAGCTTAGGGAATGTAGGGTTAAGTAAAGTTACTTGGATTCTTGATCCACCCAATACATATGTACGGAGTGCCTGCTATTTGTATGTAACAGGCCAATGGTGAGGCTCTGCTAATGAATAAGACAGACAACTTCCTGCTTTTACGGAGTTTATAATTCATCTAGGAAAACAGCCATTAATCAAATTATTATACAAATAACTATTTAATTATTTGTTGTTGTAAGCAGTGGTACAGAGGAAAAGCACAAGATGCCTTAAGAATATATAATGTGGGGGTGCCCGGGTGACTCAGTCCGTTAAGCCTCCGACTTCTGCTCAGGTCATGATCTCATGCCTGGTGGGTTTGAGCCCCGCATCGGGCTCTGTGCTGACAGCTCAGAGCCTGGAGCCTGCTTCGGATTCTATGTCTCTCTCTCTCTCTCTCTCTGCCCCTTCCCCACTCACACTCTATCTCTGTCTCTCTTAAAAATAAATAAACATTAAACAAAATTTTTTAAAAAAGAATAGATAATGTGGACTGATCCCTAGTCTAGAAGCTTTCCCCAGTAACATGGTATTTGACTTGCAAACTGGAAGAATGAGTTATCTAGGTGCAGAAATAAGAAAAAGAACCCTGGGCAGAAGGAACAGTTTGTGTGAAGGTCTGAGGCAGGAAGGAACTTGGCATATTCACAGAACTAGTCCAATCAGATAGTGGCATTGAAGCTGGTAGGGACCAGATTGTAGGAGTTCACAGGCTGTGCAAAGGGTCTGGGATTTGATCTAAAAGCAATGGGAAACCATTAGAGAGCTCTCAGTGGAACTTCTCACAGCCCTTAAAATATTACTACAAGTTGTAACTCTCTAAGAAGAAGCATCTCTTCAATTTATTTGACTATGAAAACTACTTTTTGTACAGCCTCTCAATAGGGCCATTATTCTATAGAACACAGTTTGGGAAATGCTACAACAGGGGGAAAAGCTATTAAGGAAGACATCTAAGTTGAAAAATAAGAGGAAAGTGTATAAAAATAAAATGAGGCTTTATAGATCAATTGGGTCCATAAATATTATATGGATTAAATTGTATCGTTAAAGGGAAAAATTCATATATTGGTTCCAAACCCCAAATCCAACTTTGTGCTGTGTATAAAGGTTAATTTAGTATAGCTACCACAGGACTCAGCCTTTTCACTCCTAATTCTTTCCCCAGAAGGGATGAGAACATAGGTCCACATAACCACCCGTACACAAAAGTTCATAGCAACTTTCTTTGTAAGGCAAAAGCTGGAAGTAATGCAAATGTCCACTAAGAGGTGAATCAATAAGCAAATGGTGATGCAGTCATACACATCACAATATCAATAGCAATAAATAGGAATGAACTACTGACATATGCAGGAATTTGGATGAATCTCAAAAACCATTGTGCTGAATGAAAGAAGCCAAGCACAAAACAGTCTATCCTATATGGTTTCAGAAAACTCTAGAAGATGCAAAATAATTTATAGTGTCAAAATAGAGAGCAGTGGTTGCCTGAGGCCAGGGCAGAGAAAGAGATGAATTGCAAAGAGGCACAGAGAGCTCTAGGGAAGGATAAAGTGTCCTGTATTGTGACCCGGAGGGTGGTTTCGTGAACACACGCATCTGTCAAAACTCGTCTAATCGTGTGCTTTGAGCGGGAACAGTTTATTTAAAATTTACCTCATTAAAATTATTAAACATTGAAGAGAAAAATAAGGTAATTCTAAAGCAGGGAGCATACCTGGTTGCCACTGTGAGCCTGGCACTTCGTATATGCCCAGCACATGGTAGATGTTCAATAAATAAGGAAATAATTTGGTTAATGCAAACAATGCATCTGTTTTAATGGATATATAGAAATTTTTATCTTGCTAAAAGAGAACACATATTTGTGCGCTTGGCCACAGAGAAAGTAGGCTCCAAAACTCTTAAGAACAATGTAATAAAACTAGGAAATAACAAAAATACAATGGCAAAGGTGTAATAATTTGAAAAAAAATGTAAAAACTTATTTCAAAGAGGAAATGAGACGAAGGAAGGGAACAAAAATATATAAAGTCAGAAGTGATAACGGTGTTATAATTACAGTTAAAACGAAAATATTTTGGGGGTGCTTGGGTGGCTCAGTCGGTTAAGCGTCAAGACTTCAGCTTAGATTATGATCTCATGGTCCATGACATCGAGCCCCGCGTCAGGCCTCTTCGGATCCTCTGTCACTCTCTCTCTGCCTCCCTCCCCTCCTCCGCCCCTCGGAAATAAATAAACATTTTAAAAGGTAAAATATTTTTTAAATATATAAATTATGTAATATAGCAATTTAGAAAATGTACCTGAAATGGACATATTTCTAGAAAAACTAAATTGTCAAAACTTAGTCCAAATCAGACAGAAAATGTGAATAGACCAATATTAAGAGAGGATATTGTATATGTTGTCAAAGATCAGAAAAGGTACAAGCAAGCACGCAACAGAAATTATAGCCCAAAATCATTTGTGAATTTAGATACAAAAATTCCAAATAAAACACTAACAAAAAGTCATAGAATGCATCAAAAATTATTCATGATCGAGTTGACTTTATTCTAAGAAGGTTAAGTTGGAGAAAAAGCAGCAATAAATGATATTGGTTGTGCCATTTTTGTTAAGTGCCTTATTTATTTATTTTTTTAAAGTTTATTTATTTATTTTTGAGAGAGAGGGAGGGAGAGAGAGAGAGACAGAATCCAAAGCAGGCTCCAGGCTCTGAGCTGTCAGCCCGATGTGGGGCTCGAACCCATGAACAGTGAGATCCTGACCTGAGCTACAGTCTGACACAACCGACTGAGCCTCCCAGGTGCCCCTGTTAAGTACATTTAAAAAGAAACTATTGTTCACTGGTTTTTCACCTTAAATATGGCCATGTCATTTAAAAGGGAGAGAAAAACATTGCAAAATGATTGTAGAAAAAGGATCTAGTAAAAGTAAGCATCAATTCAAGTCAAAAATTCTAATTAAAGTAGGAATAGAACAAAAATTTCTAAAAACAATAAAAGTCACGAAATAGATATCAATAACAAACGTAAAAATCATGTGATGAGACAGTGGATGTATTTCCCTAAAGCCAGAAATGGCAACAATGGCTGCAGCCATCAGCGGTTAAACCATGTTCTGGAATTAATAGCTAATGAAATAAAAGAAACAAAAAGACGTACATATATTCCAAGAGACTGGACCAAAATAAAAACAACTATTAGAACTACTAAGAGAATTCAGGAAGTGGCTGGATACAAGATTAATATTAAAGAGCTTTCCTTGATAGTAACAAATCAGACGGAAACCGTTAATTAAAAAAGGTATCCCATTCTTACACATCATCCGAGAAAGTATAAAGTGTCCAGAAGTAGGTAAGGAAATGTGTAGGTTTGATGAAGACCAGAACACAAGACTGTGTAATATTTTTGTAATTCTGACATCTACGCTTAGTTCTTTTGCCATTTACTTTTACCCAAGGTACAAGGTAGGAATTTAGCTTCTGTCTCCTCAAAATAGGAAAGTAGCCTCTCGTATCCACCCTGTCCATTCCCCGTCACTTTGAAATATCACATTGATCTTCTAATAAATTCATGCATATTTGACCTTTTTCTCCAGGCTACTTACGCTACGCCACTGTGTCGATTTTTTTTTGCGTATTTCTGAACTGATAGTATAATCATTTTTAAGAGAAAATAATATTTGCTAGTTGATTCCAATCTACTGGTTACTGACCTGTCCTGTAAAGCATAAAAGAAAAAATACTGGCGTATCATTAAGCAGACTTCACAACTTGGGGAGTCAGGTGGTCTTTTCCATGGGAGCAATCCTGTGTGCATTAGCCTGCGAGTGTCGATTTCTTCACTGTCAGCATGTCCCCCCCCAACCTTATTTTTGAAACTGTTATTAAATACAGTGAGAAGTTGATCTTAACAGAAAGTTCCCACCTTCCACGTTCACTGACCTAGTTTGGAGCACAGCAAGTTGTTGCTCAGCTTTTAAAAAACTGGTGACTCTCTCCAGGGGGTTTTAAAAACCTAATGCCAGGTGCTGTACATTCATACAAAGGCACAGCTCAGCATTTCCAGGCTCTTTCAACTCTTCCCTAGGCTGAAGCTAGCAGTTCAGTCAGTCTGTCCCCAAGGTAGCTAAGGGTCCCACCAGGAAAGAAAAGAGTCTTGCTTATTTAATTTTGATTTGCTTTGGAAAGCAAATACACACAAATTTTCGTAAGCGCCTGTGAGGAGTCATTTGTTCACCTAGTAACTATTTCATTGCGTAAATATATGTGGGCATCATCCTTCCTGTTTCCAAGGAGATTTAACTGTAGCCACAGGGAAAAAAAAAAAAAACGTATGCAGATCAGAGAGCTCTCTTTTATGCATCCGATCACAACTTTTTCTATTTTGACCAAGGATTTCAAAAACCTTTTCATAGAAATAACAGGTGTTAATAATCTGGCATTCTGAAAAGTTACAAAGGTCAAAACTGGACCAGTTTGGGGTGAATTTAAAAACCGGGGAATCACGCACAGTTTTTAAATGGGTACTGTAACCAGTTCAATGTATCATTGTGTTAGCTTAACATTCTCTTAAACATAGCTTTCGACCTTATTTTCAAGGTGACCAATAGATTAAGAAACTCGTGCACAGGTCTTGTCTTCAGTAATTAAATTTAGTTTTTTCCAGAACAGTTTTTCAAGCTATGGTTGGATCGATCATTAACAGTTTAAAAAAAATGTTTTAATGTTTATTTATTTTTGAGAGAGAAAGAAAGAGTGAGAGAAAGAGCATGGGACAGGGGTAGAGAGAGAGGGAGACACAGAATCCAAAGCAGGCTCCAGGCTCTGAGCTGTCAGCACAGAGCCCAACGCAGGGCTCAAACCCAGGAACCATGAGATCACGATCTGAGCCAAAGTTTGAGGGGGTGGGGGGTGGGGGGTGGGGGAAGAACCATCAATGTACTTTTGACCAAATTCCTGTGATATGGAAGAAGGTTCAAGGGTATTGTGAATGACTTTCTACTTCAGGTGGTTCAAGATCATAGGCTTTTGGGGAGGATGAAACCCAGTGACATTGGTTTTCAATCATGATTACAGACCGTGGATCTGGCATCAGTTGCTTACCTCATACTGGGAAAACAAATTGCCAAAGTAACATAACTAGTATAATTAGCCTGCTTATTTTATAACATCTGGTTGGGGAAGGGGGGATTCTGACATATGTACTAATCTATCAGGCAAAAACTTTGACCATCAAGATACCAGTGTTAATGTGAGAGCAAAGAATTCAGTTTGACAAGTATTTACAGGATGCATATCATGTCCAGGAACCATGTTAGGGCCTCCTAGGTATAACCTTGAATTTCTCCAGGCCTCGGTTTTCCCATCTGTAAAAAGGGGAATACTACAATTTGCCTTGCAAAATTTTTTTGTAAGGACTTAGATGAAATACTTTATGTATGATGTTAGCTTCTTGGCAGTCACTAAATAAATAATAGCTACTGGCAATACATGTTATTCACACAGGGAACGTGGAAATCAATGCACAGTTAACGAAAAAAGGAAAAATGAACAACGTGTATGAAAAGCCTATTCACAAAAGAATAAACTCAAACAGCAAATAAAAAAAGAACATCAGCCCAACTTCACATACAAAAATATTAAAAAAAAAAAAAAAAAAGAGTGAGATGCATTTCTTGACCATCAAATTGACAACTTATTTGAAAGTAATACTTACCTGTGGCAAGATTGTGGTAAAATGAGCTGTTTGGGGCCACACTAGTGACTCTGCAGAGTTGTAATCTTTCTGAAAAGGAATTAATCAATATGTACCCAAGGCCTTCAAAATGTTCATGTGGCCTTCAGCCCGATAGCTCTCCTTCTACTTTAAAGAGGTCTATTTCACTGCTTTCTATTACAAAGATTTTTAAAAACAATCTAGATACAAAAAATAGAATGGTAAGATTTCATTCTATATCCACATAGTAGACTGTCATGTAGTGATAAACATAATGTTTGGCCAGAAATTTTTTACTATGATTATGATTAAAATGTTATGGGGAAAGAAAGATACAAATCTGTTGTAATTGGTGTTGTCTCTAGCATGTAAAAATATGTATGTATCAGTAAGTTGTTGCTGTATAACAAACCGCCCCTCAAAATTCAGTGACTTAAAATAGCCATTTATTTAGTTTATAATTCTGCAGTCCGTTCAGGCTAGGATCACCTGACCAATTCTTGTCATCTATGTTTACCCCTCCTGGGTTTGTTTGGGTGTCTTTGATGAGCTGGTCAGTTGGAAGCTGGCTGATATAGGACAACTTCAGCTGGAATATTAACATTGTATTTCTAGAGTGGCAGAATTACCAGAAATTTTCAGTGTTTTACAGTTTTCCACTTTTAATTTTTATTTATTTTGTAGAGAGAGAGTGTGTGCGAGCAGGGGAGAGGAGCAGAGGGAGAGAGAGAGAGAGAGAGAGAATCTTGAGCAGGTTCCATGCTCAGTGTGAAGCCCAATGTGGGGCTCAATCCCCCGCCCCCGAGATCATGACCTGAGCCCAAGTCAAAAGTCGGATGCTCAACCAACTGAGCCACTGAGGCGGCCCCGATTGTCCATTTTCTAAAAGCAAACTTTACTTTTAGAAGCAGATAGAAATTAAGATTCAAGGTGTATATCTACTGTGTGTGCATCGAATGCCAAGGACACGTGGAAGCAGTGGTAGGATCACAGAGGAAGAGCACGGGGCACAGCCTGGTATGGAAGTCAGAGCTTCTCGAGCGGGTGGCACTTGGGCTGGAGGTTGATGGATGAGTAAAGAGGATTTGGCAAAGCAGTGGAGGGCGGGACTTTGAAGGCAGGACAATGGGTCAGCCAGAGAGCCCTGTGCAGGTGGGGGGAAGGGTGCTGAGGCGAGGAGGGGAGTCAAGTGGGAAGGTGGTGCTGGGAGGGGAGGGCTTGTGTTTTACTGACTGGAAGCGAGCTAGGAACGTTTAAACCCAGCCCTTACAAACTCAGAGCTGGATCACCTTGAAAGGCAGTTCTCTTTTAAGGTTTTAAAAATACTAGGGGGGGCCTGGGTGGCTCAGGTAAGCGTCCACTCTTGGTTTTGGCTCGGGTCATGATCTCATGGTTCGTGAGTTCAAGGCCCACATTGGGCTCTGTGCTGACAGCATGGAGCTTGTTTGGGATTCTCCCCCCCGCCCCCACCTCTCTCTCTCTCTCTGCCCCTTCCCTGCTCTCTCATTCTCTCAAAATAAATAAATACACTTAAAAGAACTTTAAAATATTAAATGATAGTCATGTGGACACTGGTACTAAAGAGGAGAGTTCGCCTTCAGCTGAGATCAAAACTCCCAAAGAACAAGGGCACAAGTAAACGTACCACCGTCTATTTTCGGCCAACGTCCCTTTCCCCTTTGGAAGCGCAGAAAATCCGGCAACTGCCTGCTAAGGAAGCGGTTTAGAACAGGAGTAATCAGTACCTGCTGATTAAATTTTGGGCTATAAAATGATAATCTAGCTGTCATGGTTCTACTGACAGTAGTCTATGTTATGTGTTTTCCAGTGAAGTGCTTAATTAAAGTGAATGCCTAGATATTTAAATTCCTAGAGCCCACCAATCAGCTAGTTGTTTATGACTTTTCAGAGGACCCCTCCTGGTCCCAGTGGATGGTGGTGTGAGGTCCCTCTATGAAGAGCGTTCTCCTGTTCTGAGGGGCACTTGGGCGGCTCAGTCAGTTGAGCATCCTACTTCAGCTCAGGTCATGATCTCACGGTTCACAGGTTCGAGCCCTGCGTCGGGCTCTGTGCTGACAGCTCAGAGCCTGGAGCCTGCTTCGGATTCTGTGTCTCCCTCTCTCTCTGTTCCTCCCCTGCTCATGCTCTGTCTCTCCCTGTCTCTCAAAAATGAATAAACGTTAAAAAAATTTTTTTTAATTAAAAAAAGAGCATTCACCTGTTCTGAAAATCAAGTTCAAGACCTCATCAGTGCCCGAATTAACTGCCATAAGAAGATACAACAGAACACAGCAAACTGCTCCCCACCACCCCCCCACCCCGGTTGACTAATGAATGGAAGTTCGCGTGTGGAATCCAGTCACCAGAGCCACAAATGCCACCTCACTCAGCAGGCTGTCAGCTCTTGTCCCTTCTTAGAAAGTCCAAGTAAATATAACGTCAGTCTGTTGTCTGTGACAGCGGTAGTCACTTAGGAAAAGCTCAGGGAATCTTCTTTTACTTCCTTCTCTGTCTTTCCACGGCTTTCTGTGATCCTGAGAGGAGACCACGGGGACAAGGGCACTCTTTCCGTAATGATGAATGCCTGTTAATGAGGATTGCGACATTTAGCAAATAAAAATCAAGGGGTGCCCAATTCAGTTTGAATTTCAGATACACAACAGGTATAAATGGCAGACATACTTATCCTACAAGATTATTCGTCATGTATCTGACATTCAGAATGAACTGGGCATCCTATGTTTTATGTGCCAATCCCCACTTTAGGGGTTTGCCAGGATGGCACAGGTCCTTTGGCAGAAAAAGGGCAGGGCTGTGAACGGGGGTCGGAGAAGCCAGAGGGGGTGTCTGAGTCAGCATCACTATGAGGAGCTCCTGTTTTCCGGAGCCCCCGCCGGATTCTCTTTCATCCCGACATCCTGGTGTGATTTTGTTGGGCAAGTCATTTCATGGATTTCACTATCCTCCCAATGACTCCGTCAAATTTTATGTAGCTTACCCGGAGAGAAATGAGCTTGTTTAAGCAAGACTAGCTAATTTGCTCATTTGAGAGCCAAAAGTTTGTTAGATCACAGTAGCAGCTGCCCAGCCCAAATGTGCAAGGATATTGGAGTTTAAAAAAAAAAAAAAAAATGAAGACTTTATGAAAACCCTAAAGTATGAACTGCTAATGAGAATATTTACTTTCAGGAACCTGCCTGAGAACTCCATGGACATCAGCTAGAGCAACTATACAATAGAACTTGGACATTGCTCTTGGATTAGAAATTAGAAACTAGAAAAAAATATCCTTCAGCTTCAAGTGGCCAAGAGGGAAAAAAAAAAGATAGAAAAAAAACCAAACGGCTCTGTTCTAGAGACAGCCAGATTCCTCTTCTATCCAGTCCTAACTTTGAAGCTTCCACCTTATATTACGCTCTGTCCTCACCGCACACTGGTCCCTCTGGCGCGAGGCTTCCAAATGGCAAGGTCCTCATTAATCTGCGAAGAGTATGCTTAGAATCTGTCTGTGGTTGGGCATTGTTTGTTCTCAGCTTTAAGTCCTGAATGTTTTCCAGGAGTCCCGCGAAGGATGTTTGCTCCTTCCAATACACTCTGCCAAATGTGTGCTAATTACTTCCCGCCCCAGGAATCGCTTCTCGGTCTGTCAGTTTGGTGCTACAGCTCCGCGTTCTGGCGCCTTGGGTTGTCTGCATGCCACGGTGACAGAGGATGTCTGTCCGCACTCTTGGGACAAAGAGCCGTTTCCTATTTGGGGTCTGATCTGAAAATAAATTCCCCACAGAGCAGAAACATTGATTTCACTCATGCATTCTTCCACGAATTATTACTGAGCACCTATTATGTGCCAGGCACTGTATGAGGCTGTAGAAACTGACGTGAAAAAAGCAATATGCCCCCTATAGCCTAATGCAGAAGGCAGATATTTATCTAATAGTTTCCACAGCGTTGAGTGTTTTTGATAGGAAAAGTGTAATATCCGTGAAGATGCCACAGGGGGCTTAACCTGGGTTGGGAAAGGCTTCCTGGAGGAAGTGGTATTTAAGCTGAATAGCAGTTAGCAAATGTAAAAGAAAAATGCGTGGGTGTTGGGGGAGGGTGGGCAGTGAAACAGAAACAACATATGTCAACGCCCCTCAGGAGAAGCAAGGAGTATGATGGGTCATAAAGATAACCAGAATATGAAGGAGGCTTCAGGAGGTCCACAAATATTTAGGAAGTGTCTACTGTGTACCAGGCACTGTTCTAGAATCTGGAAGTACAGCTTGGAGCCTGACAGACATTGAGGAGGTCCTTAAATCCTAGCAGAGGAAGACAGACGACAAACAGGAAGCCAGTGACGAGATGACCTCACGCATGGATAAGTTCACGGAAACAATAAAATAATGACTTTGGGTTTGAGTGGGCTGGGAGTAGAGCTGCCTCAGCCAAGGGGGTCCGGGAGAGGGTCTTTGAGGAGATGACACTTGCAACGAGGGCTGCATGTGGGGAGGAAGCAGCCATTTTAAGGGCCGGGGTAGGCAAGAATGCCATGAGACAAAGACCCGCAGGGACCCTTAGAGCCACGTTTAGGAGTTTCAGCTTTATCCCAAGGGTAATGAGAAGACAGCTGAGTCTGTTCCAGAGATAAGTAGTGTGATTTGAAATAATGATTATTTTGGCTTTGCTGTAGAGTCTAGATTGGAGAGGAGCAAGACGGAATGTAGCAGGTGGTCCAAGGGATGGGAAAAGGGATTGTGTCCAGAAACATTTAGAAATGAGAGTTGGTTATCTTGTTGACTGGCTTATACTGAGGATAAGGGAGGGAGAGGAGGGGGGAAGGCCTTTTTTATTTTTATTTTTTTGTCTTGTGCAACTGGGTAGCTTGTAGTAGCATTTGCTAAGAAGGGGAGATGAAAATAATGGGTTATATCTTGGATGTGTTGGAATGGGGTCCCCGTGGTACATCTAAGTGGGGGTGCTCGAAAGAAAGGCACATGCCTGGGTCTAGGCTCAGAAGAAAGGTCTGGGTTGGACACGTAGAACTGGGGGCTATTAGAAGAGGAGATAACAAAGCCGAGGGGAAGCGTGGACCAAGAAAAGAGAGCCTCAGGCACAGCTCAGGATGACTTTCATTTTGCAAAATTTATTATATATCTAGCATGAAAAGGTTCTTCGGTAGGCAATGTGTAACACGTGTAACGTATCTCTAGATAAGAATTGTGTATAAGGAGGCCAAGGGCATGAAGAGGATGCCACCAAGGCCAAGGATATGGGTGACCCCCAACCGTATTGGTAATAAGCACAGTAACGAGTGACGCAGTGTCTCTATGCCAGGCAGTGTGCTGGTTGTTGGAGATCAGCGAATGAGCCCAAAAGCTCACAGATGGAAGGGAAGTTACGCACGTAGGGAAATAACAACGGACCATTGTGGGACAAAGGACATTGTGGGACACAGAAGAGGGAGGTGGTTGTAATGGTCTGGACCACTAAGGAGAGGAAGTGATGCGCTTGACCCGTGGGTGCAGCCAAATGACCAACGCTAGGACAGAGACAGATTGTACCAAGCCTCATTGGGGCTCGCAAAGATAAAGCCCTTAAAACTCTTTACAGTTCATAAAATACTTGTGGGCTGGTGGGTATTTTGAAGCTTTTTTCAAACATTACAAAAATGAAAGCCTTCTATGGCAAAGTAACTTGATGAAACATCAGCTCACTCTTCCCTGGTCCACATCAGGTAACTGAATGGGGTCTGAAGTAGGAAAGCCAGAGACTGCCATCGGGAACTGCTGGGAATTTGCTTCTTGTACTTGGGCTACCCATGGGCTGTTCAACTTCTCTGACCCTAAGTTCCTTCATCTGTAATCTAGGTGGGCAGCCTAGGAGACACTCTCCACATGATGAGGATGAATGTCATGATGTCCCCAAATCAGACCAATGCACTCAGGAGATGGCCCAGGATATCCCAAGTATTCTAGTCACACTCGGTAACACTGATAAATACTTTCAGATGTATCTTCAGGACTGGGTATCGCATCTTGGGATATCCCTCGGTATACTCGAGTTCATTAGCCACATTATCTGTGCCACCCATGAGTAAACTTACTGAATGGAAAGTATACCTACTGAATAGAAAATAGAATGACCAAAACCACAGTATTGGGGGAGCAAGTCAGAATCTCCATCCGATTGATGTGGATTAAGAAAACCAAAATGTAAAACAGGATCCAAGTTGCCTAAAGTTGGGATTAACTAGCAGAGATTATCCAGCATCAGGTAATAAGGTTGAAACCACCCAAGGGTAAGAGTTGTTTCTAATCCTAACAATGTAATGTCATTTCGAGTCCATAGCAATTTTGGCTGAAGCCACAATTTTAACACTAAATATGTCCTCCACCATTAATTTTTCAGTCTAGACTTTGCAAATAAAGGAGAGCATTTGTTGGTTAACCTCACATTACTTTTTAGTTACTTTTGCTGCATTAACGGCCTGCTCAAGTCACCGGTTTTAGACACAAAGACTAGGCATACGGAAGGAGGTGACGCCAGCTTTGAACGCACTGAAAGGGTGACAAGGGACCAGCCAGTTGGTCATGATGCCAAGCAGCGAGCAAAGAGAGGGAATTTGACACTGAAAGTTGTGGCATTAGGTGAAAGGTCTAGCAGGCATTTGGGAATCTAAGGGCTGGACCCTGTTCTAGCAGTTGGATCCAGATGTCCCTCATAGCAACCACCTTGGTGGAGATGGGAACCTTCTGTGACTTTTTAAGCAGAAGGAGCTCAGATCCACCTGTTCTGTCCTGGGGAGTGAACAGGAGAGTGCGGAAGTGTCTAGATGGTCTTTCTCACTGTCCAGCTCCTCCGGAAGATCTTCAGGGAGCAGTGGAAATCATGCAGGAAGATCTCACTTCTTCTGAGCACTGGGCTAATTTTCTCCTCTGGCTGCCTTCATGAGCCAGGAATTCAAATAAATGGTGGTGCACTTCTTGTTCTAACAGGTCAATAATGTCAACTTCCAACAGCCACACCAACCATGTTATCCAGTATAAAAATGAATCTGAGCATTTTACAACATTCTGTTTTCCTTTAAGAAAAGTATTTAACTGGGTGCCTGGGAGGGCTCAGTCGGGTAAGCAACCAACTCTTGATGTCGGCTCAGGTCATAATCTCGCAGTTCCTGGGACTGAGTCCTGCATCGGGCTCTGTGCTAACAGCGTGGAGCCTGCTTGGGATTCTCTCTCTCTCCTCTCTCTCTGCCTCTCTCTACCTCTCAAAAATGGATAAATAAAACTTTTGTAAAAAAGTATTTATCTTTCAGGAATATGTAAGTTTACCACATTGTGAATAATAACAAACATCCCTGTACCATCATCACCTAACTTAAAAAAGAAAACATTAGGAATACAGTCGAAGCCTTTATTACAGCCCTCCATGAGGACAAGGCACGTCACCGTCACCGATCTCTAGGAACCCCTAACCTGAAATTGATTGCAGTTTCAAAGGGAAAGATGGCCACCTGCGGCGAGGCGGGGACCTGGTCCGAGAACTTCCCAGGCAGTCATAGCACCGGGGCATGGTTTTCCCGGAGCCCAGGCCCTCCGAAGCCTGGTGAGATTCCCTCCCACCACGGCTCAGATCCATGCTGCCAAGTAATGCCAACGAACTTTAAAACTCTGCAGCAAGTAAGTACCGTTTAGTACATTTTTTAAAAATTCAAGTTCATTACCATGAAAATGAGCCTCTTCTCTGTCACAGCTTGCAAATTCTCTCTGACATTCAATTGACTGATCAGCAGACCTGTGCTTTATAGTAGGAGACTTTTTGCCTTTCCCTTTGATCTGATTTCCCCCTATTTAATAGACAATTATAGGCTCTTTAAATCCCACAGGTTCGGAGACAGCAAATAATTACCAGTAGCAATTTTAGAATAAAGCCAACCTGAATGAGTTCAGTTAAATTATGCAATACTTAGTAGTGGCGTTTTTTATTTTAAATAAGGACAGCAAACCAAAACCCCAAACAATCATTATATTGCCTCCAATTCCTCCCGACAGCTGCCTGTTCAACTTCTGACCTGTTTGTAAAAATCTGCACACCATCTACCAAAGGGATACACACATGATTGCAAACTTCTGTTCTAAGGACATTAAATAAATTATTTCTTTAAGATCATATGGCAGATCTATAATTAATTAAACCCACCATGATATTACGGGCAAAATAATTTAGCTTTTCTAAAAAGGTAAATGTAATTTGCCGATCCGGTATTTGGAAGAATGCTTTGCCCAAAATCAATTCCTTTAGTTTCTAGAGAATAGGAACTAGAGGTAATCTCATTTTAATTATATCTCTTTATTGCTAACAAAGGAATGATTTATGCAATTAAATTAACTGGCTAGGAAATTATTCTCAGCTGGGCTGTCCTAATTCTTTGCTTTCTGAATTGCAGGCTCTTACACTTTCCTATGTAGATTAATTTTCCTGATATGCAAACAATGCCTCCGTGTTCGTCTTTCCCTTTTTTTTTTTTTTTTAATTCAGAAGTCCCCTTTTCTTCTTGCCAACGACATGAGTAATATTTGTGGAGCTGCTGGGCTTTGACTAGTATTTTTTTTTAATGTGAAAAAGATGAAAAAGATCTTTTCTTTCCAATCTCATTATTACAGAACAGAGCAAGGTTTGAGGGTCTTCTTATCTGTGGTACCGGAACAGCAGCAAAGACACGGAAAAAATTGCAGAAATGTCAAAGGCTGCAAAATTTGAAAGTGGCTTCAGCAGCCCCAGAAGTGGTAAATTAGCAAATGCTTCTAGGACCGTCTTTCTTCAGAGCTTCCCCCTGTCCCTCCGACCCCCACCCTCCCATCCTAGGGCCCCTCTGTTGGCCCCAATTATTTCCTACAAAGTTCAAGCAGGTAAATAGCACGCGATAAAAACCACCTGCCGAAAGTCCACATTCATGGAGTGGCCTCCGTGAACGGCACTGATCATGGTGCAGGGGGTCGTAGGCAGGCAAGCGTGGGTTACAAAGGAATTCAGACACTTTCTCCGTCCCTAAATAGTTGATGACCCTGGAGGCAATTTTTGGTAGAAATGTTTGTGAGATAAAATCTATTCCTGTATGGGTAGATTGAAGATAGAATGATGGCATTATTTGGGACCTACATTAAACCAGACTACTTTTTTTTTTGTTTTTAAACATTCATTTTTGAGAGACAGAAAGAGGCAGAGCACAAGCAGGGGAGGCGCAGAAAGAGAGAGGGAGACAGACTCCGAAGCAGGCTCCAGGCTCCGAGCTGCCAGCACAGAGCCCGGCGCGGGGCTCGAGCTCACAGACCGCAAGATCATGACCTGAGCCGAAATCGGCCACAAAACCAACTGACCCAGGCGCCCCTAAATCAGACTACTTTTAAATATTCTGTATATTTTGTTATTGGCTCTTTTAAAATAGGAAGAGGTAAGGCGTTGCAACATATATAGGCTGGTGATGTTAAGAAAATGACAGAAGAGATTAGGTGCACTTTTTCTTTTGAAGCCATATGTGACAGTGGCATGCCTTCCAGTACATTCACCTTTACCTACTGGACCAGGGCTTACAACCTTCCTCTGTAAAGATAACGGAGTCCAAGCTTGTCCTGCCGGCCACATGACAGGCGAGTAGGATGAAAGGCAAGATGTTGGCATAAAGAAAGCAACTTTATTGGGAAAGCCATCAAAGCAGAAGATGGCAGATGATCGTTTTATCATCCCAAAGAACAACAAGACTGGGGCCAAAGTCAGACACTTAACCGACTGAGCCATCCAGGGGCCCCTCCCTGACCCTGGGTTTTTAAGGGGGTACAGAGTGTTAGTTCCGCGACTTTTCTGCTTACTGTTTACCAATAGAGATCCCTTGGCTACTTTAGTTCATAAACACTGCCTCAGTTCATGAAGACCTTATTAAAATCCAAAATACATTTCCTGACAAGTCTCTCCACCATAGGTCCCCATATACTGTCTGTTTACAGAGCTAGATCGTTGTGTTTGTCCTTTTTCTTTCCTTGTTTAGCATTTCCCCTCCTGCTCCAGCTTGATAACCACTTTAAAAAAAAAAAAATCTTTTTTAATGTTTATTTTTGAGAGAGAGAGACAGAGTGCAAGCAGGGGAGGGACAGAGAGAGAGAGAGAGAGAGAGAGAGAGAGAGAGATAATCCAAAGCAGGCTCCAGGCTCTGAGCTGTCAGCACAGAGCCCGATGCGGTGCTCGAACTCACGAACCGTGAGATCGTGACCTGAGCCGAAGTTGGACACTCAACCGAGCCACCCAGGTATCCCTATGTGTTCTCTTTTAAATTAGGTGACAGTATAGGGATGCTGTTATTATATTTCACAATGTAGTAGCCTTGCAGATTTCTGAAATATAATACCTTTCTTTTGGAACAACAGAAATGTCTTCACGTTCAATCCCTATGTAAAGATTTTGGTTATTTAAGTGTTACAACCAAATATTTAACAAACTAAAGAGTCTGCTTGATATTCTGAATACGCAGAGTAGATTCAACTAGCTCTTGAGAAATGAAGCACATTATAGAGTTTTCATTATATTGAAACTAATGCTCACTACTGTGATTTGTATCAATTAAAACATAGCCTATTGTTTCAGGGTTTCTGGGCTGGGACCCCATGTCAGATGTTTATAATTCCTTAGGAAAAATTCTCTTATAACCAGAAAAAAAAAATCGTCGCCTTCAGGAAAATAGAAAATGAGAAATATTTGTATCCGTAAGAGTTAGGGAAAACTTCTCAGTGGGTACTCTAAGTCTGACCTGGATTCCTAACCCCCTTCCAATTAGAACAGGGCTGCCTCACCACACATGCCAATGATCTATTTAAAAGACTTCGAGGGGACATTTCTCGTGGGGTTGATGGAGGCAGAAAAGACTTAGTGGGCCTGCTAAGGAAAGTCAGCTATTCGGGGCATGCTATATAACTGCCAAATCGCGGGGACTGGGGTAGGATAGGCGGGTCTTGAGTTTCAAAGAAAAAAAATATGTGTCAGTGGACCAAGACATATATGGGGCAAAAGGCTGGTGGTAAATCCCAGAGAGCCACAGAAGAAACAACGGTGGGAAAAGAACCGTATTTGTATTTCCCATAAGGGAACCCAGAAACCGTGCTCGCCAGAATCTACAGATCTAAGTCGCTGGCATTGCCCCTGGCTTGTAGAGTTCATGCTTTGGGCTCCAAAATTCTGGAAACATGGCTAATAAATATCTGACCGCTTTTGTTAAAAGTGACCAAAAAAGTCAGATCCTATTTGGAGGATTTTTTTTTTCCAAATAACTAAAATCTCGAATATTTTTATATTTTATTTTTTAATTAATTAATTTTTTGGTGTTTATTTATTTTTGAGAGAGAGACAGACAGAGCCCGAGCAGGGAAGGGGCAAAGAGAGAGAGAGACACAGAATTCAAAGCAGGCTCCGGGCTCTGAGCCGTCAGCACAGAGCCTGACGTGGGGCTCGAATCACAAACTGGGAGATCATGACCTGAGTGAAGTCAGTTGCTTAACCAACTGAGCGACCCAGGCGCCCCTTTTTAAAAATTTTTTAATGTTTATTTATTTTTGAGAGAGAGAGGGAGACACAGAATCCGAGGCAGGCTCCAGGCTCTGAGCCATCAGCACAGAGCCCCACATGGGGCTCGAACTCACAAACCTCGAGATCATGACCTGAGCCAAAGTCAGACGCTTAACTGCCTAAGCCACCCAAGCGCTCATATTTTTATATTTCAAATTGCAGATATAGAGAAGTTACACAGAGTTCTAGAATACCACCAACCTTTTTGCTGTGTCATTACATAGTTAAAAGTCACAGCCAGGGGGAGTAGCTCCAGCCAAAGTCCAAGGTTTGTATTTTTTCCCTTTCCAGGTACTGCACTTACAAAAGGGGGGCCCTGGGATGTGGTACAGGGGCTGAAGGGCTCTATGGCTGAGTGCGTAGATGAGAGGGGTTTTTTTCCTCGAATGCCTAGATCCCACAGAGGGACAGGTGTGAGGGGCGAGGTGTACCCCTGGGCAGATGCTCTGTAGGGTATGAGAGCATGCGCTCTGGCCTTGCACCCCTGCCCACCTTTCTGGGCAGTTGGAAAAAGAATCTTCACTCACAGGAACCTTGGTAGTTTCCCTTCGCCCTGGACATAAAAAAGTGAAGCAAAAAAGTCATCCTTCTCTTTGTTGGCAGAGGCCGGACTAGCTGTGCCACAAGAATCGGCCCCGGTGACCTAACTGGTGACACAGCCACGGAGTACTAACGCCCGGATTGGAGCAAACGGGACAACTAACAACACGTGGACGGAGAGAAAGTCTAAGAGTTGACAAACATCCAGGGATCCTTCTTGAGAGCAGGAATCACGCATTCACTTCTTTCAAGGCATTCGTATCGGACCCGGTATAACGTGGACTCTTAGTAGATGTGGTTTGAGTTACCGAGTGAAGAAGAGGGGGAGGGGGGCGCCTGGGTGGCTCAGTCGGTTGGGCATCCGACTTCGGCTCAGGTCACGATCTCGCGGTCCGTGAGTTCGAGCCCCGTGTCGGGCTCTGGGCTGATGGCTCAGAGCCTGGAGCCTGCTTCCGATTCTGTGTCTCCCTCTCTCTCTGCCCCTCCCCCGTTCATGCTCTGTCTCTCTCTGTCTCAAAAATAAATAAAACGTTAAAAAAAAAATTAAAAAAAAAAAAAAAAAAGAAGAGGGGGAGGGAGCCTAGGCTTTGTAAAACTGAAGAAAGCCCAGCCAGGGGTAGGAGCGAGGGGCGAACAGGGCTTCATGTATAAGACATGTCTAGGGAGGCCACCCATCCTGGTTTGCCCAGAACGGAGTGGTTTCCGGAATGTGGGATGTGTGGCTCTAAAACTACGACCATGGGGAGCCATTGGAAGGAGGAGAATTCATGGAAGAAACCAATGAGGGGCAACCCTATTATACCTTTGAATACGGTGAAGTTTCTTCACTCAGTTGTTCATCAAATATGACTTCGCTTCCATTATGTGCTAAGTTCTAAAGATTAAAAAACACAGTCTCTGGCTTCCAAAGAACTGATATATAAAGTTGCTTTGGTGACGTTGGACAACTTCGCCCTCCCGGAAAAATGCAATTGAGTTCGGAGAACTTTTTAAGAGGGATTAACGCTCCCATGACATTTTTTTTCTTCGAATCTGGTCGAAAGGAAGGTTTTAAGCATCTCGGTCTTCTCTGAATCCTCTCTCCTTTGCCTGGTGATAGAGCTGAAGCAATACGTCAACACTGGTAGTGGGTGGCTGGAATCACGAGTACAGTAGGACTTGTTTTTCTGGTTAGATTCTATTTCTTTCGAACTGTAAAATCTCACCTCACACGTGCCACAGCCATTTCCGTCGCCTCTATTTCTTGGACTTTACTAGTGATGACAGCTGTTTACAAAGAGTGCTAAGTAGTTCGCATTTATCATCTGATTTTAACCCTCACAGCAACCTTGCGAGGTAAAGACGCTACGGTCCCTGATTCGCAAACGAGGAACCTTAGGCTGGGTGTCCCAGTTCACACGGCTGGTCAGCTGTAAACACGGGGTTTGAAGGTCGTTCAAAAACAGACATTTAAAAAAAAAAATTTTTTTTTCATTTGTTTATTTTTGAGAGACAGAGTGAGACAAAGCGTGAGCGGGGAAGGGGCAGAGAGAGAAGGAGACACAGAATCCGAAGCAGGCTCCAGGCTCTGAGCTGTCAGCACAGAGCCCGACGCGGGGCTTGAACCCACAAACCCGGAGATCATGACCTGAGCTGAAGTTGGATGCTTAACCGACTGAGCTGCCCAGGCGCCCCAGGATCACCTCCTTTTTAGAAATGCAAGGTATCAGGTCCCACCCAGACCTACTAAATGACTATTTTAACAAGAGAAGAGCTCTAGCTGACTTGCACGCATAAGACCTGTAAAAAAACCTCACCCCGCTGTGGGTGGATGCCCCTTAAAGTAGTGATTCTGCAACTGGGACCCCGAGCCAGCAGCACCAACTTCACCTGGGAACTTGATTGAAGTGCACGTTCTAGAGCCCCACCCGGCCCTACGGAATCAGAAACGCTGGGGCAATAAGCTGGTTGAGCCCTCCAGGTGATTCTGATCAACCCGAGGTCTGAGAACCCTCCTGATGTCATTCTTACACCTACGCTTAACCTGGAAAGGAGAGTCAGCAGCGACACCCTGTGGAGCCAAGGGAAGTCTGCGCCTTTTCTACGCGTGCACCTGCTCCTTCTCCCTGGTAAGATAAGACTGTCATGACCTTTGTTCCCTGCACTGAAAATACAAGGCTGATTTCTTTCCCTATGAACTATTTGCTTTAGGGTCTTGCGCCCATTGTGGTCAAGCAGACCAGATTCTTTAATTCGGCAAACATTTACTCATTCGGCACCAAGTAGGTGTAAAGGATTGCAGTAGAGGTGGGGCAGAAGATAGAAAGCATATCAGATTGGTCCCCGGAGCGATCTACCAACAGTTATGTCTATAGCGGCACCTGCTGCCATTTGAATATCTGCTATGTGGCAGGCACCGTGCTAATTGCTTTCCCAAACTCCCTCGGTCCTTATGTGCTAGAGACGTAGTTATTACTCCCATTTTATGATAAAGAAAGTAATGTGAGGGCTAATTCTAACGCCGATGCTCTTAATCACATAGCAACAGAAGGCCGTGGGGGAAGGGAAGGGGAAAAAATAGTTTCAAACAGAAGAGGGAAGCAAACCTTAAGAGGCTTTTAAATACAGAGAACAAACTGAAGGTTGATGGGGGGTGAGGGGGAGAGGGGAAAATGGGTGATGGGCAGTGAGGAGGGCACTTGTGGGGATGAGCACTGGGTGTTGTATGTAAGCAATGAATCGCGGGAATCTACTCCTGAAACCAAGAGCACACTGGATACACTGTATGTTAGCCAACCTGACAATAAATTCTATTTAGAGAAAAAGTAAAAAATAAAAATAAATAAATAATTTTAACATAATAAAATTAAGAAGGAAACAAAAGAAATCACAGAGCAAAGCTTCATAAAGCGATCCCCAAGGCTCCCTGTTATTAGAGTCGCTTAGTCACTTGTTTCAAGAGTAGATTCCCAGAGACGCACCAAATCAAGGCATGTTTCACAAACGTGACAGTCTGGGAACTACTGTGCTACACCATACTGCCTCCGTTGCGGCATTGACCTTCGAAGGGCCCTGGAGTTATCCTGAAATGGCGAGCGGCAAAGATTCCTAAGCAGTGGGGGAAGCGATGACCAAGTTTGTATTTCAGGAAGATCTATGGGGAGGCAGTGTGAATGGATTAGAGGATGGTGATGATGTGAGGGACTGATGTGACCAGTAATCTTCTCGGAAAAAAAGAATGTCCCTGAGTTATCAATGCCAGTGGCGATCTGGGTTTGTTTCCTAAGTGACTCGCTCATCGTCGTATGGGTATCTCAAATTCTTGTCTCAGGAAAAGTCGGTTTTAAGAGTTGCATGGAATCTGAGCTAGAATTCCAGAACCAAGCAGTAGGAGGATAACTCAGATAAAATAATCTTAAGGGGCCCCTGGGTGGCTCAGTCAGTGGAGTGTCTGACTCTTGATTTAAGCTCAATCCATGATCCCAGGGGCCGTGGGATCGAGCCCCGAGTCAGGCTCTGCCCTGAACGTGGAGCCTGCCTGAGATTCTCTCTCTTCCTCTGTCCCTCTCCCCAGCTCACACACTCTAATAAAAAAATATAAAATAATCTTAAAAAGATAATAAAACTGGGTCAGAAATTGGAGCTTTGGGATGAATTATCCATGTAGCGAAATTTTAAATAATTTTAAGTTACTGTTTCGAATCTATTTTGACTCTAGATTGTCTCTCAGTTCTTTCTGACACTGGTTTTTGTTTGTTTGTTTGTTTTTTTTTTCAGTCGTTGCTATCACTTTAAATTTGTCAGCTTTCAAATCTGAAAACCAAGTTATTCTAGCATTGGTTATGCAAGTTGCGTTATGCCCCCTGGTGGCAATATGGGTAGGCAGAACAGAGTCCTGTTTTCAATCAAAGGGACAGAGCCAACTTAATTGAAGTAGGTGGCGGGCCCTGAATTTGAAATGGAATTTCATATAAAACTTTTCTGGTCTTACTAAAAATAGGAAACATCCCGCGAAGCTAAAATCAGATGTATTAAGTTTAGCCTGCAAGGTGCATATTTCAATTTCCCTTGCTTTGTCATAAAATGGATTAGCTCCTTGAAATATGTCAGTTGAATTGGAAATTAAATATTTGCTCTACATACAGCTGAGTGGCTGGATTCCTACAAGAGGGGCTAGAGTCTAAATACGTGCAGAACGTCCCTCAAGATCAGGCCGCAGTGAGTGTCACACACAATGCCATTTATTTCCTTCAGAGCACTAGTTTCCCCGCGAATAAACTTGAAAACGTTACGCCGCTCACATAAGTCATATATGTTCAAGAAGGCTTTGGGACAAAAACTTCAAATTTTGTACTGTATTCTTCAATGTTAACAGCCAAATACAGGTTATCATTTGGATTACACTGAGGGCTTCTTGAATGTGTTTGTTTTTTTACCTGTTTGTGGGGGGGGGGGGGGAGAGTAAAGCTCTCAACTAGCGGAACATATATTGGTGTTTGGTGTGAAAAAAGACCAAAGATATGGGGGCGTCTGGGTGGCTCAGTGAGTCGTGTCCAACTTCGGCTCAGGTCATGATCTCGTGGTTCATGGGTTCGGGCCCCGTGTCAGGCTGTGTGCTGACAGTTCAGAGCCTGGAACCTGCTTCAGATTCTGTGTCTCCCTCTCTCTCTGCCTCTCCCCTGTTCCTGCCTTCTCTCTCTCTCTCTCTTTCTCTCTCTCTCAAAATTAACAAAAAAATAAAAAATAAATCAAATAAAGGATGAGAGAAATAAGTTTCTTGCTGGATTCAGATAAGCCTGACCTCGATGGATACACTATTTGGTCACGGGAGGAAAAAATGGCAGTGCCTTAACTAAACATAAGTGACTACCGGGTGCTTAGCACGATGCTGCCCTAGAAAGTACTAGAGAGAACTGGGGGAGACACGGCCTCAAGAAACATTAAGTGTAGCAAGTGAAGATGTGTAAAAACTCACAATGATATAAATTAATGAAAATAATAACAGACATAAAGGAAAACCTGATATAAAGTTTAAAAGGGTGTATCAGCTGTAGTTTGGACTGAGACTTGAAAACGGACTACTCTCCACATGAACATACGAAGGAGAAACATAAGCTGAGGGAGAAAACACGTGCAAACAGCAAGTTCACGGAAGTGAGATGCGCCAAAAGGACACTCAACCAGTTTGCTACCGCTTCCAGGATAAAGTTCTGATGAGAAATGGCGAGAGACAAGGCCAGAGTCTGGATTAAGAAGGGTCTTAATAGAACTCATCACATTTACTTTATCCTGTAAGTGAGGGGTCCCATGACTTTCTCATTCATGAAGCCCTTCGTCTTTCAGAGATTCTTTCACTGTGCCCCTTGGCCAAACAAAACAAACCAAAACAAAACAAAACAAACAAACAAAACAGGTCCATTAAGAAGTAGTTAGATTAGAACAACTTAAGGGGCATTTATGTCCTAACAATGTGTGCCTAGGAAAAATAACACAAAAACTGAAAGACTGTTTTTATTGTGCTCTTAAATAACCAGTTACTAAGTGGATACGCATGCCTGTTGGGCATTGTACACATTCTCGAAACTTGCTCTGGAAGCTTGCAATCAGATTAGACCTCACTACCCTCATTTCTTATTCCCTAATGATTTCCATGTGATACTTATTATCATAGCAAATGCCAGAAACCCACTTTATAAAGATGTATCATGGAAAGGAATGCAGGGTGATCGAACTTTGAAACCTTGGACTACCTTGGGCTAGTAGTTTCCATGGTGTCCAATAGGGAGCAACTATCGCTGTTTTCCTTTGCAAATCGCAACTATCCTGTGGTTCCCCCGTGGGGTCACCACGTCACCCTGGCACAGCTGGAAAATCCAAAAAGACTTTGCACAAATCGCTGACATAATCTAACTTGCATGTTTAAAATGCCCCGATGCCTTTGTGAGGGTGGTGAGACCAGGATCCTGGTAAGATCATGGCAAACATCGGGCAGGAAATGAGGATGCGAATTGCACCACAGGTGAAGACGTGACAAGAGGCAGAGTGGGGTCCATCGAGCCACAGCTCTTGCAACTAAATGATATGAAGGAGTGAGGCGAGTGTCACAAGAGGGAAAGCAGAGGAGTTACTTTTCCAACACGGGCAGAGTGTAGTTAGTGACACTGTTTAGCAGAACGTGTGTTGAGTATTTTGATAATCGTGCTTGAATCTAATTGGTTGCCCTAGCAATCCTGCATTTTATTTCATGCACAGAAAACATCATTTTGAGAGGGCTCATTAAGCTCCACCAGAATGCCAAAAGGTTAAAACCATCTACTGACTATTGGATATACAAGTGCGAAATTCAGGGGAAACAGGAAAAATGTAATTAAACGTACGTAGTGCAAGTAAGAGTTGCATAGATGTTTCTAGCTTGTGGTGGAAGCTATGGGTGTAGATAAAAGTTTTCAAGGAAAAGTAAGAGGTAGGAGATCAAGGGCAGAAGCCTGGAACACAAACACTTCAGAGGTGAACGTTGAAAGTGGCCCCCGGGGGAAAAACATTTAAAGGGACAGGGAGTGAAGAGAACCAAGAAAGTGGTGCTACGGAGACAAAGAGAAAAAAGTATCGGGCAGGTGGAATGTAAGAAACATAGAGATTTGAACAAGTATCCAGGGAACTTGGATATCAGCAATGTTTTGGTGATCTTAGAAAGTCCAATAAATTAGCATGGATAGAAGGAACAATGTCATGAAGGGCAGAGAAGGACGCAGATTCACGTGGATAGGATTACGGTTTCTAGAAATCCGGTTCTTTTTGAAGGTTAATTAACCAGTCACGGTAACTATTACTAGTTTCGGGCGTACCATATCGCGATTTGGCAATTCTGTCCATGACTCAGTGTTCATCATGCGAAGTGTGCCCTTGATCCCCCTCCCCTCACCCTCTCCCCGTTGGTGAGAAGCAGTTTGCTCTCTGGATTCCAGGGTCTGTTTTTCATTTTTCCCTTTTTTTTCTCAAATTCCGCCTGAGTGAAATCATATAATATGTCTAATTTCACTTAGCATTATACTCTCTAGGTCCATCCATTTTGTTGCAAATGGCAAGATCTCATTCTTTTTTATGGCTGAGTAATATTCTGAAACACACACACACACACACACACACACACACACACACACACACACACCTTGTGTCCATTCATCCATCGATGGACACTTGGGTTGCTTCCCTATCTTGGCCTTTCTAAATGATGCTGCCATAGACATAGGGGCCCATGTGGCTCCCTGAATTCGTGTTTCCAATACCCAGTAGTGGAATTACTGCGACATATTCTATTTTATTTTTAATTTTGTGAGGAACCTCCATACCGTTTTCCACAGTGGCTGCACCAATTTACATTCCCGCCAACAGTGCATGAGGGTTCCTTTTTCTCAACACCCTTGCCAACGCTTCCTCCCTCTCTTTTTTATTTTAGCCATTCTGACAAGTGTAAGATGGCATCTTGGTTGGGCGTAGGGGTGGGAGACAACAGCTTAAAGGTGGAGATAGGTCCAGGGGGTTAAACTTTTAAATATAAAAAGAAAGAGAGGGTCGCCTGGGTAGCTCAGTGGGTTGAGTGTCTGACTTCAGCTCAGGTCATGATCTCACAGCTCATGGGTTCTAGTCCCACATCGGGCTCTGTGCTGACAGCTCAGAGCCTGGAGCCTGCTTCAGATTCTGTGTCTCCCTCTCTCTCTGCTCTTCCCCCACTTGTGCTCTCTCTCAATAATAAATAAACATTTAAAAAAATTGTTTAGGGGTGCCTGGGTGGCCCAGTCGGTTAAGCGTCCGACTTCAGCTCAGGCCATGATCTCACAGTTCCTGAGTTCAAACCCCATGTCGGGCTCTGGGCTGACAACTCAGAGCCTGGAGCCTGCTTCGGATTCTGTGTCTCCCTCTCTGCACCTCCCCTGCTCCCACGCTGTCTCTCTCTCTCTCAAAAATAAATAAATGTTAAAAAAAAAATTTTTTTTTAATAAAATAAAATAAAAAGAGACATGGTCATGTTTACACCTGTTACCTAGCCTCATAAACAGACCTTTTAAAGGCTTAAAATTCTAACTATTTAAAAAGAAGCAAGAAAGGAACAGCGCAATAGTTCAGCCTTAGCCCAACTATCCCTCCCTGGACACCCAGATTTCTCCAGTGCCTCCATTCCAGGGCTTTTCCTCTCACTGAAAGGCTGGTCTCTACCTGCACTAATATTTTATTATCTCTGACAGAGACAGAAATACCCGGATTTCCCATGACTCCAGATGCTAATATGGAATACGTATTGATATCTACCATGGCACTCTTCTAGGCACTTGGCACATTTTACCTCATTTTCCTCATAAAGGTGTCGTGGCGCCGTGAACATGAACAAAAGGAAACCTCGCCACAGTGGGGTCTGGAGGCTAGAAGGGGGAGCCCTACCTCTCAACATCAATCACTGGAAGAACGCCAGCTGCAGATCCCAACAAAAGAATCGTCCACAGTAAGGAATCGTCATCCAACAGGGAGCGATGAGCTCTGCATCTCCTACCAGGAAGAGACCACGCTGGCAACTCAGACGACGAGAAACCATCATCGCCTTCAACTCTCACTTCTCTCCAACGGACCTGGGATCAAACGACCCCTCCCGACATCCATCTTTTCCGGAGACAGTGTTCCTCTCGTTTGCCGGACCCGCCTGTGGTCCCGCCGTTGCCCGCACGTCCTGAACTGCAATTCTCTATTACTGAATAATCCCATTTTTGCTGGTGGAAAAACTGACAGTTTATTTTTAAGTGAAGCATCAGTGAAGAACTGGACCGCCACACTCAAACCTTCTCTCGCAAGTAATCACGCTAGAAAGTGGTACAGCACACACGTTCCGCACTCCAGTACCAAACAGAGCCCGGTTCAAATCTTGGCTCACCCGTTCCGTCTCTCAGGACCCACAGAGCAGTAACAGAAATATGTACGCGCGTTGCCCAAGTGAGCAGCGAACAAGACCCGGACCACGCTGCTCAGTGATACCACACCTCCTGATGTCCACAAAGCAAGCAAAGGCAGCAGAAGGCAACAGGAAGATTTTGCATTCCAGTGCACCCATTTTTGTCTTATTCCAACTACTGACAACCAGGGGCAGAGGAGACACATGAACAGCTGCACAGGTTATTTTAATTGTAAGTTAATAAAAGTCTACATCACACGTGTTCTCTTACAAAATAACAACCTATAAGAGCCCGTGAAAACGACTGAGCCAACATTACGTGCTGCTTCCGATACTTCCAAGAACTTCAACCGACTGTCCTCTTTCCCAATGTAAAAGGAAGGCGGCTAGCTGCTTGCGGAAAGACAAGTGCCTGCGTTAATCAAGCCGACGTTCTGAACATGTTCTTCTTCAGTTCAGCCGTTTTCTCCTCGATTTTAGCACCACAGTCCTCGGCTGCCTTTTCAATGCCTTCATGGTACTTCTCCAAAGCAGCTTTCAAACTCAGAAAGATTTCCTAGGTGGGAAATGAACTGGAGTAAGGATTATCCCATGCATCAAGCTAACCTGATAATGAGTGGCAAGAACTCGAACCATCTCGTTAATATGCATTAGTCATATTTTAAAGCCCCAACGATCGTATGTGCACACGCACGCACACGTGTACCGGCTCGTTTTAAAAATTCCTTCTGCAAGCTGGGCAGACACAACGAAAAAGTCTGCTACTCAGAAGAAAGCAGAGATGTGCACAACAATGCCTTGGATTCCACGATGTCAAGAACATGTTTCTAATTGTCAAGGAACAGTTCCTACTTTGGAGCTTTTCATCTGTACCAGGCAAGTACCTGGGTTACTGACTGTATATACCACTACACCCTGTGCATCTGGCCCCGATCACCACTAAAAAGCTGTGTATGCAGGTCTAAGAAGTAATCGGGAGGACTGGAAAATACATGGTAGAGCCGCTTTAATAAAGCCATCAGGTAATTCTAATAAGCAATAATGAGTTTTCATAGAAACATGGGGATGGGCTAAGAATTTAGAAAACCACGAGAGAACAATTTTTATAGATGGAATAAAATAAAAGAAGCCAGTTGGCCTCCATGCATTCTCTTCTCTCTCGTACTTTACATAGAATGATCTTGACCTTCATATTATTCCTTTTTCTTGAACAAAACAATTCTCAAACCTCGGTACAAGAAAAAGTGGCATTCTGAAAGTTTATAGTTTCATCACTGAAACAAAATAGCAGACAGCAGTCCTTTTCCAACGGGAAGAAAAAGCAGTAAATGGGTGTGACGGGGATAATGTTCTTAATTTTAATCGTCCCTCCCATTAACTTTTTCTTAAACCTATACTTTGTCTACTACTGACCTTAGGGGTTTTTTGTTTGTTTTAAAACGTGTATTTGTTTTAAGAGAAACAGAGAGAGTGCACGTGCGAGCGATGGAGGAGCAGAGAGAGGGAGAGAGAGAATCCCAAGCAGGCTCTGCACTAAGCAAGGACCGTGGACCGTGGAGCTCGACGCAGGGCTCAATCCCAGGGCCCTGAGATCACCACCTGAGCCGCTATGGAGAGTCAGATGCTTAGCCAACTGAGCCACCCACCCAGGTGCCCCACTACTTACCTAAGCTTAAGTTTTAGTGTAGACACTACCTGTTTTTGAACAAACTATATAGATTATAATTTAATATACTGCAGTTCACAGTGTTTCCAAAAAGAACAAAACTATTTCCAGACTCTGACATCTATGCAAGTGTGAGCACTCCTGCTCAAGATGCCGTGAATACAAATAGATGCTTAAGGCTAAACACTTCCCCAAATCCAAACACAGATAGTCATTAAATCCTAATACAAAAACAGAAGAGTCTTATTTAGATTTCTAAGATCTAATTGGGCATCAAATTACTACAACTATGGGATGTGAATCATTAAGAAAATAAATCAAACATTTTTGAAAGCTTTATTTCTTAAGTCTTAAAGGAAAAACAAGGTGAATTAGTTGCTAGCTTGTGTAAACACCATTTTAAAAAACTCAGCACATTCAGCAGCCATAGATCAATTTACCTTCCCAGTTCCATAGGAATGTACATTTATTCTTACTAAAAAGGAAGCTGAATAAATTTGGTAGTAAGGCAGTACTCGTGAAAAACTATTAAAACTAAGTGTTTAAATAAAGATACACAATCTAAATATCTGAACCCACCGCTTCAACACCCCCAAACCCCCTCCTTCTGAGAACAGACTCTCACGGAGGAACCAAAGCCCACAGATGGAGCCAGCTAAATGAGTGACGCATCAAAGCCCATTCCAGGGCACAGCAACAGAAGCAAGCCGACCCTCATGGCCCTCACAGGACGTTAATGACAAGAAACCACAGCCCAAACAAATGCAGTTTTAGTTTCCAATTAAATTCTGTATCCAGGGGCACCTGGGTGGCTCAGTCGGGCAAGTATCCAACTTCGGCTCAGGTCACGACCTCGCGGTTTGCGAGCTGGGGCCCCGCGTCAGGCCCTGTGCTGTCAGCGCAGGGCCCACTCTGGATCCCCCGTCTCCGTCTCTCTGCCTCTCCTCTGCTCGTGCACACACGCACGCTTGCTCTCTCTCTCTCTCAAAAATAAACAGACATTTAAAATAAAAGTCCTAGAAGGCAGGGATCATGCCTTCCTTAGTCACAACTTATTCCAAGACAGGTGTAGCACCTGGCACCCAGCAGGCGCACAGGCCATTTGGAGAACGAGTGCCTGGATGAATAAAGTACAGAAAAAACAGGGAGCTCCTGTTTTCACCAGGGAAGTGTAACAACAGTGATATTCAGCGGGATGAATCTGGCAGCACTTAGGGCAGATCTGATGTAGAGAATCCTAAGTCAAGGAAGAAACTTAGCAAGTTTTTGGTACAATCCACGAGCATCACAGAATTTCGCGACAGAAGTAGACCAGAAAAGGGTGGTTGTGAACAGTGTCACTGACTTTTAAAAAATCCTAACATTAACTTGGTGACTGGACACCAGGATTATCGAAACAAAGTCCAAAATTTCAACTCTTTGTGATAGAAAGTGATGATGCCATCATATGAAGACATTGGGAAGAAATGGAGTAAAAGGGAAAGAGACAAAGGGCAGGGGGAAAGAAAAAGTGAGGAGGAGGAAGGCTGCTGGAAGATGCTGGATGTCATCTGGATGTCACTCTGAAAACGTTATTTTTGTCGAGGTGGGCAAGCCCACGGAAAATATCCAGCAGGCAGTTACAAAAGAGAGCACAGTTGAGGCCACTGGACGGAACAGGAAGAGACTATGAGAAAACCCGTCCAAATAAAGGTGGTAACTGGAAGCAGAAGAGGCAGGTATCTCTGGGAAAAAGGATATTTAAGGAAGAAAGGAATGTGAAGATCATTAGGGTCCCAGAGAATCGCACACAGCATAACTGGGCAACCGCAGTGCATCTTTTCCTTTCCACGGAGGGTGCTTATGAAAGAAGCTAAAAGGAGCTCTTTGGCAAAATGCATCGTGATTCTCCAAGGATTCAGACGCCCCCATCCTGTTCAGAACCAACGGATATCACAGTGCAGACTGGGTAAAGGTTAGAACCACCAGGCACCTTCAACAACTATCTCCCAAGTCTCGATCAGAGGTTCTCTGCCAGTCTGAAGGAAGAAAAACTTAACACAGCAAAGGGCCCAATTCTAGTCAACATTCTTATTCTGGAGAAAAAGGCATGTCGGTCAAGTGTGCGGGTGACAGCTAAGCCACGAAAAACAGTTAATGTGAGTGATACAAAGATTTCAAACGACCTTGATCCTTTGAAATCCACACTGAAGGAAATAAACGAAGCCTTGAAAAAATAGTAATAAAATTCTAAATTAAAAGTTCCAAGAAATGGCTGCATTAAAGCACGGCGAGACATTTTAACTAGGCAGAACTACATGTGGAAACGACAGGGGTCATTTAATTGATCACCAGCTCAATATGAGCCAAGGAAGCTGTTGCTCTACAAATCCAAGCCAGGATCACACTTCATTAACAGGAGCGCCGTGCTCGGGGGCTGGCCACACCGTTATTTGGAAGGCTATGTTTAGAACCAGGCCCTACATTTTAAACAGAATAATGACAAGCAGGAAACGGGGCGGAGTGGGGGGGAGAGACAGTAAACAGGATAGTAATGAATCTGAAAATTAAGCTATATAAAGAGTGGCTGGAAAACTGGGGCTCATTAACCCAGATGAGAAGGCTGAAGGAACCCATGATCATTCTCCTCAAATGTCTGCAGTGATATTAAGCAGAGGAGGATACAGATTTGTTCCAGAGAGATCCTGGTTCACTAGGCTACAGAAATTATATTCTAAACTAAAAACGACAAGTAACATTTTAACAACCAAAGCTGTCCTGGTAAAACAGCTTGGGTGGTTATGGGCTCGGTGATACTGAAAACAATGAAGCGGAACCTATCAGTGGTTCTCAAAAGCCACAATAAAAAATTCCAGTCCGTGGACCCCGCTGCTGAGGATTCTAATTCAGGACATCCGGGTGGGGGGTTGTGTTTATTTTGCAATTCCTGTTTGAATTCTAATACAGAGCCAGTTTTAGCAATTTCATGCTAGAGGACCATCCAAGTTTACAAATATTCATGAAAAGCACACTACATAGAAGGCACCCGCCTAGGCACGGTTTCACGTACAATGATAAAAAACACGTAATTGCTGCTGTCGAGAAACTTGAAATGTTACTGGCCAGACATCTCTGCGTTGCACACAGTAACATAAGGCAAGCAGGGCTGAGGGGCAGGAAGTCCTCCCACAGTAACTGCTTCACTAACTGTGCTTGACCCTGTGATAACAAATAAATATTAATTGATTGAGTGATTTGGTTAAGAAGGAGGATTAAGTATCTCCTCTAAGATCTTTGTAAGCCACATTTTAGAGATAAACAGAGGGACAAAGGCTGAGTCTTGGTGCATATCCAGGTAAGAGGCAGGAAAAAGAGAAGCCGTTGAAATGTAGAAAGAAAAGGGAAGGGCAGAAAAAGTCAGGGCAGCACACTGGGCAGACAGGCACAGGGAAACACAGCCCTTTTCCTTTCCTTTCTTGCTTCCTTCCCTCCACAGTGGCCTCAAGACAGCCTTCGGTGCATGCACATGCACACCTACAAGTGGCCGTGCAACAACCTCTTTCAAGGAGATGACAGTCCCGAGAACAGGTGAGGGGCGTGTCTGCAGTGGCTTTTAGCATTCTGACTCCTGGCAAACTGGATGTGGATGGTGGAAGGTAGTGACGGCAAGTATTTAAACATTTTTCAGCTTTCGGGTTTTAGGAAACCTTGATCCAATATGGCAATATAGGTAAGGTGAAGAATAAGAAAAAAAAAAAAGAGGCCATGGGATTTCACGTGATAAAGGGCTGTTTTCAGTGATTTCTGGTAGCAGTTTGGGCCAGTCTTGAGGATATAGGTCAAACTTCAAAAGTGAAGAGAAAATGAGGGGCTCCTGGGTGGCTCAGTCGGTTGAGCGTCCGACTTCGGCTCAGGTCATGATCTCGCGGTTCACGAGTTGAAGCCCCACGTCGGGGTCTCTGCTGACAGCTCGGAGCCTGGAGCCTGCCTCGGATTCTGTTGTCTCCTTCTCTCTCTGCCCCTCCCCTGCTTGTGCTCTTTCTCTCTCAAAAATAAAAAAAACATTAAAAAAAAAAAAAAGATTAAGAGAAAATGAGCTCTAATCAACACATCAGGAATAGATTACTTCTTTGAGACATCAGCAGTTAAGAAAAGGACAGAAGGTAAACACTTTATGTTTGGCACTACACTGACATTTTGGAAGACACAAACGTGGAAGTCAAGATGTGTGTCCTCATTAAACTTGGAACTATGTACGAAATAAAATAAATACGCTGAAACAAGCAAAGAATAAAACCAGTAAGTAACTTTCAGGAATTGTGATAAAGATACCATTAAAAGTCTCCTCACACAGGGACTAACCTAAGCTATTTCGTTTCACGTAACAACTCAAACACACTGAACACTGATGATAAATCATTTGGAGAGAAACTTTTTAGAGGACATTACTTACGATCATTATGCAAGTTTACTTATCAAAAAACGGTCAGAGCCTTTCGGGAGCACCTGCTCTTAACTGTAGTCAGGCCAGGGGGAAAGACCAGTGAAGAAAAGGTACGAAGGAGACAAACAAACACAGGTGAATGGAGACAGAACCCAAGGACGTAGGAGGTCAAGTTCTGCTTCAGAGAATGGACCAACCCCGAAGATGAGGGTGACGGAACCGCCACTGTGAGCTGGTAGACGATGTGAAATTCACTTGTGAACACACACTCACTTGGGACTTCAGTCTCTCCCTTTCAGTGGCATCTTTCAGTTGCTGAATTCCCAATTTAATCTTTTGGATTTCTTGATTAATTGTGGTTACTCGCTCATAGACAGCTCCTCTTTTTTCTTGAACTTTATTGCAATCTCTAAAGGAAAACAGAGACAGCTAAATTTTAATTCCACTCAAGCATCTGAAAAGGAAAACATTAACTCTAATACCGACTCCGAAGTGATCGCATCGATTTGTTTGACAAACCTAAACCCCTTCTCAAGACATAAAAGCAAATGGATGCAAACTCCGTGTGGTGCAGCCCCCGAGGGCTATTATTTAAAGCGGAGACTTGAAGTTACACTCCCCCAGGTGTCTTCACTCCTGTACTACGGGTGGGGATGTGAATCAGTACAACTTTTCTGCAAGGCGGATTGGCCACAAATACAAAATCCACCGCTTCTGCCCTTTTTCTTCATCCGCATGAGGCAGAACAAAGGAAATCTTCACCATATACAGGCTGAAACATGGGTCTTATGGGCATACATGCGGTGCGTACTCTAAAAATACAGTCTCTGGGGCGCCTGGGTGGCTGAGTCAGTTAAGTGTCTGACTTGGGCTCAGGTCATGATCTCGTGGTTCATGGGTTGGGGCCCCGCGTCGGGCTCTATGCTGACAGCTCGGAGCCTGGAACCTGCTTCGGATTCTGTGTCTCCATCTCTCTCTGCCCCTCCCTGGCTCACACTCTGTCTCTCTTGCTCTCAAAAATAAATAAATATTAAATAAATAAACAAACAAACAAACAAAAGGGAACGGACAGGAAGCACACTGGCTAACAACAATAACATGCTTACTGAAGTATTAATTCTTACTAGATTAAAAAACGGGGGCAACCTTTTCTCAAAACAAAACATGGATGCTATAATGTCATAGCCCAGCTGGACTGTAAGACGGGCCAGGCGGTTCATCTTCCGAGAGGGCACGGATATGAGCAGAGATACCAGAGGCCCTTCTGGAGAACCAGGCAAAGGAAACACTAGTGTAATGTACGGAAAAGGAAAAACCGAGGACCTACAACATCTCTCCATCCACACACAGCATTAGGAGATTCATAATGAATTCATCTCTGGTCACCCAAAGGCGGGACACCTTTTTGAGATTACAGGAGCTTTGGAATCTTAGGGAGGTGACAACATGCTAGCTTTCCCCGCTTATTTTCTCTAACACATTGAAGTGACAATGACTCCATACTCAATCACCGTGCGTTTGTACTGCTTGACGTCCTCGTGCTTCTTATTTATTTTGAATTGTGCTGTGGCAAGTTTTTCCTTCTTCCCAATCATCAGTCTTTTGAAGGAATTTTCTTCAGTCTTCAGTTTCTTCAGTTCTGACTCATCACTCTCAATTTGGTCCTCCAAGTTCAGGCTCTGCGTTTTACCACAAGGACGTAAAGTCAATACAACCCATTAGGATTTATAAACAAGAGGAATGTCTATTTCTTGGATGAGCTCTACGAAGATACAGTTGGAAGATGAGAAAAACCCGGACCGTCCGGAGGGCACGGGAAGGCGCCGGGGACCCTGGGAAAGGACGGGACACCCGGCGAGGGGTCCGTACGGGGTCGCTCATCAGTGAGGATGAGGACAGAGCCATGTGCTAGGAGGACCGGCCGAGAGGCTGTGCCGAGGGCGCTGGGCCTGAACTAAGGTAGGAGGAACAAGGAGAAAGGGGAAGTGCAAGGAACCGTTACAGCAGGTGCACCTCACTCTTTTCTTGCTGACTCCAGACGGCAGATAAGGGAGTACGCGCTTGGGAAAGGTTACCCCAGGCAACCTCACCTTCTACCCCTCTCTTCCCTCAAAGAAGTCCTTTATCAAATGCAAAGTCAGTGATCCTGGGGATAGTCTGGATTACTATGATAGAGTGAAGACGTGACAAAGGATTTTCAAGCTTCCAGCCTGAGAAACTTAAGTAACATTAGTATACCTGTGGACTCCCAGAGCAGGGCCTACATTGTAAACCTAAATCTCCTTATAGACCCCAGGGACGGCGCATTTGCAACTATTAGTACAGGTTTAAAATTCCATTACTTTTCCCCCAAAATACACATGGCAATATGCCATGTTACTGAATTTATTATTCATCTCATCTGAAAGTTTAACATAGGCCTTCCCACTACTGTGTGCAACAAGAAAACTGTTTTGGGGCGCCTGGGTGGCTCCGTCGGGATCCAACTCAATCTCGGCTCAGATCATGATCTCACGGTGCGGGAGATCGAGCCCCATGTTAGGCTCTGTGCTGACAGCTCAGAATCTGCTTGGGATTCTCTGTCTCCCTCTCTCTGCCCCTCCCCGACTCGTTCTCTCTTTCTCTCTCTCTCTCAAATATAAAATAAGGTAAGTATTTAAAAACAAAAAAAGAAGAATGTTTCGTTGCCCAGCATACACTGCCACATCTATTATTCTCTAGGATGACCTTGCTTTTCTTTAGGAAAATAGTAACAAAAAGTAAAAGCAAATCCAAGCAACTATAGTAAACCATTACATAATAAAAGCATTAAAATGCTACATAATACAAACCTCCTTTAAGATGTTGGTTAACTTTTCCCTATTGTCTGCAAGGTCCTGTATTTTCTTCTGATATAACTGTACCTCCAGCTGACATGAAGGCAAGCACTCAACTGAGTCTCTGTAGATTTCGTATTTCTCCATCACTTCTTGCTTTGAGAGAGAAAACAAAAAACATAAAAGCCAGTGTGATAGTCTCCTTTATGAAACTGCAGTACTGTGTCTGCTCTTAAATAATTTCTGCACTTAATACTGAAAGCTTAAGAGCAGAGAACAATTAAGTTTCTGGGTCAGGGAGAAAGCACTATTACTGACACGTGTCTAAGTACATATAATTATGCTTCCTAATTGCCAGATATCCTTGCACAGTGGAGAACTGCCACAATTTTACTAAATCACTCACTGAAGTACCTTCCAAAGGTTATTCATGGTGAGTTTAAGAGAGTTCGTGTCTGCTAATATTCAAACTACTCCTAATTACTCCTGGCAATCGTATTACCAATGATAATCTTCCTGTTCATCTTTCTAATAACCATTGCTACAGCAGATTCTTTTTAAAAGATTAATTCGTCTTCTGAAATTAGAAAATGAGCATGTTTACTACAACCCCTGGAACAACAGGCTTCCTTTCCTTCTCCCAGGGGCCTGTCCCCGTCCCCGCCCACCTTATTGGCCAACTGGACTTTGTCCTCAGTGAAACGCTTCATCAGATGACTGCTCACTTTTCTGTTGTCTTTTTCTTCCCAATTTGTAAATACTTTTGCATCTCTGAGTGTCATAGATATAACCCCTTTACCTCTCATGCACTATAAACATGTTCCATAGGTCCTCTTTTCTCTACAGATTTGGATTTCCTGTCTTAATTTAAAAAAAAAAAAAATCTAGCCCAGTTCAAGATTATACAAATGTTCTCCTAAAATTTCTAAAATTAAGTTTTAATCCACATAGAATTTACTTTTGTAAATGGCACAAGGTGTAGACCCAGCTCCCTTTTCTTCTAAATGAATGGCCAACTGAGCCAGAACTGTTTACTAAATAAACTACACTTTTCTCTTAAATACTCAGATCTATTTGTTGGCTTTCATTTCCGTTCTGCTGTCTATTCCTGTAATAGGATCTTAATGATCAGGAATGGCTGGAATAACGAATTCAGAGATAAACCAGAAATGTTCCTTTAATGGAGTTTAAAAACCCTGCCTCACAAAGGATGCTAAATTGTCCACCCACTTCTACTTCTGTCCCTGTCCACCTCCATCCATCTCCCACAGTGACCCATCATCTTTTTAAACATAAATTATATCATGTTCCAACATCCCCCTTTTAAACTAGTCAGTGGTATGTCCTGCTCCCACAGTAAAATCCAGCACCCTGAAAAATCTGCCAGTTTTTCTATCATCACCTCATGCCATTCCCCTTCTTACGTTTAAGGTGTTATTCTTTGAATATACCTTGCTCCCTTCTACCTCAGAGAATTTGCAAATGCTGTTCCCACTCCTCAGATGCTCTTCCATGCATTTAGTAGGATAAACATTGTTTATCCTTCAGATGTCAGCATCAATTTCTACTTCCTTCCCCCTCTACTCCCAGAGTTCCAAAATATTAAATTAGACCACCATCATTGCATTATTTCAAAGAACCCCATATTATTTTGTTCGTTTCTCTTTTTGGCACTTTTTAAAAAGTATTTTTAGAACAGTTTTAGGTTCACAGTAAAACTGAGCAGCAGGTACAGGGATTTCCCATGTACTTCCTACCCCAACACATGCACACCCTACGCATTTTCATAATACATATTATAATCCGTAATTATGTAATTGATTATAAACTTAATACCTTTCTCCATCATATAAAGTAAGCAGGTCTCACAAGGACAAAGAATTTCTATTTTGATCATCCAGGACAAGGTCTCAAAACTTTGTTGTATAATTGAACAAATGTCTTAAAATTGTACTTCCTTTCCCTACACCTGCTTTAGAGAAGAGCTATATCTTAGAGACAAGGGCAAGAAGCTTGAGAAAAAAAGAAATGTAGATAAACTGGATAGCACAAAATTAACACACCACTAAGCAAGAGTTGCTAAAAAGAAAAAATACATATAGAGAAAAGCATTAAAATTTTTTTAAATAAAAAGGAAATTCACCCTGGAATTTTTAAGTTTCTGGACGGTATCTTTCATTTTTTCTTTGTAATTCTTTAGTTTCTCTGGAGAATCCACAATTTTTGTTTTCAAACTCTCTTGCACTTCTTTCAAAGAAACTACGGACAATTTTAGTTCATTCTGTTGAGAAAACATATTTATATTAGATACAGTAATAAAACTGGTAACTTACCATTACGACAACGGAAAAGGACAAAGGAAAGGGGTCTCTGCTCGCCGTGGTGGGGGCGGCTGTACAACTACGACCCTGTCACTCGCCTGCGTATTTGTTCCCATTCGTCTGTGGGCCGAAGACCAAGCCCCTGAGGAGGACATTCAAAGGCCCTTTGCCGTGTACCCCTCCCGTCCTCGCCAGGGTCCTCTTCCACCAGGGCCCCGCTCTACCTACGACCTGCTAACGTCAGGCCTAGGCTCGGAAGGTGCCAGCGATGTCTCTCTGATCAGCACGGTCCTTCTGAAAACCGTCAGCCCTGTGCCGCCTGTGAGCTCCATTAATCCTTGGAAATCCTGCCCCCACTGCCTTTACGTCCTTCTATAAACAACACCATCACTGTTCAGGGGACGCTATCCATATGTACTTCGTATGTGTTGCTGACTTTGGCTGGGTGACCTGGAGTTGTGTAAAGTTCTTTTGTGTTCCCAGAGCACACACCAAGCACTAGCACTGGGGGGGTGATCGACACATGCTCGCTGAATTAAAACAAATTTCCTTAGTCTCCCGAATTTCAAACCACCCGGGGAACTGAGGTGAAGGGCATCAGAAAACGCTATTAAAACTTCTCTGTAAGTGTAAGGGCGCCTGGGTGGCTCAGTCAGTTGAACCTCTGACTCTTGATTTCGGCTCAGGTCGTGATCTCACGGTTCGTAGGTTCAAGCGCGGAGCCTGCTTGGGATTCTCCCTCTCTCCCTCTCTTTCTGCCCTTCCCCTGTTCATGTTTCTCTCTCTCTCTCAAAATAAATAAATATTTTTTAAAAAAATCTCTGCAAGTCTAAAATTATATAAAAAGAAAAATATTCACATGAACTTCCTCCCAAAGTATTAGCTGATAAATTACATTGTTTTGAAACACTCTATGACTCAATGAATCGATATAGAAAGGTTTCCAAGAAATATGAAGTGCAAGAACCAATTACAGATCAACATACAACACAAAACGGAATAGTTTCTACGAAAGCAGAATAATGAAAAAGCAAGACAACCATATGCCTCTACACAGGTGCACACCATGTCAGGGAAAAGGACGGGAAGGTGTGTCCTGCAGGTTAAGCGGGCCCAGAGAAGAGGGGCTTTGTGTCTCACTCGCTGTCCCTTGTCTCTCCCTGCATATATAACGATACACACGTTATGCCATTTGAGTATTTCACGACAGGAAGGTACTGCTATGTGGCTCGTGTAACTTGTCTACAAGTTATTTTTTTTAACTAAAAAGTACCACAACTGATCTCACCTTTTTTCCAACTAACTCAGGGAGGCAAGTTAAATGTTTGAAACAGTGTGTCTGTTATTATAGTAGACCGCCCCACTGTCCGCTCCTTCATGCTCCACAAAACTAGTGATCACTTTCCTTCCAATTGATACTGACTTTCATCACAGTTTTTCCCTTTATAAAAAGCTTAGATTGGATATTATAATTACAAAATGATTTTATTTTAATGTAGCTTTAAATGGGACAGAAAGAAATGAATAATAAAACTGAACCACAGCCAATACTACTCAGATAAAAGCCTTTGCTAATAAAAAGAGTGACAGAAAAACAAGGAACATGTTCCACCAAAGTAAATTTCAGGTGGATCTAAACTGTCAGTGTTAACAGGGAAGCCATAAAAGTACAACGAGACAATGTGGGATTAAACAAATGAGAAGTGGGACGGTATTTTCTACGTAAAGAATTCAAGCCACAAACCATGAAGGCCATGTCTATACATTTTACCACATTGAAAACATAAGCCTTCTAATGGGGAAAAAATGATGAATTTAAAAGACAAATAGTTAATACCCCAAACTCATAAATCTTCTTTAAAAAAAATGAAATAAGCAGGGTGCCCGCGTGGCTCAGTTGGTTGAGCGTCTGACTTTGGCTCAGGTCATGATCTCACGGCTCGGCTCGTGAGTTCGAGCCCCGCGTCGGGCTCGGTGCTGACAGCTCGGAGCCTGGAGCCTGCTTCGGATTCTGGGTCTCCCTCTCTCTCTGCCCCTCCCCCACTTGTGCTCTGTCTCTCTCTCAAAAATAAGTAAACATTAAAAAAATAAATTAAAAAAATGAAATGAAAAGAACGCAGATAGCTTACAAAATAAGAAATAACAGTAAACCATTGAATCAAGATGTCGAAATCACTAAGAATCAAAAAAAATCAAAATTAAAATGAGGTGTTTTTTTTCCTACAAAAGTGACAAAGAGAGCAAACTAAAAACATCCAATTTTGGCAAGAGTGTAGGGAAAAGAACACTCATATTGTATCAGTAGAAATGCAAGTTGATATCTTTTTAGAAGTCAGTTTAGCAAGGTGGATCAATTTTAAATATTTTTTCAAGTTTATTTATTTATGTTTGAGAGACAGAGAGAGTGAGCAGGGGAAGGGGAAGGAGAGAGGGAGAGACAGAATCCCAAGCAAGCTACGCACGGTCAGCACAGAGCCCGACGCGGAGCTCGAACTCACAAACCTTGAGATCACGACCTGAGCCAAAACCAAGAGTCAGAGGCTCAACCGACTGAGCCACCCAGGGGCCCCTCGGTGGGTCGATTTTACACGTGTGTTCCCCTTAACCCAGAAATCCTACATGTGGGAATTTATTCCAAGATGAAGGGCAGCAGGTGCACAAATATCGACGCCCGTACGTGTGTAGCCCGTACACGCTGCTGTCCGATCGCAGAAAAATTAGAAGCCAGCGGACGTCTATCAACAGGACACTAGAAGTAGCTACGTTAGCCCAACGCACAACCATGGGTAACCATTTAGATGATGAGGATCGACGGTGACGTGCTAACTCTCTACACTCTTTTGTTACGTGAAAGCAGGCAGGTCTGAGGCGTGAAGGGTCTAGCATTCCCCGTGTACAATCACACGTGCTTGTCCGCAGAGACAAGCGTCATCTGGGACACATCTCAGACTGTGCGGGAGCTTTCAGGTGATTTTCGCTTTCCTCACACATTTCTGTGTTTCCGTTTTTTGACAGTAGTCAGCTATTGTATTTAAATTGAGAAAAGTTCAATTAGTCTCGTTTTAAGGAGAAAGGGAGAAACATGTGACCGTAACACACACAGTTCAAACATTCCTCACATAACACAGTCAAACCTTCAGGGCTAGTTATATGAAAAGGAGCTTACCAAACGCTTGGTTTTCTCTGAAATCTCTGACTTCTTTTGGGAATTTCCGTCTTGTAGCACTATCTAAGGAAAAAAGCAAACAACTCTTCTCTAATGATTCAAAATAGATTTAAATTTGCCACTAACATAAAGGTAAGAAAGAAGAGGAGTTAAATGGATTAGACCATAATATATATTCTCAAACTTATCTATTTGTGATACCACTGCTCCAAAACAAGTATCTAACAGCTCCTCTACTAAGCAGTGAAGTCCAAATAAGTGCATAAGTACTTATGTCCTAACAACTCAGTAGCCCTCTGAAAAAGCAATATATACAAATTGAAAGAAATAGATGTTTATTTTATTCTCAAATAACCACAACTACTCCCAAATAGAATGTGTGTACCTGTTGCACACTGCACAAATGCACACATCTTGGAATCAGATTGGACTCAGACATTCTCATTTCCTGTTCTGAGATTTTTTCACGTAGTACTGGTTTTTTAGCATGGCCAATGTCAAAACCCAGGTTCACAAAGACACGAAAGGAAGTTAATGTGAGTTGTTGGAACTGTGGACTATCTTGAACTGGTGGTTCAAGCAGGGTATGGCAGATGCTGCTTATCATTGTTTCCCTTGAAATTTTAAAATATCCTGAAGCACCCCTGCGGGTTCGCTGTGGTGTCCAGGGTGCCATGGGACAGTTTGGGAACGGCGGGAGCAGAAAAAGGGAAATCCTAAAAAACTCTAGTCAAGGAGACAGCGTGTAACTCTGACAACACGAATAAATAACTCATGGTCAACAGAAGTATACATCCATTCTAAGGGGCACAAGTGGGCACAGCAAGGTACCCTGTATCTTTAGCAACTGGAAGTAACATTCCCTTACCCCTCCACACCCACCAAAAAAAAAAAAAAAAAGCGGTGTTTTTAAATTTTAAGCTAACAACCGTGAAAATAAAACGAGACCTCGCTCACATGGAGTCGGGAGGCCAGGAGGGGGAGCCCTCACCCCGCACCACTCCATGTCAATTACAGGAAGCCTCGGCACCCGCAGGCCCAATGCTGGCAGGAGGTTCATGGCATCTCCACTGGGAATCAACTCCCCCAACCACCGCGCCACTCAGCCAAGGAGAAGCCACCAGCAGCCTCAACTTCTGCTTTTCTTCCGTGGACTTTCTTTCAAAGTCGCCCCTCCCAACCCCCTCCTTCTCCATAAAGTAACATCGCTCTCCTCGTCCGACTAGCCCTCGGCTCGTGCTCAGCTGACATGTATCAAGCTGCAACTCTCTGCTCTTCCCACATAAACCCATTTTTGCTGATAAGATTAACTGGCTGTTTCATTTTTACGGTCAACACAGCTGATACCGTTTTCTGACGAAACTCTTGATTCAGTGATTGCTGCAGCTCCTGAATATCATCTGAAAGCTGCTTGAACTCTGCTTGTTCTTCGACTGGAACAGAACTAAACATAGCAAAATAGATTAAAATGACACATATCAAGTTCTTAACTGTGCAAGGCCAAAACCGTCCCTGTCCTCAAATAACTCAGATGAAAAAACAAGAAACAAAAAACTGTTTTCATGTGTCTGAATTCTCATCCTTTCATGTGACAGGGGTTTAAAATAGATGACCTGACCTCTACGACACAGAAAATAAAAATCAGATGGGCTCCTTCGGCCTCCCACCTCCCAATCTATGGATGGACTCCTCTGCACTCATACCTGCCCCTTCTAACTCGGCTCCTGATACGAGGGGCGGGACATCCCTTTCTGTTCGTGACGGTTCCTGCCTGGCTGCTCTCCTCCCCTCTCTCTCCTGGGTCCCGCATTCCTTTACTCTGCCCGTCCTTCCTACCAGCACTTGCCCACGTAAAGGTCTCTGCCCTGCGCGTGGCTCTCAACTTCGGTTTTGAGACGCGGTCTAGAACTGTGGTTTTTGCTATCACTTCCCTGGCTGCTAGCGCGCCGAATAATCTTGACATGCTTTCAACTGGCTATTTGCACATATTCCTCCGTAAATCCCGTTTTCAACCTTTGCCCATTTTTCTCTCATCCTTTGGCTCCTGGTTTGTACATGTGTGTATCAGGCTTCGTTAGGGACAGGGCCGTTCTGCTGCACATGCTGGAAACACCTGCTCCTGGTTTGTTCCTCATCTTTCCCCTTGGCTCACGCCAAATTTACCTGTTACATTTTACTACCTGCCTCCTACCCCTAGACTTCACAGCTCCCGGCTGTCTCTAAATCTACACACGGACAGGTGATGAATGTTCTCCCTGAAGCAGGTCAACTCAAAACCGTCAAGAAATCAGAAGGGATAAAAAAAAAATCCCTCTGCTCAAAGTCTATGTACCTGACCAAGAAATCACAACTCCTGAATGACTCTCCCCACTGACCAACGAAGCAAAACAAAGCTCTGTTGAAGGAGTAAAACTTGCCCAGAATTAACAGACCTTAAGGAACAGAGGCCAGTTAGTCCCCTACACTAGTAACTCCAGACACAACTTAGGAGGTAAGTTCACGGCTTTACACATCTCAGGCTAATTTCACTAACCACAAGGATAAAGTTAAAGAATATATTATGTACGAAGAGTTAGAAAGAAGGAAAGCTAGTTTTTCTTTTTAGAACAGGTAAACTTAGACCGTCTGCTATTTAGTGAGGGCAGTGGGGGAGACCTGAAGGGGACCGCAGGACTGCAAAGTCCTACCCGCGATTCACTCTGCGCCCCGAAACCGTACTTATTCGTAAATCTCCGACTTACTCAAGTCTCTCCAGTTTCATCAGTGCCTCCTGGTGTGCCGTATTCAACTGGTGCATTTTGTCCACAGAAGATTTCTGTTAAAGCAAATTTTGTATTAGTGCTTTTCAATATAAACAGCGATGTGTTTCAAAAAACATCTACCGGTTCACACCACAGAATGCTTACCCCTCATCTTTCACCACCAGAAATAAGAAATATGAGAACAGGCATTCGTGATGAGTGAACTAGAAACTTTCTTGTTCACACACAAATGCCCAGTTCCTACCATAGGCAGGCACTGCGCTAAGTGCCAGGAACAATACCCAAGAAGGCGAAGTTACACTTCGGACTTAAGTAGCTCCTTGAAGAGTCAGACACACGCACGGAAGACCGCAGAGCAACCTGCTACAGGACTAGATACAATGACACCCAAACCCGACGTGGGTAACGGCTGGGGAGGAGTGTCCCCGGGGCTTCGTGAAACCAACAGATGTTTGAGCTGTGGCTTAAAAAATGAGAAATCAGCCAAGCAAAACTGTATGTTTCTGTGTGTGTAGCAAATACGTGTGTAAGCTCTGGAGAGTGTGTGATGTTGAGGAAGTATAAGCTTAACGGGATTTGTGCAAGGAAGCACTTACATATACACTCAGTGTAGCTGGAGCTTAAGTTCTAATTGTCTGGTGGTCCTCTGGCACTCTTCTAAGAATATGATAACCCCACACTGAGGACAGATGGAAACAAATCACACAGATGACCCATAATCTTTCCAAATTCTCTAAATTGTTGACGAAACGAGTTTCCATCTGTTAGAGTGATTTACTTGGCTTGAATCTTGTAACACAATGTTGGGCAAGCTTGATAAACAGAACATCCTTTTAGGCTATTTTTTAGAAAGCAAATACAAACCTCAAATATCTAATTAAATAAAAACAGACAGATTCGTTACTATTTCTCTTCCCTTACAATTCCTAATATAGGAAAAGGAGCCTCAGCTACAAGAAGAAAACAAAAGGGAACAAAAGTTCCCTAACATGATCAAATAGCAAAGAAAAACTCCTTTTGAGAGAGGCTTTCCAGTCATTAAAATCTTCAACTTCACATAAATATTAAAATAAATTGGGCTCTAACAGCCATACGACAATTAGATACCCACGACAACTATTTCAAAACAGGTTAGTAGCTCATAAATGATGTTACTGATCTGCTATGTGACCCCAAAATATATTTAAATCTTACGTATTGCCAAAGAAATTCCATGTATGTCTCACGGCACGCTTCTCTGAAGTGAATAAAGTTGATAATGCCACTTAAAAACCGACTTGTTCGTTTTGCCTCTAAAACAGAAAGCAAGACTCCTTAAATAAATCCTGGAGACAATGTGAAAATAAAAATTCATCCTCTCCCACTATATACGTGGCTCAGTTTATAGAATAAAACCGAGAATTTGCTATAATTAGCCAAAGTGCAAAAAAAATGTGCTCTAATATAAAGATCAGAATGATCTTTGCATTAATAACTAAAAAAGAAAAAAAAATGGCAAATCATTTCTGGCTGAGAGAGAATGATAGGGAGCAGATTTACTCTCCCATCTTAAACAACTAGGAAACCAGACAAAATGTATGAAGCAACAGATTTTAGACACCGGACAACAGGCACCACAGGACAGCAGTCCCCAAGACAAACGCATGAGTGAACCCTGTTCATGCACCAGCCTGCTACTTGGGACTTTTCAGGCTGGGAGGGAAGGACACCATCAGAACTCACAGGTCCTGCTGAGTCACAGAGATAGAGTGTGGAGTTTGGGGAGCCCAAGGCAACTAGAATTTATGAGTTCTAGATGCCTTGGCCTCTCCAAACTAATATCTTCCTGACAGCCTTTATTCTATACAGATATCGTTTGTTCAGGAACACAGAGAGACACATCAGCATTATAAAGAGATGATTTTTAATTTTTTTTAATGTTTATTTATTTTTGAGAGAGAAGACAGAGTGTGAGCAGGGTTGGTGGGGGGTGGAAGGTTGCAGAGAGACAGAGAGAGAGAGAGAGAGAGAGAGAGAGACAGAATCGGAAGCAGGCTCCAGGCTCCAAGCTGTCAGCACAGAGCCTGACGTGGGGCTCAAACTCATGAACTGTGAGATCGTGACCTGAGCAGAAGTGTGAGGCTTAACTGAGACTGAGCCACCCAGGTGCCCCGGGGAAGAATTTCTTTTTTAAGGCCCGAATCAAACTTTTATACTTAAAAAATATCTGAAATGAAAAATACACCAGATGGGATGATCAGCAGAACGGCCTGAGAGATGGATATATTAGTGAAAATGAAGACAGGACAATCAAACCTATCTACAAGGCCAGAGAGAAAAAATGAATAGAGTATCTATGAGCCGAGAGACATCAAGTAGCATAACAAACGTGTCATCGGAGCCCCACCAAAAGAACTGGCAGAAAAAACTTATAACAGATATCTGAATATTTTCCAACTTTGATAGACACTATAGACATAGGCAAGGAAGTGAGCAAATCTAAGTTGGGTCAGGGGGAACACGACAAAGAGAAATGCCCCAAAAAGCACATCATAATCGAACTGCTAAAAACTTACGATAAGGAGAAAGTCTTACAAGCAACCAGACGGAGGAGAACCAAAAGAGGTAAGTCCAGACTAAATAAGCAAGTGGTTTGGATTATGAACTTTCATGTAGGAAGAGTTGCAAATGCCTTGGGAATTGGAGCGGAGAGGCCCCAGAAGACGTGGGATGCTAGAAGGCGACGTGTCTAGTGGAAAGGTAGACTAGGGAAAGAAAATCTCTCACGCCAGTGAGGAAAATGTCAGGTAACACTGTCTCTTAGCCTTATCTCTGGCAAGAAGACAAACACTGAGAATTCTAAACCCGGAGCCGACTACCATAGGGATTTCCGGTTTGAATTCAACTACATATGTGGTCTGAGAACTACCAAAATTAGGAATTAAAAAGTGATTTTGTCCAATGATAACCCCGGAACAACTGCCAAAGGCAAAAAAGTATCTCAGGAGGGATGTGGCCTCAACCCCAGAAGCAGAAGACCGCAGGACTACTCTGTTAAAGACAGACTGTTGAAGACAAGCTTATTTACACTCCAAAGGCACACGTGCATGTGTACATGAGTGCACACACACACACGCGCACAACACACAGAAGAAACAACCTGTCATCAGTGTGTGGGATGCAGCTAAAGCAGGACGAAAGGGAAATTTATAGCACTAAACACCTGTATTAGGAAAGAAGAAAGCTGTCACATTCATGTCCTCAGCTTCTACTTAAAAAAAAAAAAAAAAAAACAGTGGGAAAATAAAGAGCAAATCCAAAGAAAGCATGAGAAGAGAAGGAATAACAATAAGCCCAGAAACCAATAAAATAGAGAAAAGAAATAAAATACAGAAAAATCAATGAAATCAAAGGCTGGTTCTCCAAAAAGATAAAATTGATAAGCCTCTAGCCAGACGGGTCCGGGAAAAACAAGAGTGAAAAAGAAATGATAAATATTAGAATGAGACAGGGGACTTCACTACTGAGCCCAAAGACTGTTAAAAAATGATACAGGAAAATTACGAACAACTTTATGTTAATAAACTGCCAACTTAAATGAAGTGTATAAGTTCCCTAAAAAGAGGAAACACCAAAGCTCACTCAGGAGTTTGGCAATAAACCACCAGCATTTGATATTATCAGTGTTCCAGATTTTTCCTCTTCTAATAGGTGTGCAGTGTTTGGTCAACTGATTTTTTACAAAAAGTGTTAAGGTTAATTCCATGGGAAAAGAATAATCTTTTCAGGGGCGCCTGGGTGGCTCAGTCGGTTAAGCGTCCAACTCAAGCATTTCGACTCAGGTCATGATCTCACAGTTCGCGGGTTTGAGCCCCGCATCGGGCTCCACGCTGGCAGCGCAGAGCCTGCTTGGAGTCTCTCTTTTTTTCTTATTCTCTCTGCCACTTCTCTAAGTAAATACAGAAACTTTAGAAAAAAAAAAAAAAAAAAAGAATATTGTTTTAAACAAGTGGTGCTGGAATAACTTGATGAGTATATGCAAAAAGGAAAAAATATGAACCTTGACCTTACATAATATATAAAAATTCAAGCATTAAATAGTAAAAGCTAAAACCATAATATGCTTAAAGCAAAGTATCTGAGTAAATCTTAGCAACCAAGGTTTTTTTAATAGTACATACAAAAAACTGGTTTTATGAATCATAAATGAAAAAACTGATCAATTAGAATCTTCAAAATGGAAATATATTTTGCTCTTCAAAAGACACTATTATAAAATTAAAAAGACAAGTAATAGACGGGCAGAAAATATTTGCATAATACATATCTGGTAAGTTATGTATTTTCATATCTGAAGAAGCCTTACAATTCAGTAAGACAATTCAAAATATAATTAGTTAATTAATTAAACAAACAAACCCAAGCAAATGATTCAAAAAGACACTACACCAGAGAAGATACGTGGATAGTAAATAAGTATATGAAAACATGTTGCTATTAGTCATCAGGGAAATGAAAATTAAAACCATGAGATAAAACTACGTAGCCGCTAAAATGGCCAAAATTAAACCTTTCTGATACCAAGCAAGTCAGGAGAGGATATGGAACAACTGAAATGACCAGATGTTGCCGATGGTGCGATGCCGCCACTTTGGCGAACGCTTTGGCAGTTTCCTAAAACAGTAAGTATGCATTTGCCCCGTGAACCACGCAAGGTATTTACCCGGAGAAATGAAAACACGTGTTCTTACAGAGACTTGTAACCTAACCTTCCGAGCAGCTTTGTTCATAACGGCCAAAAATTGGAAACAATTCGAATGTCTCTCAACGGGTCCCTGAGTAAATCATTGGGTAAATAAGTTGTGGTTTATACTTTCAAGAGAATATTATCCCAAAATAAAAAGAAACAAAGTACTAATAAATACAATTAACATGGACGAATCTCAAAAGCATTCTAAGTTGAGGAAGCCAAATGCAAAAGGCTACAGATTATTTCATTTATATCAGATGTTAGGAAAGTCAAGAAACTACAGTGACAGAAAGCAGCCCAGCAGTCGCAAGGGAAGGGGCGTCGGTCAGAAGTAACCAACTGCAAAGGACCTGAGAGAACTCTTGCAGGGTCATCGAAATCTCTGTACTTGACTGTGGTAGTGGCTATACAACTCTATATGCCTGTTAAGATTCACTTCATTATACATTTAAAATTGGTGAATTTTTATTTTGTGTAAATTATACATTGATAAACAAAACAAAAAATTACATCAGAAAGAGGAAAAAAAACCAGTTTTAAATGGCACACTGAATCTCTTGCAACATAAAATAACTTGACATAGAAATATCAAAGAGTCAGGGGTGCCTGGGTGGATTGGTCGGTTAAGCGTCTGACTACAGCTCAGGTCATGATCTCCCAGTTCTTGGGTTCAAGCCCCACACCGGCTTTGCACTGACACTGCAGAGCCTGCTTGGGATTCTCTCTCTCTCTCTCTCTCTCTCTCTCTCTCTCTCTCTCTCTCTCAAAATAAATAAATAAACTTTAAAAAGTAAGTAGACATATATCAAAGAGTCAAACGAATTAAGGACATTTAAATAGTTAAGAGAAATTGACATTTTAATCTAATATCAAGGCTCTTCTTAGCAGTGCTAAAAGATATTCTCTTCATGGTAAAAAGTAATTCTTACATTTGATAAAATTGGTATGAAGAATCCGCTATGCAATATCACAGCTTGTATATTACTCATAAGCTTATTTTCAAATTTACAGAGTGTTTTTTAAATGTAAGCAGTTAAGAAAAACAGATCAAGAAAAGAGTTTTTCTGCAGATCTACGAAAGAAAAAATTCCAGTCATAGGATATGAAAAAATTCATCCTTAAGAATGGGATACACTTTCTAAAGCCAATTTCCTACAGTTTTTTTTTTTTTTACATTTGTTAATGTTAAGGTAATATATGAGATTGGAGTCAGATATTAAAAACTGTTTCAAATTCCCACTTACTTGGATATAGGATATCAGCAATCTCAAAGTCATTCACCCGACAGATGGGCAGAAAGGAGTCCCTTGAAGACGAAGGAGAGAAAGAATGTCATAAATTATATACAAACCATAGGACATAAACATTTCATTTTCAGAGAGCTCTCTGGAGATGTTTCTCAACATCAAAAGACCAAGTCAGAAGCCTACTACCGTGCATAATCCTGCAGTACAGAAACCTATGTTTTCTGCACACTCTACAGGTATTCATGCCATACCAAGGTATAAATTCTAATAAACAACACACACTTAGAGGTACTAGGACTCTTTAAGAACTCAAAACACTCCCAACAATTTTAGATTCACAACATCTCAAAACTTCCATCGCAAGCAGGGTTCACAGTGCCACAGAGGGAAGCAGTTAGTTCTATCCGGGGCGAAGTCTGCAATTTTGAACGTACTGATGGAGTGGAGAGGGAGATGACAGAAATTCTCTCTCCAAGAAACCCTGTCATTAAGAAAGCTTAATGTAATGCGCATGTGCATGTAGGTGGTCTAAGAAAATAAAAGCACTTTACTCACAGATGAATAAACAGATTGCTAACTGGCAAGAAGCCTTCCATGATATGTGGATACATGACTTCTGAGTTCACGGGCATCTAGATGTGACACATCACAAAATCTAAGTTACACACTCATTGGACAAAACGAGAAAAATCTTCAACCTCAAGATAACTTTAGTCATAAGTTAACATTAAAATAATCCTATTATCATTAAAAACATTTTTAAATTCAGCCAACAATATAGATCCTAGCACAAAACTAGAGTTGTTGCTAATATTATAATCTAGGTTCACAGCAGGAGCTCAGTAAAGATGTTTCAAATGAATGAAACAATGCAGGGGTAAGGCTAGCGCATATTAGGTATCAGGAACCAGGCTAAGCATTTTCTACATATTCTTTTTTAATTTTCACAAGAACCCTAGGACAGGCTAGGACATATTCTTTTTTAATTTTTACAAGACCCTATTTTATAAACAAAGAAACTAAGCCTTGGCAAGATTTCATAGCAAATAAGCAGCAAAGCCTTTGATTTTTAAACAACATGTAATCATACTGCTGAGATTCTAAAGATACTACATTTTTAGTTAAAACTTCAGATAATGCCCTGAAGATGTAACAACGACAAAATTAAGAAAAATGACCTTTCCTACTAGAAATACCTAATTTGCTAAAAGCTCAGTTGCCTCATTTCATTTTTTCCCAATCTTAGTGCATATCTTCTCCCCTATTTTGGGAGTCCTGTCCCGGAAGAGAACAGAATCTGTGGAGACTCCACTGTCGTTCATTATTGTCTCTGCAGACCAGTCCGTACGTCTGTGAATACCTGCACAGCGTCGAGGAGTCGTGCCATTTAAGTCTTTTACTTCTGTTCTTGTCTTACTAAGGCTATCAATATAAGCCACTATTATGCCTAAGATTCTTCTGTAGGTGACATTAATTTTACATAAGCCTTTGACTTTGTTAAAAACAAAGTCAAGAACTTCTTATCCTGAAACCAGCATGCGATGCGAACGAGAGAAATACAGCAGAAGAACGTAATTTTGCCTCATCTTAAACCCACCATGTAAAAATGCTCCAGTCGAATCCCATACACTATTTGCAAGGCTCGCATGTAGATCATGTTCAAGACTTCGGGCTACAAGAGAAAAACAACCGTTCACACTTGGATGCATGACTGTAACGCTGTGTCACTATCATCGTCACCATCCAATATTGTCACCACTGGATGCAGAGAAGAAAAGAGAAACAAAATGGCTCTATTGCCCTTGAAATACTCAATTTTTCCAAATTTTAACACACTTCTACACTTACCAGTCTGTTCGGATGTAGTAGGTGGTGAATAAGATTATTTGTCTCAGCTTCCGAACAGAATGAGAGCAAGTATATTCAATCCAACCCAATCCAATCCAAGCAATCCATCCACATTAGGGAAGGGAAGAAGGGTTAGTCTTTCAAAACAGATTGCGGACATGTGGCAAAAATTAAAGCACACTGAGGGTGGGGTGTTCTGTTTTCTTTTCGTTTTTTAAACAAAGACCATGGGCAAACTTAGTTCATGTTCTAGATGTTAAGGTTTCCCAAGATGTTAATAGTTTAAGTGAACACCATGACCTTGGGGATATAAACTTAACAGGGTAGCCTGGGATTTTTTAAATGTTTTCTAATACAGTAGTTGCCAAACGCTGGCCTGTAGAACCTGTTCTGTTCCATATACAAGTTCATTTATTGGGAGATTATTCATTCCCTTTTAAAGAACTAAAAAGGCACTGAGATCACCAAGTTTGAGTTCTACATCATTAAACCAGGTTTTATTATGTTATCACTTCAAGACCAACACAGGAAAATGGAAGGAGACTCTGGGATTTTCTGTGACACATAAATAGTTCATTTTTGCATTTAATAACTAAAGAAATAAGAACGATGCCTGTCAAAACAACTCAATCCCCCCTTGGGGCACAATGCAAGAAAATTAATCTGCAAGCTTCCAAAGAGAATTGTTTCTAAACAATTTTTTTGTGGTTGGAAACCACCTGGAATAGGTTCCTTCAAGCCCTACCAATAAATAATGCACTCAGACCACCACTCCAATAATAATAAAAAATTTAATATACTTTAATACGCTTATGATTTAGAAGGTTTGTTGTTGTTTTTTTTTTAAAGAAAACTACCATATTAAAGAATTGAATTCCTAATGGAAATGTAGAAGTCACCCCAGATACAGACTTAACATTATTTTAAAATTACAAGAAGTGAGAGATTGCTTCTGGATTAAAATGACTGGCTTACATCAAAAGGTAGCATACATGCCCTTCTCCACAAACACTGCAGACCTAAGTAGTTTCATTTGTATTTAAATGCCATCACCCACATGCAAATCACATATTACCTTTGGATTTGGATAAAGATCATTCTTGGAGAGGTTTTTACCATCAGCTCCTGTTAAGATTTTGTTGCGAATATGAATCACAATCTCCGCTACATTGTATCTGGGGAAAGACAAAGTTTCCATCCTGGGAATGTCCTGCTAGCCTGAGTCTGAAGGAAGAAAAACAAAAATCAGTAACCTGGCAAGAGCAGCTGATCTCTTGATCCAGAAGCTGATAAACAGGAGTAAAATTAACAAGCCGAGGTTGAATATTCATAGTAGTGATAACTATCATCAAACATCCCAGTAAGAGAACACAAATGACATATATATAAAAATCCTACATCATACATCTGAATTATAAATGTGGATATATGGATCCTAAAATATCTTTTATTCTGAAATGGCACCATCGTTCTCTAAGTTTCCTAACGCTGTTCTCTTTCATATGGGAAAGAGGACTTTGCATGAATATACCTGAAAAAGCATGTTTTTTTTTTCTTTTTTAAATTTGGGGGGCATGGAGTTTAACAAGTTTGGTCCTGAGAATTATTCTTCAAACCAAGATACAGAGGCAACCCTATCAGCAGAAGCTGTATATAAACAGTAGCAACAGAGGGCACATAATAAAACCGAACTCTGACCTTACATTCTATGCAATGTACACATAGTGAGACGGGTAATAAGATTTAAGATGCACATAGGAAGAAGAGAGGGGAAACAATACAGGAGGAATAGAATGCTGTAACTGGTAGGAATTCCAATCACCGGAGAAGAGAACTTTAAAAACAACAAAAACCACTTTCCCCTCAGGGCCCTCAGAGGTACTCCGTCCGGCCTGTGCCCCTAGATCAGTAGTTCCCACAATGTCGCCCCCCCCCCCCCCCGCCCCAGTGGGGGGACATCTGGCAATGTCTGAAGACATCTTTGGTTGTCCGGACTGAAGTGGGGGCACTACTGGGACCTATGGGCAGAGGATCAGCACGCTGCTGAACAACCTAATGCACAGGGCAGCCCCCCCCCACAGCAAAGAATTATTCCGTCCGATTGTGGATACCGCTGAGGTTAAGAAACTCTGCCCTAGAGCCTTTAACTGTTCTAACGCCTGCCACAGTGTATTGCGATTGTGTTTACAGAACTGACACTACACTTGGAGCCCCGGTAACCCAACGCTTTCTTCGTATTTCTAGCTGTGCCCAGGAGAACAGCAGTAGTGGTAGGTAACACAGCAGGAGGAGCACCGGAGAGCAGCCCCTGCCTCCGCCACTCAGTTAACAACACCCGGTTTATTACATACGGACCCCCCACTCTGTAAGGCAGTAGCGTAACTCAGGAGATCCCGTGTGGCTACGTTCCATTTTGCAAACAAACTGAAGTGACCCACAATTCTGGACACCCAATTCTTTAGGTTCCTAATGTTTCTTAGAACACTACAGTTAAAAAGCAGCTTCGGTAACTTGCCTCAACTCTGATAAACGTAGAAAGCCAATCTGAAAGACCATTGGCAAGTAACTTCCCACTTCTGCTTGAACACGTGCAAACATCACAAAATTCGCTAACTCTCAAGGCAACTTCTTCCCGCTTCACTATGGCTCTAACGATCAGATAACTCTTGGGCAGACTGTGCAGAAATCCGTGCGTTGTAACCTTCACCCACCGGTCCCCTTTCCAGTCTGTGCAGCTACAAAGAGCATGTTGATCTCTGTTTACGTGACACCACTCTCAAAAGTGTGAAGAGAGAGAGCTACCACGTCCCTGTTCAGCCGCCTCTTCTCTAAGGTTAAGCATGATGTAAGTATAGTCGCTCCTCACACATTACTTTGGAGACTTTACCGTTCTACTCACTTTCCTCTAAAACCAACTATTTTGTGGTCAATGTCTTCTTAAAATCTGATGCTTAAACTGAACACGAGACTCCAGAGATGGTTTGTCGAGGGCAGCAGATCAATACAGTGACCCTGGCCACTGCTGCTCTGGTCTACCGCTGTAGCACTTACTGTCTGTCTGTCTGTCTCCCTCTCTCTCTCACACACACACACACACTCACGCACACACCCACGATCAACTAAAAACTCCCAGAACTTCTCCAGTGTGACCCACTTTTATGAAGCCAGGACTTCTCCATGTTTTTCTTAGAGAACTATTTGAACCTTAGGCGAGGATTTGCACTTCCCATCACTGACCCTCATAAATTCAAGCTTTCATTCCATAGCCCGCATCTTTCTGACTCCAAATCCTGACACACCTCACATATTAGGTGTCCTTTTCAGCACAAATACACATTCCACATTTTCATCTAAGTCACAGATTTAAAAATCAACAAGCTACATCTGGATCAAGGATCGTCACGATAGAGAAAGAGCAGGTGTAAAAGACCTTCGTAATCATTGTCGCACATCCTTCTCCTCTCTGCCTTGCACACTCTGTTATCAGATTAACCCTTATAAACATCACATGCCTCAGTAACATCGTTACAAAAATACTTCAATTACCCTACCCACCACATAAATTCAAATTTTAGCTTGGTTTCTGAAACCTTCCAGTATTTAGTAACTCAATGACTTTTCTGTTTCACGTTGGTCTCCTCCAAGATGTTTCCCAAACTCCCAGTGCTTCTTTTTGGAATCATCTGCCATTTCCAATTTCAATTTCAGTTCCGATTCATTTTTGGCCGGTGGGGGGAAAGGCCTCCCACCTACACCGTCTGAGCTCTCTCCTGGGATAAAGCATACAAATGACCTAATAATATACATAGAGTGACCCTCAGAGAGCTTAGCAAGGAAGCAGAGATTATCTGCTAATGCTCCCTCCGGTTTCTTATGTATTTGCAACACCAAAGACGCTGGGCCGAGTAGACGTTGGCAGAATACCTCTTAAATTGTACACACTTCGTCTTGCTAACACAAACTAGTTCATGGAAGTCAAAATTCCGGGAGGCAAAGGCGATAAACAAAAACAGACAGAAATGACTCTCAACCTCAATAAATTAAGTACTGTAAAAAGTTTCCCGAAGTCGTTCAGAGAAAAGGATCGTCCCACGCAGGCACAGTGCCATACATGTACGGCTCTTTCCTTCGACGTTTGGGTTAAGTATGTATGTTTGCCTTTCTTGATTTTGTGGGTAAGCGATGTGTGAGCAACGGAGATCTGCAGGAAGTTGATGAGCATCTCAACCCTACCGCCTTCTAACTAAGCGGATTAACAGTACATATAAACACAAGCTGCACATGGCCAGCTTCAGCTCAAGTGTCTTCTCACACAGTCTACGCGGCACCAGACGATACTCGTTCGTTTCGTAGGAACGGAGCCTAGGTTGTTTCTGGGACCAACGCCAAATCCAAAGAGCCCCCACCTCCCGGGGGCTGGCTTCTCCGGCCTCCTCCCCAGCGCTGCGCGCAACGAAAACACTGCCAGGCCCGGCGTCCGGGCTCCAGTCCTCCCGTCCTCCCGTCCTCCCGTGTCCGTTCGCGTTCACTTACCGCGCCAGCCGCCCGCGGGAGAGCAGCGAGCCCCGGGAGGTGCTGCAGGCGAAGGCAGAAGTCGGCCGACGACAACCGTCGACGCTTTTCAAACTTGCCGCCTCCTCTGGAAGTCCCGCCCCCTCCGCCCAGCCCACTTCCTGCGCGGCGGCCGCGCCGGGTGCCCGTAAGGCTCAACAGACTCCAGGCGGGCGGGGCTTGTGCTGCGAAGCGAGCGCGCCCGACTCCAAGCGGAACCCTTTTTCGCGGCGTCGACGTCCAGTCGGACCTGGAGTCCGCAGGACGTGGGGGCGTCGCGGTTCGCCGGAAGGGTCGGGCGTTAAGGGGGTGGGGTGCTGCGGCCTTCCCCCGGACGTTTGAGAGCGTCTGGGGCCCAAGGTGAAGAGCAAAAGCCAGCGAAGACGTCCTAGAGTCTTGAGCCAAGCTCAGAGTGAGAAGGGAGAGGATGTAGGGCTCCCCGTGGGGCAGGGTGAGTCCCAGGGTGATGATAATACCGATGATCTGATATTGACCGTGAGCGCACGCGTTCTGTTAGGCCACATTAAAAGGGGGGAAGGAAGGAGGGGCGAATAGATACTGTCATCAGATGAGGGATCTGAATCAGAGACGTTATGGAGCTGGCCCAAGGACGCGCACGGTAGTCTGTGAGTAGCACGGCCGGTATCCTGACACAGGCCCCCTGATCCGGCGTTGGTGAGCACGACTTCGAGAGGTGGATGGAACCCACGAGTACGTCTGGTCAAAGCCGTTCACCTTTGCCGACAGGCGAACGGGGGTTAGCAGTGATTTGTACCAAGACAGTAAGCGGCACTGTCTGTAGCAGAACCCAGGTCTCCCGATTTTAGCTCCTCCCTCCCTCCGTGCATCTCTCCATAGAAGCCAGGCGCTGCAGGTGCTTCCCAGCACCAACTGTTCCCCAAACGTGCCGGTCCCCCAGTAAAGGGCACTTCATACATGATCACAAGCCAAGAGTGTTGCAGACTGGACTAGTTGTCATTGGAGAAGTCCTTAAGTTTTATGGCGGTTTGGGACACGGAGAGGCCATAATAGGACCTGCGTCTGACTGCAGGCAGGGTAGAGTATTAGCTGGTGAGGGTCGTATGTTGGATGGGGAGTCTGGACTGGATAAAGTGAAAACGCTGAAAATCTTGTGTTGGAAGTAGACGTTCTGGTGCTTTGTTGTGCGTATTCACAGAGAAGTCTATACCGTTTCGAACAAATACGTTCCATATTAAGTAGTTGAGGGCTAATTTTCCCCTATCTAAGCCCATGTACTTAGGTAAATCTCAAAGTCAGACTTTTAGTAAAACTCAAAAGTAGGTTAGGAAAATAGAATATTAGAGATCTCAGAGAGTCAGTGAGGAAAGGAGAGAAAAACGACCTTTCATTGGCACTTGCCAGATAAAATTCATTACTTGTGCATACACTTCCTCTATGGGAGCACATCTCCTCAGAGGCAGGGGAAGTGGGGACACTGAAGGACAGAGAGCACAGGTCTGGAATCAGAAGTAGCTGGGTTTCAATCCCCGATCACACTACCTACTACTACCTATGTGGACTCAGGCTAGTTGTTTAACCTAAGCTGGTCTCCACCTGTTCAAAAATGGAGATAACCTTCCTATTCAACGTACAGGGTGTCATGAAGATTAAATGAATTAGTTCTTATAAAGTACCTGGCAGAACTGTGGGCCCTTGGGGCACCTGGGTAGCACAGTGGGTTAAGCATCCAACTTCTGCTCAGGTCATGATCTCATGGTTCGTGGGTTCGAGCCCTGTATCAGGCTCTGTGCTGACAGCTTGGAGCCTGGGTCCTGCTTCAGATTCTGTGTCTCCCTCTCTCTTTGTGCCCTCCCCCCTCCTCTCTCAAAAATGAATAAACATTAAAAAAAAGAAAGAAAGAATTGTGGGCAATCAAAAAATGTTAGCTGTTCTTTTGACTGATAGTATTTATACTTGGTCCCTGGTAAAATATCTTGCAAATGGTAAGAGCTTAACAAAATATGTAAACTGTTGAGAGTCCAAAGGAGAAAAGAGTGACCTCTGTGTAGGCCAAGAAGAGAATGGACCCAATGGGGGAGGAAAAACTGAGGTGAAGGACGAGCAAGAGAACTCTACAGCATAACTGTTCAGTTGGGGGATAATTTTACCAGAGCTGTGGCGATTTGGTAGTTCTATTAGAATGAAAAGTGTGAAAAAGCAAATGGGTATTTATTAAAATCAACTCAGTTACAAGGGTAAGTGTGATTTTTTAGAAATTCGGTTGCCCAGGGGTGCCTGGGTGGCTCAGTCGGTTAAGCGTCCAACTTTGGCTCAGGTCATGATCTCGCAGTTTGTGAGTTCGAGCCCCGCATCAGGCTCTGTGTTGACAGCTCAGAGCCTGGAGCCTGCTTCTGATCCTGTGGCTCCCTCTCTCTCTGCCCCTCCCCTGCTCATGTTCTGTCTCTGTTTCTCAATAATAAATAAACATTTCTTAAAAAGAAAAGAAATTCAGTTGCCTGCCACTGAGCAGTGTGAGGTAGTGAGGTAGAGACTGGAAGGGTAGAAATCTCAGACTTTCTAGAGTTTTCATCATCATCCAGAAAGACACTAACTACAGCAGACAATGAAACCTATAGCATTCTTTACAACTGTGGCCTCTTGTTTTTCGGTACCTGTGTACCCTCACATGCTCTAATATCTATACTTTTATTTCATTATCCTTGTTAGCCCTCAGGCCATTGCCTCCCTTCCCAGCCTAAACTGCAGGGTTTATCAGCATCCAAACTCCCTGCGTCCAGTGCCTCTGACCCGGGTGCTGTCAAAACTACCCCTGAATGGATCCCACAAATCCCTACCCTGGCACCCTTGAGGAAATAATACATGGGGACAGATGACAGAGTCTTGGTCTCCAGCTTCAGCTCACCTCTTGATTCTTGACGTGCCTTTAATTTATCATTCCTCTGTTTCCCATCTTAACAGCTTTCAGGAAACTTTGTAACAAACTACCACTTCCCTCAACCCCTTCCCAGCCCCTCCTTCTCTCTAGGAGGAGGGGGCCAGTGTGGCCAAAGGTATTTTTCAAGCACTTCACACACATGCACGTTCACCTGCAGTTTTTATGCCTGTACCTTTTCTCATTTCCATTTCATGTTCCCTCCCTAGAGTGCAGAGAGATTGTGTGACAGACCTGTAAGGACTGAACAGACCTTTGAGTCACGTGATGGGGATGCTCAGCTAGACGATGGCATCCTGTAACACAAAGCTAGTACTTTGGGTTAAAGTAAATCCCTTTTTTAAGTGCTGGGTTCCAAATTGTTACTCTGCTTTGTTTGGGGGAGATAAGTAAGGATGAAAAGTCGCTTCACTTGGTCTAGGGTGGTAGAAAATAGGGGAAATCCTAAGACTGGATCCTGCTCCCTACTTGCCATCAGGCACCCATTCATGTGAACAGAGATTGTCTAGGGGCCACACACATTTCCTGTAGTCTTGTTTCCAGGGAAGTGAGAAAACTCAAGCCATCAGGCAACACATTCCTGCCTCTCCCTTTCCCTCCCCGCCACATGTACCTCCTTGCTTATTTCAGAAAATGAAATATACCACCTCCACCAATGCTATGCATCGGTGCTTCTCTTTCTAGACCTCTGGGCTACATTTGCTACCTTAGAGCAGACAGACCCTCCTTGAAACTTAATTCCCTTTGCTTCCCTCCCTGTTTCTTCTACCTGCCTCCCACTTCTTAGCTGGCTCTTTCTCGGTCTTAACCAGTGTAAGTTCCAACCTGTTGTTGTTGTTGTTGTTGTTGTTTTGTCTATATTTTCTCCTTGGGATTATCATCCACTCTCACTTTTTTAATCCGTTTGCTCATGGAGCCTAAATCTATTGCTATTCCTGACTTCTCCCTTGAGATTCAGGCTTTTATTTCTGTTGGTTCACAAACTCCTTGGCCGGGTGTAACCTGGGTGTAACCAGACCCATACTTGGAGGGCTGGGGGAGATGGGCCACTCCAGGTTGGTACATAGCACATTGAATCGGCAAGGGAATTTACACACAAGGCTTGTCTTGGGTGCCCACAAGAGGAGTGGACCTCCACAATTGCCTGCCAAATCTTAACAGTTTATATAGAATCCTTCAGTCACATATACAATCCAGATGGCTCTCCACGCCACATCACTGTCACAAGGCTGTGTCCTTGGAACCTCCTCTGGGAGGGGGGAAGGCAAGCTGGATGCACGTTCCAAGGACGGGCAGGGTGGTCAGGGGGGGAGCCTCCAGTTGCCAGCGTCCAACTCGTAGGTCAACCAGCGGTCATGTCCTCCTGGTGACTCCTTCAATAATTTCTTTGCCTTCTAAATAGTTACATTGGGAGGGCGCATGAGCCATTCCAAATTTAACTTGACCCTTTCATTTCAACTATCTCAGTGCTGTCTCTAGCCTTACCACCCCTGCCCACACCCCCAACTTCATCTTATAAGTAGCAGCCAGAATGATCAGTTTCAAATGTAAACCTGACCATTTCACTTGTCTGCTTAGATTTCTTCTGCCCATCCTTCTTCTCACCTCCAACATCAAGTCTTAACTCTATAGCCTGGCTTGCTGGGACCTCCATGATCTTGTCACTATGTTTCCAACCTCACCTCCCCATCACACCTACTTCCCCTTCATGAGGCTGTTTTATACTTTGAGACTTATGTTTGTTGACTCTCTGAACTATTCTGATTTCTTTGCCTGACTCTTACTTATCCTTACTTATTTTTCAGATGTCTTTCAAGAAGTTTTTACCTATTCCACAGTCTGAATTAGTTGACTTGCCCCCAGCAATCATTTATTCATACAAAAATATTAAGCCCCTAATTTTATGCCAGATACTGAGCTAGATACTAGAAATAGAATAGTGAACAAACAAATGTGGTAAAAACCAATCTAATAGTTGACCTGACCAATCTTATATTCTCATAGGGAAAGGAGGCAAGTAATAAAAAAAATTTTTTTAATGCAGTTCAGTCTCACTGGCTTCATGCTTGAGAATATCTAGAAATTGGCCAGGTTAAAGGTAGGGGTGGAGGGGAGGCAAGCATTGAAGATATAGGTAGCAACTCGTGTGAAGGCCCACGCATGATAGGAGAGCACAGTCTGTGAACACAGATTGTAGACTCAGGACTGAGAAGATAAATAGGGACCAGATCATGAAGAGTATTCTAGTCATAAGGAGTTAGGACTAGTTAAGGAGTTTGGACTTCTTCCTAAAGGTGATGGAAAGTTTGAAGGTTTAGGTTTAATATAAACATGATTAGGTCTGTATTTCAGATGATGATTCTGAAATTTGTGAGAAAAATGGAATTCAGGATTGGCAAGGAAACCAGTCCAAGAGGGAGAGAAACCAACTGGGACATCAGTGTAGTAATCCAGAGGAAAGAAGAGGGCAGCCTGTCCTAGGGTATTGCCAGTGTAATGGAAATAGGTCTCAGAGGAATTTAAGAAGTAGAAGAGGCAGAACTTGATGACTGATTGGACAAGGAGGGCAGAATTATGAGAAAGCAAGGACAGAGTCTCATAAACAGGTTTTGGTGAAGACAAGAACTACCCTATTTACCGTCATATATTCATAGCCTAGCACAAGTCCGTAGTTGTTGTAGATGCTTGATAAATGTCTGTTTAGCGAGAGTTTTCTGGCTCAAGCGCCTGGATAAATGGGGTGTCATTCTCTGATTTACAGAGGGAAGCTCATTTTGGGTGGTGAGTGGTGGTTGAGTTTTGGACCCGTCAAGCTCGAGATGCCTGTGGGAGATCCACATGAAAATGTCCAGATACATGACAATTGGAAGAGATCAGTGGATTCTTTGCATACTTAAAAAAAATAAAAGTTTATGTTACATGGAAATGATCTGTTTTGTGTCTGTCTCAACCACTTCACGGGGCTGGTTCTTAATGACTTGATTCCCTAGCACCTAACGCTACGTCTGGCACAAACTGAACACCCCGTTAAACGTCTGTTGTTGAAATTAACTATTCCTTTTTAAACATGGTTCATCTGGGGCGCCTGGGTGGCTCAGCCAGTTAAGCCTCCAACTTCAGCTCAGGTCATGATCTCATGTTTTGTGGGTTCGAGCCCTACGTTGGGCTCTGTGCTGACAGATTAGAGTCTGGAGCCTGTGTCTCCCTCTCCCTCTGCCCCTTCCCCGCTTGTACTGTTTCTCTCTCTCTCTCTCTCTCTCTCTCTCTCTCAATAAGCAAATAAACATTTAAAAAATAAATAAATAAACATGATTCATCTAACAAAAGAAAGTAGTAATAACAGTAGTAGCCTCTGAGCAGGGAAACTGGGGGTCAGAGTGAAAGGAGGTTTTTATTGTACTTCCCTTGTTTTTCATACGTCCCCCTCTTAAGAGGGCTTATATTTCTAAGCAAAATAAAAGGATGACCAAAAAAGTTGTCTATTCAATTTTTGTGAACTTTAAACTGAAAACAATATCTATGGCCTGATTGGTAGAAGGTAGGCTAGTAATCCTACCTGAAATCATGACAGCATTTTTGACCACATCACGTCACTTAATTCACAAATTATTTCGCTGTATCACTGATGCCATTATTCAACCCACTTCTATGAATTATTAATAATATTCATTCATTTCTTAAAAATGATGACTAACCACAAATAGCAAGCTGAAGTGAAATTATGAGCTCATGTTGCTTGAATGGCATCAGACAAAATCTTTGAAACTTCTTATTGTGAGGTGTAGACAACATTTCCTACTGCAAAGGCATGTCATTGTTTTGTGCCTGCCTAACATTTCATAAGACAGAAAACAATGGGCCTCCTTCACCTGTCATCTAACCTCTATTGCTTGCCAACATTAGAGGTTACATCGAATATGCAAAACCCTTTATTTACAAGGGTTGGACTAGCCTTTGAACATTTTAACTGTAATTCTGCATGAGTAGGTAGAAATGTATAATGCTCTTATATTGTTTTGAACTACTATTTTAGTGCATGATTTTATAGGAAAAGTTGGGGCTGTAGGTCTACTGAAAATGCACTAATTTTAAAGAAAATGCTAAATTCTAGGAACATTTTTGTATGCACGGCATATTCACTGGGTGGCGTGGTTGCATTAACGTTAACCTTATGCCCTTTGAAAGTTTTATTTCATTTTCTTTTACATAAGTCAACAGAATTAGAGTGATAAGCATCGCACACAATGTTCTGGGGGGGATAATTAGATTCTAAATTTATTGGCTTTAAACTACACGTTTAGAGTTCAGGCTAAAGAAGACACAGAGGATTGAAGTCAAAGTAGCTGCTGCTTTTACTGCCTTTTAATCGTTCCAGACCTATTGATCTCCTTCATTCCTTGGCTGTGTTCACTTTTGTTGGTGGATTTGGGAACTGAGCTGTGCATTTGCAACAGTTTAAACCTTATTTTTGTTATGGACTCAAATGGAATGTTTAGGTCAGAACCATAAAATACATGTCCTTGGCTCATTTTCGATGAGCTCTAAACCAGATCCAAGGGAGCAAACACATAGTGTGTTACGTTCTAACCCCTCTCGTGTCCTCTCCCCAACTTTCACACCAACATCTTGTTTTAACTTAGGTAATGTAGAATACCTTAGGGATTAATAGCCCAAACTAATTGGATACTGATAAAAATCTTTGTCCAATGTGACATTTTTTTCCAAATACAAATTTTATACTCTGGTATTTCCAATGTTGATATTTTAACATCCTGTGGTAATTCCAGTTTTTTCAAGGGTGTTTATGAGAGTCGCAAGAAAAAACATTAGTATTAATGAATTTAAGAAACAAAACAGGTGAACGTAGGGGGACAAAGAAGAGAGGAACACCAGAAAACAGACTCTCAACTGTAGAGCAAATGGAGGGTTACTGGAGGGGAGGCGGGTTGTGGGATATGTTAAATGGGTGATGGGTACCAAGGAAGGCACTTGTGATGAGCACTGGGTGTCGTATGTCAGTGATGAATCGCTAAATTCTACACCTGAAATTAATATTACACTGTATGTTAGCTAACTGGAATTTAAAAAAAAAAAAAAATTTGAAAAACTATTAATAAATAATAATGTTAAAATGTATCATTCATAACAAATTTTGGAAAAGAAAGTTACAGTGAGACCAATAATAACAGTGTCACAAATCAGAAAACTTGGGGGGAAAAATAGCTCTTGTCAAGAGCTTGTCAAGAACAATAGTTCTTGTGTCGTGTTGTCATTCCTATGCTAGTTCCTTTATGCTAGTGACTTCTCTTACCTAGAGTAAGTCTAAGGGTGCCCGGGTGGCTCAGTCTTGATGTTGGCTCAGGTCATGATCTCATGGTCATGGAATTGAGCCCCGTATCAGGCTCCGTGCTGAATGTGGAGCCTACTTGGTCTCTCTCTTTCTCTCTCTCTCTGCCCACCCTCTAAACAAACAAACAAACAAACAAACAAACAAACAAGTAAACCTTCAGGGTAAGTCTAATACACATTGTAGTTAGTGAACCCTTACAGGGAAATCACTTCTCAATTGCAAACATCTTTTCATAGACCCTAATTCTGTTTTCTCTCAAGAAAGAGACTCCACGTTTTATCAACAACTTCTACGTAAGTACTAAGTAACAGTATTCTAAAAATACTGTTATCAAGCAGATTCGACCTGGTCAATAGAGTTTGGCCATATAAATTCAAAATTAATACCGAATAGTGTTCCCAGGATAGCCCATTAAGACATTTCCCTTTCATACATCTTTTACTTGTGGTGTTCTAATACTAATAATTACTCAGATTCATAGAAGCTCTCCCAGGTTCTAGTCCCTCTCCATGCACTAACTCATGAATGCTCACAGCTGCCTGAAGTCGTTTCTAGGCCCATTTTCCAATGAAAACCCAACAGTGTAAATCACGTAAGAAAACGTTAACAGTTTACTCATAGTCACGTATCTGAGAAAGCAGGGAACCAAAACTGGGCCCCGAGTAACCTCATAATAAAAGATCTGTCCGTAGCTACTGCAACCCGACCCCTGCCCCCCACCCCCCCCCCCCACACACACACACGCATCCAATGAGAGAGTTCCCCGAGGGGCGTTAAGCAGTTCCTTCGGGAAGGGTTTAGCCCATGGAACCTTTGACCTAACTAATTTGCCTCCTTGTGTTGTTCGATTGTTCGAGGCCTTATGACCCTCTGGAGGCTTTTGGGTGGGCTGGCAGTCTCACAAGGGTATTCTAGGCCTTCAGAGGTGTCCTGTGTAGATATCGTCTCATACCCAACCCTGTTCTTCCACAATTTGACAGCTTCCAGGTCTCTCCCAGCCCCCGTTTCTCCAGGACCTACCGTCTCTCCAAAGGGAGGAAAGTCCCAAGACCTCCCAGTCTCTCCCTTTGTCTTAAAAGGAAATCTCACTGCTTTAGCTGTTTGTTGATTGCCTCTTGCTTCTGGTTCCGTTCATTGACCTGCTGTCCTCCGAGGGTGAGTTTTTGTTTTTTTTTTTTTTCCTGCAGTTAATATGAACTAAAACAAAACACATTTAGTCATTTATCCCCACCCTAAGCATTAATTTCCTTAAGAAAACCACTATTTTCTCTACATGAAAACTTCATGGTCATAGTATTTACATAATTTTGACCTTATTTCTTAGAAATAAAACAGCTATATTATGCTCAGAGATCACTCCTACCCGGAGTGACAATGAATTATTTATCTCAAGATCACTTTATTTCTCCCCTAACCAACTGCGGCAAGGGTGTAGTTGTGTGAGGGAATGAGGACATTTTATTTCACCCCTCTTGTGTTTTCATTTTCGGCTTGGAGACAGAAAGCACGGTGCCAAACCACTCGCATGGTTAGAACTAAGACTCTAACCCCAGGATAAATCACACTTGGCAAGGACTGCAAAGATTTTGTATAGATTATAAATATAGTGATAATCACTGTCTGTCAACAGGAATTCATTGAACACTTCTATGTGTCAGGCACTGTATTTTCAGAACCCCAAATTGGGGCAGATTACTGGCCAGTGCAAAATAATGTCTTAACTTTTTATTCTTCTCTAGGTGAGTGACAAGGGAAGACCGTTACTCCCGTCAACGTTCCATTTCACTGCTGGTCACCAAATGTGTGTGGTTTTTTCCACACCACCTAATTCTCCAGTGCCAGCTGGGTGTCCTACAATTCAATTCAGTTCTGACACCATCTGCCCGGGGGGTTAGTGTCAGCCCCTAAGGGGCGCCTGGGTGACTCAGTCAGTTGAGCGTCTGACTTCGGCTCAGGTCATGATTTCACGGTTTGTGGGTTCCAGCCCCACATCCAGCTCTGTGCTGACCGCTCGGAGCCTGGAGCCTGCTTCGGATTCTGCGTCTCCCTCTCGCTCTGCCCTTCCCGCTCTCACACTCTGTCTCTCTCTCTCTCTCTCTCTCTCTCAAAAATAAATAGACATTAAAAAATTAAAAAGCAAACAAAAAGAACTTAAAAAACTCAACCCAAAGACTGCCCTACTTCAGATACCAGTCTCAAGCCCCAGGCTGTCACCCATGCTTCTGACCAACCAGCTATAAATTGGAGGTTCCATGACCCTTTCCTCAGGTTCAATAATTTGCTAAAATGGCTCAAAGAACTCCAGGAAAAACATTTACTGGTTTATTATATAGCAAAGGACATGATAAAAGATATAGGTGAACAGCCAGATGAAGAGACACACAACGAGGTCTGGGAATTTCTGTCCCCATGGAATTGGGGTACTACCTTCTGATATGTGGATGTGTTCACCTACCAGAAGCTCTCGGAACCCCGTAGTATTGGAATGTTTATGGAGACTTCATCACACAGGCATGATTGATCATTAACTCAATCTTTATCCCTCTCCTTGCCCTGAGAACGGGGGAAGGGCTGTAAATTCTAAGCTTCTAATCATGGCTTCGTCTTCCTGGTGACCAGCCCCCATCCTGAAGCTATCCAGAAGCCCACCACGAAGCCCACCATGAGTCCTCTCATTAGAACAAAAGATTCTTCTATCACCCGAGAAATTCCAAAGGATTTAGGAGCCCTGTGTCAGGAACTAGGCTCAAAAACCAAATATTAGAACAAAAGATCTTCCTAGTGTCCTTTTCACTGAGGATATTACGACGGTTTCAGAAGCTCTGTGCCAGGAATGGGAGTGGGGGTGGAGAGAATATGCAGAGGAGGACAGACATCGTATATTTTTACTATTATTTCAGTTTCCTTCTCAGTGAAGCAGAGGCTTTTTCTAGATGGGTGCTTCCCCTCCACCAAAAAAAGCCAAAAAGTTCTCATTTCTGTTTCACAAATATGTTACGTTCCCCAACTATTTGCCACTTTGCCGATGTAGAATTCTACATTTATGTTGGAGAAAACAATTTCATTTCAGGGAAAAGAACAAAGAATGCACTATAGTTCATTTTTCCTGGGTGATGACGTCTCTTGCCTCAGAAAGGGGGTGAGGTAAAGAGGCTGGAGGGGGAAGGGCAGGAAAACCACACTTCGGGCAGCACGGCCACAGAATCCCAGGAGCTCTGCCCTCTGTTTTAGCCTCGTTTCCTATAGGTGCTTCTCCCAAATGGGAGGTGAGTGCCCTTGGTACATGAGTTTAGAAGTTAAGAGATTAAGAGAAAGGCCTTATGGATTAGGGCTGCCATAACAAGTGCCACAAACAGGCTGCCTTTAACAACAGAAATTCATGGTCTCACAGTCTGGAGACCAGAAGTCCAAGATCAAGGCGTCAGCAGGATTGATTCCTTTGGAGGCTGTGAGGAAGAACCCGTTCCCTGCTTCCCCCCGGCTTCCGGTAGTTTGCTGGCTGTCTCTGGTTTTCTTTGGCTTGTAGAAGTATCACCCCGGTCTCTGCTTTTCTCTTCACATGACATTCTTTGTCTGTGTGCGTCTGTGTCCAAATTTCCCATTCTTTTAAGGATACGGGTAATATTGGAATCAGGGCCACTTTAATGACCTCATTCAACTTGATTATGCCCATAAAGACCCTGTTTCCAAATAAGGTCACATTCTGAGGTTTTGTAGATGTGGACTTCAATATACCTCTCTTGGAGAACACCATTTAACCCCAAAAAACAAGGTTCACAACATCATGAACCAAAAGCCTTCCTGCACAGGGTCCATAAATAGCCTGAGGGCTTGAGCCAGGACAAATGCACCAGCTCCCCTCTGAGCAGAATACAATTACTGGATTTGTACTTTTAAAATTGAGTACTAATCACTTATTATGTTTGCATTACTAATGCCCTTTGAGAGCAACATGCTGAATATATGTGATTCATTTTATTTTTCTTAGAAACCATCCTCTTAAAAAGCACTGCTTGGATAACTTCAGAAGGAACAAACAGAAAGTTGATAGAATTGGTGACACTTTGGATCTCTTTCATAGAGAAAAAAATGTTCTGTTGTATCCAACAGAGCAGAGAGGATTGTCTTAATTTTCGCAGGAATGACAGCGTCTGTGAATTCTAAACTAGGCACTTAGTGACTACGTGAAGATTAAAATTGAAAGAAGCATAACTGGGGGACCTGGGTGGGTCAGTCAGGGGAGCGTCCGACTTTGGCTCAGGTCATGATCTTATGGTCCGTGAGTTCGAGCCCCGCGTTGGGCTCTGTGCTGACAACTCGGAGCCTGGAACCTGCTTCGGATTCTGCGTCTCCGTCTCTCTCTGCCCCTCCCCTGCTTGTTCTCTCTCTCCCTCTCTCTCTCTCTCTCTCTCTCTCAAATTTAAATAAACATTAAAAAAAAATTTTAAAAGAAGAATAACAAAGTATCAGCGTAGAAACAACTTTTAAAATGTGCCCAAGCCCCAGACTGCTGCTAACAGGCTGGTTTGCTAACAGTGGGTTCTGCAAGGAGTTCTAGACCAGCATGGGTCGGCGCAACTCTGGTGATGTAGTTTTAGAGCATCGCTCACGGCTGACCAGGGGAGGGCCGCTGACCCTACTTAAGAAAAGTTGCCTAAGAGGATGGTCAAGGGGCATATGCTGCAAGAGAATCCTGGGTAGAGTTGGAGATGCCAACAGAAGGGAGAGTCTGTCTCCTTGTCCCTTGCTGACCTGTACAGCCTGCAGCTCACTGTAGAGCTCCCACTGGAAAACGGTGGAGCGTGGGGAGGGAGTCCTTAGGGAAACCTGACAAGGGATTCAGAGGAAGAGCATGTTTGTAAACATGGCAAAAGTGCCTATTTCTTATTCTTATATTTGTATTCTTATTCTTATATTAACGAATACAGAAAGTATGCTGGTGTAGCCTGTACCTGCAGGGCTCAAAGGCACTAACGTAAGTATTTAGGAAGAGAACCCATCATATCTGTCATTCCAAATGACAGGATACAGGGGTTCAGTGGGGGCAGGGTCTCTAGAGCAGCTCAGGCAGCCATAGGACCAAGGGACGGAGCCCTTACCCCCCAAAAAATATGGCAGCAGGGCTGGACTTAGACTAGCCTTGGGACAAGTGAACACCTCTCCAAGAAACGAAGGACACTTTCCTTACAGAGAGACCAGCACTGGTTCAACAGAAGCCACCAGTGAAGGACAGAGCCATTCCAAACCAGGGGAATTCCAGAAATGCCTTATACCTTGGTCCAGGATAGGGATGGTTTTATAAGTTGACCTTTAATTCTCCTGTCCCTCCTCCCTGCCCTCAACTTCAAAGAAAATGGGCCCAGAATGAAGGAATGAGAGTAGGGTAAGAACCTCACCCTCTCCCCTCCTGTTTTGAACTGACAAGTCTGTGTTTTAATGATTAAAAGTGGCCAGAAAGTTATGGAATCTGCCCAAGATGCTATTAAAGAAACAGAAGAGATTCAAAACAGCTTCGTTGGAGGCAACACTTAGAAGAAAAAAAACAGTTTAAGATTTATAATGCTTAGCATTGTAAACACTCCTGAACCAGTCATAATCCTATTCTTAGAAGGAATCTCCAGGCCTGACTGCTAGACATAACTGAAGACGGCTCGTTAGAACATGAGACAAGAAGAAAGCTTCTTTCCTGGCTATTTTCGGTGCTCGACCCTCTACTCATTTGAGAGTCACTGTATTGGCTGTTATACACCTAGGAATCCCAATTCAATAAACTTATCAAAATAGGAGAAATATATACTGATTGCCTATTATTAGATGGACATTATATTAGATGTTAGCAGCACACATATAAAGAAGGTATTGTCCCTGTTCTTGAAGAGGTCATTGCGTGTATGTGTGTGTGTGTGTGTGTGTGTGTGTGTGTGTGTGTCTGTGTGTGTGTGTGTGTTTATAAACAGCTAATTGTACTTCAGCCCGTGAAGAATGATACCACGGAGTTGATTGAAGTGTGGTGATAGACCCCCAAGAGGAAGCAGTTAATCTCCGGGGGAAATCAATAGAGTCCTCACACAAAGTATAGCGATTGAGCTGGTTCTTGGAGGAGGTGCACACAAAACCCACTAAATCCATGTCGGCATTTAACGTTCAGCTTAGTTTGTCAGGTTGTTTTTCCACTTGGCAGTCGGATGACAGGAGGAAGCCTCCGAAGGGAGGAAGGAGGGCCAGAGACCCGGGGCCCTGTAAGGACAGAAGCTCGGTGGGCTGGGCTGAGTTTCCAAAGGGCAAGGAGACAGAGAGGTGGGGCCTCCATCACTTTCCTGAGGTCCGTCCTGGTTCTATTGACATATAGCAGGGGTCTTTTTGTAATTGTATTCTATTTAGCGTGCAGGATTGACCAGTGACCCAACAGACAGGACAGTCCCTGATTCTTAAGACTTCATAGTTTGAAACAATGGGCAGATGTGTAGAGAGACATAAGGGCAGCAAAACAGAGGCTGAAACAGTCATACATGGAAACCCCAGAACGAGCCACTGAGTACGTCCAGAAGGTTCAAGTTCTCTCCAACCTTAGAGCTCTCTAAAGCTTCAGGGATCTATGTTATATTTTTAAAACAATACCAGCTAGTCGTGTGATTTGCAGCAAGTCTCAGAGAGAGCCCGCTTTGAAAAATAATCCTAAAACTAGAAGGTTGGGCTTAATTGCCATTATGACCCTTTCCAAAGCTATCTGTCATTTATGACTGTTTGAGCTTATAATGATACAGCAGTCAGATTTGGAGACTTGCACGAAATTCATTCATTCAAAAACCACGTGGTGAGGGGAGACCTGGGTGGCTCAGTCGGTTAAGCATCCGGCTTCAGCCCAGGCCATGATATTACGGTTCATGAGTTCAAGCCCCACATCGGGCTCTCTGCTGTCAACACAGAGCCCGCTTTGGGTCCTCTGTCCCCCTCTCCCTCTGCTCCTTCCCTGTTCACGCTCTCAAAAATAATAAATAAAAAGTTTTTTAAATAATTTGAATATCTACTTTTAAAGTTTCCAGGTAAAATACAGGATACCTACTTACATTTGAATTTCAGATAAGGAATAGGTACTTTTTAAAAAATATAAGTATGTTCTATGTAATAGTTTACATATTCAAATATTTTTAATGTTTATCTATTTATTTATTTTGAGAGACAGAGAAAGCGCGAGCAAGGAAGGGGCAGAGAGGGAGAGAGAGAGGATCCCAAGCAGAATCCACACTGCCAGCACAGAGCCCAATGTGGGGCTCCAACCCACAAACCACGAGATCATGACCTGAGCCAAAACCCAAGAGTCCAGTGCTTAACCAACTGAGCTACCCAGGCACCCCATATATTCAATTATACTTAAAAATTACACTTTATTTGAAATTCAATTTTAAGTAGATGTCCTTTTTAAATATATAGTTTTTTTCTAAATCTAGCATCCTTAAAATTATAAGCTAGGCTCTGTGGAAAACAGTGAATTGGGTACAGACCCTCCCTTGGCTCTAAAGTGTGAAATAAGACTCAAATATAAATACCATATTACAGTGTGAAAAGGAATAAGTTTACACAAAATATACAGAGAATGCTCTAAAAGTGCACGAGGAGAAATTGCTTCCAGCCACGAGAAGTAAGGGAAGCCTTGGAGGAGGGCTGGGAAAGTGGCAGGAGTGAGTCTCATGAAGGCAGAAGGGGCAGGGAGAAGGGCCTTCCTGGCTGAGTTGGTGGCCCTAGAAAAGTCTTGGAGGTTGCCTTTTAGTTTCGGTGATTGTTTCCGTTGCTGTGCAAAGGGCAACCAACGGAATGGGAAAAGATATTTGCAAATGACATACCAGACAAAGGGCTAGTATCCGAAATCTATAAAGAGCTCACCAAACTCCACACCCGAAAAACAAATAATCCAGTGAAGAAATGGGCAGAAAACATGAATAGACACTTCTCTAAAGAAGACATCCAGATGGCCAACAGGCACATGAAAAGATGCTCAACGCCGCTCCTCATTAGGGAAATACAAATCAAAACCACACTCAGATATCACCTTATGCCAGTCAGAGTGGCTAAAATGAACAAATCAGGAGACTATAGACGCTGGCAAGGATGTGGAGAAATGGGAACCCTCTTGCACTGTTGGTGGGAATGCAAACTGGTGCAGCCACTCTGGAAAACAGTGTGGAGGTTCCTCAGAAAATTAAAAATAGACCTACCCTATGACCCAGCAATAGCACTGCTAAGAATTTACCCAAGGGATACAGGAATACTGATGCATAGGGGCATGTGTACCCGTGTGTTTATCGCAGCACTTTCAACAATAGCCAAATTATGGAAAGAGCCTAAATGTCCATCAGCTGACAAATGGATAAAGACATTGTGGTTCATATACACAATGGAGTACTACGTGGCAATGAGAAAGAATGAAATATGGCCCTTTGTAGCAACGTGGATGGAAGTGGAGAGTGTTATGCTAAGTGAAATAAGCCATACAGAGAAAGACAGATACCATATGTTTTCCTCTTATGTGGATCCTGAGAAACTTAACAGAAGTCCATGGGGGAGGGGAAGAAAAAAAAAAAAGAGGTTAGAGAGGGAGAGAGCCAAAGCAAAAGAGACTCTTAAAAACTGAGAACTAACTGAGGGTAGATGGGGGGAGGGAGGGAGGGAGGGGAGGGTGGGTGATGGGTATTGAGGAGGGCACCTTTTGGGATGAGCACTGGGTGTTGTATAGAAACCAATTTGACAATAAATTTCATATTAAAAAAAAAAAGAAAGAAAGGTCTTGGAGGTAGGAAAGTACAGAATAAGAGAAGGCACTAGTCACTTCATGGGCCTGTGGTCTGCCTGTGAGAAGGGAAATCATGGCAGAAGGGATTGGAGAGGTAGAGTTGGGCCACACCACAGGAGCCTGGCCAGAGACAGGATGGATGGGGGCTGGAAATCTGAAGAGGCTCAGGCGTCGTCCTGGGTGCTTGAAGGTTTTTGATCCGAGGTGACACCACACACCAAGAGAAGGGAGAGTGTGAAGGAATCGTCCCCAACCAATCATCTCCAAGAAAAATGGTCCGTTAGCGTCATCTCTGTTCACAAAAGAAAACGCCCATCTTAACAAATGTAGTAAAGGAGCCCCTGGGTGGCTCTGTTGGTTAAGTGTCTGACTCTCGGTTTCAGCTCAGGTCATGATTTCATGGTTAGTAAGTTCAAGCCCCAAGCTGGGCCCTCTGCTGACATCACAGAGCCTGCTTGGGATTCTATCTCTCTTCCCCCCTCTCTCTGCCCCTACGCACCCCCTCTCAAAATAAGTAAAATTTAAAAATTAAAAAAAAAAAACAAATATAGTAAGTGGAGGGGAAATGGGATAAAATGAGAAGATCACAAGCTTTGCTGTGAGTTCAAATCCGCATTTCCCCTCTGTATGATCTTATTTCTGGTTTCTGAAGCACAGTTTCCTTATCTATAATTGGGACCGAAAACGCTCTAGTTATGCTTGGATGTTATGAGTAAGTCCAACATATATCTGGAACACAGGAGGAGCTCACTAAATACTAACTGCTAAGTGAATTATTATTTTACTTACTACTTATTCCCCTCTAGCCTCAAGTGTCTTATTTTGTGGTAACAGGTGAAGATGCTGTTAGGAGATAGAAAACTTCCTTTCAAAATATTCATTTTTTTCTCTTTATGAAGAAATAAATCTTTTAAAATAAGGAACAACATACCCACTTGAGCTGAAAAAAAAAAAAGAAAGAAAGAAAGAAAGAAAGAAAGAAAGAAAGAAAGAAAGAAAGAAAGAAAGAAAAAGAAAAGCCAAGAAGCTAATATTTGGAACGTTTGGGTGAAACATTTGCTCTCAAATGATTTTCTCAATACCAAAGGAAAACTAGATTTCTGTCCTGAAATATCATATCATTTTTTTAAATATTTATTTATTGAAAGAGAGAGAGAGAGAGAGAGAATGAGCAGGGGAGGGGCAGAGAGAGAGACAGAGAGAGAGAGAGAGAGAGAGACTGAATCCCAAGCAGGCTCCACACTTTAGCACAGAGCCCAACGCGGGGCTCAATTCCAAGAACCATGAGATCATGACCTGAGCTGAAATCAAGAGTTGGATGCTCAAAAGACTGAGCCACCCAGGCACCCCCCGCCCCGAAACATCATCTAGTTTGAATGGGTATCCTGGGAAGAGCTTGAGTGTCTTTGGGTAATTATTAAATGAAAGTAGGCATTTCTACTTAATTATCTCTGCTCTGTCCAGATGGTGTGAAAGTTTTAGCTCAGCTGGTGAACCAGGGAATCTCAGAGATGTTCTGTGCTTGATGGGGTAACAGAGTCTGGTGTTCATGGCCTGTGAAAGCCCGAGAGAAGGGGGACTGGAGCAGGAATAGAATAGTTTACTCATTATAGAGACTCATTCTGGATAATTCTTCTTGTTTCTGGTTTTGTCCGCTAGAATTCTGTCTCAGTTGTCGACATAGAATGGGCCACAAAGATTGATGATATATTTCTAAGATCTGTGAGAAAAGCACCAAGAGGAACAGTCACCCAAAGCATCCTGTCAAAGTCTGATATAGCCAGGACTGCTGAAATTGTGTTTACAGATAATGCCTCCCCATTTGGGCGTTTTTCTTTTACAAATGAATTATTGCCAGTAGCTACCTTTATTCATATCTTTTCTCCTCAACCTCATTCCTGTCCCCATTACCGAGCATCTAAAATAGATTTGCAGTGGAAGAAAAACTACCCAGTCCTTTGCCTTTCGTGCCAGGCCTGCAGCTTGCTTTGAGCTCATTCCTATGCACAGCACAGCGTGAGTTGTGTCTTAGCTTTATTCTCATACTTGGTATTTGGGGTCAATAAACTCAGTAAGCGCACAGCTGTGACACAGGAGGACTCCTACAGGCTTTCAGCAAACGTACGTGATTTTACCAGTCCCAGAAGACCTGCCCTTGAGTGATTTGCTTGGGTAACATTCTTGGCCCTGCTTCCTTCTTTGTTTTTAATAATGTTCTGGGTTCGTGTTTGTGAGACTCTCAGATTTATTTCCAATTAGATAAAGGTGACCTTCCCCTTCTCCAAGCTGCGTCTCCCGTGAGACTCATGAATCCTGCTGAGGTCTGTCAGAGCCCCCAGGAGCTAACTGTGAGAGCACCTTCAGCCTTAAAACAGCTGACGTAAAAATAAGACCGCAACACGAAGGAAGAACGGAATGGTCAGGCGACGCCCACGACAATTTTATCAAATGATTTGGAGGTGGCGCTTGAAAACCTGGTTAGTGCTTGAGCGCTGATGGACATTTTGAAGTCAAGGTGGAGACAGCGAAGGCCGCTCCGTCACAGAGCATGGAATTAGGATCAGTCACATTCAGGATGGAAGCATCTTAGGCTCGATGTCTGGGGACACTGAGAATAGGCTGCTTTAGAACGCAGCTCTCGTTTGTCTGGGTGGCCCCCACGTGCAAGCCATCACTCTCTGTTCCAGGTGACGCTGAGGTGACGATGATGAGACCATCGGCCTCCATCCCATCTGCTTGACAAGCCTTACTCCCCACAGGAGTCATTAGTGTCAGTCACCCTCTGGGAATCAGATATCAGAGTGACCCCCTTCTTCCTCCTTGTCTTTCTGCCTCTCTAGAAGAGGGACAAGTTTACTGTTTACCTTGAAAAAAGTACAAGTTAAACGCAATAGGGGCGCCTGGGTGGCTCAGTTGTTAAGCGTCTCACTCTTGGTTTCCATTCAGGTCATGATCTCGTGGTTTCGTTCTGTGTCTCCCTCTCTCTCTGCCCTCCCCTGTTCATGCTCTGTCTCTCTCTGTCTCAAAAATAAATAATAAAAACGTTAAAAAAAAAAGTGGGACTTGATATTCTGAAGTAATCTGTGCTCCTCGTAAGTGTGTGCTTTTCTTTTTTTTTCTTTTTTTTTTTAAGAAAACACGGATGAGTCATCTTACAAGGTTAATTTCTGCCCCTTCTCCCAAATATTCCCCAAGCAATGACCGACTAAAGTTGTAACCTGAAACACTGGAGACACCATTGGTAGGAGAAAACTCTTGGCTTGCCTTTCAGGTAGGAAAGAATAACACCCAGATCAAAATCATAGATGAGTGACATTTTCTCAGAAGATAGCAGAGGCCTCTGGGAACCAGAATCCAAACCATTATTTCTCAAAAACGTTCATCCCGGTGCCACAGATGGTTTCCCTACATGAGAAGACATCTCGGTTTTCCTTGCAGAGTCTCCATCAGCAAAGACCAGTACCTTGTACGTATTTTTCAAGGTATTTCCGTACGTGCTCCTTTATTGTGTATTACAATAATAACCCCGTGCTGATGTTACTACCCTCATTCTACACATGAAGCAGAGAGGGAGAAGCGAAGGGACCTGTGTGGCGTACCTAAACTGTGGAGGCAGAGCAGAGACAAACTGGAAAGTCTCTGCCATGGTGCGCCTCCGCCCAGGGTCAAAGACCTCTGAGTTCTTTGCTGTCACTCTCCTATGGTGTGGCAAAGCCCTGCAAGATTGGGAAAGATACCAAAAGGAACAGAGGCCATTCTGCAACTGGCTTCCCCACAGGTCTTTCCTACCAGATGCAAAATCTGTAAAGGAAAGAAGACTGGCATTGTAAACACCGAGCGCTTGCCCAAAGATAGAAAAGGATCGAAAAGGAACATGTGTTCTTGTACAACCACCCTGTCCACTTTGATCATCTGGTTTCCAGGGGCTGTACTATATGGCTCCTTTTCCATCCCTTCAGTGCCTACCCCGAGAAAACAGAGAACATACTACTGGCTTCACCATCTTGGGAAACACGTGTTTGACTTTCCGAGTAGGGACAAGGTTAACACACAACAGGCCATCTTGTCAGTTTTATGCTTCCATCACAGAAACGTGAGTGTCCTTTTACAGGGAAGTATGAATTTGTTTCTTCCTGCCAGAAGCCACAAGGTAAGTAATGATCTACTTTACCTGCATAGTAGCAATCATAACAGTAATTTGGAATTTAACTAGTTGTGATATACACACAGGTATGTACTTGACCTATCACCCCAAACGAGATGATGCACAGGTACATTCTACAGTTCCTATTGCTCTGCCCTGGGTCCCCTTCCATTCCTTGCATTAGGATATCATTAGTGCTCAGTAAATATTTGTCAAATCAATCAGAAATGAAATGAAAGAAATTAAAAGTCCCATCTACAAATGGATAATGATAAACAGTTATGGCAGTGTTTTTCTTTCCCCTTCCCAAGCAAAACCGACCTTTGATATGTTCCTTAATGACTTGGCGATCAATGGTTCCCAGCTCAAAAAATAAAATAGGGTAAAACAAAACATTATGTGTGCTGTTACAGATGCTATCAGAATAATTTGTTCATCTTAAACTCAATTATGATTAAATTGTCTTTTTACAAAACAATTGTGGATCTATTTCATTTTGCTCCCTGTTCTCAATTACATGTGTGGTAAGAGGGAATTCTCTTTCTTCCTCATTCCTTTTTCTCTACTCTGGCCATTTCCGTGAAATGGAGAACTGATTTAAAAAAAAAAAAGATTGAGACTTGGTGACGGTAATAACAAGTGGCAGTCAATTGTCAAGAGAAAGAACTCTTGTTCTGTCTTCTAAATACCATACTCTGAGGAATTTAAGAAACAAAATGCCTGCTCTGAAGATGCACAGTATCTATGTGATGTCATCCATCAAGGATGGAGCCCGGATATTTGCTTTAAACCTTAATGCCTAGAGGGTTTCCAAAATGGATTCAAGTATGTGGGGATGGGCAGAAAAAGAAGAAAAAAAGGGGAGGAAGACCAGAGGGAGAGAGAAAGGATCTTGTATGTCTCGATCTGGGAGGCAGGATAATCTGGTGATTAGCGTTGAGATTCTCTGGAATCAAATGGCTAAGGTTGAATCTGTTACCTTGTTAAATGAGGAAGATAGTAGTCCTGACTTCCAAGAGTTATTTTAAGAATTAAATGAGTTAGTCCATGTCAATTACTTAGAACAGTGGCTGACAAGTAAGCATTTTATAAATGTTAGCCATTAATATCTAAATTTGGGGATACCTGGGTGGCTCAGTCGGTTAAGCATCTGACTCTTGATTTTGGCTCAGGCCATGATCTCACAGTTCATGAGTTCGAGCCCTGCATCTGGCTCTGTGCTAATAGCTAGGAGCCTGCTTGGGATTCTCTGTCTCTGTCTCTGTCTCTCTGTCTCTCTGTCTCTCTCTGCCCTCCCCCATGTGCTCTCTCTCTCTCTCTCTCAAAAATAAATAAATATTTTTATAAAATATTTAAGTTTGTCTCTGTTGAATCAGTGGGGGATTCTGATGAGGAAAGTGTGCAAGCATTTTGGCCCCTTTTCTGGACTACATATGTATGTTGAATCAGCTGACAAAAATTCTGGTTATTACGGTCCTAAATGATGATCCATTTCGTTTGGTTTCCAAATTCCCTACATAGCACAGTAATGCCTTTGGTTTTCCGGCTAACATAATACCATCACTGTTTCTGCTGATTCTATAACTCTTTCTGAGGAAATAGCTCAAGCTCCCTGCTTTTTTTCAAATTTACATGATTTGTTTGTTTCTTGAGCTAAGTCCACTAAGGCAACAGGTTATTTTCCTATTTTTAGTTTTCAGTCATATATTTTTTTACAGAAAATCTTGTGCTTCCCTTTTTATTCAAAGTGCTAAGAAAGGAAGTGCTCACAATATCCTTTTTTTTTTTTAAGGCAGGACAAAACTCTATGGGCACAGGTTAGCCCTAATTATTTATTATAGGTGCCTCCAGAGATCAGCTGATGGGCCAGTTTCGTGTACTTCTTTTTATTCTTGCATATTTTCTGAATGACCTTAATATGGTCAAATTACTTTGACAAATAATGACATTATTTAAAATGTTCGTGTTCTCTCCAAAATGTTATTTGAGACAAAGGAAAATTATCCAGGCTAAATTATAAATCGAGAAACCAAACCAAAAAGAAGTGCCTGATTTCCCTTGGAACGTATTCTCCCAGATTCCAACGGCCAGTGATTTTACCGCCAACCTAGGATTAAACGGCAAAAATATATGATACCAATACTTTTAAGGTTCTTTATCAGAATAATGTGCCTGATGGAACCTGAACACACAATACTTTCCTTAATACCATCTAGTCTGCACCACAAAGAATCGATGTATCAGTCCCACAAATAAGATGGCTGTTAGGCCTATTGACAATTCCAGATTTCTAGAAAAATAAGGACGGAGGAAATAGAAAAGATTTTGTCTAACCCTAAATGTTGTCCAACATTAAAACCATTTCCATTTGGGTTTTAAAAAGTAATTGTATTGGAGCTCCTGGGTGGCTCAGTCAGTTAAGTGTCCGACTTCGGCTCAGGTCATGATCTCGCGGTTCGTGGGTTCGAGCCCCGCGTCAGGCTCTGTGCTGACAGCTCAGAGCCTGGAGCCTGTTTCAGATTCTGTGTCTCCCTCTCTCTGACCCTCCCCCGTTCATGCTCTGTCTCTCTCTGTCTCAAAAATAAATAAACATTAAACAAAAAAAAATTTTTAAAGTAATTGTGTTGGCATATCTATGCCTTTTATCTTGGGAATTCACAACACATTAAATAAGACAATGAAGCTGTACCTAGAGATTTGACATGAGGTAGCTGAGTCTTTTGATTCAACAGAGGACCCTACTTTTTTAAAATGGCCTGGTTTCTCTTTCTCAAAATACAGTCTGCAGCACTGGGATCCATATAGTTCCAAAAGAAATGTTTTGATTCGTTTGGTTAAGTCAATATAGTCCAGGGGGTGAACAACAGAGTGTGACTCAACTCTTCTGTTATTTGAAATCATTAAATTCTGGTGGTTGCCACTTATAAACATAATTTGGGCCTTTTTCTCTCTACTACTAAGCCCAAAGAATTCTATTCAAGTGATACTTCTTATTTTAACAGCCATGACTAGGACCGTATTTAATTTTTTTGTAAGTAAAAAAATTCAAATTGGGTTGATCTCACAGAATAGCCTTCATCTGGTGAAGTTATGGAAAGAAGAATTGAATGGAAACACTTTTTATGATATTTAAAGGCTTACCTTTTTCTCTTCCAGCTATGGAGGCCCTAAAGTCTTGATCTATAAAAGCTTCATGTATTTTTTTCTGTATGAGCTGCCGTATCTTCTGAACAAGATACTTGAATGTGGATTTTTTTGCCATGAGAGAGATGAATATAATATTGAATATGGTAATATTCAATATGCTATTTATTACAAGAGAATCCATAAACTTCTGTTAGCAACAAAGACATAATTAGATTATCCTAAAGAGACAAATACATTCGGATGGCTTAGTAAATGATGAAGAAATTTTGCACAATAGCTCTGGCAAGAATTATATAGGAGGAGAGAATAGTCAAATATTGTTTGTGAGGTCAAATATGAATTGGGGCATAGCTTCACTGAACCAGAAGGTAATAGGATTATATAATTAGAATTTTAGGTCGGGAAGAGACCAACTAACCAACTAATCCAACCCTAGCACTTTAAAGTATAAAAAATAATGTTTAGAAAGGTGGACTTTTCCAAGGTCACAGTCACTATCACGATTAAGTTTAACGCAACATAATTATATTAGGTACTTACTGTGCATTGGTATTTAGATGCTCAGAGAACAAAGATTTCTTAAAAGATTAAAAAAAAAATCTTCCCATTTATCCGATTACCCCACTATCTGATTGGAGAGCCATGCATTTCCTAGATTTAAAATTTGAGTATGGTAACATAAGTACTATGAGAGAGGTGTACGAATTGCCTGACTTGAGTTTCTGAAAAACCTTTCTGGGAAAGAGGATACATGAGTTAGCCAAGCCAAGAACATGAGGAAAGGTATCCTAGGGAAATGCAAAGAAGGAGCAAAGGCAGAGGGGTATTGTGCATACAGGAACTAACAACAAGAAAAATGTGGAGGCCGAAGGTGGTGATAGTTTTCTGAGGCAGGAACAGGTCTTGCAGGGAATCATTGACAGACACTTGGACTTTATCCTTTAAAATAGAAATATGGGGCATGCAAAGGGTTTTAAGCCTGGACATATTATGCATTTGAATTTACTCGAACTTCTATTTGCATCATGGAGAAAAGGTGACCAGTTAGGAAGAGATCAGAGCAGCCCAGGCAAGACGTGATAGAGCCACAACCTAGAACAGTGATCAAACTGGAATATGCAACAACAATAAACAAAAAATGCCAAAAAGGAGCAGGTTCAAAACATATGAGGAGGCAGAACTTCATTCCTTTTTAATTATTTAATTTTTTTCCAGCCTGATTGACGAAAAAAAATGACAAAATTGTCTATCTTTAAAGTGTACAATATGATGATCCAACCACACGTACGTTATGAAATGATTACCAGAATCAAGGTAATTCACACACCCATCACCCCACATAGTTTTTTGCTGTCATGGTGAGAAAGCTTAAGATCTACTCTCTGGAAATACCGAGTATACAATACGGTATTATTCACTACAGTCACCGTGGTGCACATTAGATTTTGAAACGTATTCATCTTACAACAGGAAGTTTGTCCCCTTTGACCTACATCTCCGCATTTTCCCACCTCCCCCCCAAATCCCTGGCACCCACCGTTCTACTCTCTGTTTCTATAAAAGTCTGTTATATTCTACAGTATGGATGGATCTTGAAAATCCTATGCCAAGGAAGAAGTAAGGTACAAAAGGCCACATATTATATGATTATACTTATATCGAATGTCCAGAATAGGAAAATCCAATCAATTGGATTCGGAATTGGAAAGTGACAGGTATCAACCTTCTGGCTCAGTGCAACTCGACCCTAATCCAAATCAAAAGTAGACTTAATCATTGAAAGAGACTGAGGGGAAGGGGAAGTAGGAAGTGACTGCCAGTGGGCAAGGAGGGTTTTGTCGGTGTGATGTAAATGTGCTGGGATTAGATTGTGGTGATCGATATATAACTTTGTCAGCAGACTAAAAACTACCATGCTGTGCCATTCAACATGGTGAACTTTGTGGAAAGTTAGCTATCTTTCAACAAAGCTGCAATTAGGAAGAAACCCATTAAAATAAAAAAGAAACTCGAAAAGGTAGAATTTCCAGGGATGAGAAGACGATGCTTGCTTTCAGGTTTCTGCACAGATGATGGTGCCCAAGTACTGGCACGGGAGATGTTGTGTTTGGGATAAAAAATGAATTCAGATTTGAACACAGTGAGTTGGCGGTGCCTGTGGGACAACCAAGCTGACATGTCCAAAAGGTTATGAGTCTCTGGTTCAGGAGGAGTCAGACTGGGGTAGTATCTGAGAGTCATCACTCTATGAGTCTTAGTCAAAATGATGAACATGGATGAGATAACTGAAGAGATTACAGAAATAACCAAGACTATTGACTGAAAACCTGTAAACCACATGCAAACATAACTATCAAGAAATGATCAGACGGGGCACCTGGGTGGCTCAGTCGGTTGGGCGTCTGACTTCAGCTCAGGTCATGATCTCGTGGTCTGTGAGTTCGAGCCCCGCGTCGGGCTCTGTGCTGACAGCTCAGAGCCTGAAGCCTGTTTCGGATTCTGTGTTTCCCTCTCTCTCTCTGACCCTCCCCCGTTCATGCTCTGTCTCTCTCTGTCTCAAAAATAAATAAACGTCAAAAAAATTAAAAAAAAAAAAAAAAGAAATGATCAGAGAAGAAAAGGGGACAGTTGATAGAGTTGTTGTTATAGATGCCAGAGGAGAGGGATGAATCTCAAGAAGTGAATGGTCAACAATGTCAAATGCAGCAGTGAGGTCTAGAAAGATAAGGCTTGAGAAGCATTACTAGAGTTGGGTCATGTTTGGTAAATCTTTGACAACCATGGTGTTGGGAATCATGTTGCACAATGGAACAACAAATGGCTGAAATGACTCCCATTCCAGGGCTCTTCCTACTATGTAATACCATTACAAAACTTAATGTCCTCTCTCACCTCCACTCTCTCTCAAGTACTCAAAAGCCATGGGCAGATTACTATTATTCATGTGTTGTTTAAATACAGTAGAGGACTAGGGAGTAGAACTTCAGAGCCATTGGTTCAGTCAGCCTTTTATTGGATCCAAATTTATAGGTTCTGATGTGTCTGTTACTAGAAAAGAAAGTGATAAGGATTAGTTAGGGTCAGAGACGGGTTTCTGGAAACTGTGTGCTTTTAAATGTATCCAGTTTCTAAAGGAAACACTTAATTTAGTTTCTGGCTTTATGGCTTAAAAGATGCTCAATTAGCAGGATGGTCAGAAAGGATTAAAAGTAGGTTTGGGACTTCAAGTTACAATGACAGGCCAGAGGTCTCCCTTCGAGGAAATGCTTTGAATATGACAAAAAATTTAGAATAAAACTCAAAAAAGCTATATTTAAAAAAAAGTCTTAAAAAATCAAGAGGAAGGGCAAAGACCAAGGTCTCTGGCCAAGTCTGGCTTTGTATATTTAGACAAAAACTGAGTTACACAATGATTATTTTTCTTTCTCATCGTCTGACTTGATTAACTCTGCTTTCAGTAGTAAAAGTTTATGGGAAATTTAAATGCTTAATTCCCTAGAGGACGTTTGACTTTTTCTGTTGTCCTCAGAGGAGAAACATCCAAATAACAGATGCATGAATTTCATTAATGATGAAAACGGTAGAATTTTTTAAATTGTTTTTCAAGAAAGATTGCCAGTAGCTCTGTTTATTTGCCTAATAATCTCCTTTCTAGACCAGTAAATTCCCTTTCTGAAGCCCCCGCAGATGAAACTAACTACAGAGCCATGTCTTAACCAGTTCAGGCTGCTTTCACACACCTTCTAGACTGGGTGACTTAAACAATGAACATCTACCTCTCACTGTTCTGGAAACTGAGAAGTCCAGGATCAAGGTACCGGCCTATCAGTTCCCGGTAAGAGCCTTCTTCCTGGTTTGCAGATGGCCACCTTCTTATATCCTCATATGGCAGACAGAGATTATCTCTCTGGTGTCTCTTCTTAGAAGGGCACTAATATCATTCATGGGGGCTCCTTCATGATCTACCTCCCAAAGACCCCATCTCCAGATATGATCACATTGGGAATTAGAGCTCCAACATATAAATTTGGGGGGAACACAAACATTCAGGATAGCAGGCTATTCCTTGCAAAGTCTTTAAGCAAAGCAAAGAAAAAAAAAAACTCTGTCAAAAATTCAAATATCTCTGAGCAATTATGGAGAGTGACCCCAAGTATATACATGCTAACTTTGTGCATTCCTAACGTTGAAAATACTGTTAGCCCTCGAACAACACGGGTTTGACCTGTGTGGGTCCACTCATACGCAGATTTTTTTAATAGTACGCTGCTATGAATATATTTTCTCTTCCTTATGATTTTCTTCATAACATCTTCTTTTCTCTAACTCACTTTACTGTAAGAATATAGTATATAATACATTTAACATACAACATGTGTGTTAATCAGCTGTTCATGTCATCAGTGAGGCTTCCAGTCAACAATCGGCGATTAGTAGTCAACTTTGGGGGGAGTCAAGCACTATATGTGGATTTTTGACTCTACAGGAGGTCAGTACTCCTAACTCCAGCATATAACAACTATAGTTCTACACTAGTAAATAGTCACCCTTTCGAGTTTAATAATCCAGATCTCCCATTTCTTTGCTACATTTGAATTTATGTCCCCTTTTCCGGTTAGACTTGGCAGGGTGCATAATGTCAAAATAAATGATTCATTCATTCCATTCAAGAGGGAAAAAGATCATTCCAGGGAAGTAAGAAAGTCGAGTCAGTTTTTGTCTGCCTGCAGGTTGGTGATTAAACAACCTTCTTATCTCCCCCAAATACTTCAAAAACAACATGAAACACTTAGCATAGTACATCCTGGGTCCATCCATGTTGTTGCAAATGGCGAGATCTCATTCTTTTTTGTGACTAATATTCCATGTAGATATATATGCCACAACTTTATCCATTCATCTATCAAATGGACTCTGGGTTGCTTCCATATGTTGGCTATTCTAAATAATTCTAAATTATTGTCAGAAAACTAAAGCTATCTTCTATTGTGTTACCAATGACTCTGATTTTAGACATTTTAAATCTTCAATTTTCTTTTGTTCTCATATATTAAATGGAGTTAACAATAACTTAATACCTGTACAGTGCTGCAACGATAAATTAGAAAATTAATGGGTAATCTTAACCAGCATAATCCTAGCTCATTTCTAGCCCTAGAATATAGAAATGAGGTGAGGTTAGTATTAATAATTCAAACTTCCTTGCCTTAAAGTCCCACACTGGGAGTGCTTGGGTGGCCTAGTTGGTTGAGTGTCTGACTTTGGCTCAGGTCATGATCTAGACGTTCATGAGTTCAAGCCCAACATTGGGCTTGCTTCTGTCAGTGCACAGCTCACTTTGGATCCTCTGGTCCCCCCTCTCTCTTGTCCTCCCCCACTCATGCCCTCTCTCTCTGTCTCTCTCCCTCAAAAATAAAATAAACATTAAGAAAGAAAGTCCCACCCATGCTGTACATGATCTCCCCATTACTTATTTATCCTATTTGGGTTAGGGCTTTAGCACGTGTGTTATATGTGAATACCAACATTCACTCCACAACGGCATGTGAAGGACACTTCCTGGCGTTATAAGGAGCACCATTGTCACAATAGTGTGTCTCTAAATATCCTTCAGCTGTTTGTCACACATGGTTTTATGCCACTCATCTTCCAAAGTCCACTTAGGGTTCCAACTGCCCCTCTTATTTCTTTAATTCTTTAATTCTTCTTAATTTCTTCTTAATGCTCATTAAGTAGATATTTTCGGGCACCATGGCAGGTATTGGGAAGGTATGAGTGAATGTGATACATCCCTGCTTTCTTTTGCCTTGCAATCCAGAGAAAGAGGTAAATCTTACATGCAGTATAGTACCCAAGATGCAGAGTATTAAGTCCAGACAAAGAAATGAGTAGTAAGAAAGAGAAAATAACTCATTGTATCAGAAAGAGCTGAGAGAGCCTGCATGGAGGGAGTGGAGTAAGAATTCACAAAGAAAAAAGGAAGATTTTTTTTATTTTTAATTTTTAATGTTTATTTATTTTTGAGAGAGAGAGAGAGAGAGAGAGAAAGAGAGAGAGAGAGAGGGGAGGAGGGAGCAAAGAGAGGGGAAGGCACAAAATCCAAAGCGGGCTCTGGGCTCCAGGCTCCGGGCTCTGAGCTGTCAGCACAGAGCCTGATGAGGGGCTCCATCTCACCGACCATGAGATTGTGACCTGAGTCAAAGTCAGATGATCATGACCTAAGCCGAAGTCAGATGCTTAACTGACTGAGCCACCCCAGTGCCCCAAGAAAAAAAGGAAGTTTTGAGGGGAATCTTGGAAAATGAACATTTAATAGGGGTTGTGAAGTCTAAAATAACTGTGGACCAGCCCACGCGAGGGACGGAAAAGGGAGCTGAGCCGGGATGGGTAGAAGGTTTGTCAGGTGGTGCGGTGAGCGCTTCTGAGTTGGAGTCCACCAAGTCCTAGTGGCAACAGCACACACAGGTGTGTAATGTCCTGTATTGATGCTCAGAAGCCAAGGGTCTGAGTGGACAAAGCACATGTCTGTTTGTCAATGGCTATGAGTTGACAGGGTGGATACAGAGGGGGAAGGGTCTCTGGACTTCGAAGTGCTTGCTGGTGAGAGGAATTTAAGAGATTCCCCATAGATTTAGACCGAAAAGAAGGAAAACCATCAGGAAAGTGATGAATTGAGAGAAAAGGGGGAAAAATTGAGGAACAAAGTCTCAAGGAGATTGGTGAGTAGGTCAACATAGGCGACTATAACGGCTGTAGGCTAGGAGATGCTTGTCAGATCTCTGGAATTTACCATTCCAGACGTGAGGGTAATCCAAGGTCCAGGATCAGCCATGTGATTGACTTTGGGGTCAAGCTTAAGATCAGTTCGTTGGGTGGGCATCCAAATACATGACGCAGTCATAGGTGATCTTGGCGGGAATTGGGGCGAAAATGAAGATTGTAAGTCATAACAGCGGGTTTAGTGAGAGACGTGTAGGTTGGAACATAGGGTAAATAATGAACAGATGAGCTTCTATTCAACTCAGAATTTACAAAGTGTTATTCACAGGTATCATTGTACTTCACCTTCCCAACCTATGACACAGACATGATTATTAGTCTCATTTTATAGACAAAGCAACAGAGCTTGAAGTTGGGACTTGTGAAACAAAGATCCCTCAGCCGGGAGGTGACAAAGCAGGAATCCAAGCTCACATTTTCTGACTGCGGATGTCGTGTTCTTTCCAGGATAATAGGCTGCATTAGCCGAGATAAAATTTAACCCTTTAGGGCACACGTTTCACAGACATATTCTAAAGATGCAATGCCTTCATTCTAACAAAAGATGCCAAAGTATGCGATTTAAAGCCTGTTAGCTTGTAAGAGCCGGTTCTCCAGGAACTACTGGTTGGAGAGAAGAAACTGTTTCTCCCAGTTTGTGCCAAAGAAAACAAACGGCTTACGTACATGCGTCAGCCATAACCCCTCTTCAGCTGCCCCCCGGTAAAGAGTGGAAATGACCCTGTGCCACACCATACCTGCTGCTTGACTTTCAACTTAACTCAACCACACCCAGATAAAAATGCCAGCTGAAGGGGTCAGGAGCTAAGGGATGGAGAGCCTCAGGCTCCTTAAAGTATTTCTACTTAAAAACAACAACATAAAGAAATGGTCTTACTGTCCACTTCTCTCCAATGACTCCCATTTCCTCTTACACAAAATATTTCTGAAACACCAACCTTTCTGACAGCAAGAACTGCCTGCTTTTAGACAACGCTGTGGTCATTTATTTCTTCTGTTTGACACAGCGTGACTAATAAGGCAGGAAACCAAGAAAGAAAAAGAATTAATTCCTCTTTCCCAATTGCCTCTACTGTTTGCGCCCAGAATTTATCCATGAAGGAATGAGGTCTTTGGAGTTACTGGGGCTCCTTCTCTACCCAACAGTAGTGCCTGGAATATGGCAGGGGGCAAAAAATGGTAACTAAGTTACCCTTAGCCTAGTAGCTGGCTCCGGGGATACCCATCTGATGACGGGAGATACAAATACCCCAAACCATTTTTAGAGAGGTTCGACAAGGGAAAGAACTGATTTCCAGATTCTAAGGAAGTGATCTCCTTCCTCAATACAGAGAAGAGTGAACAGTTGAAGGATTCGGCAAAAAGCCCTCCTGGTAGGCAACACTTAACGGGCAGATTGCCAAGAATGTGGACGGAGTGGGTCTACAAGGGAGCAAGCCAGGAGAAAATTGGGATTAAAGATGTGGGAAGATGCAAGCATGTCAAGCAAGCTATATCCAGTCTAGGCTTCACGAAGATGACTTGAGCTGTAAAATCCAGATAATGGACTTCCAGAAGTTCTTGAGCACATCAGTGTGGGTTTGGGCAGGGGTGGGTGAGCCGACTTGAGAGGTGGCAGCAGTCAGATGCCACCCAGACCAGTCTGTGGGATTGAGTTCTCCCTGCCCAGCAGAGAATTCACCTCTACGAAAAGAGACGCAGGGCTCTCCAGCCCAAGGAGATGTCCAGCATGAGCAAGGACTTCGACGTCAGTAGTAGTGATGAAAAGTTCTCAATTATCTGTGTGACTCAGACAGGGACTGTGGGTACAGTGGAAGCAATCTCTGTGGTACTGAATAAAGACGCAGGGGAATCTCGAAACAATGGGGGAACAGCGGAGGTAGTGCCCACACAGTAGAGGGTGTAGAAAATGAAGGCGACAACAGCGTAGAGGCGCCGTCCGACGACCATGCTTTACCAAGCCAGTCCCACGGCATCTGAGGCACAGAGACAACTGCCTGACAAGGAAAGAGCCCTCGAACACTGGCCCTATGCAGACACCATCACCACTTCAACAGGCAACGTCTTGGACTTTCTAACAAGGTGCCATCTAAGAGCAAGAATGGACATCGATGGGTACGCCGACCCTCAAGAACTCATGTCCTGTTACTAAAATACTGCCAAACAGCATGTGCTGAGTAAATGCCTTGAGAGGAAACCCGAGTGGGCTCGAATAAAATCTAATTCACCCTGCGGCGTTCAGCTCTTGCCCCAGAACACGAAGTGGCTTTTTGATTCCCGTAGGCAACGCGTCAGCCTTGGCTGCTGACTCATGGTCTATGGGTGGTTCGCACCGTTCCACAGACCAGGTGATTTGCTTCCATGTGGATTGCTTTGACCAATGATATTATTGCCCTGGAGAGCCCAGTTTAGGGCAGGCCAGGACCTGCCATTTTGGGACAAAGTGGAGATAAAACAACTGGAAAAGAAATACCTTTTTTTCCCCCTGGAAGAAAGAAAAGATTTACTAGAAGAATATAGTAAAAAAAAAAAAAAAAAAAAAAAAAAATCTTGAGTATTAACTTTTTTTCCTCTGCTATTTCCCCATTTTCCTCCTTTCTATGTAAGATAATCGTTATCTGTGTTCCTCATTCCAGGGAAAGGCACAAAGCTTGTGAGTCTCTTGATCCTGGTTTTGTTTCCGAAAGCCCTGAGGGAAGGAATCAGAGGGCAGCGAGAATACTTGGGTGTGTCCCTTCCCAAACTGGAAAATACTCTTCCAGGCTTGGGAAGGGAGGGGGCGATGCAGAGGAAGGGGGTACGATGTCCGCTGTGCTCTGAAAAGCAGAGAATGGACCCCATTGTGTAGGCTGAGCCTAGGAAGGGTGACAAGACCTCAGAGGGTGTGGATGGGTAGAGTATCTAGACAGGAAGTTCCAAAGACCACCCCTAAGAGACGGTGAAAAGGAGCTTAAGAATTCCTGTGCCTTTATGTGTAAGAAAGAAGCAGGAGAGAGCTGCCAGTCCTGGAGGAGCCACAGAGGGAGCACCAAACCTCATCCCCGTGATGACCGGTGGAGGCAGATGAAAAAAGAGCAGACAGCATCCCCCCCACCCCAGGCGCTTGGCCTACGTAAGCTCTCATCAGATCTTGGACATATAAAGTTTCTGCCTCCATGGCAGAAAACAGGCTTGAAACTAACTTAAGTGGACCTAGAGAAGTTACATCTCTGATACGTGAATTTGAGGCCTCCGATTTATAACAGCTAACCTGCTGTACGTGCTATTTGGCAACTTCCAGCATTTGTCTCAAGTCCCCAGCTAGACAACACACAGTGAGACCCAAAACTGTCTTATGCATCCTTATATTTCGTTCCGTATTTAACGGTCGTTCAATCATTTCACGGAAACTCGTAGAGCACGTACCACTTCCCAGGGCTACGTAGTTCCTGAGGATATGTCTTTAAACAACACCGAGGATGTTCCGGGTATCACGGAGCAACCAGTCCAGGGCAGGAATACACGATATTCACATGAGCAAATATATGACATGCTCCGTGGTAATATCCAGGGAGAATTTGGAGTCAGGGCAAGAGGGGCCTCCAGAGCATCACTACTCTTGAATTCATGATATCCGTTCGGTGAAAATGTTGAATTGGTTGGATTTCGTGCTCTCTTTGAAGCACTGACAACAATTTCGATAAGCTAAGAACATTTTCTCAGGAAAGCCAAAAGAGGCAAATGAGAGGAGCAAATATTTATACGGCATTCATAAATAAAACAAACCAGCCACAGACCTCATTAATAGACTGTCAAGAAAGGGAGATACAAGGAAAAATCACACGAGACGAGAAAAAAAACATTTATTTTTATTAACTGAAATCCGAATATGTCTGATTCCAGAGCCTGCAGTGTGTGATGACATCATGGAAGAAAAGGTATAGGCTTTGGATCTGAATTCCTGTTTCAGAAATTTCTAGTTATGTTACCTCAGGCAAGTGACTTAACATTTTTTTTAATCTTTTTGAGCTCCTTCTTATGTGTAAAAGGGATGAGTACTTCCAATCTCACTGGGTTGTTGGGAAGATATATTTAATATACGACCATTTAACATATGATAATGCTATGATAAAAGTATGATAATGTGAGTATCCAATAAATGACTATTAAAACATACTAACTGTCTTCCATGTATCCCCTTACAGGTGTCCAAAGATTACGTACAAAAGTGGGGATGGAAAGGATGTATAGTGAATATATCACTGTTTTCTTTTTCTTTTTTTCTTTGTTTATTTTTAGAAGAGTCATAGAGAGAGAGAGAGAGAATCCTAATTAGGGTCCGCGTTCAGCACGGAGCCCGACGCAGGGCTCGACCCCACAAACTTTGAGATCACGACCAGAGCAGAAATCAAGAGGTCGTCGCTTAACTGACCGAGCCACCAGGTACCCCAAATGTATCAGTGCTTTCTGAGCAGAGTGGGACCTAGGGGCATTTTGAAGCAACTAGAGGCTGCTTTCTGTGTTTTCTTTTGGAATTTGTACTTGACCTCCTTTCCCCAGCATTTATCTGGGTATCCTCCCTTTCTGGCAGAGGACAGAACTCCCTGAGCACTGGGTGTTCCTACCCCTCCCTCCTCCTCCCCTTCAAGCCACTGCACCCTCTCCTAGCCACTCTGGATTTTCTGATGCTGTGTTCTCTCCCCATTTCCAGCCCCTGGGATTTTTCTTTCCAAAACGTTCCTCTTTCAAATCACATGTTTGGCTTCTCAATAGACTCCTAGAAAATTATGTGATTTGATGAATGATAAAAAAACTTCTACAGCTCCCAGGAACCATACGACGAAAACTCCTGCTGGCTTTCAAGAGTCAGATATCACCTGCCCCTTCCCTGTCTGACTCCAACTGCGCGATGCCCTCCCGACAAACTCAGAGTTCTCTCCGTTATAATTACTTGCCATCCTGTACTGCAGTCATCTGTTTCCAGATCTCTGTCTCCTCAGGAACTGTGAGCTCTGCGAAGGCTGGAATGACCTGACTTTATCTTTTCACTACCACGCTAGATGTCAACGGGGGGCTCGGGCATTTGATTCAGCAAATGAAGGAATAGATCATCATCATCATCTAAATATACATGGAGCACGTTGGCTCTGTACCTAGCACTATGCCAGTGTTTTTACACATAGTAAGATGGGCATTTTAGTATTCTCCTTCTGAAGATAAGGCTGTGAGTTAGGGTTAAATAACTCAAGGTGCGTGCGTCTAAATGAGAAACTTTTCAGGTCAAATCAGACTGGGAGTCAACGGAGAGAAACTTTTAGGAGATGAGGGCTTTCACTTTCTCAAATCACATACACATGTAGCCACATTTTGGCTTTAGGATCCTAAATAAGTCACTGCAGAAAGACAGATACAGAGGGGAAAGGGCTTTGCCACCACTAAGCCTTCTGTTTACTCCAGATTTATATCTAGCTCATACCCACCCACAGCTAAATTCTGTAAAGGGCATTAATTTGGATTTGGTTTTGTTTGGTTGGGGTTTTTTTTGACAGCAGGTGAAATATAATCTTCCTGAAGCTAAAAACTTCCCAGAAGGCTACTCTGAGAAACTAGTTGGATTTCTTCTCTAATGACATTAAAAACCATCAATTAATTCTTCTCTGAACAGATTCAAACCACAAAGGTTGTAAATGGCATTGAAAGCAACCAAGCTGGCCACACACAGAAGTATTTTCCTCTGCATGGATTACAAGCCCCTTGCATCTGAGCTCAGCTGAGAGGGCCAGGCTGGTGGGAATTCAGTAACTGGGGACGAACAACACAGAGCCATGAAGCTCCCTGGGGAGGACTGTCTTTTAAGGTGCCATAGGGATCAGTTGATGAGGCTAGCCTGAGGTCCTCGGGTCATGTCTGAAAGAGGAAACAACAAAATCTTCATGGGAAAAGTATGCAAAAAATGAAAATAGCCAGAATATACAAGTATTATCTAGCACCCTAGGGAGGTATCAGTATAGCCTGAAAAAGAATAAAGGGCGGTGGGGGGTGAGGGCAGGGTGGGGACAGAGCGGTAATGGAAAGAGAACTCAATTGGAAGTATAGTCCCAACTGTGTTAGAATGTTCCAGTGTATGGGTTGCTCTTTCTCTGGGCCTCAGTTTCCTCACATGAAATGTCACTTCCAGTTACCGTCTGTGAGGTGCTTTCTAGAGCTGAAATTCGATGGAGCCGCTTTCAAGTTAATTTCCCTGGCTGGAAAGCAACATAGATACAAAAGAGATCATAGGACGAGATTAATTCTGCATGTGTGGGAAGTCATAACGCTGGAACAGAAGGAGGGCAACAGAAAGGTCAGGGGGCCACTGTGCGAATGTTGTAAAGCCCTCAAGGACTTCAGTACAGGACGGCACAGAAGTCTCCTGGTTGCTTGTCTCTTGCTCTCCCCACAGGAAGAGGAAAGGCTACCTGACGACTTGGTTACTTGGTCAGGGCTCTCTGAGAAAGGCAGTTGCACATTACAAAGCCCTCAATGGCTGCATTCCCATTTCCGAAGTCAAGAATTACAAAGGAGGCTGGCAGAGGCCAGTACTGGGAGTCCTGTGACCCAGGCTGGACATCTGGCCTTGTAAGAGAGTGCGGGGTTGCCTTTCTGTTGTAAAAAATGAAATACTTTCAAGTGAATTCTTTGCAAAAAGTACAAGCACAAAATCTCAAAGTTGGTAAGAGGGTATCTGGTAAAACACAACGACAACATCAACAATAACAAAAACCCTCTTCTCCAAACTTATTTCCACCTGCCCCCCCCCATCCCGGTTCCTAATCCTGAAGGCATCCACAGACAACCAGGCTTTGATGTGACCTTACAGAAATATTATTTGAAAAATGTGATGTGAAAACACAAAATCAAATGCATCCATGGGACAATTGTCAAGACAGGTAATCTTCCTCACTTTATAGATAGCTGGAGCTAGCTCTTCAAATTCTCTACATAGTTTAATTGGGAGGCTTAAAGCTCCAAATAATCCAGAGAAGACCTTTAGCTCTCCTTGTAGCTAGATTTCTAGATTCCAGTCTAGTGCATCAAATCCAATAATTCAGAAGTTGAACAATTGTGGTGGGTTACTTTCCTTATAAAACAGTAATGTGATAAATGTCTTAGAAGACTGATATTGCAATTGCTGTCCTTTGCATCCGCCACTTAACGGAGCTGAAGAAAAGTTGTCACCTCTAACAACTCAGCTGACCAGGGGGAGGCGGGGGAGGGGGGAAGACATCACTTAAAAAACAGGTCTGTCAATATTATTCTTGTGTTTTGCCATCTGCCTTCACTATTTGCCATTTGATGGCAATCCAGGAGTCTGAGGATCCACTAGCTTCTCCCCAGAGAAGAGGATCCACTAGCCCTCCCCTCAGAGAGAACAAAGATGGTGTTGTCCCATCCCCAAGAGGAGTTCTGGATTGACATAATCCTCTGACCAAGAAGTCTTTTCCAATCTCGCCCTCTGGAACCACGAATCCCCTTCGGTTGGGTCTCCTGCCCACCTGCACAAATAGGCATGCTTCCTTTCATTTTCAATATCTTCCAGTAGATACCTCCAAAACACACATCATGTCCATTTGTAGCTATTTCTTTGGTTGTTCAAATGACACTAGGCTGGACTAGAATGACAGCTCCTTGGTGAAAAGGATTAGGTCTTAATCCGTTGGGTGTTCTCAGGATCTATGACAGTCCTTGGCCCATGGTAAGGCCTCAAAAACACATGTGTTGCCCAAAAAACAAATAATCCGGTGAAGAAATGGGCAAAAGACATGAATAGACACTTCTCCAAAGAGGACATCCAGATGCAAACCAACCCATGAAAAAATGCTCCACCTCACTCATCATCAGGGAAATAAATACAAATCAAAACCACAATGAGATACCACCTCACACCTGTCAGAATGGCTCACATGAACAACTCAGGCAACAACAGATGTTGGCGAGGATTCGGAGAAAGAGGATCTCTTTTGCATTGTTGATGGGAATGCAAGCTGGTGCAGCCACTCTGGAGAACAGTATGGAGGTTCCTCAAAAAATTAAAAATAGAACCACCCTACGACCCAGCAATAGCACTACTATTTATCCACGGGATACAGGTGTGCTGTTTCGAAAGGACACATGCACCCCCATGTTTCTAGCAGCACTTTCAACAATAACCAAAGTATGGAAAGAGCCCAAATGTCCATCCATGGATGAATGGATAAAGAAGATGTGCTATGTATATACAATGGAGTATTACTCGGCAATCAAAAAGAATGAAATCTTGCCATTTACAACTATGTGGATGAAACTAGAGGGTATTATACTAAGTGAAATTAGTCAGTCAGAGAAAGACAAAAATCATATGACTTCACTCATATGAGGACTTTAAGACACAGAACAGATGAACACAAGGGAAGGGAAGCAAAAATAATATAAAAACAGGATGGGGACAAAACATAAGAGACTCTTAAATACGGAGAACAAACAGAGGGTTACTGGAGAGTTTGTGGGAGGGGTGATGGGCTAAATGGGGAAGGGGCACTAAGGAATCTACTCCTGAAATCATTGTTGCACTATATGCTAACTAATTTGGATGTAAATTAAAAAAATAAAATAAAGAAAAAAACCACATGTATTGTGGGCGCCTGGGTGGCTCAGTCGGTTAAGTGCCCAACTCTTGGTTTTGGCTCAGATCATGGTCTCACATTTCATGGGTTCAAGCCCTGCATCGGGCTCTATGCTGACAGTGTGGAGCCTGCTTGGGATTCTCTCTCCCTCTCTCTGCCCCCTCCCCCTCCCAAATAAATAAATAAACTTTAAAAATAGAAAAGAAAAAAACAGATGTGTTGAGTAAATGGCAGAATGAATGAATGAATATGTTGAAAAAGAAATTTGAGCACAGGAAAAGGGGAAAGGTGGCTGGCAATTGGACCTTCCAAAGCCTTTCAAACTGAGATTGTTAAAAATTTATTCATCCAATTAACCAAGTAGTTTTCTCAATATCAACGTGAGTTTGTGACAATGCTCTTCCCCATCAACCCTCACTGTCTGTCTGCTTCCCCAGATTTCTACTTACTGTTTCTTGCACTTACCTGTCTGTCTCTCTCTCCTCCAGCAACAGGATATCCACATTCTTGGGCTGACTATCACCTTCATCTTTCTCTTCCTTCTGTATGTAAACAGTTTTCTTTGTTCCCCTGTCCTGGGATGACAGGACAGAATTGGGAGAAAATAATTTTTTTTTTGAGAGAGAGAGAAGGCACAGATGAGTAAGGAGCAGAGAGAGAGAGAGAGGAGAGAAAGAGAAGCAGGGCTCACCCGAAGTGGGGCTTGAGCTCACCTGATGGGGGACTTGAACTCACCAACCATGAGATCCTGATCTAAGCCAGTCAGATGCTTAACCAACTGAGCCACCCAGGCACCCAAAATCATTTTTTGAAACTAATTTCCAAATTGCTTGTGTGTTGGAATGTGTGTGTGTGTGTGTGTGTGTGCGCGTGCATGTATGTGAAATTCCTTTTAATCAAGTCTACTGTTGCAATTAATTATAAACCAGTCTTAATGATATTCTTATTGGATGGATGGATGTCTGCCCACTGGCTAATTAATCACCCCGGGTCTCGTCATCACTTTCCTCCTCCTCCTTCTCATTCCTGCTCCTTCCCCACCCCCACGCCCCATTTAACTTTAGAGAAGATGGTCTTATTCTGTCCTGATTTATTCCTGATCACTTATTTCCAATGTGGATTTAAATTAAAAAGAAAATAATCAGAGAATCGGAGTATAGATTTCAGAGTCTCCTGACACAGGAAACCCGTAGACGTGGAAGGTTTTGTCAACACTTTGATCCCAGAAGAAACACAGTGAAAACACCTTGGGTCTTACTGAGAAGGTGCTACAAAAGACTGGCTCCCTCCAGAGGGATCTTGGGCGTCATTCAAACATAGCCAATGCTCAAAGTGTCCCTGTCTAACTTAAGTGCTTCGACTCAGAATCAAGCAACAAGTTCATCACAGATTAAGTTCGTCTTTGCAACTGGCTGATGGATTGGTGTGCTTGACAATCAGAGAAAATTAAATTTGCTCCAGCCTTTCATTGCAACACATGAGGAAACTCAGGCCCAGAATGAAGAGTCTTCTCCAAAGTCTCACAGACAATTAGCAGCAAACCTAAGGTTAGATTCCAATACATTACCAACATGATGTCTGTTTCCAACAGCTTCCATGAAGACTTCAACCCCCACCATTTCCATCACTTCTTACCTGCTTTCAGTTTGTCTCAAGAAAGCCCCTAACAGAATACCACAATACAACAGGGGAGCATGGAATATTCTCACAGCACCCGTGCTGCCCATTCTGTTGTCAGACCAGCTCCTGGCCCCCCTGAGAGAACTGGGCACAGCAGACAGGCACACTTGGATGTTGGGAGGAGAGGTAGGGAAATGGCGAGAGCCGCATGTCCACGTGTGGGTTCTGCAGAACACTCATGACCTGGAAGATGTGAATGACCGTAATCCGGAAGATGTGAATTACGGGCAAAAAAGACAACATTGGTCAAGCCGAGAAACACTAGGATAAACACAGTCAAGTGGGATTTTTTTTTTTACTTTTGCTCTACACAAGACTCTGAGTGTTAGATCAATGTTATTATCTATAACATTATATTATATTATTATCTATAGCTGGTGTGTTTAATAGGAGAATTGAGTGACGGAGAATTGAGTTCAGAATTGAGTTCAGAATTGAGTTCATCATGTTGTCTTACATAAATGTAAGAAAAAATTAAATTGCATCACCAGACAAACTTTTCGGGTGAAATTTTCCGTCTTCTAGAATCTAAACTTCATGAGGTAAGAGAGAGCACCTAACTCTTTCTTTGCCTCCTGCCGTCCGCGTAGGGAACTCCAGAGTATTTGAAACATTGTAGGTCTGTTCAAACCCAGAAACACCCCAAACCTTACATTTATGAAAAACTCCCTTGCTAATGACTAAGCCTTGGGCAGAACTTGTCTATAATTTTTATGTCCAAATTCTTCTCCCTTTTATGGAGGGAGCTTTATAGACCATAAATTCAAATGCTCAGAGAACCTTAGAAGCGATTTATTCTTAGCCCCTCTGCTGATTCTCTTTTGCTGCATTACTGACTCAACCGACCTTGGCTGAAATTGGCACTTTTCTAACACTAATAGTATTTTCTATTTTCTCATGGCCTTCCTGCCAAGAGCACAAGTAGGGAGGTGAGCAGAAAAAGGCATTTCCTCTCTGGACGCCAAATCTTAAAAGCTCACCCTTGCATCGACCACAGGATGGCTTTCAGCAGAATCACCACAGCTGACTTAAGCAGGGCTTGAAAGCAAAGGTGTAGGGAACCTGGGTTCTCTTAGTAACCAACCCTGTGATGAACCAGCGGTGCGACCTTGGGCGATTCACTGGATCTTGAGGCTACAATGACTCAGTTCTAAAGCTGTCTCGCCACCTCACCCTCGCCACCTCTCAGGTTTGCTGTGGGAACACTGAGACAATATTCACGGTTGGTTCAAGGTCTGTGGCGGAGGGCTGAAGGCTACAGACTCAGTACAGATGTTCTTCACATATTTGTCTGGCTTTCGTATTTTCTGTGCGGTCCTTTGCTACAATTTCATGGCTGCTGCGATTACCTCCCAGAGACTAAATCGGCAGCTCGTGTCTCCAGCCATGCCTTCTCTCTAGTGCATCAGGTCTAGATGACCAGCGGTTAGTTCCGCAAGCCCACAGCCCAAGTCCGGTTTGTGGAGAGACTTAGGACTCGAAAACCCAATGGTCATTTTGGTGGCTTTGTGTTCCGCGCCAGCCGAGATCTATTGGGTGGTGTTCATTTTTTTTTTTTTTTTTTTTTAGCTTATTTATTTATTTTGAGAGAGACAGAGAGAGCATGAGCAGGTCAGGGCCAGAGAGAGGGAGAATCCCGAGCAGTCTCCGTGCTCAGCGTGGAGCCCGATGCCGGGCTTGAACTCACGAAACTGTGAGACCGTGACCTGAGCCAAAATCGAGAGTCAGACACGTAACCGGCTGAGCCACCCAGGCACCCCTGGCTGGTTTGAAATTAACGAGCTGAGTACTTCCGGCCTCCAGCCCAGACTTCTCTAGGAACTGTGGCAGTATCGTACCTGGCCACGGCGATACTGTGTCCTGAGCCACGGTAGCTGGCAGGAGCAGAGCGGGATGACGATGATCAAGAAAATAGTAACACTGATTACTGGTTGCTGAGACAACCTCATTTAACTTTCACAAAAGCCTTGCGCAGCCATTGCCATCATACCCTACTTTACTGAAGAGGAAACTGAGGCACAAGAAGCCCCGATGACTTTCTTAAGGAACTACTGAAGGTTTGGTAGACAGTTGGTGGCCTGATTTCCTCTTCTGAAAGGAAGATCGTCCTCCATGTCGTGAAAACCATAAAGGAGAAGAATGATGACAGACACATGGAGAGCGGCTTGTTTCTGTAGCACACGCGAGAACTGAAGACCTTTACTGAAGGTTCTAGGAGGAGGCACTGATCTTCCTCCCTTGCATTTCCATGAAAGAGACGTTTTGCTCTACTTCCTGTAAAGTAGAGGAAACTCGGAATGGCTGCTTCCTGTCTCTTTCTGCCCTTTTGTTCCAGCTCAGGGGGCAGGCATGGATGCTTTGAAATTTGAGAGCCTCACGCCCTGTGTGGTAACGTCACTCACGGTGCGTTATTTTATTGTATTATTGTTATTTTAAAGTTTATTTATTTATCTTGAGAGAGAGATGGGGGGAGGAGGGGCAAGGAGGAAGAGGGGGAGAGAGAGAATCCCAAGCAGCCTTCATGCCGTCAGCACACAGCCCAATGTGGGGCTCGAAATCACAAACTGTGAGAACATGACCTGAGCCGAAGTCAAGAGTCGGACACTTAGCCGACTGAGCCACACGGGCGCCCCATTTATTTTTAATGTTTATTTATGTTTGAGATAGAGAGAGAGACAGAGAGAGAGAGAGAGGGGAAGGGGCAGAGAGAGAGGGAGACACAGAATCTCAAGCAAGTTCCAGGCCCTGAGCTGTCAGCACAGAGCCCAATGCAGGGCTCGAACGCATGAAGCGAGAGATCATGACCTGAGCTGAAGTCGGACGCTCAACCCATTGAGCCACCCAGATGCCCCTGCAGTATGTTTTTTAAACTGAATGTCAATACAAACATCTTTCTCATTCTCCTTCGCTCTTGTAGTTTCTGCCCTTGTCTTATAAGGGCTTTTCTCTCTTCGTCCTGCCATCATGAACCCGACAAACAGGCAGGTATTCCCCTAAGTGCTGTCAGTGGACCATTTTCCAGCTCATTCCTTGCCATTCGAATGAATAAATTGGACCCTATTCTTCCCACTGATGCTAATGCCCACATTTAGGGTGGTCCCAGGTTGGCCCAAAATTTTAGCCACAATCTCAAACCCACCTTTACCAAGAAGATCTGTGTTTGTGTTTTACTGAACAGCCAACAATAAAGTTGGGTTTTTTTGTTTTCTTTCTACCTTTTATCTCTCTATACCCGTTAGGATCCCAAGGGAAGGAAAGGTTATTAGTACCTAAGATTCTGGTAGGAGCACTTGTGGGGATGGAATTAAAAGATTTATGTTCACCAAACAGTGTTTTTCTGAAGAAATGTGTTTTCCTGATATTTTATGGAAACTCTGCTTTCCTGCATGACCAGTGCCCATGACAAGGAAATCAGTTTGTCTCTCTGAGTCTTGAGTTCCTTATCTATGAAATAAGGATTAGAGGTGGTTCTTTTTAAACAAAGACAATGAGATTCCTCACCCCCTCACCCTCTTAGGTTCATACTAGGACATCATAGAGCTTGGTGAGTTTTCTATCAGCTCATGCTTTATGGCAATCAAAGCTCCATCTGGTCTCCAGGCCACCCTGATGGAGTGTCAGAAGTCATTAAAGTAAAAGAGTAAAGATAAACCACAGAAGTCTTTGATCCCTGGGTCTGGTAATCAGTCCATTAGAAAATAGAGGCTGAGGTCCAGTAACGTTCTGTAACCATATTAAAGCCAAGGCAGATCTGACTGTCTGCTTGTGTCAGGGACCTGTTGGACTCACCAAGATCTAATATCGCTGTCTGTACTGGGAAAAATAATACGGGCGAGGGAAAAAGTGAGATCTGGAAAGCTGGGAACCAGGACTATCCTGCCTACGTCTCTGCGAGCGCCCAGGGTCAACTCCATTGTATCTAATGTCTCTTTTCATTCTGCTTCTTTGTTTTCATAAAATGATAGAATTTCAGAGAAGAAACAAGACCCAGAGAGATTGATGACGTGCTCAGAGCAAGTTAGGGATGGAGTAGGAACAAAATGAGAAAGTGTATTAATTGATCGAAAGAATGGACATTCATTGATCATCCACCACAGGCCAGCCTTGGGTTAGATGATACGAGTGGCTTTAAAGGATGAATAAATATTAGTTGTTACCTGCCCCCCTGAAGCAATAGGTATTGGTGGTGCTGTAAAAGAATTTTGTGGGGGGCGCCTGGGTGGCTCAGCCGGTGAAGCGTCCGACTTCGGCTCAGGTCATGATCTCACAGTCCATGAGTTTGAGCCCTGCCTCGGGTTCTGTGTTGACAGCTCAGAGCCTGGAGCCTGCTCTAAATTCCGTGTCTTCCTCTCTCTCTCTACCCCTCCCCTGCTCTCACTCTGTCTCTTTCTCTCTCTCTCTCTCTCAAAAATAATGAATAAACATTCAAAAAAAAAAAAAAAAGAATTTTGTGTAACGTACAAAGACGTCACTCAGGAAGGAAGGAGTGTCCGTTTCTTCAGAAAGGAGATATATAGAGTCTATATGTCCTCTTTATACATATATAATGATCAACGTCTATCCAATCCAGTAGCAATATGCAATATAATCTCTGTAACTAAAGAGTTATATAGATCATTTCAGAATGTTTGGATAGAATTAAATGCAATGCGATTGTGTTTGCTTGGCTGATAGCCAGTCTTACCAGTTGCTGATCACGTAGTAAGTTGACCTCAATCAAAGTTCACCCATATTACAGATAATATGTTTAGGAAGACAAAGCCTAAGAATGGCACCGTATCACAGAGCTGGAAAGGGCCCCGAAGGCTCACCAAGTCACTTGACTAAAACAAAGCTCACGTTTTCCTGTTTAACATGGTCTTTAAATTATCTAGATGCCTATTGAAAGCACCTTGGGAAAACTTCCCACTTTTTGGACATGCACCATTGCAGTAAACGCCAGAGGAACCAGCAGGTAATAGCACCAGAGTCATTGCACTATAAATTGCTCACAGAGACAAGTGAATTCGGTAACAATATGTTAGCTTAAGAAGGGCCGCTCTTCCTGTAGATTAGTCATTAAGGGTTTCAGGACTCTTTCTCACAGACACCTTGCTTTTAATTGCGAGACCAAACTGAGTGCATAATCCAAATGAGTTACATCTAGAGAAGATAATTATTGCATCTCAAGTACACAGAACACAGAAGTTATTGAAGATACCGTTCACTCAGCACACCCAGTAGGTCGAGCGCCATTTTCAGTAGTCTACCTCTAATGTTATTCATTCTTGCAACAACTCTTTGCAATTAGCACGCTACTCAATTTTACAGGTAAGGAATCAAATCGGAGTTTCCAAGAGGTGAAATAGCACACCTAAACTTACACAGGTAGTACGATTTCCTTTTGCGTTCCCAACAGTGATGCGATAAACATTGCGCCCGGCATTTCAGAAGACACGACGATATAAAACTTCTGCTTCCCGATTTCTAAGATCTTATGGTATGCTTGGGGACTCCGATCTTTATGAAAGCAAAGTGATGTCGATGCTAACATGTCAGAAGCAGAGTCTTATAGTCGTATTGACAGAGAGCATGAGGCGTTTGGGAAAGCTCCGTGAAAGAGTTGGGAGTTTTGTGAAACTTTGTAAGAATTGCTTCTGTAAGTTATCGTGAACGAAAAGAGAATCCTGGGCAAGGATGCTTAGACATCGACAGGTCGATGGGTGAATAGAGTGCACGGTGCCTGAGGGATATGGGACATGAAAAGAGGGAGACAGTTGGGAGGCAGGACGCCAGGTGTCTACCGTGGAATCAGGCCCTTCCCAACTACAGCGGAGTCTGGGACAGTGCTTTCTTCAACATCCAGGTCGTTGGACCTGTTACAGATGAGCTGCTATGACGAAAACCTTCTGATTAATTAAACCCTCTAGATGATTCTGTGCTATGCCAACCTCTATGATTCTTCGTTCTTCAGTTTTGCTCTCACAGATTCCTGTTTTCAGTGAATCAACAACCCGAGTTGAGGACAAACCACACTCCTCATCTTTCCTGCGCTCTTTAATTTGCTTTATTTTTCATTTGTGGTAAATGTTATCGTTTCCACGAAAGTTGTACTTTCAAATTCTGTTGTAAAAAAATTCAAAAAGCACACGTAATCTCTGCAGCTTACTTTTCCCGTGAGTCACAGACGTGGTCGGAGGCTCAACCTCGAGCCGCCAGGAAGAATACGTTTGATGAACTTTGCTGTGTGAAATGCTTTGAAGACCGTTGTCGCGCGAAGGCAGCAGAATGAATTAGCAAGTACACAGTGAGGCTGCAAGAGGGATAGAAAGTGTTTACTCACTGAGGCAGTTTCTGGGAATGAAACTTGGGAAAGACCACAGGATTCTGTGTTCTGTGTGGGGGTCTTCTTTTGTTAAAACGGTGACACCATCGTCACGGAGAGCACGGGCCTTACCTTCCTGACTCTGCAGACCTTGAGCCGCTCCTGATCAACGCGATTGCCAAATACTCATTAACCCGGGGTAGTTTTCAATTTGGCCACGACAGTAAAAATGGGACCAGAGGACTGTCGGCTCCCAGCTGTTGTGTGTTTGCAAGAGGCCACAGCCCATGTCAAATCCTTCAAATGAGTTATATTCACTGCTTCGCAAACTGTAAATATTTGCCTTTAACTCCATTTTATATTAGAGAGTTTAAGTATCTGAAGCGAAGTTATACAGCTCTTGAGGGAGCCAGGCTTTTGTCTGATTTAAAGCCCGTGTCCTTGAGCACGATAATATTCCCCCTCTCAGATATGCTGATTCTCTGCCAAACCGACGCGGGGCTTGTGTGTACCTGCCTCCTCCGGTGTGTAAAGACACTCGTGCAAATGTATCTGTGCCCTTTTAAGTATAGAATATTTGGGAACGCACAGTAGAGCTATCACCTTTCATAGTATCTGCAGCTAGCCACAGAGGGCACCTTTTTGTCTCCTTCCCACACACCTTTACGGAGGCAACTTTTTACTGCACGGGTCTGCCCGTGTCGCTATTGCCCTCGGAAAAATCCCGGGGTTCTCTATGGGAAATGTGACAGAGTCTGAACTCCTCAGCCTCCATCCACTGTCCCTCCTTTCAAGTTTCCAGCCTTACGTCTCATTACGCTTTCCCTCCAATTCTAAATTCATCCCACGGTAGGGCTACCGCTGTCCCACCAAGGTACACGCAGTTTCCTTCCCATGTGCCTTTTTTCAAGACCGTGTCCCTTCTGCCTGAAATCGCTTCATCTGGCTGAAGGCTTAAACATCTTTTGAGACTCAGATGAAGCCTTTAAGGTAGAATCTGCCTTTGCATTTTTCTGTCGGCTACATGTGATGGGGGTGTGTTTCAAAGCTTGACTTCAAGTACAACAGTCATTAGCGTGCGTGCGAGTCTGTCTTATGTCACGTCTCTCTTCCACCTGTGTTCTTTTTAAGCGCGAGAACATCTGGTTCATTTTGAATCCATAACGTCTGGCCTAATGCTCAACACATGCTCAGAAAATGTCAGTCACGTCAAAGCAAACACTCACTAATGTCATCCGTTACTGTAACTACTTCATCTGAGCAGAGCACAGAATGTACCGGTGCCATGATAGGACCAAAATGTAAATATCTTTCTGATACATTGAAACAATATGCCATGAGCCACCACCTTAGATGTTTAGGTCAAAACTTCTCTAGAACTCACCTACAGGTGATTGTTCAAGGAGGATCTTTCTGCGTAATGAAGAGATGAAATCGAATGTCCCACTTCCTTGATCCCAGAGCTCACTATGAAACGTAAAGGGGTTTGAGGCGCCTGGGATTAATAGGAATCTATCTAATTTCATCTTGAGTACACGATACTTGATGCAAGTACTGTGCTCATGCAGACATTCATTTTCCTAATAACGATGAATCGTATCCCTGGGTGGTCAACTAGAGTTCTCCGTCAATTATAGCCACTGGCCAATTTCCCATCTCCAGTGAAAATATCAGGTCCTTTACTATTTTAAATATTTATAACTTATTTTTATACATGAATGTCTGTTACTCTTTCTTTCTTTCTTTCTTTCTTTCTTTTTTTTAACATTTATTTATTTTTGAGAGACAGAGAGAGACAGAGCAGGGGAGGGGCAGAGAGAGAGAAAGACACGGAATCTGAAACAGGCTCCAGGCTCCGATGTGGGGCTTGAACCCACGAACCATGAGATCATGACCTGAGCCGAAGTCAGACGCTCAACCGACTGAGCCACCCAGGCGCCCCTCTGTGTTAGTCTTTCTATCTTAAACTGAACATGTAAGAGATGAGTGGCCATGTTAGAGCCTGGCCAGCCTATTCATTTTAGTCATTTTATTTATGTATTGTTTTAAGATTTATTTTATTCTTAGAGAGAGAGCATGCGAGCTAGGGAGATCATCTTTTTCTCAATGTTTATTTCAGAGAGACAGAGACAGACAGAGCATGAGCGGGGGGAGGGAGTGGGGGGGCTGGGGAGCCGAGAGAAAGGGAGACACAGAATCCAAAGCAGGCTCCAGGCTCCGAGATGTCAGCACAAAGCCCAACACAGGGCTCGAACCCATGAACCGTGAGATCATGACCTGAACCGAAGTCGGATGCTTAACCAGCTGAGCCACCCAGACGCCCCTGGAGAAAGAGAACCTTAAGCAGACTCCACGCTCAGCACAGAGCCCACTGCAGGGCCTGATCCCATGACCCTGGGATCACGACCTGAGCCGAAATCAAGAGTCAGATGCTCAAGACACTCAACCGCTTGAGTCACCCAGGCCCCCCTGAGTCATTTTAATTTAGCAGATGAATTGGATCAGCAGCTGAATGATCTGATTAAAGTTCGCCCTATCTGAATTCAGAAGAGAGAAGACATAACCCATAGTCCTGAGTTCTGTATGTGTGACCCATATGCGCCTGCCTGGAAGGCACAGGAAACCAACAAAACTAGAGTCCGAAATGTGGGCAAATTATTTTTGGCACACAAAAAATAATTTAATCCTATATGCTACAGGCGGGGACACACTTGCAGAGAGAAAAGATGTAGTCTTGCAGAAAAGGATTTTAAAGTAAGGGAAGAGAGGCTCCTCAGAGACGTTTACACCAGACGATAATATATTTCCAAATAAAACCACGGAGGTATTCATTTATCCATTCATTCAGCAAGTATTTACTGAAAGCCTATTCTGTGCCAGACATCGTTTTAAGTACTAGGGATACAACCCCTAGCTGATGAACAACAACAAAAGTTCTTGCCATCATTAAACTTGCATTTTAGTCTGAGAACAAAATAAACAAGTTAGTGCACAATACAGCATCTGGCATTATAGAAGAAAAGCAAAGTAAAATCATACGGTACCTGGGATAAGGGGAGGAACAGATATTTTGAAGAGAGTGGTCAGGGGTCTCTCACCTGATGACAGGTGAGCAGAAACCTATAAAAAGCAGCGAAGCAAGGCCTGAAGATATTTGGGAAGACAACAGCAGGTGCAAAGAACCGGTGGGGATGTGTGGTGGGCTTGAGGAACAAGAAGAACATGGGGCCGGGGCACTGGGAGCTCGGAGCCAAGGGGTAGGATGTGAAACCAGAGAGGTGGCCAACAGAAAAATCACACTGAATCCAGGCACAGAGTCTTTTTTTACTGAGGTACAATTTATGTACAGTGAAATGCACAGATCTTAGGTAGACAATTAGATAAATGTTGATAAATATATTTACTCAGGTAACCATCTCAGATAGGATAGAGAATGCTTCCTTTACACCTAAAAGTTCCTTCCTACCCACCTCTAGTCAATCTCCACCCTGCCTCATGAGGCACACAGTCTAATTTTTCTGTACCATGGATTAGTTTCACCCATTCTAGAACCTCATATGAGTGGGATCATGGAGTACATCTTCTTTCAGTAAGGCTTTGTTTGCTCAAAATGCGTTTGAAATTTGTCTGTTATTGCACATGTTATTAGCCTATTCTTTTTTTTTTGACTTCTAACGAATTCATATTTCAACGTATGAACATAACTACAATTATTTATCTACTTTCATCGGCATTCATTTGAATTCTTTCCAGTTTCTGGTTATTATTGTGTACAAGCCATTGTGTTGACATATCTTCATTTCTCTCAGGTAAATTCTTAAAAAAATTTTTTTAATGTTTATTTATTTTTGAGAGACAGAGCATGAGTGGGGGAGGGGCCGAGAGCGAGGGAGACGCAGAATCCGAAGCGGGCTCCAGGCTCCCAACTGTCAGCACAGAGCCCGACGCGGGGCTCGAACCCACAGACTGCGAAATCATGACCTGAGCCGAAGTTGGATGCTTAACCGGCTGAGCCACCCAGGCGCCCCTCTTGGGTGAATTCTTAAAAGTGGAATTGGCAGGTCATAGGGGAAGTGTATTTTTTCGTTTACATGAAACAAAACTGCTAAAACAGTTCTCTAAAGTAATTGTACCATCCTTCATTCACTTCACCAGCCTCTGGGGGTTCTGATTCTTCTGTGACATCCCCCACGTTCGGTGTGGTCAGTGTGTTTTCATTGTAGCCGTTACAGTGGGTGCCTAGAACCATCTCATTGGGTTTCTCCGTGCATTTTCCTGACATCTAAAGATACCGAATACTTTTTCAGGTACTTCTTGGCCACTTACATATTGCTCTTTGTAGACAACCTCTCCAAGTGTTTTGCCAATTACGTTATTAGTTTGTGGGAGGGCTTCCTATCTTCTGCATACAAGAAGGTAAGCACTTTTAACTTTATTTAATTTTACTGCTTTCCAGCTGTGAAGGGAAGGCATTGGAGGATCTGAGCCTGGAATACTGCAGAACCTCTTGTGTCGTTACACATACCTTTTACGAACAGCAATTCACACTTGTAGGCATTGTCGATGTGTGTATTTGTTATAATTCCCCATCACATGTCAGCGTATGTTTTGAGGAAAAGATAGGTGTTTTTTTGTTGTTGTTGTTTGTTTTTTAACTCACTCTTAAGAGTTTGGAGAAGACAGGGACGCCTGGGTGGCTCAGTCGGTTAAGCGCCGACTTCGGCTCAGGTCATGATCTTACGGTCCGTGAGTTCGAGCCCCGCGTCGGGCTCTGTGCTGACCGCTCAGAGCCTGGAGCCTGCTTCAGATTCTGTATCTCCCTCTCTCTCTGACCCTCCCCCGTTCATGCTCTGTCTCTCTCTGTCTCAAAAATAAATAAACATTAAAAAAAAATTTAAAAAAAAGTTTGGAGAAGACAATACCAGAAATAGGTCAGACATTGATTATTTTCCTCAGAAGGCACTGGAAGCTTTCACTGAGCATGAACAGTGAATGAATGGATACCAAGGGTGTGTGTCTGCTCAGAGCAGACGGGAGACTCAGGGAACTGCTCCTACCCTGCATTTTGGACAAACTGACAATCTCCAGCCCATAGGTTTTCCACAAAACAACCTACCATCGAATATAGTGGTACATCTTAAACCAGGCAACTACGGCGCTCACTGTCTCCTCGCCCCCCATTTTCCAGGAAAATGAAACCAAACAAATGGAGCCTGGGAAAGTAACTTAATGACGCAAGGATGCACAGTGAGCAGGAAGGATGCGTCCAGAATCTAGGTTCCATAACTCATTTTTTAATGTTTATTTATGTTTGAGAGAGAGAGAGAGCACGAGCCAGGGAGGGGCAGGGAGACGGGGACAGAGGATCCGAAGGGGGCTCCGCACTAACAGCAGAGTCCGACGAGGGGCTCAAACTCACCAACTCTGAGATCATGACCTGAGATCGTGACCTGAGCCAAAGTCGGTCGATCAACCGACTGAGCCACCCGGGCGTCCCTCATTTTTAGAAGTTTTCTCTGCGTTTTAACCTCTCTGATGTCACCCTGAAGTATGAAACCACACCTGGGGGGGCTGCAGCAACTACCGTAGTTGAGGAAGTCTTTGACTTTGGCACGCGGCCAGAGCAAGGGCAGGTGGGCATCCTGTGGACTCTCCAAGGGCGGTGAGGCACCCGTATGAACACCGAAGGGAAAAATTTCCCATTTAGCCTTTGTTTGATTTTCCCATCTGCTTCTTCCTTCCCGGTGCCCAGGACAACAGAGCCCTAATAAGCATAAACGGTCTTAGGGACTCCAGGGCGAGGGTGTGGATATAAAAGAAATCAGTACCAAATAAGTTCAGTTTATTCTTCATCATACAAAACACATTCCTTCGGACTTACTGTGGCCTTACGGCATACCATTGGACTAAAAATAGACCTAACCTTTGTCCCGGGAACATTGTTTGCTTTACTATTGTTACATTCTCCAGGCAAAGTGGTTTTTCCCAAGAGGTTACATTGGGGGTCGCAAGCCCCGAGGTGCCCCTGGCGTTACTCCTCCAAAACATCCTTCCATCCAACCCCCCAGAGCTTGACCACAGGCTCTGGCTTTCCTCAGGACACAAACTTCATCAACCCAACTCTCATCCGCACACCTGTCTTCTTGTCTGTCAGATGGGAAAAATAACGACTTTTAGCTACTGCACAGGGTTTGGAAAGGCATTTTATAGATTTTAAGACAAATGCATAGGATTATTATGGTTGTCAGGGCCCCTAAGAGGTAAATTTCTTCAGAACTACCTGTTATCATTTAATATGAGAGAGAGAGAGAGAGAGAGAGAGAGAGAGAGAGAGAGAGAGAGAGAGAGAGAGATGTTGGAAACATTTCTCTAAATATCTTTATACTTTTTGCCTGTCTCTCTGGTCAGTCGCAGCGTGGGTTCTCTCACCCTGTCCACCCTGCTGTACTGGCCAGAAAAGCTTTCCTGACCGGATCTGCCCATGGAACAAATGCCAGTAACTTGTACAAAATCCGTACAAAGTGCAGTTGTCATCTTATAATCAATAATAGGAAAATTATTATAAATGGGGTTGAATTTCTTGTGATACGTGAGTCCCTGTGGATTTTTCCAGAGGGCTCGTGATGGACAGATCCTGTTATGACTGTTATGTGGCCCGGAGAAACCTATCTGGAAATAATCAAATTATCAGACTCTATTCTAATGAGTGCCTGGATTGTGCCCTTCTTTTTATATAATCCAATATAGCAGGAACTCCCGGAGGTCAACAACAAGGTCTTATAAATAAGTCTTTTCTCTATTATAGAGACAATTAGTGGCAAAAGTAATTTAGTGACGGTTTAGTGTCACTGATTCAATCGCCATCAGAGCCTGAACTTTGGATTACTGTTAAAGTAGTATAAGAAAGGTGGACGGACATTCATTGAGAGTCGTGTAGAGGCAGGGTGTGGGTGGAGACAAAAGTGAATTCAGCTAATTAGTCCATGTGGAACTAACATCACCAAAATGTTGGTATTTTAAATTAAATTAACCACTCAGAGACAGTATAAGAATAGCTTCTGTTAATATTATCAGCATTAACATTATAACTTTCTTTCCTGATTTTGGCCTGACTGATAGGGCCATAAAGAAAAAGGAAATTAATGTTTATGGTGTATCTATTACGTTTCATGCTGTCCGTCAGGGTTCCCAGCAATCCTATGCGAAAGGATTGTCGCATAGGAAAAGGAAGAAAAGGAAGTCACGGTTAGGTTAATCCCAGGTACAAAGTGGTGGCTGAAATGACTCACCCATGCCTTAAACCCCCGTCTTCTGACCCCCAGACAAAAGCTGTTTTCAATTTTACCTCTAAAAAAGAACCTCTCGGGGCGCCTGGGTGGCTCAGTCAGTTGAGCATCCGACTTCGGCTCAGGTCATGATCTCAGGGTCTGTGAGTTCAAGACAGCTCAGAGCCCGGAGCCTATTTCGGATTCTGTGTCTCCCTCTCTCTCTGACTCTCCCCCGTTCATGCTCTGTCTCTCTCTGTCTCAAAAAAATAAATAAAGGTTAAAAAAAAATTTTTTTCAAAAGGAAAAAAAATAAAAACGAACATCTCATGTTTCAATGCTTTTTATTCAGACATTCAAAAGCCTTCGTAAACAGGAAAATTCCCTATCAATGGTAAAAGAACAGTGAGTTAGACAGGAATATAATTTTATATTTATATAATATAAATATATTTTATTTATTTATATATAAATTTATATAAATTATATATATATTAAACATATATAAATTATATATATATAAATTATATATATAACTTACATATATATAATTTATAGAATTATATATAATTTATATATAATATATATAATTTATATTATATATATTTATAGAATTTATATATAGAATAATTATATGAATTTATAGAATAATTATATATAATTCTATGAATTATATATAAAATTTATATAATTCATAGAATTATATATATAATTCTATATAATTTATAGAATTATATATAATTATATAATATATATATATAATTTATAGAATTATATATATATTATATATATAATTTATAGAATTATATAAATTATAAATTATATATAAATTATGTGTATATTTTATATTTATATATAAATATAAAATTGATATATTTATAAATATAAATTTATTTTATGGAGGAATGAGTTCAGGTACAAAGACACAAAAGACTTCCTTCTAACCAGCCGAGGAATAGATGAGAAACCCAGGTTTATCACACATCCTTCATCCATCAAACTATTAATTTGATAAATATTTGTCAATGACCTCTGAGCCCAGTATCAGGAAGAGGCTGGGGATTCAGCAGTGAACGAAGAGAGAGAAATCTCTGCCTTCATGGAGCCCAGATCTTCGTGGGAAGCATCAGATGAGAAGGCCGGTAAGGATCGGAGGTCTGTGCAGGTGTTGAATTTTAATAAGAATGTCAGAGACGTGGTGCCTCGGTGCCTCAGCTGACTAAGCATCCGACTTCGGCCGAGGTCATGATTTTGCGGCTCCTGAGTTCGAGCCCCGCATCAGGCTCTGTGCTGACAGCTCAGAGCCTAGAATCTGCCTTGGATTCTGTGTCTCCCTCTCTCTCTCTCTCTCTCTCTCTACCCCTCCCCTGCTTGTGCTCTGTCTCTTTCTCTCTCTCTCAAAAGTAAATAAACATTTTAAAAAATTAGAAAAAAAAAGAACGGCAGAGACAGTCTCACTAGGGTAACATTTCAGTAGAAGTCTGAGGAGGTTGTGGAGGAAAGCCATGTGCATGGAAAGAACATTCCAAGACAGACAGCTGCAAGGCCAGAGGCTCGCAGCTACAAGCCTGCCTGGCTTTGTGGACAGAGGAGGCTCTGTGGCTAGGACAGAGGGAGTGAGGACAGAAGAGCTGACAACGAGGGCACAAAGGTGGGATGGCAGGAAGACGCTCAGTCTCCCGTTGGCCTGAAGGCTATGACCCCAGCCTTGCCTGCCCTTCAGAAAGACGGGAAGTCAGCAGGATGTTTTGTGCAGAGAAGAAGAGACCGTACTCTGACCTAGCTTTTAACACACGATCACTCGGGTGGCCGAGTTAACAACAGATTAAAATTCTACCCCGGAAGTGTGTGGAAACGGAGACCATTTAGCCTAAATCATCCATTCAAGCGAGACGCTGGTGGAGGCAGGGAGTGATGTATTCTGGTTATGGCTTAGGACTGTCGTGCGGGTGACCCTACCACTCACATCACTGACATAAAGGCCCGGTGTTTATGATGAGGGTTTAAAAACACAAAAACAAAAACAAAACACCTGAGTGGAGGCAGAAAGCAAAACAATGGCCTGGAAGGGCAGTTATGGGGAAGCGAGCGGTTTATTTCGTGTTCTCTCCCAGGAGCATGAAGCGCAGATGACAACGACACAACCCTAATTGCTGGAAACCCTGTCTTCAGCTGGGTGCATCGGCAACCATCCTCAGAGGGTCACCCAAGGCGTAGGGCTCCACGCCACCTGCAATCATTTTTCTGCTGTGGATTGGAAGACGGTAATTCTGCAGTTTAGCTGTTCTCTGGACACATGATTGGTGTTTGCTTCCCGGGAAAGTCAAGTCACAGAACATTCTGTGGCTCATTGTGTCTGTTTAGCCCTGTGCAAGCGGGGCTCCGAAAGCAGGATGGATGCACGAGTCAAGCTTGCTCCTCAGGGGTCTCGATCGGAGCCTCAGGTGCCCCTCCCTGCAGCCCAGAGACACCAGCACCCACGGGCCGTGTCCCTCCTGAGGTATGGGCTGCAGCCCTTGGCACTGTTTACCAAGCTTTTATGTTTAATCGTCCCCACCGTATTCCTTCCTTATCCCTCTCCTGGAGGAAGTAGCTGCTTCCTGCAGTTTCTACCTTGGTGGTAATTTTTTTTTTTTAAACGATGTTCCCTTATTTTGCCTTTAAATATGCCCAGTAAACAATTTTGATACCTAATGAATAGTTATTCATATTATAGTCATACTTTTAATTTTTTTTAATGTTTATTTTCATTTTTGAGAGAGAGAGAGAGAGTGGGGGGGGGGGAAGGGTAGAGAGAGGGGGAGACACAGGATCCGAAGCAGGCTCCAGGCTCCGAGCTGTCAGCACAGAGCCCGACGTGGGGCTCGAACTCACAAGCGGTGAGATCAGAACTGAGTCCCAGTCAGACGCTTAACCGACTGAGCCATCCAGGCACCTTAGAGTCATACTTTGAAAAGGACTTGTGGGGCTCCTGGGTGGCTCAGTCGGTTAAGCGTCTGACTTCGGCTCAGGTCATGATCTCCCGGTTTGTGAGTTCAAGCCTCGAGTTCGAGCCTCGTGTCAGGCTCTATGCTGACAGCTCAGAGCCTGAAGCCGGCTTTGGATTCTGTGTCCCTTTCTCTCTGCTCCTCCGCTGCTCACGCTCTCTCTCTCTCTCCCTCAAAGCTCAATAAACATTCAAAAAAACAATAAAAAAAAATACTTGTGATTGTTTTTCCTTCCTGGACCCTGATTACATCAGAAATTGAAACGAAGACAGTCGCCGGAAATGGTCCCTCAAAGATGGAATTTTGGGACTGATTTGGTCACGTCCTTGGGGTTGAACTCAGTGCTGGGCCTCTGGCCATGGTAACTGGGATGCTAGTAATTTGTGGAATGTGGTGGTATCATACTCCCTCAAATTACCTGTGATGGATTGCACCGATGTGCCTACTGAGGTAGACCAGACACGTGTCTGGACACGTCTGCACATTCCCGTGTAGAGTTCCGTATTCCCGTGTAGAGTTCCGTGTTCCCAGGTTCTGAGGACTGGGGTAAGGACATCTTTGGGGGCACATGATTCAGGCAGCTACAAGAGCACCACATCAACTCAGTGGGTTTTGCATAGAACTGGCCATGTAAACTATCAGCTAGACCAGGTTTGAAAGTCACCAGGTAGAATGAAAGAGCTGAACTCTTGGAAAGTGTCAAAGGTAGGAGGATGGGAATAAAGGAACTGTTGCAGACTCAAGGAGCTTGAGAAACAAGCTGACTGAATACAAGGCACACACACACGTGCAGAACGTTCTGGAACACAGGGGATTCTGTTTGGAGAGGTAGCAAAATCTGGATGGGGTGTGTCCAGAATTGGACTATCGTGCCGTATTGATATTGATGTCCTGATTGGGAAGGTGGTGTGGGGGTAAAGTGGAAAGTGTCTTACTTTGGGTGGCCTCATACTGAAGTATTTTTACTGATGGGGCATCATTTCAGAGAAAAGTGGTGTGTAAGTATATGTGTGTGTGTAGAGGGAGAGACTGGGGGAGGACAAATGTGGACAAATAACAAGGAATCTGAGTGAAGAAGATAAGGGAATTCTTTCATTATTATCGTAACTTTTTGTAGGCTTGAAACATTTCAAACTGAAAATATATTAAGGTAAAAAAAATCAAATTATCAGTGTGAAATTATAAATAAAAAATATAAATTATCAATAAAAACACAATATCACTACATATTCCGTAAACATCAAAAAGATGAAAAGGAGGATATTATGAAGAATTTTATACAAATACACTTGATAATGTTGATAAAATAATTTCCTCAAAGAGACATTTTGCGGGGCGCCTGGGTGGCTCAGTTGGTTAAGCGTCCGACTTCAATTCAGGTCACGATCTCGAGGTCCGTGAGTTCCAGCCCCGCATCGGGCTCTGGGCCGATGGCTCAGAGCCTGGAGCCTGCTTCAGATTCTGTGTCTCCCTCTCTCTCTGCCCCTCCCCCGTTCATGCTCTGTCTCTCTCTGTCTCAAAAATAAATAAACGTTAAAAAAAAAAAAATTAAAAAAAAAAAGAGTTTTAAAAAAGAGACACTTTGCTAAAACAGACAGATGAAGAAATAGATTATGAGTAGCCTGATATCTACTAAAATATTGAATCTGTTATTTAAAATCTTCCCTTAAAGAAAACTACAGAATGGGGAAAATATTTGTAGGTCAGTTATCTTATAAGGGGTTCATATCCAAAATATATAAAGAACTTATATAATTGAAGACCAAAAATCCAATTTAAAAAATGGGCAGAGTCTCTGAGTAGATAATTTCCCAAAGAAGACATACACATGGCCAACAGGTATGTGAGAAGGTGCTCAACGTCACTCATCAGATGGGAAATGCAAATCAAAACCACAATGAGATGTCACCTCACACCTGTCATAACGGCTAAAATCAAAAGGACTAGAGATAACACGTGTTGGTGAGGATGTGAACAAAACGTAACCCTTGTACACTGGGGGGGGGGGGTTAGTTATAAATTGGTGCAGCCATTATGGAAAACAGAATGGAGGTTCCTCAAAAAATTAACAAATAGTACTATAATGTGACCCAGCAATTCTATTTCTAGGTATATATCTGAAGGAAATGAAATCAATATCTTGAAGTGATATTTGCACCCCATGTTCATTGCAGCAATATTCACAACACCCAAGACTTGGAAACAACCTAAGTGCCCAACAACAGATGACTGGATGAAGAAGATATGGTACATATACACAATGGAATAGTATTCATCCATAAAAAAGGAAATTCTGCTCTTTGTGACCACATGGATGGACTTGGAAGGCATTATGGTAAGTGAAATGAGTCAGGCAAAGAAAGACAAAGACTACATAATCTCACTTATATGTGGCATCTAAAAAACCAAACCCATAGGAGACAACAGATCGATGGTTGCCAGAGGTGAAAATGGGGGGTAGAGAACTGGGTGAAGGTGGTCAAAAGGTACAAACTTCCAGTTAGAAAATAAATAAGTTCCAGGAATATTATGTACAACGTGATAACCACAATTAACAATGTTTGCTGTGTGTTTGAAACGTGCTAAGAGAGTAGATCTTCAGTTTTCACCGTAAGATATGCGTAACTATGTGAAGTGATGTATTTTAATTAAATTTACTGTGGAAATTATTTTACAATATATACATAGGTCCAATTATTATGTGGTACATCTTAAATAATACAATATCACATGTTGATTATATCTCCATATAACTGGGGGAAAAAAGAAAACCCTAATTTGGATGATTTAATGAGTAAATTCTTTCTGATGCTTAAGGAAGAAATAACACCAATGTTGCACAACATTTTCTGGAGAAGAGAAAAAAAGGGAACATTTTACAAGTCATGTTAAGAAGCCAGCATAACCTTGATTGCAAAGAACATTACAAAAAAAAAAAAAAAGGAAAATCTCTGTACTTCCTCTCTTCTCTCATGAACACAGATACAAAAGCCTTTTGAAGAATTAGCAAATCAAATCCAGCAATATATAAAAATGGATATATATTAGAAGCAAATAGAATAAATCCAGATTTTCAAGGGTGGTTTAATTCTTAAAAATCAATCGATGTAATGGACATTGACAAAGAGAGAGAGAGAGAGAAACATACCATTTCACTAGATTTAGAAAACAAACATTTAAAAAGGAAAAGAACACCTATACATCAATATAGGTGATAGACAACCCAGTAGAAAAATACACAAGTGAACAATTTACAAAACAAGTTTTAAATAGTTAACATACATACATAAAAGCGTTCAATTTCATCTGTCATCCAAGAAATGCAAATTAAAACCTTGATATAATACAACTACGTGATCTATAGAAGAGCTGAAATGATAAACAGTACCTCCTGTTGGTGAGAATGTAGACCAGCTGAAACTTAGCAATGGCTGGTGGGCTATAAATTGGTGCAGACATTCTGGAAAACTCTCTGGGGGCATCTACTAGGAACTAAACAGACACCGTGCTCCAGCAATCTCACTGCTAGGTATATATAGCCAACAGAAATGGGTCTATATGTTCGTCACAACACATGTCCATAGAGGTTCAGTATTCATAATCGCCCCCCAAACTGGAAAAGATGTAAATGCTCATCAGTGCCCCAGAAAAATCAATCACCAGATGGTTCAACAATTACGGTCATGGTTCTCAAAGCTTTTTGCTCTCAGAATCTCTTGGCTTTCTAAAATATGATTGCAGAACCCAAAGAGGTTTTTGTTTTCTGTTCTGTTTTTTTTAACGTTCATCCATTTTTTAAAGAGAGAGGACAGGGTGGGGAGGGGCAGAGAGAGGGGGACAGAGGATCCCAAGCTGGTTCTGTGCTGACAGTAGAGAGCCCGATGTGGGGCTCGAACTCACAAACCGTGAGATCATGACTTGAGCCGGAGTCCGAGGTTCCAACCGACTGACCACCCAAGGAGGTTTTATGTGGGTTATATTTATTAATAGTTACCGTAGTGGAAATTAAAACTGAAAAAAAAAATTGTTTTAAACAGGAATGCATGAATCACATCACGTACCATGTAGCTTCCGGAAAACTCCACCATACACGCATTCGAGAATGAGAGAGAAAAGGCAGACGAGGTGCTTTAGGCCTTGTGGACATCTTGCAAAGTTCCCAGGGACCTAGGAGTCCCTAGGTCACACTCTGAGACACAGTAAGCTTCTCTGCTTACACAGCAGTGGAATCCAACAAACTACAGCTTGCAAAAACATGGATTAGTTTCCCAAACGTAATGAAGAAGCCTGACACCAGGGCAGATACTGTATGATCCTATTTAGACAGAAATTACCGCAGGAGGCAAAACCAAGCTCCCCTATTAGAAGTCAGAATGGAGGAGCTTGACTAGAAGGGAGCCTGGGTTGGGGGGGTGGGGGGGCTTCTGGGTGCTCTTAATTCTCCATTCCTTACTTTGGGTGCTGCTTTTAGAGGTGTGCTGGGTTTGTGGAAACTTACAGATCGGTGCCTTTGTAACACTCCTCTGTATACATAGTAAACTTCAATAACAGTAAAACAAATGAGCAAAAATGTGGTAAAACTTCTACCCCTCCTCAGCTCATGCTCTCTCTGTCTCGAAATAAATAAATAAACTTAAAAATAATTTTTTTTTTAAGCTTGACAAGCTGCTAATCTATTTACCTCCATTCCGGAGCCATAAATTCTGTCCCCGTGGAGTCTCTGAGTCTGGAATTCTAGGCCTCCAGCAACAAGCTTTTGACTTTAGCTCATCCCTCCGGCCTTCACACCAAACCATTTCAGTTTAAGAAGATTATGAACAATAGTTTGGGGCGTGGAAGCACCACCACAATCCACTTCTTGGTCCCCAGCTGTTTCCCAGATGAACCTTCACAATAAATACCTTTGTCCTGTCTGTAGGACAGAGAATTTAGGGAGTGGCCGGAGGCAATGTTTGCCTTTCGCTACACAATCCTGTTCCTAAAACTCCTGTCTCCTCCTCTCTTCCTAAGCTAATTTTACTGCAGGTAAATGTTCTTAACCTTCTTTATGCCACAAACCCCTTTGGAATTTTGGTGAAGTTTATAGACACAGGGCAATGTCTTTAAGTGAATAAAATAAAATGCACGGGATTACAGGAAAAATTAGATGGAAATACAGTTGTGAAAATCATTAAAAGCACATTTCTGATATTATAGATATCTATTAATCCTAGAAAATTAATGCTGGAGATATTAAAAATTAATTCCATATCTAGCTATGGGGTCTACTGAAATTTCAAAGTAGTTATGAATTTAAATGATATTTGGAGACATCTGTAATAACTATAACGTGATCTGAAAATATCTGTGTATTCTATCACTGACAAATAGACTCACAGATCCAACTACAGATTGCCTTGTTGATTTGGTCTATATTTATAATTAATGGAAATGCTGAATTTCACTTAGGGGTCGGTGAAAAGAAAGGTAATTTTGTTTTGCTGTCCAAGTACACACGAATGCTCTGAATTTTATTCATAGGCCTGCAAGGTGCCCCAAATAGATGGAAACCAGATTAAGAATTCGTGCCTCAGATTCAGCTTTTCTGACCTTGCATAGCTCCAAATTATCAGACTTTTAGTCCAGAGGGTTTGCAGATTATAGCTAAGCCTATTTCCCACCTCTCTTTTTAGAATGGCCACTTCTAGCGTAAGCTTGTCTCCGTCTTGTGTAAGGCCACGATGCATGGTCAACACAAACCAACATGGTAAATGGTGGGTTCCTCACTCCCCCAGTCCAACCTCCTACGTCCTATGTTGGGTTTTATTTTGCATGTTATTCATAGTAGCCTACGGGAGGGGTACCAATTTCTGTATCTGTTGGTTTGCATTCCAAGCAACATAAGCCCTGATTCAAACACTTTTAAACACTAAGATTTAATTAATCACATATTGGGAGTCTTAATGTTAGAATTCAGGTTCAGGATTATTTCTTTTGAATTTTTTATTTGGGTACAGTTGACACACAATGGTACATTAATTTCAGATATACAACTTAGTGATTTGACAAGTTTATACATTATGCTATGTTCATCACAAGCGTAGCCACCCTCCATCCCATTACATCACTATTAAAATATCATTGACTATATTTCTCACGCTTTGCTTTTTATTCCTGTGACTTACTCATTCTATAAATGGAGGCCTGTATCTCCCTGTCATCCATTTTGCCCAACCCCCAGCCTCCCCTCTGGCTGACATTAGTTTGTTCTCTATTTATAGTTCTGACTCTTTTTGTTTTTTTATTAATTTTTTGGACTCCACTTATGAGTGGCACCATATGGCATTTGTCTTTCTTAGTCTGACTTATTTCACTTAGCATAATACCCTCTAGGTCCATCCATGTTGTCTCAAATGGCACAATCTCAACCTTTTCTATGGCTGTGTAATATTCCACTGTGTATATATACATTTTCCTTATCCATTTGTCTATTGATGGACACTTAGGTTACTTCCATGCCTTAGCTAGTGTAAATAATGCTGCAACAGGGGTGCCTGGGTGGCCCATCTGACTTCCGCTCAGGTCATGACCTCGCAGTTCAGGTCATAATCTTGTGGTTCATGGGTTCAAGCCCCTCATCGAGCTCTATGCTGACAGCTCAGAGCCTGGAGCCTGCTTCAGATTCTCTGTCTCCCTCTCTCTCTGTCCCTCTCCCACTCACGTTCTGTCTCTCTGTCTCAAAAATAAATAAACGTTAAAAAAAATTTAAAAAAATAATACTGCAATACACATAAGAGCATATATCTTTTGAACTCGTGTTTTTTGTTTTCTCTGGGTAAATACTCAATAATTGAATTATTGTATCATATGGTATTTTTATTTTTAAATTTTTGAGGAACCTCCATACTGTTTTTCACAGTGGCTTAACCAACTTCCATTCCCACCAAAAGTGCACAAGCATTCTTTTTTCTCCATGTCCTCGCCAACACTTGCCGTTTCCGTGCCTTGTTGATTTTAGCTATTCTAAAAGGCATGGGGTGATATCTCATTTTGGTTTTGATTTGCATTTCCCTGATGATTAGTTATGTTGAGCATCTTTTCATGTGTCCGTTGGCCATCTGTATGTCTTCTTTGGAAAAATGTCTATTCAGGTCCTCTGCCCATTTTTTAACCAATTTTTTTGGGTTTTCGGTGTCGAGTTGTATGAGTTTGTTATATATTTTGGATATTAACCCTTTATCAGATATATCACTTGCAAACATCTTCTCCCATTCAGTAGGTTGTCTTTTTGTTTTGTTGATGGTTTCCTTTACAGTGTAAAACCTTTTTATTTTGATTGTATGAAGTCCCAATAGTTTGTTTTTGTATTTGTTTCCCTTGCCTTAGGAGATATATCTAGAAAAAAGGTTGCTATGGCCAATGTCAGAGAGATTACTGCCTGTACTCTCGTCTAAGATTGTTATGGTTTCAGGTATCATGTTTAGTGATAAACTCAAAGTCATTTTGAGTTTACTCTTGTGTATGGTGTTAGAAGTAATTCAGTTTAATTCCTTTATGTGTAGCTGTCCATTTACCCAGCACCATTTATTGAAAAAACTGTCTTTTCTCCCATTGTATATTCTTGCCTCCCTTGTCATAGATTTATTGTCCAGATGAATGTGGATTTATTTCTGGAGTCTCTGTCCTGTTCTGTTGATCTGTGTATATCTTTGTGCCAGTACCATACTGTTTTGATTACTACAGCTATGTAGTATGTCTGGAAATATGGAATTGTGATACCTCCAACATTGTTTTTCTTTCTTAGAATTCCTTTGGCTATTGGGGGTCTGCTGTGGTTCCATACAAACTGCAGCATTATTTGTTCTAGTTTTGGGAAAAATACTGTTGGTATTTTGGTAGGGAGCGCATTGAATCTATAGACTGCTTTGGGTAATATGAACATTTTGACAATATTAATTCTTCCAATCCATGATCATGAAATATCTTCCCACTTGTTTGTGGCATCCTAAGTTTCTTTCATCAGTGTTTTATAGGTTTTTAGAGTACAGGTATTTTACCTCCTTGGTTAAGTTTATTCCTAGGTATTTTATTCTCTTTCGTGCAATCATAAATGGTGTTGTTATTTTAATTTCTCTCTCTGTGACTTCATTGTTGTGTTTAGACATGCTACTGATTTCTGGGTATTAATTTTGTATCCTGACACTTTACTGAATTCATTTATCACTTCTTGTAAAATTTTGGTGGAATCTACAATTTTCTAAGTGTAGTGTCCTGTAATCTGTGAATAGTGACAGTTTAACTTCTTTACCAATATGAATGCCAATTATTTCTTTTTCTTGTCTGATTGCTGTGGCTAGGACTTCCAGTAATATGTTGAATAAAAGTGAGGGGCAGTCAGTTGAGCGTCTGACTCTTGGTGTCAGTTGAGCGTCTGACTCTTGGTGTCAGCTCAGGTCATGATCTCACAGTCAGTTGAGCGTCTGACTCTTGGTGTCAGCTCAGGTCATGATCTCACAGGTCGTGAATTCAAGCCCCGCATTGGATTCTACTCTAACAGTGCAGAGTCTGCTTGAGAGTCTCTCTCTCTCTTTCTCTCTCTGCCTCTCCTCTGCTTGCCCTCTCTCTTTCAAAATAAATAAACTTAAAACAATTTTTAATTAAAAAAAAAAAAGTGGCATGAGTGAATATCCTTGTCTCCTTCCTGACCTTAAAGGGAAAGCTCTCAGTTTTTCACCATTGAGGATGATGCTAGCTGTGGGTTTTTCATATATGGCTGTTATTATGTTGAGGTATGTGCCCTCTAACTGCATTTTGTTGAGAGTTTTTTTTATCATGAATAGATATTGAATCTTGTCGAATGCTTTTTCTGCTTCGATTGAGATGATCATGATTTTTACCTTTCATTTTGTAGATGTGGTGTATCAATCACATTGATTGATTTGAGAATATTGAACCATCCTTACTTCCCAGGAATAAATCCCACCTGATCATGGTGAATGATCTTTTTAGTGTATTGTTGTATACAGCTTGCTAATATTTTGTTAAGGATTTTTGCATCTATGTTCATCAGGGATATTGGCCTGTAGTTTTCTTTTTTTGTGGTGTCTTTGTCTCATTTTGGTGTCAGGGTACTGCTGGCCTCATTGAATGAATTTGGAAGTTTTCCTTCTTCTTTTATTTTTTGGAATAGTTTGAAGAAAATAGATATTAACTCTTCTTTAAGTATCTGGTCGAAATCACTTGTGAATCCATCTGGTCTCGGACTTTTATTTTTCGGAAGTTTTTTGATTACAATCCCTTTGGTATGTAATTGGTCTATTTAGATTTTTTCCTCTCTTCCTGGTTCAGTTAAGATTGTATGTTTCTAGGAATTTATCTGTTTCTTCTGGGTTGTTCAGTTTGTTGGCATACAATTTTTCATAGTGTTGTTTTATAATCCTTCATTTTATATTTAACATGCATTATTGCCTTGAAGCCACACAAGAACCCTGTGAAGTGGAAATTATTATTATCCTAATTTTATAGTTTTGGAGATGGCGGGAGGGTCTGCACTCCTTACCCGCTGTGATATCTGGCCTCCTGTGACAAACACAGTAATTTCAAAAACTGCACTAGATCGATCCAGGCATCCTGCCTTTCTGAGAAGGAACCTTTTTTACAGCTTGATTTATCTGTCACCTGGACAGAGATCCACCTGGCACGATTTCAGGGACATCCCTGTGACAATGCAATGTTCCCAAATGACTTAAGAGAACTAAAGCAGGTTTGGGCTTTGAAACGCTCCTTTGTTACAGTAAAACTAAGTTGTTTCCTCTGAACAGTTGTATGTTCTGACCCCAGTGGACCAGGTGGGAGACAGGGGTGTTGCTGAAGAGCTCCTGGTGGGATCAGGGTAAAATCCAGTGATTTTCATTTAGAGAAATAGTTTCCCTCCTCTTTCACTCCCGGGGGCGACAGTGAAGAACTTGTCTGACATCCCATCAGTGACAAAGTGGCCCTACTCACAGTCTTCTAAGATCTCATACTATCATCTCCAGAAAGCTTCTTACACGGTCCCTAATGCATGATTTCCTCCAGCAGGTGGATTTCATACATAAATTTCTGAAAGAAGAAACTGGTACCAGTATGAGGGCGTAAATGATTGGTATTTATCCATGTTGAAAATTGTGCGGGATTAAAGTGGGAATTTAGGGCTATTACGGTCAGAAGACCCAACGTTGCCTGAAAATACTCTAACACATGTTCCTATTCTGGCCAGGTTTTAAGCTTCGCTAGCAGAAAGGAAACCAAGAGTAGTTTTGTTGGTGTTGGTGTTGGTGTTGTTAACAACTTTGCAAGTGCTTGGTTCCTCAATGAAAACTTTGTTAAGGGTCTTGTGACAAACTTTTAACATATCGGGGTTTTACCATTCTTTGGCCGGCCACATGGAGAAAGTAAGTTAAGAAGAAAGAATTGGGGTTTTGAAAAGTTTATCCACAGGGATATATAGCAGAGAGGAAAGCACAGAAGAGAAGCAGCCAGCAGGGGGTCCCGAGGACACCATCTGTCATGAGGTAACATGGAGGAGGAGGGAGGAAGACGGGAGGAAGAGGGAAGACTGCAGGGGAGAAGAAAAGTTCTCTACCTTCTTGGGACCCCTGGCTGGGTCTGAAAATTTAACTGACAAAAACAGATTAACGGGAGAAAAGCATGCACATTTATTTCATATACGCTTTATGTGACACAGGGGCCTTCCTAAGGAAATGAAGACTTGAAGATTTGGGGAGGCCCGAGTATTTTGATGCTGGGTTTGCTGAAGAGTGGAAAGCCGCGGACAGATATGATAAAACAAGGAGCAAAATGTGGCAAATGGGGGAACCTGGCAAGACCTGTCCCTTCCAATTCTTTCTGGGCGCCTTCATCTCGGAGAGACGGATGGTCCTTTCCTCCAGGTTTAGGAAGGGCACGTCTCATGTGAGGGTCTTATGGCTGCTTGAGGAGAACAGGCAAGGGGAAGGTCAGAGAGACTTTCCTGCCTCTGCCATTTTCTCTAATCCTTTAGTTTAAGGTATTCAATATGCCTACGTGCTATATTTTGGGGTAGTGTGTCCCAAATCCCACCAGGAAGGGGGGCTATGAGAGGGAACAAGAGGAGTGCACACTAAAAGATCATGTCTTGCTTGAGTCAGCTTAGCACATGAAGGCAGGCCACACACGAAGCCCCCTGCCCACAGCCACCCGTACCGATCCACACCCTGGAGCCTCACCAATCGGATTAAAATCTTCTCCTCCGGTGAGAAACAAACTAAAGAAAAGAAGAGTTAAAATTTGGGCCTAAGTATAGAGAGAAGGGCCCTTACTTTACGCCTTTTTATAGGTTACTTATACACGTCTTTTGGTCAGCTGATACAAACAGTACAGTCCATCAGTTGTTCCTCTTTCAAAATTTGTCTAAGAGTTTACAGTTGAAATGGACAGAGGAGGTGAGACGGCATTTTGAAGTGCGCACTTTCAGGTACAACTGACTCTTGGGCAACACACGTTTGAGCCGCACGGGTCCGCTCACGCGCAGATTGTTTCCAACCAACGTGGTACAGTGCTGTGAGTGTATTTTCTCCTCCTTACGATTTTCTTCGTAACGTTTTCTTCACCCTAGGCTACTTTGTTGTGAGAATACAGTTAGTAATCCACATGACGTACCAAATATGTGTTCATCAATTCTTTATGTTATTGGCAAGGCTTCCGTTCTACAGTAGGCTCTTAGCGCTTAGGTGATGGGGGAATCAAAAGTTATACCTGAGTTTTCGACTGAGGCGCCCCAACCCCCATGTGGGCCTAGGAGTGGTAACAGCTTCCTCTATCCCCTGCTGCTACGGGTTACTGTCCTATTCCTTATGGTTTATCGAAACTCTGCCTACACTTTTGTAATTAGTCCTTTTGACAAGTAAGCCCTCTTCCAATGATCCCAATTTCAGTGTGCCATCTGCTTTCCTACTGACACACTCGTATCGCGTGCTTGATATAGGCCAGGAAGCTCCTAGGGACTTCGCATAAGTAAACTTGTTTAATCCTCATTGAATCCAAAAACTAGCTACAGTTATTTAACTCGATTTCCATAGACGAAGTAACTGACGTCAGAGAGTTTAAATAACTTGCCTAAAGTCACATCGCCAGTACATGACAGGTGCTTGGATTAAACCCAAGCAGCTCAGCTCCAGAGCCCCTGCTCAGAGTCACCATACAATACTGCCTCCCAAGTAAATGATTTTGGATCCATGTGATGGGATACAATACAGCATTTCCAATGAACGACATAGACAAATGGGAATCATTATGAGAGATCGCAAAAGTCTATAGTTGAGGAAAAAAGAAAGTTTCAGAATCTTTCCTTCTTATGCGTGTTTTTAAAAAATGTACAGAACTAGATTTAGAGTGTTTACGGATATATGTGTATAGATATGCTTATACATAGTAAAGTATATGAAATAAAAATGATATATATTTATATGCAGCAAAGCATAAAAAATGATTTAGACATGGGACGCCTGGGTGGCTCAGTCGGTTAAGTGTCCGACTTCGGCTCAGGTCACGATCTCGTGGTTTGTGAGTTCGAGCCCCGCGTCGGGCTCTGTGCTGACAGCTCACGGCCCGGAGCCTGCTTCAGATTCTGTGTCTCCTCCTCTCTCTGCCCCTCCCCTGCTCATGCTCTGTCTCTGTCTCTCAATAATAAATAAATGTTTAAAAAAATGATTTAGATACAAACTAAATGTATCATAATGATTTTCTTGGTAACACAAGGGAATGTGTCTAAAGAAGAAAAGAAAGGGGATTTCAACTTCACCTGTGATGATTTATTTGTTTAAAAAAAACCAAAACATTAAAGAACCTGAAAAAATAAGGCAAAATGTTAGCAAGTTTTGATTCTAGGTCGTGAGCAGATGACCCAGTAGACGAGTGTTGCTATGTTATCCATCACACTAAAACAAACCTTTATAAAAGCCCAATGTCAAAAAACAAACAGCAATATACAAGCGTTGTTGTAGAGATATACAAACCTGAATAGGAAATAAGAGGCGAAGGTATGGAGATTGAATGTGGAAAAAATTCTTTAAAGAGTTTTGATCACAAGGGGAGGAGAGGTAGAGGTGGTTGTGCACAGGGAGTTGAGATCAAGGGTAAGTCCTCGAAGATGAGGGACACTAGAGCAGGTTGAATGGTAATGGAGAGTGAGCCAGAGAAAGGGAGAGACACATGATGGAGAAAACAAGAGGCGGATTATCCAAGGGAGCAAGGCCCCCGGTAGCTTCAAGGAAGGAGGTATTTGGGGACGGGAATACAAAGGAGTTCGTTTTTGAAAGTTTCAAGTTCTATTTTGTTCTCAAATAAAACATGATGCCGGACCTTGAGGAGAAGGGGCCAGATGGTTCTTTCAGCAAGTGGGAAAAGGAACTTACTAGAACAAGCGAGGAGACTTGCTGGGGAGAGCTGAGTACCAGTAGAAGGTGTGGATCACAAAATTGACATGAAACCTGTCTCCCCATGTGAAAACCTATACAATTCTCAAGGATGTGCGATTGCTCAGTGAAATTGGACTTGGGTTTTTCCATATGAACAAATAGGAGGGAGCAGGTGTCAACAGTGTGGGCAGTGTTCGCCAAAGAGCGATCATACTTTAGTTTCCTGAGGGAAACTAGCAGGCTAGTGAGGAAGTAGAGAGTCCAATAGATTGGTGATTGGATGAGGTCAAAAGATTGTTTTAATGGAGTTACTCCAATCAAAGAGAATGAAATCTGGCCATTTGCAACAACATGAATGGAGCTAGAGTGTATCATGCAAAGCGAAATAAGTCAGTCAGAGAAAGACAAATGCCACATGATTCCACTCATACGTGGAATTAAGAAACAAACCAGATGAACATATGGGATGGGGAGGGGAAGAGAGAGGGAAACAAGCCATGAGAAACTCTTAAAGGTAGAGAACAAACTGAGGGTTGATGGAGGGAGGTGGGTGGGGGATGGGCTAGATGGGTATTGAGTATTAAAAAGGGCACTTGTCGGGATGAGCACTGGGTGTTTGTACGTAAGAGACGAATCCCTGAATTCTATTCCTGAAACCAACATTGCACTAAACGTTAACTAACTAGAATGTAAATAAAAGATTGGAAGCAAAAAAATAAGGGGGTTACTCTGTTAATTAATCTTGTAGAAGAAGAGATGGTGGCATGCCAGGAAATTTTCATTTTCTTTCTTTCTTTCTTTTTTTTGGGGGGGGGGGGTGGGCTGGGAATACTGCTGTTCTACACGAAATCCGTTTTGTGTCCTGGAGAGACAAAGAGAATGAGTAGCGCTCAGTGTCTGCCAATCTTAGAGGATGAGTTGGTCTTGTAGATCAGGGATGTCTATGAAGCCATGGTGTATAAAGCAAGGGAAAAAATGAAATTACCTCCTAATCCTGAAATCCACCGAATGTGAAGACAGACAAGACAAGACAAGACAAGACAAGACAAGACAAGACAAGAAGCAAGGGGAAGGGGAAGGGAAAGGGAAGGGAGGGGAGGGGAAGGGAAAGGAAGAGAAGAGAAGAGAAGAGAAGAGAAGAGAAGAGAAGAGAAGAGAAAAAGAAAAGAAAAGAAAAGAAAAGTAAAGAAAAGAAGAAAAGAAAATCCTCAAATTTGAGGAACAGCTCCATTTCAGTTAAGCCCAGGAAGTGGCAGGAAGGATAAGAGAGGAAGCTAAAGGTAAGGCAAGCACACGAATGTGTAAAGTGTGACAGAAGAGCCAGCAATATGAATGGGAGAGAGAAAGGGTCAGAATAGCACGAGGTTAATAGTTGACGAACAGGAAGGCTTTACTTCTGGACGTGCCTGAAGTCAAGAGGATGTGAAACATGGTGATGTTGAAGCCTGGTCGTATCTAAGAGGAGGGGGCGTGGGGTCTGTGGCTGAGTTCTGGTTGCTTAGGTTGGGTGGCATACCGGTTCCCAGGACAGGCATCCCCTCAGGTTACGTGCAGACCTTCGGGGGAGTGATGAGCACGTTGCTGTTCAGTCTTCACAGAGGGTCTGGCGATCTACGACAACAGCAGGGCCGCCTAGTACAGCTGTGGGGGTTGCCCTCTGCACAAGAGCACATGGCAAGAAAGGAGGCTGGGGGTGAGACTCTGCCAGATCCCCACCAACGAAGCTGTGCAGTTAGATGTTTCTCCCCCCGCCCCCCAGAACGGCCTCTCTTTTCCAGTCCTCACGAAGGCGCTGGCCCTGGGCAATGCTATGATATTTGGATTTTGCCATTTATTTAATTGCCATTTGTTGCCATTTATTTAATTGACTCACTTTGTATTTTCAGTCACAGATATTTACTGATACAAGTACTCCATTCTACATGCTTTGGGGGACTCGGAGACAAGACACACTCACTATTTAGCCTCAGGGAGCTGACATTCTGCTTCCGACCTAGGGCACAAATGGCTGTGCCCTCCCAGATTCAGAAGCGCAGCATGCTAGAAACGGAAGAGCACTTGGAGGCCTTCTCTCCAAATCCCTCACTCAGATGTGGGAACCCAAACAAAGCAAACAAGTAAACAAACAAAAAACCCCACAAAACCACGAAAACAACAAAAAAAAATACTTGCCAGGAAGACGGAGGTAAAAGATTGGAAGACACACCCTTCACCCAAAAGCTCCTGTTTATTTCATAGAAAAGGAAATTAAGTCCAGACATTTTGGCTCAGGAAGTTCAAGAAAGGCCTTGTTTTTAAAATGTCCTCCGGTGCTAATTTGGATAATATTTGTAGTGAGAACGTAGACTTACAGAACATTCTCCCAACAGAAATGATGTGTCAGGGGAGGATGCTGTTCTCCAGGGAAAGGACAGCCTTTTCAACAGCCACGACTGACCTTGAGGATAAATACTACATCAGGGTAATGATACCAGAAAAGCAGCTCTCACAGAATTATGTTGGCTGTCTGTGCCCTTTAGAGACAGAGCAAGGCTCCTCGTTTTCAGTGTCTTCTAGAAGCAAAAAAGCATGGAGTCTGGACCCAATTCCATCCTTCTTCTGATTTAATATATGTAGTGAGAGACCCCTGCAATTTCCATGGGAATTATCCTGTTCTGCCGCTGAGTGCTGTTCAGATAAGGTGAGGCATGCCCGTATCTGAACAGAGAGTTCTAGCCATCAAAATATTTAATAATTTAATAAAATAAGGGGTTGCCAGTTCCAATTCTTCCACGAACCGAGTAGAAAGAGTGAATGGGAATATTTCCAAAGCATCTGTGCTCCCACCTCCTCCTTAACTGAGAAGATTAGGGCTCCAAAGACACCTGCTCATCTTCCGTTCCCTTCATCACCCATTTTCGTAGAATTCTTCTTTCATTTTCCTTCCACTCTGTCTCAGCCGGATCTACCTCTTTTCCCAACCTCAGCCGGCCCACCCCACTCACCCTGTAGACATACTCATACCTCATTCATCCTTTTAAAGATAATTCTTATCCTTAGTGCTGCTCAAGTTACAGACACTTCGCTCCTTCCAATCACCCCCAAACCTCTTGAAAGAATAGGCTTTACTCCTGGCTTCAACTCCCTCAACTCCCATTCGTGAGCAAATTTCTTAAAACTGGAGTTCTGCACACACTACTTCGCAGACGTTGTGATCTTCGGGATCAGGCAACCAGCGGGGATAAAACGTGTGACAAAGTGTACCCCGCTTCCTCCCGCTTCGTCCCAGCTCAGGCCAGGAATCCTGGTGCTCTTCCTGTAGGCCTTCCATATGACAATCCAGATTTAAACTATTTATTCCCCATCCCATCCCCCATGTTCCACCAGCACAAGACAAGACATGCTTGAAGGCTAGTGCATCTAGCATAGCCTGGCAGACAACGGAGGAACCTGTCCATCCTACGGCCTCTGAAACCCAGGACACCTGGTTAAAAATTCCCACAGGGGGCACCTGGGTAGCTCAGTCGGTTAAGCATCTGACTTTGGCTCAGGTCATGATCTCGCACTTCATGGGTTTGAGCCCCACGTCAGGCTCTGTGCTGACAGCTCAGAGCCTGGAGCCTGCTTCGGATTCTGTGTCTCCCCCTCCCTACCCGTTCCCCGCTCATGCTCGCTCGCTCTCTCTCAAAAATAAACATGAAAAAAATTTGTTGTAAGTTTCCACGGGAGGTTATTCTACAAAAGAACTAAATTCTATAACCAGCCCAACTTTTTTTTTTAAAGAAATATAAAAACTTGTAAAATGCACTCCCATAGATCCTTGCTGAAAAAAACTACTAAAACAAGAAGGAAAATGAGCTGACAAAGAGTGGGAGACAAAAAGCAACATAAGCAACAACAACAGAAAATCAGTGTGACGTAAGAATGTACTGAAAGGGTAAACTTCCATTAACTTACTAATTCATGGATTTTTTTTTAGTATAATTTATTGTCAAGATAGCTAACATACAGTGTATCCAGTGTGTTCTTGGCTTCGGGAGTAGATCCCATGATTCATCACTTACATACAACACCCTGTGCTCATCCCAACAAGTGCCCTCCTCAATGCCCATCACCCATTTTCCCCTCCCCCACCACCTCCCATCAACCCTCAGTTCGTTCTCTATATTTCAGAGTCTCTTATGGTTTGACTCCTTCTCAGTTTGTAACTTTTTTTTTCCTTCCCTTCCCCCATAGTCTTCTGTTAAATTTCTCAAATTCCACACATGAGTGAGAACATATGGTATCTGTCTTTCTCTGCCTGACTTATTTCACGTAGCATCACACTCTCCAGTTCCATCCACGTTGCTACAAATGGCCAGATTTCATTCTTTCTCATTGCCACATAGTACTCCATTGTGTATATAAACCACAATTTCTTTATCCATTCATCAGTCAATGGACATTTGGGCTCTTTCCATAATTTGGCTATTGTTCATAGCTCTACTATTAACATGGGGGTACAAGTGCCCCTATGCATCAGCACTCCTGTATCCTTTGGATAAATTCCTAGTAGTGCTATTGCTGGGTCGTAGGGTAAGTCTATTTTTAATTTTTTGAGGAACCTCCACACTGTTTTCCAGAGTGGCTGCACCAGTTTGCATTCCCACCAACAGTGCAAGAGGGTTCCCATTTCTCCACATCCTCGCCAAAATCTGTTGTTGCCTGAGTCGTTAATTTTAGCCACTCTGGCTGGTGTCAGGTGGTATCTCAATGTATTTTGATTTGTATTTCCCTGATGATGAGCGATGTTGAGCATCTTTTCATGTTTTTTTTTTTTTTCTTTAGCTGGAAAATACCAACAGGTGAGAAGGAAGAATGATACCCAAGTAGGTTTTTTGTTTTATTTGGAGGGAGGATAGAGACAATGAGTAATGTTGAGACTGTTAAAATTAATTGACTGTGTATTAAAAATCTATGAGTGGCCATTAAATAATAAAATGTATAATTATCAAATGAGCAAAGCATAATAAAAGGAATCAAGAAACTCTGTCTCAAATAGAAGGTTAGAAAAAAGGAAAGTGTCAATGCAAAATAAGATTGTAAAAACACATTCAAATATATTATTTATCAAATGGAAAAAAACTATACTTACCAATTATTAAGGGACATAGGTTATCAGATTTGAAACATAAAGAGATATGCTATTTAATTTAAAATAAAGTAATAAAGACCCAGAAATGGCGAACAAAGGCAAGTAGTAACCAAACAAAGGTGAGAAAGAAATGTTAATATCAAACAATACAGATTTTAGAGCAAAATTAATTGGGAGAGACAGTGACAGATTTATAAACAGATTGTTTTTTAATTAAAAGGTATAGTGCTAATGATCTGGTGGGCATTTAACAATATAGTTGCATAACATACAAAGCAAATACTATCTTAGTCACTGGAAGAAATCGAAAAATCCATGTTCAGTTGGGAAGTATTAAAATATCTCCATCAGGAACTGATAAAGAGACATAATGAGTAAGCATGGAGAAGGTTTGAATAAAAAGGTTAATTATAAGAAAGATGTGTAGAACCTTGTACACCCAATAAAAAGAGCACATATATTTTTCTAAGCGTATGAGGAATATTTACTAAAACTTGACCTATAGGCAACAGATTTTAACAGAATTAAAAATCAAAGACCATATTATCTCAACCTCCATGTAATCAAAGTCCATAATAAAAAATTTTACGTTAAAAATTGTACTTTTAGAAAGTAAAATGCAGTAGGGGGCACCTGGGTGGCTCAGTCGGTTGAGCATCTGACTCTTAATTTTGGCTCAGGCTATGATCTCACAGTCGTGAGATTGAGCCCTGTGTCAGGCTCTTTGCTGAGCAAGGAGCCTGCTTGGGATTCTCTCTCTCCCTCTCTCTGTACCCCTCATTCAAACTCTCTCTTTCTCTCTCAAAATAAATAAATTTTTTGAAAAAAAGAAAAAAGAAAGAAAGTAGAATACAATAACTAAGAACCCACACTTTTTTTTTTAGTAATCCTGGTTAAAATGATAGTACATTTAAAAATATAAAATACTTGAACTAAATAATATATCAACATTGCATAGTGCAACTAAAATAATATTAAAGATCAGACAATTTATGCCTTTGAGTAGAAAAAAAAAACTGAGTACAATCTAGCCAAGTGTTTAAATTATAAACTAATTTTTAAAACGTACACGATAGGGGTGCCCAGGTGGTCGGTCAAGCATCTGACTCCTGATTTCAGCTCAGGTCACGATCTTGAAGTTCGTGAGTTCAAGCCCTGCGTTAGGCTCTGTGCTGACAGTGCAGAGCCTGCTTGGGATTTTCTCTCTCCCCTCGCTCTCTGCCCCTACCCCACTCGCATGCTCTCTCTCTCTCTCAAAATAAATAAACTTAAAAAAATAAATAAAACATACTCAATAGAACAAACATTTAAAAAATAGAAGATAGGAAACAATAAAGATACAAACACCGAGTAATAAAATAGGAAACAAAAGACATAACAAAAACATAACAAAAATTAGTTGTTTGAAGGGCTAACAGATAGAATAAACTTCTGGAAATACAGGAAGAGAGGAAAAACAAAGAAACAAAGAATACCAGGGTGGAGAGTCATAAAAACACAAAGTAGAGATTTTCTAAAAATTAAGACGTGGTACAAATAAACTTGGACACCTAGATGAAATGGACAATTTTCCAGAAAAATGCAAATTGCCAAAATTGACCCAAGAAGAAATAGAAGACTAAATTAAATTTGTTGCTGTTAGTAAAACTAAAATGGCAATGTAAAATATACTCTTTCAAAAAACCCGAAGTCCAAGTAGCTCTTCAAGTTTTATTTACTACATTTTTACAGAACAGATGTGGACCTCTATCTTTGTATTTATTTTTCTCTGTCTCCTGTGCTAAGAATGGTGTATTAGTCTCTGATGATTAAGGTGTTTCTATCAAACAGAAGGGTGGTTGCTGAGTTTGTTATTTGGTATAAAGAATCTATAATTTTAGCATTTCCATCATGAATTGTGGCTGTTAAGCCTTAAAATGTATTTTCCATTGCCACGTTTGACACTTTTTGGCTTGAATTCTTTGTATTAGGTCAGAATCACTTCTCCTTCTTTCCTGTTTTCGTACCTCCCTTTAGGCCTTGGTCCTTCTCTTTGTTCTTAACTTTTCTCAATAACTTTGTGTGTTCCTCGACTACAGAATATAGTTGGGTTTTACTTTGTAAGTCTAATGAGAACTTTCCTTTTAATAGGAGATTGACACCCACTCACATTTACTGATACAACTTAAATTTTTGGTCTTAACTCTGTCACGATATTGTATGATGATGTGTGTTTTGTAGCATTTTCTATTTTTCGTTCTCTGTGAAATGTCTATTCTCTGCTCTTTAATCTATCATCGTTCTTTTCATTTTGGTATGTAGAAGGCTTTGCATTTTTGTCCTAATGGTTACCTTTGTATGTGTACTGTTCTTGGTGCTTTCATTCCGTTTCTTTATTTCACCTGTCCCTATCTCGCTTACCAGATTTTGTGGGGATCCTTTACCACTGACCCGTTGCCTAGCCAACAGTCAGTGACCCAATTCTACTTTTCTCTTTCGTCTCCTTTCTCCCATTTCCAGTTCCATCATTTGTATAAAGAAGTTTTGCACAGCAATATGGAAAAGCCAATCGGCGAAAGAACGGATTGTTTTAAAACCGAGAATAAACTACAGGAAGAAAACAAGTGTTGCAGCCACAAGTATGAACAGAAGCTCAAATCCACTAGACATTAGAAAGGTACAAATTAGAATGGTACGGGGTTTTTGTTTGTTTTTTGGTTTTGCCTAGCCAAAAAAAAAGGGGGGGGGCAAAAAACTAAAGCCTGGCAAATGTCGTATATTGGGGAAAGTGAGAGGAAAATGATGCTTCCGTGCATTCCCTGCTGGGGGTCCAAATTGGTCTGCCCGCGTTATAGTTTTGTAGTAGAACATCTACCAATTACACTTTGTAGAATACATTGTAGAGCGACTCCTCCAGGAGACATAGTCAGGAATATTAATTGAAGTCCTTTTGCCAGAAGCAAACACTTGGAAATGACCCAAGTGTTCAATAGTAGGTCTGCAGAGAAATGCAACTACGTACGCATGTAATAAATTCTCTCCAGCAATTGTAAGAGATAAACTGGAGGTAGAGCGTGAGCTCCTACTTGCTATGTTAGTATTGATGCTTTTTAACCCTCAACAACTTCATCTTCATTTAAAAGATCAGAGTGGGGGCACCTGGGGCCTCAGTGGGTTGAGCATCCGACTTCATCTAGGGTCACGATCTCTCAGTTCGTGGGATTGAGATCCGCGTTGGGCTCTGTGCTGACAGCTCGGAGCCTGGAGCCTGCTTCAGATTCTGTGTCTCCCTCTCTCTCTGCCCCTCCCCCACTCATGCTCTGTCTCTCTCTCTGTGTCAAAAATAAATAAACATTAAAAAAAATTTTAAAAAATAACAACCTGTTGACAGGGCGTACTTCTGGGTGGCAGATTTACAAATTGAACCAGTATATCAATTAAAAAATTCGTCAGAAAGAAAGAAATCAAACAGCTATTACGGGTGCTCTTAGCTGCCCTTAGGGAGAAACTCAGAAGCCAGAAGAGGTGGTTCAGTGGGTGGATGTCTGTTCACCGTCCACAGGAGCCCAGAGGTTTCCAGATCAGAGATCCTCCCCACCAGGCGCCATCATGGGTTACAAAAGGCATCTCAGGACACGTGGGTGGCTCAGTCAGGGAAGCATCGGACTTCAGTTCAGGTCATGATGTCACAGTTCGTGAGTTCAAGCCCCACATGAGGCTCTGCGTTGTAAGAACAGAGCCCGCTTCAGATCCTCTGGCTCCCTCTCTTCTCTGCCTCTCCCCTCCCCTGCACACTCTCTGTCTCTCAAAAATAAATAAATGTTTTTTAAAAATTAAAAAAAAGGCATCTCAATAAATGTGTTATCAATAATAGTTACACAGGAGCACCTGGGTGGCTCAAACCGTTGAGCGTCAGACTCTTGATTTTGGCTCAAGTCAGGATCCCGGGGTCACGGAATCCTGCCCTGGAGAGGGCTCTGTGCTGAGCGTGGAGTCTGCTTAAGATGCTCTCTCTCTCTCTCTCTCTCTCTCTTTTTCTCTCTCTCTCTTTTCCCCCCACCCCTCTCCTTCATTCACCCACTCTCTTTCGAAAATAAAAAAAAGATGCATCTCTAAAAAATAATAATAATAATCATAATAGTTCAATAGCCAGATGCATGATTTAGTTAAGAAAATGAATCACGGCGGTTCTGTGGGGTAGGCGGGAAAACTTGCCATTATCCCCACTACTTCCGGTTCCGTAGCTAATTCCTCCCTCTGTAGTACCTAGCGCTTTGCGGTCTGTACTCTGTGGCATCCTGCAAAACACACGGATACCTTTTGGAGTTGTTCTCTGAATTCTATTCCCTGCTTCTTTAGTAACCACTCCTAACCACCCCTTTCAGCCTTTTACAAAGACATCGAAACCACTCCGAATGTGACTCCCTGTTTCCCTTTCCCTGTGGTATTATATAGCTTTATATATTTTTCATACATTTACTATCATTTTCAGGGATGTTCAGGAGGGAGAAGAGAAAAACATTGTTTTATTTGTTTTACAAGGAACTCCAAACTTATTTCACATGAGTGTAATGGTTAATTTACACAGGGTCACAGGGCACCCAGATATTTGAGGAAACGTGATTCTAGGTGTCTCTGCAGGGTGGTTTCAGAAGAGATTAACATCTGTTTTTTGTTTTTTTAAATTTTTTAATCTTTATTTTTGAGAGAGAGACAGCGCGTGAGCAAGGGAGGAGCAGAGAGAGGGAGACGCAGCATTGGAAGCAAGCTCCAGGCTCTGAGCTGGCAGCACAGAGCCCGACGCGGGGCTCAAACCCATGAACCATGAGATCATGACCTGAGCCGAAGTCGGATGCTTAACCGACTGAGCCACCCAGTCGCCCCCGGAAGAGATTAACATTTGAACCAGCCAACCCGTTTGGCCTCCCCAGTGTGGGTGGGTCTCATCCAATCCACTGAAGGCCTGAGTAGAACAAAATAAACCCTAAGGACACGAGAATTCATTCTCTCTGCCTATCTTCGCTGGGCCCTGGGTCTTCTCCACGTCTTCAGATTTGGACTCAGACTGGAAGTCTACCACAGGTTCTCCTTCTCAGGCCTTTGCACTAGGACTGTATGTCACTGGGTCTCCTGGGCCTAAAGCTTGAGGACGGCAGGTCTTGGGACGTCTCAGCCTTCGTAATCACATAAGCCAATTCCTTGCAATAACATACGTGTATATTTATATATGTGTATATATGGCCATGTTTCTCTGCAGAACCCTGACTAATACAATGAGCAGGCTCAGTTGCACGCGCTCAGGATATGCCATCCTTACGGAGTTTTAGAAACAAAAAGGGACTGGCTTCTTATTTATTTCTATTGCGTTTTGCATCTTTTTGTGTTTTGGGTTCCAGCCCACCTTTTAGTATGACTGAGATCGTTTTGATTCTTGAATAGCCCACCCGTTCATCACATGAGTTCCGGATCGGCCAGAAACCTGCTTTGATCTTCAGCCCTGGCTAAGACATCACTCTCCATTGCTCTACATCGCTTGTTTTTCGTATTATGCTCTCCTCGAGGATCCTTAAATAGCAAGCGGTAACTTAAGCTCTTGCCCCAAGGAGTCTCCTCTGCTAGTCTAGATACTCCCAACCTGAGACTCAAGGTCAACAACGCTGTTCATAATCTCTAGGACCACTGCGTTCCATCGCGCAGATGAGTTGACCTGCAGGTGTCTGCGCCGCCAGGAAATGGCAGAATCTGGACAGTTGCATTTAGCGGAAGCAATAGCTGTAAATGTCGACATGCCTGATGTTGTGCTAAGTGCTGGGGTTACAAAGGTGAAGGTGACAGGGTTCCTTGCTAATAAAATATATGGTGTAGAGCTGTGGTCCTCAAGCCTTTTTGATTACAAAGTATAGTCAGAAACACAGCTTATCTAACGACCTTGTTCATACACCCACATTGATAATTAAAGCAAAAATTTCAAGAAACAATGTTTAAGTTTCTTCATGCAATGTACTTGCATATGTGTCTGTTATAATCTATTTATTTAATTTAGAACGTTAGATCACAATACGCTTGTATTGATTTTACAAGCCAACAACGGGCCCTGACCAACAGTGTAAAACAAATGATTTCAGACAACAGGGAACACTGTGAGAATCATCTTGAGCTCTAAATGTAGAGCTTTTCTTCCAGATGCTAATGGTGCTGTTTATTTTTAGCTTGGACGCCTGCCCACCCCTCAGGGCATTGTGTTCATTTATCAACCCCCTGGGTCCTGACAGGACGAAACACAAGTACGGTAACTTTTGGTGGAAATAATCCTGGAGTGAAAGGAGGCAGGGAAAGGTTGAAGGGCAAGGGAAGGCAGCCGGGCTCGGGACGGGTAGTGGGGGCTGGGTCCACGGAATTACCTGAAGACGTTATCAAAGTAAAGACCAATCAGAAGACCAACTACAGAATCAGGGGGACTTGGGGGTAACAGCTGGCGGATAGAACGGCGTGGGGTGTTTTATCTCTTATGTCACTAAGCTCGAGGCTCATTTCCTCCCCCACATCTTGTCTGGCTGCCCTTGAGAGCTTGCACATTTTGGCCGTTCCTCCATGGCTCGCTTACGTTGCATTGATGTGATGTTTTGGGGTCTCGAGAGCAGGGGGGGTGCCTTTCTTTGAACCCCTAGCATGCCGCTAAGCGCCTGGCAGCCTGACACACGGAGATACTCAGGACGCGTCCCCTGGGCTTTTCGAGGTCTCGCCTTCTGCACCGTGATTCGGAGTTGGGCGAACTGCTCTCCAGGGCCCTTGCAGTCCGAACAGGCTATGATTTGGGCAGATCTGGGGTGGCCCCTGGCACTCTGCTCCGCGGTGGGCTCACATTCACGTGTTAAAACCTGAATGACCAGTGCACCGGGGAGGCCCCTGCTAGAGCAGCCGGAGGCTAACGCTGCAGAGACGGGATTCCAGCCTCCTCCTCCAACGGCTGTGCCCCAGCCAGCGATTTCCTCTGAGGTCTGGATTGGTCCAGGGAGCAGCAGAGGGCTGGCAAAGAGCCTCTATATATTCCTCGGAGGGAAAGGCAGTCCCAGACAGTTAAGGAGTTCTCAAAGACTCGCTCTGCTGTGCAGAATCGCGTGTTCAAAACCGAGACGCTGAGCCGCTTGCCACAATGTGCAAAGGACTCGCGGCTTTGCCCCATTCGTGCCTGGAAAGGTGAGAACCAAGTTATTTTGGCTTAAGAGATGGAGATACGGAGAATCTTTGCGCAGGGGTGGATATCCAGAGGCGATAGAGAGTTGTTGTTTGTGCGGAAACAGGTGTGGGATTACAGATTTGGGCTCGCCTCCTCTCTGCTAACAGTAACAGCACAGAGGCTTGTAAGATCTGAGCAATAGGAGACAGAGGCACCATGGGGTATTTCGTGCATCATTTAAGATCTCGAACTTCATTTCCTCCAAGGAGATGCCTTGTCCATAGGGTGCTTGCTCAGAGTCAGAAGTGTATGGTTAAGAGCAAGAAATACAATATCGAATCGCCTGTGTTTGAATCCCGGTCCTACTGTTTTGTGGGGTCGGGCAGTTTATTTACTCTCCGTATCTCAGCTTCCTTCTCTGAAATGGAGATGCCAGTAACCTACCTCGGGGGCTGCTTACGAGGATTGAATGAGTTACTGTATATTAAATCCTCAGCCCACTCCCTGGCACCTAGGAGAACTGTGTAAATGTTAACCTTCATTGATTAATGTGCATGGACTGAGAGAGAGGCAGGTGTGCCAGGAGGAAGAGAGGATTTCTCATTGTGCTGTGTATCTTGATCCCACTGGATAAAATTAGCCGGAATCCTGGCGAGAAGAAGGCGGTTGGGACACAGAGGTTATTTATTAGCTAGCCTTCCTTTTTAGATAAATGGGAAAATACCTTTGAGGTTCTCTGGTTATCCTTAAGGTAGACAATATTCTGGAGGGAACCCTAAGCATCTGGGCCAAGTAAATAGAAGAAAACAAATATCGGACTTGTTAGAAAAGTTAACCCAACAACCCTACCTGACGCACAGAAGTAGGGATGTGTATTTTCCTCTTATTTCTTAAGCATGGATTTGATCACATTTGGTGCGAGGCTTCATTATTTAAAGGAAATAAAGTGATCTGTGTGCAACTTAACTCCATCTCTAAAGGCTCTGGCAGTGTTTGCCTAAGAAGGTTGTGTTCCATGGGCTATTTATGATTTCTCTCGTCTCTTACAAGCTCAGGTCTGACCCCTATTACTGTTTTATATCTGATTCATGATCAACCTTAATATTGAATCCCTTTTTGTATCTTTGAGTGCACAGTGACATCCTATGCTCCAGGATATAACTAATGTGCACGTGGGATACTTGAGGGTGGCCAAGGAGCAAGCGTGTTTTCCTGGATTGCCTGAACCTTTTCATTCACTGGCATGTGGTAGAATCTTCGAATTGTGTCCTACTCATTCTTGTTTTTTGTGGTCCATTTCCATTGCAAATAGAGTCTGATTTCCAAGGACAATGCTGAGAGGAGTTTTTAGAGGAATGGGATTGTGCAACTGTTAGCACACGTTCGTGGAAAGAGTCTGAGACTATTGGGGCACCTGGGTGGCTCAGTCGGTTAAGCGTCCGACTTCAGCTCAGGTCACGATCTTGCGGTCCATGGGTTCGAGCCCCGCGTCGGGCTCTGCGCTGACAGCTCAGAGCCTGAAGCCTGTTTCAGATTCTGTGTGTAGCTCTCTCTCTGACCCTCCCCGGCTCATGCTCTGTCTCTCTCTCTCTCTCTCTCTCAAAAATAAATAAATGTCAAAAAAAAAAAAAAAAAAAAAGAGAGCCTGAGACTATCTATTCTAAGGGAAGCTTATTGCTTGAATGAATGCATCCAAACCCATCATCTTTGCTCTCCTCTCTGTCTCTCACCTCCTTCTTCACCAGATGCCCACCCCCCCCCCCATTTCTCTCCACATTACAAGAGGAACGTGGGTAGGTCTCAATGCTTAGATAAAGATATCTGAAGACTCATACATAAGAAATTAGGACAACATACATGCATACAAAACTAATCTGTTTATAACACAAAGCTCTGCTGAAGAGTGAAATTGCACCTTTCAGTTGCTTTGGAAATAAAATTCAGTTTACCAAAACCAGATTAGCGTGTTGTGATTTATCCTGGTGGAAAGAGGACCGGTGAAGGAGTTAGGAGCAGATTCAGTCTTGTCATTATCTACATTTGCACCCATGAGCAAGTTCTTTCACTGCCCCGGGATTCTATCTTCTTAATTGAATCAAGGAGACTTGGATTTGCCATTCTCTAACATCCTTTTCCATTCTAACATAGTTTCAATATGTTCAAAGCACAGTTGAATTCTGTGGCTAGCAAGAGATGCAATTAAAGGGAAATTTATCAAATTGATTTCTCTCTAAACATTTGGGAGCCGAAAAGACTCAATTAATGAAAAATCATCAAGAACCGAACCCTGTGCTGAAATCATGGCTGTGGCAGAAACAACCTGCTCATAAGAAAGCAAACTTTACTTCGTGTACCGGGAGATTTAATCCCAGAACATATTTCTTTTTTCAACGTGGAGGGAAGCATTAAACCAGAGTCAACTTTTACATAATGATAGAAGCTATTCTTTCTTTCTTTAGATCTTTAAGATCACTGCTTATTAAAACTCAAAGTTGACCTCACGTATTTTTATATATTTAACGAGACCAGTGGGGCGCCTGGGTGGCTCAGTAGGTTAAGCGTCCGACTTCGGCTCAGGTCATGATCTCACAGCTCGTGAGTTTGAGCCCCGCATCAGGCTCCATGCTGGCCATGCACACGTTGTTTCTGTCTCTCCCTCCCCGTCCCCTGCTCCCACTCTCTTTCTCTGTCAAAATAAATAAACTTAAAAAAAAATTAAAAAAATAAATATGGCTCTTTGGAAGAAGACAAAAATATTCTAAAATGAAAAGTGTTATGATGATTCCCAAAAAGTTGTTAGTGTAATATAAGCAGCTGGTGTGATTATTATAATCGTTCTCCCTCGTTCTCCCTCAGTGCTGACTAGTCCTGTCACCACGTTCACGGTTCACACCAACCCAAGAGGGGAGGAAACAAATAATGAAGACTTGGCTTCTGACAGAGAGTTTTCCCTGGGATATTAATGAAGTGTCATGAACTCCTTACCTCTGCCAGCGTCTGCTGTAGATCTGATTTCTTTTTTTATTTCTTTTTTTCTTTTTTTAATGTTTATATTTGAGAGAGAGACAGAGAGACTGAGAGACTGAGTGCAGGCAGGGGAGGGGCAGAGAGAGAGAGGGAGACACAGAATCCAAAGCAGGCACTAGGCTCCGAGCCATCAGCACAGAGGCCGATGCGGGGCTCAAACTCACGAAACCGGAGATCATGACCCGAGCTGAAGTTAGATGCTTGACCAACTGAGCCACCTGGGCGCCCCTGATTTCTGTTTAAGGTGGTGAAAATATTTTCAATCCACAGTTCACAGGGAAGCTTCTGGTCATCTCCAGTTTGTGGGAATTTCAGGAGCTGTGCGGGGTTAATAACAAAGGTGATATTTTGGTACTTTTCGTTTATATTTATTTTTACTACACATTCCATTTTTTCCTCCTCTTTGATTTATATGGGTCTAGGTGTGGATAATTTAGAATAGAAAGGCATCTAATAAGCAGGGCCATTAATCAACTAATCTTTTAAGGTTGTTAAGCCATGTGGAAACACCTTGCTGAGTGGGCCAAGGCTCCTGGGTCTGCAGGATTAAGTAAACTCAGGTTTTTCAAAGGCATGAACACACCCTTGGGCCAACGGTGGAAAGAACACTGTAGCAGTGAAATTCAACAAGTCATAGCTCAGTCAGAACCAGTAAGAGATCACCAAAGAAGCCTACAGAGATAGGGGTGGAGCCTCCAGTTAACGTTAGGATCATGCTTTCTGCAAATAAGTATGAATTTGAACCCTGTTGTAGCTCATCGTCTTGTGATATAATCGCCAATATCAATCGCCAATTGAAACACTATAATGTTAAGGAAGTAAATGAACTAAATTGTTCATAAATTTCAATAAACTAAATAGTTCAATAAAGTTGAGGGGTGGGGAATCACTAAGAATAACTTTGTTTTCGTTCTTATTGATGCCACAGTATTGATCAGTTCTCTGGATTGCCTTTCAAACTTCCATACTTGCCTTAGGCGTAAGGACACAGGACCCAGACCCTGCTCTCAAGGAAACTGCAGCCCAGTTAGGGAAATAAACAAGAAAGCGTATGGAAATTAGCTGAGATCCACTATGAAGGAGTAACTGCACGGAGTTTCCCTGACCACCAAAAGCTCTCTGAGCCCCCCCTCCCCCTTCCCCCCCAACCCCACAACAGCTTTCGGTGGTCAGGGAAAATTTGCAGGAAGTTGCCAGAAACGATACTTAGGCCAGGCTCATGAACTGAGTCTCAGGAAGGAGTTAGCCAGGCCTATATGGGAAGAGCCCAGAGGAAGAAGGTGTTCCAAGGCCATCTGCGGAACCTACCTGGGCCAAGTCAAGGAGGGGAGAGGGCCCAGGGAGTATGACTGCTGTTCGGACTCCTTTGTACTCTTGGTGTTATGCCCCTGAGACAAGCACAGAGGGAACTTTGAATTTCTAATCACTTACCCTCCTGTGCAGCATGTCCTTTTTTACTGTCTCCTGGGGACCTGTCAATTTCCCATCCCCTCCTGTCTGTGAAGATTGAAGAGATCTGCTCAGAGGAAAGATATCCCCACCACTTTGCCTAAAGAGTTTATTTGCTAAAAAAGACAATCTGCCCTTGGCATATAGTAGGTACTTAATAAATATTTTTGTCTAGAGAACGCATGAATAAATTTACAAGTGGAGACAGACTTGCTCCCAGGGTGGCCTGGTGCTTCCTCTGCTTCCAAAGGGATCGGGAAGAACAACAGTGATATTCGGGGGCTTCCAGGGGACAGAGTGTGCATGTTCCAAAACAAAGAGGGATTTCCGGGGTGGCGGGGATGGCAGGGAGTGGGAGGGGAGGAGTAGGAGAGGGAAGAGGGTGGGGAGGAGACTCCCTCCAGCGTTTCTGCAACTTCCATAGGAAAACTGTCTTAAAGAGGTGAGTGTTCTTGTTTCTAGTGAGGGTAGGTGCAGCTGTTGGTGAAGCTTCTAACATCCTATAACTTCAGCTCTTTCTCGAGCAGTTACTACGCCAGCTTTTCTGATGAAAAGCTTCCTTCCCTAAAGGAGGCACCTCTTCCTCGTCTTTTGGTCAGCCTGGCCTATGTTGAAACACCAGATATCAACTCAAAACACGCTTGGATCCCAGAACCTTCAGTGTGGAAGGATCCTTGAAAGGTCATCTAATTTTTCCGGGGCACCTGGGTGGCTCGGCTGGTTAAGCATTCAACATCAGCTCAGGTCATGATCTCACAGTTTGTGGGTTCGAGCTCCGCGTTGGGCTCTGTGCTGACAGCTCGGAGCCTGGAGCCTGCTTCGGATTCTGTGTCTCCCTGTCTCTCTGCCCCTTTCCTGCTCGTGCTCTGTCTCTCTTTCTTAAAAGTAAACAAACATTAACAAATTTTTAAAAAGTATCTAGTTTTTCCTTCTTTCGCAAACACCACCCACTGTTATGGGATAGCTGATATCTAGGGATGGGGTTAATGTTTCTGCGGCTCTCTGTTCATGGCTTTTGTCTGTCCTGCTGGCCAGAAAGCAAAGGAACTAAACTTTAATTAGTTCCGTCAGAATCAATCCTTAGTAACAGGAACCAGACTCTGGCTGGAGGCCAGAAGATAGCAGGTTCCTATCTCTTTCTTTAAAGTTCCAATCAGTTCGCAGATAACATTGAGCCTGCACTGTATTTTAAAGGCTGAGTCACCCAGAGGATAAAGACAGTGAAAGCCTGTTTTTGACTGCCTGAGATTACACATTTTAGGAATGCTGAAAAAAAAACCAGAGTCAAGTAAACCCAGAGAAGGACACAAGCTCACAGTCTGTTCCCTGCCTCCTCATCAGTGGTGAGGTGGAGTAAAATGAACACCGCGCTCGTAACTCTACCTCTGTTATTTCCTAGCTGTGTGAACCCGAGAAAGTCGCTAAACCTCTCCGAGCTTCATTTCCTCATCTGTAAATGAGGATACTTTCCTTGTTGGGGAGAGATGCTATAACCCCTGTGAAAGACTTCATTGCCTTCCATCCTTCTTTCCCTCTTCGTGGGTGATCGGGAGTTAAGTCTCAATTATGGGCCAAGGCTTTTGACAAAACTTATTGACTTTCATCCTTCCTCATCATAATCTCACCTCTTTTTTGTTTTAATAGTAAAGACGAATTTGTCAGCTAGTACGGTATTTTTACCATTTCATCTACAACTCCTTCAGCAGGTGTCTCCTTTAAGAACAGACCGACTCTCCACAGAACATTAAAAGACATTAAAAACCAGGACCATACTTAAACATGAACAACTCTTGAATATTTGTAAATATCCAGGAAGCATCCAAATATCCTCAAGGGTCTTTTTGCAGTTGGGTTGTGTGAATCGGGATCAAACAAAGATCATACTTTTGTATCGCTATTACTGAATTATATTATTAGGTGGATAAGCACTAGCCATGGATCTAGTGTTCTTTCTACAATTAACCAGGCTCAGTTATGTAAAAGCACTTCTCACAGAAGCACCTAGAGACTGAGAGGCCAGCGCTTTTATCTGGTGGAGAGACATTAGCAATTGTTGGGGGAGCTGGTGGGGATTAATGTTTTATTTTTGAGAGAGAGAGAGAGAGAGAGAGCGCGCGAGCATGAGCAGGGGAGGGGCAGAGAGAAGGGAGGGACAGAGGATCCAAAATGGGATCCGAGCTAAAGGCAGTGAGCCCGATGTGGGGCTGGAACTCACAAACCATGAGATCGTGTCCTGAGCTGAAGTCCGACGTCAACCGACTGAGCCACCGAGGTGCCCCAGAAATCTTATTTTGAAGCGATCTGACAGAGCAGGTGTGGCGAGGTGGGGTGCACGGTTCACAAACAACGTTGACGTGAGGGGTTTGTGTCCGGCGCCCTTTTGCCCACCCTTCCTGTCCCTTCACGGACTGCAGAAACCTTGTCACAGAGCCTGCCGGGCTCACATCACGTTAACTAAGCGCCTACTGCACGCAGCTCAACATGCCAAGACCTGGAAGCTAGATCCTTTTTCTACTCTTTTACTTGTCAGTTGCGGGGGGTGGGGGGCGGGGTGAGGAGCCCTCTCCCCCATGGTTTGCTCTAGTAGCTCACGTGCAGTTGCCCCAAGATGGAACAGATACCCCTAAATCTCCCCCCAGGCACGGATGACACATAAACCCCAGGCTCACACGTTGGGATGGATTGAGAGACCCTTACCTCACTCCTTAGTCATAGGAGTCATAGGAATAGGCTTCCTGTCTTTTACTTCTCTTTTTCTTGCAATTATTTGTGGAACACAAGAATTTTTAGATGCACGTGCAAAAGGCTCTACACCTCACGGAGAGGGTACTGGGTGGGGAATACAGGGGTCCTGAGCTGTAACCTTCACTTCTAATAAGTAGCAGAGGGTGAGTTATGAGGCAGGTGCCTCTTGGAATGGTGATGAGGCAATTAACATGACCCTCTTCCTTTCTTCCAGCTTTATCACTTTGTTGTGCTTAATTTGGACACCATGTATTTTGAGGAAAGAGTGTACTTTTATTCTAATTTTGCATCTCCTCCCAAGTCCTGCAGGAAGGCCAGGGAAGTAACTTCGGGATGTAGCTTGAAAGCAGCAATCAATTAAAATGTGCAGTTTTCTTCCACCCACTTTGGATCTCAATGGACTAAATTAAGAACCCCATATTTCTTAAAAATACGCGTGACACATCCAGAATAAACTTTCGGTTTGTGAAAAATCTGTATTTATGTGCAGTGGAATGTGATTCTTTTATTTTGGTGAATTCCATGAAAGGAAAAGATGGTTTCAGTCTCTTGTCAGATCCAGGGGTAATGTAGGTTCAAAGGTCATGGATTCTAACAGTCTGTGATTTCGGTACTAACCTAAGGAGTGTAAGCTTCCGGAGGGCAGGGAGGGGAATGTGATATGAAGTCACAGACCCACCTGGCCTTCGGGGTGTGGTTCCGTCAATTGCTTTCACACAGTGCCATGTTTTTCTCCAGTCAGTGGAAAGAGTGGCCCTACCCATGCCCTTCCAAATGCCGCCCGGAGTAAGACTCACCCTTTGCCTTAACAGTGGAATAGTTTCCATCCTTGAGGCTAGCACGAGAAGGGTTGAATCGGGATTTCTAGGCCTTTATATCTGTAACCAGTTCTCATCTACCAGCTGAGTAGATCCTGGAGTCCTCACAGTTCTTGGGGACTGCTTTGGACCCCAAGAATCCACGCCAGGCATACAGTGCACGATGGCTGCAATTTCTGCCTCCATGAGGACATACAGCTTGCCTCTACCCCAGGCATTAGAAATTGGGTCTTTCCTGGAAAATCTGAAGGTGCAGTCAACCTAATCATAGGATGCCTGTGTCATCAGCACAGCTGATGCACATGGGACTGGGTTTATTGGCTCTGACCAGAGGGCTCCTGGAAAGCTCGGACAGGCTGTTTCTTTGCAAAGCATTCTATCCAGTTCCCAGGTCAGGATAAAAGAACTTGGCCTGACATTCTTTTTTTTCTCCTTCAACAAGGAAATAGTGCAGGGTTGAAAGGATTCAGCCAAGCAGTCTCTAATTGCTTTGGGCAGTCAATATCTGATCATCCCAATGGCTCCCTGAATAGTAAAAGAGGCCAAGGCCATCGGTCTATATTCTACCCGCTCTTCTCTCTCCTATCGGACTGCTTCCCGGGACACTTCTCAAACGACACCTAGCCCGTCTGGACAGAATCTCACTCAGATCCTCAGACTCTGCCTTCCAGAAAGATGTTGGAACCACCACACTCAAATCAGATGGGGAGACGCAGCATGAAGTAAAATACTTGAAAAATGTAAAGTGCTCTCTCCTCTGTAAGTGCTTATTATTGGCAGCAAAGTGGAGCTGTTTTGGTCAAGCTGCTGCTTTTTGACATCTTCTTGTGCAGAACATCTGTTGCGGGAGGAGGCCCTTGTCTGTGGGGATTCGGGAAGGTTGGAAAGGATCAAGATGTTCCACTAACAAAGTCATTTGTTGTGTTTGGCAACATATTTGAAGTGACCGTTAACAAGAGATACCTGAGTCAAGACTGTGGGACCGAATGACCTATGCACTTTGGGACAAGGTCAACAGTGCAGGTCATACTGAAGACTTTCTCCAAAGAGCCCACCGTCTAAGACCTGGTGCTGGTGCTTTCGGAATGACAAGCTTCCAGAGGCTTAGACTTCGTTTCCCAATCCCCCTAATCTAAAAACACGTATGTCAACTTGAACATGCACATTTATACATGTGCACCTGTGCGTGCGCACGCACACACACACACACACACACACCCCTCTGATATTTTGTACAACTCGGCAAAAAGACGGATTGTTTGTTGAAATCAGAGATCCACGCAGACAAATCGAAAGCAAAGCTGTTCGCCGAGATGGGTGTAGATTGATGGGGATTTTTTCCTTTTCCAGCAAACATGTCTCCTACCCTCATAGTTAGCGTTTACACTTCCTCCTTTAGCTGGCAGTAGTGAAGGGAAAACCTCTGTAAGTTGGGATTTTCTCCAAATTCTCAACCGAGGGTTCGAAAGCCTTTAGATTTTTTTTTTTTTTGAATTGCCCCCTAACTTTTATTTTCCAGATTCACTGAGAATAGCTGAACCTTTGTCTCTCTTCCTGAGCCACACAGGGCCCTTCGTAATTAAGCCAGAATGAGTCCCAAAGGCTGGAAGGGTAGGGAGGGAAGGAATCCGTGACTTTCGTCGGCCACTCATAGAACACGTTTTATTAAATGCATACTGGCTTAAGAGCAAGAAAAAGGCAAGAATAGCAGAGACAACGGATGGTTATGACCGTCTAGAAATGAGTGCCTTGTACAATCTTCATTGCTCAGATGCACGCAGTAAAGCCAAGTGCCCAGAATTGATGGATTCTGCTCCTTGAGGGGAGTGTGGTATGTTTTTCTCTCTCCTCTATTACCACCAACTCAGAATCAGAGACTGAGAATAGGAGCAGAGTCACAGACAAACCCCTTCTATTATAGATGAGAAGACAGGTCCAGACCTTTTGATGACCTGTCCAAGGTCACAGAGCTGGTTGGAGTTGGAACTAATTCAAGGTCTGCAGCTTGACTTTTCACCTTTGTTTTATCTGTTGGACTTTAATTTATGAGTTTTGTACGCCTCCACTTTTAAAATACTTCTTCTTCCCTAGACACCATCCTTCAAAAGATTTTGGCTACCAAATAAACTGTCGTCTTTAAGAAAAAAAAAAACCGTGTCTCCCCATTTCAACTTGCCAGTTGCATAGAGCTGCCAGCGAGAATGACCGAACAGGACAAGTCAGGCTTATCACACAGTGATTAAGGGCCCAGGGCCTGTAAGGAGATTGAGTTTGACTCCTACCATTGTCGTTGATCGGGTGATTTTGGACAAGCTTCTCTGTAACTCAGTTTTCTCATCTGTAAGGTGACGATAATATCGATACTTCCTTCACGGGGTTGTTACAAGCGCTAGGCAAGGTTATGCATTAGATGCGTTGAGTCAGACCATTTAATTAGTGGACGTACACGTGCTTTGTCTTAGTGTGCGATTTTTCTTAGTCACCTACACGTTGGGAAAGCTTTGCCGCCAAGTATCAGGATGGGGCTACAACAGAGAACCGCGAAGCATCCAAAGTTAAATGAGACAACTCCCCGTGCCAGTTCCCCTTCTCCGTCTGTGCCTCTTTCGTTGCATTGCAGAATGTTCTGGCATCTTCAGTGAACATTTCTCAGGCCATATCTCAAGGGTTTAACTAGATACTCGACCATTTAGAAGACACTGTCCTTCCCATCTCCTTTCTGTGGCATGGCCCTAGCCCCTCTCTGGCCCTGCTTCCTCGGGTCTTTTGTCCCTTGTTGTGTTTTGTATCTGACGGTCTCCTATCAGCCATGACTTGCATTTGCGATACCTGAAATGACAGGTGCATTTGTCTAAGATCCCTTGTGCCTTCTGTCTAGAGGAGGGTGCTCAGCCCAGGGGCGCCCACTTTGCCTCTCGCTGGTGACCATCTGCTCGGTTCCTGGACCTTGTGTCTATCCTGATCCCAGATCTCTAACTTAGTCACTCCCGTCCAGTCCCAGCAACCACACAATGTGGGGCATCCCATTCTTCGGTTCCCGGTGTGTGGGCACCACAAGGCAGACTGCGTGGCTCCCTGAAGGAAAATGAAGGAGCGCCATAAGCACGCTGGAGAGAAGTTTCCAGCATCGCGACCCCGCAACGCACCCTATACGCTTCGAAAGCTTCTTTGGAATTTTTGGAAAACGTCTTAGAAAGGTGAGGACGTCTGTAGTAAACTTGGGGAAGGATCCCTGGGGAGCTGGAGGAAGCACAGGAAGTGAGTACCTGTTTGGGGACGCAAAGCAATACTGTCACAGGGTCTGTCACAGACCCCCTATCACAGACCCCCTATCACACAGGGTCACAGCCAAATCATCCACCTCCGCCCCCCCCCCAACCATCAACCCCTTGGGGAGACTTTCTCTGTTTCTCCCTCAGGGGGAAGGTAGCCCTCCAGCCTCTGAGCTCTCACGGAACTTTCGCATCTTCCTTGTGGCTCATGCCACTTTTTCCCCCACTTTTGGGTATTTAACAGCACCTACTTTAATTCTTAACCCTGGAAGGGAGGTGTTATCAACATCACTGTTTTACCAATAAAGATGCATGGTAATTTAGGTGTCGGGCCCAAGGGCAGACAATACACTCTGCATGCGTGAGTCCCAACGTGCTAATTTCACATCTAGAGCTTATGCCAGCTTATCACAGCTGCATCCTATAGACACATCTGCTCCATCAGATGAAAGGTGAGGGACAATCTCTTAGCAAATGCGTGGAACATTCCCCTGTGCTCTAGTACAGTGCCCGACAGACTGGGGTTAACTCTATTAGAGTCTGAGAAGTGAATGAATATAGAAACGAACGTGGGAATCCATGAGCAGACCGTTCCTGAAAACAGAAATCTTGAGAAGATTAAGGGGCTGTTAGCAGGATGTTGGCGGCAGGAGAGAAGAAATGGCGTGAAATCAAATTCCGGGCCTCAGACAAAGAAATAGTCCTGTTCCTCACAGTTATGTTATTATTTTGCTCAACAAACCCTCCTAATAATTTGCCAAAGATAAATGTTAACCAACTGGTTTTGATTATTTGAGGTAATGCATTTGGATCCAATACATAAATTCACGGGGAGAAGACACGTTACGTTGTGGGAACCATAATTTTATTAAGTGATGTGACACATGTTACTGTTGAGTAAGGTCTCAATAAATAGAATTTCACTCTGTTTCCTTTCTTCCTTCTTCAATATTCTTTATGACTCATCTTATGTCCTTCTTAAATTTTTTTTTTTTTCCCAACGTTTTTTTAATTTTATTTTTGGGACAGAGAGAGACAGAGCTTGAACGGGGGAGGGGCAGAGAGAGAGGGAGACACAGAATTGGAAACAGGCTCCAGGCTCCGAGCCATCAGCCCAGAGCCTGACGCGGGGCTCGAACTCACGGACCGCGAGATCGTGACCTGGCTGAAGTCAGACGCTTAACCGACTGCGCCACCCAGGCGCCCCGTCATCTTATGTCCTTCTTTTGTAATATATAAAACAAGTTAAATAAGGCAGGGGCCATGGGCAACTAGAAACTTTCAGTCTGTAAAGTCCCTTAAATTATAAAAGTTTAAAGCAGAATGGCACGGAGATGTTCGAAGGCTACGGCTCACGCTAGTGTTCAGAGAAGCTCTCGCGGGAAGGTCGTTGGCCCCTCTACTTGGGGAATTAAAATAAACCATAAATTTCTGTCGTCCTCAACTTGAAGACAATGTTCCCACTCCTTATTATCTGGCTTCCCAACTGAATTACCAAAAGTCCAGAAATCCTGCCAACAATATTTCGAATAAGGCAGGGAATTGAAGGTCAAAGGGAAATAATCTGCTTCTATCTTGTCTGTCTCGTCCCCCCACGGCCTCTTTCATCACCCCCAATAACCTGCTCCGCATGATGGATGTGTCAGGCACAGGCCATGAAAGCATGGGAAATGTCTCAATTTCCACGGGAACCCTTGGTACGGATATAGCCAGCGCTTGGGAAAAACAATATATTTTTTTTGATGCGTATTTATTTTTGAGAGACAGAGAGAGACACAGACTGCGAGCAGGGGAGGGGCAGAGAGAGAGAGAGGGAGACACAGAATCCAAAGCAGGCCCCGGGCTCTGAGCCATCAGCACAGAGCCCGGTACAGGGCTCGAACCCACGAACCGTGAGATCGTGACTTGAGCTGAAGTCGGACGCTTAACCGACTGAGCCACCCAGGCGCCCCTCTTCCATTTTTAAATAGCACAAGGGAGGTGATATTGCCACGTAGCTCGGAGCCTCACCAGGCAGCAGCAGACGTCTCTGGATTGGCTTTCCTTGTTACCCCATAGAAGTGTCCTCCAGCTGTGTGCCTTTGCTGTACCCTCAGAATTAGCTGCACTATTCCAAGGTAGAAGCCTTCTGAAAAGGGGCTTATCTGGCATGTTAGTCACCCAGATCTTTGTTGAACATATTTTATTCTGTTCCATTCCATTCCATTCATCCATCCATTCAATAAACATTTAGTAACATGTGCAAGATGCTCTGATAGAGATAGGAGGGCAAATATAATTAGGCGGCAATAAGAATAGGTAACACTTACAGAATATTTGCTACGCTCCAAGTGCTATTCTAAACATTTCAACGCATTAATTTATTTAGCTTCGTATCATAGATATGAGATTGAGGCTATATTATCACCATTTTACATAGAAAAATGGAGGCTCAGAAATTAAGCAACTTGCCCAAAGTCACCCCGCTGGTGATAAGAGTTGGAACATAAACCCAAGCAACGTGGGCTTGTGCGCTTAGGAGGTAAAGCAACTTTAAAGTACTTAGTTGATTTCAAGGTGCTCTGGGAGACCAAGGACGCAAGATTCGGTACTCACCCACAAGAAACCGGCTATCTCGCCGGAAGTACATACATATGGAGCTGAGATGTACATTCGTGAGGGACTAGAGTAATTGAGTGAAAATGGGCCGCCTGCAACTTTGCAGAAAACAATGTGTTCTGGGGTGCCTGGGTGGCTCAGGTCAAGATCTCATGGTTTGGGATTTCGAGCCCCGTATCTGGCTCTGTGCTGACAGCTCGGAGCCTGGAGCTTGCTTCAGATTCTGTGTCTCCCTCTCTCTCTGCCCCTTCCCCTCTCTCTCTCTCTCTCTCTCTCTCAAAAATAAATAAAACATTTAAAAAATTTAAAAAACAAAACAAAACTACAATGTGTTCTATCCCTTGCTCCAGAACTTCTTAGAGATCTTGGGATAAGATCTCGTGAGATCTTATAAAAAAACCTTTTAATTTCCATAACCCTTGGTGTTTTGTGTTTTCTTTTAAAATAAGAGGAGGGTGGGGTGCCTGGGTGGCTTAGTCAGTTAAGCAACCAACTCTTGATTTCAACTCGGGTCACGATCTGCTGGTTCATGAAGTCGAGCCCCACATCGAACTCTGCACTGACCGCTCAGAGGCCGCTTTGCTCTCTCTCTCTCTCTCTCTCTCTCTCTCTCTGTCTTTCTCTGCCCCTCCCACCCTCTCTTAAAATAAATAAACAAACAAAAAAGTAAGGGAAGGGTAAATTAAAAGCCCTCTAAGGCCCCTTAACTATGTCTCAATTTTGTGACTTGTTACCAGAGAAGGCAGAAAGCAGTGTAGGCTGGCGTAGTTACTCTTCAGGAAAGAAGTGAGATTCGTTTGGCTCTTCAAGTATTAGAACAGCTGTAAATTGCCATTTCGACAGTGGGAGAGCAAGACCATGTGCGTGGGAGATAACGGGGAGACCAGCAGGAATAAGATAGACATTTTTCTTCACTGGCATAGGAGTGTTAGCAAATCATCATCATGGTCACTGTCCTCATCCCTGCCATGTGCCGAGTGCGTGGTAAATTTGCCAGGCATTAATCCAAGTGCTTCATATGGAGTAACTCAGCTTATCATCATAAGAACCTTTTGAGGTAGGTGCCATTATTGTCTCCATTTTCCATCTTACAGATGAGAAAACAGAGGAGAGGTAAGGTTTAAAAACTTGCCAAAAGTCACAGAGGTAGTTGGGTAAATCTGGATGGTTTGGCTCCAACATCCATGCCCCTAACCACCATGCTATTCTGTCTCCTGCCTTTTAGTTCTGGTATTAATTTGATTCTGTGGGTAAGAGCTCAACGTTCCGCTTTGCTCTGCAAACTCTTGCAGTTATATAACCTGAGACGGGCTTTTACCACAGTTGGGAGGCGGACATCTTCTTTGCCAAGGGCAGAGAAGAGATTTAACACAATTCAACATGCTATTTGTCACTGTAATCATGGAATTGAGATCTGGAAAGTGTCTTCTGAGATCCTCTGGACAGAGCCAGGTGGTTATATATGACTTAAGTTATCCAAAACAACTGGTTGCTTTTCTTTTCTTGATGATTCTTTTTTTTTTTTTTTTTTTTTCAGCAATGGAAACTTTGCCACATATAGTTCACTATTCCTATGGTTTCATCACCATATGGTTACTGAGTTCTCCCGAACATCTACTGTTTTAATTTAAGCAATCCTGTGTTTGTGTGGGGGGTACTTTTTCACACTTACAGGTGACTGGTTTTGAACAATTTTAAAATGGATACATCATTATTTATATTTCTTATTTGAAGCTTCATAATGCTTTGGGGCCCTTGCTTGGGTCTGGATACCATTTTGGATAAGCTAGGAGCTCTGGTGCTAAGGGAAAGTCTCATGGGCACCTTATTTCTTTGCCCTTCTATGGTCCTACCAACCCCCCCTGGAGTCCTGCGGTGTGGGCTGGACAAGGGTGGTGGTTTGATGAGTTGGAGAACACTGGACAACCGTCCTCTGACTTGCTTCAGGAATGCCCTCTTGTCCCTCTGTTTTTCGGTCTCTTCCTTTACCATTCATTAAAAGCAATTCTTTTCTTTGAGAAGAAGCCACCCTATTTCCCTGGTGAGTTTAGGGTCTTGGAAAACAAAGGCCAGAAATGGAGTACTGCCTTCAATTAATATCTGCTTTTGGCCTTACAGCACAGCTTTGTCAGAGGTAAGAAAGCACAAATGCCTGAGTACCTCAAGCATTGTCTCAGAACTATGATTTAGGGAATACAGATTCTTAAAAGTAAGAGGAAAAACTCTATGGAGAGGAAAACACGAACTAACACCTCAGTAAATTAATATTTTGTGTAAATCACTGTTATTATCTTTAAGAGTTGCTACAGATCACTTGCTTTCTGCCTGTTTGCTGTGGGGAAGAGTGAGCTCTCGACCAGGTAGAACGCTTACACCTAGATTGTGTGATTATAAGGAAAGTCCGGTGACCTTGCGTGGTCTTCCACACTCATATGTATCAGGGATCTGGGGAGACAGAGTGTCTCTCCCCCATGTGACTGAGGAAGAAGATGCATCACCAGATAGGGCCGGACTCTATCAACCTGCCCACGTCCAGTCTGCTTTTGATCAGTAGGAAGCAAACAAGGATGCCACAAAGATAGAGCTTTCCACACCACCTGTAGGTGAGTCAGGCCCTCCCTTCTGTTTTTGGTCACTGCTAAGACCCTCCTGTCTTCCCCAGAGTAGGGCCACCAGAAATTGCTTTTGACTTTTCCTAATTCAGTTCGGTATCTTTGTTATCTCGCCAAGAAAGTCATGTTGAAGGTACCAAGAAAAGAGGCAAAGCTAAAATAAAAAGAAAGCATTTATTTGGGGTCTCAGAATTGCAACTCAGAAGGTAAAGATTCGGGTAGCAACTCAGATTGTCATTTCCTCCTCCCCCCTCCCCCCCCACCTTCTGCCAGGGAACAAAAGTCAGGGGTTTTTAAAGACAAAAGGGAAGGCAATGCTTGTATATGTTGTTTACAAAGAATTTCGATTGGTGTTGGTGGCAGGAAACAAATCTTGGCCAAATATAATTGGTTGCTAAGGCAATCACTAAGCAAAACCTCTTACTATAGCAAGTAGCAGGTGTTCAGGCTGAGTCCTTGGAATATTTGCAGCTAGTTCAAGGTTTATGATTTCATCCTGTGTGAACGTGCATAAGGCCCAATACTTTAATGGCGTCCACCGCTCCATTTTAAAAGCCCTGGACAGAAGTAACTCCTTTCCATTTCACCCTTCACGGCATGAAGTTCATTCATCCGACCAAGAGAAAATGCGCTTAATATGATCAAATACTAATATCCCCAAAGTTAAAGGAAACTGCTACAAACCATAATACTAGGTGGTATAAGATGAAGTTTCCTAAGTAGCGGTAATGAAGGCCGTGGTGATGGTGGTGGTGACGATGATGGTAATGATCGTTACAGGAGGGTGGGAGAGACACTGGTCCTTGTCTCACGGAGTCCAAGAAGGAAGCTCGTGGACATCAGAGGGTGAGCCAAGTGAGAGAGTTTGTCGAGGGCAAGTACAAAGCTCTCGAGCATGAGAGGGATCCCGACTGGGTTGCCGGCAAAGATTTTTGTCTCTGACTTTTTATTCGGACCTTACCGGAAAGTCTGAGACTCCACTCACGGCGCTTAGCCCAGGCAGGTCTGGGATGTATCTATCCTTTTTTTCTCCCCAAACTCCTGCCAGCAGCTTCAGCCTCCCACTTGAAGGTGCAGCCTGCCTCCCCGAGGTCCCTTATCTATCCCTGCCTAATGTTAACCCTTTCCCTACTCAGGATGGTGATGATGATGGTGATGGTGATGGTGGTGATGATGGTGGTAGTGGTGATGAGGAGAAGGACGACCACCACCACCATGTATTCCATGACATTTATGTTCCAGGCACTATGCTAACTTTCACATACATTATCTCATGCACTCTTCGCAGAAGGCTTTGCGTGGGCAGCACTAACGTTGTCCTTTTTTAACAGACGATGGAACCGAGGCCAGGAGATGTTACGGAACTTGTATAAGGTCACACAGAGAGTAAGGGACTGTTGAAAACTAGCCTAAATCAATTTATTCATATCCAACTCTCAGGTTCGTTTTGGTAGCTAAACATAGCCATTAATGGTGAGCCATGGGTGACGGCCACCTGCTTCCCTACGACTTTGCTACCAGCTTAAGAAAACAAGACCACCATTCGTAACGTGAAACCCAAACGGGCCATACTTATTTGTGCGAATAAATATTAACGAGCTGGTGCAAAAAAGTTTCTATAACTTGTTCTCCAATCTCAGTAAAGTCCTCATTCTTTGTGCTCCGACCACAACTGGTGGGAAAGATTCAGCCAGACAATATCCTGAGGCCCTTGTGGGTGATATCAGGCAACAAGAAATCTCCAAATCAAGGCTTGAACGCAAGACTATTTTAGGGATCAAGCTGTGGGTGCCGTCTCTAAGGGTGAAGAGATCATTACATTTGTATAACCTTTGTATGAAATGGGTGCGGGTTCCCACAATGAGTCACCTGTCCAAATGACTTGAACGCCATTATTGTGCCTGGAAGAGCCAATTATCTACTGAACGAACCTGCATGTAAAAACTCATTGCTAACATATTCTGCTAACTGGCAAAGCAGCTGATGTTGATCTCAGGAAGGACAGCTGAAACACTTACAGAGGTCACTTCTGCAGCACGGTCTTGGTAAAAAGCTTGCTGACCGCCAGGATAATGTGAGTTCCTTATTGGGGCATGCAGCTGAAGCGAAAGCCTACACACACAATGTCACATCGTAGCAATTCCAACCGGCTGGTATTTTTAATTTCTTTGTTTTGATTCCTTGTTTTGTGTTTGTCCTATTCAACTAAAATACAGACTCCATGAGAGGACCTTGTCTTTTTGTTTCACTGGGGATTTCAAAACCGGTAATAGTGTATGGGATAGGACAAGCATTTAATAATCTTGAATAAGTGAGCAAAAGGCGAATTCTACGGAGGCCTGTCTTTTCTATCTCAACTATGATCCTCGGAAATAAGGTCAGCTTATTTGAATAAGCACCCGCGTCGACTCCCTAGCCTTTACTGTGCGTTGCCTGTGCGGGACCTGAAAGTAACAAGTCAGTCCGGGGTAGTTGAGGTAGGAGCTTGAACACAAGCAAGGCATGAACTGTCTGTAGTTCATATCGAAGTAGGTTAATTCAGGAAAATGGTAGATTCCAAACTGATACATTTTCTCTCTACTGGAATGACCCGGCACCGTGGATCTTGATTTTAAGAGGCCATGTTCCGAGCATCTTGGGGAGTTCAGAATTTTAGTTCCTGCACTGGCCTGATTTTCCACTGTATTTCTTTCTATTCCGCTAAGGGTTTTCAAGGTCATTTACTAACCCCTGCCTCTCATGAGCCATCGATGAGTAACAAAGTCCATTCATCTCAAGCTCTTACAAGAGCCGCCAACAGGAAGGCTTTTCCAGCCAGATGAGGCTTTCCAGATGGGTCTTGCCTCGTGAACACACACCCTCCGGGCTCCCTTTTCTCTGTCAGCCTCGGCTTGGGTTCTGTCTGTGTGATTCCCACCTTGACCACGGGAGCTCAGGGGACCCCACTTCTTCCCCTGCATGTCAGATTAGCTGATGGCTCTGGAGGCAGTACTCTCAGGCTGTGGAGACTGGCTGCGAACAAGTGTTTTCGAAACTGTTGTTTATCTTTTCTGGGTGTTTATGACACTTTCAGGAGCCAAGAAAACGCATGTCCTTTTTACTTCTGTGCCACCAAGCTCTGTGGTGTTTCTTCAGCAAGCAGCAGCCTGGAACACTGCCTTCTGATCTTCCGATCATCTACAGGTCTGCCTCTCTAGAGGATTCTCCACTGATGCGCATCAATTTCCCACAGCCAGCAGGGGGCATCTACGACACAGATTTAAACTGAATTGACTTTACATTGGATTGTCCCTGAGAGGGGATGGTTTGGGGACACCTCTTTTGGAAATGTAAAATCCCTGTTCTATGCTTCCCCATCTTGGCTTTCCTCTTGACCGTTCCCAACATACGTCTGGAGTCTGGAATGAAAGCTGTGGTTACCACATGTCTTCCAACCGCAAGACTGGTCTCTGCCTCCGGGCTACTTCTGTTTTTAAGTCCGGATAAATTACGGCCTCACAATAGATTCTGATCAGACCCTTAGGGGTTGTGGTTGCCTCCCCCGCCTCTTCTCCCAGGAGTGGGCCCTACCTGGCTTAAGAACTGACTGAGCATGCTTAGTTTGAGCCTTACTTGCCTTTCATCCTCTTTAACAGCTAGAAACGGAATTTCGTTCCTTTAGAGTCCTTGTGGTCATTCAGTGGCTTTTCACCTCTCCCCGTTAACCAAATTAAAAAACACCCGAGTCTTGGGCACCTGAGGTGGTTTAGTCGGCTAAGCGACCACCCCTGGTTTTGACTCAGGCCATGATCTCATGGTTTTGTGGGCTCGAGCCCCAGGTCAGGCTCTGTGTGCTGACCACACGGAGCCCGCTTAGGATTCTCCCTGTCTCTCTGCCCCGCCCCCACTCGCAGTCTCTCTTTCTCAAAATAAATAAATAAGCAAATTAAAAAAAATTCTAGTTTCAGGGACATATTCTACTCCACACCCTGGTATTTCACTCGCCCCACCCCAAAATTCAGTTTTACTCTAACTGAGCAATTCATGAATTCATTTACTGGGTCTTCAATTTACATAGCAGATTTTTTTTTTTTGAGCACCTATTTTTTTAAATTTTATTTTTAATTTTACTTTAATTTAATTTGTTTGATTTTGTTTACTTTTGAGAGAGAGAAAGAGAGAGGGAGAGAGAGAGGGAGACCTGGAATCTGAAGCAGGCTCCAGGCTCTGAGCTGTCAGCACAGAGCCCAAAGAGGGGCTTGAACTTGGGAACCACGAGGTCGTGGCCAGAGCCAGAGTCTGACGCTTAACCGTCTGAGCCACCCAGGCACCTCTTTTTTGAGCACCTATTAAGTGCCAGGCCCTGAGCAATGACGTGCTGACATCGGAATCGTGAACAAAACAGATATTGACCCTGCTCTTGGAGACCTGTCACTCCAGGGGGAGACGGAGACAAGACGCAAAAAACATACAGAGATGCATGTGCAAATTGATACAGAGATGCATGTGCAAATTGATAAGGGCCGAGAAGGAAAAATGCAGAAGGCTCTACAAATACAATAGGGGCAGCTGTTAAGAGTTTCGTCTCCCTTTGCACTGTCTTCGTGCTGTCACATGAGTACCCATTTGAGCTCCTTGACATTAGGGCCTGTGTCCATTAACTGGTATATCCCAGGCACTGTGGTCAGTGACTAGAAAATTATCGACCATATAATTTACACATGTGCCCTACATTCACCTATCCCAAGTGTCTCCAAAGCAAAGAACCATCTCTGTAACCCACGAAACACCTCGCACAGGACTTTATATATAGTTGGCTATTCTATATCCTATATTCTACTTGAATATAATTGCATTTTTATGTCATTTTATTATTTTTGATTAAAAAGGTTTTTTTAATGTTTATTTTTGAGAGAGAAAGAGAGAGTGTGTGAGCGAGTAGGGGACGGGCAGAGAGAGAGGGAGACACAGAATCCGAAGCGGGCTCCAGGCTCCGAGCTGTCAGCACAGAGCCCGACGCGGGGCTCGAACTCATGAACTGCGAGATCATGACCTGAGCCAAAGCCGGTCGCTTCACCGACTAAGCCACCCTGGCACCCCTATAATTGTAGTTTTAAAAGTTCAGCTATAGTTCTGTTTTGATTGATGCTTCTACTGTTTTTCATATATGTGCACCTTAAGGTAATATCTCTGACTCAATTCACCCAGAAGAAGGAAGGACCTAGGTGACCCAGGGCCTTTGGAAATTTGATTTCCTGGCCAGTATACCCACAGAAGGCACAGATTTAAAACCACAAACCCTACAACTATTCCAACCCTTTTCAGTTTGAAATTGCTAACGTGAGTCATCTACAGAAAGAATTATCTCCCTCTGAGCCTTTAATTAAAATCTCACCCAGGCATTTCCAACTGATTTTATTTCAAAACAAGGTTTTCTTTGTAAAACAAAACGGTGCCAAGACAGGGGTGAGATGGGAGGAGATAAAAACTGCTTCGTGTTCACCAGCATTAATGTAATGTAGCCAGGGCGGTCAAACCGAGCCGAGAATGAGTAGAAATCATAAATGTGTTAGAATGTCTTCTTCTCTAGATGGAGTTGTTTTTGACATTGAGTTAATGTCAGATACATTCAAGTTGATTTTTAAGAGGGGGAGTAAAATGATAGGGTTGAGCTTTTGTTTTGTTTGATTTTCCACTTGGTTTATGTTGATCACAGACGTGTGTGTAGCTATGGTGGGGAGGAAGAGGCAAGGGGGAATGTGTCCGGTCTGTTCCAGGAACTCCTGGGGAGAAAAACAAATGTAGTAACATTGTTTATCCTTGCAAAAAAACATAGAAGGTTTCAAATAGCTTCGACTGCAGCATCTGCCAACGGCTTCATCCTTAAACTCTTAGTGTTTTGCAAGACATGCAATCGTATTATTCATTCTCCATATTCCTGCAAACTCCTAATTAAACCAAATGGACTTCCTGGCTTAAGGACTCTCTTTAACGTCTGATATTTGAACACACATTACGCCAAGAGTTGAAGCTATGGGAAGAAGTATTTCCCAAAGCCCTGCATTTCCTTTCTCCTTTACATCCCCAGGGCAAATATGAGGAAACGAGTAACCTGACGTTCTGGTATATGTTTATCAACTCTGAGGAAATGGAATGTAATTTTCTATAGGCAATGTTATAAATGGCCATTGATTTCTAGAACATCTGGTGAAAAGCTTATTTAAGCAGTGATGCAGATGAAATTGTACTAGGGTTCTGATTGATTCTGGTTTTTAAATTTATTTTTTATTTTATTTCATCTTTACATTTGTTTATTTTTGAGAGAGAGAGAGAGAGAAACAGAGTGCAAGCGGGGGAAGGACAGAGAGAGAGGGAGACACAGAATTCAAAGCAGGCTCCAGGCTCTGTCTGAGCTGTCAGCACAGAGCCTGACTTGTACTCGAACCCACGAACCATGAGATCATGACGTGGGCCGAAGTTGGATGCTCAACTGACTGAGCCACCCAGCCCCCCCCCTCCCCAATTGATTCTGGTTTTAAAAGGCTTTTGTGGGACATCTTAAAAATTTGACCACCTTTATAAAAAACCATGTATTTTTATGGGAAAGTACATCCTGAAAGAGTTAACAAAAGAAAAACCCAAGACAGATTGAGTTTGTAAGATGGGATGCCACCTGTCTACACAGACACAGTCTTTGAAGCCACCTTTCAATCATATCACCTCTTTTTGTTTTCCTACCCAAACTGCGGCAGGCTGAGCACCGTCCAGAGGCTCCTCTGCCATCCCTGTCTTCATCAGGAAGGGAAGGCAGAGCGAGCCGGCTTCGTCTAACCCGCCTGTCTGCTCTCCCTACTCACCCTTGACACTCAGCAGCGCAGACCCACTTGGGCCTCCCTCCGAAGGACAGGCACACCCCCCTCGTTTTGCCTGGAAGGGCCCATCTTTGCTGCTCCCGCTTGGCCTCCTTGGAGAAGCCCCCCCTCGCCCCGACTTGCCCCTGTGGGCCAGAGATCTGCTGCCCTCTGGAGCCTCTCCTTGAAAAGCTGCTTGTGATCGCTTACAAGTTTGGGGCTTCAGTGGGCTAGAAGCACCTTGAAGGCAAGGACCAAACTCTGTAAGTGTGTGGCGAGCTGCTGACACAGTCAACATGACCAAGGAGGAAATTAACGGGGCGCCGGGTGGCTCAGTCGGTTAAGCGTCCGGCTCTTGACTTCGGCTCAGGTCATGATCTCCCAGTTCGTGGGCTCGAGCCCCGCGTCGGGCTCTGTGCTGACAGCCCAGAGCGTGGAGCCTGCTTCGGATTCTGTGTCTCCCCCTCTGTCTACCCCTCCCCAACTCATGCTCTGTGTCTGTCTCTCTCAAAAATAAATACACAATAAATTTTTTTTTGAAGGAGGAAATTAAAAAATGAAATTTAACAGAACTCCACTCCTTGTAACTTACCCCTTCGTGTCCAACCTGCTCTTTCGCCAGCAATCACATACAAATATCTCTCTTCCTTTTACGAAAAGCAATGGCTCAAATGGAGCAAAAGACACAGGGAGAAAAAAAAGAAACAGAAACAGAAAGGGGGAAAAAAACAACAACAACCCCCAAACCTCAAGAACCTTCCAAACAAAAAAACCAAGCATATGAGAAATGTTCTAAATGTTGGTGGGTGAATTACTGAGTCAAAGTTGAGACTGAAAACAGCTGCTTCATGCACCAGTTTACTCAAGGGTGGGGAGTCAGGGGATATGGGGCCAGAAGGAGAGCATATTATGGGTGAAGTTCTTCAAGAACTGGGTGGGATATTATGACCTGACCCCCAAAATGGACCTGGTGTTTCTGGCACACCAGCCAGCAGAGGGTAGCCACAAACATAGCGTGCATCGCCCCTGCCCCTGCCTTCGTAATATTTTCTTTCTTTTCCAGATAAATATTAAATTGGTGATTCTTGTCTCCAGAGCTAGAATATGGCAGGTGGTGGGTGTAGTAATTCTTAGTAACTGGTGGGAATCTTTTTGGATGTTTTAATTTGGTACTTGAAGCTAGGGAACATGGATGAGCTTAGTTGGAAAAATAATTATGCAGTTAGAACTAACTTTGAAGAAGCAGTATTATATGCCAAACACTGTGCTAAGTGATTCACATGCATTAGCATATTTAATCATCACGAAAAAGAGGATGTACTATTTTATCAGTCCCATTTTCTGGGCAAAAAATCCAAAACATTGGTTAATTTAAGCAACGTGAAGAGCTTGGAATCGAAATGACACTTATTCTCATGGTTTATATAAGCTCCCCCCGTGGAACTTTCCGGTTTCAACCAAAGTGCTGTTCTGGGTGCTGGGCTGTGGGATCTGAGCTGGCTTCAGCCAGAGAAAGGGTCCTAGGGAAAGAATGGAAGCAGAAAGAAATGCAAAGGAAAGGACATTGAAGTGACTAAATCTAAATCACAGTTTCAAAATTGTATTTATGATACTAAAGGAAACTATGATATGATTCAACATTTATAGGTTTTTTTGGTAGGTTACAGATTTCCTTAATTTTTTCTATCTAATATCCGTGATTGTTAATCTCACACATTTTCTTTTTTTTTCCAAAACAAATTTAAGTTTATTTATTTATTTTGAGAGAGAGGAAGGAAGCACACACACCAGCATGAGCAGCAGAGGGAGAGGGAAAGATAGAATCCCAAGCAGGCTCTGTACCATCAGCACAGAGCCAGATGCAGGGCTCAAACTCACGAACCTCAAGGTCATGACCTGACCCGAAATCAAGAGTCGGTTGCTTAATCAACTGAGCCACCCAGGTGGCTCACACGTTTTCTTTACTTAAATTGTCTCATCACTGTCTCCACGTGAATGGATGAAGAAAGTTTATTTAGAGCAGCCAAAGCCCATCTGGCCACAAGATGAATCCCATCATAGCTCTTGAAGACTTAGGTTAGGACCAGCATTGATGGGGAGAGAAATGTTAGCAGATTTGTCGGGAACAAAGTCAAGATCTCTTCAGTTCACTCTGGGTAATGTTTTTGAGTGTTGACTGGGTGGCCGGGCAATAAGCTCCCATAGGACTGACAGGTATTCAGGACTCAGAGCTTACCTTCACCTTCCAGCTGGGAAAACAGACACATGAATCAATAACCATAATGCAATGTGATCAATCCTATCTTCAGAGCCTGTGCAAAGCACCCAGACAGCAGTGAAAGAACAGTTTTTTGGGTCTATCAATATACAACAGCTTGCCTTACGGATTAATGCTTACGATTTGCTGGTGCTCTTGGAGTTCACACTCGCCATGATAATCGATAACTTAGAAGGTTAGTTTTGAAACTCGGCATGAAAACAGTTGCGTCCTATGGTCGTGGAATGCCCAGAATTCTGACTTCATCGACTCACCGAAATGTTGAGGATAGAAAGCAATGGTATGGTGCTGCTATGGTTGGCCCACTGGCAATTAATAATCATCTACTGAAGGCTTACTGCATGTAAGATACTCCAGTAGCCATTATAGAACAATGGGCAAGTGGCTGGGGAGAAACCAAATCCATCTAAATAAAGAACACTTTATAGAGAATACATCTTCAGGCAGAATCATTTAATTATATAGCTCAAGATAGCTGAAGAAAACATCTAGGTTAACTCTGTCATTTTACAGATGAGGGAACTGAGGCCTGGTGGTAAAAAACGATAAGTTTTTCAAATATTCGACATCTAATTAATGACAGATCTGGGACCAGGGTCCTCGGAGGACAGATAGGCAATGCAGTGGGTAGCTCACCTGTGAACTCTAGAGCCAGACCATGTGGGCTCCTGTCCCATCTCCAGACTGGCTGGGTTACCTTAAGTTTTTAAACACTCTGACTTTCAGTGTCTTCATCTGTAAAAAGGAATAATACCATAGTATCTGTCTTATATAAAAATGAAAGGATGCATATAAACCAGTAATTAAGAATAAAATGAGGGGATGCCTGGGTGGCTCAGTTGGTTGAGCGTCAGGTGTTGATTTCGGCTCGGGTCATGATCTCACTGTCTCTTGGAGCCCCATGTCAAGCTCCACACTAGGCATGGAGCTGCTTGAGATTCCCTCTCTCCCTCTTCCTCTGTCCCTCCCCTGCTTGAGCTCTCTCTCTCTCTCTCTCTCTCTCTCAAAATTAGATTATGCGTATTAACCAGGAACATAATAAGAGCTTGATAAATGTTAATTATTAGAACTCACGTGTCCCGGTTTCTACACCAGTATTCTTTCTGCCACAACAGTACAACGGGCTGTTGTTCGTTTTCGTTTCTCCGACACAGAAAGAAATCTATGTGCCAGATCTGTGTGCTCATATGGTGTTTCCATGGCCCCTTATATCTTTTCTAGGGCCAAGGAGATTAAGACCAAGTTGGGAATTCTCCTCCAGAAGCCAGACTCAGCGGTTGACCTTGTCATCCCATACAATGAGAAGCCGGAGAAACCAGCCAAGACCCAGAAGTGAGTCACAAACATGGGTTCTGCTCCTTTTCCTCCAGAGGATGGCTATTTCTCAGGTGTCCAGCACCAGCCCTCCCGTGTACAGCTCCCCACCTTCGATCACTTGCCGAAGGTCATAAGATCCCTCGGAGAAGAGGTGGTTTATAAATAAGCTTTCTACCCTTCCGTGTCTGGAGCATCATATTGGGTATTGGCAGGTGACTTAAAAAAATAAAGATAAGGCCCTGCCTTGGGACCCTGCTGGAGAGGCGGACAATACCAAGGCAGCCAATTTAAGCCAAATAGCTCCTTCTCTAAAATACTATTCCTTCAGGGTCCAACAGAGGAACAGAAGACTCTGTTCCCTGCCAGAGGAAGGAAGGAACACTCGACCAGCCGACTCTAATGTACATTAAGAGTTTTTAACCCCGATCCGTAAATTAATATTCTTGACTGGACTTCTCTCTCCTTTTCCCCCACCTCCCCACTTCCATCGATTCAGGCATGGAGAGACACTAGAATTCTAAAGATTCAAGCTGTCATGGCAGAGTCCAGCTGACCACTGGAGGAACTGTCCTCACAGCACACACATCGTTTTCATCTCCATCCACCCCCTCGAACATTTTCACGAGCATGAAAGTCAAGAAGGGCAAGTGGGTAGGAGAGAAAACAGATGCAGTCGAATTCCTTCACTCTGCCATCTAAAAGCTTTGAGGAGATCGCAGAAACGTGGTAGAAACACAGGCACCCCTTTATACCTGAATTTCTTCTTAAACGTAACATACGTATAAATTGGCCAATCGTTTCTTTGTCCAAATGCCCTTTAAGCTAAGATAGCCGGGTGGGTTGGGAGAGGAAGAGACGGGTTATTCCTCTTAAATCTTTTTCCTTCAACCTAAGTGGATATTTCCATTCTCCTCTTATTACTTCAAAGTGATTCCACACCGGAAGTGAGGCGTAATTGGGTTTTCTGCATTTAGAAAGGGGAAGCTAATTCAGGGTGGAGTGGCTCGCACCAGGCACTGGCAGGGAATGAGAAACACATTTCATAGCAGCGACAGATCAAAAAAGCCATCTATTTTGAAGAAAACAATGTAGTGGTTATGGATCTGTAGGAATTCACTTTCGGAAATAAATATAGTACTACATTTCCTGCTTTGATTCTCTGTTTTTATCTTGCACACAGACACTCGAGCTATTTGGCTTAACAGGGATTCAGAGAGAAGCAGTTTTGGAAGAAAACCTGGGGTCGATATTTATTGGATGATTTTCCTCTCTTGTCTTCTGTCGCCTTTCTTCTTCCAGGAGTTTAAATTGGTTTTTTTGGGGGGGGGGGGAAATCCTTCATATCCCTAGAGACTATTGTGTGCCTCTCTTGCATTTTTCATGGTGACCATTGCAAGGCTTTCTAACCCTCTGTCAAACCCCTCAATGCCTTCCACCTCTTCATGTTTGGCCAATTTCCTTGCCTTTTAATTATCATGAAAAGACTGTGTTCTGCATGAGCTCGATCGATCTCTCTTCTCGCCACTTGAAATTTCTCTGCCTTTTTGTACCCATGTTCCTCTCTCAGAGAAGAAAATAAACCTTCTCCAGACTGAGGATATTTTTAACCCCCTCATCTTTAAAAAAAAAGCAATCCCTTTTTAAAAAAGCATTTCTACTTTTTCAATGTTTTTCCTTTTCTTTTTTTTCTTTTTCAATTTTTTTTTTTAACATTTATTCATTTTTGAGAGACAGAGAGACAGAGCACGAGGGGGGGCGGGGCAGAGAGAGAGGGAGACACAGAATCTGAAGCAGGCTCCAGGCTCTGAGCTGTCAGCACAGAGCCTGACTCGGGGCTCAAACTCAAGAGCTGTGAGATCATGGCATGAGCCTAAGCCGGACGCTTAACCGACTGAGCCACCCAGGCGCCCCACAAGGTTTTTATTTTTCTCATTAAGAAAACAGAAATCGAAAAAAATAGAAATGAAAAAGAAAAATAGACAAGAGCCGCCCACAGCCCTACCACCCATAGCTGGCGTCTGTTACCATTTTCGTGTTCTTAATTGCTCTTTTCCTTCTGGGGCCGTGTTCCACTCTGAAAAAACTCTCTCAGTCCCCCACTCCCACTCCTATCCCTTTCAATGCTTTCATGGGGGTAATTCTAGAAACAGAAAGGGTTAATCATGAAGACCATAAAACAACCAAAGCATTTATTTGGGGTCTTCTGGATGGCAATCTAGGAGATACAGAGCCTACCCAAATTGAAAATGTGCTCCCGATCGCTAGCGTGAAGTGCAAGCTTATGAAGTCAAAAACCACAAGGTTACGTAATTTGTTTTGAAAGAATTGTGATTGGTGCTGGCACAGTTTTAACTAATACACAAGTGGCTGATCAGCTAACAGGTGTGACCTTAGCTCTGTTTCGGTCCAAAGTAGAAGGATGTGTCCTGGGAGGTGGTCCAGGTGCGCTGACCAAAGTCACACATTTATGGTGTCGGGAGATGTACCTGCTTCCTCAACGTCTTCTCGACTCCATTCTGGGTCACTCCTTACAATGCTTACTTGGTTTTGAATCTTCTTTCGCAAAAGTCGCCGCTTCCAGGATCTTCTCTTCATTCTTTCTGGTCAGGTTGAAACCTTACTACCCACAGGAACCCTCTCAAAGGCCGCACCTTTGACTCATCACCAGGGGTTGACTCTGCTCAACGGTCTTCTCCCTCTCTGAGGACTCCCACTTTTGTTCATCCTGTCCATACGCGAGCATTTCCCCAGGCTGTGCCGTAGGTCCTCGTAATGAATAGTAAACAAATTAGCACAACACCTAAATTTAGTTTGCAATAACTGTTATCATGGCTTGTCATATAATCAATTGTAAAATGCTTAGCAGCTGATACAGATAATCTTCTTTTTAAATTTAATTTAAATCCGAGTTAGTTAACATGTAGTGTAATAATGATTTCAGAAATACAATTTAGTGATTCATCATTGACATACGACATCCAGTGCTCATCCCAACAAATGCCCTCCTTAATGTCCACCGCCCATTTAGCCCATCCCCCCATCCAACACCCCGCCAGCAACCTTCAGTTTGTTCTCTGTATTTAAGGGTCTCTTAGGGTTTGCCTCCCTCTCTGTTCTTATCTTATTTTTGCTTCCCTTCCCTTATGTGATACAGACATTCTTATAGTTCATTTTATACTCTAGATGTTCCTTTTCTCCCTCCCTCTGCCACTAATTTTAAACTACACTTTGCTGTTGTTGTTTGACCACTTTATAACTCTAGAATGACCACACAGAAGCAGGCTCTAGCTGTGAACAGTTACCAAGTGTTCCCATATGCAGACTCTGACCTGGTGAGCTGCTGAGTGAACATCATGGCCAGGATTACGTCTGTATGTACGATGTTTGGGCCAAAGCTAGAAAACGAAAGAGCATGAGCAGGGGAGGGGCAGAGAGAGAGAGAGAGAGGGAGACACAGAATTCGAAGCAGGCTCCAGGCTCCGAGCTGTCAACAGAGCCCAACGTGGGGCTGGAACTCGTGAACCTTGAGATCATGACCTGAGCCAAAGTTGGAGGCTCAACCGACTGAGCCACCCAGGCGCCCCCAGATGTTTTCATCTACATCCCCATCGTAGGCGCCCAGGTCACTGTTTACCATGGGGTAAGGGCTCAACAAATGTCCATGAAAGGACCTGAGCTGAGTCGTGAGCACAATGCCCTGGGGGAAGGAAGGGAGAACAGAGCAGGCACATCATGGCCAATAAATAACTGGGATTTCATGTCCCTTGTCAAGAAGAAGAGGATGTGAGAACATTGCCAGAAGTGTTCCAATACGGGCCAGGGACCGTGTGGATTAAAAAACGAGGAAAGAGGAACCCACAGTGTTTAGAGAGGTCAAAATACTTTCCCATGGTTACAGCCAGGATGTGTCAGAGTTGCCAACAGTCGTAGCAATGGTTCACGGGGCTAACATTTTTGAAATCGAAGGTTCGGTGTTATTTACGGTTTTCATCAACCAGACTGACTATGGGCACGCTGAATCATTGCTAATGTTTGCATTCATTTGATGCACACTTATTGCAGGGTAGATTAATGCTGTAGGGGATGCACCATTGGACAGGTGGAATGGGAAAAGTTCTCCATGACTCACCGACTCTACGTTTAGGCAGTGAGTTGCCACATAAGCGACTCAACGAGTAAGTGGCTAAGAGGACAGTAAAAGAGAGAGAACACTTCTGGTCGAGATGGTCACTTCCTGGACCAGGTGGCATTTACACTGGGCGTTAGAAAACACACGGTTCATCATCTCTGTAAATGTTTGTTTTGCCTTTCATGTGAACTGGCTCCCTCCCTTTCCCCCACACGCACACTCCGAGACCATGCCCACTCTCTGTGGTCAGCTATGACCTTGCAAACCGGGGCACTTATTGGCCATTTAGATCTGCATCTATCTTGTTTCCAAAGAAGTCAGACTTAATGAGGGCTGGCAAATTCTGAGAATCGGGACAGGATGAACCTCCGTTACCTCCTAGGCTGGTAATCAGAACACTGGGCTGTATGCTGTGGGGTATGTGTCCTGCTCAACTGTGTCCTTGAATCAATTTAGACTAATTTGACCCCCAGGCGGACTCTGCACATGTCCTTTTCAGGAATTTAATCTTGGCTGTGATGTACCGCTCATATTGGTCATTAGTCTGGTTCTAACAAGACCATTTGGGACAAATTGGATCGGGTAGCACGCTTAAGTCAAGTGCACCTGCTTATGTGATTTCTTCTGCCTGTGTTCCTCTGTGCTAACCAGAGGAAAAGCGGGGAGAGGAAGGTGATTTCATTTTAGGAGAATATTTATGAAATGAGAAAGAGGTTCAGTGAGGGAACCAGGCCTTTCCCTTGCTCTCTTTCTTTTGTCCAATTATTTAATGTCCTGCTCTTTCTGTCAACAATCAGTAGAGACTTGAAGGGGAGTCTTTTATTTTCAGAACATCACACCCACTGTAGTGAATTAAGAGGCAGAAAGCCTTATGGTAAAAATGTAGGTATGAAATAACATATGTATAGGAAAAGTTCTCAGTAGGGGGTAATAGAGAAGAGCCAAAAGGAGTTACGACCTCTAGAAAGCAGGTCCTTTTCTGGTTAGAAATAAAACGAGGCAGCAAAACATAGGGACATACTTGCAATCCCTTTTTCATGATTTCTCTTTCCTGAGCTCCTTTACACTAACCAAAAGAAAATGGGAGGAAGGAAGGCTGTTCACATCTTAAAAATAAATTTCCGAGGCATTAGTGTGGTGTTCTTGATCTGTGACACCTGTGTTCTTAACCAGGAAAAAAAGAAACCACCTAAGATCATTTCACCAGGTTTGTTATTCTTATTTTTGGCATGTTTAATCTTCAAATAGTAAAAACAGAAAACATTATGGAGAATTGAATAATTAAGACCCCAAATCTGCCCATATTCCATGATGAAAAGTAAAGAAGTGAAGGAGGGGCACCTGTGGGGCTCCGTTGGTTAAGCATCTGATTCTTGGTTTCGACTTAGGTCGTGGTCTTGCAGTTCATGAGTTCAAGCCCCACGTCGGGCTCTGTGCTGACAGTGCAGAGCCTGCTTGGGATTCTCTCCCTCTCCCTCTCTCTCTGCCCTTCCCCCATTCGCTCTCAATGTCTCTCTCCAAATGAATAAATAAACTTAAAAAAAAAAAATGAAGTGAAGGAAATACAGCACGTTAGCCAAAAAAATCTACTGCCATATTGGACTCCCTACGTAAATAAAGTGTATCTATATAGCAAAGCCTGGGCAGCAAAATGAAGAGTGGAATTAGCAAGTGTCTTATCAAGCTCAGCTGCTAATCTTAATACTTGAAACCCCAAGATAATATTAAAAAAAAAAAAAAACAGAAGCAGGAACAGTCCTGGACTGTCTGAACAGTAGATAAAAATAGTGAAGAGCTAAGGAAGTTCCAATTTAGGAAAAATACCTTCACTGGCCTTGCTATTCTAAAAAATGCCTTGTTACTTTCTTTTGATTTGACGGGGAAGGACTCCCATCACAGTGCAGGAGCGAGAGCAGGGGAGCCCCAGGGAGAGCACAGTCAGCCATATTTCCCAGACTGCACCAGCCGGACTTGACACAATCCTGCGGGGAGAGGGGAATTAGTGGTTATAATGAAATAGCTGCAGGGTTGCTGCATATATAAATGTTAAAATAAAAACAGCCAGAGGGGAAATCATATGTTAGCTATCACCTTCTCCTTTTGAGTCAGCATCTGGAGCGTTTATGGACAACATTCCTAGTCATGATGTAGACCACTTTTCTTCTCAGGAGGAAATCTTGCAAAAATCACTATCTGTCCTAACAGGGCAGGAAAAATGCACCCAGGTTTTTAAAAACGTAGACATACTCTGATCCCATTTCCCATGTGAGGCAGCATTACACCTTTCGCCTTCCAGCCTTAATGATGGCAGTGGGATGTGGATGTGGAATCAAATGCCCTTTGCTGATTAAATTATGTGGTTAAAGTGAAGCATCAGGGAGGCAGAGAACATGAGTTCAATCCCTATAACGGGGCCACTGGATTTCGTTCTGTTGCATTCGGGCCACAAAGGGCACAATTGGAGGTACTGTCATCGGATATACGAGAATATCAAGACACAGCTTCATGATGAATGGACTTTACTTCCAAAAAGAGACAGACCTAAACAAATTGCTCAAAAAGAGATGAAAATACACAATACAGATGAGGGACAGCAAACCCAGCCCACCAAACCCAATCGCTAGAAAGAAAATAACTCACACTCCCTTGTCCTGAGGATGGGTCACTGGTTGTAGCTTTTCTGCGAAAAGCAGATCCAGGACATGGTCAATGGATGTGGTTAGTACCCTTCTCATGGCGGTCACCTTTTTTTTTTTTCTCCCCCTTAATTCTTGATGAAGACCCCCACTGGATGAGGCTCTGCAATGGCGTGACTCCCTGGACAAGATCCTGCAGAACAACTGTAAGTTGGAATCGTCTTTTATCAAAGGTCAGGGGAGGGAACAGAGGCAAAAATCGCCTTTGTGTTGCCGGTGTCCTTCTCCAATTTGGACACTTCTTCAATTTTTCGTTTTTTCTTTTATTTATTTATTTTGTTTATTCTTGAGAGAGAGAGAGAGAGAGAGAGCACGAGCTGGGGCAGAGACAGAGGGAGACAGAGGGAGAGAAAGAATCTGAAGCAGGCTGCAGGCTCTGAGCTGTCAGCACAGAGCCCGATGTGGGGCTCGAACCCACGTACTGAGAGATCATGACCTGAGCCAATGTCAGATGCCTAACCAACAGAGCCACCCAGGTGCCCGCTTCAATTTTTCTGTGTGGACTCAACAAGGGAAGGATGCCCAGGGAGTGTGGTTACCCAGATCACAAGAAGACAAAGTTCTACTGTACTGTGAGAGAATGTGAAAAGAAAGTTGCTTGTGGACTCATGATCGCAGATTATTCTCCCATCTATCCTACTTATTCTTATGAGCCAGAGCAAGTGGCTTGACCTGTGTGTTTCTCAATATTTTTTAAAGTTTTTTAAACGTTTATTTATTTTTGAGAGACACAGACAGAGCACGAGTGGGGGGAGGGGCAGAGAGAGAGGGAGACACAGAATCGGAAGCAGGCTCCAGGCTCCGAGCTGTCAGCACAGCCCGACGCGGGGCTCGAACCCACGAACCATGAGATCATGACCTGAGCCAAAGTTGGACCCTTAACCGACGGAGCCGCCCAGGCACCCCTCAATATTTTCATCAGTAAAAGAGAGACACTGCCTTTTCCAGCTTAGCCTCATCATGGCTTGGTAAGGACTGGCTACAACAGCATGAAGAACAGTGGATTAGGAACCAAGATCGGGTAGGTACGTCCTAGTCCAAGCTGCTATTGACGGCTCTGGTGGCCTGACATGCATTGTTATCTCCCCCAGCCTTGGTTTCCTCTTCTGGTGCTTGCCTTCCTTCAAGACACGACAGAAGCACCAGCAAGAACCCGTTCCCACGCTAATACCAACAGAGCACTGCTTGCCTCTCCCCTAATCCAAATCCTTACTGATCCTCAAGGCCTGCGGTATCGAGGTTAAGGTTCCCCATGATAACAAGATGGCTGGTCTGCAGTCAAACTGAGGTCTTCTCCCCCGCCCCCCACCATGGGATTTCTACATGTAATCCCTGTGGCCGGAATACTTTGTATTCCCATCTCTGTCTGTTGAAATACTTCCTCTCCTATGAAAGCAGATCTGAATGCTGACTAGTCTTCCTTGGCCATCCAGAATGATTTACCCTCCCTCTGAGCTTCCAGAGAACCTGTCTGCGCATCTTTTCTGCTGCTTGATACTACCTACCGAGTACTTCTTCACCGCTGTCTCCCTCCGATGATAGATTATAAACTCAGGGACAGCCAAGGCTTAGCCTTTTGATCTGAACATCTTCCCAATAAGAAGTGCACGATATGGGAGAATAAGTATTTGTGGAATAGTTCATTTTGAGAATATGATTCAATTTAAGGTATCCAACCTGTATTTCTTCATCTTTGCCCCAAGAATGGCATATGAAACTGTTGGATGCTTTGCAAAAATAAGGATTTAAAAAATGCTTCTTGCAGGTGCATCATTATTAATAAGCACAGCATAGATAACAAAGAACATATGTTGAATCGTATATGAAAATTTTTTATGGCTCAGTTGGCTAAGCTTCTGACTCTTCATTTTGGCTCAGGTCACGCTCTCATGTTTCATGGATTCGAGCCCCGCGTGGGGCTCTGCACTGACAGTGGGGCCCTGCTGGGGATTCTCTCTCTCCTTCTCCCTCTGCCCCTTCCCCACTCGCACATGCGCGCGCGCTCTCTCTCTCAAAGTAAATAAATAAACCTAAAAAAAATTATGTCTTGTTTTGAGTAGGGCAAGCTTCTGCTTACCTGATGTAGAATCATTACCTCTTTGTAACTTTCTTAATCTTATCCACTTTGATTCTCTTTTTATCTGTTCGGCTAAACAGAATACCATGCCCTGACACATATAAAGTGTTCGGTAAATGTTTCTTGACCTAACGGGTGAATGAGTTCATTCATTTTGCTTCTTGGATCCAGAAATTCCACGAGGTTGATTAAGAGAAAAATATTTATGTTTCTCAATTGACTTATTTATTGTCTTACACAATGGTTTTGGGGCCAATTGCAACCAGACAGATGATATATTGCTACATTAAGAATACTAAGTACCTTGGGTCCAGGCATTTATTGCTAGGGTCAAGAAACCTGAGAATTAGCAGACCTATTTTCATGTTTACAAAACCATGAAGGAGAAGGATATATATTTGTGTGCCCATATCCAATCCTTTTCAGTCCCGCTAATCCTTAGGGGCACGTGTTCATATATTTCAGGCTTTTAGGGATGGGGAGCTATTTGGTATAAGAAAGATAGGGGCAGAAGTTAAATCAGAGGCAATCAGTGTTAACACCTTAGCGTTTGTTGAGGGTCTGAAGCCTTTCAGCTTGAGGCCTGAGACTCACACAGTAATATTTGCTACCTCTCAGTGGAGAAAATATACATTCACGTCAGTGTTGTGTAAACATGTATATATAATATTCACATTTCATTTAATTATATACGTTCCAAAATTACATATGCATATAGATGTGTTACACAGTATGTATCTGTGTATACGTGTGTGCACGTATAACTTTAAGTTCTACGTAATTATCCTCCTAAGTCATTAACGTTTTTCTTTAAATGTGTTTTGTCACTTCTGTTTTTTCGTTTTTTTAATGTGTGTGTGTGAGACAGAGAGCGAGCGAGCAGGGGAGGGGGGCAGGGGGAGAGAGAGAAAGAAGCTTGAGCAGGCTCCATGCTTAGTGCAGAGCCCATCTCGGGGCTCGATCCCACAACCCTGAGATCATGACCAGAGCCAAAACCAAGAGTCGGAGGCTCAACCAACTGAGCCACCCAGGCGCCCCAGGAATTAACATTTGAAGACTGGGGAAATTAATTTCCCCTAGTGATAAATGGAAAAGCACTTGATAACCATTCAGGTCAAAATTCTTCCTTTGAAAGGGTCTTTCTTTATATTCAAAGAAGCTCAGGTGAAAAAGAGAGGTTCTGGTATGAATAATGAGATCTTGCAGAAAGAGTGGAGACCCATGCCCTAAAAGGGGGGGGGGGGGTGCCATTAGTAAACAAGACTGCCTCTCTCTCGAAGTTTATTCCTCTGCCCTTACTCTCCGTGTCTCTCTCTTCCTCTTTATTTTTCCATTCCACCCTCTCCCCTGGCTTCTCTCTATGACTCCCCTTTTTGCTCTGTGTGTCCCTCTTGCCATGTTGTCCCTGCTCTCCACTTCTCGCTGTCTCGTTCTCCCCAGAGAAGGACTAACAGAACACCAGGCACCAGAAACCTGAAGAGACATTTGACCTATGCTCCCGAACACCCGCTGTTGTGCCTCGTGAATAACTTTAAGCCAAACTTGAGCAACTCAGCTCTCAGGAAATGTTATTTGAATCTGCTAAAGCTCATGGTCTGGGGTCAGAAATAGCTAACATTAGCTGTGAATGATGCAAAATAGGTAACCAAGAAAGGTACGTTTGAGAAATCTATGCGTTTGAAACGCCACAATCTCTGCTTGCGTGTTTGATTGGATAAACTAAACCATTTCACCTCGAGGAGTGGCATCTTCGTTGATTTACAGAGAACATTTGGCATTCTGTTCTGCTCATGCAGGAGGTTGCCTCACAATTGATATGGTTCCCCAGTATTCCTTAAATCCACATTTTTCTTGAGCGGAAATGAAGTCAATTGGTACCTAACCTCTTAAAAATTAGACAGTTAAGGTCCTATTCAATCTTTCCCAACTAACAAGCTTTCTCTTGCTTTTCCTCATTTAAGAAATCATTTTTAAGCCTCCAGTGTATTTAACTCTGTTTTGACAGTACGTCAATTTCTTACCTGTTTTGTGTTCAATTCTGCAGGTGATGACACCTGTATTCATTAGGTCTATGGGACAAATGACCAGTGTGCTGCTCATTAAACACAAACACGGATTGCACGCGCAAGTTTAAATAAAACAGTGACATTAGGGGCGCCTGGGTGGCTCAGTCCGTTAAGCGTCTGATTCTTGGTTTCGGCTCAGGTCGTGATCTTGCGGTTCGTGCATTCGAGCTCTGCATCGGGCTCCATGCTGACAGTGCAGAGCCTGCTTAGGATTCTCTCTCTCTCTCCCTGTCCCTCCTCTGCTCACTCTTTTATCTCTCACTCTCTCTCTCTCTGAAAATAAATAAAATTAAAATAAAATTAAAAAAAAAGACCGTGACATTAAATTCCTTCACCTGACTGTCTTTAAGAGCCAAGGAAGGGGGCGCCTGGGTGGCTCAGTTGGTTAAGCCTTGACTTCGGCTCAGGTCATGATCTCACGGCTCGTGAGTTTGAGCCCTGTGTCTGTGCTGTCAGCTCAGAGCCTGGACCCTGCTTTGGATTCTGCGTCTCCCTCTCTCTCTCTGCCCCTCTCATACTCTGTCTCTCTCTCTCTCTCAAAAATAAAAAACACACATTAAAAAAATTCTTTTAAAAAAGAGCCAAGGAAGAATGAAACACAATCCAGTAGCAGCGGGAAAGTTTATATGCGAATTCTTTTTTTCCCAGGAGCTCCAAAAGGTCAGAGCATTTCCTGAGACACCCTTGAGATTTGGACTCGTCCTTGGGGAATGGAACAGCCCAGATCTAGCCTTCTCTCTCTCTGTGTCTCTTTTCCCTATCTTTGCCTTCTCCTCCTGCTTCTCTCTCTTTGGTTTCCAATATTCTCCCTCCTTTTTTGTCTGGCTCATCTATGCCCTCCTCTGACTCACTGGCAGCCACAAATTCCTTCAAAGCAATAATAATAATAGTATCAGCAATAGGTTACTTGTACTGTTTGTTCACGTGTCGGGCGCTGCCCCACGCGCTTTCCATGTAGTGCTTTACTTAAGGAGCGTAATAATTTTAGGGCTTCGATACGATAACAATCTCTACTTTCCAGAAAAGGAAAGTGAGGTGAGGTAACGTGCTCATGAAATAAAACACTACCGTGGTAGATTTATTTTTCTTTTAGCTCTCCGTCCTTCGGCTCTGCGATGTGGGAGGAAAGGCGTCCCTTAGTGGGTCTTATTTGGCTCAGCGTCTGTCTATTCGATGTGAGGCACAGATGTGAGGTGGGCGGGAAGGAGAGGCGAAGGTACGTGAAACTCAGACCTTGAGCGCGAAGCCTGAACGGCCTCCTGGAGAAGACAGGCATGTCAGGGAACAGCAGCAACAAAAGGATGAAGAAAGCTCTTCTCCCATCACCATCCAAAAATCTTCAAGAGCAAGTACAGGGCAGTGTACCTCCCGTCTGAGGCAACCTGGGAGCTGGCTTTTGAATGATGGCAAACACTGATTTTAAATTAGGCATGAGTAAAAATGATGAAAGACAGTACTTCCTGAGCTCTCATTATGTTCGACACCAGGTAAGAGCTTGACGTGAGTTGCTGAGTCCTTAGGACAACCTTGTCACGTGGGTTCACGTGGGTTCCATGATTATATCCGTGTAACAGAGGAGGCAGTTGAGGCTCAGAGAGGGTGGGTCACTTGCCCCAGTTACCGAATAGTGACATTTCTGAGTGGTGATGTGGTGAAACAGGACCCACCCGAGGGCACCTTGACTCCAGAGCCCGTGCTCGGAACCGGCAAGCTATGTCATGACACCTGTCACCTATCCACTCATGACATTCCACCATTTTTCCTCTAGGAGGGGAGATTTATTCTAATCTCCCCCCTTTAATACTTTTTTAATGTTTATTTATTTTTGAGAGACAGAGAGACAGAGCATGAGTGGGGGAAGGGCAGAGAGAGAGGGAGCCACAGAATCCAAAGCAGGCTCCAGGCTCCGAGCGGTCAGCACAGAGCCCGACGTGGGGCTCAAACCCCTAAACCGTAAGACCCTCACCTGAGCTGAAGTCGGACGCTTAACCGACTGAGCCACCCAGGCGCCCCTCGCCCTTAATATTTTTCCTTTATATACCCAGCTGACTTGGATTTGTCTCACACTCCTTTTATTTTCCAAGTGGTTTTAGAACTGGCCTCATTTCGTCCTTTGGTAGGGCTGCTACGTTCTTTTGCTTAGATGTCAAAAGTGACACCATTCCTTAGGGCCAGCTCTGGGGCCGTAATGTGGGTCAAAACCCAGACGGTTCCCACAAGACCGGCGATCAGGAGGTTTCATCTGCTTCCTAGTAGGGGATGCCCGAAGACGTGTGTTGAGAAGTATCCTGGGGTTCTGTGCAGGCTCAGCAGGGGAGGACGCAGGGATTTCTCAGGGATGTGTGCCGAGGGCCCCGTGCGGTGGGTGTGGAGTGCGAGGGCAGTGGTGTGGGCCAGAGATGATGTGTGCGTTACTTGAAGACTAGACACGTTTCTCCTGGAGTCTCTTTGGCTCTGACCCAAGAGGACTTCCTCAGGGCTGATGGGAATTGAACAGAGAGTCAAGGAATGGCCCACTGGAAAACCAGAGGCGAAGGAGGAGAAGGTATCTGGGGAGTGATTTGAGGGTCCTACTAAGGGGCCATCCAGAGAATTCTCAAAAGCCAGGTGAGAGAAAGAATAGCTTTAAGCATCTCCCCGGACAATGGAGTGAGTTTAAAGCCGGTTATGAGTCTCTGATCAAAGTGTGTGCATTGATAAAAAGCCCTGAAATAGTGTTGTAGAATTCAGTGAGAGTGATAAAACCAGTGCCCAGGAAATGGACTGACTTCACTGGAAAGTTATTTTCCAAGCTCAGCCCCCGGATGCCTGGTAAATGTTAATATTGTTCTGGAGTCCTGGCGTGCGTCCTCAGGTCATAAATACCAATGCTTGGGAGGACTGGGATTTTATCTGTACCTTTTATAAAGACTTGGAATGGGTGATTCAGAGAGACCGATAGGTTGTGGGGACAGGGGCCTGATGAGAATACATTGGCCACAGACTTAATTCTGTGAAGTTATAGTTTCTTCCAAAGTCTTGCATGGGTGTTCGTAAGACTTCACTCCTGCTATCATTTCCCGGCCCCTAGAAAGTCCTGGGCGTTTTTCCATTTCAACAGAGGCTACCTGGCACCTTTTGTTTAAGAAACAGTGAAAACTTTAACTATGACAGAGAGAGAGAGATCTAGGCTTTATTTCTTCTTTCAGCATATATGGTGACTCCTGTGTCACTAAATTATAACAAATGGTGCTAGAAATAGAGTGCAAAATATGGAAAGGGAGAGAAGGAAAACACACCCGATTTTATCTAGATATGTGTTACCAAATGGCTTTACAGTAACTCTCCTAGCGAGGTTTCCAGAGCAAATTGTTCATCATGCCTACCATTGCTCCCAGCTTATTTTTAGATGTCGATCAATAAAAAAGGAAAAAGTCTGGGGCACCTGGGTGGCTCAGTCGCTTAAGCATCCAACTCTTGGTTTTGGCTCATGTCATGATCTCCCGGTTCGGGAGTTCGAGCCTCGTGTCGGGCTGCGCGCTGACAGTGTGGAGCCTGCTTGGGATTCTCTTTCCCCCTCTCTCTTTTCCCCTCCCCTGCTCATGTTCTCTCTTTCTCTCTCTCTGTCTCAGAATAAGTAAATAAATTACAAAAAAAAAAAAAAATCTTAGGTGAAGTATAAAAAGAGGGGACTAAAATGCAAAGTGTTTTTGTTTGCATCCAGAAGTTGCTAATGACTCTAATCCAAGTTACTTATCACCTAACCATTCTGTTTCTTTAGAATTGAATGTGGCTGCAGGGGATGGTAAGGGGTGTGCAGACAATAAAAATGTATTGAAGGTAAATTGAAAAAAAAAAAAAAAAGACAACTACGTATCCTGGTTTAATCGGCACCGGTGCTGGGTGCGTGTTCTATGAAATCAGTGAATTCCCACATATCACCCCCTATGGAGGGTAGGGAGGAAAAACAAACACAGCATCAGGCCTAAGAGCTTCTCATATACACATTTGTAACAGACAAATGTATGCATATATATTACATGGATGGATACATATTTTGAAACAAGCTGGAGTCCACATGAGCAACAGCACACCGAAAACACAGTAGTTGTAATTATATTAAAGCTAACGTGTTTTAAAAAACTGACGTATTGGGGCACCTCGGTGGCTCAGGAGGTTGAGCGTTGACTCTTGATTTCAGCTCAGGTCACGATCCTCAGGGTCATGGGATCGAGCCCTGCATCGGGCTCTGCACTGAGTGTGGAATCTGATTAGGATTCTCTCTCTCTCTTTCCCTCTGCCCCCGCCCCCCTCAAAAATAAATACAATGAAAAAAAAAAAAAAACAACCACTGACGTATGATTGACAGGCATAGTAACTCCTCGGCGGGTGGTAACTTCATTCAGTCCCTTCCTGCCTGTCTTCAGGTCTCAAACAGAACGTCCCTTTCTCATGGGGCTTTCCGCCAACTTAAAATAAAGTTAAGTCCCTCCTGTTACTCCGTTACTATCTTTCATATGGTTTTTCCTTTTTTGTGTGTCAATGTTTCTTGTGTTTCTTCCTTTTCTTCCTACTTCCCCCAGAATCTGGAAGCTCCATTAGGGCAGGAACCTTGACAGCTTTACTTACCGTTGTGACTTATCGTACTGCCTGGAGTCTAATAACGGCCCAAAAATCATCGATAGAAAAAAAAAAAAGAAAGAATTGTCATGCACACGATAATCAACGTCAGTATTACAGTGCCAAATCAGGCTCCAAATGTATCTTTTTCCTTTTGGTGACTGAAGAGTATCCAGAGTGGCGTTAGTGTTCTTAATATTCCTAGATGGTCTTACAGGTAAACCTTTGTCACCAAATGCAGGTTCCTGGATTTGAATCCTGCCTCTGCCACCTACCAGCTGGTTACCTAAGAGCGAGTTACTTGATCTCTCTTTTATTTTTTTTCATTTTTTAAATGTTTATTTATTCTTGTGTGGGTGGGTGGGAGACGGGCAGAGAGAGAGACAGACACAGACTCTGAAGCAGGCTCCAGGCTCTGAGCCGTCAGCACAGAGCCCGACCAGGGGCTCGAACTCACGAGCGTGAGACCACGACCCGAGCCGAAGTCGGACGCTCAACCGACTGAGCCACCCAGGCGCCCCTTGATCTCTCTCATGTCATTTTGTAAACACAGGACACGAATAGCACCTGCCTCATGGTTCATAAGGGGAATAAATGAGAGTTAACATGTGTAAGGTTCTTACATGAGTGACAGAAATATGTAGTAAATAAATCCAGGCGATACAGCAGGATACAGTGTTGGTAAGCAAGGAGGCAGATTTATAATACATTTACAATCTATTTTGGATAAACTTCTAAAAAATGTATGGATAATATGAAGGACGCATGTATTTATCCATCCAACCAAACTTTCCCCTCGCTAGATGGGCTTGCCAGCTTCAAAAGTTTCCTGAAGTCTGAATTCAGTGAGGAAAACCTCGAGTTCTGGCTGGCCTGTGAAGACTACAAGAAGATCAAGTCCCCTGCCAAGATGGCCGAGAAGGCGAAGAAGATTTATGAAGAATTCATCCAAACGGAGGCTCCTAAAGAGGTAGGTCTTGATGGGTAGGTGAGTGAGGGTGGTCACCGTGGGCTGAGCTGCACGTCAGGGAGGATGGGAACCCTGCCCCGGGCTCATCGGCGGTGGTCGGCAAACATTTGTGAGGCGAATGGATGCGGACATTCTAATCCCAGGCTTTCCTCCACGTGTGACTTCGGACGGGTTCTCCCATCCTCGGTACCCTTCTCTGTAAACATCTCACGTACGCGTATGTGTGTGTGTACCTAGAGCATGCTTAAATGTTTATTTATTTGGCGGGGGGGGGGGGGGGGGCGGGGGAGGGGCAGAGAGAAAGGGAGAGAGAGAATCCCAAGCAGGCTCCGTGCTGTCAGCGCAGAGCCCGACTCAGGGCTCCATCCCACGAACTGTGAGATCGGGAAGTGAGCCAAAACCAAGAGTCAGACGCTTAGCCGACTGAGCCACCCAGGCGCCCCTGGCACTAAGATTTTAAAAAGAGAAATGGCCACGCATAGTTGAATGCGTGGATGATGTGCACATTGCCGATCGTCAGGCGATCATACCTGGTTACTGTGATAATATTTCCCTAGCTCAGCAAACACGTGAATGTGTATCAGAACGATCCATTAGAGGGGGCCTGCTCACAAAAAAGTAATAAAACCAGTAGAGGCTGCACGCTGCTGGATACAATGTGTTAGAGAGAAGTAAAGGCATCCCTTCTTTTAAACATTAAGATTAGGAGAGCGTTTTATACTTTTTTGAAATTCAACCATTCTGTGTAGGGTTGCCTACCTAGCTCAGTATATACTCACGGTGAGAGAGGAAGAAGCATTGCTTTAGTGTGACAAGAAGAATAAAAGGAGGGGCGCCTGGGTGTCCCAGTCAGTTAAGCCTCTGACTTTGGCTCAGGTCATGATCTCGCAGTTTGGGAGTTCGAGCCCTGGTGTTAGGCTCTGTGCTGACAGCTCAGAGCCTGGAGCCTGCTGCGGGTTCCGTGTCTCCCTCTCTCTTTGCCACTCCCCTGCTCATTCTCTCTCTCTCTCTCTCTCTCTCTCTCTCTGAATACAAATAAACACTAAAAAAAAAAAAATCAGACACTCAATTTTGACTCCGGTCATGATCTCACAGTTCGTGGGGTCGAGCTCCGCATCGGGCTCCCCGCTCACAGTGTAGAGCCTGCTTGGGATTCTCTCTCTCTCTCTCTCTCTCTCTCTCTCTCTGCCCCTCTCCTGATCGCACTCCCTCTCTCAAAATAAGTGAACATTTTTTTAATTAAAAAAAAGAAGAAGAAAAGCCTGGGAACAGAGAGGTCTACATTACTGTGTCGCCTCCATCCTGTCCCTCCTGAGCGTTAGCGGGCATGTAACTTGACCTCACCGGGCTGGGGTCCCCACATGCAGAGTCAGGCCCTGGACCTCAGCTCTGAGGCTGTGCTGCATCGTTTCCTCCTGCAGAAAGCACTCCGGCCCCTCTCACCATGGAAAATCTTACCACAGTCTCAACTCCTTTTATCTTGGAGCTTGGAGCCCAGCTCACGCCCGCTGTCTTGCTTCACCCCACTGCCTATAAAACAGAAATGACATTTCTTCTCACTTCTTAGGAGCCTCTTCCCCTTATGAGTTTATTGGTGACCAATTCCTGTCCCTCCCCACCCCCCCCCCATCAAATCTTGCCACCTGGGCTGACTTGTGACCTTGTTTCTCGGCCCGCAGGTGAATATCGATCACTTCACAAAGGACATCACAACGAAGAACCTGGTGGAACCGTCCCCGGGCAGCTTCGATGTGGCCCAGAAAAGAATCTATGCCCTGATGGAAAAGGATTCACTGCCTCGCTTTGTGCGCTCTGAGTTTTATCAGGAATTAATCAAGTAGTAATTTAGTCAGGCTGTGTGGATCATACAGTGAGTTATTTCCTCTGTAATAACCCTGCATTCTCCAGCAATCTAATCTACATTAGCTTCCCATAGCTGCTTCGTTCGAAGATACCCAAACAGGGGAAAATCCCGGGTGGCGTTGTTGACTCTTTCTGTGCACATTATTTTGGATGTTTATCTAGTGTCTGAATGCCTTCCTCTCCCATTTTCTTCTTCCTGCCCCATTCTTAAGGATGTTGTTGTCAACGCTAATCACAGTCGCAGGAAAATTCTGCTTACGGCAAGGAGACATAAGAAAAGAATATGATACCGTAGAATGTGGGTCCATTTGGTTTAGGTAATGGATCTCTATCCACCCAGATTGGTACGAAAAAGAATGTGGATGTGGAAAGACCGATTTCAAATGAGATCCATTGATCTCATTTGTTGTTTTCATTCTGACCCAGGGGGAATTATCCCTCCATTTCTGACCTTGGTTACTAAAAGGTGGTAAGAATTTTATGAGGCAGCCATTATTTGATTTCTAAGCAAATACATTATTTAAAATATCAATCTTCCCTTCAGAGCCTCTTTGCATTGGCTGGAGATCACTAGCCAGAGATATAACCATAAATATGTTATGTTTATACAAAGTCAAGCTGAACACAATCCATATTGGTTCTTTCCTTGTACCTCTCTCATACCCCCCACCAAGTTACCAAATGTTGTATTAAATCAACAACCTGACAATGGAGTATTTAATAAATGTGTATATATATATATGCATCTAAGTACGTAGGCCCAAAGTTTCCATTTTCAAATTAGTTTAAGTCCCTGTGAGTATAAAATTCCAAACTTTGCAACTCCACTCACGTAAAATACAACAGATGCCGTCCAGCGCGATTTCTCTTACCGCCACATCAGGAGAGCTATCCACTAAAATGGGAAAACTTTGTCAGGCCTACAAATGGCTAATTACCCTATGATGCCATCTGTTTGTTTAGGGAATGGCGATTATCTTCAAAAGAACAAATTATCTGTAGAAAAATTAATTCGACTGTGGAGGCTTTCTGAGATAGCATTCCGAAGGACCCCACATTTTGCGAAACAATGTGATTTTTTACCAACTCCATCTCTCCCTGCCCTGTTTTGCTGCCCATGTTAGTGGGTTGTACTCGTCTTCAAAGTGCACATTTATATCCTAACGTGCCTTGCACACAGCTGATCGATAGGCCGTGGTATTTTTTAGCAGTTTTAAACTTTTAATTCCATCTTTCGTTATTATAAGTCTCACTAGATTTTTTTCTTATCTCTAGTAGATTTAAGTAATGATTTACATAATTTAGTAATAAGGAGAATCAAGCTAAACTATATTTGAAGCTAACCAGGAGGAGGATATTGAGTTAATTTGAAAAGAACTTGTTAAGGATTAATAAAATTCTGAAGTGTTTAAGGAGAAGATTACATTTAGTCTCGTATTTACTCCTTTTATTTCCCTTTCTCTTCCACACACTCCTGGTTTTCCATGTTTGTAGCCTGTTTATTCAATTACTTCCTGAGAATATCGTTACCATATCCTTCAGGCAAACACTGGCTGTTTTTGTTGGCTTTTCTCTAACTTTGCTATTTCAAAGGATACCATATGCACTTCTGAATACTTGCTATTTATTTCACATTCTGAAAGTGGGCTGGACTAAGTGGGTCCACGGTCAACAGTTGCCAGTGTGGTAAGAGTCCACTCACAGGTGTAGACATTGCTCACTGCAAAGAAGCTTGTCATAAGCAGTCGACAGCTCTCACCGTGAGCATGGAGACATCCCTGCCATGTGCGTTTGTGTAGAAGTGACAGGCGACTCAGATCAAAAATTCCTGGTACTGCCTTCCTCAGCATCCGTCTACACTGTCCAGATTAGCATAAAATCTCCAGCCCTTGAGTTTCTCATGCAGCTAGAAATGGAAAGAACGCAAGGATCTAGGGGAGTTACTGTCCTTGAATGCCAAAACATTTTTCAGAAAAATGTTCGTTGAATTAAAAATTCAAAATTTTTGATTCGCATGATTTGAAAGAGCCAAGTGGTTGCAAACGCTCAGAGAATTTGCTAGATGTTACAGAGCTCACCCAGATGGTTGATGTTGCACAGACCCAGATCAACTGGATTCACAAACTGCACGCCCTCTGGCGGTGGGGAGGACTTGTCTGTGGACGGTAAAAGGGAGGCCTTCACCTTTTCAGAGGCTGAACTCAGGAGGCAGAGGGCAGGAAAAGCACCATGAGGGCAGGGCTGTGAAGGAAAATAAAAATGAATGCTTCCCAGCCAAACAATGACCTGTAATAGAGACATCTGTATATACTATTTTAAATTTAAAGTAGTATACACACACAATAGAAACTATTCTAACATATGAAATGAAAAAATTAAAAGGAAAGCAAGTATCACAGCCCCAAATGAGAAAAGCAAACATATCAAAATTGCCCTAAAAAAGTTCTTTGAAACCTTTGAAAAGTGTTTTTAAACTTAGACAAAAGAAAATTTTAAAAAACTCCACAGTGTTACTGGAAGTTTCCATGGTAACACAAAGAAAATAAAATTCGTTTAATTCTGGGAACTTAGAAAAACTGGGATGATCCTTCCAGGAAAATAAAAACCTGTGTAATGTCTGTGTCTCACTGCCTCCCCCTCCTCCCCCCCTCCTCCCCACTTTTTCTTGAGTAAATTGCTGGGAAAGCGTGAAACTTAATGCAGGAGTCCTGTGGTGCTTCGGTTCTCCCTCCCTTGTGAAAATGTAGCTACAGTTGTAAGTGATCTGGGATGTACAGAGGTAGCGGAACCAAATTGTGGTCAATGCGAAGAGGCAGCTACGCCTCTCCTTCTTGAAGGAAACCTAAGATGAGGCCAGGGAATAGCCTGCATCCTAACTTTCTCTGCCTGGGTTTGATACAGTTTGGGCTTGGTGTCAGATTACGGTCCCAACCGGACCAGAATAAAGACATAGACTGTTGATTCTAGAGGAAATTAGGAGGCTGTGTTTATCTACCAAAGCAGTACTTGTTCACGCAAGCGACCCCCTACACACACACACACACACACACACACACACACACCCTTTCCTTCTCCTGGCTAGACCTTCTGAAATGCAGAACTGAGACATTTCAATCATTGTGCTTTCACATCAATAGCATCAATTGTATGGAAATGTTCTGTGCCTCACCCCCCACACCCAGGGAGGGTGGGGGAGGGAGGGACTCAAGTTCTCTAGCGAATGAGCTCTCTGCTCTCCTCTCCGTAGATTTCAGTTTTTCGTGCCTAATGAGAAAAAATTGGTGAAAGGAACTGTTTTTATTTTTATCCTCTACAAATATGTAGCTTTGCTGGGTTGCTGTGTGCTCTCTCTCTACTCCCTTTGGGTGGGATGGCGTTACCAATTGCCTCCCAAAGAATAACAAGTGTTTGGAATGTTTGGAAGTTTCCATAAAACCTTGAGCATCAGCAGATCAACCGATCCACCAACAATAATTCTCTGCCAGGGCTTTGTCATCTGTCCCATCACAGATTAGATAATAAAAAGTGTTTAAAGGGAAATTCTCTATTTCAGGGAAAAGGTTTTTTTTATCCCTGAAATCATTCCCTCCAGCAATCCAAACATTTCCTGTTTCCTGGGAATTTAGCAAGTCTGGGAGATAAAGGGCCAGGAGAAAAGGGAGAGAGGACAGAGGGCCGGTGAAGCGATAAGTGCCCAGGCCTATAAAGTTAATCCATTTCCTAGGAAACATTTAAGAATAGCTCCTCTTGACCAAAACCAAACCATTTCTTTCTGTCATCAACACGATTTGCGGAAAGACATTTCTTGACTCATAGTGCAGCTCAATGAGAAACTTCCTCTTAAAATCCTAGGGAGTCTCACGGGGCGCCTGGGTGGCTCAGTCGGTTGAATTTCCGACTCAGACTCAGGTCATGATCTCATGGTTTGTGGGTTTGAGCCCCGCATCGGATTCTGTGTCTCCCTCTCTCTCTCTGCCCCTCCCCCGCTCATACTCGCGTGCTCTCTCTCTCTCTCTCTCTTTCTCAAAAATAAATAAATATTAAAAGAAATTTTAAAATAATAAAATCAAATCCGAGGCAGTCTTGATTAGAGGGAAGAATCAATATGGCGGATCTGCTGTCCCCACTTGGCTCACCTGCGCCAGGGAGCAGAGAATGGAGAACTGGGTTTCTAACATCTAAACGTCTAAACCCAAGAGCCAGGCAACTCTCTGTAGGTTCCAGACGTGAGGTCTTCACTACAGCCCGACTGGATCGTCATTACACTTCTCTGGTTTTCTGGTCTCCTCATTCTATGAGACAAGTACGTACCTAACGGTTTTCTTGGAGGAGGCCGAACTGCTGCTTGTGTCAAACATACTTTCAAGCAAATGGGGCATCTGGTAGACCAGAGTAATCGCTACCCAAAGAAAGGCTTTCCCCAGCCTCAATGAGCCATCCTGGAACTGAAAAGATTCTTCCAACTGAGGGGACATTTGCAGCTTTGAATGGAGACTCAGAGCAGAGAGTGAAGGGGGGGAAAAAATCTTTGGAATATTATCCTCATCTCACAGCTGAATAACAATAATAATCTTCTTATCTGATTTTTCTAGTAGAGAAGATACGCATCAAACTTTTTCATATCCGGTTTAAGAAGCCTCTTGCCAGGTACTAGCTGTCTCCTGAGGTATTTTCCCTCCCCACCTCACACCTATACCTTCCCTTCTTCTCTCCAACCCCCCTCCATAAGAGGAAACATTTAAAATAGGTGAGTGTAACCACAATCGTGTAATAACCGATACGTTAAAAGCATTTAATTTCCTGTCTAAGGAAATGTGTGAGCAAAGGGATATGCTGAGAAATTTTCCAATGGAGGGAAATTATCTGGATCATTTTTTGCCAAAAGTTTTATATATATATATATATATATATATATATATATATATATATATATCATATAGTATCAGGGCATGGGAGAACTGAATTTTTAAAAATTGCAGGAGCTTACAACTCATCTCCAGGATGAGACAGAGAGGAGGAGAAATGAAAGGCTGGAAATGCATCTGTCAGCATTTATCCCTTAGGTTTTTCATGTAGAAACGGTTGTGTTTATCTTCTGAGTTTGTATGCAATATGTTGTATACTATGCGACTCACACTTCTTGATAAATAAAGCACCCAATATGTGTCTGTAACCATGATCACATACATTTTATTAAACGTATATCTGTATCGCAACCTCCTGTGAGTCCTTCTTGACTCCTGCGTACGTTTGCTGTGAACCTGCCCCTTAAGATAGGCTTCTTTGTTCACTATCCTCCTGACCCCAGGGGAGTACTCCTTCCATTGGGATGATCCTTATCCTAACAAGCATCGATTCCAATATAGCCTGCCAGCAAAACTCAGAAAGGGAGATACAAAGTGACCCAGCCCCATGCACTCCGTTGACCACTTTCCCTTGCATTCGAATGACAACTTCTTGACCTTGCTGTTCACTGTTAGAACGAAGCCCATGATACCGTTTGGATCCTGCAGTTTGGGGTGAGTATCATCATTCCTTTCTCCCCTTGCACTCGTGAAAGAGCTGAGATCCCGGTGCCTTTGCAAGCAGCTCAATTCTATGACCTTAGACTTGGTGTTCGGATGGTGTAGGTAATGGGCTGAAATTAATCAACTCGAGGGATGGGGACTGGGGAATGGGGAAAGTTTGTGTACAGAAAGAAGCATAAACGGGAGAAGATTTGCAGGGAGAGACAATGACGAGAGTCCGTGTGTGTGGGAATGAGAGGGATTGGGAGAGAAACTGAAGAGAATGTCTGTCCTGGTCTCTGACAGTTTCCTCGGTCTTCCAAGTCCCCACGAAGCCTAACTCCATTTACTGTAGATGCAATGGCCCCGAGAGTCATTGCATTACCACCTAATCTCCTCTTTAATTATCTGGGATGCGTTTCTGGGAGTTTCCATCAAGAAGTATTACTAGAGGAAAGACCGTTGATATGTTTTTTCCCCCGTGGAGAAGAAGTGATGTTCTCAAGATCACTATGAATTAGTGGCAGAACAGGGTGACTGCCTCTCAGGCACCTGTTTGTTCTACTAGACCAAAGGAACCACGTGCGATCCCTCACAGCATTAGGTTACTAGTTCTTACTTGAGTAGAACAGACTATACCAATACTGCCCAAGTGCAAGTCCATGCTCTTATCTGTCAGTGAGATAAGCCAAATTCTCCAAGCTATATGAGCTCTCAAGCACATTTTGCTACTTTTGCATTTTTAAATCAGTAGTATCTTGAAAACCATTTTGCTCATAAACCACTTTCCAAATCTTACCTTACACCTTCTCAGATAGCTTCCCAATGCCTCCGTGCACTTTTCATTTGAATGAGTCTCATCGGGTGAATTCCTGGTCCAGTTTCCAGGCTTTTCCATTTTGTGGTCAAGTCCTACCTTCTCAATGTTATAACTTGTTAAAAACTGTGGATGAAAATGTTATTAGAAAGCAAAGCTTATGAGGAGGCCGCCATTGCTTAATCTTTGGTAGCCAGGGCTCATTGATGTTCCCTTATTTCTTATAAGTGAATATTTATTTTGACCGCTTTTCATTTAGCAGCTAAAGCCATCACTTTTGTATCTACTTGCGTTTCTCCAACAATTCTGCTGAGAATGAGCAGAGAGTGATAAAGGAAGAATCCAGATTCAGGAAATGTCAGCCTTGGAATAGACATTACAAATGCCGTCTTATGTTCAGGATGAAAGTGTGGTCTTCCCCACTCTGCAAAGTTCTTCTTCAGCTAAGATGCCAGCAGCTGGGAGACAACCCTTGAGAGCAAAGGGGGCGTCCACTTGCCTAAGGAAGTCGGATTGCCCTGGGTGATCAGTCCAGTCCAGCTGTCACGAAAAACTGCCCTGCCATCCTAAGAAATTGTGCTTCCCAATCTTCATTTTAAAGATGAGGAAATTGAGGCCCATGGAGGTGAAATGGTTGGCCCGAAGTTACACATCTGGATAAATAGCATGCATCTTACAGATAGGCTGATTCCCAGTCTGGGGTATTTTTCCTATGGAGTGAAATTCATGGTATGCCTCCTTCACATATCTATAAGAGTGAGTGTTCTTAAAGTTGAAATCAAAGAACTGTAAGACACTAGAGAAATGAGAATGTAGGGCTGGCCCAGAAAAGCTGTGCTTTTCAAAAATATCCACCTTTCCTCTATCTCTATAATAATTTTCTCAATCAAATGTCCTTTTGGGTTTAACAAAGTGCTCATCAAAAGGCAAAATGCCCTCTTAGAAAGTTACCAGCTATTCAATGCTAATGTGAATGAATCCAATGGGGTGAGACACATTACCAATTTCTCAAAACCTTCCTGAACACAGCCAGAGGGAAAGAGTGTTTTGATTGAGGGAGGAGATCTATCTTTTATAATCTTATTTTTTGAAATCTGCCCAACCCTCCATGTTCTACATGGCCCCATTCCCTGACAGCTCGAGGTAATAAGCCAAGATTTACGAACGCAAAACAGTCTTTTATCCAAATATTCTAGCAGCTATTATGTATTGTTTTACTCTTTACCTGGATTTGAAGAACTGTCAAGGTCATCATGCTATAGATCTCAACTACCATTTAGCGTTTATTCCATTTTGTTGAGCTTTGTCCATCCTTTGAGTGATCTCCCTTAAATGCGAATTCTCCTATGAGGAATAACACACAAAATCTTTAACAGCTTTAACGTCAAGGGAGAACACAGCTTATCTGATCATGTCACTCCTCTTAGGATTTATCTGGTCGTGTTATTTCTCTGTTTAAGAGCTTTCAATGGCCTTTCATGCTCTTCGGCCTCCCAGAACGCCTGGCCCAAGAGTAGAGCTTGTAAAGACTTATGTGCACCCTTCACCATCCATTGATTTACATCTCATATTTCTATGTATTATTTCAATACTCGAGTCTTGAAAGGCAAAGTACAAATTTCACTTAAAGCATCCCTTGATGTCTATCAGCTTGTCATTTCCAATATTTGACATTAACCAATTTAAGTCAGTTAAGCGTCCGACTCTTGATTTCAGCTCAGGTCCTAATCTCACGGTTTTGTGGGATTGAGCCCCACGTTGGGTTCCGCGCCGACAACGTAGAGCCAGCTTGGGATTCTCTCTCTCTCCCTCTCTTTCTGCCCCTCCCCAGCTCATGCGTGCTCCCCACCCCTCTCAAAATAAATAAATACACTTTAAAAAAATAACTGATTAATTAATTGACAGATAATAACATAACCACTACTCTTGTATGGGATGCCCTCAAAAATTACTCTTAATCTTAGAAGTTGGTTTGGACTCTAAGAGTTCGACTGCCGCTGCCCTAGAGGCTGGCATCCTAGATCCTCAGCCTAATACATAAAGGTCTCTGAACCAGCCTTTCACACCATCTTGCAGAACTCCAAGAGCACCGTGCCGGCTCATGCTCTAGACCTCAGCGAGGCAATCCCTCTTACAATACCTGCTCTATCTCACCTAGCTAATACCTACGCATTTAAGAATTAGAGCACAGACATCATCTTCCCCAGGGAGGCTTTCTTCATACCCATCAGATCCCACTTAACGAAAGGGGGGTCACATTCCTCTGATCTGGCGTGCTTCCACTAAAGACGTGTCCCTACCAATTGGATAAGACGATTGTGTGGAAGACTTAGGGACTTCTCTTCTTTGAAGAGTGTTGGGAAAGCAAAAAGTTCTGTTACTGTAACTTCTGAAAAAGTCTGGACGTGGAAACTTCCAGACACCCCTCTTCTCCCAAGTTCCTAGGGTAGGCCCAGGGTTAGGGTGAGTTAACTGGAGATTTAAATTCTTGTGGCAGGAAACAATCTCCCTCCCACATCCCAAAACTTTTGCTGTCCAATGTGATAACTGCCAAGTCGGAAAGGGGGGCAGACTGGCACCACGGCAGACAGGAGGCTGGTGGGAACTCACCTACCTCAGACCCCTCCAGGCAGGTGGCCACCTACCCTACCTTCATCAAGGTAGCCATCCACTGAACTTCTTTGCTCTGTGGCTTTCTTCCTTTTCTGTACAAGGAGGTCACACACCTCTCATGTTCTTTATCCCTGCACATCCCCATCTTGCTAACCATTAAAAAAATGGTGGAAAAAAAGAGTTATTCTTGATTATTTTCTGGCAGATAGCTCTTGTGACTTTCCATCCTAATACCATTTACTGTAATTTCTGCCTCACCTTCGGAGATAAGAAGGTACTGGGGTCTAATCTTACCCCTTTGAAACTGCACTTTATTCCTGTAAAAAGGTTTAATGGCATTTGGGGATTGTATGTCTCTTATCTTGACAAATCTTCCCAGCTCTGTCCTTCTAGAATTACTAAGAATAGATAAAAGAAGAAAAAGAGGGTATATTTTTAGCTTGTGTGAGGGGCCTTCTATTTTATTTATCAGCTATCTATAAAGTGTCTGCATCATGACGATAAAGGCATTTGAAATCCAAATGAAAGCATTTATTCAGATCTTAGCTCCTCAACAGGAAACAGGGTTATAAGAGATTCCAAAGATACAGATGGCATATTTTGGTAAAAACTAAATCAATGTCCCTTTGAACTGTAAGTGCAGACTTCAGAAAATCATGTGTAGATAATATTAGGCTTTAGAGCTGGGGGAAAAAAATGGCTTTTCTAGTTACAATCATCATTTCTCTCCAGTCGGTTCAGTACGTGTGGCTTAGAGTCACAAAATTTGAGCTGTAGGCTTTTGGTTCTTCCCCTAGTCCGTCTTGAGCAGCGTGAATAATTCCCGGAGCCTCTGTGCGCCCACCTACAAAAATGGGGCTACCTAGATTTTCCAACAGAGGCTCAATGAGGAGTAAATGAAATCATATGTATGAAATGACTTTGTAACCTGTAAAATAAAATCTCAGATCCTCATTCAGGTCAATTTGTTTCCCGTTATATCTTGCTGATGTGAATCATCAGGAGGATGATCAGAGAAAGTAGGCATTTCCTTCCGTATCACCAAGAGAGACAGCGAGATGACAGTATGTCCTCATTTCTACCCCTTGCCCTTTCCCCAGCCAGTTTCGAACTGTGATACGGAGAAAGGCTTGGGCCCCTTTTCATTCCTTGGTGTCCTTATGTCCTGAGAGTCTAGACTATAATTTAGCCAAGTGACACAGAATCAGGTTCAGTTAACTGGTCTACCAAATATCTACTTGAGCTATTCTGGTTTCTTTAGTACCACAGTCTTCTCGATGACCTAATACTAACTCATGTTTGTATAGCTTTTTCTTACCTTATTTCACCTGAATGTCCTCATAACCCCATGAGGTGGTCCAAGTAGGTAGGATTAAAACATTCACTTCACATATGATAAGTCTGAGCCTCATGAGATATAAAGGACGTGTCAAGGTCACACCGTTAACATCAGCAGAGCTGAGCCTAGGATATGGGTCTTCCGGCTTTGGTCCCTGGAGGTCCTTTTTTTAATTCCAGACTGCAGTACGCTGTTAACAAACTCGACACTGAAGCATCTTGTCAGGCTTGGTCAAAGAGCAAATGACCTTGAATAATGCCTGTGGGCTCTTTATTGAAGATTCACGGAGGAATGTGTATCTATGTGCCGGGAAATGTGATCTTTCTTTTAAAATTCGTTTCTTCGTTAACCCTCATAAAGTCACAGCTTATCTGAGAAGACGAGAAGGATGCAGGGTTTTCCTTCAGTCTGTGGTCTGGCCTATTTACAAAGCCTTGGCCTGGTTTCTTTGTTGAAAAAGGTGTTTGACCATGGCCAGCTGGGTCCTCTGTGGCCTTTCCCCCAACCTGCGATCCTTGACTGGTATCTGAGGTTGTATACTTTCGTGTCCACAGGGAGGGCCTGATACTGGCTCGTCCTGCGTCTGGTTCGATTGCTTTGGCGACTTCTCCCATCTGTTATTTTCCTTTAAACTTTCAATTCGTTTCCACGTGTGTGATTACATTAGCTTCTCACTTCTGATCTCTTTCCCCTCAGAATCTTTGTACCTATTCTGTCTCTGGTGTCTCACTATCCTATTTTGGGATTAAATTATACCATTTATGCCTGGATTTATTCCTTAAATATTTTTTTTAATTCTTCTTCTTCGCTATCTTGTAACTCTTCTGCTACTTCTTTCTAATTTTTATAATATAGCTTCCTTCTTACTCCAAATATAATTTGTTTCTATTTTTGGCAGATACCCACGTAATTTTCGTAATTTTATGATGCAAGAATTTCTTCCCCATTGGTTCTTCTTTTTAAAGTTTATTTATTTTGAGAGAAAGAGAGAGTGTATGAGTGAATGGGAGGGGCAGAGAGAGAGAGAGAGGGAGAGAGAGAGAGAGAGGGAGAGAGAGAGAATCCCAAGCGGACTCTGCACAGAGCCTGATGCAGGACTCGAACCCACGAAACTGTGAGATCATGACCTGAGCAGAAATTGGGAATCGGAGGCTTAACCGACTGAGCCAGGAGGTGCCCTGCTCCATTTGGTCTTATGAAGAACTAACACTCAGAGACATTCAGCGATGAGCTCAAGGCCACGCAGCCAGAAAGGGGCCAAGAGAGGATGCAAGGTGGCTACAGATTTGTGTCTTCCTTTTCCTTCCCTCCCTTGATTTTCTTTCTTCTCCCTTTAACTTCAGTCCAGGTCGTCTTACCCCAAAGGAGGCCCGGATTTTCTCCTTCACGTCTTCAGAGGCATGGGGCGCCATGCGCAGGGCACAGCCTCCGTGTCCCTTCCCCTGGAACATCTGGTTTGTGCTGTTAAGCCACACCGCTGTGGAATCCCAGCGAACCCTGCCTGCCCCAGTCCTCTCTTATCAACCACAGACCATCACCCCTGGGGCCCTGAAGAATTCATATATATATATATTTTTACATTTATTTATTTTTGAGACAGAGAGAGACAGAGCACACATGGGGGAGGGTCAGAGAGAGAGGGAGACACAGAATCCGAAGCAGGCCCCTGGCTCTGAGCTGTCAGCACAGAGCCCGATGCGGGGCTCGAAATCATAGACCGCGAGATCATGACCTGGGCTGAAGTCGGCCGCTTAACTGACTGAGCCACCCAAGTGCCCCAAGAATTCATATTTTTTTTAAGCACAAGGAAGGAAGAATCTAGCAACCCAAGGTCACAGAGATCTTCTAAGACAGCTGCCATTCCAAATACCCTACTTGGTCTTTCCCCAAAAGTACGCTCATCAGACCACGTGTTCCGGTTTGGGGCTCAGAAAATAGATGTACTCCAGCTAAACTGTAATTCAGCCGACAGACCAGGTTTGTATAACCCTAGTAAGGCGACAGCCGCTGTAGCAACATTGATTCCTAAGCATCAAAGTCCAAACACCTGAATTTTCTAGATCCTGAAGGATCACCCGAACAAGTCACATAGTGTCTAAGAAATTTTCTCTTAGTAAGTGATGGTCTCGGGACGCCTGGGTAGCTCAGTCGGTTAAGTGTCCGACTTAGGCTCAGGTCACGATCTTACGGTTTGTGAGTTTGAGCCCCGCATCGGGCTCACTGCTATCAGCGCAGAGCCCCTTCAGACCCCCTGTCCCCCCCCCCCCGCCCTTCCCCCACTCACGCTCTCTCTCAAAAATAACTAAAACATTTAAGAATAAAAGAACATGATAGCCTAATAGGATAAATACAAAGATCCTGACCTGATCCTTCCGAACATCATTGCTTATGAAGCCTTCGGTTGCACTTCAGGCAAAGTCAGGGGCTTCCTGGTTCTCTGCACGTTAACACTTTGTTCTGAACTTGATTGCAGCAGTCATGACAGTTGTTCAAGATACATGTATTTACTGAGTCCTGTGTGCCAGTCCTCTGCTGTTAGGAATATAAACATGAATTAAACCTAGTCCCTGGTCCCCAAAGGGTTTGGGATCTAGTTGGGGGATGCACTGCATAAACAGAATTCCAAAAGAAGGTGATGAGTGGCATGCTAGGCATCACAAATGTGGGCTCTAGAAGGAACCTGAGGGGCGCCTGGGTGGCTCAGTCGGTTGAGCGTCCGACTTCGGCTCAGGTCACCATCTGGCGGTTGACGAGTTTGAGCCCCGCATCCGGCTCTGTGCCGACACCTCCGAGCCTGGAGCCTGTTTCAGATTCTGTGTCTCCCTCTCTCTCTGCACCTTCCCTGCTCATGCTCTGTCTCCCCCTCTCTCTCTCTTAAAAATAAATGTAAACGTTAAAAAAAATTGACAGAAGGAATCCCAGCTCTGTGTGGTACAGCACAGTGGGAGAGTGTGATCGTGTTCTGCTACCACACTACCCTTTCATCTTCTCCCTGAAGGAGTTCGGCGACCACATGCCGCACCGTAGACAGCCACCCCAGTCCTCCTCACTACCAAGTGCCACCCCTCCTCCGTGCCTGCAGAACCTTGCCTCATTCTGACCCGCGTGAGCCTTCGAGACTTAGCTGGAGGGTCATTCACGAACGGAGACGTTCTGACCACACTCCCTCCAAAATAAGATGCATTTCTTTTGCTTAGTCCTTTCTCCCTAAAATAATAATAACATACTAATAAACATAAGTAATAACGGGAAAATAATAATTCTTTGTACCAAAAGATACACGTTTTGGCACATACTCTCTGTCCATTACCACAATAACCCCAAGAAATGAGCACGAGGTACTTGTTGAGAAAAGAGGGAGTTAGTGACTTGCCCAAGGTGGCGGTGTTTCTCGTGTCCATCTAGACTATGAACTCGGGTCTTGTTCAATTACGTAACCCAAGGAGGTAGGGCAGGACAGTGCTGCTGCTACATTGTATTCTCGAAAGATATTTGTGGAACGAATGAATGAATGAATGAATGACAAAAGTGAAGTCCACTTGATCTCCACCGCAACTTAGTGAGGCAGGAAAAGCCGTCACAATTATCCCCATTTTACAGTTGAGGAAGCAGCCCAGGGACATTCAGGGATCTGCCCAGGTCCTACCAGCGGAAAGGAAGAGACACACACACACGTCACGATTCCAGGTCCAAGATGCATACGCTTCCACGCCCCCTGCTCAGAGCGGCACCTCCTGGGATGCCCTTGCCCGAGCCTCCCACACGTCCAGTGCAGAGTGGAGTTCTGCTGAGTCACGTCAACGCTAAAAACCAAGCCGAGTTCTAGGATTCGTGATTTGTGACCTCCTGCCCCCTAGAACATGGAGTTTGATGTTCATTAATCACAAACCTTCAGCAGTCACACACTGCTCGCAATTCTGGGTCTTCAGGAAACAGTCCTGGCTAAGAAGGATTCCCCTGGTGCAGAGTAAATGGCAGCAGATCAAAACACTTTTGCCCCACACCACCCCTCACCCCGTTCTGGCCACGAAGTCACAACTAAAGGAAGGTTTAGAAACTCTTGTACTGCTTTCTGTGGGCTTTGAGAAGGTAATAATTGGCAACCCGCTCCTCCCAGACAACTGGCTCAAGGATTTGTATCATTGTCTACCAATTTTATGGCAAAATTTTCCCCAAGTTGCACTAGAAGTTCAAAGCCATGTCATTGGATAAGGCGAATCCTATTACACAAAAACTCCTATAGAGAATTAAAATGTTCCTGTAATTCAGGAATAAGGTTACATCAGTCATTCCCGGAAATTGGCACCTCAGATGGCAGATTGTGTTAGTTTTTTGTTTTTCACTATAATGAGATAAGATACATGGCACAGAACAGAGTTGGGGATTTTGTTGTTGTCGTATTAGGGATTAGACATGGATGTAAAATGGAGGAGAACGAAATCAAGCTGATCCCACACACTTAAGCAGAAGTCCACAGGGAAAGACGGGAACCTGTGCTTCTGGTCCAGGTGGTGAGGGTGTCCCGTGGGAGCCAGGCCCTTTCGTCACAGGGTAAATACCAGCACCTGACTCAGCAAGTGGAGCGAGGCAGAAGGAGGATCCGGGGAGAAAACCGGGAAGACTGAAATAAAGCAAAAGCATTTACAGTAAAACCTTGGCATGAATGTATAATTCATTCCAGAAACATGCTCATAATCTAAAGCACTTGTGCATCAAAGCAAATTTCCCCATAAGAAATAATGGAAACTCAGAGGATTTGTTCCACGACCCCAAAATAGTCACAAAAATGATTATAATACTGTAATATAATACAAAATAATAACAAAAATACAAAATATAAAGAAAAACAAACTAATAAACCTGCACTTACCTTTGAAAATCTTCATGGCTGGTGTGAGGGAGACGAGAGAGGAGGATTATTGTGTAGGACGACTTTCACTACCACTAATGGAGTCACTGCTATCTATTGGCTCAGCGGAATCCTTTTCTGGGTGGGGGCCATTGTATACGCTCACACGGGTGTTGACTACAGCACAGTATTAATAAACTCTTGTCATATTCTCTATTTAATGTAACTGGCAATAGGGCAGCAAAGGAAAGGGTCTATATCGGCAGGCAGCCCGACCTAGCAGGAAGCAAAGTATTCCTAAGCTTACTCTTGGATGGAAAAGCAAAGAACTGTCCATAGGTGCTCTGAAGTGACAAAAAATACACAAGTGCCAGTTGTGGGCACCTTCCAACGTTCTGAAAAGTCACTGATTTCTGCCAAACATCGCAGCCTGAGACGGAGCATCTGAGCATGGAGACGATCACCCACAACCCGCAGCGAGAGAGAGAGAGAGAGAGAGAGAGAACCATTGGCTCAGTTGTGATCATGTCACGTTCGGCATCATGTGCTACTTGCGTTGCAAGACATCGCTTGTTCGTTTATCAAGTTAAAATGTATCAGAAATGTTTGCTCTTCTTGTGGAACACTAGCAGAACAAGTTACTCGCAAGCCAAGGTTTTACTCTATTTGGGATCTCAGAATTTGGGGAGCACAGATTTGGGGAGCAACCCAAATTGTGTCCTCCTCGGGAGCAAAAGCCAGGGGTTCTTAAAGACAAAGGGGGAACGCTCGTATATGTTGTTTGCAAAGAATTTTGATTGGTGTTGGTGGCAGAAAACCAATCTTGGCTAAACGTAATTGATCCCCAGGGCTCGCACTAAGCAAAAGTCTGCCGGTCTAGCGAGTTGCAGATGCCCGTGTAGAGTCCTTGCAATATTTGCCACTTGACACGGTTCAAAAGTTCACGGTTCCATCAGGTGAGGACACGCACCTCCTTAATGGCCTCTCGGCTCCGTTTTAAAACCCCTTGACATGGGGCGCCTGGGTGGCTCGGTCGGTTAAGCATCCGACTTCGGCTCGGGTCATGATCTCGCGGTCCGTGAGTTCGAGCCCCGCGTCGGGCTCTGTGCTGACAGCTCGGAGCCTGGGGCCTGTTTCAGATTCTGTGTCTCCCTCTCTCTGACCCTCCCCCATTCATGCTCGCTCTCTCTCTGTCTCAAAAATAAATAAACGTTCAAAAAAAAAAAAAATTTAAAACCCCTTGACATAAGTGACTCCATTTTATTTCACCTGTTACAGGGGTTGGCATAGCAATTTCAGGCCCACCTGCTGTCTCAGCCAAACAGGGAGGCCGGCAGATAAACGTCCATGTGTGTGAGCCACTGTGGCTGCTTCTCTGCTTCCATCCTTCCACACAGGATCTCTCTCGGAGCCCCCTCTACCCAGAAACACACAGGGAAGGGAGTTCTGAGAAACGTAGCTCACCCTGACCAAGGTGAGACATGGCAAAACCACTAGATTTCACCCCTGGTCAGCTTGGCTCCCACGCACATCTCCTTGAGTCATATTTATTCTCCAGTGCCCGTGCTCATGTTGGGGGGGGGGGGTTACTTTTACATTATGCAGAACCATCTGTAAGTCAGGCTCAAGTTTTTTCTTCCTTCGTCACCTGGTCATTGGTAGAGCTCCAAGAGAAAAGCGATGTGGGCTAAGAGGGCGAGAAGATGATGTATTAGGAGAAGGGCCTTGAGCATTTGGGCTACTTCCTCATGTTCCCTTTTTGTGCCTTCAGGGCCTGCTTGAGCGCTAGCTCATGTGTCACTTCCATTTGACAATGAAGTGCTGCTAGGCACATCTAACTTTATGGGTTGGGGGGGGTCAGATAATTCCCAAGTCATGACGGGAAGCTTAGTTCACATGGCAATGTTGTGGCCAGGGCCAAGCATTCGTTGTCTACTAAGGCCTTGCAGCAAACTAAAATGTTTTGTGCAGATGATGGCATGACTGCATCCAAACCCAAACATCTTCTCTGCCATTCGCTCGTAAGGGCCTGACAAATGCTCCAAACGGCATCTCTATCTACCGCTGACATTTCAAGTACCATCAAAGCTGCTGGGTCATGTGGCCCAAGAGGAACCCAAGAGAGCTAAGATAGTCACATGGTTGTAGTTGGCCTTTGTAACTACATTCTTCCACTCTCCGCTCCACATTTCCATTGCCCTCAACAAGCACTCCAATTAGTTATGGGTCTCAGCCAGATGGGATGACTCTGAACCTTCATTCCCGGAATTCATAGCAACCTAGACTTATTACAGAACTGCCTTTTATTTTAGGCTCCATTCAAAACTGGTAGGTTTGGGGGTTACTCAGTGAAAAGATTTATGTAACATGCCCAAAGAAAGTATACGTGGCCTCAAAAATCCAAAGAATCTCACTAGCGAAACGCTTTTTCATAATAGCTGAAATGTTATAATTCTAGATTGTTCAGGTGTGGTTTGAGGTAGGGAGTCAGGTTCATTATTTTCCCCATGAGAACTTCCAATCTTTCAAGCAACACTTGTTGAAAATTCTTTCCTTTTCCCACTGAATTCCTTTGATGACTTAGTAAAAAATCATTAACCACAGGACCATGCATTTATTTCTGGATTCTAATTTGATCAATTTGCATATGTCACTAGGCTAATAATCCATTCTACTTTGATTAATGTAGTTTAAGAATAACTCCTGAAAGGGGTACCTGGGTGGCTCAATCAGTTAAGCGTCCAACCTTGGCTCAGGTCATGATCTCACAGTTTGTGAGTTCGAGCCCGTATCGGGCTCTGTGCTGACAGTCCAGAGCCTGGAGCCTGCTTCGGATTCTGTGGCTCCCTCTCTCTCTGCCCCTTCCAGGCTCATGCTCTGTCTCTCTCTGTCTCAAAAATAAATAAACATTAAAAAAATAATAATAATTTCTGAAAGCAGATAAAATAAGTTCTCTTACTTGTACTTATTGTTTGAATTTTGTTTGGTTACTCTAGGGTTTTTGAATATCCATATAAATTTTAGGATAAATATGTAAATTTATATTTTATAAAAACTGTTGAGAATTTAATTGAGATTGTTTTGGATCCACAGATCCAACTGGAGAAAAATAACATCTTAATAATAGTGATGCTTCCAATTGGTGAAAAAGGTATATTTCACTGATACTGATTTGCTTTACTTTTTCTCAGAAATATTTTGTAATTTTTAGTGTCAAGAATTAGTAGGCTTTTAGTTAAGTTTATTCCTAATATTTTTTATAATTTTAATTTCTGTAGTTTGATTTCTAGTACTTAGAAAGACAATTTTTATATTCATCTTGTGTCCTGTGACTTTGCATAGTTTTGGTTTTTTTTTAATAGACTCCTTATGTACACACAATGACATTGTCACAAATAAAGATAGTTTACCTTTTCCTTTTTGAGGCTTACAAATTTCTTCTCTTTCCTTGATTTACTCCATTGGGTAGAACCCACAGAAAAGTCCTGAATAGAAATAGAAAGACCAGTCTTCCTTCCCTTGTTCTCACTCTTTTTTTTTTTAAATGTTTATTTATTTTTGAGAGAGAGATAGAGCATGAACAGGGGAGGGTTAGAGTGAGATGGAGACAGAATCCGAAGCAGGGTTCATGCTCTGAGCCATTAGCACAGAGCCCAACGCGGGGCTTGAACTCACAAACCCTGAGATCATGACCTGAGCCGAAGTCGGAGACTTAACTGAGCCACCCAGGTGCCCCACCCCCCCTTGTTCCCACTCTTAATGTGGATATTAACTGTAGGATTTTCAAAGATGCACTTTACCAGATGAAAAATTTCCCTTCTATTCCTCATTTATAGTTTTTGCTATGAAGTTTTTCCCTTCTGTCAATTTTTTTTTATATTAATTGTGATGGTCAGATTTTTTTTTTTGCTTTATTCTGTTAACATGAATTACATTAAGTCAGACATCCTCAACCAATCTTGTATTTCTGGTAAAAGTTCACCTAGTTCAGATGTATTATCTATTTAATATATTACTATTTTTGAATTGCTAATATTTTAAGGATTTTGTAGCTATTTTCATCCGAATGTTCTGTAATTTTCTTTCTTCACGATACTCTTGTCTGGTTTTGGTATTAGGGTTATTTTAGTCTCATAAATAAGTTGGAAGGTTTATTGTCCTCTATTTTCTAAAAAAAAAAATTTTGTGAGATTAGTGTTATTTTTTCCCCAAATGATTGCTAGAACTCAATAGTGAACCCATCTGTGGCTGAAGTCTTTTTTGACAGATATAAGGTTATTTTTTCTTCCTTTTGCCTTTCCTTTTTTTTTTTTTCTTTCCTTCCTTGTTTATTTTTACTGTTGTTGTTGTCTTGTTGTTTTGATGGCTGATCTCCTTTGTTGCTCTTAGAACATATACTTTTTTTTAAGTTTATTTATTTCTTTTGAGGGGGGACAGGGACAGAGAGAGAGAGACAGAGAGAGGAGCCCAAGCAGTCTCCATGCTGTCAGCATAGAGCCCGACGTGGAGCTCGATCTTACCACCTGTGAGATCATGACCTGAGCTGAAACCAAGAGTGAGGCCCTTAATTGACTGAGCCACCCAGGTGCCTCAAGAACATCTCCCTTTGTGCTGGACTCAGACTCAGAGGACAGCCTCCGCCTCTTGGCAATCTGTTCCTAGCAAGGCTAGGCAGGGCCCCTTCATTCTCTTGGTCAAAGTTAAGCATATTCTGCAGCCTCTTCCTGATTTTTCTTAGCACGCTCTTTCTTCAGAGCAATACACCCACGTTTGTGTTGCAGGACACGGGGAGTAGTAAGACACTGAATTCAGGACGCTTCAGCCCTAGATTTCTTACCCTCCTGTTAAGGGACTGTCTCACAACATACTGGTGGCAGCATCTTCTTTAGAGAGACTGAAAGGTTTGTGGATTCCGCCAGCTCTTTAGGGTCCCAGATGACGACATAAGTAATACCAGTGACTCCAGGAATATCCTTCCCCCACTTTTTTCACAATGACCAGGTTGAGAACCCCCAGATTGGCCTCCATGGTGCCACTTGACCCAGATGTGTGTTTCCTTTCTCCGGTCCTCCTTGCCCGGGAACAGGAAGGCCCCTTACTCAGTAGCGGGTGGACACGGCCATGGGTGGAGACACCCTGCTTCGTGGGGAAACCTTGCTTGTCATTCCCGCCAGTAATTCGGACCACGGAACCCTTCCATTCTTCACGCAGAGCATTAGCAGCAACTTCTGTGGCCACACGCTTCTCAGAAAAAGTAAGGAGTTTGCAAACATCATCCACATCAATGAGTTTCTGGCAGCCAGTGGCTGGGAAACAGAGGTTCAGCTTCATCCCAAAGAGCCCACCGCCTTCGAGGACCTGCAAAAAAGAGCGCTTTTTACCTTTGCTATTTTTTTCTTCGATCAGTTTTATTGAGGTTTGATGTCAAAGGACTTTGCCTACCTCATCGCAACTCTTGATTTTATTGACATAAAGTTATTTTCTGTATCTATTTGGTGTTATGGATATATAATGTTTTCTCTTTCGTTTCTGATATTGATCGTGTGTGTGTTTCCCTCCTCTTCTTCTCGATTTGCAGAGTGAGATGCGTATCATCTTTAAAAAATCTTTCCAAAGACCTAGCTTTGGGTTTACTTGATTTCCTCTAGCATTAGTCTGTTTTCTATTCACTGCTTTACTGACATCAAACTTTTATATGTTTAAAGCAAAGTATTTTTTTTTAACATTTATTTTTGAGACAGAGAGAGACAGAGCATGAACGGGGGAGGGACAGAGAGAGAGGGAGACACAGAATCCGAAACAGGCTCCAGGCTCTGAGCCATCAGCCCAGAGCCCGATGCGGGGCTCGAACTCACGGACCGTGAGATCGTGACCTGAGCTGAAGTCGGACGCTTAACCGACTGAGCCACTCAGGCGCCCCAAAGCAAAGTATTTTTTAATTCCCCCTACGTCTTCTTCTTTGATCCAAGTCTCCTTTGGAGGTTTATTGATTAATGTCCAAAAGTTTAGAGATTTCCTAAATATCTTTTTGTTCCTGATTTCTGAATTAATTCCTTTGTGGTTAGAGAACACACCTTATGCTTATCAATTGTTTGAAATTCAATAAAAATTTTGTTCTAGCCCAGCAGATGACCTATCTAGTGAACATCCTCTACGTGTTAAGTAGGTTCGTTCGGTCGCTTGATAATGTTGTTCATGCTTTCTATACTTTTGCAGATTTGTCTACTTATTCTAATTACGGAGTGATAAATGGTAAAACCTCAAACGATATTTGTCTACTTTTTGTTCTGTTATCTTTTGCTTTGTATATTTGAACCTTCGTTAGTAGGTGTCCATACGTTTAGGATTGTTACGTCTTCTAGAAAAGCTGATGAAATGCCCCTCTTGATTTCCACAGTAAAACTTTTTGTCTTGAAATATACTTTATATCATATCTACTCCAGCTTCCTTGTAATTAGGATGGATATTTCTTTTCCCTCTTTTCACTGCCCTCACATTGACCACGTCTGGTGCTCTCCATTCCTCGATTTAGATGAGTTGTCTGAAGACTTTAGGTCTGCATTTCTCTTAGTGGATATTTGCTAATAATAAGTCTGTCAGCTCCTGTTTCAAAATGCCTTTATTTTGCCTTTACTTTTGATGGATATTTTCTCTGGAAAAAGTACGTGAAATTGAAATGTTTTATGCCTTGTCTTTTGGTTTGAATTACCGCTTATAAGATGCCAGCCGTCAATCTTATCTTTGTTCTGCTGTATATAAACTGCCTGTTTTTTCTTTAGATCATTAATATATAGCTATTTTCCCATGATGTTTACTTATCATTGTGAATGCTACATTTTTGGCAGTCTGAATTATGCTGTCTTCTTTTTAAGCGTGTTGAGATTTTACTGGCAGGCAGCTAATTTGCTGGCAGATTTTCTTTTGCTGAGGCTTGTTTATTTGTTTATTTTTGTTAAATGTTTGTTTTTGAGAGCGAGGGACAGAGGCAGAGAGAGAGGGAGACACAGGATCTGAAGCAGGCTCTGCGCTGACAGCAGAGAGCCCTTGTGGGGCTCGAACTCACGAACCGTGAGATCATGACCTGAGCCGAAGTCGGGTGCTTAACATTCCTAAGTCATGGCCCTTCTGGGGTCTCAGCTGTATATGTCACCTGTTCTGCTAGGAGTTTTTAGCTGTTCAGAACTCCGGTAAGCCTAGCACTGTGTGAGCTTTACAATAACTGTACAGATCACAGCTCCCCGCTGGCTCCTCTCGGTCAGTCCTATGCAGTGTCTTCTTGGATTCGCTCAACCACAAGTCTGACGAGCCATTTAGACTCCTTTGCAGATTCCTGGAGCTCCTTCTTTGTGCAAGTACCTCTCGAGTCCCTGACCTGCAAACTCCAGACTCTGTAGACAGCTGAAACTCTTATTTTCTCTCTCTCCCACCTAGCAAAATCACGATTCTGTTTTGATTCTGTTTTTCTCAACTGCCGTTCAGAAAATGCCCTGAAGCAGAAAGCTAGGGTAAATGTGGAGCTCGGTTTGTGTATTTCCGTTCTCTCCAGGATCACAGAGTCACTGTCTGTATCCAGTGTCTGAAAATAGTTGCTTCCTACATTCTGTCCGGTTTTATATTTGCTTATGACAGAAAAGTAGGTCTGACACCTGCCTTTCCAGAATAGTGTAAACTGGAAGGCCCCTGTTATGTTTTGTTTTTATTTTCAAATCCTGGTTGATTTTTTTCTTAAGTGTGCATATAATAAAGCTCAAGCTGTGTCGTATTATTTTGTGGGCTTTGGCAAAGGTCCCCCACCATACAGAGCAGTTGCACTACCCAGAAAATTCTCTGACGAAGGCCCTTCGTCGTCAGATCTTTCCCTTTCCCCCAGACCATGGGAACCACTGGTCTTCCTTCTGACTTTCCAGTTAAGGAGTGGCCTAGGGCTCAGTTCTTGGATTCTTTCTGTTACCTCTGGGATTGGATCTCTCCATGCGGCTTTAAATACTATCCAGATAGGGACAGCTCCCCCCAGTTTTATCTCCAACCTTGAACTCTTCAGGACACATCCATCCAAGTGAGTTCTAGTTATCTCCACTTAGGTAATGTAATAAGTCCTGAAACTTTAAAATACTTTTAAATTTTAGTTATCTACAGACATAACCATGTTATTTTGCTAACCATGAACCTATCAAGCTAGATTTATATGGCTCCAAAGTGAAAGATTTTTCTCCCCCTTCTATCCTTCAACACCTCAGTCTTGGGGGATTTGTAAGAAACAGTCATTTTTATTTATTTATTTATTTATTTTTTAATGTTGGTTTCTTTTTGAGAGAGAGAGAGAGAGAGAGACAGAACATGAGCAGGGGAGGGGCAGAGAGCGAGCGAGAGAGAGAGACAGAAACCGAAGCAGGCTCCAGGCTCTGAGCTGTCAGCACAGAGCCAGACATGGGGCTCAAACCTACAAACTGTGAGATCACGACCTGAGCTGAAGTCAGATGCCCAACTGACTGAGCCACCCAGGTGCCCCTGGTGCTGTTGTTTTTAAAATATATTCCCAGGAGCACCTGGGTGACTCAGCCAGTTAAGCATTGGACTTCGGCTCAGGTCATCGTCTCCAGGTTCGTGAGTTCCAGCACAGAGTCTGCTTGGGATCCTCTCTCTCCGCCCCTCTCCCCACCAGCAAAATAAATAACTAACTTTAAACTTCCAGAGTGAGATTATACATCTAAAAGCAAATCCATACATATCCCCTTCCCATTTACATAAATGTTACCTTGCTATTTTGCACACTTTTTTGTACTTACCTGTATATCATCTTGCACAGTACATTATGTCAACATAGATCCGGATCTCTCTCTTGCTTTCTTAATTACCAGAACTTTACACTATATTTAAGGAATTCTAAGATGCATATTTATCTACTTTAATTTATGTGATGATGGACCATGACGTATAATCACTGTTGGCCAAGTGGCAGTCATGATGTAATTTTCTTTTTCTGCGCAAATATAAATCTGATCATAGCTATTTCTAGTGTAGTCACTTACACTGTTATGAGCATTATTATCAATACATGTTTACGGTTGCCACTGGAATGTTTTTTTAATATACACTATTATTCGTCATTGAAAGGAAAATTCATTGTGTATCCATAACATCCCGAAAACAGAGCAGTTGGGCATAAAGTTGGTATTGATGAAGAAGTAGTCTTTATTGGAGGAATGGCGATAATTTCATATTTTTTAAAAAACAACACCAAATGCTTAGTAGGACCTAATAAATTAAGATGGCCGCTAGTATACGATGCTGTTTTTCATCTATTTATTGAGATGCATGCAAAAATTTTCTTATCACCAACAAAGTAATTTACCTGATGGGAGGAGAAAAGGGTCTAATTTCAGAACAGATGAAAGAAATGTAAAAGTAATGTGTGACTGGTCTGACTAATTAATGTATTATGTAGATGCTCATTCGGATATTGTCTCATAGCTTAGAGTTTTTGTGACTTTTCTTCTCAATGGCACATAAATGATGGTGCACTTTCCAACTTGGTCACCTTAGACTTGATGAAATAAGGTAACGAGTACTATTGCCTGGGAGAGCAGGTTCCCATTCTTTGTTGTTTCCTTAGGACTGTATTGACTATTGTTGGCTTTTAATTCTTTCCCACACATTTTGGATACAGTCTACCAAGTTTCCCTAAACAAAAAACAAAAATAAAACGAAATCATTGCTTGATTGGAATTTCATTGAACCAATTACTTCACTGAGATCACATTGTACCACTTTAATATTGTAGTTTCTTGCCCCTTCTTTGCTTTGAAGGTCTTTCTTAATGCATTTCAGCAGACTGTTGTAATTTTCTACATAAAGTCCATGCATGTCTGGATTATGGATTGAATTGCACACCCCAATACCTGTGAGTATAACCTTATTGGTAACAGAAGCTCTGCAGATAAAATTAAGATACGTAAAACTCGATTTAGGTAGGCTCTAATCCAATACAGCTAGTGTCCTTACAAGAAGGAGGAGGGGGAGGGGGAGGAGACAGCCCTGTAAAGCTGCAGAGATGAGAGTTAAGTGGTAACCAAACCAGGAACGACTACAGCCACCAGAAGATTGGAAGGGTACACGACACAGCATTGTGAAGCGTATGCACTCTGCTATACTGTAGACCTCTTGGCTGCATTTATCTTATATAACTGAAACTTGGGACCCTTTGACTAATACTCGCCATTTCCTCCTCTCTCCAGCCCACGGCAGCCACATTCTACTGTCTGATTCTATTAGTTTGTCTGTTTTAGATCCCTCAAGCAAGTAGCGTCGTGTAGTGTTTGTGTTTCGATGTCTGGTTTGTTTCACTTAGCACAACGCCCTGAAGATCCATCCATGTTGTTGCTAATGGCAGGATGTCCTTCTTTCTAAAGACCAAATATTCCATTGTATGTATATAGCACATCTTCTTTGTCCATGAATCTGCCAGTGGACATTTAGGTTGCTTCAATGTGTTGGCTACTATGGATAATGTTTCAATGAACACGAGAGTGAAGATACTCTCTTTTCTGAGATACTGATTTCACTTCCTTCAGATAGAGACCCGTTAACTATATCTTATAATTATATGTAGTCCTCGTAAAAATAATGTATTGCAATTTGTTGGGATTCACTTTGTATCCTAGCACATAGTAAATTTTTGCAGATTTTCCAAGATGGCTTAAAAAGATGTATATTCCTCCACTTTTGGCTTTAGTGTTCTAAGCTTATAAGAGTTCACAGGTTTATCTCATGCTTTTTAAATCACCAAATCTTTACTTGTTATTTGTATGACCAATTAACTACTTGTAGAAGGGGCATTTATTTATTTTTTTTAATTTTTTTAATGTTATTTTGGGGAGCAAGAGAGACAGACAGACTGCAAGTGGGGAGAGGGGCAAAGAAGGAGACACAGAATCTGAAACAGGCTCCAGGCTCCGAGCTGTCAGCACAGAGCCCGACGCAGGGCTCGAACTCACAAACTGCGAGCTCATGACCTGAACCAGAGTCGGATGCTTAACTGACTGAGCCACCCAGGTGCCCTGGAGAAGGGCCATTTGTATGTGACAGAGTAACTTATACCATATTAACCCTTCTTTCCAAAACAACTATGAAACATGGGAGAAATATGTACGAAATCATCACAGAGCATCCAGAAACAGAAACAGACAAAATTCTAGAGTGAGGGAAAATGTATTGAGGTGGGGCCCACCTTCATGCATTGCTTCCTACCTCCGCCCCCTGAGAAGCTGCTGGTTCCGAACATGGCACATAAGATGTTAGAAGACAGTGGTCGCCTAGCGCTTTCAACAGTGTCACTGGGCTGAGGGGTAAAAATTAGAGGCAGTCAGGACATGAAGGGAGAAAAAAAAAACTTCAGAAAGGTGAGCCTAAAATTCAGAATGCAATGTCCCCTGTGTCAGTGGTGGATTCCTGCACTACATGTGCATGAAATGGAGCCCAAGAAGCCAAGCTCCATGTATCTGCCAACGCCATGATTGTGGCGGCGTTGAGAATTTGAAATAAAGTGTGTCGCATTTTAGAAAGGCTCTCTCACCTAAAATAGTGGTCCGGCGATTTCTTCTTCTACTTTTCCAGTTTCATTCTTTACCATTAATACTCTGATTCATTTGGATTTTACCCTGGCATAAGGTTCAAGATAGACTTTACCTTTTGCCGTATGGTTATCCATTTGTTCCCAAACCAATGAGTTAAGAATCGGCTTTCTTCTACTGATTGGAGATGCTGCTTTTCCATAGACGAAACTGATGCTTTAAAATAAATAAAACCAAAACCGGAGTCCAACATATTTTCTCAAACTCACCTCCCCTCGCATGTTCCCATTTTAATGAATGTCTTTACTTATTGGCTGACACCAAAACCCCGGACTCACCTTTTCTCCTTGTTTGTCTACATCTTGTATCCATTTCTTCTACGATCCCACTGGGTCACCTACAAAAATACAGTAAAACCTTGGTTTACACACATAATGCGTGCCAGAAATGTGCTTCCAATCTAAAGCACTTGTATATCAAAGTGAATTTCTCCATAATAATGGAAACTCAGATTCGTTCCACAACCAAACAATATTCACATAAAACTATTACAATACTGTAATGTAATGCAAAATAATAAAGAAAATACAAAATATAAAGAAAAATAAACAAATTAACCTGCACTTACCTTTGAAAACCTTCATGGCTGGTGGGAGGGAGACAAGACAGAGGAGGGTTACTGTGCAGGACGACTTTCACTATCACTAACGGATGTTGACTACACTACAGTATTAATAAACTCTTGTCATAGACTGTATTGAATGTAACTGGCAATAAGGCAGCAGAGGAAAGGGCCTATATCGACAGGCTGACCTGGAATGAAGCAAAGCATTCCTAAGCTTACTTTTGGATGGAAAAGCAAAGGACTGTCCACAGGTGCTTTGAAGTGACAAAAATTACATTAGTGCCAGTTGGCACCTTCCAACGTTCTGAAAAATCACTGATTTCTGCCAAACACCACAGCCTGAGACGAAGCATCTGAACATGGGAGGTGATCACCCACAATCCCACAGTGAGAAAGAAAGAGAGAGAGAGAGAGAAGAACCATTGGCTCGGTTGTGATCATGTGACGTTCATCTTTAGGCACTATGCGTATTGCAAGACATCGCTCGTTTATCAAGTTAAAATTTATGAGAAATGTTTGCTTCTCTTGTGGAACACTCACAGAACAAGGTTTCACTGTATATACGGAATCTGGCCACCTTTCTGACCATCACCTCTATCGCTACCCCGTTGAGTCCAGGCCATCGCAGGCCATCTTCTTTCACTATTCTAGGAAATTATGTTATCAGTCAAGATATTTCATCTTTCTGAGCCTCAGTTTCGACTTCTGAAAAGTGTAGAAAATACTAGTAGCCTCATTAACATCGCAGTAATTAAACAATATCATTTTTTGCCAGAGCACTTAGCACTTCTGTAGGAACCTAGTAAATGCTTCAAATCATTCCAGCTTATCTTATGTTCAAGAATTTTGATGAACTTAATCACCAAACAGTTCTTTCTTTCTCAGCCTCAGGGTAGCAGTTTCCTCTGAAGTGGGATCGTCTTCAAGGCAACGTGAGAAATGGCGAACCCCATGGTTTCTCACTGAGTGATGCTTCTCTGCCAAGTTCTCCTCTGTCTTTCTGACCCCTGGCTCAAATCACGGGTCAGTTCTCCATGAAAATCTCATAATTTATTAATTACTTTAGTGGGAATAATAAGTATTCTGAAGGGAAAAGTTTTATCCTCTCCCTTTAACGATCTGTAGAGGATAAGGCTATGGAAAATGGTCAGCCAACATTCATACGAGGCAGTAAGTGGAAACAAGCCAGAAGGGCGACCGCAAATTGGACCGTTAGTTTTGTAGAAGCACCTTGTTGATTTCTATAAGCTGGGTAATTATGCTGGATTGGCATTATAAATGCCATTACATGCAATATTTTAATATTTAGTCATTCTTTCCTAAAAAAAAACTATCATCTGCCATATCATGAAACCTCCACATTGTTGGCTTTCTTTTTTTTTTTTTTTTTTGAGAACTCCCCTCCTCTTTTGAGTCATTTCTATTTTCAAAAATGTGAGCCCTTTGGCCATGCCTACCTTTTCCTTCCTTCTTATACAGTCTATTCTCTTTAAATACAGCTATGAGCAGAGCTCCCCTCTTGCCAGATCACACCCTGTGTAATATTTAGGAATAAATAAAATGTGTTGCTAAAAATAATATAGGTGTGGATATGAAGGCTGTATTATTACAAAATTAGCACATAAAATCAGGGGAAAATTTAAATGCAAAGCAACGCTCCACAAACCCCTAAGTTCACAGTCCTCGAATAGAACTATACTATATGTTAGGCAAATAAAGTAACCTCTCTGAGCCTGTTTCCTTAAAAATAAAAAGTTATAATAATTCCTACCTGATCTACTAACCTTCTGCGAAGAAGCCTATATAAATGTGAGCTAGATTTTATGAGCAATGTTCTGGCTCTCTTCGGAATCTTGGTTTGGCTTAGTCAGAGTAAAGAGCAGAGCAGATAAACACAACAAAACTTGGAAAAAAGAAGTCACACTTCAGTGGAAATTGTTTCCATTACATTTGCCGGAATATCAAATGATGAGATAAACCAGGCCTCAATTTCTCAATAGGCAAATCAATTCCCTCAAATCAATGTTTTATTTGAATAAGGATAAGTAAAAAAAAAAAACAAAACTCCTCTTATCATTAAGAAAACACGCAGATGTGCTGTTCATTCCCATTGTAGGGAATTTAGCCAAAGGTCGGCCAGAGTGAATTAAGAATGTTAAGATTTTCCAAAGCAAATACTCCCTTTTTTTTTTTTTTTTTAGAGAGAGAGAGAGAGAGCACAAGGGAGGAAGAGGGGCAGAGGGAGAGATAGAGAATCCTAAGCAGACTCTATGCTAAGCAGGGAGTCCAATGCCAAGTTCTATCCCACCATCCTGGGATCATGACCTGAGCAGGAATCAAGAGTTGGACACTCAACCACCCAGGCATCCCACTTCTTTTCAAAAATGTTGATTCCTATTGGGAATTTTCTAAGTCTCCAGTGAGAATCCTTGCTTCTTATCATCACCAAAAAGCCCACTTGTGTTTAGAGTTTTCTAGGGATTTCATGGGGTTTTTTTTAAAGGTTTCATATATTCTGCCTCTTTCAAAAAAGGCATCCAACCAAGGATGTAAATAACTTCCCCTCCCTCTCTCCCTTCCTTCCTCCCTCCCTTCCTTCCTTTGTTCCTTCCTTCCTTCCCTTCTTCCTTCCTCCCTCCTTCCTTCCCTTCTTCCTTCCTTCCTCCTTCCTTCCCTTCTTCCTTTCTCCCTTCCTCCCTTCCTCCCTTCCTTCTATCAACAAACATTTGTCAAGCACTGGACTAAACAATGAGGAAGTACACAAGAATGAGACGTGAACGTGGCACGAGGGGCTCACAGCCTAGGGCGAGAGACAAGAGAAACCATTAAGGATTTCCATAAGACACGAAGGAAATGCTGTTAGAACAGAAAGAAAAATTAACCAGCTCCTCCCTGGGGAATCCAAAAGAGGCTTCTCCGAGAAGGTGGCACTGAAGCTAGACCTTAATTATTTAAAAAATAAAATGAGATACACTTTGCTAGGTGAAAAGGGGGATGGCCGACCCAGACAGAAGGAACAGCAGGGGCAAAGGAAGGTCCGACAGGAGAGGGAACACAAGGGGACAACTGGGTCTGCTCTCATTCTGAGCCGCAGTGCAGACAAGTCTGTAGACTTTAAAGAGAAGGCGGATAAGCCACTTTTCTCTCATGCTGCAAACACTTGGCAAAGCCGTTCTCTTGTGAAGTGTCGGCCCACTTGCTGTGAGGCTAGAGGAGACATTAACTTCTTTTAGTTTTCTGCCAGGTTATTTCTTCTACTTTTATTTCTCTTGATGTGACTTCTTATGCACTGAGAAGATTGGTCCGTTCTAAAGACAATGCACTGGGGGCACCTGGGTGGCTAGGTTGGTTAAGCGTCCAACTCTTGGTTTTGGCTCAGGTCATGATCTCACGGTTCGTGGGTTCGAGCCCCACACCCGGCTCTGTGCTGACAGCTCAGAGCCTGGAGCCTGCTTCGGATTCTGTGTCTCCCTCCCTCTCTGCCCCTCCCCTGCTCATGCTCTGTCTCTCTCAGTCTCTCAAAAATAAATAAATGTCACAAAATTTTTAATAAAAAAATAAATAAAGACAATGGATTGAGAGTCTGTGGAGATGAGTAGCTTTTGTGTGTGTGTGTAGTTTTCTGGAGTGGAGAAAAATACAGATGAAAGAGAAAAAGGAAACCCACAACCCGTCAGCATATCTTGAAGCCTTGTGAGTTTGGAGGTATGTCATAAGGACGAAACTAACTTACTTTGTGGAAGGAGCAAAAGGGGACTCAAGTGCTTGGCTAGGGGGTGTACGTATTACATCTGATTTTCAATCCTAGTAAAATACGAAGGCTTCTCAGTGGGCTGGGAAACACAATTTGGTTCCCCACCACCGCCCATTCCCTCCTGCTTTGCCCTCCTGACACCCCAGATTTCTGGCTGGTCTTTAAATGCACAAAGGCCACTTTTCCTCTGCCCATGACTCCCTGCTCTCACTCCAGGGAGTCACGTGTCTCTCTCCCTCACGCACTTCAGGGCTCAGCACAAAGAAGCTTTCTGCAATCACACTACGTAAAACAAGACCGCCCGTGCCTTCCCAATCATATTCTAACCCTTTCCCTGATGTGTTTTTCTTCTCTAAGTGCTTACTCCCACTTGTCATATCACCTATGTTTATTCGCTAGAATTTTTTATTGTCTGTCTCCTCTCACTGGAGTTGAAGCATCTTGAGAGCAGGCATGAGTCTATTTTGTGTCTGGAAATGAATAAAGTGCCTAGAAGATTGACATTCAGTAAATGGTCAACAAATATATCTTAAATACACAAAAAATCGTTTATACTAGCATTATTAACAACATTTTACAGATGAGTAAATTGGATTTCAGACAGGTGAAATCGTTTGTCTGCTGTTCCCTGACTCACGGGGCATCTGTATTTCAGTGAACAATGTCTCCCAGAGTTGTGATTTTTCCATTAGGCCAAACTTTATTCCCTAAAGGAATGCTTTCCATGAGACATATCTTCAGGTGTAACTAACATATCAATGTGCCCTCTATTCACCAGGGTTCTGAACTGTAGAGACCAAATCCACTCTAGCTGGTTTAAGCAAAAATGGATTTAATGGTTACCAAGAGTGCACAGCGCACAGACTCATTGGTCGAGCTGAAGAAACAGACTTGAACTGAGCTTCCAGAAATGACTACCAACACCGGACCAAAGAACCGGCCTGCCAAGGAGGTCCTCTTACCTCTCTTACTCTAGAGGAACTGTAGAATCAGGGAATTCGTTGTCATGCCTTCTGGCTTCAGGGCAAGACCACCTCTGCCATAAACAGGAAGATGCTGACTCAGGAAAGTCACCGCTAAGTTCTAGCTCCAGAACCACCATTGGCCGCCATTATGCCAGCAAAATGACCACCCTCTATCCTGGTTCTCTCTCTGTGTAACTCCACTCTGTACAAAGACTCCTACAAGGCCATCTGATTAGTGGAGCTCGAGTTACATTCAGAAATTTTGCTGCAAAGGGAACTGAGAAGTGTAATTCTTTAGCTTTCCAAACTAGAAGGGCTAGAAGGTAAGTTGCTAGGGGATCAGAACTGTGTTGACAGAGCTAATCTACTTTCCTGTGCTGGACACTTGTTTTTGTTTTTTAACATTTATTTATTATTGAGAGACAGAGAGACACAGAGCGTGAGAAGGGGCGGGGTCGAGAGAGGGGGAGACACAGAATCTGAAGCAGACTCCAGGCTCTGAGCTGTCAGCACAGAGCCCGACGCGGGGCTTGAACTCACAATCTGTGAGATCATGACCTGAGCTGCAGTCGCCCAACCAACTGAGCCACCCAGGCGCCCCCCTGTGCTGGACACTTGTTAGATCATGGTCTTGTTCAGTCTGCACAGCAACTCCATAACACAGGTACCATCACACCCGCCAAATTCATGAGGACGTGAAGGCTCAGAAAAGGTCCCTAGTCGCTAATGAGTCACCTAGAGTCACCAAAGAGGTCGTCTAATGAGAGGCTCTTGCACCTTCTTTGTAGAGTTTACCAGAGTCCCCTTCTCAGTTGTCCAAAGCAGCACCCGTTGTTCTGCTCAGGGCTGAACATGTTAGGTTTAAGTAGAGTTCCACGATGCCTTTCTCCAAATGTAAAACCAGAGAAGGTGCAAAAATGCAAATCTATGAAAACTACCCCATAAATGTCTTGTTGGCTTCTAATAGCGTTTTAAAGGATGGGAGATGTAGCTTGGGGCTTTCCCCATGAAAACACAGCACCTTGGTGCCCTTCCAAGGTAGTGATCGATTTCTCAACTCCGCAGATACCAAATTTTGATTTTTATAAATTTCTCTTGAGGTGACTAGGCTCTAATTAATATTTTACTTGGGACACGTCTGTTAACCTTGGACCAAACTAATAAGAGAGGGGCTTAAAAGCAGATGAAAAAAGAATGGAGTGCTCCACAATATTTATGAAGCATCCATGTGTGGCATGCACTGGTAGATATTTACTTATGAATTTGTATCACTCCCCTTAAAAGTCTGGCAAAACATCATTGAAAAAATGGGGGTGCTAGAAAGCTTAACAACATGGTGCCGCCTCAGTTTGATGTGCCTACAATATCATTAATTAAGCCTAGAAGAGGGCATATCTAAAAAGAAGTCTTGGCATCATGGAGTTGACTGGAACCAAGTACATAGAAAACCCATAAAGTTTCAAGAGTTGTGTTGACAAGAGTGCTCTCCCCACGGACTAAAAAGGGGCTCATAGTGTTTAATACCTAAAACATTCTCCATGTTCCCAACTATCTACAGGCAGAAAGCAGGCAGAGAAAGCGGCTCAGGACAGGAGGGCAGGTTCACTGATGCCTTCCGCAGAAACAGCCAAAGAATGGAATGGGAAAGGAGAACGTCCCAGAGCCTGGACTCAGGAACTACAGAAAACAGGGAACCAGCATCTAATAAAGGGACTTTTCTGCCCTCAGCAAGAGAAACTTGGCAACATTTGCTCTGCATGTTTTCATAGTTTCTCCAGGACCAGTGACTATTAAGGGTGTTTCATTGCTTCTTTTTCCAAATAGGAGTATTCATTGCAATTGTTATGTCCGTATCCTATTGCATATTGAGTGGGGGGAGGGGGGAGGGAGATCAATCGTCTTGTAAATTTTGGACATACGAAAGAAAAACTTCATCTGAACATGAAGTACATCAAGGGATCCAGAACTTCGAGCTTGAGGCGGGGATTGAATAAGACTTTTGAGGGTCTTTGAATGCAGTGAGCATATTTTGTGTGGAAGGGATATTAAAATGTGGATGCAAGGTGGACTGTAATAATTTAGATTACTTTATAGCAAATATTCAGTCCTTCTTCCCTTCTGCTACAGGCAAAGTATACTTCCCAGAATGGCTTCCCAGCATGGCTTTGGCTCTGTGACTCTTTAGCCGAGGTGATGTTAGTGGATGAGACATCAGGAAAGACGTGAAATATGTTTGCACAATCGGTCTTGCCACCTTGTACTTCTGTCATCCCCATGAGAAGAACAAGATGTGGATTGCCTACCGTCCAAGAAAGATAGGAGGTAGGTGTGTGGAAAAGACCTAAACACAAGCCTAACTGTGCACGGTTTAGGTCAGAGGGCCCTCAGTCATTCCACAGGTATCCAGAAAAGAAAAAGAAATTCTTGTCTTAAGTAATTCAGTTTCGAGTTTTGGAGGGGTTTGTTATGCAGCAAAAGCTAACTGATAGAGAAATACGTGGAAACTTTTAATGCGCTAGGGAGCTATGTCCATGGGTCGAGAAACAAAAATGAGTAATCAGTAAGGTTGCTTGAAGTACGTATATAAAATCTAAATAGAGTTTGGGAAGTTAATATGATATTTCACCTGCCAAAACACATTTCTGCCAGTGACAGTGTTATCAACAGTCTTTAAACAATGGAAATCAACTTTGGCAACTTAAGAAGACTCAAAGAGAATGTATCGAAAGTACTATACGGTTTACAAAACCGACAGAAGAGCTGAATAATCAAGCTTTGAGAAGTTCAGGACCAGGAAAGATCTCAGCAGCAGAAACTCATGGACATTTTTATTCAAATGACCGGAGTCTGATTAGTCTTGATTTTTCCACGTGTCCGGTTGCATGGAGGGAAGGAGGGTCATGCTATTGTAACTAGTGGTCCCACCAGGAACACACAGAATGGGGGAAGGACAATTGATCTTTAATAGTTCTCTCACACCCAAATGGCCTAGATAAATTCTTATTCTCTTATTCTCAGTACTTTCCATCAGCCACTTACCCTAGAATCTCAATATTAAAACATTACATCATGTTCCAACTTGCATCAAAGCTGCATCCAATCGGGAGATGTCTGATCTTCTTTTAGAAACTCTTTCTTAATCATAGTGAAAGATGACCTATGACTACATAAAGTCATTGTGCACTGAATATTGTTAGTGTCTACTCCAGAAATAACACTCTGAGCTTTGTACTTAGACTTCAAAGTGTTTTCAATTGAGGTCACCCAGCACTGTATCCATTTTTTATAGGTCTATCAATAGCACCTTACCCAAGTAGATCACCCGGTGCTTTTCACGGGCTTCACAGCCAATAAATACTTTTTCAGGGCACCCCATGAAGTTCCAGCTCCCCTTCTTTGATTCCAGGGTAGATGGCTATTTTTGAAAAATTCCTTAAAACGCAGGCAAGGAGTTCTTCACATTTGGTGGAGGAGGGGGTGAAGAATATACTTACCCACCTTGGGCCTCTATAGCATTGTTTTCACTTTAATTATTATTTTCTGGATATGAACTTCGAGAACTCTCTGTTCCTATTTAAAGAACTGAAGGTGAAATTGGGAAATGTCGCTAACAAGAAAGGATGATAATTTGCTCATGGCTAAATGACCCGGGTAGCGGCCATTTTTCATAAGAATGACTCATTGGAGATTAAACAAGTTCTGCTTATCTTCATTCCATCGCTGGCCCCATCCCATTCCAAATTAAAACTGATGAACTGTAAGCCATAAAAGGGATTTATTAGAGCATAGTTCCAATTTTAGCTTGTAAAGGTAATAAACTCCGTTTCCCTCCTCACTCTGTTTCTCTGGCTCTCATTTCCTCTTGAATGCTGATGGATGGAAAGGAAAGCTTTGTTTTAATGCCTCAAGGTCTTAAAGAGAACAGTCTTGGATGATGGATACACCTACGTCTTTGTGGTAACAATATTGGCTCCATCATTGTCATATGCTGTTGGGAGGAGGAAAACCCATGAGAATGAATTCAGCAGGGTTTTGTTTTTTTTTTTGTTTTTTTTTTTGGCCAATAAAGACAATGTTCCTGAGTGGGTTTCTCCCCACCTTAGACTCAGCAGATCTCGCTCAGAAAAATAACAACCTGTCACCTGAAAGAATCAGTGTAACTACCCAATGTTGCCTAAAAAATTATCTGGAACAGTCCAGTTCCTGGCAGAAGCTAATCCAAGTGAAGAATGGCTAAAGGCAAGAGAGACCAAGGCACATGTGCTTTATTGGAACCACTGGAACAGCTTTTCTCCCAGTGATCTGTGAAAGAGAAATTCAGCTGACCGATTCACCTTTTCCAGTAAAGCTGGCTCTCGGACAACATCTCTTACTTGAACTGTGTCTAATGTTTATTTAACTGACTGGGCAATCAGTGTGTTCATTTGAGCACCAAAGTGTTGCCAAGTACATTATGTTTCTGACTTAAATATACCCCCCTCATGTAGTCTTATTTTCTTATATTGGTTCCCTTATTCCCTGATATGCCAGTCGTTTCTCTGAAATTTTATTTTCACAAGTGTATAAGGAATTATACACTTCCTTCCCTCCCTCTTTCCTTCCTTCCTTCCTTTCCTTCCTTTCTTCTCCCTTTCTTTCTTTCCTTCCTTCCTTCTTTTTCTCCTCTATTTTTTTCCTTTCTATCTCATTCTCTCTTTTTTCTTTTCTTTTCTTCTTCTTTTTTTTTTTTTTGCATTCAATTCCCTTTATTCAGCAAGAAAACATTATTGAACATTTACTCTGATCCTGTGTTAGCTTTTCCAGAAAACAATATGGCAGAGCTGCAAGGTTTAAAGAGTCCTGTAGTGAGGGGCACCTGGGTGGCTCAGTCAGTTGAGTGTCTGACTTCAGCTCAAGTCACGATCTCACAGCTCGTGAGTCCAAGCCCTGCGTCGGGCTCTGTGCTGATAGCTCAGAGCCTGGAGCCTGCTTCTGCTTCTGTGTCTCCCTCTCTCTCTGCCCCTAACCCACTCACATTCTGTCTCTGTCTCTCTCAAAAATAAATAAACATTAAAAAATAAGATTAAATTAAAAAATAAAGAGTTCTGTAGTGAAACAGATATGTCCCAGAGGAGTTCTGGTATTTGCATGAGAAACACCTTAATTAAAACTACATTTTCAAGTTATCTATTTGTGAATATGTGACATATATAAAATATTTGCTCATCATTAGTCTCTATGCCTACCACTCTTCTAGGGTTATGGGAGACATAGAGGAAATCTTCCATGTGAGATCTGCCTTCAAAAGCCTTACTCTTTCTTTAGAGGAACAACAACAACAAAAAAAACCCCCAAGAATTTAGGAGAATGTCGAAGAATAACATAAGGCAGCATAGCACTGACTTTTATCAAAGTTGTATACATTGGGGATAAAGAAGGGAATCACTGAGAACAGCAAGGATCATTCACATTTTTCTAGAAAGACAAGACTTCACTTGGACTAGAAAATACAGATAGGAATTTGAAAAAGGAAGGTGACAGAAGGTGTAACCAGCTTGAGACGAGGGAACAGAACATGGAAGACAAGAAGAGAATGAGTTTACTTCCAGTTACTACCTCTTCCTACCTCTGGGTCTTTCTGGATGTAAAATTTTAGAGGAGGTTTCCAAACTTTTACTATAGCAAGTAGCATTCACTCATCTTTATTCGGACCAGAGACTCCTTTATCTATTCCTGAAATATGCATATTCACGACTTTCCTCATTGACATGTGGAGCACACTCAGCTCGCGTTAACCTGCTCACAGCCATCTTTAGCTTACTTTTTGTCCTAGTAGATCGATTACATAAACTTATAATCAAGAAAAACCTCAACCCAACATTCCCCACCGCACTAACGCTCCTGGCTGTAAACGCACCGTTTGCTTTAGGTCCGTGTCTTTGACTGTTTTGCCTCACACTCTCTTAAGCCCACAGGCTCCCGTAAAAAGCTGTATGTGTATTCTCCAGCGGTGGACCAGATATCCCGAACAAGTCTGCCATGGGAACAGTGCCAAGTGCCGCACAACATATGAAATAAGCTTTACAAAATACGTTACTGAGTTGTGAAAATAAGGAATTTTCAAAAGCTAAGAAACAGAGTAAAAGTGTTAGTCCAGAGAAGCATCAGCAAGTATTGAAACTGACTTTCTTTTTGAGAACATTTCTAAACCCTGGAGACCTTGAGTTTCCCTTCTGGCTATACGATGGATGGCAGAATGACTAGCCTGCTGCGGCTTCACCATTTATTGAAATAATTCATCTGTTTCCTATTGAAATGAGATATAAGAGCTGTGTTTTTTTATGTAAATGAACTATATGTTGGGGCATAATTCAGTACTTTGTGTTCTTTTGTTCTTTCTCATCATTCTTAAAGTTAGATTAATCTTTAGTGATATGAGTACGGTCACATCATATCTTCTATTTGGTAGGACAAGTCTGTCCTCACTGTTCTTGTTTTTCATACTTTTTTTCGTCCACTTTCTTGACATTACTCCTTCCATATGACAGCCGGGAACATTTGATGCAATTCCAGAAACATGTCATTGGGATTACATTACATGTATAGGTGAATATAGGGAAAATTTACTTTCAAAATGGTATTAAGTTCTTGGCTTCTTGATTAATATACTTATTAAAATGTTTATGGTTTTATTCATATATGTGTATTTTATTGTTAAATGTATTGTTAAATATAATATAAGTGGGATATTTTTTATTTCCATCTTTAGGAACTCATTGGTAGAAGGAAGAAAAGGTTATCAATATTTGAAATACAGAGCAAGTTACTTGACCAAATTTTATTAATTTTAATAACTTGTTATTGCATCTTTGGTATTCTGGGTATTCAGTTTTATCATAGATAAAAGATTATTTTACATCTTTTTCTTATTTTTCTCTCAATACACTATACACAAAAATAAAATTTGTATGTTACATGTAAATGCAAATATGTTAAAATAATAAAATTTTCAAGGCAAAATGAACAAATTGGCTTCAACAAATCATTGAACAATTCTGGGAAGAGAAATAATTAGTAAACTGGAAGACAGTTCTGAAGAAATTTTTCAAAATGCCACAGGGAGAGTTGAGGCACAGAATATAAGATATAAAGATCAACATGTCTGAGGAGTTCCTGAAGAATATGAGAGGGATTATGGGGAAATCATCAATAGTCAAATACATTGCGACCGAGCATTTCCCAAAATTAATTAAAGATTTTATCTATAGGTGAGCATGTCTTACATTATTTCTCATGGAATGTATTTTTATGGAGTAATTTCTTATGGAATGAATAAATCTACAACTAGGAAAAAATCGAAGACGAAGGGAAATCTAGAGGCAGATAGAAAAAAAAAGAAAAAGCAGATTATCTACAAAGGAAAAAGTTCTTACACTTGTAGCTGACTTTCCAACCACAGCAATGGACTCAAAGTTCATGGAGTGTTACCTTTCATCAGTTAAGGAGAAATAAACATCCAATTAAAATTATGTTCCCAATGAAATTTTCTTGGAAGAATGAGAGTAAGATAAACACAATTTAGGCCAGAAAACTTCTTTTTGTTAGAGTATGACTTTCACAGATTTTCCCTAAAGGAAATCTGAGGGCTTTATACGAAGCAGAAGGAAAATAATCCTCCCCCCGCAAAAGGCATGATGAATAAAAATCCTGGCATGCAATAAATATTGGTTGTTCAGGAAAACTAATATTAAATTTTAGGTATTTAAAAAATAAAATTAAAGTAATGGACAGCAATGTCATATAAATTGAGACAGACCTCATCAAAGTCAAAATAATCTAAGGTTTTTATAATATCCAGTTAAGGGGTAAACTATTAATTAATGTTTGGCTTAGTTATGTTGCATGTTAAAGTATACAGAGTAACCTCTAAAATAATTAAGACAGAAAATTTAACTTATAAAATAATAAATGGGAAAATAATTAAAATGAGAAAAAATAAGCAGGGAGAAAATAGTGAGACAGAAAACTCCCAAAAAGTGGTAAAAATGAATCCAAACATATCAGCAAAAGAATCCATGCATATTCTACTAAAATAGTTAAAAGAAAATTATCAACTAGATATAAAAATTCTATTTAAATTCTATTTTATTTTTTTTATTTATGTATTTTTTAAAAATTTTTTTAACGTTTATTTTTGAGACAGAGAGAGACAGAGCATGAACGGGGGAGGGGCAGAGAGATAGGGAGACACAGAATCAGAAGCAGGTTCCAGGCTCTGAGCCATCAACCCAGAGCCCGACGTGGGGCTCGAACTCACGGACCGCGAGATCATGACCTGAGCTGAAGTCGGACGCCCAACCGACTGAGCCACCCAGGTGCCCCTATTTAAATTATATTTTAAAACAAATCTATAGCATATGGATAAGAAAAAGGTAAATTAGGAGGGCATAAATAAATATGATTTTAATATTTTAATACTTTTGCATTACATTTAACATACAAAAGTTATTTTTGTATATAGTGTGAGAAAAAAATCAAAAATTTTTTTTAATTTTAATTTTTATCATGATATATAGTTCGCAGGTAGGTATGAATGTTAAATGAGCCAGCATGGCCTATGTTTAATATCTTATGTTTGATTGTCGTTATCAAGGTAAGTTGCTGAGTAGAAGGCCCTTTGCTTTTATCTCGAGGGCTCCACACAGGCTGCTCTGTCTGCATAGCTTCTGTGTCCAGGTCATATGGGGGGGAGGGGTGTTATTTAGTTCATTTTGCCGATGGGGAAACTAAGATACAGAGAGTCAGAGGAGCTGACTTCTCTGATACACAACCTCAGATCCCTGGTTCTGGGCTGGGTCCCCTAGGTCAGTGATTTCCAAACTGATTATCGGAGTGTTAAATGTAGATTTTTGTAAGGCATCCATCCCCCAAACACCAAATCATTGGAGTTGGAGCCTGGAGTCTGTCATTAATATTAAGCTTCCCCAATGTCTGCTTCAGACAAGAGTTTTCTTTGGCCCCAGATCAGTTATCTATAGCTGGGTAAAATTTCACATAAAATCACCCTCAACTGCTGGAATCCCTTTATGAGAGAGCCATTCTGAGGTGGTTATTGAAAATAGTACAATTTGGGGGAAGAGTCTTTTTGAATCATTAGGACCCAAAGAGCTCTGGATTCAAACTGACCTTATCTTACCCGAGTTTGTTGCTTATTGGCGGTGAGATTGTGGATGAATGGTCAAGTGCACTCAACTCTGAATAGCTTTATTAATCTGCAAAGTGGAAATATGGGAAGAGTTGAGTGGGGTAACACATGTAAAGCACAAATCCCAGTGCTAAGTAAAAATGTCAACGCTTGTTAAGTCAAAGCTGTTACTGTTACTTCAAAATATGTGGGTGCCCGTGTGGCTCAGTCGGTTAACTGACCTCGGCTCAGGTCATGATCTCATGATTCATAAGTTCAACATATAAATGATCTCATGTTTATAAGCCCACATCGGGCTTGCTGCTGTCAGCACGGAGCCTGCTTCGAATCAGATACTCAGTCTCCCTCTGTCTCTACCCCTCCCTCACACTCTAGCTCTCTCTCTCAAAAATAAAAAAAAATTAAAGAATATATATATATATGACCTTACACACTTACCTTTACTTTTTCTTCCATTTGCTTTTATTTTTCCCTGTGCTTTGTATGGGTTTTCCTATTTCTACTTAAGGTTATTCACCGGACTCAAATTTCCTATAGTATCTCATCCTGAAAAAGAAATAGTGCCAGGGGCCTATTTTCAGGGCTTATTTTTAGTGCTGAAGTCATACAGTTCCCGACTTTTCAACTCTCAGTGTGCCGAATGAGCCGTAAATCGGGGAACGGCACTACCTGATCAGTGTGGACCCCACTCCACCTGCCATCTACAATTCTTCCATGGCCTGAGTCCAGACATCAATGGGGATGTAGAAATTAAGGGGGCAGCTGAGCCAGCTAACTATGCAGGGACGTATACGGCGCTGGTCTAGATTTAGTTTGGTCGGAGGAGTCCTGACTCTCACTCCATCGACAAGAGAATCTTGTCTGGTCAGGGGAGAAGGGGCTGAAGGAAACACGGAGTGCCGTGTTAGTTGGAAGCGAGCCGTTCAAATTTTATAAGTGATAGAAGAGACAAGCAGAAATAGGAACCTACCACGAAATAAGTGAGATTAGAAGAAGAAGCTTTCAGAGAAACATTTTTCTGAGGGAAGAGTGTCAACCGATCCACTTTTTCTGGGTGATCACCAAGTAGACAGAGTTCCGGGCTGGTGTGAGAGACGTAGCAAAGAGCATGGGATCTGGGGCCACATTGTTCTGGGAGCAACTCCTGGCTCCTCGGCTTATGAGCCATGTGATCTTAGGCAAGATGCTTGCCTTTCTGTGCCTCATTTTATCATCTAGAAAAGGAGAGTGATAAACTTCAGTGCCTCTTCACCATGGGGTTGTTACGTACAATAAATAAGTTGATACACATAGAGAGTTATATTAGCAGACAGTAAAGAATAAATGTTCGCCATTTTCTGCTGTGGATATAAATGAGAAGGTTGGGGGCACTTAGGTGGCTCAGTCGGTTGAGTGTCTGACTTCAGCTCAGGTCGTGATCTCAGGGTTGGTGAGTTCGAGTCCCGCATCGGGCTGGCCGCTGTCAGCACAGAGCCCGCTTCAGATCCTCCCCGGCTCCCTCTGCCCCTCCCATGCTCACGCTTTCTCTTTCAAAAATGAATAAATACACACACAAAAAATGAGAAGATTGTATGTGTAAAGAAGCATACTAATTTCAATTGCATGTGAAATCATTCAAAATGTACGTATATTTAACTGTAGGTACAGACGAGATACAGACACACGCTGTCCACACTCTAGCAGCTTCTTCTTTGAAATCTTCTTTTCTCTGTAAAGCAGCTCCAACCGGCTCCTTCTTACTCTGGTTGCTTCCTAGCACAAGGCTGAGAGAAATACCCCTGCATTTTCCAAGAGGAAGATGGCAAGATTACGGCAAAGCCTGAGAAGATCGGGCCATGTAAACACTCAGTACGCACTAAGTGTTCGGGACACGGGAAGGGTCTGATGGGTCACCTCCCTGTTTGCATCCGGGAGTATGTAAACCCAAAGGCAGTCACTCGGTCAACAGTCACCTTCCATGTACTAGGTTCATTACGTGGTGCAAAGGTTCTCACGTGAGACGTGGTCGGTAACCTGGAGGAATTGGCGGTGTAGTTTGGGAGACACAAGTCGGTGGTTACAAGCCACTGGGCTAGGAACAAAGAAAGCATGTCAGAATATCAAAGGGAATGCTCGACGACAGAGGCTTCTCACTGCGGACAGGTCTTGAGCTGAGTTTAAAACAAACAGTAGGAGTTTGCTGGACGAAGGAGAGGGGTGAAAGACTGGCTTAAAAAATGACAGAGGCAATTAACGACATGGCCCATCAGGAAGTGCAAATCGTCACGGCTGGATCAGAGGCGGAATCGTCGGAGATGAGGCCAGAAGGCGAGAGACAGTTCAAAATCATAGAGTCTCGAATACCAGCCTACTGGGTCGAGACCACGGCCGATTTTCAGCAGGAGAGTGGGAGGTCAAATGTACATCTCAGAGCCGACGGGCGGTTTTCGTGGAGTGAATCAGAGGGTATCAGGCTGGTGGCGGAGAGGGCAGAAGTAAGGCCAAGGCGATCAGCCCGACCACGCAGGATGGTGACCTGGATGAAGGGCCTGCCATGGTCAAGCCAGTGGAGAGGCAGGAGCAGGCTTTGAGTCATTTCACCCAGAAGAATTCTGTGCCGCTGGGGAACTACTGGGCGTGTAGAGGGAGTGAGAAAGAACTGGGGGTGATTCTGCAGTTTCCAGTTCAAAGGACCCCATGCAAGGGAAGGCGTCTCCAAGATACGAATCGGAAGAAGTGTTATGCCCGGAATTTGTGATCCCCAAAGACCACCAGGGAGCCGAGGCCGATGCAAAAGCAAAGAGCCTTTATTCGAGCTAGCTGGAGCTCAATCCCCTACCTGCACCCACGCAGCGGTGAGATACCAGAGAGAGAGAGCCGGTTTCAAGAGCACAAAGGTTTTATAGGGATCATGGCCTTAGCCGATTGGCTGGGGAAGGGTCGTGGCCTCAGCCGATTGGCTGGGGAAGGATAGAACAATGGCTGCCAAGGTGTGGTCCCAGATCAGCAATTATCAGCGTCACCCGGATCTTGTTAAAAATGCAAACGTTGGGCCTGGTGGTCACAGATCCACTGAGTCAGAAACTCTGGGGGTGGGGCTCAGCAATCTGTGTTTGAAGAAGTCTTCCAGGAGATTCTGATGCACCTGAAGTTTAAGAACCACCGTGTCTGAGGGTCTCTAACATGTTTGGCCTCAGTGTATACAGAACGTTTCTCACTGGTCACCTATGAACCATTGGCTGTCAGCCTTGCTGTGCTATATAAATACCTAGCACCAAACACCATCCCCAGAGACTCTGATTGAATTGGTTTGGGGAGGGGTCAAATGCTCCCAGGTCATTCTAAGCCCGGACAGGGTTGAGGGCTCCTGCCTCTGGCCCCTACCTGAGAGAAGCCCTCCCTCTTCTACTCACACTTTCCACGCCTCTCACACTCCCCTTCCTCCCACCTCAGACTTCAGAAGAATGCATGAATCGATAGGCTGCTTTCTTAGAAAACGTAAGTTACTCAAGGGGAGGAGGCGTGGTCTGAGGTTTGAGCCTTCTTTCTGAGGCCATGTCGGGGACATAGTTACTAGGCCATGTCGGGGACATAGACTGGCCTAGGTCTGCTCTTTCAGAAGAACCGATCTAGAACTTGCCAACTGCTCTAACAGCTGTCCTTTCTAGTGCTCCAAAGCATGGAGTCATTCGCAACGAGGCAAGGATAGCAGGAAGTACCAAGTCCCACAGAGGAGAGATGGGAAAAGACGCGGGAGGCAGAGGAGAAGACATGGCGGGCGGAGGAGAAAGGAGCCGGCCTTGTCTGTGATGTGAAACGGCTGGAATTTATTTTCCACGATTTGTGGTTGCTCTTGAGGGCACATCTCAGGGCGATACTGTCCTGGGAGAAGACAGCTACCCGAAGGCCAGATGGATCGGTGGAAAAATCTGGGAAATTTACAAACAATCCTTCTAAAGAATCAACAAAACTCTTGCTTGCCTTTCTTCAAAAGCAACGCCCCCACAGTCCACCCTGGAGAGTCGCTCTCAAGAGGTCACCACTGCCTACTTCCCACGGTCGGACTCACTGCTAATTTTCACTTGCCGGTGTCCCGACTAGACTCCTGCGGGGGGCAGTTGCCTTTAACCTAGACCCTGCGGTCATCGTCGGCTTCCTTCCCAGAGGGGGAGTCAGGAGCCAGGGGACCAGGACCACGAGCCAAATGCCTGTTTCCGTCGGGGGGCCTGTCGCTGTGTGACCCTTATAGTGGCTAAATGATGTGTGGTCCCTGTGCAAGGTCACCCCAAAGCAGGGGTGCGCTGGAGCCAGAAGAGAGTGGAGCTGTTTTTCTATCCTTTTCAACCCTTCCTTCAGGGTTTGGGGTTTTTTTCTTAAGACTTGCTCTGGGTCTGGGAAATTTAGAAAGAGAAAGAGGAAACAGGAAAGTAATTCTTAGAGAGGAAGCTGACCCGCCGTTTATCTCCTGCTTCCCAGACCCCTTTTCCCCAGTCCCAGAGAGAACCTCCACCTGCCCCAGCTCAGACAGGGCACAGGACGCTCTGGGGAGGGAGCCACCCAGATGCCGGCCGGGGTGAGGGTTTGGTAATGGGTCCTGCCTTACAACATGCATCTTATTTTCGTTTCTTCTGTTCCATCCATCAGGTTCCTTCCTTTCACGTCTTCTGTCCCTTCTCGCCTTCCTTTTCTTTCTCTTTTCATCTTTTTACATCTTCTCCCGCCCACTTCCCTTTCTTCCTGTTAGTCCCCCCCCCTCGCCTGTTGAGTCCTTCTTCCTTCTCTTCACTCCTCTCCCCTTCTCCTTGACTAGAGCACTGAAACGTGTTCGTGCTGCAGGCGGTTTGCCGGGTTTGGCCCACACCCTGTCACTTCTTCGACGTATGATCTTGGGTACGTTTCTGAACTTGCCTGTGTCACATTCTCTCCACCCATAACGGAGCGACAATCACCGCATCTGCTGTGGAGTTTAGGTCCAAGGGTGAGATTCGATCACGGAAAGCACTCCACAGAAACTTGGCGATTAATAAGCACGCCATCAATGTGAGGCTCTACCGCTACTCAGTTTTTGCTCCGCTTTGGAAGCGCAGTTCTGTCTCCAGGCAAGCGGACTTCCATCCACGTGCTTCAGAAACTCGGTGGTTCTTGGCCTCAGCCCCGCCCCGATCACGTTGGGCGCAAAATCTAAAAAACTGCTCACCATTCCTAGGTGAGCTCTTCCTCAGTCACCTCGCTCAACTGTGCCTCGATTCTACAGCACAAAAAGGACAAAACCCAGTTATCTTCCTTTCTCGTGTCATTTTTCTGTGTGACACCTAGAAAGCAATGCATATTAAAACAACGTTTGTTTGGAAGGTTTCCCGGGTGGCTCAGTTGGTTAAGCGTCCCGCTCTTGGTTTCAGCTCAGGTCATGATCTCGCGGTTCATGAGTCGGAACGCCGCGTTGGGCTCTTTACTGAGAGCTACAGAGACTGCTTGGGATTCCCTGGCATCCTCTCTCTACCTCTCCCCCACTCACAGTTTCTAGATCTCTCTCTCAAAATAAACAAACATTAAAAAAAACAGTTTTTGGGGGCGCCTGGGTGGCTCAGTCGGTTAAGCGTCCAACTTTGGCTCAGATCATGATCTCACAGTATGTGGGTTCGAGCCCCACGCTGGGCTCTGTGCTGACAGCTCAGAGCCTGGAACCTGCTTGGGATTCTGTGTCTCCCTCTCTCTCTCTCTCTCTGCCCCTCCCCCACTCATGCTCTGTCTCTCCCTCTCTGTCGAAAATAAATAAACATTAAAAAAAACGGTTTTAATGATGAACACTTGAGTGGCCATCATGCAGTCTACTGGCCTAAGTAAACTCATGCTTTTTTTTTTTTAATTTTTTAATGTTTATTATTTTTGAGAGAGAGCATGAGCGGGGAAGGGGCAGAGAGAGAGAGGGAGACACAGAATCTAAGCTGAGCTGTCAGCACAGAGCCCGACACAGGGCTCGAAACCACGAACTCTGAGATCATGACCTGAGCCGAAGTCAGATGCTTAACCGACTGAGCCACCCAGGCGTCCCAGTAAACTCACGCTTCATATCCAGTCTCTGCACTCAGTGAATGGAGCCCTTTGGTGTTTATACTGCGCTTTGGGGTCTTGGTGGATCACATGAGCCCATCTACCTGGGTGGCTTGCTCTACCAATTTTTTTTGGTCCACGTGTTGGACCTAGGCCGATGGACAGTGAATTTTCCTGTGGAGGCAGGCTTTTGCTTATTTATTTTATTTTTTTTAACATTCATTTATTTTTGAGACAGAGAGAGACAGAGCATGAATGGGGGAGGGTCAGAGAGGGAGACACAGAATCCGAAACAGGCTCCAGGCTCTGACCTGTCAGCACAGAGCCTGACACGGGGCTCGAACTCACGGACCGCAAGATCATGACCTGAGCCGAAGTCCGACGCTCAACCGACTGAGCCACCCAGGTGCCCTGGAGGCAGCCTTTTAAATGTTTCTTCCTTCTTTCCTCTTTCCCCCTCTTTTATCCTCCTATGATCTCATGTCTAATCTTAAACATTCAAGCGCTATTAACATGGAGTGCCGGAATGCGGCTTGGGGCACATGAGTCGTGGAGTTTCTCCAAAGTCAAGTATGCAAACTGCTATTCATATAAATGAGTCTCCTAGTCCATCCCTATGTGCCTGCCCCCCCACCCCCGCAATAAAAGGACAAGCACATGGAGGTACCACAGGGCGGAATCATGAGGGACACAGTCTCTGTATTTCCCAGGATAAGCAATGCCCTGCCACGGCAACCAACAGCCTCGGAAATAAATGACTCAAATCAGCAAGGACCTTTCCTTGTTCCTTCGATACTCTTTTTTTTTAAGTTTAATTATTCAGTTTTGAGAGAGGGAGAGAGAGGACAGAGAATCCCAAGCAGGCTCCACGCTGTCAGCACAGAGCCCGACGCAGGGCTCGAACTTACAAATCCTGAGATCATGACCTGAGCCGAAGTCGGATGCTCAACTGACTGAGCCACCCAGGCGGCCTTCATCTGATATTCTGAAGTGAGTCAAGGGGTCCTTCATCTCGCAGCTATACAATCTGAAACATATAATCCCCCACGGTTGCCAGAGGAGAAGAGAGAGATGGAAATGCACTTGGCCCTACGCCCAGCCGTGTAGGCTTGAAAGTGACCCTCTGCTCATCCCTTGGCGTGTGGGCATCTGGTGAGCACTTCATGTCTCTGCCACGCTCTCTGCAGGCAAAGATGACTCAGGTCAGATCTCAGCTTTGTTCCTTGATGGCAGTTTGACCTTGCCAAGGGACATAATTCCCTGTAGTCTCCTCTTCGGCAAAAGGTGGTGGATGTTTCACAGAGGCCATGCCCGTGACTGGCGTCTGTATCTTAGGGTTGGAGTGAGAATCAAATTATTTACCTTATGCAAAGTGCTTAGGGCAATATCCGGCCCATAATAAGCAATAATGAGTGGTTTTTTAAAATGTGCTCTTTGATGGCGGTCAGCAAGAGTTTGCACGTATGTGTTGTTTATTTCGTGGCCGGCCATCAAGAAGAAAGAAAGGATGAGCAAGGTAGAGGCTGAAGGAAAGGGCACTGCTCACGTTTGCTAACAGCAGTGACTTGAATTCTTCCACCACACTTGGTAGATGGTACTACACCCAAGAGCAGCGACCAGGCCCTTGTGGCGAGTCTGATCCGTCTACGTGGCAGACAGAAAGGGCAGCCCTGGGCGTCTTGAGGCAAGGTTGCAAAGCTTTCCTCTAAATATTTCTGAGAAGTTTGGATCCCTCCGTGTGTTTTTCTCAGGAGATGGTGCATAATTTTCATCAGACCCCTGAAAAGGATCTGTTCCTCAAAATAGTTGAAAATCCATGGTCCCCAACACCCCATCAGCTGACCCTCGCAACGGGAAAAGTACACTTCAGGAACTGGGGAGTCTCCTGACATAACGGATATAGTACCCGTGACCGTGAATGTGAACAGTCTATACCTCTTTTCGAGGGGAGGGAATCTGTAGGGGGGAGGGAGGGCTTTTTGAGCAGTTTGGGCAGGAATCTGTCCCTCAGGGATCCGCAGCTCCCCTCCACCCTTGTCAGTCTCCTCCGCTCCCACCTTCTCTCATTGGGCAGATAATTGGAGGTAGAAGGCGAGGAGCTCTGAAAGATGGACTCTATCTCTGGAACAGTTACTGAGGACCTGGAAGGGCAGCACCAAGTCTCTTAGCAAAGTCCCTGGAGCCAGGACGGCCCCGGCTCCAGGGTGAGGGGTAGGCGGAGCAGCGGCACGAACTGCAGACAGACAACATCTATTTTCTGCTATCTTCTCCAGAGTTGGCATGGGAGCAATCAAAGACTGGATGTGAGCCCTCTGCCATCATCACCCTACATCCTGCTGCTTCTCTGTGGATCATTAATGTGTTTACAAGCACATAGTTTTGTCGGAAGCATTTATTTACCCTTGTTATTAAGATGCGTGGGTTTCACCGGAAGCATCAGCTTTGAGGCCTTTAAAAGCACATGATAAAAGCAGGCATGCAAACGGGAGAATTCCGCCCACGGGCTGTGAGCGGGTAAGCTCAGCATGGCCAGAGGTGATAAAGGGAGAGGAAAATACAACTGAAAAACACACTTGAAAATTGTATTACATAAAATAATTTACTTCTCATTCAGAACGACCTTCTGGACCTGTGTGAGATAGCAGTCCAGGAGCACAGGTACAATCTGAAAGTCATGACCGTTAAAATAGGGCAAGATCAACGGAGTTACACGTTTGGATCCTGGAGTCGACCAGAGACAAAACTGTGGGAGAAAAGGGACACGGACGAAGGACTCTAGCAACACTGAAAGCAAGGACTGCCAGAGAGACAAGAAGGGCTCAAATGAGAAAACCTAGATCTTCGATACAGCGGGATCTGCATATACACACTCTGGCGTCTTCCTTCTGCGACCCGGCCCGTTGGCTTAGGAGCCACAAGGTGCTCACGTGTGTCGTCTATGCTGGAGGAATCGGTATTGTGCATGCAGGCGTGCGTGTGTGCTTCAGAGGCTGTGGTTTTACAAGAATGAGAAGAAAATTACTTCCTGGCCATTCATGAATAATTCAGGTGATATCCTGCACCCCCATTTATAAAACAATACGATAATAAAAACATTGTACAAAACATCATAAATAACATAAATGAGAAATTTTCAAGTATTTCATGTACCTTGAAAAGTTCCGAACAGTAGTTCTAACAATCTCTCTCTCTCTCTCTTTTTTCCCCTTTCTCTCTCATTTAGTCTGCAGAGCCTAAAAGGAGATACCCCAGGCTCTGTTAGTCCTGATGTTCGGGAATGGAATGAACAAGATCCTGCGCTCAAAAGAGAAACTTACAAGGGCTTCTCAGCGTGTGCAAACAGGTATCCCTTTATAAAATACAATCCTTCCCTTGCTGCTGGTTTCCAGGTGCAGGCACAGAGCCTGGACCCACGGTGGGGAAACCACCAACCACCCAGGGAAGAAAGGGGCCTCTTCTGATGGCTGAAGTCCTCAGGCAAAAACAAAATGAGGAGAGCACCTTGGTCAGGAGAGGGAAAAAGAGTCGAGGATAAAACTATTAACTCCGAAGTTCCGTGCCCTCGCTCAGCCAGTATCATCCAGCAGGTAGAGCTGGCGAGGCCCCACCTGCGTTTCTTCCTTCAGTTCAGACATCTTCTCTCCCAACTCTGTACCAACCCTGCCAACAATTATGCACCAAGCACCCAGTCAAAGAAGGGGAAGCCAGCGGCTTAGGGGCTGGAAAGTGCCGTTAGTAATAACCAGCCCAAGACAGAACTGCGGCAGTCAGGCATAAGACTCTTTAGGATATTTGCTCCTTAGAATACGGTTCAATCTGGGAGGCTCTCCGTGAGTAAACTACGCATGAAGTCCCTTGGCTGCTTCTCCAGCAAGATCTATGGAGTTTTACAGAATCAACTTTCCCCAGACTAGCATGCCTTTCTTGGCCTGCGTGGCGGCTGGTTCCGTTTGCCTGTTTGATTGCAGGATGAAAGGCCAGGGATCAGAACGTGCATATAAGTATGTGCACCCGCTCTAGTGATGAGCACCTAGGGTCTTTCCTATCTCTCCTTGCAGAAATACATATGTAATATACATAGACACATATACATAGAATGTGTATGTATGTGTGTGCAAATATCTGTATATATGTAAATATGTGTATACGCATAAATGTAAATATATGTGCCTACATACATATATTTACACACACACATATACACATAATAGGTCAACCTCATCTAAACACTTAGAGTTTAGAGAAAGTGCCAACAGAATACATGTGCTTGTGGATGTCACACGAAATGTACCAACCAACAAACCTGAGGTCAAGCCGTTGGGAGGAGAGAGCTCCACGTCTTTGAAAAGCCACCCCTACAAAGCCATTATGTGGGTACTTGCTCACGTGGCACCCTAAAGGAAATCTGGGAAAACCGGACTGGAAGGAGGTCCTGCCCTGATGGGACACCGCAACACCAACACTAAATCTACTTCTTACATGGGAGTGACTCACACATGGCAGGCAGCACGAACACTAAGCTACAAGGTGGGTTAAAAGCCCTCGTGCTTAATACGGATCAATATTCGGCCTCAGGTTCTCCAGGCAGAAGTCTTGGCGCGTCAGCCTCCGGCGCCGTGTGACAATCAGGCGCACTGGGGGACCAGAGAAGGACAGTCTGCGGGACTCTTGGCTCCTTTCTGCTTCTCCGAGCCAGCGCTGGAGGAGTCGGCCAAATCAAGATAGAATCGGGACTTGAGGAAGCGGCGGTAGGAATCCTTTTCCATCAGGTTGAAAATCCTCTTCTGGGCCTCATCAAAGCAGGTTATCGTGGGCTCCAGCATGTTCCGGCTTGTCTCCTCCCTGGTGCAAGAATCCAGGTTTACCTGCAGGATGAAGGCCGAGACATATTAGGCACGCTGCCCTGGGGAGGACGGGAGGACGCATGCTTCGTAGTGAATCAGGAGTGTGCGGCTTCCATACCCCAGAGATGGAAAAACAGAACATTCCGCGCCACCCTGGCACCTGCGAGTGACAGACTATAAAAGGTCCATCTGCTTCTGGGCAGGCAGGGCACGACCCTCATTCTTTCTCACAAACTGGGGAGATTTATCAAAACACTCGTGAAGGGAGGTCATCCAAGTCACCCGGATAACAAAAGAGCTTTTTCTCTTGATGATTTACTTGAGGTGGTCAAGACCGTAATGACCTCTTCCATGGCTCTATCTTTTCCTTTATCTCGGGTCATCTAAAGGTCCATGCCATTCAATACCACTTGTAGGCAATTTCACCAAGACCCAGGGAGTTCTCTGCCACGAAGACCTACCTCTTTAGTGGCCTGGACGGAGATGAATTCATTATAGATCTTTTTCGCCTTGGGACTCAGTTTGGAGGGCGATTTGATTTTCTTGTACTCTTCACAGCTAATCCAGAAGTCAATGTTCTCCTCGCTGTATTCAGACTTCAAGAAAGCTTTGAAAGCCGCCAGCCCACCTGTGATGGGGGAGAGAGACCCACACTCATCACCACACTGACCGGCCTCCTGGACAGCATATTTCAGGAAAAGCCAACGTGCTTGAGACAATAAAGCATGGAGACTTCAAACAGGCCCCTCTCTCCCCACTTTCTGGGGCATCACTTGGGGTCAGGTAACCTTAATCTGTTTGATATCTATTGGATCCCAGTTATACCTAGTGCTCTTTGCTCAAGGTGTGAAGTCTCATTCCAGAAAATGGTGTTTCTGAAATGCCCATGCAGCTACCAATTGCCAAAGTCAGTTGGAAAAGGAGATACTGAGGTCGACTCTGCAAGAAACGTCAGTATTTGGCATATTTTTTCCCTCTACCCTTTTTCCATGTGGTGAGAGACATGGGGTCCGTACGAACTTCTCATTACGTATCACGACACTCTAGGGCACGGGAAAATTTTAAACAGACTGATTCCCCCGAGTCTGGAAGTCAGAGGAAACCCCACCCTTTCTGCAATTCCTATTAGATCAAATATAGTGGGAGACAACTTGGCTATCTAGAGAGCTTGTGTCCTCATTCTAGGGGGGAAGAAAGTCATCAGACTTACATTCATGGCTAATCAGGTTTTCCAGTGATTCAGCCCATTTTTTTACTTCCTCTTGGCTCACCCTGGAGACATTACAGAGACAAAAAAATAATAATGATAACTTTGAATGCTGTGATACAAAACTACGGCAAGAAATTTAAGATCCTGAGAAAAATGCGGGTATTTTATTTTCCATCTTGAGGATGCAATCTGTTGCCGAGGAGGGCAGTCTTTCCACTAAGTGCCTGGAAATTTCAAATGCAAATCTCGCTTCACTAGGACCATACCTTCTTTCTTTCCTCATAGAACATCTCTGACATTAAAGAGTTTATAGCCTGTGGGTTTTCCCCGAGGCCTTTTCTCTTACCTCTGACAAACCACCACTTTGTCCTTCTTGCTGTGGGAAGAATTATGTTCGCAGGAATCAGATTTCTGCAGCAGGAAACCCAGCCGATGTTTCATGTCTTTTGCACTGCACGGAAGAAGAGGAGAAAGAATAAAGCCAATTAGCTGCTTTACCAGATGCCCTCGTGGCAGAGCTCAAAGAGTCCATTACTAGGAAAGGGACAGGAGAGCGGTTAATTTAGGAGATGGGGGGTGACGGTGGCGTGAACTCTCAGGAAAACGAGATCCCACTTCTGTTTCTGCCCGTGACTCACTACAAAACCCGGGGCCCGAGTCACGGCCCAGCCTGCTCTGTCTGCGACAGAGTTCTGACCCTCAGTCGGCGCCAGGAGCCCCTTCTGTACGCCTGTCATGTTGACCGATGGAACGCTTTGGCGCCTCTCATAGAAACACGCTGAAAACGTGACTGCTCTTCAGGTGATCTGTGGGCCTCAGAAAGCAAGCAGGAACTGTGAAATGTGGCGCGCCACCTTCTGGCCCGGGATCGCTTGTTTGCACCTGCCTCAGAGGGCCCTGCAGAAGCCCCTCCGGAGGGGAAAGGGCTGCGCGGTCCCAGCCTTGCACGAGGTGGGCGGAGCAATTCCGCAATTCTCACAGCGGGATACACAGCACGCAGGGGGGTGTGCAGCTCCAGCAGGGGGAGGAGGCGGCAACCGCAGATGCTCTGGCGAAACCTGAGCTCCTTCGGGGCTTGCTTCTAGAGCAATCCTCGGGGGCTGCCGCCGCTTTCCTGTCTAATATCTACACTGTAAGGCCGTTTACACGATAAAGGGCATCCGAGGCTTAAAAACCATAAAGGGAAGCAAGCCAGAGTCATCACTGCAGCTAGTGATTGTCTCATTCGAGCCGAGCTTCCAGTTTATTTGTCCCTGTTTAATAGGTAGCGAGGGGACGGCCGGGCGCATGACTCACTCAGAAAGAAGAAGCTTTTAATAAGTTTTTAAGCTCGACTTTCTCTCTCTGTTAATTATTCTTTGGCTTGGATCTCTTTTATTATAAAAGCCAGGACCTAGTGTTAAAAGAGAAATGTCATTGTAAAAGAAGTGAGAGGCTAGATGCTCCTCCTGAGAGGGAGAGAAATAGTCACAAGGATAAAGAGCCATTTTAGGAAGGCTTCTGATGGATCAGTGGCTTCTCTATGCACGTTGCCCCAGAAAGTTTGAATTCCATTATGTTCATGGACTGCCCCTAAAATGGTATTTTCTCTTCTTTACAAGCCCATTTTTCCCTCCTCTGCTTCTCCAATTGGCCAGGGGATGCAAAAATCCTCCTTAATGATACCAATATATAATCACGAAGGCTCACGTGATTCTAAGACAGAAATACATTGTGATTCGGTCCAAACAGAACTGATTTCACCTTTCCGTGTGCTGGGTCAGGGTGAGACCTGAGTTACTAATCAGTGCAAGTCGTCTCATAAAGAGTTGGAAGTAGGCTTAGCAAGTATGTGACATCTGTCCTTCCAACACAGTGCAACCATAAGCAGAAAAACCAGCATGACTTCAGAGGTCACTGGAGTCAGGAAACCAGATCTGATCCGCCCTCTGCCACGCACTGCCTGTGTGACCTTGAGCAGTTCATGCCCTTCTGCAGTCTCAGGCACTGATGCTAGGGCAAGCACTGGACTATTTAACTTGCAGTGGACCAGCGAGGAGGGGGAAGAGCCGTCCACCTTGCTCATCAGAGGTTACCTCCCCTTAGCTCCTCAGGCAGACTCGTGCAATCTTTCATCTGTCCCTGAAAATCCTTCCCAGAGCGTAACTCTTTCCTGGCAGTCCTGTATTTTGTGAGGGTAATTTTATAGATGAGCTAACCGTAGCTCTATACGATTTGCTCCGTTCAGCTCAGGATAGGAATGGTGGAGGTCAGGGGCATTCGTTCCATAGGTGCTTCATTGTAAAAGCGGCCATGAAAGCGTGTTTTTACAAAGAATATTCTTTCACACTCCTGAACATTCGAAAGGGAAACTTCTAAGAACTGCACAGAAGACTGTGCTTTCTGGGATACTTCTAAACTGAAATTTAAGGTGATTTGTATTTGCAGGGAAACAAGGGGATGGTGTACCTACAGACTGACTTTCTACCTTTAACTGTAAGATGAAATAACGTAATATGCACCAGTTCTGCCTTTTTCTTCAGCTGGCTAATATACAAGCATTCTCTGAAAGCATTTATTTCTATCTTTTTAAAAGCCAAAGGCATACAAGGACCTATGAAGTAGCTTTATTTATTTATTTATTTATTTATTTATTTATTTAAATCAAGAGACAGTACATTGACAAAAGTAGGATGAGATCTTCTACAGAACCCTTAACGATTTGTTAGGATCAATACTTTTCAACCACCATTCACATAAGGCATTTCAGGAGCTGGGGGAAGGGGCAGCGAGAGCAGGGGGACCCAGTATTGAAACTCATACTGTATTGTCACACTTGCTTGTAAGAGCGTAAAGAGTGTTAGATACTGCAGCACCACACAGAAAGCACAGTGTGCCCATGTTGGAGCCAAGCCTCATTCTGGGGTATCTTCCCCTAAACAAGACCTACACCCCCCCCCCCCGCCCCACCATCGGGAAAGCTCAGAGCCATGATTCCACAGACCCCAGCGATGCTCAAGTATAATAACAACAATCACAGACCACCGCATTGAGTCCGAAACCCTCTGATCACTTCTTCCTTCGATCTAGCTTGGTGAGAGGATCGGGACGGTCCTCGAAACCGAGGTCAATATAAAACAACGCACAGGTGCCAACATCTGGGGAGCACACTCCTCCAGTTACAGTGTCCAGCTGGTCTCGGAGGAAAGCTGGCAGGTCGAGGCTCTCCTGACCACACTGTTTCTGATTCCAAAGAACGAGGTCGGCATGTGGTACAGGTAAGTAACTAAGCAAGTCTCCCCGAAAGTGTAACGCGGGGAGTGGCTGAAAATGATCTTACCTCCTCAAGCAAGAGGCCGGGAGACCTGCAAGTCCTTTGCACATCTTGTTAGGCGTGGGATTCGCAAGCTGGGGAGGAAAGGCGGCAGGCAGGAGGCGCTGCGGCTTCTGTTTTGAGCTCCCCGGCCCTCCTCTCGCGGAAGACGCTGTCAGAAATCTGCGAGCTGCTAGCGAGGCTGGCGGGGTCCCTTTTATAGCCCAGCCGACACCGCCCGACCAATCAGACGGCAGTTCTGGAACCGCCCCCCCCCCCCCCCCCGCCCGGCCATTCAGACGGCAGCTCTGAAACCCCCCCCTCCGCGCCGCTCGGCCAATCAGACGGCAGCTCTGAAACCGCCCGCCCCGCAGCGCCCGCCTCCCCGGCTGCAGGAGATGAGCAGGGAGGTACTGACGCATCACCGTGCTAAGTGAACAGCCCGGGAGAAACCTTTTGCGAAGCGGGAGGAAGGAGAAGAAAAATGTGCTCAGTGTCCCTACCGATGTCGGTATGGGGTTTTGAATTCCTAGAAAAGGGGGAGGGGGAGGGAGAGTGTCACATGCTACGAAACATAGGTGTATTCATTCTAATATAAAAACAATGTCAAGGAAAAGTTGCCTCCTGGAAGGAAAGCTGGCAGCAAGACTCGGTGAGCTCACTTTGGGACCGAATCTCAATGCATTTCCTTTTTTTTTTTTTTTTTTTTTTTGCATTAGAAATAGCATATCGCACGTGGTCCAAGAGCTCATCCTATTTCCAGAAGGGATTTGGCAGGAGCACAGTTTCCAGGCAGCGATGTGCAGAAGTTGCCCGGGGGGGTAGTCACATTCATGCAGGGACGTGGAGAGGAAAAGCTGGATGGCAGGCAGTTATATGCCCGGCAGCACAGAAAATTCCCCTTAGGGAAAGTGGATTAGCCACGTCTGTCATCAGCCTGACTGTGGAATACTTCTCTAGAAATCTTACTAGGAACAGAACTCAGCCTAGCACTGACTGTCTCTTATACGTCCATGTCTCCTGCCAAGAGCTGCAAGGCAGCAGCTTGAGGACCAGAGGAGGGAGTGAATGAACAATTATAGACACCCTCTTTCTTATTTGCAAATAGATGTATATACTATTATGTCTTACAGAATTCAGGTCTCCAAACTGGTATATCAAGATATTGAAAAAGAGAGAGAGAGAGAGAGAGAGAGAGAGAGAAAGGGGCAAGAAAAGGTATAATTCGCATGCATATTACCAGGCTTCTGAGTGAACATAAGAACATTTGACCCTACAGGTGGTTCTGACACCTGGACAATTAGTATCTTTCGTACATAATATGACAGACTGAATGTTCAAAGAAGCACGCAGGTGTTTTACATCCTGTAGTCGTAGCTCTGGTACCCACGCCAGAGTTACAGAGGGGTCTTCACCTTGCAGGAAGGCAATGCGTGGAAGGAGGGAATTAATTGCTACGTCAGACCCAAACAGCTTTCATTTTTTCAGTAGACGGGCTCCTGATCATAGCAATATAGTGAGCTGTGCTTTACATATAAGAAGCAGGGACATCAAATGGTTTCAGTGGAGAAGGTGAAAAATAGACGGGTTCCAGTGAGATGCAAAGGTACCTGAGAAAATAGAAGGGGGAGTGATAACGAGCAATCTGCCTACCACATACATAACCCCTAGACGTCCCGCACTGCCCACCCCCTTACCCTGGTCCGTGACTAGTAAAGCAAGGAGACGCCAGAGAAATATGGAAGTATGCATCTAGAAGATGTGTGTAAAATTATAGGAAAAATTCTCTGGCCTTCTCCAAGGCAAATGGGAAAAAAATTAGATTAGCTACTGGACACCTTTTCCTTGGGGTGTACCACAGAACACATAAATTTCTTTGTGAAGCTGACGGCTGTCCTAGGTTGTGTTGTGGAAGGGACTACAGTGCAATGCAGAGTGACAGAGGCCATCAGACCAAGGAAGGTAGACCCAGGGAGATGGACCGATCAGAACTGGCATCAAAGAGGAGAGAATAATTCACAGGGAGAAAAGTCACCCAAAGATAGATGAAGCCCTTCTTTGTGGACCTAGGCACCTCAGAGAGTGATTGTTCAGATAGTTTCATCTTAGGAACATGAAGGAAGACCCCATAAGAACTTTATACCTTGGACCTAGGTCAAAGAGAAGCTTGATTTGTCATAAATACAAACAGTGCCAATCAATGAGTTAAATGGGATTCAAGATCATCGAGGCTAACACCTTCATTTTACCAAAAATGAAATAGAGGGGGAAAGTGACTTGCCAGGGTCACGCCTTCTAACTAATAGAGCTGGTTCCTGAAACCAGGCTATGTCTACTGGATTGTCTACTGTGCTATTGTATTTCTCACTGTCTTATCAAATGAGATAAACTATGTAAACAGAGGTATTTCTAAAATGGAAAGTGCTAGGCAAATATTTTTTTATTGTTAGATTATATACAGCAGATAACAAAATGCAGTATTAGTATTAGGCATTTCATTCAAGGAGATTCTGCCTGATTTTCTCTTGCTCTGTGACAGTGGGAGCTGCTTTCAGACCTCACTGCTCTGGTTCTCTATCAAAACCAAGTCTGTTGAACTTTGTGATTACCCATTAATCTGTCAAGGCATTTCATATTCATTCACTTCTTTAACTACAATGTCTTGAGCTCTTAAGAGCCTTAATGGTTTAAAGAATGTTTGGGAGAGCTTTATATAAGTTAACTTGTTTTACAATATGGGACTTGATGGTGTTTGAGGAGGCGAAAACGGGTACATCATGAGACCTTGACAATTTTCCACCTTCTTTCTCTGACATACACAAAGCCTCTCATTCTATTATTCTATGATTTGTCATTCTTGGATGATTCCTGGGATGCGGAATAGCTTCATTCTCAAAAGATCTACTTTGCATTTATTCATTTCTTTAAGACCTGTATTTTGAGCACCTGCTCAGTGACAGGTTCTGTTTGAAGAGCAGTGGTTAGTGTGAACAAGGAACAAGTCCCCACCCCAGGGGAGTCTTCATCCAGGTGGAAAAAGCCAAAAAATAAATGCCTAATTCCAGATTTTGACCCATGCCATGAAGAAAATAAGCAAGTGATGTGACAGAGAGTAACCGGATGGCAAAGGACTCTTGTAGCCAAGGTGGTCAGAAAGCCCTCTTTGAAGAGGTGGGATCTGAAATGAGATGTGGTGGGTGAGAAGAAATGAGCAATGAGATACGCCTAGGAAGCAGCATTCCAAATAGAGATCAGAGCAGAGGAAAATGTTCTTTCTCTAAATTGGGAGATACTGAAAGGGGACCAGTGTGGCTAGAAGATTGAGGACAAGGGGAGAGTAGCATGATACAGAGGTGGAGGCGTAGAGGCCAGATCCTGCAAGGACTTGGTCCAGAGACTGGACCTTATGGCCATGCAGTGGAAATCCACTCAAGGGATTGAAGCAGATGACAGGCATGAGCTGGTCACCGTGGTTTTTGTGGAAGTATGGACTGAGGGAAGAACATGGGAGCAGGTAGACCAGTTAGAAGAATGAGAAGTTTGGATCCTAGCTCATGAGTTCAAAATGAGCATTTACTTTACAAATACTTATTAGATAGTGTGCTAGACGTTCTGCTAGCATCTAGTAACCTAAATATGAATCAGAAATGGGCTATATTTTTCAGAAGCTCATACTCTCATGGGGGAGAACAAGGTTGAGTGTCATTATTATAAACTTGTTTTTAGAAAATTCAAGGAAAGCACAGAGGGTACAGATAAATGCAACGTTGGAAATTCGGGACAGTTTACACAAAGGATGTTAAAAGATGAATAGAGACTTAATAGGTGTCTATATAAAGAAGAGAAGAGCACTACAATAGAGAGCACAATATTAACAGCTAATTTTATTGGGCACTAACTTTACAGGGCACCGTCGTAAGCACTATATATTAGAACTCACATATTCCTCATAATTCTTCTTGAAAGAAGGTCCTACAGTGATCCCATTTTACAAATGAGACATAGAAGGTTTGAGGAACTTACCTGAGGTTACATATCTCCTAGGTAGTGGTGACAGGCCAGCTCAGACAGTCCGGGGTCTCTGCTATGCTTACCATGGCCACGAAGGATGAAAGAAAGTATACCGTTTATGACCACAGAGATGTCACGTGTAACCCTGGCTCTGGGGCAGAGGGAGAGAGAAATGAAGCTAGCGAACACTCTGAGACCTGAAGGGTGTTTCTCATCACAGTGAAGACCAGACTTTACCCTGTAGTTGTGGAGGGGCTAGGCAAGGTATTCAAACACATCATATGAGCGTTCTAGAAGTAGAATTTGGGAGGCACTGCCAGGGGATAGAGACAAAGTGGCAGAGAGTTTGAAGGCTACTGCAACAGTCCATGTGAAAGATGATGATGGTAAAAAATACTACTGCCCAAGACTGATGTGAGCATCCAATGAGGTAACGCATGAAAAGTGCTCCTTATACTAAATGCTCAGCATCCGGAAGGTATTGTTGGCCAGAACGCTGTAGACATATTGTTTCCTACTGAGGGACATTAAACCACACAGGATGTGATCTGTGTGTGGCCCCCAGGTAGGTTTCTAATCCCCCCCCCCCCATTAGCTCAGGGAAAACATAAGAAAACATTGCTTAAGCCCTTAGGGGATCTGATATGAGGAAATAAGCTATTGTGGCAGGCACTGGATCCTTCTCCCAGGTTTTAAAAAGGGCACCTCTGTCCGGGAGGGCAGGATGCAGACTGAAGCTGGGCCTTAGGCAACATTCACAACATCTCAGATCACAATTTCCTCTCAGCTGTTAGAAACCTCCCCCACTTAATTGTTTACTACAATGGCTGGGACATCAGTGAGAGTTCAGGTTATTGATTTTTGAGGCTAGAGAGCAAATATAACCCACTGCACAATGCTGTCCACCAAGAAAATGAACGGGGACTTCCCCCGTGTCTCCCTTCTGGGAAGTGTGTCCCAGTCTCTGCCTCAGGCTTGGTGGTCACTTGGAGGAAATCAGAGCCCCTCCCCCTGACCCTGGACTGCAACCCGGTGACTCAATTTCTCCTGGGTGGTGTCATACTTCATTAGCTGGGGGAAAAAATTCTTTCCTAAGAAGTAAGGGAAGAACCAAAATACCCTTATCCCAAAGATTTCATCTTTCTTATGCAGAGCTTAGCCCAAGATAGTAACAGTAGTTTCATAAGAGTTCATTTACATTGCGTTAGTGGAAAGAGAAGATGTCATGGAACGTGCTTGAACTTCACAGTCAAGCAGACTTGGATTCTAATTCTAGCTCCTCCGCGTACTGGCTGGGTGGTCTTGCAAACGAAGGTAAATGTTCTGAATTCCAGCTTCTTGGTGTGCAAAACGGGATACTAACAAACGATCTGAGAGACCTACTCGGTAGTACTTGCTGAATGAAATGTTCGGATGGTACAATACAATGCTACAGTGATCGGGAAGACTTGGGAATCTCAAAACTTATAAATTATTATCGGAACTATAGTACCAAATTTTATATGAGTTAGCATCATGATCATTATTTGTCTCCTTAAAAAAACAAGCCTGGGCTCCCGCTGGCTCTCAACTGAAAACGTAAACTTCTTAGCATGGCCCTCCAGGACTGTGCCGATTTCATCCCCCCTGCCCCTGTATTGTTCATCATATTCATCCCAGGCTTCCGAGGCTTCCCCACATATCTGTGTATTTTCCCTCCTCCACGCCTGGACTCATACTGTGCCATCTACCGGTATGACCTCACAATTCCCTGCCTGTCCTACTGTCTTCCTCTGCCCTCAATCCTCATCAATCGCTCCCTCTTTTGTGCTCTGCCAGCACCATGCTGGAACCTAACCTCTATTTAACTCCTCCTTAAGTCTGACTGTGTTGCCTTAGCTTGTAAGGTTTACGTGAACGTTTATGTTGAACATCTACTATGGGTCTGGAAAGGCTCTTACTGCGGGTGACATTAATCCAACAAATGCATACAGATGTCCTCTGTGTGCTCAGTAGCATCGTAGGCGGTAGGGACAGAACCAGACCCTGCACTCTTTGATCCTACATTCTGGTGGGGAGATGGCTGGCAAAAATAAGCATATAGGCAAATAAATAAAAGAATTACGAATTGTGATGAATGCTTTTAAGGAAAAAAAAAACCAGAACAAAGGATGCCTTAAGAAATAAAAGGGTAAGGAATCCCACTTTATATTGGATGAAGAAGCAAGGTTTCTCTAAGAAGGTAATATTTAAACTAAGAGCTAAAATACGGGAAAGGCACTAGTTATGCAAGTAATGGGGCATCCCAGGCAGAAGAAACCAAGGCAGGCCCTGAGGCCAGAAAAAGTCCGATGCATAGAAAACCACAGAGGCTAGGATGTAGTGAGTAGGAACTGTATAGACAAGGTTAAGGAGTTTGAGAGGGCCCCAGGTAAGAGGCTTGAATTTTATTTCCCCTACAACGTGGGGCGGGGGGGGGGGGGGCATGTGCATTTTATGACTCACATTTCATGGCTTTCTGGTTGTTTGTTGTTGTTTTTGTTGTTTATTTTTGAGAGAGAGAGACAGAATGCAAGCAGGGGAGGGGCAGAGAGAGAGAGAGACAGAGACACAGAATCTGAAGCAGGCCCCAGTTTCTGAGCTGTCAGCACAGAGCCTGACGCGGGGCTCGAACTCACGAACCGTGAGATCATGAACTGAGCCGCAGTTGGACGCTTAACCGATGGAGCCACCCAGGCGCACCTCTCTGGCTCTTTTATGGAAAAGAGACTGCAGGGTATCAACAGGTTGTGAAGGAAACTGGAGAGATTGTCTAGAGAAGGGATGTCTCCTGCTTGCACCAGGCAGGAGAAAACTCCATCCCTAACGGTGAAGAGCTTGTGTTCTGGTGGCAGAGAAAGTCACGAAACCATTAATTTCAGGAAAATGCCAAACATTCACAAACAGGGATAATCACGGGTGCCAGGGGAGCATGCGATCGTCATGGATGGGAACTGAGTCTTGCACATGTGCATTTGGTGTAGCTTATGTGGGTGGTGTGCTAGGAGACCCCCATTCCCGCCCCAGTTAACCTCTCTAACTGCCCTGATGTTGGTTTCTTGAGTCAGGCAGGGATCCAGAACGCCAGGCAAATGCTAACGAAGGTTCCCAAGCACAGGAACTGCCCAGAGATGACTCCTCAGTGGGGTGGAGAAGTTGGTAAGGAGGCCAGGGAAGCAGCATAGGGATTTGGGATCCAGGCAGCGGACGATGGAGGGACAGGACAAGACAGGGAAAAGGGAGGATGGAAACAGCATGGAGGCTTGGGCAAGACACACATACTTGACCTTGGTGCTCCCCACTCCGCCAGCTTCCAAAGCACTGGCAGGTCGATTACCATCCAGCTTAAGACCTCCTTCCATACGCCTACCCTGAGCATTCCAGTTAAATGTCAGCTTCTCTTTTATGCAATTGCCATCTCTGCTGATTTAGATGATACACCGCTTTGGTTTATCTTTTTAAGCCTCACCATTCGGGTAAACTTGTGAATCCTTTACGTGCTTGGTGCTGTCTTTGCACAGCATTAAGCTCCTAGTGGGGCCTCCAGACTGACTGGCCTGGGCCGTGTTAGCAACGGTGACACCACCTAAGGGCACCCGCTTCCCCTGGTAGGTAATTTGAGGTGTTGTCGCCCTTTCCCTATAGCTGTCTCTAGAATCTGTGTTATAAAACCGTTTAATTTTTTTCAAGAGTCAGACCCAATGGGTTTCGTGGTGCTGCAATTCGTATCTGTATGATCCAAGAAGGGTTTTGGAGTGTTCTGATGGAAAATAACAGCAAGAGAAACAGTATCCCTAACAACATGAAATGGTGATAACTGGCTGCAAAGCAGGAGCTCTGGGCTCTGTTTAGCTCTGGCTGGCAATGGGGAAGGATTAGATTGAATGTCTAAGTTCTTTGGTCCTCCAGGTCCTTTTCTACCTTTCTGCTCCTTTTTTAGGCATGCATAGAAGGCACTAAAATGTGCTATCCAGAAGGAGATGACGAGGACACTGAAGAGTACACTGTGGGGCCCTTGGGTGGTTCAGTCGGTTAAGCATCCGACTCTTGATTTCTGCTCAGCTCATGATCTCACGGTTCGTGAGTTCAAGCCCCGCTTCCGGCTCTGTATTGACAGCATGGAGCCTGCTTGGGCTCCTCTCTCTCTCTCCCCTTCTCTCTGTGTCCCTCCCCCACTTGTGCTGTGTCTGTCTCTGTGAAAATAAATAAATAAGCAAATAATGGAGCACCTGGATGGCTCAGTGGGTTAAGCGACCGACTTCAGCTCAGGTCATGATCTCACAGTTCGTGGGTTCGAGCCCCACGTCTGGCTCTGTGCTGACAGCTCAGAACCTGGAGCCTGCTTGCAATTCTGTGTCTCCCTCTCTCTGCCCCTCCCCTACTCACACTCTGTCTCTCTCTCTCTCAAAATTAAACATTAAAAACATTAAAAAAATAAGTAAATGAAACTTTTTTAAAAGATTAAAAACTTAAAAAAAAGATTACAAAAAGAGTACACTGTGATGAGCACTAAGTAACGTATAGAATTGTTGAATCACTATATTGTGCACCTGAAACTAATGTAACACTGTAGATTAATTATCCTGGAATGAATGAATGAATGAATGAATGAATGAATAAGTAAATAAATAAACCGTATGATCCAGCTCAAAGAAGAGAGCTAAGCTGATCTCAGAAGTCAGCCCTAAATGACTACGATTCCACACCAGACGAGGGAGCCCCTGGGGAAGAGAGAGATGGCCTTCGAAAGTACCGGCATGCGGCACTGGCATTTACGCGGGACCCACTCTAGCTCTAGACTTTCTGTGTCCTTCCTATGGTGGCTGCCTATTTATTTCCTTCCTCAGGTTTGGCTTTTGCACTTTCTTGATTCGTACTTCAGTGTTTCTCACACTGCATGCAATGTCTGAAACCGGACATGTCCTGTACCCCAACCCTGCACGTCACCGGCTCCCTCTGGGCCATGCTCCTTCATTCCAACCTGTGGGCCGGCCTCTAGGTTTGTGCCCTCTGTCGCTCTCAGCCACTCATCACAACAGCTCATCCCCGGGGAGCACTCCGCAGGCAGGAAAATGCTGCCCGGCTCCCTCAAAGGGTAGGTATCATTGCGTGTCCCTTTCACACACGAGGGACCTGACCACAAAGAGGTAAGAAATATGTTTCACGGTTACACATCTAGGAAGTCACCGAGCCAGGATGAAGCTCAGGCGCCTTGGGTCCAGAGGCCATGCTCTTGACCCCTAGGCAGTACTGCCTCTCCTTCTGGCTGGGCTTCTCTGCCTGGCCACGAGCTACCAGAAGCTTCTCATCTCGTGTGCTTGCTTGTTGCAATGATATTTCACGTGTCTGCGTTCACTTCCTTTCTTCCAGGGAACCAGGATGATGGAGCCAGCCCCTCACGCCTGTGAATTAAACGTCCCCTGTCTACTTTCAGTACAGCGACTCTATTTATTTAAAAACATTTTTAGGGTACAGTGGACACAGGGCATTACGTTAGTTGCAGGCGAATCACATAGCGGTTTGATGATGACACACGCTACGAAGTGCCCACCACCATGAGTGTGATCACCATCTGTCACTGTACGATGTTATTACCGTATTATTGACTGTATTCCCTATGCTGTACTTAACATCTCCGTGACTGACTGACTTTATAACCGGCAGTTTGTGCCGCGTCATCCCCTTTGCCTGTTTTGCCCATCCCCCACCCCCACCCCTCCCCTCTGGCGACCACCAGTTTGCCGTCTGTGTCTCTGAGTCAGTTTCTGCTTTTTGTTTGTCTGCGCTTTGGTTTTGTTTTCCGGATTCCACATCTAAGTAAAATCATATGGCATTTGTCTTTCTCTGCCTGGTTTCTTGAATGATTTTCATTTTCCCTCCCCCACTCGCACTGGTATAATTAAAAAACCGAAGTGAAGCCTGGGTAAGAAGGAAGGAACAATTCTGGAGGTCTTGTAAATTCATGTGGTCGTTCCTGCCAGGATAAATTCCTCTGAGAATAAGTCTTATTTTGAAAGGTTGGGCTTTTTTTTTTTTTTAATGTATCCTCTTTTTTATATTTATAATTAGTCATTTGACTTGGCAATTAAGGTGTAAAAATCATTGTATCTGTTTCTAGAAAGGTCAAGTTTTAAGGAGACACGGCCACAAAACCCTAACATGAGAACCCATCCGAGGAGCAGCGATCAAGCTCCACCCCTCGCTTCTGAGCTCAAAATGACCCAGCGAAAGGTCTTCAGGGAGGTGGTTTTGCAACCCTTGTGGGAGTTCTGACCCGGGCTCAGGTGTGAACAGGAGGACGTGTTGCCCCGTGTCAGTCTACGGGGACAGCTATCCCTCGCTTCACAGGAAATAACAGGAATTGAAATAGTATCATCGGGCCGAGGTGCTGACCTAGAAATCCGGAAGGGCTGTCCCACAATATATAGTTCATGTGCCTTGATTGTTTTTGAGGAGCGTTGATGGGTTTTGTTGAGTCATAAAATGACCTCAGCCATTTCCTCTTAAAATAACCCATTTCTATAACACTGCACAGTTTGTGAAGCACTTTTTTCTACATTATCTCATTTGCTTTCCACATCAAACTCAGTATGTCCGAAATTGAAATAATTTCGCCCTCGGAAGGCCACTCTTCGGTGTTCTTTATTCCCGTCAATCCACTCCTGTGATGTTTTTACTCTGCCTTTCCTCTCCAGGCCTTATTAACCTGGTTCAGGCCCTCCTCGCGTGTCCCCTGGAACAGATACTTCATTGCTTTTATGAGTAAGAGTGCTCCTGACTCCAATGAAATCTTTAGGCAGCACATCAGTAATAGAACAGAGTTACATGAAGCAGCTGGCCAGACACAGCTTTCAGCCCCCACAGAGCTTCTTCTGAACCCCCCGAAGTTTTATTGGAACATAGCCTCGCCCATTCGCTTATTTTTTTCCATCTACGTCTGCTTTCATTCTCTGGTGGCAGAGTTGGATGGTTGCAATACAGACTATCTGGCTCAGGAAGGCTAAAATATTTACTATATGGCCTTTCACAGGAAAAACAAAAAACAAACAAAACAAAACAAAACGTGCTGGCCGCTGACCTACTTACAGTAGAGCAAAAGTATACTAGACGGGCTTCCATATGAACTCTTCTTTCTGTAATTAATCCATCTAACAAATTATAGTCATATCCTGCCTCAACAAGTTTATTTCACTAACTTTCTACGAAAGAAAGTTTAAGTTTCATAGCCAAGACTATTGGAAACATGACTTCACGTTCCTTTTCTGCATTAATTTCCAGTCCCTTCACAAACACTCTGAAATACTGATTTTTCTCTCTAAATGGTCCATGCTTTCTATTTTTTTTAATGTTTATTTATTTTTGAGAGAGAGAGACAAAGAGTATGAGCGGGGGAGGGGCAGAGAGAGAGGGAGACACAGAATCTGAAGCAGGCTCCAAGCTGTCAGTACAGAGCCCTACACGGGGCTCGAACCCATGGACCGTGAGATCCTGGCCTGAGCCAAGGTTGGACGCTTAACCGACTGAGCCACCCAGGTGCCCCACTCCATGCTTTCTTATACCCACGTCATTTTTATCTAGGAAAAGCCTTCTTGCTTTTCGCTACCCAATCTTCAAACTCAATACCCCTTCAGGAAGTTTCTTGAGCCCACAGTTAAAAAGGGACCTCCTTCCTTGTATCACTACCTATCATGGCATTGAGCAATTTCTATTCCAATTACACACACACACACACACACACACACACACATGTTCTTTCTTTTACTGTCTTATAAACTCATTGATGATAAAAGGCTGACCATATTTCATCCTTGCAGAACTCACTGGTATCTAGTCTTTATCTTGCATTTAACAAGGTTAAGGTAAAGAGCTGCTGAAGGAATAAACCTGTGATCTTGGGGAGTAAGAACTATTATAACATACATTTTACAAGTGAGTAAATAAAAGATAAGAGGTGTGTCAGTCAAGATAACTTCGATTCTACCAAAGTAACATACAGCCGCGAATCCAAATGCCCTTAAAAGAACAAAGACTTCTTTCTTGCCCTTTCCACGTGTCCCTTGACATCAAGTGTGGCTGGGTTCACTGTAGTTCTTGACTCTGAGACACGAGCTCTGTCTGGAACATTGCTGGTGTTCGTGGCACAGGGAAAAGAAAACAGCAAATTGTACACTCTCTCTGAAAGCTTTTTCTTGGGAGTGATATATATTAGTTCCGTCAGTATGTCATTGATCAAAGTCACAACCAAGTTTGATGTCAAAGGGGAAGGCAAGTATAATCTTGCCCCTAGGAGGGGCAGCGGATTGTTTTGAATGACAACAAAGCCTACCACAAGGAGGTTAAATGACTCGTCCAAAATCACACCACTAGTGAGTGACAGAAGGGCCACTTGAAAGGAAGTCATTTGATGTAGAAGCCCAGTTTCTTATTTCCACTCTGTCATAAAGCAAACAGACTACCAGGGGGAACAAGGCAGTGATTACGGGAGCAGCTCTGCTCTTGCCACGTGAGCTGACCCACCAGCCAGGAGCCCTTGAAGGGGAGAAAACAGATGAGATCAGTGATCTCTTTAGGTTCGTTCCTTTATTGTATCACAAGTGGAGAATCAACTCTTGCGGCCATGGATGGAAATACAGGAAGTGACAGCTTCTATTATTGTTGATTGCCTTAAGAGGCTGCTGGAAGCAGTGAGAATGCAGTAAATGGAATAAAGCTTCAGCCACATCACCCAGGCTCTAAATACCATTACCGGCTCTCGGGAACAGAAAGTCAGGCGGAAGCTGGACGACACAAGGATTTATAGGGAAGCGTATCGGGCTGAGGGTGGCTTTGCTCATGTATGTCTCTTTAAATGTCCTCATCTTCCTATTAATGGCAACATTATTTGGATGTGGTTCATATAAGCAGAGCGGATTTCTGGCCATTTTTATGGAGAAAATAGTTAATTAGCAAATAGTTAATTAGCTTCTACTTTGCTGGACCCAGGGAACAAGATAGATAGAATTCCTGACCTCGCAGAGATTATAACCCAGTCCAAAATGCAGATGTGAAGTAACACATCATTATGAGCATATCGAGAATGAAAAGAGAACACAGTAATAGCAGACACCCTTGGTGCTCCGACAAGATTCTCCTGAATCCCTTTTCCTGTTTCTGTGAGCTTCTCCCCCAAGTTCTGAATGTCTTCACTTCCACCCGCCTGCACCTTAATTCTTCTCTTGGGAGCACCCCTTCAGGACACTGGAGCGGCTTTGGTAACAAGCTCAAAAGTGCGGGGCGCCTAGGAGTTTAAGTGCCTTTTCCCAGTGATTGTTAGGAGAATGTGAAAGCCAAGCTCACTTGCTTTCCTGGGGAAAAAAGCCAGAGGCACAATTCACACTACAGAGTTCCCCTGACCAGACTGCTGCTGGGCCTTTGATCAAAGTGTACCCTTGCTGGATGTCAAGGCCATGAGGATGTACCCCTCAGACACACTGACCGATGGCCCCTGCTGCTGCCTCTGAAATCCATCATTGGGTTTGTACCGAGGCCTCACTCCCCCCAGGCTGTTCCCAGCCAGTAAACGTGAAGGGACACGAGAGCGGGAGACACAGGATGCCTCTGACAGGTGACTTTGGCTCAAGGTCTATTTAACAGTCTCGGCGAATTTTCCATAGACTGGACAGAAGTCTAGGGCTCTCTCCCACCCATTTTCCTTCCTTTTCTTCCTCACTTAAGGTCAGACCCACCTCACAGCCGTATGACTGTCCCAGCCCCTTCTGACTCCCCTTACTCATTTCCTCTTATAAGCATTTCCCCAATAAAACTCTCCACTACTTAATCCCATCTTGGTATCTGTTCCTCAGATCAGGAATAACATACTGGGCTTCCCTATCCTTCCTCCCACCCCCCCAAATTCTTCATAACTCCTCCTGTGACCGCTTGCATATGAATCCTCAACCGGCATCTGCTTCTTGGAAGTTCCATGTAAGACAAGGACTCGGTGAGAACATACAACAAAGAGAAACTCACTAATAATACGACAGTTTTGTTGAGGTTCGAGAGAACAGTTTCAGTAAACAGGCAGAGTGATAGGAGAGGCGAGATGTTCCAAGTAGAAGAAATATCGCATTGAAAAAGAGCAAGAATGTCAGAGTCAAGGACGGGAGCGATGAGACGTGGTGAAAGATGGAGGAAGAAGCCAGCCACGGGCAGCCTGGTCACCACGCCAAGGATTTTCAATATTCCCCGAGAAAAGCAAAGAAACCATGGCAAGACATTAAGCAAGGAGGGACAAGGGTCAGATTTGCATTCTTCAAAACATCGTTTCGGAACATGAATTGCAGGCTGCAATGGGGAGAAATGAAATGGGGAGGCCAGACAGAATGTGATGAAGCGATCTGGTGGGGACAAGGTGGCTCTGGTGAGAGCAGGGGTCCACCAGCCACAGCCTACAGCTGGTTTCCCCATAGGTCCCAAGAGCAAAGAATGTTTTTTTCATTTTCTTAATGTTTATTTATTTATTTTGAGAGACAGAGAGTGCAAGCAGGGCAGGGGCAGAGAGAGAGGGGAAGAGAGAGAATCTCAAGCAGGTTCCAAGCTGTAAGCACAGAGTCCAACACGGGGCTCGATCCCATGCAGTGCAAGATCATGACCTGAGCCAAAATCCATAGTCAGATGCTCAACCGACTGAGCCACCAAGGCATTCCTGTTTTGTTTTGTTGTTTTTTTTTTAGGTGTGTAAAAACAACAACAAAAAGAGAGAAGAACATGAAACAGGGCCCATGTGTGCTCCTGAAAGCCTGTTGTATTTACTACCTGGCCCTTCACAGAAGTTTGCTGACCCGGGGACCAGAATGAGGAGGAAGGGGTGGCGAAAAGTAGTTGGATCAAAAGGATATTTGGGAGGAAAAATGAATTAAATTTTTGATCTATTGGATTTAGGAGATGAGAGGAAAAACTTGGGCAGTTGGATGGATGGAGGTATAAGAAAACATTAAAGATGAAGTGAACACCATACACAACAGTGTCAGATGAATGTCACGAGACAAGGAGGTTCAAAGGAGAAGAGAGAGATGGCAATCATATCAACTTAGAAAAACACGAGAGGAATTTTCTAGAAGATGTGTCATTCAGTAAGCCTTGGAGTTACAACTAGGATTTCAAGAAATACAGCATAACTTAAACGAATCCGAGGATCCCTCTTGGTGCCACATACAGACATCTCAGAACATCGAGCAAAAATTATCGAAAATTAATTCCAATATCAAACACGACCAATGCCGCACTTCTTAAATCCTCCCTTCCTCTCCTATCCTATGGTCTGTCATCTTCAGCAGCTTTGGTCTCCTCCTCTATTCCATTGTCACTGTCCCCGAGAGACGTGTCTGTCTCAGAAGCTTCAGTCTGTTCTGTGCTCAATTTTCTACTACTCAGCAGGTGAACTCTTTGGCATGTGGTTTCGTCTCACAGAACCCTGGGAACGACAGTGGCTACAACTCTTTTTGGAGGGTTGAGTTTGGGGGAGGGGAAGGTGGGCTGGCTCACCTGTTAAAAAGTGTTGTCCTTGTCCTGAGAAGATAGAGTGGGCGGCACAGAGGCCTGTGTTCTAGGAAAATGATTGGAAGGTGAGTGAGTATAGGATGAACGGAGACAGACTAACATTGTGTCTCAGGGTTTACTGTGTGGACGTGTCCTACAAGCTCTCTGTAGGTGTTAGGGTGTGAGGTGTAAGGCCCGCTTTGACCAACAGAAATGACCATACTTGTTGAATCAGAGGGGGAAAAGAGGGGGCGAATAAAACTTGGCTTTGGCGAACTCTACATACCTTAATTTCTGTTGTACTGTTGAAACACTATTCCGTTCTTAGGAGGAAAAGTCAGGCTGTAGGGGGAAATATTTACATTCAAGATCTATTTTTTTTTTTTTTTAAACTTCCAGAGTAGGATCTGAAATCAGCACACTGTTGGCCCGACCTCTGTCTCTGGGCCCTAACCCCCATCTCCTGAGAGCCCCACTGATAAATGCGAATTAATGTCCACTCTCCTGTTCCTACAAGCCACTGAGTCACCAGAGAACCCATTATGGTCATCACACCTTCCCCCTAAAGGCAGAGAGTAGGCTAATGCACTTTAGAAATATCTTTTGGTGATAAGTCTTGAAGCTAAGATGTTTTTCATTATAAATTTCAGGTAATTGGATAATGAAGCCACGCCTGTTGTTATTAACTACATTTTTTGACCTAACTCTAAGTGAAAAGTGCAGTTCTACGTGTCACGGCTGACGTGAAGATAAAGCAGAGGGGCTCCTAGTTTTAAAATCAGACACACAAATAATAATGATATGGGGGGGAGGGTGGGCGGGAAGTCACATCTGGGGGGAGCTCTGATAACCTCATATGGAACATCTCAAACAGCGGTGCTAGTGTGAGTTTTGATTTTAAATCTTACCATGACTGCGGCTGCAAAGTTCGCATCTTACCCAGAACTAGAGGTGGGAGTTATTCATTTCAGTTTCATTTTTATTATTTTTGCTCTTTGTCTTTCTGACCTGTCACATCGATTAACAGGTGGGAACAGAAGGCAAAAGGGTTGACTGGGGAGAAATCTCCTCTTGTTCTTTCTTTTTCACAGACTCTACTTGCATTCAGACACTCCATTCGTCTTGGCTAACTACCTGTCTCTCTACCTCTGCCCCCAGTCACTGCCATCCAGCCACAGAATAGACATTCATTGAGCACCCACTATATTCTGGCCCCTTTCAACCTACGGAGACAGAAACGTGTCAAGACACCAGTGGAAGTATCCTCATACATATTCACAACGTTTTCTCAGTTTCTAAGATGATTTCACAGTTTGGTCAAGAGGATGTGTCTTAGTTTACCCCTCTTTGGAGAAAATGGAGACGACTTTGGTGTTGGAAATCTTTGAAAAGGAAGTTCATTTCTGTTTGATTATTCATCCACGAAAGCAACTTATTCTCGTTCTCTACGAAGTCTTACTCTCTAGATCAGAAGTCTCTCTGGTTAACAATCAGGCAACGAAGGAATGGGTTCTGTAAAGCTTACAACCAACACAGTGTGAGAGATCCTTGCAGATCCCCAAGAAGTCGGGAAACATGCATGGATCATGTCTTGGAGGCTCTGAAAACTGGCTCAAACCCCAGAAAATCCACCTCCTCCCCGGTGACCCAGCATGTGCTCCCGCATGCACGTTCTAATGTAGCCTTCACAGCAGGTTCTGGGCTGGGGGTGGCATGAGGGTAAGGAAAACCGTCTTAAGCTTGTTCCGCAGATGAGAAAAAATACAGCCCGAAGAGCTTAAGTCAAGGAGTTACTGAAGATTAATAATTAGTAAGTGATTGCTAAGAAGTAATTACTGGTAAGATTGGAGTCGATCTGGATCTTCTGACTCCGATTCCCATGCCCCTCCTGATAACTCAGCTGTTCTCTGAAATGAGGGCTCTTTGGAGCCTGGTTAGAGACCCACATAGAAATGGCCGGGACTTTTTGACAATGGCCATCCAGTGGCCATTCTCCTTTACAGAGATCAAGTGGGAAAATGCACCGGGCTATTAGAAATTATGCCACTGGAGCACTGTCGATGGGAGTCGTGGGCGATTTAATCTGCTTGGAGATGCCGAACATAGGAGGTTGCTATGGCAACGCTACTCTTATCTCGGCGGCTTTAAACAAAAATATCTCCAGAGCAAAGTAATTAGGTAAGTAGAGCAGTGCGTCTGCGTTGCTTCATGCAGTCATTTTCCAGTGATTACTATTTTATTGTTGCACGTTGTGCCTTGTGCCCACAGATGCCACCTACGGTACCAGGTCTGCCCAGGGGGAAGGAGAGTGTGTGTGTGTGCGTGCGCGCGCGCGCATGTATGCCCGTGCACGTGTATGTGAGTAGGTGCGATGGGGACAGTGTCTCTGATTGGCACCTGCCCCCAACGCTCCTTCCGCGAGTAGCGCCACGTGGCAGGCTCCCACTCAAGTGCAAATGTGGCAAAAGGAGCCGTACGTGGGACTGCCGGATATATACAAGCTCCCACCGGGCTTGTCAGAGGGTCACGAGGGCAGGCCACGGGAGCAGTGTTCATCCGCGCCTTGCTTTTCTCCCTTTGGATTACATCTGAGCCCATCTCTGGGCTGCTCGCGATGATTCCCTCTGACTCAGATCGGCATTTCTCGGGGCTCCCCAAACACCTTTGGCTTCTGTTTCTAAGGCCTGGCATCCCTACCCGCCCAGCCAGGCATCACCGCTGCCATCCTCACCCTACCCCCCCCACCCCCCACCCCCCACCTCCCACCTCCCACCTCCGCCCTGGAAATGTAGAACTCTCTCCTTGAGTTGCTTACTCATCCCAAGTGAATGTTGCCAGGGGAGTTCCTCTTGCATCCACTCCCAACCCCACGGAAAAGATGAGAGGAAATGACTTTTATTGTGAACCCACTAGGCACCAGGCCTTTAGTCAGCACTTTGGATGTTTCCTCAGTTGGTCCATCCTGTCAATAACCCAGATGAGAAACCGAAACTCACAGAGGTAAAAAAAACAAAAAAAAAAAAAAAACAAAAAAAAAAAACCAAACAAAAAAAAAAACAGAAACAGAAACAAGTCCCAGAATCACACAGCTATTAAGTAGTGGAGTTGGGATATAAGTCAGGGCTGGATGAGCCCCAAGCCTATAGTCTTTCCATTATACCAGGTGGCCTTACTTAAGGATGGCTTTTTTTTTTTTTTAAACTTGATTTTTTTTTAACGTTTATTTTTGAGACAGAGAGAGACAGAGCATGAACGGGGGAGGGGCAGAGAGAGAGGGAGACACAGAATCCAAAGCAGGCTCCAGGCTCTGAGCCATCAGCCCAGAGCCCGACGCGGGGCTCGAACTCACGGACCGCGAGATCATGACCTGAGCCGAAGTCGGCCGCCCAACCGACTAGCCACCCAGGCGCCCCAAGGATGGTTTATGTATTAAAATGTGGAAGGACCAATAGCTCATCCTCTGCCCTACTTCAGTCTACTGTCTGGCTTTTTAACCACTGTCCCTATCATTTATATCAGCACCTCTCACCCAGAATGGTGTTGCCCCCGGGGGACATCGGGTGATGTCTGGAGCCATTTTTGGTGGGCGGATGCTACGGGCATCTAGTGGGTGGAGACCAGGGATGGTCATGTCACCACCCTGCAATGCACGTAAAGAGCTTCTACAACAAAGAACTATCCCGTCCGAAACATCAATCGTGCCTAGGTTGAGGAGGCTGACTTAGAGAAGCCGTATGGATTCTCAAGAGCTGAGTAATATTGTGTGTATCTTTTACCTGTGGAAGTCATTTCACTGACTTCTACCCTATCTTCAGTCAGGTGGGAAAGTCTAGAGCACAAGGCATTTCTGGGAAGACTCTGACCATCTGTGTTTCATAAGGGCCCTTTGAAGGTGTTAATACAAAAGTTAAGAACCCCTAGTATAGTGGATAGACCAGTAAATGTTACAAATGATAACTTTTCAGGGGGCACGTGGGTAATGCAGTATTTGTGTAGACGGAAAGTGCCTTCACGGGGGAGGTGATGCTTGAGCTGAGACATACGGAGCAGGTGAAATCACCTTAAGCACAAAGCTGAACAAAAATCAAGATGGCTGCACTCATGCTTCAGGCACACCTGATTTTAAAGTAACCTTTGCCCTCTCTTCTGCAAACCTCCCCTCCTCCCTTCTTACCTTTTGCTTCGGGAACCCTGGGCCCCCTGAAGACACGACGAAGGGGCCTGGCAGCAAGTACACAGTTCCTGTCAAAACCAGCTGGATCCTCTATTTCCCTATAACCCCGTCCCCCAGCCCCTTCCTCTGGGAGGCTTGAAGTTTTTTGAAGGCCAGAGTGCACTGCAGCCCCCTATGCCTGGCAAAGCAATAAAGCTATTGTTCCTCTTTATCCCAAACTCTGTCTTCGAGTTATATTTTGGCTCCGAAGCACGGAGGTTGGTTTTCGACAACATAGGGAGGCGCTCCCCAGGGGGACACGCAGAGAAATGGGCATTCCGAGAAGAGTGGATGGCGTGTGCTACGTCTTGGGGTTTGAATGACTGGGGGAATGGTGAGATAAGCTGGACGGGTAGCTAGGAGCCAGATCTTAAAGAACCTCGTGGAGCTTCAATTTTATCTTCTAGGTGACTGGGAGTTTCTTGCTCTCTGGTTTCCCACATCCACTTGGTAGACACATGATAGCCCAGCCTAAGGACGAGTTGCTGTTCCCCATCCAATCACATCTCCTAAGAATATACTGATGTATTCATTTCCTGATGTATTTGTTCCCATAACAAAATACAAACTGGGGGACTCACAAGAACGGAAACGTATTCTGTCATAGCCGTGGACACGAGAAGTCTGAATCAAAGCATCAGCTGGGGGGCGCCTGGGTGGCTCCGTCGGTTAAGCGTCCGACTTTGGCTCAGGTCATGATCTCGCGGTCCACGAGTTCGAGCCCCGCGTCGGGCTCTGTGCTGACAGCTCAGAGCCTGGAGCCTGTTTCAGATTCTGTGTCTCCCTCTCTCTCTGACCCTCCCCCATTCATGCTCTCTCTCTGTCTCAAAAATAAATAAATATTAAAAAAAAAAAAAAGCATCAGCTGGGCCATACTCTCCCTCGGAAGCTTCTAGGGAGGATCCTTCCTTGTCTCTTCTAGCTTCTGATGATCGCTGGCAATTTTTGATGGTCCTTGGCCTTTAGACACGTCTCTCCGGATTCTGTGTCTGTCGTTCCACGATACTCTTCTCCCTGTGTGTCTGTGTCTAAATTTCCCTCATCTTCTAAGGACACCAGTTAGGGACCACTAAATCCAGGATGTCCTCATTTTACCTCGATTGCATCTACAAAGACCCCATTTCCAAACAAGGCCACATTTCCAGGTCCTGGGAGTGAGGACAATTCACCCACAACATCTACTTGGGTCGTATTTCTCTCGCTATAGAGGTCAAGCCCCTCTGAGCTGGAGGTAACACTGTCCGCTGGGATCTCAGCTCAGAGGACACACTATTGCCATTTCCATTCTCGTGTTACTATCTGAAATGGGATGAATACAATATACTCTGTCAGGTTTGGGGGAAGAATTAAAAGAAATTACGTCTGAGACAGCCGGATGAAGGCAACATTTCACAAAGCGGAGCCTGACAAGGTAAACTGCTGTTCTGTCTTTGCAGGACCATCTGCCTGGCGTTTTGACAAAGGTCACCCTCAGCACCAACCCAAGAGTTAGTCTGGTGCCTCCTGGGCTCAGCTTGGGGGAGAACTCAGGGCCCTGACCGAGGAAACAGAAAGGCACATTGGAACCGACCCAAGTAGGAGCTTGAGCTGTCTTCTTGCAGGTTCCGTGAATTTGCTGTGTGACCTTTACCAAGGCAACTTCTTTTCGGGAGCCTCAGTTTCCTTCTCTAAAAGCTATGATAAGACCTCTCTGTGCCTAACACTTAAGCTCATCACGCAGAACCAACTCATTAATGTACAGCTTCTCCTGCCCCAACCTGGAACGTAGAAGTGAGCAACACTTGTGTTTTCTCTCTCATCATTGACCTACACGCCCTCCCACCTCATTCATTACATACAATTAACTATTAATTGGGGCGCCTGGGTGACTCAGTCGGTTAAGCATCCGACTCTTGATTTTGGCTCAGATCATGATCTCACAGTTTCATGAGTTCGAGCCCTATGTCGGGCTCTGCTTGGGATTCTCTCTCTCCCTCTCCCTCTCCCTCTCCCTCTCCCTCTCCCTCTCCCTCTCCCTCTCCCTCTCCCTCCAACTCTCCAGACACCAGCTGCATGTGCTACAATTCAATTCAATTCTGACGCTAAGTCCCCAATGTTAGCACAGACCCCACAGGTAAAGGGCTCAGTCCTGCAAAACTGCCCCCTACTTCAGATGCCGGTCTCGAGTCCCTGACTACCATCTGCACTTCTTTGTTTTTAATGTTTATTTATTTTTGAGAGAGAGAGAGAGAAAGAGAGAGTGAGTAGGGAGGGCACAGAGAGAGACAGAGACACAGAATCCGAAGCAAGTTCCAGGCTCTGAGCTGTCAGCACAGAGCCTGATGTGGGGCTCGAACCCACAAGCCGTTAGGTCCTGACCTGAGCTGAAGTCAGATGCCCAGCCGACTGAGCCACCAGGTGTCCCAACTGCCACCTGCACTTCTAATTGAATAGCTATAAGCCAAGGTCCCCACAAGCCCTTCCTCGGGCTCCATAGTTTGCTAGAACATCTCACAGAATCCAGGAAAGCACTTTATTTACGATTATCAATTTATTACAGAGGATACTAATGAATCGCCAGACGAAGAGACAGACAGAGCAAGGTCCAGAATGGTCCTTAGTACAGGAGCTTTTATCTTTCTGGAGCTGTGAGGCACCAGCCTTCCAGCATTTGGATGCATTCACCAACCCCGGGATGTTAACTCAATTTCCATCCCCTTTCCCCTTCCCCAGAGGTGGGGCTGAAAGTTCTAAGCTTCTAATCCTGGCGTGGTCTTTCTGGTGACCTGAAGCTATCCGGGGACCTGCACAGAGTCCCGTCATTATGACAACAGGCGCTCCTGTCATGTGGGAAATCCCAAGGGATTTAGGAGCTCTGTGTCAGGAAGCAGGGGCAAAGACCAAATAAATATTTCTTTTTATATCACAATATCACAGGCTATAAGGATGTGACTCTTGCACCGAGTTCTGAAAAATAGGTGTTTTCAGATGTGTTCCATGAGTAGGAAACTATTTCAGACAGTGAACATCCTCTGGAAAGGCGGAGGGCATTGAACTGCCCGCGGCTTCAGTGAACGCCCAGCACATGGGTTAGCCCACCAGGTGAGGTAGGACAGAGCCGTAAGGTTGTCTCCAGGCCCACACAGTTATCGGACACACCAGCTAAGGGACAGGGGCTCTTCCTGCAAGTGCTCCAAGGCTACAGTAGACTTTGAAGCTTGGGAGTGACATGGTCAGATCCGTGCAGAACGAGATCTCTGGTGGAACCAGAGTAAGAGTCAAACCCAGGAAACAAGTTAAGGAGATGACGTATATCTGAACAACGGTTTTAGCAGTAAGGAGGGAATTGACAGGAGACAGAGGCGAGGGGAATCACCACCAACCACAAAGCTGTAGGTGCAGGGGAGGATCCTGGGTAGGAACACGGCACAGCTCCATACCCAAGGTAGAACATTTGCCTGGACAAGGCGTTGTTGGGAGCACTGCACTTTATTCCTATTTTCCAAATACTAGCAACTTTGATTGAGAAATTTCTCTCTTGGAGCCCTGGGTGGCTCAGTCAGTTAAGTGGCAGACCCTTGAATTTGGCTCAGGTCATGATCTCACGGTCCGTGAGTTCGAGCCCTGCATGGGGCTCTGTGCTGACAGCGTGGAGCCTGCTTGGGATTCACTTTCTCCCTTTTCTCTCTCTCTCCCTCTCTCTCTCTCTCTCTCTCTCTCTCCGTCTCTCAAAATCAATAAATCAACTTAAAAAATAAAAGTTTCTGCCTTTACAGTATCCTAAGGGGCCTGTGAAGGTTGACAATAGTGTGGCCTTCTTTGAAGTACGATTACGGTGGGTACCACTCTCTCTGGGTTCTTCAGCCTCCCCCCAAGCTCCCTTCCAGGAATTCTCTCAGAAGCCATCTCCCAGATGATGCTTTTACTTTGGCCCAAATTGAGACTGTAGTTCAGCATACAGCAAGGTGATTTCCATTACTCACAGACTACTTTTTTTCTAATGTTTATTTATTCTTGAGAGACAGAGAGACAAAGAGACAGAAGGGCAGAGAGAGAGGGAAACACAGAATCCAAGCAGGCTCCAGGCTCTGGGCTGTCAGCACAGAGGCTGACATGGGGCTCAAATCCATGAACACAAGATCATGACCTGAGCCAAAGTCGGTCACTTAACCGACGGAGCCACCCAGGCGCCCTTCACAGGCTATTTAAATGACACCAACTCAGGGCACTGTGGTGGCTTAGTCAGTTAAGCATTCGACTCTTGATTTTGGCTCAGGTCATGATCTCGCGGTTCCTGAGTTTGAACCCCGCATTCAGCTCTGCACCGACACTCTGGAGCCTGCTTGGGATTCTCTCTCTCCTTCTCTTTCTGCGCCCCCCCCCCCCATTCTCTCTCTTTCAAAATAAATAAGTAAACTTAAAAAAATAAAAATAAAAGATACCAACCCAAGGGTTTTAAGATTCAATAAAATTAATAATTTTACCGTCTGCTGTTTTTATCAAGAACATTTTTAAGAGAAACTGGCTTTTTAGTTTCTGGGGGTGGAGAATATAATGACCACAAGGCCAGTTCGGTATGTTGAGTCAGGCTGGGGTGCTAGATTTACCCAATACTTGTCTCATGGCATCAGTTCAAATGCCGACATTATTTTTACCTGAAAGATGACTGACACGCCTACTATGGCAACAAAGACGTGGGCATTTGGTAGACATTTTCTCAAGAATGAACCAACTGAGCCCATCCCTTCCTGGAAAACAATGGACGGCATTCGTTACCAAAGATACAGTTGGAGATTTTCACTGAAAATTTCCACTAAAAATTGAAATTTTAGAAAAGCTGTATCCTCCAGGCGCTTTCACACCTTTCCAATACATCATGACTTTTGGGATGAGTTGACTGGAGATATTCATAGATTTTTTAAAAATATTGTCTAAGGACACACGACAATGTTCAAAAGACCCACCCAATTCAGTGAACTACTATTTTCCCGAAGGTCAAAATCGTGCCTGGGGAAAACCACCACTTGAAGTGCAGGAATGACTGGTGGATTGCGATGTAACAAAATACTAAAATTTCTTTGATACGGTTTCAGAATTTACACTGCAAGAAAATCTTTAGGAAATGACCACATGTCAAGTGTGGGTGTAGAAGAAAAAAAAGAGTGCCACCAATGACATGGAAAGGTTATTCACAGACTCCCTCTTTTATCCAGCTAGGTATCTATGTGAGGCCATAGTTTTTTTGGCTACTTCAATCAAGATTACTTATTGCAACACATTGAACACTGAAACAGAAAGGAGAATCCAGCTGCCTTCTTTCATTTGTAAAATGAAAGATAATACTACCCTTCTCTCTGATTTTTCGTTCTGAAAATACAATACTTTTCATTAAAAAAATGTCATTTCTATTAAGAGCAGTGGGCTTCTAGTTGTTATTTTAAAGAAATTATTTCAATATTTAGCCTTACATCTTAGATCAAATTTTTATTCTTAATTTCTAAAGTGATCGGTATAAATGGATATTACAATTGAAAATAAAAAAAGCTTTTTGGGGTCTTCACTCATTTTTTATTTTTAAGTAGACTTCACACCCAGCACAGAGTCCAATGTGGGGGCGTGAACTCAGGACCCTGAGATCAACCCCTGAGCTGAGATCAAGAGTCGGATGCTTATCCAACTGAGCCACCTGGGCACCCCCCTTCACTAATTTTTAAGAGTATTAAGGGGTCCTGAGGTCAAAAACTTTGAGAACTGTTGGTCTAAATATTTACTACAAGTCAAGCTAGCCAAGCATTAAATGAAATGGATTCTGTCTTCTATCTTGAACTTGGAATTTTGCTACTCCTCAGAAAACCACTTTGGAATAGAAGGTGCGGGGAGGATTAGTGCCTAGCCCTCACTCTGAAGCCTGTCTCCCGTTCCTCTCCATGCACCACAAGGGGCCTCGAGGTGTGCAGGCAAACACCCTGGTCACACAGCCAAGCAGATATCCCTTCTCACTGAGAACATCTCCCCCTGTAGGCCCCATGGTGTGCTCGTCTACAGCAAGGATGAGCCACCGTGAGAAGGATAGACACTTCAGAGAGACCCACGCAGGCCCTGGAGCCAGGCTTTGGGCCATCCGGGAGGAAGTGCAGGGCTCTAGGCACTCATGGTTTGGCTCAGACATGAGACGATGGGGTGCAGTTTCCAGGTGATCACGGCCCCCTGCCCCGTGGACTCGTCTCCCCTCCCCCCCTCCCACCATCTCCCCTCTCCCTGTTTGGTGTATGGTTAAAGAAGCGTCATAAGGATGCCTCTGAAACGTAGGCTCTCCTCCTACACTTCCCTGGGTCTAAAGGCAGGACTCTTGGGGCGCCTGGGTGGCTGAGTCGGTTGGGCGTCCGACTTTGGCTCAGGTCATGACCTCACAGTTCGTGGGTTCGAGCCCCACATCGGGCTCTGTGCTGACAGCTCGGAGCCTGGAGCCTGCTGAGATTCTGTGTCTCCCTCTCTCTCTCTGCCCCTCCCCGACTCTTGCCCTGTTGTCTCTCTCAAAAATAAATAAACATTAAGAAAATAAAAAACAAAAAATAAAAAAATAAAGGCAGGATGCCTTGGCAAATGACTTTTCTCTCTGAACCTCAGTTTTGTCTCCATAAACCAATATAGTCCGACTGGCTTCCACGCGGTGTAAACTCTCTAGGACCCTGCTGCCTTCCTAACCCATAAGACACTGGCCAAAGGAAGGAAGCAATACATTCTTCCTGAGTCCTCAAAACTAATTTGAAAAGCATAAAACCCTCTAAAACTTTAAGGATAGGGTAAATGAGGTCTGACAGAACCCTTTTCCCTCCTACCCGTACTCTGACACAGAGACTCGAGAGCAATGCTTCCTTGTTACTGATCTTAAATTCCAAATACGGATGAAAACGTCTTTTCCTTCCTGTAATTTTTTCCCCCGTTCATCCTGTCCGTGAAGTCGTGGCAAAAGAAAGTAAAGGGGTCCAGATGTGTCATCGGAAGGGTAATAAAGCATGATTACCCTCACTCAGCCTTCATCCATTCCACTCTGCCTGTCCCACATCCCCCTGGAGAGACAGAAATAATTCCGTTTCACCAACTCCACCACAGGAAGTAGCCGTCCCTGGATTCTTCCCCTGCCTCCCTCAAAACCACATCAAAGTCAAACTCTCTTTCCTCTGTGCTTCTATAGAACACCGTGTACTTCTATTAATAGCATATATAAAGTGTTTTCTTTGTTAATGTTTATATCGCTCTCGTCCCTGCCTTCTCGACCGCTTTAAGACAGTAACTGCGTTCTCGCGGTTTCTGTCCTTCCCCGGGGTTAGAATCCAGTACGTGTTTTTCAGACTGAATCCGCCATAAAGTTTCCACTGATTGGTGCTGTGGAATGTCTCTGATACCAAAGCTGTTACACACTAAATTGTCTCAAATAAATACAAGAGATGGTCCCACTTCGTCCACTTGGCAAATAGCTACTCATCCTTCAAGAGAGTCTCTTCTTCCCCCCAGGACATAAACCACACTGTCCTTGGTGCATTTCATGCACAAGTAGCTTGGAATCATCAAAAACATCACCGCTCCCTTACGAAACCTTTAGAAGGTTGAGTTGCCGCAGTTTAAAGCAAAATCTTCCTAGGATGCTTTATAATGGCATTTTGTAGCCTGTGTTCTACATAACATGATCCCTGGAGGTGTTCCATGAAAAAGACATCTAAAGAACCAAGTAAGATTTGGAGAGGCTCCGTATTATACCCTCTCTTGCCGATTTTCCACATAGAATAGTAGCGCGAGAGGTCTGTTTGAAGAGAAATAAGGAAACTGTTTACATGTGTATTTTGGCCAGGATTTTTTTTTAACTCTTCGGGCCAAGAGTTAACACACCTGGGAACTCCATTCCTACGGGAAAACCCTCTGGGAAACTGATAGGAGAAGACTGGATGTGATTTCTTTTCAAAGAATTTGGCAGGTAACCAATGAAGTAAGAATCTGATCTAGTTTCCTTCTGGAGGGTTGTTTTTTGTTATTTGGGTTTGGTTTGGTTTTTTCCCACCATCCCATTAAGCCTTGACTCATTTCTATTCCCAACAAATTGTGACATAGGTAGTGAAGGTTCACTAGGGTTAAGTGACCTCCCCTGGTCCCCCAGCGGGCAGGTGGCAGGACCAGGGTTATAGCCTTGGCCTTGGGGCTGCTTTGGGGTTCCATGCTGCTTCCCATATGGGGCATGTCAGGTCGGGAGATGTGATTTTTTTTTCTTTTTTACCTCTTTTTCTTTTGCTGCCACATTTCACATCTATTGAGTCACAAGGAAAATTCTACTGTTGCCTCTAGAGTCAGACAAATCTGAGTCGGAATCTCAGCCCTTCAACTGGTGTTTGTGTGCATGACCTCTCCAAACCTTGTCACCTGTCAGAGGCGGCTTCCTCATCTTCTTTACCTGCGGGGACTGTTGGGAAGTTTCAGCTCATGTTCACAAACACTGTGCTCAGTTCCTGGCCACGGTCCCTGCTCAGAAACTATCTGTCCCCAAGCAGTCCTCGACACGGGGGTTGGGGGGGGGAGTGGAAAGCCTCTCGTACTGCATGCAACTATTTAATATGGAAGCATCCTGAAACCAAGAACCCTACTGCTAAACTTCCACTCTGAAATACTTAGGTGTAGAATCTGCAATATCCTTACTGGTAGACAAAAACAAGCGGACCGTTTATGAGGCAAGGATGGGAGGGGCTTCACACGACGTGAATCCCCAGTAGCCTGATGGTGGTGGAGCCACCCAGCCTATGTCTCCAACTGAGATGAGAACAGATTGGATTTCCAGAGACTCTAACAGCTTCCATTTAACTGAGCACTGGCTGTACTCAGGCACCTCCCAGGACATTTAAGTGCACTGTCTCTAACCCTCACAACAGCCGGCTTTGTAAGCATTATTAGTGGTATTATTATCCTCCTCTTACATATGTGACCATGACAATTCAGATTTCTTAGACAACTCTCCCGATCATAAACCCCAATCTGCATCGTTGTATATACATTTCTGCTCACCTGAGCAAGAGCCCCTAACAGTAGAATTCCGAGTCAAAAACCATGGTCATTTAAAATTATGATCAGGGCACCTGGGTGGCTCAGGGGGTTGAGTGTCCGACTTTGGCTCAGGTCATGATCTCGCAGTTCGTGGGTTTGAGCCCCGTGTCGGGCTCTGTGCTGACAGCTCAGAGCCTGGAGTTTGCTTCGGATTCTATGTCTCCCTCTCTCTCTGCCCCTCCCCGCTCATGCTCTGTCTCTCTCTCTCTCTCAAAAATAAATAAACATTAAAAAATTAAAAAATTAAAAAATAATAGAATTTTGATAGATTCTGCCAAATTGCCCTCGAAAAACACTGCACAAAATTAATACTCCTCATGAACGAGAGTAACGTTTCCCCCACACTTTGGCAATACTGTTAATTATATACTTAAATTATTTTTTACCAATTTGATGGGTAAAAAGGGCTTCCCAGCCTTTAGAGAGGTTTAGTAACTTGTAAAAAAATGTATATTGGACACATACTATCCTTTTTATTTTGCCCACATGTTATATCCTCATTTGGGGTTGTCTGTCTTTTTCTTTACCTCTTTGCCAAAGACAAGTTGACTTCGTCGAGTATTTGACAAATATCTTTGTTAATTTAAGACAAACTGAAAAAAAATCCAAGCTTCCATCAATGGTTAAATAAGTTTGTAATTTATGGTATATCCACACAACGAGACACCAGGAAGTTGTTAAAAGGGAAAGGCAAATTATCTGCATGGATTTGCAAAGATGCTTAAGAAGTATTGTTCAATAACTAGAAAATGGCAGAGTCCTGTGTATAACAGACTCCCCACTGAAGCCCTCGTGTATGCATTTATACATGTTTGTGAATTCATGAATAATAAAAAGACCTGGGTGTGTATGTTTCTAGTAAGTACAATTAGCCCTGAGGGAAAGAGTTGTTTTTATGTTTCACATTTTTGTACAAGGAGCGTGTACTACTTTTATAATACTTTTAAAATAATATTTTACGTATACACTTGCACACACACACACACGTACGTTCATACATACGTATATTTGGTAAGATTGGTTTTAAAAAGTCATTTCCTTTTAGGTGGCACAGTCAATAACAGGACAGCCAGGCTCCGTCTCCTACGCCACGCTGCCCCCGAGGAGAAACCGTGAAGTTTCCAATGGCAGGCTGTGACAGCCTTCCTGCTGTCCGGGAGGGGACGCGGGGCTGAGAAGGCTCCTGAACAGGCAGCATCGTAAGTGATGAGGCGCGGGGTGTTTTCTCTTACTCATGATGATAACATCAGCTCTCGCTATCTAATAAAACACAGGCTTTTCAGAAACTGCATTTCCAAGGCTGAGGTCAGGGTACTTCTATTGCAAGTAAGAGCAAGTGGACAGGAGGGGACAAATCCTCCAGAAGGGAGAAAAGAGAGTGGATGATGCTAGATGCACGGTTTAAGTGAATCATGGCTAATGATTCAGCAGCAAGTTACCCATGGGGATTGCCCCACCCACCACCAGAGGCGGCTGCTTTGCAAGGAACTTGGGGGACCAGAAGACCACCTGTGTTTCCCAGGAGGTAACAGGATAAAATCCTTTGTTTTTCAAATTTTGCTTCTGAAGAATCCCCAATATCAGTGGTCAGAGAACATGGACCTCCTGAGAAACAGGATTTGAAGCGTCCTATTTTCTTAATATCCCTGTGAATTTTTAATTCTATTTTGTAATTGAGCTGCGCTGGTTATAATAGGAAAATAATTGGTTTTCCCCATATTTTCAGTGATACCTGTTGACTAAGAAAATGGGCTGCGTGTGCATCCTAAGGCACGTACGTTACTTTCCGGGCAGAAACCTTTGAACCTGGCTCGGATCTGCGCGTCCGCTGTCCTTGTTCATTCATCACAGTCCCCGAGCTGCGCTTCCTCATCTGTAAAAGGAAGATAGTAGTTCCATCTCTCTGGAACCACGTGAATTCAACAGCAGCCCAAGGAAGACAGAGTTAACATTTGTTCTCATGTAAGAGGACTCTGGAGATGGCGGTCCAAAGCTGAATCAAGTTTCTTCTGCGGTTCTGATCTGCTATCTTTAGCAAATTGCCTTTATACTCAGCGTTGCCTCGAGTTGTCCCATGTCAGTGGCTTCAGCCACAGCTGCCATATCTAAATCCCAGGAAGAATGAGAGAGGGTAGAGGGAAAGGGGCCATGGCAAGGCTGGAAGAATATCCTCCTTTGAAGAGCGTTCCTGAATTTCCGCTGATAGATGACATACTTTCCAAAGACACGGAGGGTATAACATTTCAGTGGGCCACACGGCTGCCCCAAATAAAAGTTCAATTCTGTTCATAAGGACAAAGGAAAGAACTACTATCGGGCCGACAATCAGAAGTTTCTGCCAAAAATAACTACAGCGATGTCCCAATAGTTAACACCGACAACGATCCGGGGATCGCCAACGCTGAGTGAACGACAATAAGAGCCCACAGCTGATGCACATTCATGGTGGCTACTATTAAAGTAAGCATCTGGGGCTGCTGGTGTAGCTACTCCGTCCTTCATTTTCCATGTGAACTAACACAGACTCAGAGACTCCTAGCAAAACCAGGATTTGAACCAAGCAGGGTCAGAACCCCTTTGCTTAAGTGAATTGCCTTCCAGTTCCAGGGCTGAAGATTCCCACGTATCATTTTAATGGATTTTCAAAAGACCAGTAGGAAGGCTTGAACTTTAAAAAACGAAGTGGGGGACGCCTGGGTGGCTCAGTCGGTTGGGCGTCTGACTTTGGCTCCGGTCATGATCTTGCGGTTTGTGAGTTCAAGCCCCGCGTCCAGCTCTGTGCTGACAGCTCAGAGCCTGGAGCCTGTTTCCGATTCTGTGTCTCCCTCTGTCTCTATCCCTCCCCGACTGGTGCTCTTTCTCTCTGTCTCTCAAAAATAAATAAATGTGTAAAAAAAATTTTTTTTTTTAATGAAGTGGTCAGTTATTCCAGAGCGTTGCTGATAACCATTGGTTGCGTGTTTGGAGACAGACGTTTTACTAAAGGGACTAGATCGTTAGCTGGCATTTTAGTCACTAAAGCCTCATTGAATATAGCCATAAGGCTTTATCTCATTGATATCTTGCTCTTAATGGAGAAACTTCCTCGTGGTTTAAAGGCGATTATGTATATTCATTCACCTGTGCATTCATCCATTGTATGTGAACATTTTGGATTGCTCACTGTTGCCAAAACTAGGTTCTAGTCAAGGATCTGGGAATACAAAAATAAATAAGACAGAGTCCCTACCCTCAAAACTCACCGTTAGAAGGGTAGGTTTTCAGCAGCTCAACCACAACCCAAAGTAAGAAATACATTTTACATCACAACCCCGTATACCACACAGAGGAGAATGCACTCACAACACACTCAGATCTCCCCCAACAACACCTAATCTATAGTAAATATGCAATGCACTTGGCTATGTTCTGTTTGCTCTCCTCCATGCGACTATATTCCTATTCTATTCCATTCTATGTTGTCTTTTACACGTTGAATGCCTCAACTGACAGTATTTCAAGACACTAATGGGTTGTGACCTGTAATTTGAAAAACACTGATCTATGCAAAGAGAAAGGCAACTAGATGGATAATTCCAGTACTCCAGGAGCCATAGAGACAGTGACCTTTCGGAGAGGCTAATTCTTCCTGGGGGATGTTAGGGCAGGTAACACAATGAGAAACTCTGAACTGAGCTTTGAGGGATGGGAAGGGGATTGTCAGGTGGAAAATGGGAAGGAGGACACTTTCCAAGAGGAACAGCATGTGTAGGCAGGAGGGCATGGTAGAAAGCCAGGAAACTGAGGCCCAAGCATCACAGGTGGTCAGGGGGTATGCCAACTTGGACTCATCAGGCAAAGGACAAGCATGCCATGAAAGAGCCCTCGTCAACTGGAGACACCTGCGGGTTCAGATGCAGCTGATTCACTGATCAGCCTGGTCTCTACATCTGGCAACAAGTGCACAGATCGTCTGCCTGGGACCAGTCACTAGAAAGGCTTGACCTTGACCTTGACAGAGCAGTTCAAAGAAGAAGGCAGACACATACACAAGCCATCCTTATGCCCTGTGATTTGTTCTCGAATGGCGAGCTGCCCATAGTGCAGTGGGTGTATAAGGCTAAATGATACGGGTCCTGTTTGTGACAGCTGGGGACTGTCCGCAGGGCTGAGTGTAGAAACACAAGCACTTGGGGTTTCAACTTCTTGAAAGGTCACTGGCTGTGAGATGGTCATTCCCACACCCTGCTGGTGGGAGTCTAAATGAAAATTACATTTCTGGAAGGGAACCTGGCAATATGTTTCCATAGACTCAAAAATGTGCATGGCGTTTGGCCATGACTCATAGGAGGTCATCTTACATGTAATTCAGAGGGACCCAGGCCTCATGTGGCCACTTAATCTCCCCGTGGTGTTGTGTTCAGAGAAATACAATCTGGCAGCCAAGCCAAGTGGATTTGAAATCGGTCCCAATCTGAACTCCGTCTCTGGAAGAACACTGAAGGAGATACAGCATAGCCTCCGTTCGATCTGCTATCACACCTGGAACGGTGCGAAGGGGTTTGTCTCATCTCTGTGCTCCATGCCAGAATTAAAGCTTGGGGTGGACAGCAGGGAGAGGGGGACAAAGGCACCCAGAAACTAAACTAACTTGGTGTAAGAGCAGAGAGCCAAAGCTGGCCGGCTCTGAGAACGCGATCTCCCTGGAAATTTGTCCGACACTAGGGTTTTTCACTTCCACAGGGTGTGAAAACAGGGGGACAAAGTTAAGAAAATCTTACTTGAATTCCCTCAGTTAACATCAGATTTCATTTATAAAGATGAAAAATTGCTCCAAATGTGCAAAGTAATGATTCCTTAAGTGATGATGTAATCTTATGATACAATATTTGCATCCATTGACTGTCATACTATAGAAAAATTGTGACAGAAATGAGGAAAGCCGGATATAAGAATGTAAAAAACAATAGTGAAATAGCAAAAACTAGTAAAACAGTAAAATGCCAAAAAATTAATGTGAGATATTTTCGTTGCATCCTTTTTTACTTTACTGTATTTCTACATTGCCTGTAATGAGCATGTATTCCTTTCGGTATGCAGAGAATTATTTTTTAAAGTCATTGACTGGACAAAGGAAATTACTAAAATTCAGAATTAGGAAATAATTCTGAGGACTGGTTTCCACCTTCTGGAAGCCTCCTAGGCTTTGTAATTGCATTTCACTGTTGTGGAAAGTGGGCCCAGGAAGCTGGCAAGATGATAATTATATTATATAAAATTTGAGCGTGAGACATTAGTTGCACAAAGAATTAAATGGTGTTATTTTAAAAGGGTCCTATAGTCAAGTGCTTATTTGCATAAGTAACTTAAAAGCAGGACTGCAGAGAGACTTTGTCGCCAAGAGTCACAATGACAGCAAGTGACCCCTTTATTTATTTAGTTTTTTAACCTTCACAGCAATCTTGCGAGTCGAACAGTGCCCACATGTGTCAGATAAGGAAAGTGAGTCTTGGGCGATTATGACATTTATGCAGGTCCACAGATTCTGGGTGGAACCAGGACGTAAGTCCACAATCCTCCTTTCAGCTGAGCAACGCAGCCACATGACAGGAAACGTCACAACAGGAAACGTCAGGTCATTTGCAACAAGAGAAAAGCAAAAGGCTTAGGAATAAGCAGATACAATATGGGCCAAAAACTCACAGAAAAGCAATCCTTTTACTTCCTTCTTTTTCTGTGCCGTGGCACCAAGTGAGCTAAGAAACCTATTTCCCAGAACGATGAGGAGTCGGAAGCAGAAAGTTCTGTCGAAAGTTTAACACCATCCTTGAGAGCTCCCTAGGTTTTTGTCTTGTTTTTTAATGGACAGGTTTCTATTATTACCACAGTGGTTAGAGACAGGTTCCAGAAGACCATTTAAAACCTGATAGGTTGGGGGCACCTGGGAGGCTCAGTCGGTTAAGCATCCGACACTTGGTTTCGGCTCAGGTCATGATTTCACAGTTTGCGAGTTCAAGCGCCATGTCAGGCTGTGCGCTGACGGCAGGGTGCCTGCTTAGAATTCTCTCTTTCCCTCTCTGCCTTTCCTCTGCTCACGTTCTCTCGCTCTCTCGCTCTCTCGCTCTCTCTCTCTCTCTCTCAAAAATAAATATATTTAAAAAAAAAACTTGATAGGTTGAAATGGAAGCTTATAATTTTCAACTGGCAAGATGATCACTGTTACCAGTCCCTCCTCCCGTTAGCTTCTAGCTCGAACCACTGAGGCCTATCACGTGAAGCTCTGCCCACTCGGTGATTTAAGCATATGGTGGCCAGCATGGCCAATGTGAGCTGTGAGCATGACCAACAAATCGGCCCCTACTTCCCAACGGTATGGGTTCAGCCTGGTTTGTAAGCCTCTGACTTGCTTTTCCTTTACAAACTCAGGGTTTTTTCTAGGATTTCTCTCAACTCCAAACTTGGTTGAGGTTTGACTTTTTTCTCCAATCTCTTCTTAGCTGCCATGGTTGGCAAAGACGATGGGCAGTCACTGGCTGCCTGCGAAGGTTCTCTGTGTGACTGGTATTCCTTTTAGGAAGCTCACAGAGTACAAACCCCCCTCAAGATATCGCTCTGAACCTTACCATGCCAAGATGCTCCATCAACACCTGCCTTGTCTTTCCCGCCACCCCCCACCTTTGAGACCACCTACTAAGACCACCCATTGCCCTGATGGCCCCACCCTAGTGATGGGGCCCTTAGCGCCCCCTCCGCAGAAATCTGCTCAGTCTGTTCCAAGCCCTCCCAAGAGGAACAGTGCTAATCTGCATTTGGTATTCCTTCTCCTTCTTGTGATTTTCGATGTGGGGGTGATGTGATGGGGTAAGTTAGAATTCAGGCACAGCCTTAAATTTCAATAAATATCTTTCGTCTTTCCACTAAGATCTAGACATTGTGCTAAATCCTCTGGGTTGTGGAAATGCTCGAAGCATAGTCTCGCCCTTGTTGGGTGGAGTTTACTGACTTTGAATAAAGAAAAAAATGGGTAAAAGAAATTCTAAGACACATTGAAATGAGAGCAAAGTGCTTTGGAAATGAAGAACAAGGAATAATTGTTTTGTCTGTGGCCATCAAGAAGGCTTTCTGGAAAAAGAAGGATTTGAGCTAAGCTTTGAAGAAGGGGTAAACTAGATACAGGTAGAGAAAAGTATTCCAGACTCTGGTAAGGAAAACGTGAACATGTAAGATGGCGTGTGGTAGGTTTCGGTCTTGAGAATTTTCTGTACCTTTGGGAGTGAAGGCTCTTGGAGGGAAACCACAAGACAACATGGAAAGATAGCTTTGTGCTTGACCACGTAGGAGCCTACACATTACGGTAAGGACCCTGGGCTTTGTTATTTAGTGGCATTACCATCGGGATTTGAGCACAAGGTGTGTGTGATGGTTGCCTAATCATTCTCTAAGGACTTTCTACTCACTAAGGGGGCCACAGGTTTAGGCAGGTGACTTGGGATGGAAAAGACAATGAATGGGGGAAAGGGAGACAGGAGGCAGGGAATGCCCATAAGCAAAGAGGGAGGATGTGATCCCCAAGGGTGCAGAAAAAATAACAGAGCAATGACCACACTGTGCACAGAATCTCTATAACCTGCGGCCTGATTTAGCAGATGCCACAATTAAGGTTGCAAAACATTTCTCATTATGCTCTTCACCTTGGACGCTCACACTTCCTTATCCTGGTCCCAGCTTCTAAAGGGTCATCTCAGAGCTGAGGCAGCTTTTAGGAAATAAATAGTTTCAAAACTTTATTTCCATGATGTCAAAAGGAACCAAAACTACATTTCTATTGGGAGAAAAGAAAAGGTGAGAAAAAAATGCTATTCTTTGTTTAAATATCCAATATCTGAAAGGCCTATTTTAAGACATCATGCTCACACCACCTTAAAGTTGGGTACAAAATAAGAAGTAAGATTTGGTGGGTTTCATTCCAACCAATAGTTGAAAACAAATAGTAATTTGATCCTCGGGGGGGAGTTTTTTGTTTGTTTTTTTTCCTCTGTTTGTTTTAAGACCGTTGGAATCTGACCCTGAATAAGCTTCTGAAATGACAGCCTTGTATAAATAGGACTCTTTCCCTCCCAGAGGAGGTTGGAGCCAGTTTGGAGGCTTGGGGCCCCAGACAAGGAACACACTCCATTAGGTTGGAATTGCCACAAGTCTTAAATCCAGAAGGTCGTTTGAAGGACAGATATGAGAAGCACAATAGAAACAAGGACCCTCCAATCAGGAGGGAACGCTAAACATCCTTGGCTCCAACCTTTTCCTTCTAGAGAGAAGGAAACGGGGTTCCAAGAGATGAAACCACTTGCCCCATGCCCAGTGTTAGCTTCTTGCAGAACCAGAACCAGAACCAGAACGTGGCATCTCTTTATTTTCAGATTGTATCAGTATTCTGTTGAAACTACTCATCACTCCACACCCTGCCTGAATTTTCGCCCAAAGCACCAGGATGCCGGAGGCAGCAGCCTACACACCTAGTGGCTAGCAGGTGGTAGGAAAGCTGGGAGCAGAGATGTGGAGCTTGGAGATGTGGTGAGGAATCCTGCAGCAGCTCTAGATGTGAGGTCTAGAAGGTTCCTTCCACTGAGTCCCCTTCCCCACCCGCATGTCCCCTCCCCCAAGCTACTTCTCCGTGACCTCCAGTGCCCTTCAGCGTTGCCCTTCTTGCTCATTTCCACTTTCCACTCCTTTCATGCCCCAATCCCATCCAAGCCAGGCCAACGTCTGCCTTCTTCCCATTCAAGAGTGATCGCTTGCCTGGAAAGTTCTAGAGCTCTTCCGACACTGCTGGGAAGCCAAGTTTTGTAAGCACTGGGGAAATGTCTAGGCTTCAGCTTTTTGAGTAGTTTGGAGACTGGCTTTTTAGACAATGGAAGCAGCAACAAGAATGATAAATAGCCTTAAATTAATCTTTCCTTGTGGCTACATCGTGAATTCCCCTGCCACAAATTGTTAAGCACAGAGGCACCTCTGAGAATATAAATGAGAAAATACACTATCACATTTATTCCTCCTTGTTGAGGTAGGAAAATAATATATCTATCAATACCATTGCTGTAAGTGGACAAGACAAGGAAATTCGTTACTGCAATTTTCACTGTGTTCTTCAATACCAGAATTGAATAGTGGATAAGCAAAGAAATACTGATAGGTCTCAGGATATGAAGCAGCACATCATGCCGGGCTCTGTTGGGCATTTTCATACACTTTACCTCATTTTCTATTCACATCAAACTTTAGTGGTTGGTTCTTAATTATTGCCCCCCCCCACTTTTACAATCATTAAGAAAAAAAAAATCAGGAAGGATAAGAATTATTCCTAAACTAGTAAATGTCAAAGAGGAGATTCAACACCAAGTTCATTTGATTGAAAATTCCACATTCTTCCCACTAAACCCTGCTGTCTCTGAGATCAAATCTTTAAGAACAGATTATAAGAGTTAAAAGTAGTTGAGACTTAGGCACTGAGTCTCGGCACTAATCTAAGTGCTTTGCATGTTTGGTTCTTTTCACCCTCGCAACCCTCCTATGAAGGAAATACTATCATTTTCCTCATTTCACAGGCGAGAAAACAAAGGCACAGGGGAGTTAAGTAATGTGCTGCCAATCACACAGCTATTACCACATGATAACCATGATAACCACATCATGATTTAACTCCCAGCTACTCTGGCTCCTGAGCACAGGCTCTTGACCATCAGACTGTAATTCGTCAGTTTCCTTCCATTTTGCTCTTTTCCATTCCATTTTATCCCACTTGTCCTTCTTTCTTTCCTCCCTGTCTTCCTCCTTGCTCTCCTTCCCTCTCTCTTACTTCTGTCCTCCATTCACTGTACGCCTACAATGTGCAAGTCCGTTTTTACGTCCTATACGCACACACGTGTGTGCACACGTGTGTGCAAACGGAGCTATCGTCGTACTTCCTGCTTTTCTGTCCTCCATCCCGAGCCGTGGCCTACTGTCCGAATTGTGGCAAGAGCGATTCTATTAAAATGCTAAGTCAGATCGGGTCACTCCTCTCTGCAACATTGTCCAAAGCCTTCAGATATCACTTAGAGTGGAAGCCCAAGTTCTTCAGCGGCTACAGAGTCCTCCAAGATCTGGAAAGATCTCGACCTCATGGCTGCATCTCCTGCTTAGTCACGTCTCTCTTTCCTGTGCTTGTGAGACCTTGCTGTTCCCTGCAATCCCCTTTTCCCAAAGGTATCTGTATGGTTCATTCCCTTGCCTCCACTGGGTCTTTGCTCAAATGGCAACTTTTCGGTGGGGCCCTTCCTGACGACCCTATCCCAGCACTCTATTCCCCTGTCCCATGGAGCCCTTACCACCATACAACCCGTTACATTTTGCTTCTTCTCAGCACCTGCCCCACCGCACTCCCCATAGAATATGAACTTCAATAAAGGGATTTGTATCTGTTGTGGGTACTTGTGCATCCCTAGCCACCCCCCGCCCAATAATGTTTGCCATACGGGTGTTCAGTAAGTATTTATTGAATTCATGCAAAAAGTATTTAATAGTGGAGGGGAAGAAGCTGAGACAGGAAATTCTTCACAGGGATGGAGACATTTGAACTGATCCTTGAATAATGAGCAGGGAATCCTCGGAATAGACGCGGGGGGAGGAGAAAGCATTTAGGTAAAGACGTGGAAGGAGGAAACAGCATGGCTGATGGGGTTCGGGGTTAGGTAGGACTGGATTTGAGCACAAGGACGAGGAACTGGGGGGCAGGGGGGTGAGGAACAGAGAGGAAGGGCCTCCTACACGAGGGACAGGAACGCCAATGCTGTAGTGATGAGTTTTAAGCATGAGAATGACATGATATGATTGACATATTGTGACACAGGGCAGGGCCTGTGGTTTTTCCAAATATAGTTATCTAAAATATTGTGGCAAATGAAGAAATAATAATATAGCTTAGATTTTTTTTTAAGTATACTTTAGCACCTCCGATGCGAATGAGGGCAATGACAGTGGAAACCAAGAAAAAAGAATGAGATTGAATTGCCACTGAAAAGAAAGAACATTCATGAAATTGTGACCATGAATCAGCAGGGAGACTCTGTAAGGAGTGTGAAGAAAAAGAAATCAAAGGTGATTCCCCAGAGTTTAGGCTAGATAACAAGGTGGACAGAGGGGAGGAAGAGGGTCAAAGTTGGGCATAATTACTTCTGCCAGAGGCACGTAACATTGAAAGCTCTAGGGTTATATTCAAAAGAACAGGAGGTAGGATAACAGGAAGTTAAGTACGGGGTGCCTCGGTGGCTCTGTCTGTTAAGCATCCGACTTTGGCTCAGGTAGTGACCTCACAGTTCATGAGTTCAAGCACCGCATCGGGCCCTATGCTGACAGTTCAGAGCCTGGAGCCTATCAGATTCTGTGTCTCCCTCTCTCTCTGCCCCTCCTCCACTTGTGCCGTGTCTGTCTCTGTCTCAAAGATAAACACTAAAAGGAAAAAAGAGGAGGTTAAGTACAACTTTTTGATTCATCAGGAATTGCCTAAGACCCTGTGCAAATACTGTAGATCCATTGATTCGCTTTCTGCTAAAGCAGGGATTGGTTCACCAGCCCTTTCTAGTAGCCATTCACTTCGGGTGTATCCGGATAACTTATATTAGCATCACCTGCAGTGCTTATTAAAAATGCAGATTCCACGGGTCTGGGTTTGCATCTGTGTCTATTTTTAACAGGCACTCTCAGGTGGTTCTGAGGCTGGTGGTCCATGGACCATATTTAGGGAGACGCTAATTTAGACAAATGTGAAATCACTAATAATTGCTCACATGGGACCAGTTACAGGGCAGTCTCTTCCTCCCCATCGGTCTGTCCTTCCAGCCTGCCTCTGATATTACCTCCTCAAGTTCAATTCACACCCAGGGAGCATACTTTACATTCAAGTCACATTTAATTTTTACAACCTTGGAGGTAGAAATATTTGCTACACTTTCAAGATCAAAGGATCTGAGCTCAAAGACTTTAAATAACTTGCTCCTTGAATTAATCAGTAATAATAGAGAAGCATCATTCTATCATCTGATCCCAAGGTTTGTACCCTTTCCACTGTGGCACAGAACCACCTCCATGAAGCCTTCTTTACCAGTGAATCACTTCCCTTTTCAAAAACTTATTTTTAAGTACCATTAACTTTCACAACTAGTTAACACGTGGCACATTATTAGCTAGCTGATTGCCACATTTTGGAATTATATCCTTAACTCTACAGTCTGTCGCAGGCTGTCTTTTATTTTCTGTCCACTGCAAAGCGTTTGACGTTCATGAGAGCATTTAGTAGGAGCTCAATAAATGTACTCGGATCCCCAAGGTGCCGGCTGCTCCCAAGGAGCAGCAGATGCCGACTTCCTTGTGCTCTTGGGTGACTCACTTAGTGTCTTAACTCCTCCTCTTTACCATGAGGAAATGCATACATTTCTTGGCACTTGAGTCATAGGAATTTGGGGGACAAGTGATGATATACTGTGGCCAACCTCTAGTGAATCAAAGCAAGGACATTAATTTACAAGTAGACTATTGACTAAGAGGGAGGGTGTTCTTTCTAAAAAGTCAGATTTGCAAAGTCTTTTTGCCAGAAGGTTAATCGGCGGTCTCTGCCCGCAGGAAATCAGTGCACTTCCCCCAGGAGCAGGATGGGAGCAGCGTGCTGGGATCCTTTCTGGGGCAAAACTAGGTCTGGTGCAGGGGTGAAGGGTAGGGCTCCAGGGTGTTCATGGAAAACAAACACTGGGACCCTGCAGGCTCAGGGACCAGCCTATCACTTTGTCCTTCAGCACAGGGCCAAATCAAGGCCAGCTGTGCCGCGACAGGTGGCTTTAGTGTCACTATTGATACAACCACCGCCTGTCACAAAGCTTCCACCCTGGCTCACCAGGGGCTTGCCCCTCAGGAGGCAACAGGAGTGAGGACCAAATTCTTACTGAGTCAGGACCAAAGAGAACGGTCACATGATCTCATTGAAAATCGAGGAACATTAAAGCGAGACCAAGAGATCAGAGACCTATGACATTGCTTTACTTATAAGGAAATGAAACCCAAGGAAGTCTTTCCACTCCCAGTCAATCTAGAAGTCATTCCTTCCAAAGCATAGGGAACAAAAGAAAAAAGGCAGCTGGACAAAATAGATAGATAGCAGTCCAATTATACTTAAAGGAAAATGGCAAGTTTCAGACGTACGGAAACAGCATGAGAAGCCATCCCAAGATAATGGTTAATCAATAACACTAATCCCACCGTGAAGGCATCACCCTGATGACATCATCTGAGCCTAATTACTTCACAGAAGCCCCACTTAATAGCATCACGTTGAAGGTTAGGATTTCAACATGTAATTTAGGGAGGTGGGGGAGGGGCACAAACATTCAGTCCATAACAAAAACTGAGTTGATTGGGGCCATTTTATTCAAAATTGGAACTTCAGCTAAATTTGAGGTACAGGAATAAATAGTTATCTGCAGTGGATAGTATATAGATTTATTAAAAGAAACAGGTACCCCAGGATCTCTGAGCAATGGAAAATATGGTACAGGAATTTCTTCACACCAGCAACGTGACAAGGCAGAAACACTTTCCACGTCCCCAACGGGCTGAGAGTTCTCAATAGATTTTAAAGCACTTCCCACTGTGTATTATTTAAACTTTGTCAGATATGGTTATACTTTACCAGAATGTCTTTTGTTGTCATACCACGGGTGGGTTGGTCCTTTTCCATCATTTGCCATTCTTTTACCCATTGCCATCGCAAAATCGAGTCTACAAGCATCCCAGGCATTGTCATTATTACATACGGCAACCAACCGGACCCTGCCTGAAAATTTCAAGTGACATTCTGGTGTGTTGACTGAGCAAACCAGGCACGCCATAACCCCAACAGTCCATATCTCGGGCCGAGCTTATCATGACCAGAACATCCAATACATCGAACTTATAACTGAAGTAAATCTAAGGTTTCAAGGTGAACAGCATATTCATCCAAAGGAATTCAAGAATTCGAGATTCTTTGAAGATTTTGGAATTTAAGACAATGCGAAATACTAAAGGCCAAAAAAAAAAAAAAAAGGGATCTAAATACCCAATGTGATGGTTTGAAAGACAAACCGCAGAGAGAACAGATTTTGAATAAGCTTAGAAATAAGAAACTACAACAAAACATTTCACTAAATCCTCCGTAAAAAACGTGGTTTGGGAGACTCGTCCTCTAGGCTCAGTACCTATAGTTAACTTAAGAATAATCAATATGTTTTAAATGTCAAGCATCATTGTGGAGATGTATGAGTGTGGGTCTGTGTGTGTACTGTGTGACTGTGTGTGTCTGTGTATGCATGTGTGAATTTATTTTTCAGAATGGAAAAAACAGAAGGGTGACCAGTGGGGGAGAAAAAATTGAGAGGCAGAACATTTTTAAGAGTTAACACATCTTTAAATTTTTTTAATGGTTTATTTATTTTTTGAGAGAGAGAGAGAGAGAGAGAGAAAGTATGAGCACGGGAGGGGCAGAGAGAGAGAGAGGGAGACACAGAATCTGAAGCAGCCTCCAGGCTCCAAGCTGTCAGCACAGAGCCCAACACGAGGCTTGAATTCGTGAACTGTGAGATCATGACCTGAGCTGAAGTCGGACTCAGTTGAAGTCTCAACCAACTGAGCCACCCAGGCACCCCAAGAGTTAACACATCTTTAAATAGGTAAACGTACCTAGTGATCACATCTCATTTTGCACATTTGATGATAAAATCAGTGTCATTTGATCCTAAACAAGATACAGTCACACTTTATTGGCCTGTCAGAAGAGACGATTGACATAGATCTATAGCAGGGCGGCAATGTTTTTTTCAGGGGGCACCAATATGTTTCTTAGGAAGGCAACAGTCTTGGCTTAAAAAAATACTCTAATAAATATTTAAGGAAGAATGCCAAAAATCTTTGGGCGTGACTTTTAAAAGACAGAGATTCAAAGTATATCATTAAATTGTTCTTAAGATTAAATGAATAGGTTGGGGGCGCCTGGGTGGCTCAGTCGGTTAAGCGTCCGACTTCGGCTCTGGTCATGATCTTGCTGTCCGTGAGTTCGAGCCCTGCGTCAGGCTCTGTGCTGACAGCTCAGAGCCTGGAGCCCGTTTCGGATTCTGTGTCTCTCTCTCTCTCTGCCCCTCCCCTGTTCATGCTCTGTCTCTCTCTTTCTCAAAAATAAATAAACGTTAAAAAAAATTTTTTTTTTAAATAAATGAATAGGTTGTAGAGCAAAAAGTTCAGGGACAAGAGAAGTGACAGAAAGTCTGCAATCAAGTTGGTAGAAATGGCCAGTGGATTATTTTTTTTAGTAATTAATAGATTTTATTGTTTGTATCACAGTTTTAGATTTACAGGATGATTGAGCCGATGGCACATACAGTTCTATGTACCTACCTCCTTCCCCCCCCTCCCCCACCAACCTCAGCACACAGTTTCCCCTATTATATCTTATATTAGAATAATTCCTGGAATGTGTAACACCTATCATTAATAAACCAGTATTGACCTGCTATTACTAACTATAGTTAATAACAGGTGTATAGAGAAAAATTTCACTGCCTCCAAATCCCTTGTTCTCCTGCTAGCCATTCCTTCATTCGTATGCTCTCTCCTGCCCCCTCCCAAATTCTTGGAAGGCTGGGAGTCGACATGGTGTCTTACTCGTCTTGGTATATCTAGCAGGCCTAGTGCTGTGCCTGGGATTTATAGTTTTCATTCATATGTCTTTAAAATGAATCAAACTCAACTAAATACAGACTTAAGGCAGGTCTGGAACAGTGACAGTGAATAACAAAAGAGGGAATTCGGACACCAAAGGGATCCCGATGGCTCCAGATCAAGTCCTCTGGAAAGCAGATGTCAGAAAGAAGGTAAAAGAACACTGTATTGGAAAGCAATGCCATTGAACACTAGGGGAGAGGGAGACTTAGACGAGGAAATCTACACATCACAGTGCAGGTTCAATACCTGTGAAAATAAAGAGGGAAGGACACCAGATCAGGCAGGAAGAATGCCAGACGGAAATACAGCTCTGAGATGTCAGCCAGCCCAAAGTGGAGCTCCAGAGCAGATAGATACCCACCAGAGGATTTCCTAGCTCCTCCGCCACGCTTAGGCTTTGGTTAGCGCAGCTGAGAGATAGTGTGTCAGTGCTGCAAAGGATCCAGGAGATAATACAGCTGGAGGCCGTCAACTGACTGCCCACTGGGCAGGTGAGATCTGAGAGGGTCCCACGTTGACTGTCAAGAGACAGATCAAGAGGGAACTCTATCCAAAGGCAATTCTTATTATAGTTCCAGTATGCTGTTGGAAAGACTGTGGATTTCCAATTTCTCAAAATTACATACTTTGAAAGTTGCATATAGAACTATGCTCCTAAGCTAAATATGGACGTACCTGTTGTTCTGAAATGATTTCCAACGCATTTAAAAGAGAACATTAAGAGCTGGTTGCTTGCCACTCAATAGCCGGGCAAGGTTTCCCCCACCCACACGTACTTCAATCTACCCATTTTTCTGTTCCTCCTTTAGTTTTTATGTGTGGGAACTTTTCTTGGGTGTTCACTTCCTAAAAATGGAAATGCATAAATTTACTTGAAGGTTTTCAGCATTGAATATTTATGAAAATGTATCAGGGCACAACACGGATTATCAACAGGGTTAAAACTAAAATGATTCCATTTCTGTTGAATAGGTAACATCTCTTAAAGTTCCTAAACAAGGAGAAAAGAAAACATGGGGCCGGGGGGTTATTTTCCAAGGTAAGCACGTGGATAGCGTATGCAATCAGGCAATCAGAGATAATCAGGAAGCATAATGCAACTCTTTTTCTTCTCTTTTAGCACCTTTTACATTTCTGTCTTCCTACCAGCCTTTTTAATGATGGATATACTCTATGACACATGCCTACCTTAAAGCATTTTCCTGTAAATGTTCTAACAGCTGTCATGGAAACAGCTGAGAACAATTCACTTTAAATTTTTTATTTGTTTGTTTGTTTTATTTTTGAGATAGAGAGAGAGGGAGAGAGCACAAGCAGGGGAGAGGCAGAGAGGGAGACACAGAATCTGAAGCAGGCTCCAGGCTCTGAGCTGTCAGCACAGAGCCTGATGCAGGGCTTGAATCCACGAACCGTGAAATCATGACCTGAGCCAAAGTCAGACACTTAACCGATTGAGCCACCCAGACCCCACTGAGAACGATTCACTTTAAGGTTCTGGCGTTAATGATCATATGGAAGTCTGCTGCCCTAGAATCTTACAAGGTATTTTCCAATCATGCTACCAACATTTATGGCCTTTTAATAGAGTCATTTGGTTGAAACATTTATATAACACAGGACTCTAGCTCGTCATACATACTCAACAAATTATTAAATTACTATGAGCTCATTCCTACCAACTGATCTCAAAATACATATTAAAAAGTAATTTTCCAGAATGAGTTTTATAAAGGAGAAAAATAAGCTTGAGCTTTTATTCAAGCTAGTAGAATGTTAGTACCGTCTCGGCATTCTTAAAATTTAAATTTTTTTTACATTTTTAATGTTTATTTATTTTTGAGAGAGAGAGAGAGACAGAGACAGAGTATGAGTGGGGAAGGGTCAGAGAGAGAGAGGGAGACACAGAATCCGAAGCAGGCTCCAGACTCTGAGCTGTCGGCACAGAGCCCAACACAAGGCTCAAACTCACAAACCCTGAGATCGTGATTTGAGCCAAAGTTGGACGCTTAACCGACTGAGCCACTCAGTTGCCTCTAAAAGACATTCTTGATTAAAATGGCATTTTTATTATCCCTCGAGTAATTATTAGTAATTAGATGAAACTTGTATTTATTAATCTCTCCAAAACTTGGTTCTCTTCTAATGTTTTCTCTATCAGCCAATGACATCTCCATCAAGGGGTACCAAGTCCTATTAATTTTACCCACCGCATATATATTTTCTCTATACTCTCTCCCTCACTGCCACCACATCAGTCTAAAAATTTCTCCCTCTTGCCTGGAATATTGCAATAGCTTCCTAATTACTATCATGATCTCCTGCTATATGATTTCCATATAACAGTAAACGTTTTTAAAACACAAATTTATCATATCGTTAATGTGCTTACAACACTTCCATGGCTTTTGTCTATAGTTAGGATAAAATCTGAACTCTTACTCTGATACGATGCCCTGCGGGGCCTCCTACATCACTTCCCACCTCTCATTGTGACCGCTAGTCTCCAGATGCGTACCCCACTCTTCCTCTCCTCGAGCCTTTGCCTACCCTACGTTCACTGCCTGAAATGCCCTTTCTTTTCTGTAATGACCGCTACATGTTGCTGCGGTCTCCATTTAAGCGTTGCTTCTTCAAAAAGAAATTCTTCCCTGGCATGGGAGATGGCCTTAGTGGATGCAATTCTCTTCCCTCCCTGCATCCATGTCCTTGTTGTGTCCTCACTATGGGCAAAGAGCATTCCCCTGCCTTTGACCTTGGGCTTGGCTAGGTGACTTGTTTTGTGTAAAAGTGGCAATGTGTCAGTTCTGAACCTTGGTCTTAAGAGGGCTCATTTACGTGTGTGCGTGTGTGTGTGTGTGCGTGTGTGTGTGTGTGTGTTATGTCTCAAGAACCCTGGCTGAAATCCCATTGAGATCTCTCTCTATATATATGGAGAGATAGAAAGAGAAGGAGAGAGAGGGAAATTTATTTTAAGGAATTGGCTACCGTCACTGGGGAGCCTGTCAAGTCCAAACTCTGCAGGGCAGGCCAACAGGCTAGAAACTCAGGCAGGATTTCTCTACTACAGTCTTGAAGCAGAACTCTTCAGAAAACCTCAGTTTTTGCTTTTGTTTACATAGAATCGCACAATATGCGTTTTGTGTGTCTGATTTCTTTCACTCTGCTTTGTGTTTGTGGGAGTCATCTACATCCCTGCGTATCCCCTGTTCACTCACCCTGCTTTTTAGTATTATAGCAACAGGTACTGGGTTAGTTTTCAGTTTTGACCTATTACGGTAACGCTGCTATGACCACTCCCATACACGTCTCTTTTGGCAAACACATGTGTGCATTTCTGTCGGGCGCATACCCAGGGATAGAAATGCTGGATCGTAGAAGATACCTATTCACTGGTTCAGTAGGCACTGCCAGGAGTTTTTCAAAAGTGGCTGTACCCAATTTACACTTGTTCCTCCAGTGTACCGTTGGACATAGGACTTCATGAGAATTTCCCGGATGTCTCATGTTCAGTCAAGTTTGAGAACCATATTTTTCAGAAAAGTCCCAGAAGCCATGATGCTTTATCCAGATCCTTTATTCTGTACTGTTTCTCAAGAAATTCCTGAAAGCCTTCTCAACTCATGGAATTTCCAAGCAAGCCTGGTTACTATACAGCCGCTCGTTGACGATTGTCACACACACACACACACACACACACACACACACACACACACACCACTACCATCATCACTAGTAACAGGTAATGATATATTTTTTATAGCAGGAAATCATGTATATCCTGATATTAACATCTCTAAGGATCTACACCCCCATTCATATTTGATTATACCCACGCTCGTCTCATGGGCTTCCTGTCAAATCTATACAGACTTAGGTCCACACACAGTGGAAAAACTCCAGTAGGTTCCAACTACCCCTCAGTCTGCCATCTAACGTTCCTCTCGGCTGCTCTGGGGTATGTCAACAGGGACCGATGGGCCCTCATTCAGATCTGCTGGAGAAAGATTTGTTTGTATTACATTTTAAAAGGGCACAGATACAAGAGTAGATAAACAATAATGGATCTTTTTGAAAACCGTATTAGGTCATGCTCTCCCTGTGGCTTAGCAACCAGACCACGCACACGTGGAAGGAATGGCACGTGGAGACTCTGGATCCCGAGGGTTGGAGACTCAGCTCATAGAAATGAGGAGAAAGGTCAGACACTGCTCAAACTCCATATAATGAAATCTTGTTATAATGGTTTCACTTCTAGGAATCACGTTCTTGTTTTGCCGCAGCTGGGGACCAATTTGTTTCTCCGAAGCAAATTAGCAAGCCAAACGCAGTGCTCTTCCCATAGCAAGAGGGAAGGGAAAATGATAAACAGAAGCCCCCACCCCCAAACTTTTTTCCTTCTAAGCTCTTTGAGGGAGAGAACAGATAACTTTTATTCCAGAGATACCTGGAATGCTGGGGCTAGCGTGGGGAGCATAAATTAATGGAATTGTGTAGAACCAAGGAGTACTGTTCTGAAGCCCATGCTCTTGATGGCAGTGCAGAAACATACAAAATGTATCCATATCCTCGTGATCCAGTTGTGAGATTTTAGTACAAACACTTCCGGCTTACGAACCCATAGCATTCAAGATCTTCCCCAGTCTGAATCCAGCCACCCATTCACACCCCATTCCCTCTATTCCTTCCGTCCACGTGATCCCATCGTTTTCCCCGAACATGCAATAGCTAGCTTGTCATGACTTTGTGACTCTTCACGCTATTCCCTTCCATTGGGTGCCTTTCTCCTCTCTTCTCATACTCCGTTCTTCTTTCCCCAATCTCAACATTTCAGACCGGCTCAAATGCCACCTCTTCCGGGAAGTCCTCCTTAAATTTTCCCAGTGTTACAAGGCATCTGTTTCTCTCTGCACCAATAGTATTCCTTTCCACTTCTGTTTAGTGCTTACTACACTGGGCCTCCGTTTATGGTTAGCATATTTATAACTCCCTTCATGTATTGCATGGTAATCTTTTAGGGGGCAACATCCTGTCTTCTTTACTTAAACTTTATATTACCTCTAGCACCTGGACAATGTCTTGAATTAGATTTGTCCAAGAAAAAAGAGAAGGATTTATGGTATGAGGTTAATGGTTATAGAGAACTCCTTGCATTAAAAACAAGATAGAAAATGAGTCATCTGATGGAGTATGAGAATGACTCCCTTTTATAATTACTCTCATGCTCCCCTACAGTGGCCAGGGGATCCCCCAGGCAGTCTTCTCCTTCTCCAGTCTCAACTCCAGCCCTCACCAAGATCACCTCGTGGCTGCGTGGCAGTTCTTGACTTTAAGAGAATAAGCTCTCCCTATGGCTGAACACAAAGAGTCGGGATGAACTGGCCTGGCCTCAGGAAGGGGGGATAGATGGGACAGCTCATGGGGAGAATCGATCAAATGTGTTTTAATGGGATTTAGATTGCGTTTGTCTTGATTAATCCCTGTAGGAAATAGGTTTCCATTTCTATAAAATAATGATTTTCTCTGCAGCAGCAGCTGCTAACCAGCAAACCCCACGTGCAAGGACTCTGACATGGACAATGGCCCAAACCTCCTTCACCAGCCCTCCCCCAGCCCCGGGCGAGAGACCGGCACCCGAAGATTCCATGGCCTAAATCCATTCTATTTTATTCCAAAGAAGGATTAGGGTAATAGCCAGAAATTTTCCACTGCATCTGGGTAAGAATAACAGGAGAGAATTACAGGAGTCTGAGCCACTGTTCACTGGTTTATTTCCTTGAAGGCATATTTTAGTGTTGCTTCTCATGTACCGAGGAGAGGGGCATTGTTCATTACAGGGGCGCCATCAAGTTTTGTTAAAAATGTTGGCTTATTTATTGGTGGAACGCTTCTTTATCTATTGGCCTGTGGCTTTATTTACTAAATGCTCCCCTTCTTCTGTGTCTGAATTGCACCCATGACACAAATTACTTTTCCTTCATGAAACCCTCTTGCCTGATTCTTAAAGGACTTAAAGGCAGATTTCTAGAATCTAGTCTTTAACTGAGCAAGTGAAACAGGTCTGTGTTCTATCTGACCTCTCTACTTGCCTCATTGATCTGCCTGTCCCTTAGAAACTTTAATAGGAACCGGCTGACTTAGACCAGTGGTTCTCAGAATCAAGGGCATCTGGGAACCACAGAGGGTGCCTACCCCCACAGTTTCGGACTTGGCCAGTCTGGGGTGGGCTCTGAAAATCTGCCTTTTTCAAAAGTTCTCGTACGATGCTAACATTGCTGGCCCAGGGATTATCCCTGGAGAATCACTGATTCAGAGGAAACTTGTCACAGCACTGAAGTGTGTCAGTACAACTTCTCTTTCTAAATTACTCTCACAACTGCTACCCAGACCATAATATTCTGGGCAGATGTAAATCTTAACACAGCATACACAGTCCTTCCTTGTCTGGTCACTGCCTACCTTTGCCTTTCGGGGCACATGGTTTGCCACCCTACCACATCCCACACCAAACATACTCTCTAGTGATGTTGTGCTTTTTTGTGGGTTTTGTGTGTGTGTGTGTGTGTGTGTGTGTGTGTGTGTGTGTGGTATCCACAAGGCTATTTCAACTCCTTCGCTCATGGTGTTCCTCCTTCCTTGCCTGACAACTTATTTTTCAACCTTCAAGATTCAACTCACACCCCATATTTTTCTGACCAACAGCCCCACTCTGTCTCCCCCTACCATGTTCCTTCTGACGGTCTCCACATTTGCACACACACACACACACACACACACACACACACACAGAGTCAACTGATCTGACCCCTAGCTGCCACGTGATGGAGGACCTGCTTCCATTTGTACTCACCACATTGTCCCTTCTTTATGTTGGCCTCCTCGAACTGAGAACCGGATCTCTGGGGACTGAAATGACGTCTTCTCATTTTGGGGTCCACGGCCAGTAAGTACGAACACGGACACACATCTGAGGTGTGATACGTGTTTCACGTGGCTGTCGTGACGTAAGATGGGGTGGGAGGGAAGGCATCATGACGTGAATGGCTAAGGATATACTTGAAGGCGTGGTAATGAGGATTAGGGGAATGTGGATGCACACTTGAATGACGCCAGCGCTCATGGCTATCAAGGGTGCTAAAGACTGTGACAACAGTTAAGGGAAGTGCAAAATGCCTTGGGTGTACTGACAAGAGCAAGGTGTTAGCTCTGACTGCTCCATCGTGAGCAAGAGACCCTGTGAACTGCATTTGATTTTCTCCGAAAGTCACCTTTCTTACTTCACGGATAGACTTTCCATTGATGCAACGCAGTTGAAGGGAGGCTTGTGAAGTGCTTGAAAGAGTAGCCTCGCCTTGGCTCCAGTGGTCCACCGAGAGATGACGCAAAAAAAGGTAAAGGCAGGCAGTGTGCACAGCCTTGCCAGACAAGAGCTAGGACAAGGGAGATTTGTCTCTTTAGAGACATGAATTCCTAGGGCTCATTTGATGAGATTTGTTTTGAATTTTCTAAAAATTTTCATTCTTATTTTTGAGAGAAAGAGAGAGACAGAATGCGAGTGGGGCAGGGGCAGAGAGAGAGGGAGACACAGAATCCGAAGCAGGCTCCAGGCTCTGAGCTGTCAACAGAGAACCCGACACGGGGCTCGAACTCACAAACCATGAGATCATGACCTGGGCTGAGGTCGGATGCTTAATCAACTGAGCCACCCGGGTGTCCCAAAGAGATTTTTTTAAATGTTTATTTATTTATTTTGAGAGAGAGAGTGCAAGTGGGGGGGCGGGCAGAGAGAGAGAGAATCCCAAGCAGGCTCCACGCTGTCAGCACAGAGCCCAATGTGGGTTTGATCTCACAAACGGTGAGATCATGACCTGAGCTGAAATCGACAGTTGGACACTTAACCAATGGAGCCACCCAGGTGCCCCCATTCAATGAGAATTTGAAAAGAATATTTCCAGCCTTTGGAAGATGTAGACCCTCCAAGTTGGCAATTTTCCTTTTGTGTGGAAGGTGCCAAGGAACTCACAATGTTTACCAGAGGTCCAAGAATGGTCCATCAGCATAAGACAACGGGTCAAAAAAGTCAACACAGTTCTTTGTGTCTTCTCACTAGTATTCTTGAAGAGAGTCCCCACAGCAGACTCTTGGTTTGGCTGTATTGCTCACGGGAAGCCTGGAAAGGGAAGGATTTGGGTGGGGTGGGGAGGATTTCCACGGAGGTACCCATGCCCAAATATAGATCTGCTGGGGCAGCAAGCTCCCCAGGACTGAAACAAGGTTGCATTCCAAAGCCCTCTGGTGGGGAGTGGCCTTTCACAGCACGTGCTTTAATCTGAAGGAAATAATCCATGCAGGGAGGACCTGAGAGCAGATTTTAGACAAAACAGGGCAGAGAATGAGAGAATACAGGTTGGAGAGGAGGAAATACTATTTAGGAGAGAAATTGAACAAGAGATTGGGAGGGGGGGGTCTGGGGAAAATGTTATAACTGGTCCCAGGACTACAAAGGGGCCTTATCTTTTTTCTAACACTCTGACTCCCTATCTGAAAATTGACAACGATGACCCCCTCTTGCCTTTTCGAGTCAGGGACGCCCATTTTCTTTCCACAGGGAGGGAGGCATACCCTCCGTTGTTGCTACCCTTTTCCTTCCAGCAACCCATTTCAACCCTAAGTTCTGTAACTTCATGATTCTTCAAGAGAAAAGAAGAGGGGAGAAAGAAATATTAAGTATGTGCCAATTCCTTCTGACCAGTTGAATTTGGGGGGATGGTGAGAGTTTGTAGTTGGCTGCGTGAGGCACATGGGAGGGATATTTAGGTTCGTAGGATAGAACACGTGGGAAGGGTTTTAGCTCTGCTCCAATTCTCCACTTTCTATTTCATACTTGGTTGCAGAAAAGCCTGTGGCTGCACTTCGACTGGCCAAGAAATCTCTTGAACTCAGTCTCCTGGGAGATTTCCACTAGAACTTTTATTTCGTTCTGGTTTCGAGCATTCCACAGCAGGATGGCTTTGGAGAATGGGGTGTGGGGCCTGTCTGTCCCACTTGGTACGTTACGTCCAAAACCAGACTTGGTTGTTACCTTCATCACTCCCTGCCGTCTACCCCTAGCATGGATTGCCCTCGTGGTAGTAACGGGAGGGTGACGTGACAGGTTTACCACTTCCTCTATTTTGGGAAAAGACCCTCTGGAACCCTCTCAGGCACCTAGAAGGTATTGGATCAGGAACGCGGCTGCCCCCAGATGCCTCATGTGAAAGCACCAGAAGTGATTAATCCCTCTCCCTTCCCACCTTTGGGGCGTCGCGTTGAGGCTGTCTAAAGATCGTGTGGTCCCCAAGTAGCTTGGGATTCTTGCTCGTCTCTCTCCCTTCCAACCTCTGGGCATCCCTGGAATCAAAGCTAGCCGTGCCGGGTGACTCTTCAGTCATGATACACCTCTTCCCTACCTGATTCGCCAAAACCCAGCGTCATGGAGGCGTGCCCTGCTGACTCTGCTACATCCTTCTCCCTGCCGCGAATGGCAACCTGGCCTTGCAGGTAATGTGGCTCTGGGTGCTCACACACAGACGCAGACACATGCATCCCACCACTACGCGTGGCTCCCCCATTTTTCCTGACCTTCCAGGGTCCCTTTACGAGCTCGGGAATAAATGGGTGTTGAGAGAGCTAATCGCACTCACTGGAAGCTATGGCCAGGGGCCAGGAACGAGCTCTCTAGAAGGTCTCAGGCTCTCTGCTCAGCAGCCAGGGTCGGCACTGTGGCCCAGGAGTAGAGACTGCCTGTTTCCTTCTTTATCCTCATGTCTCCACACAGGAACCTTTTCTCAAACCAGGGTTCTGCGGAGGGGGCCGGGGAACTGCGATACATGAAAATCTCAAGGGTTAGCAGGTGCTGCATTTGCCACATCAGAGGGAGGGCTCCCTGAAGCTCATTATCCTGGGGTGGTGCTGGTGCCTTCGAGAATCCGCGGGAGGAAGAAGAGCAGAAGTCCCTCTGCACTCCATGGCTACTGAAGAGTTCTCTTTTCCTTGCCAGAGACAGGCCATGAGCACCTGGCTTACTCCTGAGGCTGCCAGCTTATTCGCCTCTGACTCACAGGATGACAGTGATTAAATTTCATTATCAGTCAGGTTCCATCTCTGGAAGCTTTTGGCTTCAGGTGGGCCACACGCTTCAGCTCTGCTAGAGGGTTTTTGACGAATGTGCAGTGGTGTTGAATCACCGTAGATTTTCGCATGTTCGTAATTACTCTTCTGAAGTAACACATATGCACCGTTCTCTCCGGATGAGGGGAACAGAGAGAACAACAATGTCATTTAACTCTTTTCTTCTAAGAGATGGAAGCAATCTGTGACCTAGTTTTTTTCTTGAGTACCCTGAACTCTCTTGAGCCCAAAGAAAAGAACACAGCCTTGAAGGGCCACTGGGAGGACAGAATGAGGAAATGAAATCACGGCCCCCACACTTGTGAGCACAACAGCAGATACTCCCCAGAAGCACCCTTCTCATGTGTACACTTTTCTGGGGGTAGGATCCCAAGCTTTCCTCGGATGCTTAAAGGGATCCATGACCCACAGAAAGCAGCCCTGGACAGCGGTTTATTCACTGTGTGAGGCCAGGCAATGTACATCCAAACACAAAGAATGATACCCAGGGGAGATTCGACTGAACCCTGTTGTTCTAGTGTTTTAGTTCGTTGTGAAACACGTCATTTGGTTTTTGATCTGCCCCGGGTCCCTGTTTAGGAGGATGTTTAACTTACATGTCAGTTTCAAATCATGCCGCCCCCCCCCCCCGCCCCCCACCAAATACAGGCTAACAGTGAAATTGAGTTTCCAGAGCATGCGCAAACCCATTTAAAGATTTTGGGCGAGGTGGGAGGGAGTTAAACAGCTCCTCCTAGATCCATGCTAAGCCAGGAATAAAAGAGACAGGAAAGCGGCTGTCTCGATGAGTGATCAAAGAAGGCCAAATAAAGCTCTCTACACCCCATACCCAAACCATTCAATGTTCCCAACCACATTTGCATTTGAGTAATTGATTTGCCAAACATCTAAACGTAGCAGGGCATCCTAATCTGGGGCCCATATGCTCTTGCTTCCCTCCCTCACCCGCCCACCCACACTTCCTCCTTAGTGGTCTGCTTCTGTTGGTAGACCTGAGAGTTGTTGCTGTGTAGCTGGAAGTAGGGGGAGGAGTTTTGGGTAGGGAAAGAGGGTCAAGGTAAAGATGGAGACAAAGAGGGGGGTATGGCATCTTTTCCTGCATTTCTGCATCCAAAAGAATGAATACTCTGACCCCATCACCTCAATTACTAATATTTGCTGTTTTACGGTCAGGGATGTTACTACCTCTCAGGAGGTATTCTAGCAAGATGTATTCTTAGCTTTCCGCTCTGCAGAGCAAAAAAGAGGGAGTGACTCCATAAAGGTCACCAGCTCTTCAGCTGTGAAGCTGAAGTGGGAACAGTCGTCAGACTTATGCTTCTGAGTCGTCCCCAGTCCAGCATCTTCCCTCCTAGGTATAGTTACACCAGGAACAGGGATTCTCAGTGACCAGGAAGCCCTTCATGCTCCCCCCCCAAAAAATGAAATAAAAAATAAGCGAGTTCAATAAAGTGACAGAATAAGGGAGAGAGGTTTGTGTTCTGTCTATACCAGTGCGTCTAATGCAGTGCCTGTTAAGCCACAGCAAAGCACCCTGGAGCAGTTGGTTTGTCTCTGCCCCTCTCTTCACTCTGCCCCACCTCCACACGAGTAGCCTCGGTGTGGGTGGATGGCACATGCAGGTCGCTGTGGGTGTGGATGGGCCACAAAGCACTGGTGGCTGTGGTTGTGGATGGGCCACGTAGCGCTGGTGGCTGTGGTTGTGGATGGGCCACGTAGCGCTGGTGGCTGTGGATGGGCCACGTAGCGCTGGTGGCTGTGGTTGTGGATGGGCCACGTAGTGCTGGTGGCTGTGGTTGTGGATGGGCCACGTAGTGCTGGTGGCCATCTCTATGGGTGGCATGCTCACCACCCATTCTCTATTAAGCCTGATGAGCACCTCCTTTCTTTTATAGCCTGTACTCCGACAGGGGCATTAAGGAAGCGGGACCCAAGCCTGTGAATCAGGACCCTTCATACTCATGTTTATGTAATAAAAGATGTCTATGAAACCAGAATCTCTGTGGCCTGGACTAGAAAACAGTGTCATGATCCCCACAGATTCTATTAAATTGCATACAAAGTGAGCAGGGTGAAGGTTGGGGTAAAATGGCAAATGTTGCAGCCAACCAGGTTCTTCCTACTTGAGGATGGTCTCGCTGCTGCCTCTCCAAACCAAACCCGCTCAGTGCCAGTAAAGCTAATTTGGTCTGAGTTGCTATGGGAACAGAGAAAGGAGTTCCTGGAAATGTAATAATAATTGCTGTCATCTGAAAGGGCAGCTTTCTACTTCAATATCCTCCCATATGTCTGCGTGAAGCTGGTGTTAGCAAATGGGTGTCAAAAGTCATTCTCATGCACGTCGGTAAGAGGGTAACTTGTGGTGTGAGATGTCGCTCTACTGAGCTGATTTGCTGAAGGACACTTTTTCCATTGTGGTTTCTGGATTTGAATTCTTTTTGCAGTCCTATGTGACTTGGCTGCCTAGGAGAGGATCCACACATTATGCCTCTCACCGAACACCAGACTCATGGTCCGGGTCAGGCTAGGAGCCACACATTTGCACGTGGTCAGAGTGTAGAGCTTGGCTTCAGATATTTGACAAACACTTGACCAATACTGGGAAACCCGTGGGCATCTTTATGCAATGAAATACTTGTATTTTAGAGGAGGTAGTGAGGAAAGAGGATGCTCATGCATACAGGGTTCAGAGAACCAATGGAATCAGAAGCACACATCTGAAAGATGGCCTTTGAGGGGGATCCAATAGTCCTTTGCTATTCAAAGTTCAGCCCAAGCACGAAAGCACTGCTGTGAGCTGGGAGGTGGTTAGAAACGCAGAATCTCAGTCCCCACCCCAGACTTGTTGAATCGGAATCTACATTTTAACAAGATCTCCAGGTGATTTGTTTGCACATCAAAATTTGAGAAACTCAAGTCTGGTCCCACTTGCTAATTTTACCAATAAGACGACTAAAGCCCTGAGGGAAGCAGTGACTTGCCCGAGGCCTCACTGAGGATCAGTAGTGGAACCAGAACAAAATGCCAGGATCTCTGAGGGTGACACTTCTGCCACTACTCCATGAAGCTTCTCAGAAGCTGTGGTTAGGGCTGGGTGTTGGGAGTGGCATCCGAGGATCTCTGGCTTTGTCCTTCGTCTTATGCCATCCCAGGCACTGTCCCTTGCAACCTCAAACTGGCAATATTGCTGGCCCCAGTGTGCCCAGATTGACCGGTCTGAATGCCAGTTTCGGGAGTGTCCCATGGGCCTCTGAAAGTAGCTGACAGAAGTTCTGTTCAAGGTGAAAGCAGAGGTGACCTGTAGCCTCTGCCCTTCTTTCCCATCTCTTCAAAGGCCCCAACGGGGAGGCAACTCATGTCTTTGTAAATGACTCCAAAGAGTAATTCTCTCATTTTCTAAAAGCTGGAAGCAAGACCTTTCCCTGATAATTATGTGAACGAACAAGCGAAAATGACAGAGACATAAACAGACGTCAGATGCTTTCTGCCTTCTCAAGGATCACAAAGAAAAGCGCTCTCTAGACTAGAGCGAGTTTTGGTGGGTGTCCCATGTTTCATACATGAATCAGTTGGGTGTGGGTGAATGCATACTGTCACTGTTCTTGCCCCTCTCTTGGACACCCTCTACTTCACCTCACCCCAAAGATGAGCCTACTAGAATGTGACACACATCCTGTTTCCAGACACAAGAAATGTCTGGGAACATAATAATTTTCTGTAACTCTCAAAGCCTGGCATAAATTGCCCTACTTCCCACACAGATTTCTGTGTTGGCTGTTCTGGGCCAGTGGATCATCACATTATTTCCTGCACACAATTTTATAAGTTCCTTGTTCCTGCTTTGGTTGTAGTCGTTTGTTTCTGATAACTATTGCCATATAACAAATCACCCCAAAACTTAGTGGCTTAACACAAGAAGAGTTTTGTTATCTCTCTTGATTTTATGGGTTCCCTGGATCTGCACCTGGGCATTTCTGCTGCACATCAACCCTGCTGAGACTGTAATCATCTGGCATTTTGACTGGTGGGAACATCCAAGATGGGTCATTCATATGCCTTGGCAAGGATGGATGGAGAGCTGGGATGTTGGTGGAGCTGGCCATCTCTCCCTTCTCTCTCCCTATTTGGTCCCTCCAAGTTTCCTTGGTGACTAGGGAGACTTTTTACATGGCATCTCAGGGCTCCCTCAACCACAAAAGTCAATGTTATCATGCCTTTTTAAGGCTTAGGTCTTGAACTGGCACAGCCTTATTTCTACCATATTCTGTTGGTTAAAGTGAATCATAGGGAAAGTGCAGACTCTATCAACCACAGGATTCTCACAAAGCTCTCCAGGGATTCCCTTTTTTTTTTGTAAATGACTATCTGTTACCTTCTTCAAACCACAAGTTTTTAACCTGGAAGTCTATAGATGGATTTCAAGAGAGTCCATCAATAACCAGAAATGGTATTTTTACACAAATTTTGAGTCTTGATACATATGTACCCTTCTCACATGTTTGCTTTTCTGGAGATAAGACCCAAGCTTTCACCAGATTCTCAGAGGGATTCATGATCCAAAGAAGGTTGCATCACAGGAGATACGTACCCTGGACACCCTTCCAAGAGTGGTCACACCTGATTCTACGTATCTGCTCAGTATTTATGTTGATGTGGGTCTTTGGAGGATATGTTGTATGTGTTCATAGTGTATCTCACTAACTAATTTTGAAATTCTACTAGGCAAGAGCCGTATCTCTTATTTATTTCTAGACTCCCTACTTGTTAGCACAGTCTTTTAAAATAATAGATGTTCCATAAGGGATGTAGGCTGATTTCCTAGGAAGGATTCATTGGATCTTGATTTAAGAAAGAACATACATATAACACTAACCACCACTAGCATTATAGCATTATATTTATCATATATTTGTGTCATTCTTTCCAGTATGAAAAGCTTCATTTGATTTGATACTTATCTGAATAGATTCTAGAAGTTCAGTGGAGCAGTTATTATAATACTATTTTGCACTAAGGAAACTGATGCTTTCAGAATCTCTCTCAAGGAATTAGAGAAAAAAAACAGAGCTAAAATCTGATTCTCCTGATTTCTACTCTCCCATTGTGTGGCATGAGCCTCAGTGATGAGGAAGAGGGGACAGGTGGCACAACGTGAAAAGCGAGAAAAATAAGAATTTGGGCGTATGGAGCCCAGACTTTGGAAGTTTGCAGGTAGAACATAGCTTAGTCTTACCAAGAAACCAGAGATGACATAACATGGGAAGAGAGCTGACTTCCCATCCCCCTTCCTCTGTTTCCTGCCAAGAGGCCTTGGATATTACCTCTTTGTGCTCTGATTTTCTTAGCAGTCAAACCAGTGAGAAGAAATAGAACAGTGGTTCCCAAACTGACTGAGCACCAGAATTACCCAAGTAACTTCTCAAAATTACACACCTCCACCTCCCATCTCAGAGATATGGAGTGTGATTCAGCAGCTGGTATTTCCAAAAGTCTCCGTAGATGATTCTGATGATCACCCAGGCTTGGGAGCCCTGAACTAGATAACTTACAAGACTCCCTCCATTCCACTGTCCCGATAGATAGAAATCCTGGTGCGGTGGAAAGTGACTAGCTGTAAACCAAGCCCACCTTTCTTTCTTTCTTTCTGGACACACAGCTAGATTTTATTTCTGAGCCTCCCAGCCTCATCGGCCCTTAGATGTGGCCACATGACTGATTTCTGGCCAGGGAAATTTGGCCTAGCCCATAAAAGTCTCTTGGCCCACCCTCCACTCTCTCTTTCCCCAGTTGTCAGTGCCAGGTTAATCCTGGAAGCCATGTGTTCAAGATGGCAGAGGTTGTGTCTTCATGGGTCCCTGATTGACTTCTAGAGGAGAGTTCCTCTGCAACCACTTGAGACTTCGGGCAAATAAAAAAAATCTTGATAAAATCAAATTTTTCTTAATAAATGGTGTTTCTAAGTCCTTCAATAAAGAAGGATTTAAAAATAGAAAGGTATAGGGGCACCTGGGTGGCTCCGTTGGTTAAGCGTCTGACTTTGGCTCAGGTCATGATCTCACTCATAGTGCACACCCTGCTTGGGATTCTCTCTCCCTTTCTCTCTCTCTCTCCCTTTCTCTCTCTCTCTCTCTGCCCCTTTCCTACTTGCTCACACATTCTCTCCCTCTCTCTCTCTCTCAAAATAATAAATGAACTTAAAAAATACTTTTAAAAATAAAAATAAAATAATAAAAATAGAAAGGAGTATAATGGGGAGCTATGTCACCTTTGCTAGATAGAGCCTGTGTGTTCACTGGGTTAGGTATGCCCCCAGCGCATCTGCCATTTCATGTTTTCCCACAATGCTTTGTGAACCTATTGTTTAACTTCTGCATGATCATCTGCATATGTGTCTATTTCTCCCGCTACCTTAGTCGATTATAAATTCCTTTCCCCTGGTTTTATTAAGACATAATTATAATTGACATATAATATTGTATAATTTAAAAAAAAAAAAATTTAAAAATGGGGTGCCTGAGTGGCTCAGCCAGTTGAGCATCCAACTCTTGAGTTCAGCTCAGGTCATGGTCTCAGTCATGAGATGGAGCCCATGTCAGTCTCTGTGCTGAGCCTGGACTCGGCTTGCGATCCTCTCTCTCTCTCCCTCTGCCCCTCTTCCTCTCTCTCTCTCTCTCTCTCTCTCTAAACAAACAAAAAAATATATATATATTGTATAAGCTTAAAGTACACAGCATAATTATTTGATATATGTATATATTGTGAAATGATCATCATAATGAGTTTAGCTACCACCCACCACTTTTTCTTTTTTTCCTTGTGATAAAGGTTTTTTCCTTGTGATAAAAACTGTCAAGATCTACTCTCTTAACAACTTTTAATTAACAACATAGTATTGTTCATTATAGTCATCACTATATATGTACATTATATATCATGTTTACCTGTATATCACACATATGCCATATATACACATAGTATGATATATATATATATAGTGTGATATATATATGTATAGATAGATATAACTATCTGTCTATCCATCTCTATATATAGATATATATCTATATAGATATATATATCTATATCTATATCTATATCTATAGATATAGATATAGATATACACCACATTTTCTTTTTTTTAAATTTTTTTAACGTTTATTTATTTTTGAGATAGACAGAGCATGAACGGGGTAGGGTCAGAGAGAGAGGGAGACACAGAATCCGAAACAGGCTCCAGGCTCTGAGCTGTCAGCACAGAGCCTGACACGGGGCTCGAACTCATGGACTGTGAGATCATGACCTGAGCTGAAGTCGGACGCCCAACCGACTGAGCCACCCAGGCGCCCCTCCACACTGTTTTCTATAATGGCTGCACCAATTTCCACTCCCACCAACAGTGGGAAAAGGGCTCCTTTTCTCCACATCCTCACCAGCATTTACCTTTTGTTTTTTCTTAATAGCCATTCTAACGAGTACAAGGTCACATCTCATCGTGGTTTTGATTTGCATTTCCCCAACGATAAGTGATGTTGAGCACCTTTTCATGTACTTGTTAGTCATTTATACATCTTCTTTGGAAAAAATCTTTATTTAAGTTCTTTGCCCACCTTTTCATTGGATCCTTTGTTTCTTTCCGGTTGAGTTGTTGGAGTTCCTTATGCATGTTGGTTATTACCCCCTTATTAGATATGGATTTGCAAATATTTTTTCCTTCTCCATAAGTTACCTCTTTGTTTTGTTGATCATTTCTTTTTCTGTGCAGAAGCTTTCGAGTTTGATGTAGTCCCACTTGTTTATTTTTGCTTTTGTTGCTTTAGGTATCATATCCCAAAACATCATTGCTAAGATGAATGTCACAGAGCTTTTTTCTAGGAGTTTTATAGTTTCATGTCCTATACTTAAGTCTTTAATCCATTTTGAATTAATTCTTGTGGGTAGTGTAAGAGGTGGCTGGAAACCTGTTCTCTAGGCCCTAACCCAATGTCTAAGTCTTGAAGTCTTTGCCCCTGCAGGATTCTCCTGCTCTCAAACCTTTAGCCACCAACTAGTTTTCTGAATTAACCCACATGGACCCTCAGTCAAAACCAAATGCCATCACCCACTAGAAGCTAGATGCTGAAATCTAGTATCTCGCATGTCTTCTCAGATCAATCTGATTAGGAATCTGCATAGTCCTGAATTTGACAAAAGGTCACTAATGTTACTCCTTTGGACACTATAATTTGGAATGCTGGCCTCTCTTTAGGGATCACGACTTTCCACCATATAATGAGTCTTCTCTCTTGGGGTAGGATCTTTCTAGTGGGCATGTGGTCTAAGTCAGTGGATCTCAAGCTTTCACATGCATGAGATTACTTGGCAGGCTTGTTAAAGATTCTAGGTCCCACCTTAAGACTTTCTGATTCGGCAGGTGGGGACCGCAAATTAGCATTTTTCATAAGTTCCTGGGTAGTTCCAGTGCTGCTGGTCCGGCCTAGGGACCATATTTTGAGAGACTCTCATCTAATCTATGGTCACATAGGATAATAAAAATTTATCTGAGCCCTACAGTTTCTATTTATATTCTGTTCAGTGATGTCCAAGATACGGTGGCCAGCCGTTTCCATTTTGTACTTTTTACATCCAGAAGAGAGTGGGAACACTTCCCCAGCCTGAGACAAACACATAAACACCCTTACATATGCCTGTCCCTCTTGAATGAAGAAAAGACTGCTGGCAGTCAGATGCCACAATATCCTCCACTTTCCACTACTATTAGGAACTCATGACGGAAGAGTTAAGAGGGAGGGTCAATAAAGGAAAAGTCAATAGAATGGACCTTCTGGAATGTGTGAATGAGTGTAAGTGTTGCCCGCTCTGACAGGAAATGGTCGGCTGCATCAGAATTTGGGAATTATGCTCACATCAGATTATTTGGATCTTAGTAATAATTTGGAAGAATACATCAAGAACTAATTTTCTTTAATACTCAATTCAACTATACTTATTTGCCTGGAAGCTATTTTATTACCAATTTTGCAGAAGAGGTGGGTCCTCTTTTATTTCTTTTTTGTTTGTTTGTTTGTTTACTTATTTTTAAGAGAGAGAGAGAGAGCAGGGGAGGGACAGAGAGAGAAGGAGAGACAGAATCTCAAACAGGCTCCGTACCACCAGCACAGAACCCAATGCGGGCTCAAAACCACAAACCATGAGATCATGACCTGAGCCAAGATCAAGAGTCGGATGCTTAATCAACTGAGCCACCCAGGCGCCCCCTCTTTTATTTCTTAATAAGTATATTTAGTGGCTCTCATCATCTTCCCAGAACTAGGACTTGCACAATCCTTGTCTTTGAATTCAAAAAATTTCCCAAGAATTTTGTTTGAGGATCATGGACTGACAGATTCATCATGAATGAAAATGAGGAAGTGAAATGGGTCCAGTGACATGGCATTATGGAGCTTTTCTTCTTTAGCCTTAAGGTCACCTTGGAGAGTACAGAGTATATGTTGGGGGCAATTTTTGTCCTTTGCCCCTTTAAGGGCTCAGACTATCATGACATTGTTGAAAGTATCTATCATTTGCATTGGGAAAGGTTAATGTATTCTTTCCAAATACAAGCTCCTGTTTATGCAAAAGCATGTCTCTTCTATTAGCCCTGCCAGAGCTCTAGTCCAAGCTTGTATTTGAAAGCTGATGGTTTCAGGTAGATATTGAAGGATTTCTAGGGCAGAACATGCTCTTGTTAATGACTAGAGAGGAGTTTTATGTAGTCAAAATCATCTGGAAATAAACTGGTCTTCATCAAATAGGACACCTAGAGGCCTATTAAATATTCCTGTGTGGTAGGGGAATAGCATTTCTTCCCGGTAGTGATGCAGGCAGTGACTCTTCCCCCTTTTACGAAGGGCATCTAAGATGGGGGGCATGGCCAGACATGCATGGTTGCTTGTTAAACAGAGCCGTCAGGCAGCTCAGGGTGATTTGTGGGTCTGCACTCCACAGGTCCAGCAATAGAAGAAAGAGGGGCAGGGGAGCCTGACACACACATTTTCCAGAGGAGGAAACTGAGGCATGGTGGAAAAGAGATGGTTCTAAAGTTAAGAAAGAGCCAGTTTCCACAATTTCCATCTGTTGTCTCAGACAGTAAGAATTTGAGAATGTGGAATGTGTTCATGTTAAAGACATGTAGTGAAATGTGCCGACTTGGCAAAGTAGGAAACTAAGGGTCATGGAAATTAACTCATAGTACTTCAGATAAAAGACAGTTAGAAGTAGAGGCTGGACTAGAGCGGGCTGCCTCGACTCCTAAGTCAGTGCTTTGTCCACGACTTCCTTTCCCTCGGACTGAAAAATCACCACGCGAAAGATCACTCTCAGTCATGAGAAAGATGTTGTAATTAAACAAACACTTTTATGGTTTGACCTAAAGTAGTTCTGGTAAGACTTCTGCCACAAATATCTACCCTAATGCTCATCAGTTCACCACTGGCGTCTTACCCTTGGAGTCTTAAGGCCTTTTGTTCTGTTTCTGTGTGTCAAACCTCTGGGAAAGCTAACCTCTTATCTTATCACTTCTTACCTTATATCTTTGTTAATCATCAGTTTAAGAACAAGACCCTGAAGGGGCGCCTGGGTGGCTCAGTTGGCTGAGCATCCAGCCTCAGCTCAGGTCATGATCTCACGATTTGTGGGTTTGAGCCGCAGTTCTGTACTGACAGCTGAGACCCAGGAGGCTGCTTTGGATTGTGTCTCCCTTTCTCTCTGCCCCTTCCCTGCTCATGCTCTCTCTCTCTCTCTCTCTCTCTCTCTCTCTGTAAAAAGTGAACATGAAAAAAAATAAATAAATAAGAAAAAGAACAAGACCCTGAAGAAACCAAACTGGGACCACTGATGAGGCCCAATGAGACCCAAAGAAAAAGATCAGTTGGGTCAAAACAGACACTCCCCCACCCCTGCCAAGGTCTGTAAGGACCGAATCAAGCCCAGGAACTTCATAGGATATGAGAATCCCTGAACAGAGCTTACTGTAGATACCTCTCTGTCCCCATATATTCTCACCTACCCTACTGTGTAAACTGGTTAAATCATTTTCAGGGAGATCAAAGGAAAACGTTTGATGCCCTTGACACTGAAGGCCAGCATGAGGTGTGTGTGAGAAAGAAGAAGGACTTTGCTTGGGGAGGTGGACAAGGTGTTTATACTCTGAGAGTTTGTGTCGATTTTGTCCTATTTTACTACCAATTAACTAAATCATCTTCTCCCCAGCTGGATGCCTTTCTGAATCCAGTTACAAAAGAATCCCATCAAGTCATAGATCAGAGCATCACCTCAACTGTCCGCGACCTGGATTTGGTTGGCTCATGCATGCGCACATATTTCTGTGGGGTGGCTCAGGGTTTGCGGGGGCACCTGCCCCTTTCTGATTAAGTCCCCATTCCACTCTGAGCATGGAGATGATGGAGTCAGAGACACTGGCAAGTAATAATATCAGCCAGGAAGATGGACATGGAGCCAAGTTCAGAATCTTCTACTTAGGAGCTGGGTGATCTCACTCATGGACCTTCCTTCGGACAATACTTACAAACACTCTGTCAGAGTCCTTGTTCTCAGATATCGCCCCAAACTACAAATCTCTGTGTCCTGTTGTGTAAATTGGGAATCAGTTATCCTTTGACTGCTACTTTGGCATACTACCTAGGAATTAAATGAAGTAACATGTGAGGTCTTGATCTCTAGCTGGCGTACAAGTGACAGCTATTAGTTTGGTTGTGCACATAATTTCATCCCTAAAAGTGGGGGGGGGGGGGAGGCAGGGAAGGATGATGATAGAAGGGGGGATACTGTGGAATCTTCATCAAATTCTCTCCCATCCTCAGGTTGAAACATTTAATTTACCATGTTTGGTAAATCATTCAGTAATTCTTTCTAGACCATTGCAGACCATTTTCTGTTCCATTTTTCCACATGTGATGAACCAGTCTGAAAGCCCAAGTTGAAGATCTCAATGGAATTTAACTCGCTGCCAGATCCCTTGGGTTCTTGACAACTTTGTTTCTCAAAGTGGGAACCCAGCCTCCTCGCTTCCCATCATCTGCCTCTCGGGTTCTTACTTTAAGGAATGAAACTCTGTGGGGGAAACACCGGGCGATTCTGATCCATGCAAATGCATCTGGCTGCTTCTTGCTTGGATCACTTTCTCAGCACCCAGTTTATTTCCGGAAGTACATCACCTCCAGGACGTTCAAGACTCTGGGACAGAGCATTCTCTCTCCTCGCCTGCTAAGGAGATTCAGCCCAACAAGTTCAGGCAGCCTCAGAACAGCAAACACCCCAGCAGCTCTTCCTCTCACCACCCTGTTTATGTGCTTGCCAGCCTGAGAGGGATTTCTGCGAGGAAGCAAGGCCACGCTCCTCCCCCAATTCTGGCTTTCTAAAGAGTATCCGTAACATTTCCTCCCCTACTGGTACGTTTTGCCACGAAGTAAGGCAGTTTTAGTGACAGTATTGTGGGCTAGCCCGGGCATCTGGATCCTATCCGCTGCTCTTCCAGCATCGGCATGGGGGGGGGGGGGGGGAAGGGGGGGGCGGGGAGCGGTGGGGGGGCAGGCAGAGTTTATCATTGACCTTCATCTCTGGCACTTTTTATCTCAGGAAGAAGGTCAGAGATAGAGGGGGGATTAACTACCACTAATGGGGCAGTGGAAACAATCCTCCTGATATTTTCACAAGTAATCAGTGACTACTAAGTTTTTACAACAGATCTAATGTCACGTAGATCCTAAGGGTGATATGCAAGCAACATGCAGCATGGAAATTGGCAAACAGAGAAAGAAAATGAAGAAGCACAAAGCCTCAGAGAACAGGAGGATCTATGTGGATCACTTCTATGCCCTTTATTGGGCACCTTGTAGGAGATCTGGTAACAAGAGTGGCCAGGTGCTATGATAGATCCCCCTAAGCCTGTACAGCCCCAATGTCAACCTCTGGCTGCCCCTAAGTGCTCCAGCTTGCTGAAGTCTCGTCTTCTAAAGCTGTAGTAAAACTTGGCTGGAATGTCTGTCTTAAGTGTATCAGGAAACTCAGAGCCCTTCTCAGCATCACCAAGGATTCTCGAGGCGCTCAGATTTTTTCCAAGCCTTCCTGGTTGTCAGTTCCTTTTTCTAAGTGATGTATGTGATGCTTTCTTGCGTTTTATTAGGAAAACCAGCAAAACATGTGCAAAAGAAAAGAGTGTAGCAAACCCTCACATTTCAATTACCCAGCTTCAACAATTCATGGTTGAATGTATTTAATCAATTTCCCCCCGCTTCCTACTATCACTGGGTCATTTTAGAGCACAGTCCAAACATAGTATTGTTACCAGAAATAATACTGTTTTCATATATATTTTATTCAGTATGTGTGGCAAACAGACTCTAAGGTGGTCCCTATGATTCTCATCCTTTGGTGCTCATACCTTTATGTAACCCCCTTCCCGTGAGTGTGGGCAGGACATGGGACTTACTTCTAACCAATAACACATGGCAAAAGTGACAGAATGTACATGACTAAGTATCATAAAACTGGAATATCCATCTTTCTAGAAGACTCTCTCCTCTGCTGGCTCTGCAGAAGCAAGTTACCATGTCATGAGCTTTCCTATAGAAAGGTCCATATGGCAAGGAACTGGAGGGGGCCTCCAGCCGACAGCCCGCGAGAGACTGACTCTCAGTCAGGCAGCTTGTGAGGAACCAAATTCTTCCAACAATCACATAACCTTAGCAATGGACCCTTCCCCAGCAGAGCCTCAAATGAGCCCCCAGAACTGGTGGGCACCCTGACATTGCCTTGTAGAGAACCCAACTAAGCTGTGTTCAGATTTGACCTACAGAAACTGTGAGATCATAAGCGTGTGTTGTTTTAAGCCCCTGAATGCATGGTAATTTGTTACATAGCACTAGTTAACTACATAGCACTAGTTAACTAATACTACAGAGCACTAGTTAACTAATACAATTTGTATCTCTAAAAGATAAAGACTTCTTTTTTTATATTGCCATATTGCTGCATTGAAAGATAATTCTTACTGTCATCAAATATCTCATTTTTATCCAAGTTTCCCCAATTATGATTTTCTTTTACAGTTTGCTTATGCAGATCAGTATCTAAAATGTCCACACGTTACTTTTGGTTGCAATGCTTCTTAAATCTCTTTTAGTTTGGAGATTACCTCTTTGTTTCTTTATTTTCTTTGCCTTTACTTATTGAATCACTGGGCGTTTTGTCCTACAGAATCTCCCACTTTCTAAACCTCTAAGCCTATTTTATTTTATTGTAATGCATTTCAAATTCCAGTAGAGTTAACATACAGTGCGATGCTAGTTTCTTGTGTACAATATAGTGATTCAATGCTCCCATGCATCACCCAGTGCTCATCACATCAAGTGCACACCTTAATCCCCATCACCTCTTTCCCCCATTCCCCCCCACCTGCCATCTAATAACCATCAATTTGTTTTCCATAGTTAAGAGTCTGTTCCTTGGGGCACCTGGTGGCTCGGTCAGTTAAGCGTCGGACTCTTGATTTCGGCTCAGGTCACGATCTCACGGTCTGTGAGTTGGAGCCCCACGTCATGCTCTGCACTGACAAGGTGGAGCCTGCTTAGAATTCTCTCCTCCTCTCCCTGCCCCTCCCCAACTTGTGCTTGCTCGCTCGCTCGCTCTGACACACACACTCTCTAAATAAATAAATAAATAAATAAATAAATAAATAAATAAATAAATAAATTTTTGAAAAGAGGCCCAGGGTTTTGATCTTCTCCTCACTCAAGATTCATCCCCTGTCACCTTTGCTGTAAAGGGATAGGGGCCTAGAAAGACAAATGATTGTTAGTGGTAAAGGAACCTACACACCAGTAATTCCAGCCTCCGTTGTACTGAGCCTCATAGAGGAACCGCGACTTACCCTTGGTTATGTACAGGGAATGCGGCAGAGCTGGGGACCAGACTCTGGCTTCCTGAAGCCCAGTGCGGCACTCTTGCTACAAATGCATTCCCGACCGCACTCTTCCTGTCTAATGCTTGGGAAAGAGAGGCTTCAGGCGGGCTGCTCTAAACGTGATTGGCCTCCAAGTTCCCAAAAGAGCCTCAGCATCTCCTCTTTCCGTGTTCCTCCAACGCCCCGTGAGATACACACACACACCATGGAGACTGCCAGCCGGCTACGTTCTGTCTTGCAAAGATTCTTATAGGGAATTCCTGATTAGGGAAACCAGTTCACACACGGAACACAAATTACAGGGCTCCACATTATTATTCTACTCTATCACACAGCAAGAGGAAGCCAGGAGCTGAGCCGAAGGCCAGGCACCGGGCGTCTCCCTTCCCTGCAGGCAGTACGGTAGTAAGTGGTTAAGCACACGGGCTCTGGTCAGTAGAAGCAAAATGCCCAGTTTCAAACCCCAGCACCACCAGTTACTAGATGTGACCTTGGCACATAACTTAAAATCTCCATACTTCAGTTTCCCTGTAACATAAAAACAATTTTTTTCTAAACAACTACTCACTTTCTGGAGCTGTTATGAGGATTAGATGACATAATCCACAAAGGCACTATGTGCAGATTCTGGCATACAGCAAGCACTCATATCAATAGAGTTTATTTCTCTCCGAATGAAAAAAAAAAATATGCACGGACAGCTTCTCTCCAATAAAGCAAGAATCAAGACTGCATATCTATAAAGTACCCTATATTGCTTAGAGAAAGATGTCATGGCAATAGATTGAATAAATTTTATTTTACGGGAGGAAGTTATGTAGGAAAAACAGATTTATCTTCCAGAGCTTAGTCCCAAAGCCCACATCTTCTTTGAGTAACCTCCAAAACATACTTATTGTATGAAGCAGCAATTGCCTGCTTCTGGATTCAGTGAGGTCATCCATCATTACCATGGTAACAACAAGGCCAATAACTTGAACTTAGGTCATAGCGGCTAAAAGGAAGAGTGATCAGTTTGGGAATAATTAAACGGAAATCTATAGCTACTCAAGACTCAACCAAGATACCTGGAGATAGTTTGTAACCAGCTTAAATCAGAATAAAGCCTCCAAAAGAATAGAGAATAAAAAACTTCAAACAAGAAAAAAATTAAATCACCTTATCTTGATGGTGCATTTACCATTCTGATGAGTCACAGAAAAATATTACCCCAGAGTCTAGAAACAAAGACATAGGCAAGATCACTTTCTTTCAATGGATGAAATTAACTGGTAATGATTCTCAAACCTCTTTTTTCATTAAAACAAGGCAAATGCACCCAATTTTATGTTGAAAACATTGACCCTTTATATTTTCCCTTCTCTAATATGATAGATTTCAGAAGTATAGCATTTTGAAATGAGAAGAAATCTTCCCATGTGGTTTTATAGATTTTTAAAAAGCCAATATTCAGAGGGCTGATGTGATGTGACTGAGTCCCAGTACTCCTGAGGGATCCAGGGGAGATTAGAACTCCAAGATGCCAAGTCACATTTTTCTGCCTTTTCTCTTACCCTGGCCTACCTTTATTGAGAAGCTGACATTTCATCATGTTCTGCTTCAACAGAACTTTTCAATCTAGTGAGGGGGTGGAAGGTATTGAATCTCTTCCCAGCTGCCCCACATCCCGGGAAAAACAAATAATGATGTGTGGGGGTTGAGAGCATCTCAGAAATTTCCAAAAATGCCTCTCATCTGAGGGAGGCTACAATCCTTATTTCCATTTTGCAATTATTCTCCTCTACCGTCTAACTCCCGCTGAAAAAGAGCCCTTTAGGATATCCCAGTTGCCTTCCAAACTTTCTCTTCTCTCCCAAGCATGTTTGCCGGCTCTGCCTGTTCTAGAGGTGGAAGGGCTCATGCTCCACTCAGGGCTCCCCGGCCACGGTAATGAGTGCCCCCTGGGAACAAGAAGGTCCCCTGAAGCCTGCATTCTTCATGATGTTTCCAAACTACTTCTGCAACCTCCATGTGGCTAGCAGATCCCAAAGAGAACTTATTGGTGGCCTCTGTTCTGCACGAGAGTTACTAAATGGAATAAGCATGGGTAGGCAAAGAAGAGATCCAAATCTAACTTCCAGAGGCCTGCCCTGCCCCAACTCTGGCCTGGGTTCTGAACGCTTTGTTTGTCATCGTCACATCTGTAACTGATGGCAGTATCTTCCCCGAACTCCCTACCTGCTGTCCCTTGTCGGTTCATCATCCCTTCATCCCTAATCAATACATCTCACAGTCACTGCAATAGTCTTCATCAAGCTTGACTCTTCATGGTCTCTGCCTTTGCTCAATAGCTACAATGTTCCACTACCCAGTGGGATAAAATCCAAACTCCTCCACCTCGGGATATACCACTCCACTCTGACCAAGCCTACTGGTTCATGTTCCTTCTTGCTTGGCTCACTACCAGACGCTCCTTTGCTCTTGTCATTCCACGGCTACAATGTCTTCCTATCACTCTACTTCCTGACCCCGGCCTCTCTCTCTGCGGTTGGGCTCCCTTTCCTTCTCATCAGAAAGGAGGCGCCATGATGCTCAGAGTGAGGCAGACGGCAGTGCCCCACCTCTCCATCCTCCACTAAATCCTAGCAGCAGACTCTCAGACCCGGGCTGGCAGGGCTACCCATAGCTCACATCTTCCCACCTGCCATACTAGCCCTGTCCCTAAAAGTAGTCTTTTGTCTTGGTCCTTTCTGTTAGGTCCTGGCTGAGTTATCCTACTCACAAGATTAAGTCTGCCTTCATTTTTCCCTGTTCCTCAACTTCAGCCAATAGCTGGGGCTCCGTTCTCTATAGACTGATGGCGAAGGCACCGAGTGCCTGCTCAGCCTGCAGACTCTCACCCACACAGTGCGCTTCACTAAAGGGGTTTGTTGCCAATAATAACAGCTTCCATCAGTTGTGTTTATTTACTAATTTCACATTTATTTTTAATTGTATTTATATTAGCTCTTTAACTTGGAGATGTTTTTCATGTTTTATTACATGTTCTTTATCAAGTATTTTATCAACATTATCAATACTGAATCTCATGATAGCCCTGATCAGAATGTATTGATGCTTGAATTTTTCATGCATTTCTTCTTCATGAAGAAATCAATGCTCAGAAAGGTTGGGTAACCTGCCCAAGGTCACATAGCGTATGAGTTATAATGACGTCTTTTTTCAAACTTGACCTAAAATCCGCCTCTTTCACGAAGGCTTTCCAGTTAATGCTTGCCCCTTGACTCACATTCTGTTTGCGCTGCAGCTCTGTGGCCCCGTTTCGTGGCTGCAACCATGTCTCATCTCCTTACTGATCCTCAAGGACAAGGATCTCTTCACAAACAAAATAATGTTGATTCCTCCAAAGACAGAGAACACCATAGGATGTTGGCGTTGATGGACTCATTCCACCTTCAAGCACCCATGAGTGAATTGGGAGGCAGAATGATTGGTGTTTAGAAATACAGATTACCCCACCACCCCCGAGTGGCCTCTCCACTCAGTGACTCAAACTTCTTTATTGGATGGGCACAGTAAAGCCTGAGCCTGTGCCACCTCCTGTGGACAGGGGCTACCCCTCCAGGAAAGGACCTGCCTTCTTACTCACCACGCATCCTGAGAGCAGCAGAGCACAGCCCTCAACCAGAGAAAGCACTAAGTTTTGCGGTGGACAGGCGTAGCTGTCAACACTTCCAGAAGAGGAGATGGAAGTTCATACCGTTTAAGTAATTTGTTCAAAATCATTCATTAAAAAAGAGGCAGGGGGCGCCTCGTCTCGATTTCAGCTCAGGTCATGATCTCATGGGCATGAGAACGAGCCTCATGTCTGGCTTTGCGCTGACAGCATGGAGGCTGCTTGGGATTCTCTTTCTCCCTCTCTCTCTCTGCCTCTCCTCCACGTGTACATGCTTCCTCTCTGTCTCTCTCACTCTCTCTCTCAAAATAAATAAATTTGAAAGAAAGAAAGAAAGAAAGAAAGAAAGAAAGAAAGAAAGAAAGAAAGAAAGAAAGAAAGAGGCAGAATTGGTTCTCAAACCCCCAACCCCTTGCCTCACATCCAGTGCTCTCTGTAAGTTACCATAAACGTTTGCCTTTCCTTGCATGAGAGAATTGAGTGATGCAGACTCCAGATAGAAGAGACAACGCAGCATAAGAAATTTCCATTTCTAAAGGTAAATAGATGCTAACAACTTACAAATTCCCTAGCTAAAAATACTCTGAAACAACTGTGACTGGACCACAGCCTAACGCAGCCTTGATGGAAAGATCACATTATTCTTCAGCCTCCCAAACTCTTTTGTTCCATCTGGTGCACCTCTCTCTTTGCCTTATTTCCCCTGGGTCACAGGAATTACACAGACGATGGCTGAATGACTGAGGGCACCAGGGATCTATGATAATTCCAATAAATGAACATAAAGCCTAATTTTAGACTTTCCAAGGATAGTGGACATTCTGGGGATCTGAAGTGCTTCCGTTTTGGTTGCTTGGTCTATGGCCTCTTGTTAATCAGCAGAGTTGGCTTAAAGGTCACCCAGCACCGTCAGCCCCATCATCTGAAATGGAAGAAGGGCTGAGCAGTGAAAAATCACTGAAGTTATGAATTGCATTTGGAAATTGCACCTTCACTAACAGGCAGAGGCTCTGTGTGTCTGCTATCTGAGCTCTGAAGCTCATTTGCGGACCGTGTCAAGGACAAAGAAAACCTGTTCCTTAACTGCAGGAAGGTTGAGTCTCTGCTCACTTGTGGAGGGGCAGGAAGGCTACCCCCACCAAAAATATCTTTCTTGCCTTTACATTAGTCACTGGCATTCTACCTCTGGTCTTTATGACCTTTGAAAAAGGTCTTTCCGTGGACCCAAGGACAGCAGTGACCTTCATGTATTTTCACAGCGCTGTTACAACACAAGAAGACAGAATGGTAATAGCGGGCATGTCTCTATTAGCAGAGAAGGACCCCATCTATCCAATCCTTCCAAGGAAGGAGCCTACAGTGAACAGAAAAGAAGTCTCCACAACAGCCACCAGCCCAGTGACGTAGGTACGCTGTCCAGTGCCAAGGCAGGCTATGAGAAGCATCCATGTGACACATTTTGTTAAATCTCTATTGTGCCAGAAAGTGTACTGGCTGGTAGGAAAGCAAAAAAGCATCAGTCGTGGTCTCCACCTTCGTAGATGGCATCATCTAAGGGAAAACCACACATATGCCTGAAAAACATATATTAAAATATAATTTATAAAATCTTTTGGAGGTCCAGAGGCAAGAGCAATCGATTCTACCTGGGGTTGGGGGGAGGAGTCAGGGAAGTCTTCATGGATAAGGGAGTTACTTGAATTTGGCATTGAAGGATGAAGACAAACTCGTTCCAGGCATGGAAGAACAAGGGCGAGGCAGTCCAAACAGAGAAAAAGTATGAACAAAGACAAAGAGATGCAAAAGTCCATATTTGGAGGATAATGGGCACTTTGGAAGAGCTTCGGTCAACAAAAGATTTTAAGCAGGAGAAGGCCTGGGTCAGCTTTGCATCTTGCAAAGGGGATTCTGACGGTAGCAAGGGAATAGGGTAGAAGGAGGCGTCTGAGCCAAGGGCGGCAATTTAGAAACTCGCTGATGTGGACTAGATAAGAGCAGAGGAAGGCCTGACTAAGGGCAGAGTCCATGGGGGTGGGAGGAGGGAGCTCCTGTCTGGCGTAGACACTAGATGCTTTTGATGGATTGTTTAAAGCCATATTTGAAAGATGAACCGAATGGGTGTGTGGTTTCAGAGTGTGCAAAAACCCCCATCACCTTCATGATGCCAGTCATTCCCTAAACGCTTTGAGGGAGGCAGAGAAATCATCCAACGATCCTTATTTTATTTTTCATTTCATCCACAGTTTCAAGTTTATTTTCATAAACTTGAACAAAAGAGCGGTTTTTTCCTCTGTTCCTGGGTGCCCTTTGTCCTCGTTATGTCTTTTTTCCCCTTCTATTTCATTTTCAATTTAAGTACGGTCGACACGTCATGTCGTGTTACTTTGAGGTGTACGACAGAGTAACTCGACGATTCTTCGCGTTATGCTACGCTCACCACAAGTACAGCCACAATCTGTCACCACACAGAGCTATTAAGTACCACTGGCTATATCCCCTATGCCGTGCCGCGCATCCCCATGCCTTAATTTATTGCATAACTGGAAGTTTGCACCTCTTCACGTCCTTCCCCTGTTTCTTCTACTCCCCTCCCTCCTGCCCCTCCAGCAACTGCCAGTTTCTTCTCTGTATTTACGGGTCTGTTTCTCTTTTTGTTGTTGTTTATTTGTTCATTTGTTTTTTAGATTCCACGTGTAAGTAAAACCATATGTTGTTCTTCTCTGCCTGACTTATTTCACTTAGCATAACGCCCTCCAGGTCCGTTCGTGTTGTCACAAATGGCAAGATTTCGTTCTTTCTATGGCTCAACAGTATTCTGTTGTAGATCTATACCACATCTTCTTTATCCATCAATCCACCAATGGACACTTAGGTTGCTCCCATATAATGATGCTATTTTAGAGAGGGGTGCTCAGAAGAAACTGAAACAGGAGTGACTGGGTGGTTCAGTCAGTTAAGCATCCAATTCTTGATTTTTGGCTCAGGTTATGATCCTACGGTTCATGAGATTGAGCCCCACATTGGGCTCTGTGCTGACCACATGGAGCCTGCTTGGGGTTCTCTCTCCCTCTCTCCCTGCCCCTCGTCAGCTTGCTCTCTCTCTCTCTCTCTCTCTCTCTCTCTTTCTCTCTCTCAAAATAAATAAATGAATAAACATGAAAAAAATATTTTTTTAAAAAGAAACTGAAACAAAAAAGGGGGGGGGGAGGTGTTGTCCAAACCATGGGACATTACTCCAGGACACCCAGCCTAAGAAATACCGATGGGAGCAAGGATGCCTGAGGGTGAGGGGATGTGGCAGCATCAGGAGAGCAGAGAACAATCAGAAAGGAGGAGAGAGAAACTTCTCCTGGTCATTGCCATCAACACCCAAATGCGTGTCTGTGTTTCCAACCTGTAAACAAGGAGAAGAAAACCTACCTTGACCCCACTGTCCTTATGTCTTACCAACTGGGTCCTCCAAAATATTGTCTACAGTTGCTGTCTCCAAAGCTTCTCTTTCCATTCTCCCTTGAACCCATTCTAAAAAGGCTTTCCTCAACACCACTCCATAAGGATTCTGGTTAAAGGCGTGAAAAAATTCTCTCTTTCCAGACCTACGATCAATTCTCCATCTTCATTTCACCAGAACTACCTGCAGCTTTGAACACATCTGATCACACCCATCCTTGGCTGCCCCCCTTCACAGGGCTCAGCGGGATGCCCACTGTCCTGGCTTCCTCTTGCCTCGCTGGCTCCTTCTCCTCCATTTCTCGTGGGTTCTTCCTCTTCTACCCACATCTCCATGTGGAGGTGGCCCAGGGCTCTGACCTAGTAATGCTCACTTGTTGGGTGATCTCAATCACACACTGGGCTTTAAATTTCCTCTACTTGCTGAAGACTGGCAAATTTAAACCTTTCTTCCTTCATCCTAGACCTCCTGCCTGAAGTTTAGCCCCATATATCAGCTTCCCACTCAACATCTCTTCATTTTTTTCTAATAAATATCCCAAACTCAACGTATCGAAAAATTAAATTCTAATATTCACGTTCTTCAAAAACCTGTTTCACCCTCAACTGTCTCTCTTCTTCCAGCTGCTCAGCAAGATTTTTTGGAGTCATCTTTGGTTTTTCTTGTATACTTCCCATCTGATCTAGCAGCGGTTTCTGCTGGCTCTATCTTCAAAATGCATCCAGAATCTAACTGCTGCCCACCAGTTCTCCTGACACCACCCTATTCTAACTGTCTACCATTTCTTACCTAGGTTACTGCATGTGAATGGTTGAATTTCGCCCCCTTAAAGTCCTAACCCACAGTACCTCCAAATGTGACTATTTTGGAAATAGGGTCATGGCAGGTATAATCAAGGTAAGAAAAAGTCATTCGGGAGGGAGCTTACTTTAATTCAATAGGACTGGACAGACACACCCAGAGGGAAGATGGAGACACAGAAAGGACAGCCATGTGAAGACAGAGGCGGAGACCTGTGTTATGTTGCCATGAACCAAGGACCTGGAGCTACCAGGAGCTGAAAGACAAAGGAAGGATCCTACCCTAAGGCTACAAAGAGAACACGGTCTGGCCGACACCTTGATTTTAGACCTCTAGCCTCCAGAATCGTGAGAGAATAAAATATCTGTTTTGTTAACCCAGCCAGTTTGTGGTGCTTTGTTTCAGCAGCCACAGGAAACAAATACACAGCAAAAGCATTCTAACTGGTTTCCCTGCTTCTGCTCTTTCCCTAAATGTATTCCCAATAGAGAAGCCCAAATAATCCTCTAAATGTAAATCAGACCCTGTCATATCTCTACTCAAAACCCTCATCTGGCTCTCCAGCTTACTCAGAAGAATATCAAAGTCCTCATAACATAATGATCTAGGTGACACCTCATGTCCCTTATACCCATGACATTACCTTTTACTGTTTTCACTCTGATCCAGCCACTTTGCTGCTTTTCAAACACATCAGTCATTTTCACATTAGCACCCATGCTCTAGCAGTTTCCTGTTCCTGGAAGATCATTTCCCTAGATATTCACATCCTTCTAACCTTGGCATTCACGTCAAGGAGACATTTAGTGTCTCCTTGAAGTGTCCCACCCTGGCCATCCTCTTTAATCTGAACTCCTTTCATTCTGATCTTCCTCTTTTTTCCCATAGCAGGTACTGTCTCCCATCTTACTTCATCATTCTCTTACCAAATGCATTTATCTTTATTGTCTACCTCTATGCCCTTGAGTGTAAGTTTCAAGAGGTACATATTTTTGTTTCTTTTGGTCACTGTTTTATTCTAAGCATCTGGGACAGTACATAACACATATTAGAATTTAATAAATATTGGTTGAAGTATCAAATAAATATTTTACCTCAATATTTTTCCTAGAGATAGTCCTAGATCAAACAGTGACAGAAACACAGCGTGCGCGTGTTTGTGGGTGTGTGTGTGTGTGTGTGTGTGTGTGTGTGTGTGTTGAGGAAAGGGTGCAATTTGGAATTGGGTTCAAATCCCAATCCTGCCAATTTCTAACTGTGTAACCTAAAGTGAGTCACATCAAATGCTTCAATTCCATCACCGTAGATTGAACACAATATATATGTATATACATATATATATTCCAATATGATTAATGATTCCTACATCAAACAGTTGGGAAGAATAATTTGAAAATATGTGAAAGTGTTCTGGTACATTAGAAAACACTAAGACTACTGTAATTGGCAGCATTTTCTGTGTACTGATTTTTTTTTTTTTTTTTATAGTTCTATTTGTTGTCAACACTGTCTGGTTAACCTGGGAATTTAGTTCACCGGGAAGACATGGTGCGGAAGAAATGGAATCTGGTTTGGCATTGGGTCTATGGTATGGCTTGTAGAGAGCAACATACAAAGCCCCTTGCCATAAGGGAGGGCTAGGAGGTGCCTGCGGAACAAGTTAACTAACTAGACGATGTCATATTGGTTTGTGCTTCCTCTTGTTTTACCTCTGACGTGCACAGCGTACTTATCTTTATCCTTCTATTTTTTTATAGCACTTTTGATTCACTGGGAATGAACCTAAGCCAACTATCCTCCTTGTGCTTTTTACTTAGCTCCAAATTCAGATGTTCAGTCTAAAGAAATCTTGGCTGAGGTGAAAAATTCCTTTAAACTCATGTGTTCTGAACATTCACTTGCTCAACGAGATTCTTGCCAGCCAACGGAGAAAGTCATACTGATAAGGGGGAGAAGTGCCAAAGAGCTCCAGACCCAGAGTTAGGATTCTGGTACCAGTTCTCTTCCCATAAAGTTATGAAAACTTCAAATAGTTTGCCCTCTTAAATTAGGAATCTTTGATCTTATTTGTAAGGGGGGGGGAAGCTATTTTCACTTTCTCTAAATCTTGAGATTGCCATGCTGACAGTATGGATTCATCTTTGGGTTTAGCGTCTTGGCAGATTCCATACGTGTGTAGCTCAGGCATAGGGGTTGGGGAGAAGGAAATAGAGGAGTATGGTAGAGGCAACCAGTGTTGAGTGAGCATCCAGATTTGGTCCAGGGATCTCTGGACTGGATGATATCTTGCTCTAAAATATAGTTCTTTCTTCCGTAAAAGAGAAAAATAACAACCACCCCATTATATGAGGATTAAGCCATGCCATATACATGACATATTCACTACAGGGCTTAGCACATAACAGAAGGCCCCAGAGTGGCAGTAATTATTGTCACTAAAATGTCACAAATATAATCCCCATTCACCAAAAGAGTCATATTAACCAAAAGAGATGAAGTAGTTAGGAATTTTTTTTTATTATTTTTTTTTACTGTTTATTTTTGAGAGGAAAACGGAATGTGAGCGGGGAAAGGCAGAGAGAGCGGGAGACACAGAATCCGAAGCGGGCTCCAGGCTCCGAGCTGTCAGCACAGAGCCTGACGCAGGTCTCCAACTCACAAACCATGAGATCACGACCTGAGCTGAAGTCGGATACTTAACCTACCGAGCCACCCAGGCGCCCCAGGAATTATTTTTTTTAAGAAGTGAGTCTTGTATTAGTCCTGAAGGCTGTATAGACTTTTCCCAAGTAGAGATGGACACGACTGCATGAGGGGATTTTGCCTTCTGCCATATGCTATGAAGCAAAGCTTGTTCCTTTCCTACTCAGCCATGCAGGTCGAACTGACTAAAGTAATGGTTAGGGAGAAGCAGAGACCCCTGTTGGTGGGGCGGGAATTTGTGAGACCGTATTACACGCTGCCAAACCAGGCCCCAGACATGTTGCACAGATTTTATGGAAAGAACTCTTCTTATGTCCCTGGGGGATTGGATTCAAATGGAAAGTCAGCAGATGCCATCTGTGGACAGAAGGAAATCCATAGGAAAGTGATGTCATAAAATTTTCAACTGCCACACTAAGATGTGCCATGTTGGTGCTCAAACCACTCTGAACGATGGTGTAGTGGTCCAGGTGATGGGGTTGCTTTCTAATAACAGCCAGGCTCTGAGGAGATTCATGCAGACATTTGTCCTCGCTCCTGAGGGCTCTGATGCAGATAAGTTCTGCACTCAAAGTGATATCTTCAGATACCAAGAGGTCTTCTGTGGCTTTGTCACTGGGCCTCAGGAGAGATCTGAGGAAGAGGTAGAGGACCTGAAGAAAGACAGCAGATACCTGAGGTGGCACCTGATGATTCTGGAACTTTCTATGATCGGACTTTCAGCAATGACTTGGAAGAACATTTAGAGGAACCTGGTGCTGAACCAGAGCCTGATCCTGAATCAGTAGCAGAGCAAGAACCTATGTCTAAAATCCAGGAGGACAAGTACGAGCCAGTATTGGAAGAAATTGCTCCTAAGGATGTTCAGAAGAGTTCTCCCCCAGCACCTATGGACATAGCTCAGACCCTAGAGGAGGACCTGAGGACATTCTCTTGGGCATTTGTGACCAGAAAGATCCTTCCACCCAGTGAAGCTCTTGCAGTTACCGAGATCCCACCTTATGTTGTTAAAGTATCAGCTTCACATCCTCATCTTTGGCCTAAGCCTGAATCTCAGATTCCACCACAGGAGACTCAAAGGGATCAAAGAATGTGAGAACAATGAATAAATAGTCCTCCCCAAAGGGGACATAGACTCACAGTCTGTGAGGCTGGTGAGCAAGGTGACACCAAACCCCAAAGAACTGCAAGACTCCCTGATGGTCACCAACTTTTCTTTGGACATGAAGTGGACAAATCAGGGCTTAAAGATTTTTTCCCAAGTTATGGGAATGTGCTGGGGCTATGCATTAACAGTGGCAGGAAGTTACCCAATTTTGGTTTTTTGTGTGTGATGATTCTGATCCTGTTCAGAAGACCCTCAGGGTGCCTGGGTGGCTCAGTGCGTAACACGTCGTACTCTTGCTTTCAGCTCAGGTCATAATCCCAGGCCCCTTGGGAGGGGGGCCCCTTGCCAGGCTCCTTGCTGAGCATGGAGCCTGCTTGGGATTCATTCTCTCTCTCTCTCTCTCTCTCTCTCTCTCTCCCTCTCCCTCTCCCTCTCCCTCTCTCCCCCTCTGCCCTTATCCCCTACTCACACACTCTCCCTCTCTCTCTCTAAAATAAATTAATTTTTTTTTAATTTAAAAATTGTTTTAATGGTTATTTATTTTTGAGAGAGAGAGACAAATAGAGCATGACTGGGGGATGGGCAGAGAGAGAGGGAGACACAGAATCTGAAGCAGGCTCCAGGCTCTGAGCTGTCAGCACAGAGCCCGACATGGGGCTCAAACTCATGAACCGCAAGATCATGACCTGAGCCAAAGTCAGACACTTAACTGACCGAACCACCAAGGCGCCCCTAATTTTTTTTTCCATTAAAAAAAAAGAAAGCCCTTAGCAACAGGCCCGTCGTGTTCAGAGGTGAGGTCCACCTGAATGGAAGAGAAGAAGACTTGAGTCCTCTTCTGGGAAGGGGACCATTGACATAACAGCCTGCAGGGACCTGGGGGCCCTTGAGGTGGGCCGGGTGGTGGACAAAGAGACTCTTCCTATGGAAGCAGGAGTAAGAAAGAAATTATTCCAAGGCAGTGAATTGTTCCTCATTGATCTTCACACAGAAATACCAATCTAGCTCCTGCAGAGAGGTGAATGCCTTCCACCAGGGCTCAGTATCCCAAAGTATGACCCTAGTCTATTATAAATTGCTGACGTTTGTACAATTTTACTATTTCTGTTAATGCTGTGTGCTCCCTCTCCCTCCCCTCCCTCTCCTCACCATTCAGCCATTCACTTCCATTTTCATGGGATGGGATCTTAGGAAAAACAAATTTCCAAAGAAGAGAAAAAGACTAAATTTCCTTGCTTCACTTTTGCATATACACACTGGGCTTTTTGTAAATAGCCATTTCCCCAAAGGATTGTGCCTTGCTTATTGCTGACATTTGGTATGTTTCATTCATTAGAATATTTCTTGTTTTGTATGTGTTTAAATAGCCTGGGAGAAACACAGGATTTGATCAGTATTTTGAAGGCAGGGGGAAACAAAAAGAATTTTCACAAGTGGAAAGAAAGAAAAATGGCACGCTATGGGGGAGAACCATCACGAACAATACTGAGAAGGTAGAAAGGAGCATAGGGTCTTTGGGAACAAAAAGTAGAAAATCAAATGACTTGGGGGCAAATGATAGAATCGTGATTATCATCATAGAAGATAATCGGATAGTGAGGTAGATAGTTGTTGCTACTGTCCTTCCCGCTGTCATCCCAACCCCTTAGTCAAGTAAAAGAATCCTTCTTGGTTGTGAATAACCCACCTTGTACTGTTCAGGAAGGAATTACACCTCCCTCAAATCAAACAAATTACAAAGTACAAAAATGAGCAATCAACTTGGACAAAACACGTGAAGAAACTAAAACCATTAAAAAGGCAAAAAGTTTCCCCAAATTAAGGAACTGAATACTCAAGGGGGCTGAATAAATAAAACAAGATGAAGCAATCATTAGAAAAAATGCAAACATTTTCAGAACGATATGCAAGGATTTTATAGTCATAACAAATCAACTTCAAAGAAATTGGAGATTAGTTGTTTAAAAAGGAAAGAAAAAGGCTACGTAGATGGACAGTTAAAGAGGGAATTTAGGATGCTAGGTCATTAAGTGAGAAAAGTCTTTTGAAACACAGCACAAGACATACAACAGATGACTTAAAAGAGAGGATATCCACCAAATGAGGCAAATTTGAATGGAGCTTTTAAGAAAGAATTTCACTGGGGTGCCTGGGTGGCTCAGTCCACTAAGCATCAACTTCGGCTCAGATCAGATCACGATCGCCTGGTTCGTGGGTTAGAGCCCCACATCAGGCTCTGCTGACAGCTTGGAGCCTGGAGCCTGATTCAGATTGTGTCTCCCTGTCTCTGCCACTCTCCCTTTTGCACTCTGTCTCTCTCAAAAATAAATAAACACTTAAAAAAATTTAAAAAGACACTGGAGAACAGGCAAAGCAGACCTCGTATCTCTGCAAGACAGAACACAAACTAGAAGATTTTTCAGGTTGCCACACAGAAAGCAGAAACCCAAACAAAGAGCCAAAGGTGAGAGTTCATGAAGCCCAAGTCAATGAGATGTGATGGAATGAATATACAAAAGAGGAGAGATGCATGGAAAGAAACCTTCAAGGATCTCTAGAAAAGTCCCCTTGCAACTCTGGCTGAGGACTGATCTATGCATGAGTGAAAGGAAACTTCCCAAGGTTAAGGAAAGAACAATGAATAAGTAGTTGGCTGGACAATTTCCACACCTTACACAGGGCTGGGATCCATTAAAATATCCAAAAGCAGAGTGAAATGACTTTATAATACAAGGAGGATCAGGCTAACTCCTCAGAAGGTTGTGGCTTTAATAATGATGTTAAATTCTCCCTAGACCAAAGGGAACTCTGGGCATGCCTTAACAGAGATTCAAAGTAACTTCAGAAGGATTCACTGGATCCCAAGTAACTTCACCAAATGCCATAATGCCTTTCAATTCTGTATAATAAAGGAAACAAATGAAATTCAGCACGTTATGAAATAAAATTCCCCAGGTCCAGTAAAAACTTACCAGGCATGAAAAGGGCAAGAAAATATCACCACAAGAAAATTAATCAATAGAAAAAAGAACTGAAATGACAGTCAATGGAATTAACAATCAAGGACATTAAAACAGCTGTTTTAAATATACTCTATATGCGAGTTGGCAAACTTTCTATAATGGGCTGGATAGTATATATTACTGGATTTGAAAACCAGATGGTCTCTGTCACAACCACTCAACTTGGCCACTGTACTGCAAAAGCAGCCATTGACAAGGCACAAATGTTCACACCAAAAACTGGAAAGAACCCAAAAAGCCATCAGTTGGCGAATGGATAACCAAACATGGTACATCCGCTTTGGGAACACTCGTCAACAATAAAATGAATAAACCACTTCGATACACAATAAAAGGGATGAATCTGAAAAAGCATTATGCTAAGTGGAAAAAAAGACAGTCTCAAAATGTTTCATACTATATGATTGCCCTTATTAAAAATTCTACAAAAGGCAGACTGTAGTGACAAAAAAAAAGCATTATCAGCGTTGCCAGGGATCAGGGATGGGAAGATGAGACTGACTGCAAAGGGTGTGTGGGAACTTTCTGGAGTCATGACCACTTTCTGGAATCAGTCTAGATCATGATTGCAGGGATGGTAACACAAGTCTTCACATTTTTCAAAACTCATTAACTGTACACTTTAAAGGGGTATATTTATAAAGTAGATTTAAAAAAAATCAACTATAGAGATGTTAGAAGTTGTCAATTTGAGAATAGAAGCATAAAGGTGGGCTTTGTAATTGACTGAAAAACACAACGGGTGCAACTGAAGAGTGAATCACCATGCTGGCAGGTAGCACCCTGGAATTTTCCCCCCAAAAGTGCATAACATTCAAAGAATGGAAAGTGTGGTATAGTTAGAAAATGTGCAGTATAGGGGCGCCTGGGTGGCTCGGTCGGTTAAGCGTCCGACTTTGGCTCAGGTCATGATCTCACGGTCCGTGAGTTTGAGCCCCGCATCAGGCTCTGTGCTGACAGCTCGGAGCCTGGAGCCTGTTTCAGATTCTGTGTCTCCCTCTCTCTCTGACCCTCCCCTGTTCATGCTCTGTCTCTCTCTGTCTCAAAAATAAATAAACGTTAAAAAAAAAAGAAAAAAAAAAGAAAAAAAAAGAAAATGTGCAGTATAGAGCTAAAAACTCCATTTTTTAAATGTGTGTGTAAATGTATGCAAATGAATGTTAGTGGAGGGGCAGCCTGGAGGGAGGTATGCTAAAACGTTCTAGGGGAGATGAGGAGCAGAGGAGAGGAAAGGAGGGTTTTCACGTGTTGTTCTGTGCGCTAATTAGTCATTCTTTTCCCTATGCTATTCTAGAATTCACAGGAAACAACAGTGACAAAAATCAGAAACTCCAAATCATAGTTGTGATAACAGACTGAAGCCCAAGGCCTAAAGACAGATTGAAAAGATCTCCTCCTCTTCCTGAGCCCATATCCACATTTCCAGTTGGCCACAAGGATCGGAGGCCAAGAAATAGGAGTGCCTTGGAATATTGAAGGTATAAGAGAGAGGTCTCAATGCCAGGCTCTTCTCTTAGAGCTCTGGCTCTATGAAATAAATGTAAAGGGCATTTGGAAGGAGAAAATGAGAGAGAGAGCGAGAGCGAGAGAGAGAGAGAGAGAGAGAGAGAGAGAGACCTGGTTCTCAGGCTATGAGTGGCTGAGGTGGGGAGGGGTAGAAACAGAGAAGACCTGACCCCATGGTGCCTCTTCCCAAGACTGAAGAGTGGTTCCCAGTCACCACCTTAGAATCAGTCTAGTACGTTCTGCTTTGGGCGAGGCATAAGAAAGAAAACATGGCACTTTCCCTTGCATAAGAAGAATAGCTAAGAGCTTGTCCTTGCCCCCATTCTACATTCCCAGGCAGGCTACCTAGTCTGCAGAGCCCTATGCAAAGTGAAAATACAGGGCCTTTCATTCAAAACCTACTAAGAACTTCAAAATGGCAGCTGCAGAACATTGAACCCCACCCAGGGCCCTCCGAGTGCCAGGTTGCTTATCCACAAAGGTGGCCCTGCCCCTGTACAATAATCGTTCTCCTTGAAAACACTGTGCTTTCTAGGCAAGCCTTCGGCCAACAAGGAATGGCTAGAGGAGAGAGATTGAGACCATGGGGGAATCTTTCCCAACACTTACTTCTTCTATGTATCTCTATCAGGCAAGATCTCCACAGAAGCAGATGGCATCCTCAAAAAGGGGTGCTTTAAGAAAGTTTAATAAAGGGACTTTACATAAAAATGTGGCAGAATTCAGAGAGTGGAAAGCCATACCCTTCCTAGGGAAGAGAGCAAGGGGGAGGTGTGGCCCCTGGAACTCCGTGGGAGGAGCAAGGAAATGCCCTCGGCCTTCCGTGAAGGGATAAACCAGTCAAGCAAAGGCACTGGGGAGGTGGGTGAGGAGAAAAATACCCCAACCCTTCTCTCCTCCTGCCCCTGGATCTCCTACCGAGGCTTCCCACTGTTGCAAGTAGAAGCCAGAGGGCAAGGGAACTGGACGATGCTGCCTGGAAGGTCTGCCTTCAGGGCACAGAGCAGAAGCTCTAGAAAAGGCTTCTGCAGGCACAAGTGGAAGGTTCACAGCCTGGAACCAAGGAGACAGGAGGCCGAAGACAACCCACAGAGTCTCCTGAAAAGAGCTGGAAAAGAATATCAAGGTAACTTCCAGCCCACGCTAGTCACAAATATACAACGTATTCTCTTTCCTATCTCCAATTAGACCCAGTGTCCAACTCAGCTCACCATGAGGGTTACACAGTGAGCACCTAACAGCACCAGAGACCAAATAATATAATGCCAGCGATGTAAAGAAGCCCCAGATTTAGACCCTGCAAACTCCCTTCCCAGAAATAAGAAAGTCAAAGCCTACATACAGTATAACGAGAGTATGACCGGGGGGGGGGGGGGGGGGGGGGGGAAGGCGCCATAGGGACGATCGTCTGAGAAAGCGTGAGTATAGGGGATCTCCTGATGAGCATGGCCTCTTTAAGGAATATTTAAGATGTGATAACAGCAGAGATTCCCTGTAGGTGATTTCAGAGAAGAGCAGTTAATTAAGCAATTCCAGGGGCTTGAGATCATCCTGTATCCCATAAACACCGTCAGCGTTCCCCTATGCAGTAACAGTCTGTGCCGAAAAATCTAAAGCAATTACTTTTGTCCTCTCAGCCTTCTGAGCACCTCCTTCAATCAAAGGAAAGGTTAAAGCAAGAGCTAAATATGCCCCTTTGTCACCATGAGGGCAGCGCCGAGCTTGATGGAAGCATTCGTGAGGCGATTCCTTCAAGCCTTTTGGGGGCCAGGTGAAAAAGGATGGCCAATCGGGACACTCAAAAACAGCAATTGCCCAAAGAACTGGGAACAGGAACATTTGAAATCAATATCCCTTGAAAACAAAAGTGCAGCTCATTGCGTTCCTATTATAATTTGGCTTTGCCTCTGCGTTAGCCCGGAAACAGTAATGACAGTTGAGAACCATTTATTTACTCATTCTTTCCCTCACGGCATTTTGTTTTGTTGCACGTATTTTGCTGCCTTTTCATCTCCAGCTCTATGTGGGACATTTTTATAATAAAAGTCAAGGGAAAACATTTCACTGTAATGCCATCTTCTAGCTGTACAACCTCAGGCGAGCCAATTCACAGAAAAATAGCCTTTAGAAGCTACAAATGAGTTTTGGCCCCATCTCCAAACACCCACTCTATGGATGGGACGTATAGGGGCAGGGAATAGCGAGGTCTCCAAGAAAGTGAGCCTAAGAGCTTTATCCTCACTGTATCCTCTCTAGAATCACCCCTTCCTCAGCATCACACAAATATTTGTGGTTGCCTCTGGTTTTTCCCACTCGAAACTTCCGTGACCTCATCCTGAGCTCATCTGCCTCACACTACTGCTCAGTAAAGCCCATAAAGACACTCATGTCATTTCATGACCCCCGATGTGCGACAAATGGTAGGTATGACTTTTCATGAATTATTTAAACCTGCTCTTTGTGTCTCTAGATGTCAAGTGAAATATAAATAGGATAAAGTGGGTAAAGTGTTTGCAAAGTGCTTGGCCCATATGAGTATTTAATAAATGTTAGCTTAGGCTGTGGTGCTGTGATTGGTGATGGTGTGGGACGGTGGAGGCAGTCCACAGGGTCATAGTTCTGATTCTTATTTTAGGCTGCTGACCTCATCTATTGGAAAGAATGTTGGGGCAAGGGTCTTGAGATGGGAATTAGGATACTACCTGTAACAGTCAATAATAATAACCAGTGTGAACCTCAGATAGTCACTGAAAGTGCTCATGATTCCAGTAAGTCAGTGTGAGAGTATAGCACAGACACACGTACACACACACACACACACACACACACACACACACACACACACACAATGGACACTCAAGAAATACTTGTCAAATGGACGAAGGCCATGGAACTGAGTGTTGACAGGATTTTGACAAAGTAAGACGGTGCACCAGCTCAACAGAGAGGACAAGGCGTTCACTGTGACCAGGCCACTCTCTAATATAAATCACGAGTGTGGAAAATTCACAGGCAGAGATGGAAATAGATACCAAAACCTTGGAACGACACAGTGTCATGTTTATTTACCTCAGGGGTGCTGTTGGTAAACACGCATGAGGGGAAATCAGAAACAATGTGGTTGAAGACAAGAGATTGTAGAGGAAATGATGCATTTTATTTACCCCATGGAAAACAATAACAGTTTGCTCTGTGGTAGGTTCTTGCACGGGTAATATTTAGAAGGGGAAAATGACACAGGAAATATAATCATTCAGGGGGAAATTTTAAATGGTGATTACTATTTACAAAATTTAATGTAGTCGTATTCAGCCTCTTCTCTGCTATTTGAAATAAAATTCTCATAGGCACACACACACACACACACACACACACACACATACACACACATACACACATGCGTGCATGCACAGCAGATGCCCCCCTAACTGAAAGGGTCCAGTAACACAATCCCAACTTCTTTCCTAGACTGAGAAATGAGATTTTCCTCGAGAGACCAGACTACACCTGTTCCTCCGTTTCTCCCAAGTGTTCTTTCTCAGCCACTCACTACACCGTATATACTGGTAGTCTCACCTCTTTCTAGAATGTCAACTATCATCCACCTGCTGATTGCAAATCGATCATTTCAGTCCAGACCTATCTCTTGAGCAGCACATCCAACTAATTGCCTCATGAACATTTTCGCTGATAACGCCCTGCAGTCATGCCAAACACACTGTTCCCGGTGCTGAGGAAGTCCGGTTTCTCCCCTCCTTTGTGTTCTGTAGCTGCTTGGGCAACACCATCTGCCTGGTTGCTCAAGTCTGAGTCATTTTTATCTAGTTCACCGCCTTTGCCAGGGTGGTTCCCTTACATGCCCACCAGGTCATTTCACTCCCAAGGGACATTTCTAGTAGATCACTTAATGCGTTGACCTATAATTATTCATTTGTATGGTTTTCTCCTGCACTAATGTATGAGCTTTTCAGAGATAGAAAGCTAAGCTTACAGCAAGCACTTAATGGGTGATTGCTAAATGCACCCCAGAATTGTACTGAGACTGAATTGACCCATGTAACCCCGACGTAGAGTGTTAGGATTGCCTGCAGGATATGTTCCTGTCACCACACTTTCATCTGTTTGACTACAGATAGCAAAGTTATGGATCCTCCTTTCTAGGCTCAGTCGCTCACCAGAATCCAGGCACCTGTTAGACCAGCAGTGCCTAGCGAAGAGCATAAGAGCCGCGGGCAATTTGGCTGTATCCCAAATCCTAAGGAACATAAAACCTCAGGAACCCGAGACCTGAGGAGTGTTTTATCAATCCAGAGATGGTAGCGTTGGAAAGGGCACAGGTATATAGCTGATTTGTGAAATTCTGTTCTTCTTAAAAACAGATTTAGCTGAGTAATCGTAGAGACTGGCAGTTGATTTATATTCCTGTTACAATGCAAATATGTAATTTAGCCCAAGATATATAATCTCACTGTCTCCTCCCTCAGTATCACCGTCTAATAAAAGGAACGATCTGCATATTATGTAACCTAGTACTTCTCATCGCTTAGTTGATTCATTTTCTTCTACAAGTTCAAGATCAAGATTAGCATCAACTCTGAAACAGATTCTGTGAGTGAGAAGCAGACGCGGAAATGTTGAGAAAATGCTTATTTGCATGACAATATGTATATGCTAAGAATGTGTTCTCTAGCTTCACCGTGACAATCATTTCACAATCATGTGCATATATCAAAACATCACACTACACATCTGAAATATATACAACTTTTATTTGTCAATTATACATCAATAAAGTCAGGGGGAAAAAAGCCAAAAATATGTATAACTTAGAAGCACTTTCTTTTAAGGGAGAGGAATATATATTCTAATAAGAGAGATTTGATTAGGCCTAAGATCAACCTCCCAACTCAGATAATATGAAGCCAAGAAAAAACAGAATGCAAAATCGAATGTGTGTTATAATGGTATTTATGCAAAAAGTATCTATACCTTTAAGGAAACTTTGAAAGAAGTCAGAGAGTAAAACAGGCTTTAAGAGTGTGGATAGTGGGATTATATATAGCTTAGTTTTCTTCCTAATGTCCTAAATGCTGACGTTAGCATTTTTAGAAAGTATAATTTAAAATTTTTAATTCAAATGCCAGCATGCATCTCCTCAATGAAATTATTGTAGGTTTTCCAGGATATAAAACTACGTCGAATCCCAGCATCCAAACAATTCATAAAGTTGTTTTTCCCTTCACCCAGACTTTAGGGGTTCCCCGGGAGAATCTAAAGATCCTCAAGGGCCATCTGCTCTACAAACTCTGTAGGTATTGGAGATCAAGTATCATGAATGAAGTAAACACAATTCCGCATCCAATTCGATGCAGCAGGGAGGGTGGCCAGGCATCTGGCCTGGATTATACGCATGCAAAACCAGGAAAGATGCAAAATCAGCCCAGGAGCCCTCACAGCAAAGATTGTTTCCTCTTGACCTCCCCCACCACCCCTTCCTCTTAGCCATCCCTGTGGAGAGGGAGCTCCCATAGAGCAGGCACACTTCTTTCCGGAAGACTCCATAAGGACTGTCTGCCGATCTTTCTGCCATGCACTGAATATTCACGGAAATTTCCTGATGATTAATATTTATGACAATTCCCTGAAAATGTGTCTGCGGTGTGACTGTGAAAGAATTGTAGAAATTAATTATTTTCTTTGCGTTACCACCCATTGGATCACATCTGCATGCTGCGGGAAGCTGCTTGTAACCCCGCAGGTCTGATTCATCTCCCTTAAAGGCATACGTTGATTGTAGTTGATAACGATGTCTCTCAAATTTGGGTCAAGGAGAGCTCCCTTAGCCTCATTTGACCACTGCTTTATCAGCTAATTTCTCCTTGCGTCAAAGGGATAAGGAATCTGGCATGGTCACATCATTAGGACGAGGAGAAAAGAATCCGATGGGGTGAGAGAGGATGGGGTTGGGGAGGGAAGTGTAGGACTGAGGCCTACCCAGTCAGCCTCAGAATTGTTGAACGTCCCTTCTATCATCTCCTGGTTTCTGTGTCTTTGCTCACGCTACCCCTACCCCCCAAAAAGGTCAACCTCTTTATTCTTCTGCACCCACCCAAATCCCACCCTCTTCAGAGTCCGGGTCACATCCAGCATTCTCTCCGAGGTCCCTCTTGGTCGCTCTCATCTATACTGAATTCTTCATGCAGTCACAGCAAAGGGAGGAGCCCACCTACATGGAAAGACAAAGTTGTTTCTCGATTTCTACCTCTGGCCACTCAGACCTTAACAATTTGCCTTGTCTCTGAGGTCTTCTCCTGAATCTTGGTTCTTTTCCCCCAAACACTGTCTTGCTAAGTGTATCTAGCTGCGGTGTCTGTTCCCTACAGTATATGCTGATATTAGGTCTCAAGGAGTTTTCCTAAAATACTGCTTTGATCATGGAACTCCCTTCCTTAGGAAACTTTCATGGCTCCTCAGGGCTGATAGAAAAATTTCCAGTTCCTTAACAGAGTAGCCTAGTCTCTCCACACTACGGCTCCAACCTTCCCTAATATCACTGACTTCCCTAAATATTCCTCAGTTATAAGGAAATGGAACCACTCTTCAACCCTGCACAGATCCCCACGTGGTTCTCCCCCTGCTTGAACAGTCTTCTTTCCACATCTCTTAACTGCATGCCCCTCGTAAGCCTTTTTGGTCTACCCCAGTCCATGCAACAAACCTGTTCCACCTTAACACTTGTATTTAGTAACCAGAGCACTCATTCGGCAAGCACCTATTACCTACAGGGTTCTGGAATGAAAAACTCTTGTGATTCATGTCTTCATAAGAAGTACAAAGTTGAACATATGATATTGACTTTTACTAGGTCAAAGATGCCCAAATACTGACAGTTTCACATGGTTCAACATGCAAAGGCAGTTATAAACGCAAATCTAATTCTATCCCCCGCCCCCCATAGCCAGGGCTGCAGAATAGAATCCATGTTTCTTTCCAGAAACTTTTTTGTTTTTTTAAGTCGGCTTCACATCCAGCATGGAGCCTAACAGTGGGGCTTGAATTCATGACCCTGAGAGCAAGACCTGAGATGAGATCAAGAGTCAGATGACCAAGGGGCAGCTGGGTGGCTCAGTTGGTTAAGCGTCTAACTTCGGCTCAGGGCATGATCTCGCAGTTCGCGAGTTCGAGCCTTGCGTCGGGCTCTGTGCTGACAGCTCAGAGCCTGGAGCCTACTTTGGATTCTGTGTCTCCCTCTGTCTGCTCCTCCCCCACTCATGCTCACTTGCTCTCTCTCTCTCTCAGAAATAAAGAAACTTTAAAAATAAAATTAAAAAAAAAAGTCAGATGACCAAGCCACCCAGTGGCCCCTAGAATCTTTATTTTTTAAAAAATTCACCAAACAACTCTTGCAGTTTCTTTTTCTCACCAACCTGTGTTAATTCACTCAAAAAACATATGTCTGTAGTATGCGTGAGTCCATCTAATCAACAATTATTCTTTGATTCTGAACTGGCCATAGATTTCTCTATTCCTGAGGGTCTCCAAAATAAATTTCTCAGAAAACTATAAAAAAAAAAAAAAAAGGCTACAGACTCGGTGACTTGTAAATTTATTTCTCACAGCTCTGAAAGCTAGGAAGTCCAAGATCAAGGTGTCAGCATGGTCACATTCTGGTGTAGGCCCTCCTCCTGGTTCATAACTGATGACTTCTCACAGTGCTCTCACAGGTAGAAGGGGTCCGAACTTTCTCTGAAGCTTCTTGGGTAAAGGCATTAATCTCATTCATAAGGGTTGTGTCCTCATGACCTAATCTCCTCTCAAAGGCCCTGCCTCCTATTACCTAAAAAGTGATTTTCCTTTTAAAAGACAATCATCATTTGCAATAGTTTTCAATTATACATTTTTAAAATTTTAAATTTTCATTAAAAAATAAATGTGCTGATGGGGCGCCTGGGCAGCTCAGTCGGCTAAGCATCCAACTTCGGCTCAGGTCACGATCTCACAGTTGGTGAGTTCGAGCCCCGCGTCTGGCTCTGTGCTGACACTCGGAGCCTGGAGCCTGCTTCAGATTCTGCATCTCCCTCTTTCTCTGCCCCTTCCCTGCTCGTGCTTGCTCTCTCTCTCTCTCTCTCTCTCAAAAATAAATAAACATTAACAATATAATAAAAAATAAATCTAGTGATCTGAAAATTATTAGCCACAATTAAAGCTACTGTTTATTGAGCATTTACAATATGCCCAGCACTGTTCTAAATACTAGAATACATATTTATATGTTTAACCTTTCTGAGTCTGAGATTTAAGTGGCCAAATAATTAACTCAAGGTGCTACAACTGTTATTACCAAAGCTGGGATTTGATTCCTTGCTTTAAGTACAAAGACCCACCCTTAGCCACTAAACTACATTGGAATTCAGGCGTCCCAAGAACCCTGTTAGTCTGTTTGGTTGCAGAGCCAGTGTGTGAATTTGTGCAATTGTCCTGGTTTATGATACCGCTGGGGGTTATGATCTTCTGTTTCCCTTTGACAACAAAGAAAGCATAGGATTGGAAGGGACTGCTCTCGCAGCCACGCAGAGAACTAGTTGCAAATTGTCACGTCTGATGCCTTACATGTATTTTCTAGACTTCAGAATTAAGAGGAGGTGTGCTAGGGAATGCTGGGTATCATGGTGTCTCTCTCCAGTTTTAAATACATTTTAATTTTAAAACACAGATGTGTTTACTGGGAATGGAAACTTTACTGCAAATCTTTAGCAGAAGCCTGAAACTTCAAAGAGATGTCTTGTTCTTGACCTACTATCTTTCAACCCCCTGGGGTTTCCATTCCCTTCCCCTGCAGTTAAGAGAGTGGAAAAGTTTGAGATATATCCTTTGATCTATTTTAAAGTCTCTGCCATTATGCAACACATTGGGCTCTAGTCATTTCTTTGAGGAAAAGAGTATTTATGAAAGAGGAGCCTCTGGGGGTCAATTGTGCACAATTAACACCTTTTCTGATGCTTTCACAAAGCTACAGCTGTGCCCTGTACCGAAGAAAGTCACTATCCATTGTTTCCAGGATGGCCTGTTTAAATCCGGAAGCTCGGGCTGAAACATCTGATGCCCAGAACTTCTAAAGCCCAGGCAGGGAAATTAAAACTTCATCTAGTGTCTGCAGCACCTGAGACAAGAGTATGTTAGCAGTCACTTCTGGATCTTCTTTCCCAGTGCCCTGAACTGATGAGAATTCTCTGGACAGCTCTGCCCTCATCACCAAGTGATAGGGACAATGGTGAGAAGCAGTGTGGTATAGGGTAAAGTTCAGGGCTGAGGAGTCACACACACCTCATGGGAATTCTGGCTGTGCCGCTGAATTGTTATTTGACCTTCAGGGAGTTACTTAAGCCTCTCTGAACCCCAGGCTCCTGCTCTGTAAAATGGGGATGATGATAATAATAGTTTGTAAAGTAATTGGGAATATCCAAGAGATAAATATATGTAAAGCACCTAGATCGGACCTGGGCATATAGCCAATCTCCAAAAAAAAATGCAACCATCACCATCATCATGAATTAGGAGAGGTTAGCAATGCTGTCCCAGGCACTTCCAGTTTCCAATCACTCTCCTTTCTTCTGCCTCATGCACAGAGAGTAAAACCATCTGTTAGCACCCCATCTTTCCACGTCACAACCCTGCCTGAGACCCGCAGCATATTCTCAAAGCCAAGCATATCAAACCTAACACTTCAAACTGGACTTTAAACTTCCTCTCCCAATGCGTCAGCCTCTTTTCCTCCTTCTCTCTTTTGAAGCCTTTGTCTCATCTAATCAGTTTCTCTTTTTGTCTTTTGTATATGACATTTCTCCTCCCCTGGGCTAGTGCTCCCGAAAGTTCCCTCACCTGAAACTCCTGGCTGCCCTCTCTGCCACCTCTGTGGGAGCCCCGCACGTGGAGTGTAGACGGGGTTGCAGTCCGAGCTCCCATCCCTAACAGCTGTACCATGTTCCTGGTTTACTCCTCCTCTTTAAACTTCAGTTTCTTAGTTGCCAAAGTGAGAGTTGAGATATTTAATTCCACAACATCAGGAGAACTCGAAGAGACAGCATGCGTGAAGTGAGCAGTAGGCACGTAATAGGCACTTGGAGAAAGTTATATGCACCTTCGTGACTATCAAAGCCCAGGGTAAAATCCTTCTCCTCCAGGACACATGTCCTCACTACTGCCCGTCACACCAGGGGTCTGCGGCCGTCACGTACGTAACTCCAGGGTGCTGGAAGATCTCCGCGGATAACTGACGTTTCAATTCAAGTTCCAGCACTAATTCCCAGTGTGCAACCTTGGGTCAGTCCCTCAATGTCTCTGAACCTCGATTTCCATATCTGTTTAAAAATTACAGTTCACCTACAGATGGTGTGAAAAACGAAAGAGCATGCATATATTGGGGTGCTCGGGTGGCTCAGTCTGTTGACCTCAGTCTGTTGGTTTCAGCTCAGGTCATAATCTCACGGTTTTGTGGGTTCGACCCCACGTTGGGCTCTGTGCTGTCAGCAAGAAGCCTGATTCAGATTCCCTCTCCCTCTCTCTCTGCCCCTCCCCACTCACACTGTCTCTGTCATTCTCAAAATAAAGAAAAAACAAAAACGAAACTTTAAAGACGATGCATATAAGCACAACGTAGTATTTTATTTGAAGGTAGTGCCTGCCAGATACGAGTTTGCACTTGGAATACTTTCAATGGCAGGTATATATTCCATCTCTACAGCTTGACCTTTTCAAGGGTATAGGTTTTTGTTTTATAATTTTTAGTATAACTTTAAGCTTTTTACAAGTTTTAAGGTCATCCTAAACGAAATAAGAGGATGCATTCCACTGGAAAGTCTTGTTGCAGATCTAGAACTAAGCAAGACATTAGAAGGATAGAAGGGAGGGGTTATAGAACAGCCTAGACAATTGTTAGAAATAAGCCCATTGACCTACTCAAAGGCAGGACTCTGAGACTCCGAGCACAGTGAAGGGAGGCTTTAATCAATGTTCTTGCAAGAGCGAGTATCTGATGGAGCAGTTACAGCAGAGAGTTTATCTCCTAGCGTGCAAGTCCCTCCCCTGGTTCCTCATTGGCTGAGTACTACAGAGGCAAGCCCCTACCCTGGTTCCTCATTGGCTGAGCACTACAGAGGTTACAGCCTGACCCGGAAGTCCCCTATACCCACCTAAGGCAAGAAGTAGTTTGATTGGAACAAATGTACATTCCCTGTGGTGACCCAGAGACTTTCAGTCCCTCCTCCCTTGTTTTCCAGCACATGCTGACTGCAAAGCCCACAAAAATAAGCCCACGAAAAGGAGAGGGAAAGAAGAACCAAGAAGTGAAGCGTTTTGGACTCCATTGTGGGGGGAGGTGGAAGAGGGTTCGTACATATTTTCGATAGGTTGTAAACCTATTGTTAATTAGCACAGCTTTTATTTGGTATTTCTGAAAAGGAATCATCTCTCTTACTTCTCACAGCAATGGTCAGAGAAAAAGCAGAAGGAAAGAGAAAGTGGCCACCATCCATCTTGCTTTGCAGAAGAGATGGCTGAGGCTCTCCGTCCTCCGGTCCAGGGCTAGCTGCTCTCAGTGTCCTCCTATCAGAATCCATGACGAGACAGACTTTCCCCTCCAGTTCCATCCTTCTTCCAGCCCAGGCCTCCCAGCTGCCACAAAGGGAGCTCAGACAATTACAGACATTTCTGTGTGGGACTAATTGTGTTCACCAGAGACCTACACAAGCCTGCTCATGTCAGGAGGACTGAGAACGGGAGCTGGGCTGAGGAGCCCCCTGGGACAGAACCATCCAAGTCAGAATCCAAGAGCATAATTCAAGGCCTGGGCTGGAGGCGGGCAATGACCTCGCAGGACCATGAATGCAGCTGGTACATCACAGAGCAAAGAGGGAGATTGTTTTTCTCTTTTTTTAACCAGCATTTATTTCTTCAGGACCTCTGTTGTTGAAAATGATAAATTGATCAATGAAAATATGAAGTCATAAGAAACTTCCATTCTAACAGCAGATCTAAATTCAGTCTAGCTGCTCCCCTTGAACTTGAGCATGTCCCTTAACTTTTCATGGATCTTAGCTTCCTCCTCTCCCAAGACCAGTCATCCAGCCATAGCTGGATAGCCTGCAGGTAACTACACAGTACAGACCCAGCTGATCCTGTTTGTGGAAATCATGGCCCCAGGGCTCTGTGAATTCATTATCTCCTTTGGTCTTCATCGTTTTCCTCCTTTCCCTCTTGGTGTCAGAGGCAGTGCCCTCCGCGGTTGCCACTACCAATGCCAAGAGTGACTACTAAATTGCCAGGACCCAGTGCTGTGCCTCTCTCCTGGGCTGCCAGTGACCCCTGCAATGACTCTGGCTAAACCACCTCCACTCGTGCTAAAGTCACGGGCAGCACCTTGAGCTCCTGCTGCAACTCCAGGCACCAAGGCTCCTGATGCCTTGGGTTCCCAATGCACCACAGAGATTTCAGAAAACAGCCCTTTCCCATACTTTTTCTATGTCCAGTTCACTCCAAAGCTCAGACATGGCTCCTCACACATAACTTGGGCTGGATTACAGCCCAAGTCTGCCAGAATCACTCCTCTTCGAGCCTGTCCCTCCTGCCTTGAACCGGAACTGGGTCATACTACTCTCTGACCTTACAGTTCAGTTCTTTCTAACCTCTACTTGTTGAAGCCTCCTGAGCCCCTCATAAGAATAGGACTGCTCCTCAGGCCTGCCCCACCATCACACTTGTCTAAATCGTAGGAAGATTACAAAGGAGATTCCAGCAGAGACCCCCTCTTGTGATTATAGGAGAGAATGGCCGGATGACCTCAGCGTGGAAGCAAAAACTGTGCCGGGCTGGAGGCGGTTCAGTGTCCCGAAATGCTGATGGGCAGTAGAACTCCTCCGTGCACTGGACAGGCTGGGGTCACGGCCCATCTCTCTTAGGAGAGTTGCAAGGAGGAGAAGGAAGCAGGCAAGCTGGTCTTTTTCTTCTCTTCTGACATCCTATGGTATCCTTTCTCCACTTTTGTCCCTCCCCTGGGCTGGCTGGGGAATCATAGCCTACCTGTTAACAAATATCCCCTCCTGGAATTCTGGGATGTCATCATTTACTTTCTTAAGTGTTCCTGAATATGAAAGCATACCAATTGGCATTTCATCACTGTTGCTACTACTATGTAAGTCAAGACCTCTATTTGTCCTGAGCTGCTAATCTCATTAGGATTCACCTCCTCGTGAGAAGCAAGTGTTGGTTGAGATCAAAGAGCCGCTTGCCCGATTATTCTTCACTAATTAGCCCTCTCTTCCAGTATAAATTCCTGGCGCCCTCATCCCAGGAGTGATTCTCAGCCAAACTCTCACATTCTGGGCCTTTCTACTTCTCCACATTCGCTTCTGCTTACTCCCAATAGCCCTCCAAAAGACCCCCCCCACACACACACACGCACACGCACGCACATCATACGTGCATGTGCGCATGCCCACAAATTACCAAGTGTGAAATTACGGGGCACACCCTCTACTCAGTTTAGAGCTTGGAGAAGGGATGGGACACTGTGGTCTGGAATGATGGGAGAAGACAGGGAAAAATGCTCCAGGCCAGCGTATTTAAGACACATGTGTTAGAGAGTATTATGCGAAGCGAAATCAGTCAGAGAAAGACAAATACCATATAATTTCATTCATATGTGGAATTTAAGAAACAAAACAAACAAGCAAAGGGGGTAAAAAAAAAGGGGGGGGGGAGACAAACGAAGAATCAGACTGTGAACTCTAGGGAACAAAATGATGATCACCAGAAAGGGGGGTGAGGGGGATGGGGGAAATAGGTGATGGGAAGGAAGGAAGGCGCTTGTTGTGATGAGCATGGGGTGATGTATGGAAGTGTTGAGTCACTGCATTGTCACCTGAAACCAGTATGACACTCTATGTTAGCGAACTGGGACAGAAAGAAAGAAGGAAGGAAGGAAGGAAGGAAAGAAAGAAAGAAAGAAGAAAGAAAGAGAAAAGAAAAGAGAAAGAGAGAAAGAGGGAAAGAAAGAAAGAAAGAAAGAAAGAAAGAAAGAAAGAAAGAAAGAAAGAAAGAAAGAAAAACATGTGTTAGCAAAGAGAGTCCAGGCTGGAAAGCGGAAAGGAGGGGGCGAGGGGCCTTTATTGGTAAGATAATGGTTTGACCCAGGGAGCACACAGCACAATGGTTTTTGGGAGACTGACAGGAGCTGGCTGCATTCACATGGTCCTGGCATAAGGAGGGACTGAATTAGGGTTGCAGCAGGAGCAGGGGTGGGGGGGAACTGTTATACGTAAGCCACAAAACAAAAGGAACAGAAAGAGAACAATTGTATATGAGTATATATACTCGTGAATTTGAGCCCCACATTGGGCTCTGTACTGACTCTGCAGGGCCTGCTTGGGATTCTCTCTCCCTCCTTCTCTCTCTGCTGCTCCCCTGCTCATGCTCTCTGTGTCTCTCAAAATAAATAAATTAACTTCAAAACAAAACAATATAACGTTCCTTCAGAACAAAACCCAACCTACTTTTCTTGTTTTCATCAATGATGCTAATGGGAACTTGCCCTTATGTGGTGACCCAGATGGCTGCTGGCCTGGCCTGGCCTGAGAGATCCAGATAATGTTGCTTTTATCCACAGTTCCCTTCCCAGAGTTCTATAAATACCTAGAAGATTATATTCATGCCATCTTTCTCTGTGCTTCCTGCCTTTTTCCCTACAGCTTCTGTCTGTTTCACTCTGCATCAGTCTAGACATGACAGTCTCTGAACAAATTTATCTAAAAAAGGCCACTCACATCAGACATTCTTGGGTTTATCACCCTTTATTAAATATTTCTGAGGCATCCTAGGGAGAGCATCACATCATACGATGCAGTCTTTTCCTTTCTTTTATCTCTGTCATTTCTGTTCCCACCCTATCCTGGGTTTACCCTCTGAGAGCTCCAGATTCTCCTCTCTCTTCTGAAAAAAAAACCAACTTTTTCCTTATTTGAACGTTGGCATTCACTGATTCCCTGAGGACCTGCTGTGGGGCTGAGGGTTTTGAGGGTTACCAACTACTAACACTTACTAAAATATTTTTCAAAATGAGATAGTGAGATCTCTAAGATAATTCCATACATAAAATCTCCTTGTTTTTAAAACACTTGCTACTTCTTACCTTGATTTAAAACTTCATTGGTTTTGAAATGTTTTCTGTCTGTGAGACAGAACGTGTATTAACTAGGTTGTAGATTCAGTAACACAAAGCAGAGACGTACAATCAGAGTGGCTTAAAGGTTAGTTCCCTCACTCTAAAACGTCTGAGCAAGTATCCCCTCTGGGAGAAACAAGGACTCAGGATTCCTCTTTCATATATATGTGTATGTATATGTGTGTGTATATATATGTATGGGGCCGGAGAATTCTTTTTTGCGGGGGCCATCCTGTGCCTTGTACCATAGTTAGCAGCCTCACTGGCCTCTACCCACTGGCTATCAGTAGCCACTGCCCCCAGTTGTGACAATCAAAACTGTCCCCCAGGGGACAAAATTGCCCTCCACTGAAAACCACTGCTACTTAGATTTATAGTATCAATGTGGAGGTCATGGTCAAAAGTGGGAGTCAGTTCGGTTCTCTGGAGACGGAGGGGGAAAGGACACCAAACTTCACCTTGGAGGGTTCCCAAGAGAAGAAACAGCTCGAAAAGATAGAATCTATATTACTTCGAGATTTGTTTCCCAATAGTGTAAGATTATCCTATCTGGAGAAGAAAGAAATTTTAGGGCAAGAGAAGCAAGAGGGCATCCATGATGAATAGAAGAGATAAAGGACAGGGGTATGTTCTGCCCGTATCTATCCCTCTCTCCTTCACATCTCTGTGTGGCCTTTCCAGAACCCCCTCTGCCAAGCCCATGTGAGGTCTTCCTGCCATGTACTCAAATACTTTTCCCTCTAACGGGGAAACTATTCCACATTATGGCAACTGCTTATGGAATTGTCTCTGTCTAGATCCTTGAAAAGAGACAGTATGTCTGTATCACTTACCATTGTATACCTAACACATGTCTGTATGTGGTGGGTCCTCACAAGATATTTGTGGAACGAATGAAGGCGCAAATCATTACACAGGCTGGTCTAATGAGATACATATCATCACCTCCTTTTTATATGTAAGAAAACAAATTCCTACAGGTTAAGTGACTTTCTTACATAGGGTAAAGCCATACGACCAGTATACAGCAAAGCCTGACTGAAATCCAGCCCTGTCCAATTCTAAATTCTATTTTCTTTCCATGATATGCCATATACGTCCTGTTTGTACATGGCTCTGTGAGCGTCTCCATGACCAACATGTCTCAGGAGATGCTGTAAGTGGTGCCTCTGCAGACGCGCAGTGCTGGGACCTTGGGCCCCTCACTTCTAAAATCTCCCACACTCAGGGGGCACCTGGGTGGCTCAGTCGGTTAAGTATCTGACTGTTGGTTTCGGTGCAGGTCATGATCTCACAGTTCGTGAGTTTGAGCCCTGCCTCAGGTTCTGTGCTGACAGCGTGGAACCTGCTTAGGATTCTCTCGTTCCCTCTCTCTCTGCCCCTCCTCTGCTCTCTCTCTCTCTCACTCTCTCTCTCTTTCTCAGAATAAACTTTGAAAAATAAAAATAAAATAAAATAAAATAATCTCCCGCTCAGGTGTGATCTCTATTCCCGAGAACCTGGGTTATCGCAAGTTCGACTCTGATATCCAAATATGATTCACATTCCAGTTAAAAGTCTGTCGAGATACACAGCTGAGTTTTTTTGGCAAATCCTCTTCTCTTAAACTACCTCCTGACTGAAAACTGGGTTGAGAGGTAACAAAAAGGAAGTACAAGCAGTCTCTGATTTACCTAGCAGGCTGTGTTCCCAAGGGTTATTTAAGTGGATTGTTTGGAATTTAGAATATACTTGTTCATTAAAAAAAAAAAGTTCTGAAGAATGGCTAGGCTTCCAGGTTAGACCACTGGGGGACATTTAACACGTAGGGGAAATGAATTTCAATATAAGTAGCTTTTGTTCACGCTCCTGGAAGTTGGAATAAAGTTTCCTAAGCCACAGGATAGAGTGACAAAAAGCCTTTAAAAAGATATTTGAAAACTTCCTAGTTTGTCCTATCCAGAGACTAGAATAAAGATTCCGTAATATGCCCTGTTATAAAGCTACTGTCAGAGAGATGCCTGGGTGGCTCAGTTGGTTAAGCGTCTTACTTCGACTCAGATCATGATCTCGTGGTTTTTGAGTTCAAGCCCCGCGTCAGGCTCTGTGCTGACAGCTCAGAGCCTGGAGCCTGCTTCAGATTCTGCGTCTCCCTCTCTCTCTCTCTCAGAAACAAATAAGCATTAAAAAAAATTTTTTTTAAGCTTACTGTCAGAAAGAATGGCTTACCAACAATTTCTTGAAGACCTAAATCGTAATTTTTTAAATATATTTTTTCAGTAAACTCTGCCCCCTACATGGGGTTTGAACTCAAAATCCTGAGATCAAGAGTCGAATTCTCTACCAACTGAGCCAGGCAGGTGCCCCTAAGAATGCACTTTTAAAGAAATTTTTCCCCAAATCCTAATTTTTGATAGAACTCTCTGAAATGTGCCTTATGCCCAAAGTTCTATTCTCATATCAATGTTTAATTATTTAGGATTATGGTTGGCAACAAATTTGACTTGAAGTGTCAAAATGATGGTACATTGATTCATGATTGTCTTTCTGCTGACTGCCATTTCACTTGTGGGCCTAAAGGACATAAAAAAAACATAAGAAAGCCAAAACAAAACTCCACATTTCCTCCTTAAACCCCTACCCACCTTGGCCAACACATTTTTTTTTCTAAAATCCCCCCCCCCTTTTTTTTCCCACAAAATGATGCATTATCCACTTTGGTTGCTCAGGCCAAAAATCTAGAATTCAGAATTAATTGCTCTTTTCTGTCACGACCCACTCTTCACATCCAAACCATAATAAGGTTTTATCTGTTCTGCCTTTAAAATCTGTCCTGAATCTGTCTACCTGTCTTCACTTTCACCGTGTTACCAATACAGATACCACATCTCTCATCTACACCATTGCAAGGGGCTCTTAACTACCTTCCCTGGCCAATTCTTCCCCTACTGTCTGTCCTCCATAGATCAGATGTCTGGAAGAGAACAAGCTTTGAAGTAGAGATAACCAGCCTAGGATGCACTTCCCTTTACTCATACAGGCTTTGCCAAGTCCTCTGAGCATTTCTCGTTGCCTCAGTCTGGCCCAGAGAGATGGATGGTCATTGGACCCTCCGCTTCATAAGGCAGTTAGATAGAGTGCTGGCCATTACTGAAAGGGACTGTCCCTCAGGTTCTAAGCTACCTGAGCACAAGCAATCTGTCGATCCTATTAAAATACGTGACTTAGGAGCTCCTGGTTGGCTCCGTTGGTAGAGCATCGGACTCTTGATCTCAGGGTTGTAAGTTCGAGGCCCATGTTGGGTGTAGAGATCACTTCAAAATAAAATCTTTAAAAATAAAATGCGTGACTTACATTCAAGTGTACCATTACATTCCAAACACAGAATTATCTTCTAAATTCAAACTGCCCTATTATAGTCAAGTTTTGTAAGTCTGGTTTTGAAGAGAAGCTCATGACCAAAAATGTTACCACGAAGTAGCATGGGATTAGAAGGTCTCTGTCTCTACAGAGCAAACTGTCCTGGCAATCCTTCACCAAGGTAGCCTTCTAGTTCATTCTATAGTTCAAGAACTTGGCTCACATTGACCATTTTGCCTTTTTCACCCTGATTACTTCAGATAGGATGCTCAGAGAGGGCTCTCCATGGCCCCAGGGACCCAACCCCTAGTTCTGGTTCACCTCTTTGCCCCACTTGCCCAACCCAACATGAGCAGTAAGAGAAAAACCATTTGATTAATTTTCACCAAATTAATTTCTCCAAGTTTGACCAAATGAATAAGCACTGATGGCCCTTTAAGTCCTTCCAGATACATTCGCATTTGTTAAGATGATGATCTTTACAATTAGCTGGACCTTAGAAAACATAACAACCCTTCCGACCATGTATAGAAACCTGTCTGGCCAAAGAGACTAAGACCCAGACAGCTTAGCTCTGCTTAGAAGCCTGGCCCTGAAGTCAGATCTGCTGTGCTGTTTTCTGCTTTATCTTCTGAATCCAGAGTACATGATGCCTGTAATTCACTTCATCATAAGGTTTTGGGTGCAGATTAGTTTAAGCTGTAACTTTGGGCACAATCACTTGCCTTCCTTAGCTATTTACCTAACAGTGGTGAGGTAGTGTTTCATTTAAAAGGCTGAACTTCATAGAAAATTATTGCCGGTAGCTCAGCTATCATTATTGTCCATTAATGTCAGAAGTTCTGCTGATTAGTATAATAAATTCTAAAAAATTTTTAATGTTTACTTATTTTGAGAGAGAGAGACAGACATAGAGAAAGAGAGCAAGGGAGGGGCAGAGAGAGAGGGAAACCCAGAATCCAAAGCAGGCTCCAGGCTCTGAGCTGTCAGTACAGAGCCCGACGTGGGGCTCAAACCCACGAACTGTGAGATCATGACCTGGGCTGAAGTCAGACGCTTAACTCACGGAGCCACCCAGGTGCCCCAGTGTAATAAATTCTAGAAGCAGGTTTTAATTGGTGAAATATGAGATTTCAGTTAGCTTAACAGATGTCAGTAATAGGTTGCTATTGGTGAAAGTGGTGCTCCAAACATCTGGATTGTCTGTAATATTCTGAAGATACTCCCCCCTCACTTGTATGAAGTAAAATATAAGGATCTAGTGAGACCTGTAGCCTGCGTGCCCTAGATAGTCCTATGTTGAGCTGTTTGTTTGGAAAATTCTGGTTGCCTGATGCCAACTATAATCCTGCCTCCAGAATATTGTTGTTGTGGTCAAATCATCTGAACGAACAGAGGCTGGATCTTGAATGGGATTACAGAGTAGGTTTTATGAACCATTGTACCTGCTTGCTAGTAGATGTTTACTTAATACAATAAACGTGTACATTCACAGTAGAATTTGGTCTACTTTTTCACTTTCCTTATGATCTAGCGGCAAGATTATTGGGACAGAGGTAACCTCAACTCTCTCTAATGATGAATGCCCACTATTCATGACCCAATTGGCTTAGATGAGTAAGCAGCATAGAAAGCTTGTGAATATTTGATGTGAGTCCTCACACCCCAGCCTCACGACAGCAAAGCACATCCGGGCAGCAGCAAGAGTTCAGGAAACACAGCCCACGCATGGTAGTGGGCTGGAGGGTCATACGATAATTTGTTAGCCAGGATTGTCGTAAGGGGAGAAGTTAGTGAAGGGCGGGGAGAGGATGGGCTGGCTAAAGCTGATGGTAGAGCAGAGGCAGAAAGGAGGAAAATGTGGGGAATAAAGCTCGAGGTAACCCTCTTTCTATATGTTCTGGGAACAGGGGCTGCTGCTCAGCTGGGGGGTTAAGTATATCAGAAGGGTCTCGTTAAAAGGGTACATCCCAGTCACACACAGCATTTGTTCAATCAGCCATCCCTGAGGCGGGGGTCTCAATGACACCCATGCAGGCAGTGGCCGTTCCATTCGGAAAAGGAATAATATGGGATGTGTTGTGTTATCCAAAGTGTGAAGAGCAGGTACAGATGTGCACATGCACGCACACGCGCACACACACACATACACACACACACTACTGATGCTGACATTGTCAGAGCATGTGCATGGGTCTGTGCAAGTAAAGTTTTGTGGAAGCCTGGAGACCCCTTCCCATTGAAGAGTTAAAACACAACAAAGAGCTTCACCAAGACCTTAAACTGATGAATCAATTCCATCTGCATTCCCTGCCCCCGCCCCCATCATAGCAAGATTTTCATATCCTGAGATGTTCGAGATGATAGAGCAGGGTTTTTGGTTAGCAGGTGCAATTATCCCTGTATTTCACCCTCCGCTACACAATCAGTCTCCATGGCAGCCTCGAATCAGAATCTCTTAGGGGTAAGGTGGGAAACGGGAATTCATAAAAACTCCCCCAAATGATTCAACACGATAAAGTTTAAGAGCTGGGGTTTCTGTGTATGCCTGGGGCCTGGTCTTGGATTCTCTTCTGGAAGTCTTGGGGGTGGAGTCAATCAACCTTCTCTCTCTTAGGCCCTTCCCTCCACAGAGAGAAAACAGAGCTGTGTGTGGATTGCCGGGTTCATAGGAGCCCCGAGGGGTGTTTGCAGCCAGGTCCGTCCACTGGCTCTGGCAGAATCAGAGCAGCCACCGAGGAGCTCCTGCTGCCAGACAGATGAAAAGATGTGCATTAGGGAAGAAGTACGAGAAAGGGTGTGAATGGAGTTTGGCAGTAGAGAGAAAAGAGAATCTGGGAAAAGCTGAAAACATTTCTGCTTCCATAAAGTGAGGAACCGAATCCACCTCTTATCGGCACTCTGTTCCTTTGTAGAGGAGAATAACCCAAAGGGGCCCTTTAGGTGTAGGAGTTGAACTGGAAATGTGACTATATAGTAAGGAGGATGTCTGGAAAATCCTGCTGACTATTAATGGCTGGGTTTTTTTAGTGGATTCCAACATACATATTGGACATCAAGTATTTAGACAATGTTTTAAACATGCAAAACTTAACTTCATATTTTATAAAGTCAACCTCAAACATGCCCCAAGCTTTCATCCCTGGTCAAGTGGAGGGTACTTTTTATTTAAGTGGAAGGGAGAAGCATACAGATTTTGCATTAAGACCCATCGCTACTATAAGCTCCTCACAGTGTATTCCCCAGGCTTTCACAGATCAAGGTGGAATACACGGGAGAGAAACTCCTTAGTAATCGATCAGAGCTTCAGATGTGGTTAGAGATAGTCTGTGTATTTCAAAATGGTCCCTACTGAAATTGGAAGATGAACGAGGCAGAACTTTAATGGGGGGGGGGGGGGGGGCGCGGCTTGAAGGGAAGAATAGGGAGGAGAAGGGGAGGGAGGAGAAAGAGGTCTCTTGGTGTCTTGATTACTAAAGTACAAAATTATAAATTGTAGACTAAATTAGAAAGTAACAGGACCAATCTGGAGAGTGTTGCACATCATACTCAGAAATCTGAATATTGCTGGGGGGGGGGGGGGCGGTTATCAAAATGTTTTCAAATAGGGACATATGACAGATCAGATTTATGGTTTTGGTTGATCACGTAGCTTGCCATATAGAGGACATCTCAATTCATGAGAAAAACATTTGGGTCATAAGAACTATTAGAGTCTATTTACTGTTTAATTAATGATACAATTATGTGTGTATGCACACCCACATGTGTGTGTTTGTAAAATTTACTGTGTCGTATAAGTACTTTGCGGTTTGTTAACATCGATTAGCACAAGGAGTCTGTGATGTAGGCAGGCCTTATTATCTCCATTTGACAGATAAGAAAACTAAACCTGAAGAGATTAACAACTTGCCAGAGATCACAAACACAATGAGGGCTGAAGTCAGGTCTCTAGACCAGATCTCTTCACTCCCCGTCTTATATTTTTCTATGACTCTATATTTTCAAGAGTGCAGTCTTCCAATATGTTCTACTAAATCCTTTAAAATGTCACAGGATCAGAAGCGTGATAGGGAATTGCTTTGTTTTATCACAGGGAAAAATGGTTGGGAAACATATCAAGTTTTCCTGGGTACCTGGGCAGAATGAGCAGGGACCTCCAAACCTCCATGCTTTGAATGCGCTGTTCCTCTGCCCGGAACGCCTTCCTTCCTCAATTCTTTTCCTGTCCTCCCTCCATTTCCACACCACACGGTCGTCACTTCCTCCGGAAAGCCTTCCCAGATTCCCAATGCTGGGAACATGCTCTTCCTCTGTGTTCTAATATGATTCAAGGGTCACTATCACAGCGTGTACACCATATTGTAGCCCTTATTCACTGCTTTGTCTTTCCCACTAGGACCGTGAGCTCCCAAACATAAGAAATGTTCCTCTTTCACTCCTGTATCTCCAATTCCTGGCACAAGGCCTTGACAGGCACACTCTTGGTACTCAAAAACCGGTTGTTGGTTTCAATTGGCTGAATAACGTTTGCTGAAAGAGCCACATGCAACCCACCAAGGTTAGAAATAGAATCTATTCCACACACACACACACACACACACACACACACACACACACACAATTCCCTGCGCCTTGCACCAATCCTATCTCTTCCAAGCTCTAATCTCCCCTGCACGATTTATCACCAGAGCAACTGTCTGAAAATGCTTTTTCCTTATCTCACAGGGCCATAATAAAAGCTCATTTACTTTAAGCAAATGACATTTTTTTTTAACTCCTGGTTTTTTTTTTTTCTTGCTCTTTGATCCCCTTCTATTTACTTATCTCCTGGCGGCAAGAAAAGAAAAATGACTCTGATCTCTATTTAGATATTTGATATACAAGGTGTTTAGATAGGGATAGCTAAAAAAATGCTAGCTAGGCACAGTTTGAGTATCTCGAACCTGTTTGTTCTATTTTGGATTCCATGATGCCAGAGAAAAGAAGGGGGAAAACACACACACACACACACACACACACACACACACACACACACACCCCACATAGGAGTAGACTTAAGGGTCCAAATGTTTATTATTTCCAAAGCAATGGGTGAGTTCCTGGTCAGCATCAACCACTGAAAGAAATGCATCTTCCCCCCAAGAAAACTGGAAATCAGCAGCCATCTTCAGAATTCAACCTAATTAGCTTTGGTTGAGCACTCGTTCATCTCAGCCACTAAGTGGCTTTGCGAGCCTAGGCCAGCTGCTCTCTGTGCCTCAGTTTTGACACCTGTAGGAAGTTGGGTCTAAATAAGACCTTGAAAGATCTAATTCCATCAATTTCTCGCAGAATTCATCCCAGCATGTCTATACAGTCTGCTGTGTCATGATGTGATTTCCTGGAACCACACGTTGAGTGACCGGGCGCGTCCGATCTCTCTCTGCCAGAGACACACGTCCTCCTTACCTGGAAAGACTCTGTCACTGTTCCCAACATGAATGTGCCTGCTTCCATCTTTGCCTTTTTTTTTTTTCTTAATAAAGTTGAATATTGGCATCTTATAAATAACCTAATCTATTCTGCATCAACTACTTCCTAATCACAGAAGAGCACATCTTAAGAAATGCCTTTCCAGGGGCACCTGGGTGACTCAGTCGGTTGAGTGTCCGTCAGTCATGATCTAGTGGTTTGTGGGTTCAAGCCCCACGTCAGGCTCTGTGCTGATAGCTCAGAGCCTGGAGCCTGCTTCCAATTCTGTGTCTCCCTCTCTCTCTGCCCCTCCCCTGCTCACACTCTGCCTCTGTCTCTCAGAAGTGGATAAATGCTAAAAAACATTTTTTTAAAGAAATTCCTTTCCAAAGTTGTAAATCAAATTGGTTATTGCTTTAAAAAAACATTCTTTGAAATAACAGTCTCTCTCAGTGCATTTAAAACATTTGATTTTAAAAAGCTGTTTGACTTGAGACATTTGGTTTTCACACTTCCGCAGAAACACAGGCGATGCAGTCTAACACTGACTTCACCGAGTCCTCCAAGATTTCCGTTCCCAAAAGATAAATAGGTTCTGGAGAGCTGAACAGATATTAAGCAGTTCCAAAGCTTTTCTCCACGCCCTCACTTAGTCATTCAAAAACGTTCCTTGACCTTCCACTATCAGTAGAATGAAGGCCAACTCCTTAGCTCTCCTCTACCATCTGGCCTTAACTCACTTTCCAGATACATCTTCCCCGAATGCCTTCTCCTTCTAATTAACCCGTGTGCCTCAGTTTCTTTGCGTACTTGTTCCTTCCCATCTCCCATTTTGCCTACATACCATTCCTGCCGGTCCCTGTCCCCAGTTCCGCAGACATAGAAATGACATCATGCGTATGCCCCGTGTCAGCCCAGTGCTTGGGCTAACGTAAGAGGCTCTCAGCACGTGATGAGCCTGAATTCACACGTTCATTCATCCTTGATGCATTGATGCGTGGTTTGCCTACATTGTAGACCAAGCTGGGCCCTGGTTACACTAGGATAGATAAGAACAGAACTGACGGCATCAATGGTTACGCTGTTAAGAGTGAGGCCTTTGCTTTAAAATTATGAAGAATCTCAAGACAGGGACCGCAGTGTATTAGAAGCATAGGGTCCTTCCGAGTCTGGAGCCCTGTATGGCCAAACGGGTTGCAAACCCATAGGCTGGCCCTGAATAAGACACAGCCTCTTGGGGCACCTGGGTGGCTCAGTTGGTTAAGCGTCCAGCTCTTGGTTTCGGCTCGGATCATGGTCTCACAATCTGTGACTTGGAGCCCCGTGTGGGGCTCTGTGTTGACAGCCTGCTAGGGATTCTCTCTCTCCCCCCCCCCCCCCCCCCCCCCCCCGCCGTCTGCCCCTCCCCCACACCCTCAGGCTCTCTCACTAATAAATAAATGGGCCTCTGGCCCCAAGAAGCTCATTAGGATAGAAAGTGACAGGTGACTAAAAACAATTCTATCTGATGGTAAGTGCTGTGAAATGAGGAAGCACTGAGGGCCGTGGTAGGGGGTGGAGCTCTCAACCCACACTAGCTAGGAGACGGAGAGTAAGTAGGAGGGGGTCAGGAAAGTCTTGTGGAAAGAGGCAATGCCTAGACGGAGTTTTGCAGCTCAAATCAGTGTTGGGAAGGCGAGAAAGAGAGGATAGTAACAGAAGAGTGGCTCAAGACATGAAAATAGCTCAGTGCAAAGGACAAAAAAACCATATTCAAATCCTACTCATCTCTTAAGGCAAGGACTTTCAGACTTCTTTTGACCATGATCCACAATAAGAAATGCATGTTTTGACCTAGTGCACGCATTGAAACAAAAATTCCAGAAAAGAATACTTAATTCTTTCTTACTAGGTACAGTTTCTTGTTTCTTTCCCATTCTTAATAAATTGACAACCCACAATCCGAAGGACTTGCGTTAAGGACTACCTCCAATGTTCCCTTCTTGGCAAAGCTCCCTAAGCCATCCAGCCCTGTGCCACCCGAACTCCTACACTGCCTCCCTTTGGCATTTTGCTTTCTCGTGCCTGTGATGTGCCCACATCTCCTGTTAGCCCATAACTTGAAGGCAACTTCAAACGCCTTGTCCCTAATGCATATTTGTTAAGGTCCAATAAATGCTTATTGAGTGACAATGCAAACAACCCATTCTCTTCCTCAGTTCTGACCTGACATCCTCCTTGGGACCATCCGTGCTTTGTCTTGACCTCATTTCCCACCAGTTTAACTAACTTTTTCTTGCACAAGAATGAAAGATGAGTCCCTTGGCTCAAGTCCTTGCTTGGTCCACTTGGTGATTGACATCAAACCTGTCTCATCTGTGCCTTCCATTGCTTTTTGGTTAATCTAATAATACTGAATCCCATCTGTGGAATCCTGACTTCATGGTGCCCACACAGTCTCTGTGACAGGCCCTCTTTAAAAGTAATGGCTCTTGACTTGAGAGGTTTGTAAATATTCCAATGATGGTACAGAATTTAACCCTGATTTTTGGTAACCACCAAGTTCCACAAACTTCCACGTATATTTTATTATGAAATCCTTAAACCAACCTCTGAAAACAGTATCATTAGGAGTAGTTTCTATTTTATAAATTCACACAGACGTAAGGGTTGATACCTTGTGTGGTCCAAAGACCACATTCTCTGCACGAGAGTTAAATTAAATCAAATTAAAACAGTGACAAAGTTATCAACGGATTCACCTTTGGCCAACAAAACCAACTGAACACAGCAGCCAGAAGTGCGATTCCGGGCAGAATGTAAATTTGCCAGAAGTCTGTGGCAAAACCACAGCTTCTTACTGTCTGTGTTCTGTGTGCGACACAACTTCCTGCCTTCCCCCCAGAGCTTCGCACTGGTGGCCTGGCCCTCCTGTGGGTCGTGAGCACCGGGCTCTTTCCAAGCCTACAGTGGTTCTGTCATGTCAGATTCTAAAGGTTAGCATTCTATTTCTGTCACCCCGGTCTGTTGCTTTGTGGAGTTGGTTTTCTTGTTGTTTTATTTCCCCTTTGGTGACAGGAGCAAGAAAGTACTATACTTCCTTATTTTCCTACAAGGTATGCAGAGGATTTAACGTGAGTTACAGCTGAATCCGGGGTGCCTGGGGGGCTCAGTCGGTTGAGCCTCCGATTTCGGCTTAGGTCATGATCTCATAGTTCGTGGGTTTGAGCCCCAAGTCAGGTTCTGTGCTGACAGCTTGGAGCCTGGAGCCTGCTTCAGATTCTGTGTGTGTGTCTTTCTCAAAAATAAATAATAAAACATTAAAAATAAATAAATAAATAAATAAATAAATAAATAAGCATTTAAAAATTAACAAAAATAAATAAATAAAGCAAGGGGTTGCCTGGGTGGCTTAGTCGCTTGGGCGTCTGACCAGCTCAGGTCATGATCTCACACTCTGTGAGTTCGAACCCCGTGTCGGCTCTGTGCTGACAGCTCAGAGCCTGGGGCCTGCTTCAGATTCTGTGTCTCCCTCTCTCTCTGCCCCTCCCCTGCTCATGCTGTCTCAAAAATAAATTAAAAAAAAATTAAAAAGAAGAAGAAGAACAACAACAACAAAAACAACTGAGTCCAAATAACAACAACAACTGAGTCCAAATGTGCTCAGGGATGTCCCCTGGCGCACTGACTTACACCTGCTTCTAGGGAAAGGAGGATCACTTTCCATCCCAGAGGTCAAGTCACTCGCTGCCTGGGCCTGCAGAAGCAGGGACACCTCTTGGATGTCTCCGCCCCACCTAGACACTCGCAAAAGATGTATCCCAGAGAGTAAACCCAGCTCGAGAAACAATCCCAAGCTGGTTTGTGATTGGTAGTGAACCTCACGTCCCATCTGTAAATAAGGAAATCTGTGCCAGAACGCGGCGTGGGGAAGTGGAAGGAGCCTGAACCGGAAGCAGAAGCCTGGTTTCAACAGCTACAGAACGAAGCATCATGTGTGAAGGTAACACCACCAGAATCATGGCTTCTTTTTGACTCTTGATACTGAAAGGTAACTGAGGGAATCAGCTGGTTTGACTGTCTCTTTGGGAAGCTGGGACCCGGAGAAGGGTGCCCAGAGGGTCACAGGTGCCCAAGGCCACGGCAGAATTGCAGCACAGACCTTCTGGGTAGGCTTCCCACGATGCCCATTGTCCGTTGCGCGTCACCCACATGCAGCTCACATCTCCCGGGTCACATCCGTTGCTATTCAACTAAGGAACTCATGTTAAATTGAAAACTGCACTGAATTCAAGCCGCCGTACAGATATTTGGGACTCTAATCCTCAGAGAACTTGATGTTAGGGGCACCTGGGTGACTCAGCTGGTGAAGCGTCTCTTGATTCTGGTTCAGGTCATGGACTCACAGTTTGTGAGATTGAGCCCCACTTGGGGCTCTGTGCTGGGCATGGGGCCTGCTTAAGACTCTCTCCCTCTCCCTCTGCCCCTCTCCCCGACTCATGTTCTCTCTCTCTCTCATTAGAGAGCTTGATGTTGGCAAGGTCATTCCCAAGCTCTCAGGTGAGAGTCATGTCTACCTCCTCTGTAGGCAAAGGACCACAAAGACCCATGTGTTTTCTAGGCACCACAGAGTCCTCGGGTCCTCCCTGCCGATGCCCCCATGATGCCAACAGCTCCGTATCTCTTCCCAGTGCCCTGCCTCAGCAAATACCAGCTCCGGTGGGAAGAACCCCAGGACTATTCTCCGTGTTACAACCTACAGGATGACCAAAAGCAGCTTTTTTTCTTCCACAGTTAGTGCTTCCTCCACAGAATAACTGAAACTAAGCCAGGAGGATCCCAGTGGCAAACCTCACATGGAACCCAGGCGGGCTTCATGGACGCAACACCCGCACCCGCCCTCAGAGGACCCTGTGCCTGGCTTCATGCTCTGCTGTTGCCATCTTGAAATCCTTGATACTTTTTCAACAAGGGGCCCTGCCTTTTCTTTTTGCGCCGGACTCCTCAAATTACATAGGTGGTCTTCGTGGAGCTGAGACTATAAAGTATTCTTTTTTTTAGGATTTAAGGATTTGAGAGAGAGAGAGGGAGAACAAGTGGGGGAGGGGGGAGAGAGAGGAAGAGAGAGAATCCCAGCCAGGCTCCACGCCATCAGCACAGAGCCTGAGGCGGGGCTCAAGTTCCAGAACGGTGAGATCATGAGCTGAATGGAGATGAAGAGTCAGATGCTTAACCTACTGAGCCACCCAGGCGCCCCAGAAACAATCCTGTATTCCAAAAATGCCACACACACAATCTCTGGCTTCCCTCTGTTCCCCCACTGCCTGCATTTGCCTCCTGAAAACAACTTCATGCGTGTGGATTGAAGTGGGGGTGGAGATAACCACACGAAGCTCTCACATTCTTTCTTCCGTGTCTTGGGAACTTTCAGACAAATGAGCATCATTAATGGAAAATATGCAGAGAGGACACCAAGTATTCATCCTGGATTAAATATGAATTATTAATGTTGCATTTTCTAAATAATTCATTACATTCAGTAACTCATGGATTGTAATTCAGACAGAGTGCACGAGTGTCCACTACCTGTCTGGTCTTTTGCATGAATTTCTTCTTCTCCAGAATTACTAAAGTTCCAGTTATAAACACCATCGTTTTAGTCATTCAACAATTACCAGTGCTGGGGATTTTTCTGGGTTTCTGCAGATATAGCAATGAACAAAAGGGACAAAATCATTAACAGATGTTATGTAAAGACCCTTGTTAGGCATATGAGTACAAAATAAAAAAGATACAGCTTCTATCCTCAAGGAGGCACAGATTCTTACAGGTGAAACTGATGAAAATTATGTAAAATGTACAGATTCATAAGTACCCAAAGAGAGATGTAAATCAGAGATGACAAAGGGGGTGGGTCTCAGGGGAGAAAGATAGAAAGTCACTAACCTGTTTCTTATTGGATAGAGAAACAATCGATCCCTGCATACACGTTTGATATTGAAAATCTCCACAACTGATACAGAAAGATGCCAATTAAAATGGGAGCCGGATCAAAGTTTCAGATATGGAATTTGCCATAAGCATTTGAATCATGAAAACACACCCTTACGGAAGTTTAAGTCGGAAATGCTGCTCTCCAAAGACAATCTATGGGGTCCGTTAAACAGGTGGATAATTCAAGAGATGGCAATCCTGGGAACAGGAAAACAGAAAACACTGGATTATAAACAAATTATCAGCCCTGTTTTGAGAAAACAACTCATCCGTATGAGTGAGATGTTGGAGATTTGACACTGGAAAGTGCGCGGAACTCAGATGTAAACTTCATTTGTCATGAGGCTGTACCAGCTGGGTGTCCCACGATTCAACTCAATTTGGGCACTGCCTACCCACAGACAGCATCAGATTCCACAGGTTAGGGGTTCAGATGCCACTTCAGATGCCAGTGACACCCCACGCTGTACGTCGTTCTTATAACTGACTGGCTGTAAATCAGGGGCTCCTACGACCTCTTCCAGTTCAGAAGTCCAGCTTGTACTCCTTACTTCTGACCAACTGGCTGGGCTCCAAAGACACCCCCACCCTACCTCGGGTTCAATTAATTTCTCAGGGTGGCTCACAGAACTCAGAGAAACATTTCCCTTACTCGATCACCGGTTTATTACAAAAGGCTATACCTCAAGAGTAGCCAGGTCGAAGAGACTCACGGGGCAAGGCATGGGGGAAGTGCGCCGAGCTTTCCTGCCCCCTCCAGGCAGGCCACCCTCCCTGCACCTCCACGTGTTCACCAACCTGGAAGCTTTTCTGACCTCGTCCTTTTGGGTTTTCTTGGGGCCTCCATCGCACAGTCATGATTGATTAAATCGTTGACCGTCATATCCTCAGCTGAAAAATGGGGAGGGAGAGAATTAAGCCTTATTTCCAGGAGTTTGTGGGGAAATTTTAATTAGAGGATGTCTGTAAAGTGCTGAGCAGGAAGCAGGGAATTAGACAATCGGTCTTGGGAAGGCAAGCTGCTCTGTCCTCGCTCTGGATGTGGCCAATTTGTTCTTCATTGGCACCTCGGTCTATACAAATGTGGTGTTCCCGAAGGAAAGAGAACACTTATTCTATGTGCAGTTGTTGGAAATTTATAAGTCACCATCAATTATTTATTCTCAGCTCCAACTGCTACCATTCTAAAGCTCAGGATCATGTAAATCAAGAACTTCTAGAAGATAATCTCCCAACAAAATATAATCTCAGAAATTGCCTACTGTAATTTTTTAGTTTTTGTGTCAGTTGGTTGGTTTCTGTTTTTGTGACTTGGGCATGATTATAACAATCCACCTTTGAATGAGTGCTGAGTAACTTTCCCCTGAACAGAACTTTTTTTTTAAGTTTTTTTCTTTATTTATTTTGAGAGAGAGAGAGTGCAGTTGAGGGGCAATGAGAGGGAGAGAGAGAATCCCAAGCAGGCTCCACACTGTCAGCACGGAGTCCAACGCTCCCCTTATGTCAAGCAGCGATGTAGCTTCTCGAATTTATATCTGTAGACACAGACATGGGGTCTTTGATGGGATAAATCTGAGTGGCTTTCTTTAAAACATCATTAGAATGTTATAGCAATAAGCAAACAAGAAGGGAAGTAAGAACCCACGAGCCCTGAGATCATGACCTGAGCCGAAATCAAGAGTCAGATGCTTAACCAACTGAGCCATCCAGGTGTCCCTCCCCTGAATAGGAATTTTAAACCTAACAACTCCTTGCTGTAGAGGAGCCCAGAACTTTCGCTATTGAACACGGTTAAGTCCACTCACAGGTAGTATTCAGAAATGCTCTGTAAACTCTAAAGTGTTTTATTACTATTAGTGTTATTAGTAGTAACCAAAATCTAGTCAAAAATGGTTTGGCAGGGCGCCTGGGTGGCTCAGTCGGTTGAGCAACTGACTTCAGCTCAGGTAATGATCTCACAGTTCGTGGGTTCAAGCCCCATGTCAGGCTCTGTACAGCTCAGAGCCTGGCACCTGCTTTGGATTCTGTGTCTCCCTCTCTCTCTCCTCCCCTGCCCTTCTCATGCTCTCTCTCTCTCTCCAAAATAAATAAACGTTAAAAAAAATTTTTAAAAGTGGTTTGGCATGTCTTGAGGACATATGAATAGATGAGAACACACACACACACACACACACACACACACACACACACACACACCAGAAAGCAATCACAGGGTAGAAGCATTTCTCAAAGAGAACAAGGAAAAAATGCAAGACTTCTTTCCAGAGGGTGAAGTTTGTGCAAGAGGGAATGACAGGAAATGTCAAAATAAAAGGGCAACACAGTGAGGAGGTCAGAGTGGGGTCGCAGGAAGATGGCTCATGGTCCACTTGGGGAACCTTCCGCTAGGATGGCACATGGACTCAGAAGCGACATCACATGGCGAGTGACAAAGACTTTACACAGGAGTTGATCCCTCATGAAAGAAAAGCTCCCTCTGGCAGCCAGAAGGCGCGACACTGGGACCGGTGTTGCTTGCAGACATGAGAGATGTCCTATGTGCCCTGGACTTGGAGGGGAGGTAAGGGCATCAAAGAGAGGAGGAGGTCACTAAAGGCCATGATTTGAATCAAAAGGAAGCATACAGTAAACCCAGAAGGAAGTCTTACTACTTTGAGGGGGTCTAAGTCGAAATGTCAGTGTCTTTCTGAACCAGGAAGTGAAGCAAAAGTTTGTGACATGGTCTTACTTTTTAACTGTTGTGTATGTGCACACACACAATGCCAGCCTCGTGAAACAGTACTTGAAGCTGGTGCTATTGAATTACAAGGCCTTCTTTTCTTCATTCTCCCATTTACCTTCTGAGAGAGTCTGGCTTACCCACTGCGACCTACATGCCCATTACCCATGCCTTTTGCAAGAAAGAGGCTACATCCGTCCACTCCCCTGGTGTCCATGGCATGAACTAAGCTAACCGCCACCTCCCTGCCTTCCATTAAGCCTTCAACAACCACCACAAGTAAACAAACCCAAAATAATTCTACGGGCTTTGGCAGGCATTTTGTCACTGTCTTTTGTTGTACCTGGAACAGGGGCCCTTGTGCCGGGTCCTTCTGGGGCCTGTTCCTACTCAAGGTAGACACACAAAGAAGGCTGCTATAGAGAGCCAACCTGGAGAATTCTGTTTACAAATTCAATAGACAGTGTCCTGGGTTTATCCCATCAGTATATAGCCTAGAGCAAATAACCTTTTCTTTAGACAGAATTTGAGTCATTGTATGTGCACCCAAGAGCCATAAAGGGGATTTGACCCAAGGAGACCAGAATTTAACTGCCTCTTGCTAAAAGACACATTTTCATTCTTTGCAAGCAGCTTCCTTCCTTCTTGTGAGTGAATCACAGTTATTTCAAAGAGAATTTGGCAGTTGGCCCAGTAACGATTTTGGATTGGCGCCCAGGACTTGGTTGCTCTCGCTTTCTGCCTAACCCACCTTGGGTAGGCACGTCTTAAAAAAAAAAAAAAAAAAAAGTGACGTGGTCTATAGAAAAAATGGGGTCATCATAACCAGATGGACTTAAGTCCTCCTTTCTCCACTGGCCAGTGGGTGCCTTTGGGCAAGTTACTTAATCTCTTGGCCTCAAGTTCTCATCTGTGAAATGGGGATGAAAGAAAAATGCAGCACTGTGATGGGTATTGCTTGCAGACACGAGGGAGGTCCTGTATGTCCTGACTTGGAGGGAAGTTAAGAACATCAAATAAGGGAAAAGGTTACTAAAGGATCTTTGGGAGGATTCTAAATAATCTAATTAAAGATACAGTGGCTAAGAATTTTAATCTGCCAGATGAAGAGTGTTTGAATGCAACTTTTTCTATAATTCAATCTAAAATCTACAGATGCATCCCTAATCTGCAAAGAGGCAAAGACTTTAGCTCAATTTGGTCACCAGCATCCCCCCACCCCCACCAACCAATATCCTCAGGGTTTGATTTCCTGGGAGATAGTATATTGGGCTGAACAAGGGTTTAGCGGGGCAGATCAGTAGGTTCAAGGGGAAGTCAGAGGAGCACCTAGTCTGGGCTGCTACCCTTCTAGACAGGCACCTGCCTCCTGGTTTTGTTCCTAACCAGTCTTTGGTTCCATGGGGGTCACTGCTGAATCACCCCTCATTCTCAACCCAAGATCCACTTTGTTGGTGTCCTCTCAGAGAGCTCCAATGTCCCACTCTGGGACTGATGTACTGCTGTTTCCATGTCACATGGGTTGCCCATCATCCTGCACCAAATACATGCTCCTCTCGGGCTTTTTGGCTCCCACGTCACAATGAACAGTGCAGGCTGTTAGACCCTCCCAGGCCTAGCACACTAGACGTTCTATATACCTCCTTCTGTTCTGGAGTATCGCTGCCTCACTGGCACCCATCCAAGAAGAAAGGAACTGTGAGTCCTCTCTGCAGCTGGATCTCCAAATTCATCTTATAAACCAGCATATCTACTTATTTCGAGCTTCCTCTGTGCCGTTCACCTCCTTCCTTCCAGCCCACTGCCCCATCTACTCCAGTAAACCTTAAATCTTTGGGGAAAATGAGAAACGGATCTGATTCATTTTGCATTTTCTGTTCTCTGTGTCTTCTCAGAGCCCAGGCTTCTGAAATTTCAAACCCCCTTTCTGCTTCTAGTGTCATGTGTGTTAAGGTACATGATCTAACTACCTAAATGAGGGAAGAATACTAAGATGATTGGAAACACTGAGAGAAAAGAACACAGTATTTCAGAATACTATTCCATTGTATTACTTATTACAATAACAATATAACACTAATAATATTCATATTAATAATGCTCACCAGAATTCCTAAGAAGGAACAGTGTTTGGATGACTTCAGGCTCTGGCAAGAAGAGAATAAGAAATTGAGGGGGGGAAATGTACAAACGTTAAATGGGAAAGATCTTAGAGATTATCGGTTGACACTTTGGTTCCAAACTTTTCATCACCAAGAATTCCTCAGAAGTCTTTTCTATGAAGTAGACACTTTGTTCTGAAAAGTCCTATCTGTCCAGTATTATGTGCTATCAGTTGCTTGATTTCCTCATTCCCGATTCATCAGAAAGTCTGTCTGGCCTATTGGTCTCTTGATTCATTGTGAGACAGCCTTTTAGGGCTAGACTCAGACCCCACATGGAAGGGATACTAGTTGGGGTGCCTGGGTGGCTCAATCAGTTGAGTGTCTGACTTTTTTTTTGTTGTTTATTTATTTATTTTGAGAAAGAGAGAAAGAGTGTGAGTGGGAGAGGAGGAGGAGGAGGAGGAGGAGGAGAGAGAGAGAGAGAGAGAGAGAGAGAGAGAGAATCCCAAGCAGGCTCTACACTGTCTACAGATCCTGATGAGGGGCTCGATCTCACAAATCATGAGATGATGACCTGAGCCAAAACCAAGTCAGATGCTCAACCAAGTTAACCACTCAGGTGCCCCAAGGGTCCAACTCTTGATTTCAGTTCAGGTCATGATCCCAATGTCATGGGATTGAGCTGCATGCCGAATGTGGATTCTCTCTTTCTCTCTCTGTCCCTCCCTGAATCATGAGTGCTCTCTCTCAGGAAGGAAGGAAGGAAGGAAGGAAGGAAGGAAGGAAGGAAGGAAGGAAAAAGAAAGGGATACAAGTCAGAGCTGATGGTCCAAGAGAGACAGATGCTGTTCTCATCCCCACTCACGCCATACATGGCCCCACTTCCATATCAACTACTCTGTGCATCTTTGCAGATCCCTACCTGCCCAGCCCATCCAGCATTAGCGTTGAGTTTTTCTGCTCTTTGGTGTATAGCTTGAGACCTTCCTCTGGCAGGTGCAGTAGATCTTCCTGTAAGCATCTTCGTGGCTGGGGCCCTATGCCCTCTCTTCCCTGACTAGCTGTCTTGGGCTGATTCACTCTTCTCTCTGGCCTGAGCCCCTGAGCCAAGGCCCAGCTCTGTGTCTGTCTTCAATGAGAGTTGATACTTCAGTAGAACATGGTAGGCAATTCTCAGCTTCAGAATAACTGGCTCACTTAATATCTCTCCAGTAATGCTGTACAGGTTCCCAGTTACATAGCTTTGCTTCCTGCATCCAATTTTCTCAGAATCCTCTTACCTGTGCTCTCAACATCCTCCATGAACTCTTGTACTTGAACTCGGTGTCTCTTGTACTCAGGAGATATTTTTGCCTTCCAGTGAACTGTCAAACCACCAAATGCCACTCACCTGGCACCTGGCGTTGAGTCTATCAGGAGGACTTGTGGTGCAGGAGGGAGGGCGTGACTGTGGAGTCCAGCAAGTCTGCGTTCGTATGTCAAAGTCACCCCACCCTAGGACTGTGATTGCCAGCAAGATACTGAACCACTCTGTATGGACATCTCTTTATCTGCAAAACGTTGATAATAACGCTTATTGCACAACGTTGTGGTGAGGAGAATTTGAGAATCTTGTCTGTCGTGGCCTCTCTGATGCTTGCTCTCTATAATGGAGACACTGTGACATCTCAAAAATAGCTCTTTATTGGTGAGAACAGAACTGTATAGTGGCAAACCAAAGTCCTCTGCCCTCGTCCCGGCTCTGCTTTAACTGGTTTTACTAACTTGGGTGAACCTTCCCTGTTAGAGGATTGGGTGGTAGTAAGACACTTGCCCCTCCACACACACATTCTTGATGTTTTTTTTCTGGGTGCAGGGAGGGTAAGAGGCATAACCTTCTTGGCTTCCTTCCCACCCACTTGTTCATCCTTATCCATGGAGAGTGAAGGTTGGTCTACCCATCCCTTTACTCTTCCATTCCTCCTTTTTTTAAATTTTTTTTTACTTTTTTTAAAAAATTTTTCTTCATGTTCATTTATTTTTGAGAGAGAGAGAGAGAGAGAGAGAGAGAGAGAGACAAAGTGTGGGCGAGGGGCAGAGAGAGACTGCTGATAGCACAGAGCCCAACGTGGGGCTCGAACTCATGAACCACGAGATCTTGACCTGAGCCAAAGTTGGATGCTTAACCGACTGAGCCCCCAGGCGCCCCATGCTCTTCCACTTGTTTTATGAGCTACTGTCCACAGGAAACGTGTTCTGCTCTGCTCCTGTGCAGGGGGACTCTTCCCATGAGGACGGCTTCCTTCACTTCAGCGTAGCTGAGTGAGTTGATCGACTTAAACACTGAGGTTCAGTATCGAGATTATTTTTTTTTTAATTTTTTTTTTAATGTTTATTTATTTTTGAGACAGAGAGAGACAGAGCATGAACAGGGGAGGGGCAGAGAGAGAGGGAGACACAGAATCTGAAACAGGCTCCAGGCTCTGAGCTGTCAGCACAGAGCCCGACGCGGGGCTCGAACTCACGGACCGTGAGATCGTGACCTGAGCCGAAGTCGGACGCTTAACCGACTGAGCCACCCGGGCGCCCTGAGGTTATTTGTTCACAGATAAAAACCACATGATCCAGGAACACGGCGTATCAGCAATATAGGTAATATTTAGGCTGTATCTAATTTATTGTCTTATTTTTTTTTTAATTGAGAGGGGTATAGAGTTCACTGGTGCCCCTGCATTCCAGCATCTTCACCTTTCTGGACCTCAGATTACTCATCCATAAATTGAGCCAGGTGCTTGCCACGGTCACTTCCAGTTCTGAAAATCTGCGATCTGGGGGAGATGACGGTATCTCCCACAATGTATGGCACATAGTAAGTTTGCAACAAATGGTAATGTTTTCAGCTTATGCGTAGCGATACGGAGATGAGTTCAAGGCTAAAAGTCTTCTTTGCTTGTACAGGAGGACGGATGCATGCGTGGTGCACGGCCTCTCAAACGCCTCGGTCTGTGCAGAACTTCAAAAACCAGCGAAAGCGGTGTTTCTAGCCCACTCACATTGTCAGCATTTCCCAAGGTCCTAAAAGAGCAAGCCTCGGAAAAAAAATTAACCTAGTTACAGGATATTCCCCGTAAAGGCCATCAGGACTTTAATGAAATAGTTAACTAGGGGATAGTTATCTATATATTTATCCATATCTTATGAAGCAACGTTTGGGGTGTGTATGTGGCAGGGAGAGGGGTATCTTGTCCTGGCGAAGGTGACTACTAGCCTGGAAATCCCACAGATGCCTTTTGACTTCAGACAGGTGGCCACACTGGGGTTTTGATGGCTAAACAGCACTGCATTTAGCCCTCCCCTCCCCCACTTGCTGCTGACGGCCGATGCATACAAGGGATTATAACAAGAGACAGAATAAAATACTGGTTTAGTTGACCTGGGAAGGGCTTAATATTCCAATGCAAACTTTTTTGGTCAAAGCTAGCTTAGAGCGTGTAGCTAGGAGACCTAAAGTGTCTTCCTTCGCCCCCACAAGACCTCTGCCTACTTTATTCCTGAGTCCCAGAGAGTGGTTCTAGACAGCATAGCTTAGAAATAGTAGAGCGAGGATTAGAACATGAGAACTCTGGCTGCAGAGTCCTTGAGTTTGACAACTTTTCAACAGAGGATGTTCTACGATACTCCAAATAATATAATATGAATTCCCGCTTATTACTAAGGTCCAATACAGAAATTAGAATTCAAAATTGAAAAAAGTTAAAATTAAATTGAATTTCTTTCCCTGGGTGTAAAAAAAAAAAAAAAAATACTGATGGGGGCAGCTGTCTGGCTAAGCTGGTGGAGCATGGGACCCTTGGTCTCAGGGTTGTGAGTTCAAGCCCCACATTGGACACAGAGATATTTTAAAATGCTGATGATACCTAAAAAAAAAAAATAAAGTCTAAAATTCTCCATTCAAGGGCACCTGGGTGGCTCAGTCGGTTAAACATCTGACTTCAGCTCAGGTCACGATCTCATGGTTTCATGGGTTCAAGCCCATCGTCGGGCTCTGCACTGACAGCTCAGAGCCTGGAGCCTGCATCGGATTCTGTGTCTCCCCCTGTCTCTGCCCCTCCCCTGCTCATCCTCTGTCTCTCTCCCAAAAATAAATAAAGATTTAAAAAAATTGTTTTAGAGTCTCCATTCATTCATTTCTTATTCTGTTTGGTCTTAGCCACAACTGTATGAATCTCTCCTCTCTCCCCAGCCCTCCAAGTGTTTTTGCATTTCACTTTGACCTTCTTCCCTGTGGCCCTTTCTCCACTCTCCTCACTCCTCCAGCTCTGCTCTTCCTGATGTGGACAATCCCATGTGCATTGCCCAAATCTTCAACGGAATCTATTTCAAATATGTAAAAATATAAATTGTGTGACAATACTAGCAAAAAGGAGTAGGAATGGAATGGAGCTATGTATAGTGTCTACTGTTGTAATTAAATTGGTAAACTAGAATATGAGAAATTAAATCGTTCATGGAAATCCCAGGACAATCACTTAAGAAAACAACTCAAAATAAAAAAACAGTAAGACAAGTGACAAGGAAATTAAAATGGTACCTGAAAAAGCATCTATTTAACAGAAAAGAAGCCATAATGGAGGAATAGAGGACGGAAAAAAAAGACATGTAGAAAACAATTACATAATGGCATAATGAGCCTTATTTTACCAGTAATTACATTAAGCCATCATTCCAATGAAGAGACAAGATTGGCATAATGGATTTTTTTTTTAAGCGTTTCAACTATATATTGTCTACAAAACATGCTTTAGACTCAAAGACACAAATGGATTGAAAGTTAAGGGCTGGAAAAAGATGTGCCATGCTAACAATAACCGAGAGAGACTGGAGTGCAGCCACAAACACCAGACAAAACAGACTTTACGACAAAAATTGTTACTGGAGACAAAAGAGGACACCTGACTTGGGGGCAATTCAACAAGAGATAACAATTATAAACATATGCAACATCAGAGGCCCAAAATACACGAGGCAAAAGCTGACTGAATTGAAGGGACAAACAGGAAATTCAACGATAATAATGGAGCTTTGACTACTCGCTGTGAGTAATGGAGAGACCAAGTAGACATGAGATCAACAAGGAAAGAAAAGGCTCGAACAGCAATATAAACCAACGTCCAGCAACGGCAGCGTACCTATCCTTCTCAAGTGTGCACGGAACGTTATTCAGGGTGGCCCACGGACCACGTATATTGGGCCATAAAACAAGTCTCAACAAACTTAAAAGTATTGAAATCATACGAAGCATCTTCTCTGGCCACACAGAATGAAATTATAAATCATGCGAGGCTTGGAGGTGTGTTTATTCCGAAAGACCATCCAGAGGTTACAGATTATGTTATCGCGGGGAGTAAGGGGACAGATCTTGCGGGGACACGTCTCCATCTGTGCCAAATAGGGCTGTTGTGGGGAACGCAGAGAATGATACAGGAGCAAGACTTTTGTCATTCATAAACCGTTATACAAAGTGAGTCATCGTTCTTGCTCCCTGGTCAGGTTGGCAGGGATGCCAGGCACCTCCAAGGCTGACTCAACCTGTCACTGAACAAACATTTAACAAAAATAGTTGTTTTATTGAATTCAGCATTTACTGGCCAAGACTGCAGACTCTCAGGGCAAGTACCGAGGAGTTTTTCTCCACAAAGTTGAATAGGGGGTAGCTTCTTGCTGCCAATAAGCTATGCTGAAACCCACGTCCTGTGGCCACTGGCTTCCTGGGAGCAGGGACTCAACCTATAACAGGTACCGTTGTGGGGACTGCCAAGCCCTCGGCTATTTGAATAGTCCCTAGATGCTTTTTCTCTCTGCTGACCTTATTCTTACTGAACAGTCATGATTTCTGATTTCACTTTGTGTGAAAGAGAAGCAGGGACTACAGTGATGGAACTGAATGAACCCAAGTCCCCAGGCTCTTGAGTTGCAGAGATTGGAACATATCCTCAGGCTCTCATCTTAGACCCAGGCCATCAGACTTGAGTCAACTAGTGATAAAACACTCCTTTCTCCCCATTCTGGCATCCACCCATCTCTGTTCACAGAGGGTCTAAAACAACCTCATGGCAATATCACAGTCTAAAACACTTCCTGTATGTTGGAGAAGGGATACAAAACAAATATCACGCTCCCTCCCAGAATTATCCCATTCGGGCATTCTGTATTAAAATAAATCATAATACAGGGGTGCCTGGGTGGCTCAGTTGGTTGAACGTCCAACTTGAGCTCAGGTCATGATCGGTTGAGTTCAGGCCCCTCATCAGACTTGCTGCTGTCAGCACAGAGCCCGCTTTGGATCCTCTGTCTCTCCCTCTCTCTGCCCCTCCCCGCTCATATTCTCTCTCGCTCTCGCTCTCTCTCTGTATCAAAAATAAGTAAACATTTAGGGGAACTTGGGTGGCTCAGTTGGTTAAGCCTCTGACTTCAGCTCAGGTCATGATCTCACAGTTCATGGGTTCGAGCTCCGCCTCGGGCTCTACGCTGACGGGTCACAGCCTGGAGCCTGCTTTGGATTCTGTGTCTCCCCTTCTCTCTGCCCCTTCCCTGCTCATGCCCTCCATCTCTCTCTCTCTCTCAAAAATTAATAAACATTAAAAAACAATTTTTTTTAAAGATTCATGTTGAAATGCTTGAAAGTTTGGCCTAAAGACAGAATCATGGGGCACTCCCACCAGGGCCTTGTGCTGATTATTTGGGAGAGAGCACCTCTCATTCATCCATTTTGTTCACTAATGTGTCCCAAGTGCCTGGCACAGTGCTGAACACATGGTAGAAACCACATGATTATTTGTTGGGTGATTAATATCTTTGAGGGATCTCATTTGTCAGATCTTTTTATTCCAGCCAATAATGTGTCTGATGTCACAAAATAAAATATTTAATGAGAGCTCTCGTTGATTACCTATCTTGTGCTGGGCATATAAATACACTTCAACTCTAAGAGATTGGGCGGGGGGGACATCTATCTTTTACAGAGAATGAAAATGGGTTCAGAGGATTAAGTAACTCACTCCAGGTTACATAATTAGGAGGAAGCCTGTCCAAAACAAATGCTTTCCACTAGACCTCACTGACTCCCACTCTCAGAAGGCATCGCTTTAGGGGCACCTGGGTGACTCCGTCGGTTTGGTGTCCAACTCTTGATTTCAACTGACGTCATGATCTCACAGTTCATGAGATCGGACCTTGAGTCAGGCTCTATGCTGAAAGCACAGAGTCTGCTTGGGATTCTCTCTCTTCCTCTCATCTGCCCCTCCCCCATGCACATGAGTTCGCTCACTCTCACGCTCTCTCAAAATAAATAAATAAACAGTTAAAAAAAAGAAGAAGAAGAAGAAGAAGGCACCACTTTAAAGGCCAGTGACACAGAGATCCTTTGCCCATGTGAGATATATTGAGAATTATATACATGGCTTGATCCAAACTGGTTTTGGAATTTGGGTGGCTAATACCTGGTCTGGTCTCCCTGGAACTCATCCTTGGTTTCATTAATATCATTCTACACTATCCAGTGCAGTAACCACTAACCCATGCATGGCTACAGAGCACCTAAAATGTGGCTAATCCCAATCGAGATATACTATAAATGTGAAACACCCATCAGATTTTTTGAAGACTTGGTATGAAAAGAGTAATGCCAAATATCTTGATATATTTTATATTGATTACATGTGGAAATGACAATATATTATTAAGATCAGTTTTTTCACTGTTTCTTCTCCCTTGTTGTAATGTAGCTCCTAGAAAATTCAGAAAAGTTAGATGGGTGGCTTGTGTTATGTTTCCACTGGATAGCGCTGGTATGGCTTCCCGGATACAAACTGAACCACTTTGGGAGAGACTGAAGAAAAAGGCAGGTCACTGCCAACTCAAGGTGGTAGGTTTAACGAGCAAGGGAACTTCTGCAGGAGGCGTGTCTTGTGCGGAGGCAAACCCGAACGTGTCTGCACCCACCTGCCAAATCTCAAAAGTTTCTATAGAAGCCACAGCTGGGTCTCAGAATGTGTCAACACCAAGTCACTATCTCGAGGCTGTGTCCTTGGGGCAACTGCTGGGAGCAGGAAAGACAAGCAGAATGCACGTTCCAAGGACAGGGGAGGTGGGAGGAGCCTCACGGTTTCCACTGGCGGTCACGTTCCCTCCATGACGTCCCCCAGCAGACAGCTGGCTGTTCGGCTCCGTTCCCATCACCCTACACACGAGGAGTGCGTGAAAAACAGGTAAGCACAATCCCTGCTTCTCAGGAACCGGCTTTCAGGTCAGAGAAATGGGCACACACACACCCCCATTGGTGACCAGGGAGGCCCCAGGAGCTGCCACCGCGAGATAGACCAGCGATGCCCTGAGAGCCCTGCCCCCTTCTCTGGTGAGTGCTCTCTCCCTTCCACACATAAAACAGCATCACTGGGGCTCAGAGTGTGTGATTTAGAACCACAAAACCAGGATCCAAATCCTGGCCCCTACTCACTAGCTTGGTGGCTTTGGCTCAGCAGTTCTCAGTGATTTTAAAAGACAAATAAAAATACCTGCTCTACCTACCTCACGGGGTTGTTACAAAGGTGGGATGGCCTAGGGGGACCAATTTCACAGGACCTGTTAAAGATTAAATGAGTTAACGCAGGTAAAGCCCTTAGCATGCGGCCTGGCACACAGGAGACACTGTTTCTAAACAAGTACTCCTGGGGGCACCTGGGGAGGCTCAGCGCTTGAGCGTCTGACTTTGGCTCCAGTCATGATCTCACGGTTTGTGAGTTCGAGCCCTGCTCAGGACCTGGAGCCTGCTTCCAATTCGGTGCCTCCTTCTCTCTCTATCCCTCCCCCACTTGTTCTCTCTCTCACTCTCTCTCTCAAAAATAAATAAACATTTTTTTAAAAAATTTTAATAAATAAATAAGTATCCCAGTGTTTTTTTCCTAGGCGGAGTTGATCACAATCCCTTACTACCTCACGTATTTACTTGCTACTTGTTTGTTGTTGATTTCCTCCCCACCCCCAGAAGGTAAGTTCCACAGAGATAAGGAACACCACGAAATTTTCTACACCTAGTCAAGAGTACACGCGGTAGGCTTTCAATAAATATTTGTTGAATGATTCATTGCCCTTAAAAGCTGTAAACACAGGATGGAGATTCTAACAAGGACAGAAAACGGCAAATTGAACACCAGAGTGAGTTTGAGATTTTAACAAAATCCTGTTTTCGCAGTAGTGGATTATCCACTGCCTGCCCCCAAGAAGAGAACTGTTTGGGGGAAGATTATTTTGGCAGGTGGGGCTGGATTCTGCTTTGCTCTCTTTCTCTGAAGGCAGAGGTTCTAAACTGAATAGGTTAGAGGCAGTGGAGAAATTTAAAAAATGGAATGAGAGGGCGCCTGGGTGGCTCAGTCAGTTAGGTGTCTGCCTCTTGCTTTTGCCTCAGGTCGAGTTCTCACGGTTCATGGGATCAACCCCCGCATCAGGCCCCACACTGACATCAAGGAGCCTGCTTGGGATTCTTTCTCCCTCTCTCCCTCTCTCTCTGCCCCTCCCATGCTTGTGCTCAGTCTCTCTCTCTCTCTCTCTCTCGCTCTCTCTCAAAAGAAAGAAATAAACTTTTAAAAAATGGGATGAGACAGGTGTCATCTAGAAATGATTTGGGGCCAAAAGTAACATCTAAGCAGAGTATTTAGAACACCTCATTGTACAGGGCACAGGTAGATATTCTTTATAACATCTGACATAGCTCCACTAAAGCCATGGTGAACTCATTCCTTGCTAACGCAGGGTGGCTCGGGCTGTTTTAAAGAATATGATGAACCCCTGGGTCTATCCTCAAGATGGAAATGCAGTGGGACAGGGTCCCACCGGACAACTGGGCGGGGGCTAAAGTGGAATGTTCCCCTCGTTGAGAGGACAAGGAGACGGTGTTCCTCAAATCAGAGAAAAGGGAAAGAAACAGAGTCCCCGATGCCCATGAGGTACAAGAGAGGGCACGTAGGTGTCTCACTGGGGTGGAAGGAATATCCCAATAAGGGGGCAGAACAGTGACCAGGGATCCATCCGAGCAGCTGTGGCCCTAATGAGCTGCCTGGTTGACAGTGAGGCTGCTGTCCCGACCAAAGACAGAGAACAAGATTGGATCCTGACCTAGGTCTCTAGGAAGATACACACAAGCCCAGGCCAGCTGGTTCAACAATGTAATTGGTGGGGGGGCTCAGGCAGAGATCACTGGGAGTTTCTTGCAAATACAGGTTAAAATTTGTCCAAAAGTGAGAATCTTGAACATCTCCCCAAAGTAACTCCTTTCCTCTAGGCTGAGGTTGGGCACGAGGTACATCAGACCACAGCAGGACTGTAGGGTTTCAGGGCCTGCTTGCTGGGGTGGCCGGCTCACGCTGGAAAGAAAGGAGGTGACTATGGCCTCGCTGCTCTTGGCCACAAAGAAACAGTTGGTGTTTGCCCAACACACCAGGCTGTGGCTGCTTTATCCCTTCGTGGCTTTGTACTTGCCTAAAATGTTCTTCTTGGGCTTGACTACCTGCCCTGACCTCCAGGGAGGCCTCACTCTCTGTCCTGTCATGCCCACGGTCTCCCTTAGCCTCTCTCCATTTTAGCCTCTGATACACCATTTGTCTCTTCTTTTTGAGTCTGTCTCTGCCAACATGGTGAGCCACTTGAGGACAGGGATGTGTCTCACCATATTAAGAGCTCCTGGCCTAAGGCCTGACTCATATTTGTTAAACTTAACGAAATCATATTGGGAGTTGACGCAGCCTTTCTGGGAATATTCCGTGACTCCCATTTCTTCCCCTCATCGCTCCCTCCCCAAAAGCTCAGTTCCCGTACCTTCCCTTACACAGATATCAGGTATTTTGAGGAATCCCCAAAGCACAAGAACTTCTTTGAACTGAAAAGTTCCCAGTTGTAAGGTAATCAAGGGCCAGTAGAGAGAGCCCTGATGGAGGGTGACAGGAAAACTGGTTTCCAGTCCCCATGCAGCCCTCATGGGCTGGGACACAGAGCAAATCACTTCACTCTCCTCTGAGAGTGAATAAATTTCTGAATTTACTAAAGAATAAAAATCCACTTTCGATCAATGAGCCAAAAATTACCTCTACCATGCACGTTAAGATGGTCTTGAGCAAAATATTCTTTGTGAGGGGCACCTGGGTGGCTCAGTCAGTTAAGCATCCGACTTTGGCTCAGGTCATGACCTCGTGGCTCATGACTTCAAGCCCCGTGTTGGGCTCTGTGCTGACAGTTTGGAGCCCAGAGCCCACTTCAGATTCTGGGTCTCCCTCTCTCTCTGCCCCTCCCCTGCTCACACTCTGTCTCTATATATCAAAATAAATTAATATTAAAAAAATTGTTAAAATACTTTTTGTGAATAAAATCTCGGTAAGCACAGAAATACTCAACAAAACAACAAACGCCACGTCAGAGTAACTGTTTCCAGAGAAGAACAAAGAGGGAATTCATCTAAAAGGAAATATAAAAAGCAGGTGACAGCCCTTTGCATAGACGAGTGATGACAATTTCCGTAAATTAAGGTGTATCTACCCCTCTGCACATGAAGTCAAAAGGAGGGGGTGGTTATTGTGTATGAGTATTACTTGGGCCACATTGACTAAAGAAGGAACGGGCTGGGAGCAGGGATTGTGACATGTGGGCAACAGGTGGGGTCAGGAAGGCACACAACTCACCTCGGGAAAATTACAGGATGAGGAACGTAAGGCACAAGGAAGGGAAAAGTCCCGCTCAGTCTATTCTATCGTCTCCAGACTATCGGTCCAGCCCCCTTTTCCCCAGTCCTTGCTAAAAGGCAAAAGGACCCTTCTAGAAAGCTTTCTCTGACTTTATATAATGAGACATTATGTAAAGGGTGAACTGAATTTAGACACTGGTTGACCAGAACAAACAGCAATCGAGCAGAAATGATTAAAAACATGTCCATCACATTTATCCCGCAGAGCTCACCGTGTGTACACAGCCTCTCGATCAGCTATGTTACCCCAGCCACCAGACCCGCCAACCTGGCCTCTTGCTGTCGGAAAACAGCATAAGGCCTAAGGAGCCTCTGGATCTCTGAAGGAACTTCTGTCACCACACTACCACGTGCCCCCGAGATCTGTTCATTTTGCAGGTCATGAAAGAACGATAACGAACAATTACCCTGACGTGCTTCTGCCGATGAGCCCTGCTCTGGACCGAAGTGTGTTCCCCGCCCCCCTCCCAAAATTCATAGATTGAGTCTCAGGCTCCAGTCCATCAGAATGTGACCAGATTTGGAAATGCCATTTGTGCAGATGGAATTCGTTAAGATGAGGTCATACCGGAGTTGGATGGGTTCCTAAGACAGTAAGACTAGTGTGCTTATGAAAAGGGGGGATTTGGACACACACACAGAAAGAACACCACATGAAGATAAAGGCTGAGGTTGGGGTGATGTTTCCACAGACCAGGGAACACCATAGATTATCAGAAGCTGGGGAGAGACGTGGAACTAATTCTCCCTCACAGCCTCTGAAGGAATCAACACAGACGGCACCTTGATCTCAGACCTCTAGCCTCCAGACTGTGACACTATACAATTCCGTGGTTTAAGCCACTTGCTTTGTGGTACTTTGTTGCAGAAGCCCTAGCAAACAAGCCCACGATTCAATGAATAAAAAATAACACGTGACACTGGCTGTAATGTATAATGACCAGAGCTTGGGCTTTCTGCTTAAGAACCAGGCTGTGTTTATTTCCCTTACCTCTGGAGACATGTCAAGTAAGAAGTTGCTGCGGCCAAGGTCATAGAGGTTTTTGCCTGCTTCTCCTCCAGGATTTTGATGGCTTCCTGTCTTACATTGAGGTCTTTCATCCATTTTGAGTTTCTTTTGTGTCTGGTGTAAGAAAGTGGTCCGGGTTCATTCTTCTGCATGTCGCTGTCCATTTTTCCCAGCACCACTTGCTGAAGAGACTGTCTTTATTCCACTGGATATTCTTTCCTGCTTTCCCAAAGACTAGTTGGCCATACGTTTGTGGGTCCATTTCTGGGTTCTTTATTCTGTGCTATTGATCTATGTGTTTTTGTACCAGTACCATACTGTCTTGATGATTACAGCTTTGTAACAACAGCATGAAGTCTGGAATTGTGATGCCTCCAGCTTTGGTTTTCTTTCTCAGCATGACTTCGGCTATTCGGGGTGTATCCTGGTTCCATACACATTTTAGGATTGTTTGTTCTAGCTCTGAAGAATGCTGGTGTTATTTTGATAGGGATTGCATTGAACGTGTAGATGGCTTTGGGTAGTATCGACATTTTAACAATATTTGTTCTTCCTATCCTTGAGCATGGAATGAGCACTGGGTGTCATACGTAAGAGATGAATCACCATGTTCTACCCCTGAAGCCAAGACTACCCTGTATGTTAACTAACTTGAATTTAAAAAAAAAAAAAAAAAAAAAAAAAAAAAGAACAAAGCTGGATCCATCACCTAGAAGCTATGAAGCCACAGGAATGCTGCTTGACCTTCAGACCAGTTTCCTCAATCATAAGATAGAAATAATAATAGTCCTACTTCATAGAATAAAATGAGCTAATACTCTTCTTAGCACAGTGTCTGGCATATAGTATGTCCTCAATGAATACTCACCACTATTATTCGTGTGCTGTAAATAACAAACACTTCCACATATTTCAATTCATCTTCCCTCAAATTCCATGAGGGTAGCATTATTATTTACATTTTACTATTGGAGGTTCTGATGCCCAGATGTTTTAATTAGACAATAAGGGGCAGGTCTGGGGTACAGGTGGATCTGGGTTGGAATCCTAACTCTGCCAACCCCTCGCTATGTAACTTTGGGCACATTTTTTAATGTTACTTTTATTTATTTTTGAGGGGGGCAGAGGGGCAGAGAGAGAGAGAGAGGGAGGGAGACAGAGAATCCCAAGTTAGGCTCCACACTGTCAGCACAGATCCCAACGCAGGGCTCAAACCCACGAAATGTGAGATCATGACCTGAGCTGAAATCAAGAGTCAGATGCTGAACCAACTGGGCGATTTTTAACCCCCTTCAAATCTCAGTTTTTTCAGATTTCAAAGGAAGAACTGTGTGAGAGAGAGATGCATGGCCAGTGCCTAGCTTATACTTGGCCTTAAAGAAGTTATTTTTGCTATTATTAAGTAACTCATCCACCATCACAGAGATTATTGGTAGAGCCAGGACTTGAACAAACTTCAGATGTTTTCTGCTATACCTCACCACACCTCCCTGAGGGCAGAGTAAACATCAAAACTGGGGAAATGTGGCAAGATCTAAGGGAACAGGTTATCTGCTGGGGAGAAGGGCAAGACGAGGTACAGGCAGTAAAGTGTAACATTGCAGAAGAGGAAGGAGAGGAAGGGGAGGAAGGGGAGGAAGGGGAGGAAGGGGAGGAAGGGGAGGAAGGGGAGGAAGGGGAGGAAGGGGAGGAAGGGGAGGAAGGGGAGGAAGGGGAGGAGGGGGGGAAGAGGAGGAAGGGGGAGGGGGGGAAGGGGAGGAAGGGGAGGAAGGGAGAAGTCCACTGCAAATCAACTGGCCATCAAGGGATTCATTGGTTTCCTCAAGAAATGGTGCCACATCAGGGGCTCAGCTTTGCTCTCAATTTTCTCCAGTCCTCTGCAACCCTTATAATTAAGTCCTGGACCTTATTCTCTGTTCTTTCTGTAACAAGGAAGATCCTCTGTCTTTCATAATTGACTTTAAATTGGTGATTGGTTGCCTTCAGCCTTTCAATCTTTCTCCCGTGCATTAAAGACACCCAAGGTAGTCAACTGATTCCATAGTGTTTATAATTACTATTTCTCCCCGAATCACTCAAAAACCTGAAATCAGACCCCTCTCAGGGCATCATTCCCTGTCAAATGGTCTGATCAGGAACTCAGCTGCCCTTTCTAGACTGGTAGGTACCTTAGTGGAAAATGGGGGCTTATTCCTCCACAACTCCATATTCTCCCAAATCTTGCCTGGGAGATTCAATACTTGATAAGTCTTCCTACTATATTTACATAGATTTTATACCTAAAGCAAGATAGTGGGTCTAAGTACCTAACCTGCTATTACCAAAAACATAAATCCCATTTTTCTAATGCATAGGTCATCTCTTATTTTCTTAATGATTTAGATGGTGTCCTTGTAAATTAAGAATATTAGTTAGCTGTCATATGTGCTACAAATATTTTTCTCTTGGTCTGTGGTTTGACGTTTGACATTATTTGAAGCATTTCTTTTTCCCAGATAGATTTTTTTTAAATATCTTTGGCAGTCAAATTTATCTCTCATTTTCTATGTGACTTCTGGATTTTCTCTCTTGATTAAAGGCATTCCAGGATTTCCAATTTATCAGCTGGCACTTTCATTTGCAAATTTTATGAGTTATTTTTATGTTTAAATCTTTAAACCATCCGTAATGCCAATTTTATTTTCCACAGGAAGAATAAGGGAGAATGTTGGAAAAGATTCTGAAAATATTTTGCATTTCATTACATCGGAAAGTACCAGATACACTTTCTACTTTTTCCATTTTTTACATAATATTTTCTTTTTTAAAGTTTACTTATTTATTTGTTTAGAGAGAGAGAAAGAGAGAGCACATGTGCGTGCACGTGTTGGGGAGGGGCAGAGAGGGAGGGAGAGAGAGAACCCCAAGCAGGCCCTGCACTATTAGCACAGAACCTGACATGGGACTTGAACCCACAAACCATAATAAGATCATGACCTGAGCCAAAATCAAAAGTTGGACACATCCAGGCTCCCTCATGATATTTTCTAATTAGAAAACAAACACATCTTTTGTGGTAGAAAACATGGAAAATGCAGAAAAGTAAAAGAAAGAAAATAAAAACATCAATAGTAAACCAGTAGTCACAGATCATCCTTGTTAGTATTTTGGTTTATTTATTTTAGGCATTTGAAGCACAGCCAACATTTTTATAAAACTGATCATACATTATAGACTTAGATCTATATAGATTTAGATTTGATTCCCGATTTTGAATTTAATATTGAACCATCAGATTTTAGCTCTGTATCATTAGATAGTCTTCAAAAACATCATGAATGTGAAATTAATTAGTTGGAGACTTGTACATGCTAGAAATATTTTCCAGTGACTCTTCTGATAAGTAATACTGACTTCTACTTCTGCCCCCTGTGTTTAAGAGCACTCACCTTTGCACTGGATATTTTATTTGGAAGGTGACAGATGGTTTATTTATTTTTAAATGTTTATTTAATTTTGAGATAGAGACAGAACATGAATGGGGAGGGGCAGAGAGAGAGGGAGACACAGAATCCAAAGCAGGCTCCAGGCTCTGAACTGTCAGCACAGAGCCCGATGCAGGGCTGGAACCCATGAACTGTAAGATCATGACCTGAGCTGAAGTCAAACACTTAACCAACTGAGCCACCCAGGCTCCCCAGTGACAGATGGTTATTGTTAGGGGCCTTTTATATACTATGTGACTTTCTGGAAATGCAGTCTGCACAGAAGGAATGTCCTAGGACAAATTAAAGGAGAGCCCTGAAAGTCCTCAAGTCCTCACCTGTTCCAATTCTGAGGAATGTAAAACTTTCCTCCCAAATTCCCATGTGAACCCAGAACCCAAAGCAGGAAGTCACTGCCTCCCCTCTCGACAGGACTAAAGCCTCATCCAGCACAAAAGGCCCATCACTGGTTGGGCTGCTGGGACTCAGAGAAGTCAAATATTCCTTAGTCCTGTCTCCTGACTAGAGAACCTACCTTAGATCCAGACAAAGGTGGGATCTCCAGGGTAAATCAGGAGGAGAGGAAAGAATAAAAGGGAGGAAGAAAAGGAGAAGAAAATGTTTGCTGGGCCTCACCTCTGACTATCGTTTGTCCAGATACGTTTGTGGAAACCCAATGGCAGAGGCTTGCCCTGGGCCCCACATGAAATCCTAAGGCATGGGGTCTCAGTAAGGGAGTGGCTGTTTGTCAAGGAGTCATATGGTGTCTCCACTGTGAATAGCAGCAAGGGAACAGCCATGAGGCTCAGTGGACAGGATAGAGGAGGGACACCAAGCCTGTTTCCAGGCCTTCCCAGTGAATGCATTCTTGCTGTAAGCTGTTGGAGAAGCTACTGAGCATCGCCCGTCTCAGAGGCTTTCTTTGTAAGCAAACTGGAAGAGAGACAGGGGAAGGCAACAAAAACAGCATTTGACAATGACTTTGTTCAGAAAAAACAAGGGCTTTGTATACGTGAATCACTGTTCTCTTATTTGATCTTCACAACAACCCTATTGGATGTTTTTCATTCTCATTTTACGGTTGAAAAACCGAGGCACAGAGAAGTTCCAAACCCGAGGTGGTTATGCCTCTGGGAAGTCGGTGGTAGAGCCAGGACTTCAATGCCAATGTCTGATTCCAGGGCACGTGCTCAGGCCACAGAATTCTGGCTCTATCCTGAGCAGAGCACTTGCCTTCTGAAAACCTGACCATCCTCTTTTTAATGTGGAAGAAGCAGAAGTAATCATGCAAAGTTATCAGAGGCAGGCACATCCTACCGTGACCTAAAACATACAAAGTTATCTGTAAATCTGATCACAGGGATGCTTATGTGTTTGCAGCCTCAACATGAGAGAGTCTGTGACTCAACATTTAATTTATTCCTACGATAACCTATTTATATCACAGGCAGTCAGCATGCTCTATAAATAGAGAGTAATGAAATCTTATTTTTAAAACTCATAAATTTAAATTTAATCATTGCCTAAATATGCTCATGTCCCCATCAACGATCAACTATTTAGTTAAAAACTATGCAAGTCTGATCCAGCACCAGAGGTAGACCCACCGCAAAATTTTCACGAGGGCAAAGAAAGCTGACAGTGTCCCCTTTGCTGTCTCTGCCCTCTTGCCATGTGTCCACTGAACTCTTTATCTCTTTTCCTCTATTCCTCAAAACCCACTCTCAAGAGTCCTAGCATCAGGTATCTACAATTTAAGATAAACTTTAAGCATTGTGCTGCTGGGTATTTAAATGATTCATTGCTTAGCTTAGCTGCAGGAGGTACAGGAGCAGAGGAGAGGGGCAGGTGGGCAAGAGAGAGGACGTCAGGCTCAGTCCTTCATGCTGAGAGTGACACTGTCATCACATCAGCCCCCAGTACCGAGAAAGAGACGGAAAGAGGGGGGAAAGACAAGCATTTCTTCTCTCTCTACACAGCGATCACAGACATTGTTCAGTAATGTGGGCACAGGGTCACCTGGGTGGCTCAGTCGGTTAATCTTCCAACTCTTGATTTAGGCTCAGGTCATGATCTCACAGTTTCATGGGTTCAAGCCCCGCATCGGGCTCTGTGCTGACAGCTCAGAGCCTGGAGCCTGCTTCAGATTCTGTGTCTCCCTCTTTCCTGCCCCCCCCCCCCCACGGTATGTCTCTGTCTCTGAAAAGTGAATAAACCTTTAAAAAAAATTTTTTTTTAATTTATAAACAAGAAAAATGTGGATGGAAACAATGCATGAAATGGGAAAAACACTGGCCTTCAAGCCCTCAGGCCTGAGATTTAGCTTCCCTGCCACTCTCCGGCGTCAAACTTCAGGTGGATCACTCTTCCTCTCTGGACCTCTTTTTCTCCAACTACAAATTTAGAAGCTTGAAGTATCCACTTCTAAGGACCTTTTGACATTGAGTTTCTATGATGCTAATAGTTGAGCATTCTTGAAATCACAGCATGTGGGTTAATGACCACCATGCTTAAAGTTTACAAACAAGCAGGTTTACACAAGAAGATTCTCATCCCCAAACTCCAAAAGCATACTTCCCCTCCCCTGGTACAGGGAATAAGTCCCCACATGCTGAGATCGAATCATCATTGGTTTTCACCCAAACTCCTATCAGCACGTGCCATTTCCACTACAACTTGGGACCCCTCCTGCTGCCCACATGGCCCCCTTCCCCCCATCCCAGGACCACCCTCCTCTCTCCACTGAGCCCAGGCCTCTTGGCTACCCTGTAGTGTGTGCTAATCCCAGGCAAACCATGTAGGAAGAAATAAGCCTCCTTCAGTCTTAGAAACCCAAAGCATCACCCTCTTCGTGACATATGGTCACAAACAGTCCCTGTTAGGAGCCTGTTAGGGCTCTCAAAGTGCCCTAACTCCTTCTGAGAAATCCCTCCTCTGAACCCCCTTCCTTCCCATACCCCCCCAGGCCTCCCCTCTCCTTCTCCCCACTCATTCTCCTCCCTGCCGTGTCCAGGATGCCCCCCACCACAGCTGGGAAAGTACAGGCTGCGGAGGACAGGGCACGACTTGGCTCCTCTCCCAAAGCAAACAATTAGGAAGCATTAACTTCCCTTAATGGGCAAAGCAACATTAAGCAGATGGAAGTCAGACCCGGGTCACTTTGCACGGAGCCCAGGCTGTGATGGGGCCGCCAGTGTTCGTATGTGACCTCTAAATTGAAACTTAATCGGCCATTAATGGAATTCATCCAATTAAAAACACTTGTAATTAAGCATGAATAAGAAAAACAGCCTGAATTGGGGACTTGGAGAAAGCAGAACTCCATTTGATATGGTCAATAAACCCATACTTAAGAGCATATTCAATTGTTTCCTGTCTCCTCTCATGCAGTGCGTGATTATACCACGTAAGAAAGCCCACGATAGTGCCGTCCACTCCCTGGCTTCACCCCTCACAATCCAGAAACTTCAGGACAGTTGGCAATAGGAGGTGTGGTAGCTCTGTGGTGTCCTCCAGCATGGAAGACAGGAACAATATGGAAAAACTTTAGAAACTGTAAGAAACTGTGGCAATACTTAGGAACAGATCGATGTGCCCCGTTTGGAACCCCAGAGTTTAAGAGGTCCTCCAAGATAAGAACAGAGTTTCACCAACTTATTTTTTGTGCATTTCAAAAATGCAAATAGAAATAGCACATTGACCTCCAAGGAGGAGGCAAACCGAAGAAAATAGATTCTCAGAGAGGTTAAGTCACTTGCCCGATGTCACAGAGCAGAACATGGCAGAGCGAAGGCTTTCTAGTCATCCTTCCTTCCCTCTCTCAGGGAAGGCTGGGTCATCAGAAGGCTGCAGTGAGGTTACATATGTGAAACCTATAACCTGTAAGTATCGGGTAGAGAAATAGTAGGTCCAATTGTACCTACTTGGAAAGAAAGAATGGCGGCCCAAGTCCATAACATCCCAATACAACCCCTGATGTGTACTCAGAACACTTAGCCCGGGGCATGTAGAACAAGGTCAGCAGTAGCTCCTCTCCCAGCTCAAGCAGAGAGCCAAGATGCTCGTGTAGTCCCAGGAGGCGGGGAGGGGTAGAAGGCTCCAAAGCTGCCCCGGATGCCAGAACAAGCCATCTCTGTGCTGCTCTTCCTGCAAGAGCGGCCACTCAAAGCCGGTGGCCTCGCGCTACCCCGGGCTGGTGGCCTATCTGAACCACCCATTCCGTGCCTTGTGACATCGGGGGAGAGAAGACTGCTCCCTCCGGACCGCACCATCCCAAGCACAGCCTGAACTCACAGAACCGCATCCCCCCCACTGGATGAGGGAAGCCATTCCGAGACCCCCAGTGAATGCCTGAAACTGTGGATGTACCAAACCCCGTATATACTATGCTCTGTCCTACACACGCACACCTATGCTCGAGTTTAATTTATACTTTAGGCACCGTAAGAGATGAACAATGATAACTAACAACTAATAATAAAATAGAGCGATTACAACACACTGGGATAGAAGTTATGTGAATGTGGTCTCTCTCTCTCTCTCTCAAAATACGTCACTATGCTGGACTCACCCTTCCTCTGGTGAGGACGGGAGATGATAAAATGCCCACGTCATGAGACGAGAGCAGGGGAATGACGTAGGCATCGTGACACAGCTTTAGGCTACTATTGATGCTACATCAGAAGGAGGAACCTCTGGGGTGCCTGGGTGGCTTAGTCGGTTAATCATCGGATTCTTGATTTCAGCTCAGATCCTGATCTCACAGTCATGGGATCGAGCCCTGCATCAGGCTCTGCTTCCAGATAGCGGTTGAGCACGAGTAACTGAAACCCTGGAAGGCAAACCCACAGATAAGAGGCACAACTCTAACATAAGCTTAGATCTGTGCAAGAGTCCCTTAGTGGACTCAGCCTGTCTTTGTCAGCCTACCACGCGGTGGGAGCCAGTACAGGCTTCGTGATACCCTAGCATCCGGGTCTTGTCTACTTCTGGCCCAGATGGAGGCCTATTCCCATCTGAAGACTAAACCCTGCCAGGACCAACTTCACCGGCATGTGACTGATGCAGAAGGGCTCCGTGCTTGGGGCTCTGTGGTGACCATCTTGAAATTCTTAATAATTTTATCTTTGAATTCATGTTATGTAAGTGAAGTCCAACAGGACTGTGGAGCATGTGCTGTGACCTCCCCAGCTCCATGGGACAGGCTCTTAGCCTCCCTCTCCTCACCCCTTGCCCCATGACTGCTATTGTCCTCTGCTCAGGGTGACTGCTTCATCTGGATGGAGGTGGGGTGGTCCTGGGTATGATGTCATCTGAATGAGGGTGGGGTGGTCCGAATATGACATCATCTGGATGAGGGTGGGGTGGTCGTAGGTATGACGTCATCTGGATGGGTGTGGGGTGGTCCTAGGTATGACGTCACCTGGATGGGGGTGGGGTGGTCATAGGTATGATATCATCTGGATGGGGATGGGGTGGTCCTAGGTATGATGTCACCTGGATGGGGGTGGGGTGGTCGTAGGTATGACATCATCTGGATGGGGATGGGGTGGTCCTAGGTATGACGTCACCTGGATGGGGGTGGGGTGGTTGTAGGTATGACATCATCTGGATGGAGGTGAGGGTGGTCCTGGGTACGACAGGAGAGTAGGGGCAGGTGTCCCAGCCAGGGCAATAGGCATCCCTCCACACCAGGCTGGCAGCACCAGAAAGCATTTGGCAGCAAAAAGGAGTGACAGGCAGGGCCTTGGTGGGGAGCTCTTGCCAAGTGTCTGCACCAATGTTGTGATCCCTTGACATCTGCCTGTCCGCCAGGGTTTGGGGCAGTGGGGGCCGTGGAAAGGGCGGACTGATTGCTCCATCCCTGCCCAGGGCCCACATTTTCATTCTGCACGGGTCAGCAAATTATGCCGTGAGCCCCAACACTTTGTAGGATGTTTGGCCATGTAATACCAATCACCTTTCTGGAAAACCCCATTTCTTCCACAGAAATATGGTCAGACTCCATGACCCCAACAAGCCAGGGTTCTTAGATGTTATCTGTGATTACTTATAACAGATACCATGCCAATATGAAATCATGTTATACCACAGGATTTTGTGCATTATTAAATTCCAAAATGTTGCCCTAAAGGTGTCCATCCTTTCAGGGCTCCTTTGGGATAATAATAATAATGGTAGGCAGACCTGAGACCCATGGACGGTCTTGATTTGCTACACAATTGGAAGCAATGAGAGGAAATATTTGTTCAGGAATGTTCTAATGAAAGCAAGGGCTGAGAATACCAAGGTAGGACTTGGTAATGTAACAAATTACACAGAGCCTTAGGAAAACAGGAGAATCATTTTCTAAACACAAAATTAACTTCATCAAAGCCAACTTAGGGAGTCATTTCTTTGGCCATAATGTGTCAGAGGCAGCCGGTAGAGCCACGGGGGCATCACCTCCTATTCGGGAAAATAAACATGACTCAAGACCGTGTCTCATCGCACCTAACTCCCCAAAGCTCCCCTGTAGATATTAAGGCTCCTGTTGCCACATAGGACACCTCCATCTAAAAATGTCCTTGGCGGGGGGCACCTGGGTGGCTCGGTCAGTTGAGCATCCCACTTTGGCTCAGGTCATGATCTCATAGTTTGTGAGTTCAAGCCCCACATCAGGCTCTGTGTTGACAGAGCAGAACCTGCTTGGGATTCTCTCTCTCCCCCGACCCTCTCTCTCTGCCCCTCCCCCACTTGTGCTCACTCTCTCTCTCTCTCTCTCTCAAAATAAGTAAATAAACTTAAAAAAAAAAAAAGAAAGAAAATGTCTGTGAACAAAGGTAGCCGTCCCCAACAGGAGGGGACAATTGGAGAGGTTTCTAAGGAATCTTGTGCTTTCCTACGAGAATTGTGACTCAAACCAGACCGTCTCATCCCACTTGTTCCCACTCACCCGAGAGGTAAATATTATTGCTGGTTACGCAGAAGCAAATAACTCTCATGATGCTTGGAATGGTCTTTAATCTAGCTATCCCAGTGTTTATACGTTGTCCCTTTTACATAATTGTCAAGTCTTTGATGAGGTGAAGTGGCCACCTGCATTATTTATCCACTTTTTCGGTAGCTTTTGGCCACCCCTGAATTTCCTATGGACCAACCACGTGACTCGGGCAGAAAGGCAATGGCTGAATGGTGAGAACGCTGTCAGGAGCTGGGACAAACAGCAAGGACATTGGTGAGTAGACCTAAATGGTGGCTCTTCCTGTTCTACTGTGGCCACCCCTCCAAAAAAAGGTTCCCAAATTCCACCTAGAAAGCAGCTGAAGTCCTAATCTTCCTCAAGAGATTGTGGTTCCGATTCACCTGTGGGCCCAACTATGTGCCCTTCAAGGGTAGGAAGTGCGTCTGGTCCACGTCTTAATCTCCAGGATGTGGCCCAGTGTTGACATACATTAGGTGCGGGGAACGTGTGGAAGGAAGAAACGATCACACCAGCCGTCACAAGATGGTAAAGAATGTGGGGTTTTTCCTCCATTAGTTGTTTGGAATCCTCTGGAAATATATTTTGAGCACAGAGATAAGCATGGTAATAACTGAAAGCTGTGAACCTCTTCAGGTCCAGCATGTTTAGAATTTCACTGCTGAGTGTGGTGCCAGATATGTAGGGGGGTCAAGAATCACTGGTAAATTGAAAATGTGCCACTTTCTGTGACTGCACTGGGTCAGGTCAGGCCACCAGCCCCTCTTACTTTTTTACATATATAAACTTTTTTTAAGTTTATTAATATTTTTTGAGAGAGAGAGAGAGAGAGAGAGAGAGGGGAAGGGGCAGAGAGAGAGAATCCCAAGCAGGCTCCATACTGTCAGTGCAGAGTCTGATCTGGGGCTCGAACTTTGAACCATGAGATCATGACCTGAGCCGAAATCAAGAGTTGGATGCTTAACCGACTGAGCCCCCTAGGCACCCCCCACCAGCCCCTCTTTATCACAACTGGACTTCATTGTTTGTCCACAATTTTGGATGCAGGACAAAGACCAAATCACAGAGCTTTCATGAAGGTCGGAGACTGGGGGGCTCCGTCTGCCTACCCCATCGGGAACTCCACAGGGCTCCCCACGTTGGTGAACCTTGCAGACCCCTCCCCTTCTTGCCAGCGGAATGACAGCGAGAAGCTCACAAACCAGTCAGGACTCACCTGTGTGGAGCGGGGGCCAGAGAACCCAGCAATCTCCCTCAACCACTTACTTCCCATTCTCTCCTTGCCCTGGGGCCTGAATTACAAGGTCAGAGGAAGTTAAACAACATAATGATGTGCTGTGCACAGCATGAAGGACACCTGGCAACCGTTCATCTCTGCAAATCCCTAATCAGGAAAGGCTCTATTGATCAAGCTGGTTAGCTTGGCCCAGCGGCTGCCTGTTTGCAGAAACTCTCCCGATCTGAACCCACGAAGGGCAGCTGCCTGGTAGAATTTCGTTCTGGCCTGTTGGAGAAAAACAGAGAGCTGCCCCCCCAACATTTGGGGCTGGATCATTCCTATCACCGGCAGGCCATGATTGGAAGATGGATACGATCAATCTGACCTGCTCTGTTTGCAAGAAATACCAAAATAGAAACAAGCAAAGAGCAGGGTCCAGGTGAACCCGAATCCCTCCCCCACACGATTCTGGCACCGGAACAGAATTGTTGTGGTTAAACTTCCATTAGACCCTGATGGATGGCTCCCTCCACCCACCACCACTGAGAGAGAAACACAGCTCCCACCCAGGAAAAATCCAGCCATAAAACATTTCAAGATTCCAGAAAACATAATAAGACATCTAGTTTTAGAAAATACGAACATTTTCCTCAGCACAGACGCATCATTGTTGGGTAAGGGGCAATAAACCGGGTGTTGGAAATACCAGCCTGGAACACCGACACTTGACAGATCTCTCGCCTCTAGGGGAAAATGCGCCCGAGATGGAAAAGCTCATTTCTAAGTTTTTCAATGTCATGTTTTTCCTTTAAGGGGCATGTGTACTTGTTACTGCCTCACGGATATAGAATAGGTAAGAGGTATGACTAATTGGTTTTGTTTTTGCAAAAATATTCACCAGGCAAAAGGCATAAGGATCCAAAAGGCATCAATTCAAGGCAGGGCTCGTTCATCAACTTCCGATAACAACAATGTTATAAACAACAAGGGCCATTGCTTTTGATGTACAGAGTAGCTCACTGGTCCTCAAATTGTGGCCCCCTGATACTGATCAAAATCAGTATCACCTGAGAGCTTGTTAGAAATGCAAATTTCTGGGGACACCTGGGTGGCTCAGCAGGTTAAGCGTCCCAGTCTTGATTTCAGCTCAGGTCATGGTCTCACAGTTTGAGTTCGAGCCCTGCATCCGACACTGCGCTGATGGCGTGCAGCCTGCTTGGGATATTCTCTCTCTCCTTCTCTCTCTGCCCCTCCTCTGCTCTCTCTCTCTCTCTCTCTCAAATATAAATAAACTTAAAAAAAATGCAAATTTCTGGGCCTTGCCCCAAACCCACTGAATTAGAAATGCTGAGGGTGAGACTCAGCCATCCGTGTTTGAACAATCCCTCTAGGGGGATACCCCTAGGGATATTCAATTTAATTGGTATAGGCTGTGATGGGGAGTTTTAAAAACTCCCCAGGTGATCCCAATGTGTGGCAAAGTGTGGGAACCACCAAGCTAAAAGTCGAAAATCGATCCCTACCCAGTCTCTGAGAATTCCTCTGAGTCTGGCATTTACAGCCACTTCAGTTTTGAAGAAGAACTTTTCAAGGAGTTACTCGCCTTTCAAAATGTTGATGGAAAAACCTAGATAGGTAGGCTGCCACCAGGTGAGAGCACTTTCCCATGGTCCCACGTTCCTCGACAGCCTCACTTACTGAGTCCGGTGCACCCCTGTGTTCAAACGCTGCAGTTAGGTTGCCGTGAACCTTTTTAAAAAATAAAAACACGTTTATCAAACCAGGTAAAATCAACAAAGATTAAGCACCCATCAGTTTTAAAAGCAATACTTTAGAACAAAGTTTAAAAGTGTTTGGTATGCAACAGTAACTTTCCCGGTGATATTTCACTCTTGTCAACTCATCCCATATCATTGTAGGATTGACAACTGTCTTAGTAATTTAACTTCCAGGTAGCTCAGCCTGACAGTGACCACCCTGTTGCTTGTTTCTAAGGATACTTGTATACCTGGCTTCAGTGAGAGGCAATCCAGTTTGTGGCTTATATGCCTTGAGTTCCAGAAGGGATGTCCTACTTGGGCATGGGTAGTGGCAAAATGGAAACTTCTAGGAGACACTGGACCTGGGAGTTAGATGGCCCCAGAGGAGTAGAGGGTCACGGGATGAGTGCAGAGGCAGAAGGCAACACAGAGCAAGTAAGTCTGGATCAGGATATGGGGAACCATGCAGTGCCAATTTCAGTGATATGAACCAGGGATCTAGATTATACACTAAATTAGAGAAAATGTAAACAGTGGATGGGAGCACAGGCATCCGCAGACAGAGTAACAGGAGTCAAGAACTTAGAAACAGGCCAAATCCAAACACCGAATGACAGCAAGACATAAATGTTTGTAGTATAAATGTCCCTGATCCTGATTCTGTTTGAAACCAGATGTGGCTTATACCAGGAAAAGGAGACTGCAGGGAACCAAGTTCCAGAGCCCAGTCCACCAGAGTAGCAGAGGACCGCAAACAATAGATATTCAGTCAGGTTTATCGAGTGAATAGAGTTGAAAATCATTCCTGGTTGTATTTGCATAGTTTTCTCACCAGTGACCGTGGTGTGCCTACCACAGCCTGCCCTCACTCTCTGTTAGAAATGAATCTATCAAGGGGCACCTGGGCAGCTCAGAGAGTTAAGTCCAACTCTTGATTTCAGCTCAGGTCATGATCTCACAGCAGTTCGTGATTTCGAGCCTCGGCATCGAGCTCTGCATTGACAGCACAGAGCCTGCTTGGGATTCTGTCTCCTTCCCTCTCTACCCCTCCCCCTCTCACTCATGCTCTCTCTCTCTCTTAAAATAAACAAAAATAAACTTAAAAAAAAAAAAAGAAATGAATCTATCATGGCCGCTGGAGGGCAGAACGTAAGTTTAGGTGTGTTTTGGGTAGAAAACACCAAGCTATGGGCTAGGAAATCTAGATTTGGACCCTAGCTCTGCTTCTAACTGTGTGGCTTTGGGCAAGTTCTTTTCTGCCTCTGCATCTCAGATCCCCTCGTAGACAATGAGGCAAGGAGGACGGAAATATCTACTCCATGATCTCTAAAGCATGTCTCAACCCTCAAAACCTCTGGCCCCGCACAGCAGCGACATTCCTAAAAACCCGTATCGAAGACTGATCTGCCAGGTCAGCTTACGTAGGGCACCTGCCTCTTACTGGCTCCCCGTGGCTGGTGATCTTCCGGACATTCTCTAGGCCTCCACAGTCAACGGGAAGTAAATCTGACCTTTCGGGGGTGTTCATGCGGCCAAAGGGCAACCCTGTGGATATACTGATGCCAGCCTTAGAGGGCTTTTCTTGGCTCCGTTTAAATGGAAGTTCTGCAGGGTTTCCCTGAGGAAAGCCCTTGTATTTAGGGCAGGGAAGCAGAAATCAGAGGCGCGGAACCAGACATCTGGTATTAGCTCTGGTCTTTGTGCGCTGGGGTCAGAGGTCGGGGTGGGAACCAGCAGGGCAGTGGAGAAAAGTATCCCAGACACATGGAGAGTGTTCTTCCCTCCTTCACGTCCTCCGGAGGGCACAGCCCGCACCCGGGGCCGCTACGTGCTCCGCAGCACTCCTAGCCAGATGCGGGTTGGCCCGAAGGCCAGCCATCTGGACTGGAAAGCCAATTATAGCCATAACAGGCAGCTGATTCTAGTTATACACGACAGCCTCTCCCAGCCTGCATGTCTCAAGCTGGAAATCACACATTTAGGAAGCATCTGCTTGGGACATGAGACACCGCTCCCATGGGGACCGAGGGAGAAGAATGTGGGGCCATGGACACAGGCTCACAGGCTGCTGGTAGAAGCAGGTTCTGAGCAAGGTGTACAGGCTCCTTCCTGCCATCCCAGCCCTGATCTGTTATCTTCTCTCGCCTCCCTGGAAGGAGCACGTACGTCCAGGACTGTCCAGCAAAGAGCACTGGGAATAGTCACATCCACAGACCGTCCAAGCTTTAGACAAGAGGAGGCTCTGCTGTGGGGCTGCTGAGGCCCTCGGTGGGGGCCTCCCAGAAAACCCGGTGCTTACCTCCACAACCCTTTCTCCACAAACCTCCGGCGGACCCCATGCGGTGTCCAAAGGCTGATGGCCATTCAGAAGGTGGGACGCACAACAGCAAATCCCACCTTCCTCTGCTCAGGTGCCCTGATGCCCTAATGTGCCTCCCTTCCCCAGGATGGGTCAGGGTCCCCCCCTCAGCCCAAGTCAGCCTGATGTCCAAACTAGAAGACCAGAGGAGATGTCCTGAGACGTCCTGAGAGCCCCAAGCCCCGGCCTCCCATGCCTGGCTGTGTCCCACCACAGCGAACTGGGCTTTTGTGAAGACCACCCCTCCCCCACCCTGTGTTCTCCTGCCTCCATGACCAGCACAGCCTGAGCTCTCTTTCTGGAATGTCGTCCTGCTCCACCCCACCTCTTCAACATACAGGAAGCAGAAGAGGGGGCAAGAACACCACCTCTGAGTGCCAGCTGTCCTGGGTTCAGAACCTAGCTGGGCCACCCTTAGTAGATGCCTCCCTGGCCTCTCTGTCCCTTACTTTCCTTTCCCGGAGCGTGAGGATGACGACTACCCAGTAGTTACTTCACATGGCTGCTTTGAGAATTAATCAAGCCAGGGCACCTGGCCGACTCAGTGGGTGGAGCCTGCGACTCGATCTCAGGGTTGTGAGTTCGAGTCCCACATTAGGTGTAGCGATTACTTAAAAAAATAAATCTTTAAAAAAAAACAGAATTAAATAAGCTAATACTTATAAAAGATTTTTTTAAGTTTATTTATTTATTTTTGAGAGAGAGAGAGAGAGAGAGCACACGCTAGCAGAGGAGTGGCAGAGAGAGAGAGAGACAGAGAGAGCGAGCAGGCTCCACATTGTCAGTGCAGAGTCCAATGCAGGGCTCAATTTCAGGAACCATGAGATCATGACCTGAGCTGAAATCAAGAGCCGGACACTTAGCCAACAGAACCACCCAGGCACCCCCTGGGAAAGGTTTAAAACAACACCTGCTCCATAGGAAACACAGGATGGCTGCTGGTCTTTTTCTAGGAACACCCTCCTGACTCTCCCCATCCTCTCTCACCGCTTTCCCCAACGATTCCTAAGTAGAGCGCTCACACCATTTCTCCATTATTAGTTCAGATGCCTGTCTGCTGCTCTAGGAGTTTCTCAAGGAAAGAGATGGGGACTTATTTGTATTCCCATCTCCAGGACGAAGTGATGGGCATCAGGCAGGGATTTGAAAGGACGCGTCTTGAGTTAAATTGGATGGGAAACTCCTAGTAATGCCTTTCATTCAATGGGCGGTACCCACATGCAGGACGTGTTGCTAAGAAGTTTATTTGTATTAATGAGTAGTTTCTCTCAATTCCATTTCTCAGGTTCTCAGAGCTCACAAGTTGGGCTTTGAGAAGCGTGACGACACATTGCTACTATAAACCAAAATTTGAGGACTTAAGGAAAAAGAACTGGAGAAGTAGAGATAAAGACATGGGGCGCCCGGGCGGCTCAGTTGGTTAAGCAACTGACTTCAGCTCAGGTCATGATCTCCCAGTTTGCGAGTTCGAGTCCCGCGTCAGGCTCTGTGCTGACAGCTTGGAGACTGGAGCCTGCTTCGGATTCTGTGTCTCCCTCTCCCTCTGCCCCTCCCTCACTCACACTTTGTCTCTGTCTCTGTCTCAAAAATAAACATTAAAAAAATTAAAAAAAAACAGACAGACACACAGTGACCTCTACGGAGAGAGATACAGCAGAACTGCCACCTTGGAGTCTTCAGCACAAAAAAAGGAGATTCTCTGTGGCCAAATGAGCTCTCAGGAAAGCACACTTAAGTCCAGAAAAGACAAATATATAATCAGACATATGCCTAAAAATATATAACAGAAAATTACATAGAAATAATTCAAAATAATAGAAAAATGGGGCACCTGGGTGGCTCAGTCGGTTAAGCGTCCGACTTCAGCTCGGGTCGTGATCTCATGGTCTATGAGTTTGAGCCTCACATCAGGCTCTGTGCTGACAGCTCAGAGCCTGGAGCTGCTTCGGATTCTGTGTCTCCCTCTCTTTCTGCCCCTCCCCTGCTCATGTTGTCTCTCTCTGTCCCCAAAATAAATAAAAACAAAAACAAAACAAATAATAGAAAAGTAAGTTCAGGGGATCAGCATAAAACAAACCAAAGTAGATGAATGGGAGGTTCTCTATATTATACACACACACACACACGTCCCTGTATATATTATATGCATGGCTATATATTATGTAACATACATTATATTAATTGTTGTAGTGCTACAGTAATATATAATCTTAATTATACCAATATGCTATGTACTAAATAGTAATAGAATGATATATACACATAAAATAATAATATAAAATAAGGAGTCACAAAATGGAAGTAGCTCAGTCTGCACCCACCGAGGGTGGCCTGGGGCTGTGAGGACAGGTGTCAGAGAGGCAAACTTCTGGAGCGAACCGGGCAGGAGAAAAAGGCCTAGAGAACAAAGGAGATTCTTCTCTGAGGTGGAACAGGTGCTCAGCCAGTGTTCAGACGAACAGAAAAGAAGGAGCCGCCCCTTAGGAAGGGTGCTGTCTGGGTGGATGATGGGGACTGTGTGCATCCCTCTCCTGGGAGGACAAGCTTCGGCCAGTTAGGAACTGGGGGAAGAACTGATGACCAAAATAAGTGAAATGATAATAACAAAGTCCTCAGTGATGCAAAAGAACATAAACCTCTTGCCCGGGCAAAATTCTATAATGACAATCATCATTTTATGGTTTTTAAAAAGTCCTCTCTGCTATTTGATGAATTTAACTTCAAAATGGCTTAGGTGGTTCAGGATGAAGAGTTGATGTGGGTCTTTGGGCAGGGCCCTGCAGAAATAATTCTTGGATGCAGAAAAGTCGTCTTAATTTCACTCACACCAAAGATGGAATCAACTCACGTGGCATAGTTTTACCATTTAAAAAAAGGTATTTTGGGGGCGCCTGTGTGGCTCAGTCGGTTGAACGTCCGACTTCGGCTCAGGTCATGATCTCACAGTTTGTGAGTTCGAGCCCCGCGTCGGGCTCTGTGCTGACAGCTCAGAGCCTGGAGGCTGCTTCAGATTCTGTGTCTCCCTCTCTCTCTGCCCCTCCCCAACTTGTGCTCTTTCTCTCTCTGTCTCTCAAAAACGAATAAACGTTAAATAAATAAATAAATAATAAAAAAGGTATTTTTTAAATGTATCCCAAATTCTATCATGAAAAAAACATTGCCGCAGCATAAGTCCCATTAAAAGAATAACCCCCTCCCCGCCAAAAAAAAAATGAAAACCCCATTTCACAAAACGGGATCTGGAGGACTGCAAGACCCGCCAACGTTCAATGTGAGGAAAAGGCGGAGGGAGGGTCCCCTTGTTGGTGGAAACCCGGCTCAGCCCCGCTCTCACCTCCACCCCCCTCCCGCCTGCATTTCCCGCTCCCAGTGCAGCGCAGAGGCCTGAACGCCAAGCAAGCGGTTTAGCAGCGCCACCCGGTGCCAGATTCACAAACCACAACAAGTTTTCACCTGAAAGGCTGTAACTGGAGGCCTCCTTCTGAAATTCGGCGCAGGCACTAACTTCTTGCCTGGGGTTATTTCTGGAGCCCAAGAAACCTAATTCCAGCACACTTTTAAGAGTTCTGTACAGGAGAGGAGCCAAGATGGAGGAACAGCACGGAAGTTTTTTGTGTGTGTCGCGTCCGTGAAATGCAGCCAGACCGACACGAAACCATCCTACACACCTAGACAACTGATCGGAGGATGAACACAACAATCTGCACAACCCGAACCACAGCATTCAGCAGGTACGCGGCGCAGAGAGGTGAATTTGGGGAGCGAGAAGCCGCTGAGGATAGGGAACCGCTTTTGCGGGAGGAGAGAGGACGGAGACTGGGGAGGGGGGGAGAATTCGGGAAAAGCATCCCTCCCCAAAAGCAGCTGGAGAGAAAGTGGAAAATTGGAAACGGCCGCAGGGACTAAACTCAAAAGGGAGAAAGGAGAAAGGAGAGGGTTTCAATTCCACTAAGACCGTAAACAAGGGGAGCGCAAAGGCTGCCACTCCGCAGCTCCCTACCTGGCGGTGCTCTGGTGGGAAGGGCGAATCCCCAGGAGCAGAGTGGAGGCCGGGAGGTCCTCGGGCCACACGGGGAAAGGCGGTTCCACTGCCGGAAGGACATTTGGTGGAGACTGTTGAAGCCACCTGGTCCCAGCAGACCCCAGAAAATGGCCACATTCGCTGGTGCTGGAACAGGGTCGTTGGGGGTGGACCCTGGTGCCAGATGTGTTGTGATTTCCCATCATCCCTGAAACGCTGCTGCTGCCCTAGCTCGCGAAGTTTCTCTGGGCCGGGCTGGCACCTCGGCGCAGTCTCGGGGCACCAGCAGCAGCAGGGTCCAGCGGGCGTCCCTGGGTGCAGCCGACATTCGGCCATTGCTCATTTGGCCATTGGTCGGGGAGACCCTCCCGCAAAGGGGCGGAGCGGGTCAAGGCCGCAGTCCTTCGGAAGTAAGGGGCCGGGGAAAACAGCCGCGTCTGAGACAAAACTCGGGAGAGAGCTGCTGCCTGGGGCCCGGTCACGGAGAGTGAAGAAGCAGGGAGTGGACGAGAGCTGAAGACGGAGGACGGGTGCGCGACTGCCGATCTGGGAGAACAGACCGGGTAGCCGGGTGACGCCATTTTTACGGCTCCCGCGCAGGCGCATACGCACCTACGAGCGCCGCAACACTCCACCCCAGTAGGCTAGCAGCGCCATCTAGTGGAGACGGGAGCCGTTACACAGAGCCCCGCCCAGTGGGCAACCTTGCTCTTCAAGGACACAAATCTCACCGCTGGCTTAGTTTATGGACTATAAAGAGCTTCATGATCTGACTTCTAGGGGAAAACGAAGTAATTTCAGTCGTATTTCAGTCTGTTAGCAGGTCCATCTATTCAATTTTCTTTCTTTTTTCTCTCTTTCACACTACTTTTCTTTTTCTTGAATACAGAAAGAAAAAATTCATTTTTATTTTCAATTTTTATTAAAATATTTTTCGTTAATTTTTTTACTATATTTTTTACTTTTGTGTAAACTTTTTCAAACTCCATCCTACTTCCATCATTTTATTTTAGTCTACCTCACTGTACTCACCTTTTCAAATTTTCAAACGATTTCCTTTTTTTTCTTTTTTCTCTTTTTCATTTCTTTTCTTTTTCTTGAATGCAGAAAGAGAAAAACTTCATTTTTACTTTCAATTCCTATTAAAAATATTTTCTTTAATTTTTCTACTATATTTTTTGCTTTTGTACAAATTTTTTCAAATTCTATTTTACTTCCATCATTTTATGTTAGTCTACTAGAGTGTATTCACTTTTTCACATTTTCAATTCCTTTTTTCTCTTTTTCCTCTTTTTTGTTTCTTTTCTTTTTCCTGAATACAAAAAGAGAAAAATTCATTTTTATTTTTAATTTTTATTAAAAATATTTTTCTTTAATTTTTCTACTATATTATTTACTTTTGTGTAAGTTTTTTCAAATTCTATTTTACTCCCATCATCTCACTTTAGTCTACTTCAGTGTATTTATTTTTTCAAATTCTCAAACGATTTCCTTCCCCCCCCTTTTTTTTGGTCTAATCTGTCAAACCACTTTCAACACCCAGACCAAAACACACCTAGGATCTAGCATCATTTATTAGATTTTGTGTGTGTGTGTGCATGTTTAATTTTTTAATTTTAATTTTTTTAAATTTTAATATTTCTACCTCATTAATTCCTTTTCTACCTTCAAAATGACAAAACGAAGGAATTCAGCCCAAAAGAAAGACCACAAAGAAACGACAGGCAGGGATTTAACCAACACAGATACAAGCAAGATGTCTGAACCAGAATTTAGAATCACAATAATAAGAATACTAGCTGGATGGGGTGTCTGGGTGACTCAGTCGGTTGAGCGTCCGACTTCGGCTCAGGTCCTGATTTTACGGTTTGTGAGTTCGAGCCCCACATTGGGCTCTGTGCTGATGGCTCAGAGCCTGGAGCCTGCTTCGAATTCTGTGTCTCCTTCTCTCTCTGCCCCTCCCCCACTCGTGCTCGCTCTCTCTCTCTCTCTCTCTCTCTCTGTCAAAAATAAATAAACATTTAAAAAAAAGAATACTAGCTGGAGTCGAAAATAGATTAGAATCCCTTTCTGCAGAGATACAATAAGTAAAAAATAGAATGAAATTAAAAATGCTATTACTGAGCTGCAATCATGGATGGATGCAGCAGCGGCAAGGATGGATGAGGCAGAACAGAGAATCAGCGATATAGAGGACAAACTTACAGAGAATAATGAAGCAGAAAAAAGAGGGAGATTAAGGCAAAAGAGCACAATTTAAGAATTAGAGAAATCAGTGACTCATTAAAAAGGAACATCAGAATCATAGGGGTTCCAGAAGAGGAAGAGAGAGAAATAAGGGTAGAAGGGTTATGTGAGCAAAGCATAGCGGAAAACTTTCCTAACCTGGGGAAAGACACAGACATCAAAATCCAGGAAGCACAGAGGACCCCCATTAGATTCAACAAAAACCGACCATCAACAGGGCATGTCATAGTCAAATTCACAAAATACTCAGGCAAGGAGAGAATCATGAAAGCAGCAAGGGGGAAAAAAAGTCCCTAACCTAAAAGGGAAGACAGATCAGGTCTGCAGCAGACCTATCCACAGAAACTTGGCAGGCCAGAAAGGAGTGGCAGGATATATTCAGTGTGCTGAATCAGAAAAATATGCAGCCAAGAATTCTTTGGCTAGCAAGGCTGTCATTCAAAATAGAAGAAGAGATAAAAAGTTTCCCAAACCAACAAAAACTAAAGGAGTTTGTGACCACTAAACCAGCCCTGCAAGAAATTTTAAGGGGACTCTCTGAGGGGAGAAAAGATGAAATATATATATACCAAAAGCAACAATGATTAGAAAGGACCAGAAAACACCACCAGAAACTCCAACTCTACAAGCATGATAATGGCAATAAATTCATGTCTTTCAGTACTCACTCTAAATGTCAATGGACTCAATGCTCCAATCAAAAGACATAGGGTAACAGAATGGATGAGAAAACAAGATCCATCTATATACTGTTTACAAGAGACCCACTTTAGACCTAAAGACACCTTCAGATTGAAAATAAGGGGATGGAGAAACATCTATCATGCTAATGGTCAACAAAAGAAAGCCGGAGTAGCCATACTTATACCAGACAATCTAGACTTTAAAATAAAGACTGTATCAAGAGATGCAGAAGGGCATTATATCATAATCAAAGGGTCTATCCACCAAGAAGACCTAACAATTGTAAACATTTATGTGCCAAATGTGGAACAGCCAAGTATATAAATCAATCACAAACATAAAGAAACTCATCAATAGTAATACCATAATAGTAGGAGACTTCAACACCCCGCTCACAGCAATGGACAGATCATCTAATCAAAAAATCAACGAGGAAACAATGGCTTTGAATGACACACTGGACCAGATGGACTTAACAGATATATTCAGAACATTTCATCCTAAAGCAGCAGAATATACATTCTTCTCCAGTGCACTTGGAACGTTCTCCAGAATAGACCATATACTGGGACACAAATCAGCCCTAAGTAAATACAAAAAGATCGAGATCATACCGTGCATATTTTCAGATCACAACACTATGAAACTCGAAATCAACCACAAGAAAAAAATTGGAAAAGTAACAAATACTTGGAGACTGAAGAACATCCGATTAAAGAATAAATGGGCTAACCAAGCAGTTAAAGAGGAAATTAAAAAGTATATGGAAGTCAATGAAAATGATAACACCACAACCCAAAACTTCTGGGACACAGCAAAGGTGGTCATAAGAGGAAAGAATATAGCAATCCAGGCCTTCCTAAAGAAGGAAGAAAGATCTAACCTTGCGCCTTAAGGAACTGGAAAAAGAACAGCAAATAAAACCCAAAACCAGCAGAAGACAGGAAATAATAAAGATTAGAGCAGAAAGTAATGCTATCAAAACAAAACAAACAAAACAAAACAGTAGAACAGATCAGTGAAACCAGAAGCTGGTTCTTTGAAAGTATTAACAAAATTGATAAACCACTAGCCAGTTTGATCAAAAAGAAAAAGGAAAGGACCCAAATAAATAAAATCAAAAATGGAAGAGAAGAGATCACAACCAACACAGCAGAAATAAAAACAATAATAGGAGAATATTATGAGTAATTATATGCCAATAAAATGGGCAATCTGGAAGAAATGGACAAATTCCTAGAAACATATACCCTACCAAAACTGAAACAGGAATAAATAGAAAATTTGAACAGACCCATAACAGGTAAGGAAATTGAATTAGTAATCAAAAATCTGCCAAAAAACAAGAGCCCAGGGCCAGATGGCTTTCCAGGGGAATTCTACCAAACATTTAAGGGAAGAGTTAACACCTATTCTCTTGAAGCTGTTCCAAAAAATAGAAATGGAAGGAAAACTTCCAAACTCTTTCTATAGAGCCAACATTACCCTGATTTCAAAACCAGACACAGACCCCACTAAAAAGGAGAACTATAGACCAATTTCCCTGATGAACATGGATGCAAAAATCCTCAACAAGATATTAGCCAACCAGATCCAACAATACATTAAAAAAATTATTCACCACGACCAAGTGGGATTTATACCTGGGATGCAGGGTTGGTTCAATATCTGCAAAACAATTAACGTGATTCATCACATCAATAAAAGAAAGGACAAGAACCATATGATCCTCTCAATAGATGCAGAGAAAGCATTGGACAAAATACAGCATCCTTTCTTGATAAAAAACCCTCCAGAAAGTAGGGATAGAAAGAGCATACCTCGAGATCATAAAAGCCATATATGAACAACCCAAAGCTAATATCATCCTCAATGGGGAAAAATTGAGAGCTTTCCCCCTAAGGTCAGGAACAAGACAGGGATGTCCACTCTCACCACTGTTATTCAACACAGTATTGGAAGTCTTAGCCTCTGCACTCAGACAACACAAAGAAATAAAAGGCATCCAAACCGGCCAGAAGGAGGTCACACTTTCACTCTTCGCAGATGACATGATACTCTATATGGAAAACCCAAAAGATTCCACCAAAAACCTGCTAGAATTGATTCATGAATTCAGCAAAGTTGCAGGATATAAAATCAATGCACAGAAATCAGTTGCATTCCTATACACCAACAATGAAGTGACAGAAAGAGAAATCAAGGAATCGATCCCATTTACAGTTGCACACACACACACACAAAAAACAACTGTAAAATACCCAGGAATAAATCTAACCAAAGAGGTGAAAAATCTATACACTGAAAACTATAGAAAACTTATGAAAGAAATTGAAGAAGACACAAAAAAAAAAATGGAAAAAGATTCCATGCTTCTGGATAGGAAGAACAAATATTGTTAAAACGTCGATACTACCCAAAGCAATCTACATATTCAATGTAATCCCTATCAAAATAACACCAGCATTCTTCACAGAGCTAGAACAAATAATCCTAAAATTTGTATGGAACCAGAAAAGACCCTGAATAGCCAAAGCGATCTTGAAAAAGAAAACCAAAGCAGGAGGCATCACAATCCCAGACTTCAAGCTATACTACAAAGCTGTAACCATCAAGACAGTATGGTACTGGCACAAGAACAGACACTCAGATCAATGGAACAGAATAGAGAACCCAGAAATGGACCCACAAATGTATGGCCAACTAATCTTCGACAAAGCAGGAAAGAATATCCAGTGGAATAAAGACAGTCTCTTCAGCAAGTGGTGCTGGGAAAACTGGACAGCGACATGCAGAAGAATGAACCCGGACCACTTTCTTACACCAGACACAAAAATAAACTCAAAATGGATGAAAGACCTCAAGGTAAGACAGGAAGCCATCAAAATCCTGGAGGAGAAAGCAGGCAAAAACCTCTTTGATCTTGGCCGCAGCAACTTCTTACTCAACACGTCTCCGGAGGCAAGGGAAACAAAAGCAAAAATGAATTACTGGGACCTCTTCAAAATAAAAAGCTTCTGCACAGAGAAGGAAACAATCAGCAAAACTAAAAGGCAACTGACAGAATGGGAGAAGATATTTGCAAATGACATATCAGATAAAGGGTTAGTATCCAATATCTATAAAGAACTTATCAAACACAACACCCAAAAACAATACAGTGAAGAAATGGGAAAAAGACATGAATAGACACTTCTCCAAAGAAGACATCCAGATGGCCAACCAACACATGAAAAAATTCTCCACATCACTCATCATCAGGGAAATACAAATCAAAACCACAATGAGATACCACCTCACACCTGTCAGAATGGCTAACATTAACAACTCAGGCAACAACAGATGTTGGCGAGGATTCGGAGAAAGAGGATCTCTTTTGTATTGTTGGTGGAATGCAAGCTGGTGCAGCCACTCTGGAACACAGTATGGAGGTTCTTCAGAAAACTAAAAATAGAACCGCCCTATGACTCAGCAATTGCACTACTAGGCTTTTATCCAAGGGATACAGGTGTGCTGTTTCGAAGGGGCACATGCACCCCAATGTTTATAGCAGCACTATCAACAATAGCCAAAGTATGGAAAGAGCCCAAATGATGTCCATCGATGGATGAATGGATAAATAAAATGTGGTATATATATATATATATACACACACACACACACACACACACACACACACACACAATGGAGTATTACTGTGCAATCAAAAAGAATGAAATCTTGCCATTTGCAACTACGTGGATGGAACTGGAGGGTATTATGCTAAGTGAAATTAGTCAGAGAAAGACAATCATATGACTTCACTCATATGAAGACTTTAAGAGACAAAACAGATGAACATAAGGGAAGGGAAACAAAAATAATATAAAAACAGGAAGGGGGACAAAACAGAAGAGACTCATAAATCTGGAGAACAAACTGAGGGTTAAGGAAGGGGTTGTGGAAGGGGGGATGGGCTCAATGGGGAAGGGGCTCTAAGGAATCTACTCCTGAAATCACTGTTGCACTATATGCTAACCAATTTGGATGTAAATTTAAAACAAGTTAAAAAAAAAAAAAAAAGAGTTCTATATAGGATGATTCACGAACCGTCTGAAGGCCAAATAGGGACCGGATATATATCATCACCGTCATCGTCACTGATCACTAAGTACTCCCTTGACCATGAGGGCACGTGCCCTAAAGATTCAGGTGTTTCCAAGTGGAAGCCCTCTCCTTTGCTGAGTGTGTTAATGCCCTTGAGTCTCTTCTTCAAACCTCCCCACCTTTACACCCTACACCTGAGGGAATAACCAAGCCTCACCCCAAACCCTTCTTGTGTCTTGAAAATTCTGCCACCTCAGACATCAGTTCAATCTCCAAGACGTTCTTTTTGGTCCAAATTTTGCTGAATTTGGAATCAGGAAAGGATGTGCCTTGGTCTTAGGGATGGAAAAAGGAAGTAGAAAATGGATTAGGGCATGTGGGTGGGCAGGTGGGCCGGGGCACGGGGCAGGTGGGACAGAGCCTGGAGAGAAAAACAGGTGCTTCAGCTTCAAGGCACCCCTCCATCGTATTTCCCCCCTAATTCACCTAAAATGTTAACACACTTGGTGCCTCAGAACTTAATTTTCTCCCAATGATCATATAGATCAACCTATACATTCCTTGTAAAAACAAAAAGTCCTTAGCTCTACTTGCAAAATAGTAACCCTGACCTCATTGTGTTAAAAGTAAATCTGACTTCTTCTTTTCTTGGTTTTAATTACAAATGGTCCCCACATTAACTCAGATGCTTCTGCTGATTCCAGAACAGATGGCCTTTTATTGAAGTCATTTCTCTCTGGTCATAATTTTCCCAAACATGTGACCTGTTTTTGTACAGAGAATACCTTAAAAAGGGGAACAAACTCAATTTTGGAATCTCTTCATCTTTCTACCCACTAGTTCCCCTCAACCTGCTTTTCACTTCCTCGAAGCAAGAATTATTTTTACCTTCGCCACAGCTCTCCAACTACTAAGCACAGCGTAACTCTCAGTGCATGTGTGTGTTGAACTAACCCGCAAAGAATGACAGTTGATGTGGAGGAAACTTCTTGATAGTGGCAGTGACAGAATTTCAGAATGGGCGGCCATGGGCAGGAACAGAATCCCTGGCTCTGGGGCTCCTTAAGAAGGGAGTGGATGTGAGGGCAAGAAGCGCCAAATCTCAAGAAAGGACTCTAGCTTCTCAAACAGTAACCTCTTTGGATAAATAACCCAGCCTGTGAACCGCCATCCAGTGCAAAGATGGTGGAAATGAGGAGGGGATGGGAGTAGAGGGAGAGACGTACAGGGAAGAGCCTGAAAGGAATGTCGGTCTTCTGCATGTGAGGAGACACTGAGTCAGAATGTTCAGAGATGCCTGTGGGTCTCCATGGAGAGTGGCCAGAACCGTCCTCTCTCGTGCTCTTGCCCCCCACTCTTGAAGATCTCCTCTGGGAAGGTTCCCGGGTGCTGCTGGTTTGCAATCGCCTTACTTCCTTTCTCTCCAGCAGGTGGCGCCATAAGATTCAAGATGCTTTGGAAAATCCTCAAGACCCCAATTCCTCTGAAGCTTGGTTTGGGGAGAAGAAGCCTCAACTCAGCTCCTAGACATAAGAAACGAACGTGTGGAAAACATTGATGGAATAAGCATGTATTGGCTAAGTTAAAATAGTTCGAGACTGAAGAGGTAGGGATAATAAGAGGGGTAAAGAGGTCTGTGGTGGCCTGGAGAGAGACTACACATTCATTAGACATTCATTAAACTGCCCTCATTAGACACTTTTCCTCCTTAAAGACTAGACAGAAGCATTTCAAAATGTTAATAGGTTGATGAGCCCACAGAACGTTTTTCCACTATTTTACCGACAAAATTTTCCAAATTTTCTGCACAAAGTAGATCTTCATTTCATACCTACCAAATATTAAATATTATTACAAAAATCTCTTTTATATCAATATTCAATATCTAAGTTATACTGGCTCTATTATCTCTGTTTGTAAGTAGTGAGTGTCAAAATCTGACTTCTCTTGGATGATTGGGCATGTTGGAGATCATTGTGCTCGTTGCTGTGGATATTATGCGTCCTGATGCCATATTGGTAAGACACACAGAACATGAACCCTTCTATCACCCACGCTATAGAGTTGTTTCCATGTCAAGCTTCCAGTTCTCCCAAGTTAAAGCATTTCTCTCATTCATCAAAGACATAGTCTAGAAAAGTTTTAAACAATGGGGTTACATGAATACTAATCCAACGGTATGAGGAGAGACCAGGGTTGGGAAATCAGTTAGGAGTCCGTTATCATGGTTTAGGAGTCAAAAGCATGATGGCAGTGAGTATTAAGGAAGAAATGGAAGCAAGAGGTATTCTAACGGATGGGTACAGAGGGTTTAGTAATGGATAAGCAGTTCAAGGGGAAAAGAGGAATCAGTAATGGGGACAAGGTAGACTGGGGCACCTGGGTGGCTCGGTCAGTTAAGCGGTTAAGCGTCTGGCTTCAGCTCAGGTTACGATCTCCTGGCTCAGGAGTTCGAGCCCCGCGTCGGGCTCTGTGCTGACAGCTCAGAGCCTGGAGCCTGCTTCGGATGCTGTGTCTCCTCTCCCTGCCCCTCCCCTGCTTGTGCTCTGTCTCACTCTGTCTCTCAAAAATAAATAAATGTAAAAAAAAATTTTTAATAGATTAACAGGATATGTTGGGTCATTAAAATAGCGTAACTCCTATTAGTGAATATAGTAAATGTTAATATTGCAGCAATTTGGGGTGGGGGGGCGCCTTGGTGGCTCAGTCGGTTAAGCATCTGACTTTGGCTCAGGTCATGATCTCACGGCTCATGAGTTCAAGCCCTGCATCAGGCTCTGTGCTGACAGCTGGGAGGCTAGAGCCTGCTTTGGATTCTGTCTCCCTCTCTCTCTGCCCCTCCCTCGCTCACACTTTGTCTCTCTCTCCTTCAAAAAGAAACATTAAACAAAAATTTTTTAATGACAGCAATGCCTTTATTTTAAAAAACATACAGGGCACCTGGATGGCTCAGTTGGTTAAGCGTCTGACTCTTGATTTCAGCTCAGCTCATGATCTCACCATTCATGAGTTCAAGCCCCACATCAGGCTCTGCAGTGACAACACAGGTCCTGCTTGGGATTCTCTGTCTCTATCTCTCTGCCTCTCTATCTCTCTCTCAAAAATAAATAAATAAACATTTTAAAACTATGCATATACAAATTATCTATTTGCAAAAATTAGAACTAAAAAATTAAGGGAACTCAAAAGAAAGGGTTCCATAGGATTTCCCTGGTCCCTGTGAACGTGACCTTATTTCAAAATAGGGTCTCTGCAGACGTAATCAATTTAAAATGATGAGTTCATACAGAATCAGGTGGGCCCTAATCCATTGTGACCAGAGTCCTTTTAAGACAAGAACAAACATTGGGGCACCGGGGTGGCTCAGTCAAGTGTCCGGCTTTGGCTCAGGTCATGATCTCACACTCTGTGAGTTCGAGCCCCGGATATAGGGCTCTGTGCTGACAGCTCGAAGCCTGGAGCCTGCTTCGGGTTCTGTGTCTCCCTCTCTCTCTACCCCTGCCCTGCTCACGCTCTGTCTCTCTCTGTCTCAAAAATAAGTAGTCCTTTAAAAAAGAATACAAAAAGACAAGAACAGACATAAAAACAGACACAGAAAGGAGACAGCCAGGAGAGGATGGAGGCGGAGAGCAGCAGCATGCTGCCACAAGTCAAGTCCAGAGCTATCGGAAGCTGGGAGACTCCTCCTCCAGAAGCATAGGAGACAACACGTCCTGTCTACACCTTGATTTCAGACTTGTAGCCTCCAGAGCTAGGAGGGAATACATTTCTGTTGTTTTAAACTGCCCACTTTGCTATGGCAGGACTGGAGACTAATACAGTCCCTCTTGAACGCTCAGAGCACGCGAGGAGAGGTAGATGTTTAGTTTTGAAGGCGGGGTGGATATTACAGGATTATGTCACTATGGAGAGCCACACGCCATGTAAAGTTACCCATGAAACAGATGGGGAGATTAGGAGCGTGTTGGTCCAATAACTCTGTGTACTTTTTCCTTGATAAGGGTGGCTGCTGCCCTTATCACTGTGTGATGAAGGCTGAAGCCTCGTCACCAGAAACAAAGAGGTGTTTGGCCAGCCCACGCTCCTAGCACACCCCATCCCCACCAAAGAAACACGTCCTAGGCACCTCAGTGTACCCCTTCCTCCCTGGTGAAGGCTGCTGGTGCTTGGAAGGCCAACAAGCTCACAGAATGTTCCAACATAACACGGGAAGACAAAAGACAAGAAGCTCATCTATAAATCGAGAATGAGCCAGCTGTGGAGACAAAAGGGGAAAAGGAGTCAAGTTTCAATAATATGAGATAACCATGACAAGCACGGATGTGTCCCGTAGGCTACAGTCTTCCCCACTCGAAATGTTAGTAAGACATTTGGCGTTCTCTTACAAAAAACCACTCTCCCCTTTTCAGTGTGGTAAGAGAAGCCCCAACATCCTCTTGGTTATTAATTAACAGGAAAATTTGAAGGTTGAGTTGTGTAAGTTTCCAGGGAAGATTATTTAACTTGCTGAGTATTTTTTTCCTAAGGAAGTTTTAATTCAGCAAACACGCACTGAACACTTACCTGCTGAAGAGACCAAGAACTTTTTTCAAGTCTCTGCTCTCAAGGAGTATGCACACCGGTGGGAGAGACAGACAAAGAAATAAATAGCTAGAGGATACTGACGTTTTAAAAAATTGCAGCGCAATAACGGTCCCTGTTGGGGGTTGTGATAATAATAACATAGTGGTAATAATAATGTCGAATGTACTATATGTTTTACATACGTTAAGGGAGCAGAGAGAAAAGTGTGCCCAGCTCCCTCTGGGGTGATAAAGGTGCCCGTCTGTCCCATTGGCAAGCTCCTATTCCTCCAAAGAGCCAAGGGAGGGAGAAAAGGGCCAGCAAGAGACCTGGAGCCTCAGGAATTCATGTAGTCTTTGCAGAAATGCCAACAGCACAGGAGATGATGTGGGAGAGCGGGACACGAGGCCGGGGCCGTATCTTGAAAATCTGTGTGTGAGCCTCATTCCCTGACCCAGGTGTTTCCAGACTGGTGTCCATAAACACATGGGGGGATTTTGAACTTCTCTGTAAGAACGCATGCATGCATGTGATGGTGCCTTGTTTCAAATATCATCTAAAAAACATCATATTAACATATTCTGACCATCTGGATAAACCACCTTATAAGAGAGCACTGCCAGTTATTTCAGGCTTTGCATTTGCATTTAGAACAACGTTTGCCCCAAGCAGTGCTTATTTGATTGTAGCCTGTCACATACTAAGTGTGGTGAACATTCAAAAACAAAAAACAAAAAACAAAAAACAAAAACAACAGACAAACAAAAGCCACATTGCCCAGTCTTTTTTGAAGCTAGCTCAAGTTCAAGCCAACAAGTCAGGTATGAGCAGAAGTACCTTGTGACAGCTTCCAGGAAACTTTCTTTAAAAAAAAAAAAAAAAAAAAGATGTCTATATGTGTTTATTTATTTTGAGACAGAGAGCGCGAGCCACTGGGGGAGGGGCAAAGAGAGAAGGAGAGAGAGAATCCCAGGCAGGCTTTGCAGTGACAGCACAGAGCCTGACGTGGGGCTCAATCCCACGGACGAAGAGATCATGACCTGAGCCAAAATCAAGAGTCAGATGCTTTACTCACTGGGCCACCCAGGCACCCCAGGGAACCTTTCTTAACAGCAAGGTGATTTTCTCTATATGTTCATAAGGTGAAGTTTACCACTGTGTTGTTCCAATGGCCCATGTCCTTATTGATTCTTAACTGATTCTGTTAATTACTGATACAGGCGAATTAACCTTTTCCACTGTGATTCTGGGTGTCTGTTTTTTTCTTATACCTATTTCAATTTTCACCTTATAAATATCAAGTTCATGTTCGGGGGAACAATATGAAAATATTTGGATCATCTCAGTAACCATCATTTAATAGAGAAATTTCACATGATTTCCTCATTTCTATTTGTATTTAGATTTATAACCATTTCAGTGCCAGTAGCGTTCTTTAAAAAAAAAAAAAAAAAACAAAACTCAGTCTTTTAATTAGAGCATTTAGTCATTTGTATCCACAATTCCTGATATATGTTTGGACTTAAATTTCCACCTTATTTTATACATTCTTCTTTCCCCATCTTTCTCTCTCCCTTTTTAGACTGTTTTTTCCACTGGCATTCTTATCCTGTACCAGTTTGTAAATCATACTCTCTTATTTAATCCTTTTAGTAGTTATCCCAGACATGGTAACATGAATCTTAGTTTACAAGGAATGTAATGTTAATAAGTGTTTTTATTCTTCTCTTGGACGATGGAAGAAACTCAGGACATGTCACCACCCTCCTCCTTTGAAAGCCCCATACTTTACTACTGTGCATTACATATCTTATTTTCCAAATCTCAGGTTTATAGAGCCTGTATTCATTTAGATGTACCCACATATTCATACTCTGCCCTTCATTCCTTCCTGAATCTTGGCCCTACATCTAGGAACATTTCCTTCTGCCTCAAGTACATCCTTTAGAATCTTATTTAGTGCAGAACAAATTCTCTGTTTTGTTCGTCTGAAAATATCTTTTACTGTGTATAGAATTTTAGGCTGAGGGTGCCTGGGTGGCTCAGTCGTTAAGCATCTGACTTTGGCTCAGGTCATGATCTCACAGTTGGTGAGTTCGAGTCCCACATCGGGTGAGCACGATCCCCGCTTTGAGTAAAAACACGAGACCCAGGTGAGCCCCGCCTCTCTCTCTCTCACTCTCTATCCCCAGCTCACTTGTGCCCTCTCTCTTAAAAAAAAAAAAAAGAATTTCAGATTGATAATGTTCTCTTTCAGGATATTGAAGATATCCCACGGTTTTCTGATTTCCGTTATTGCTGTTTAAAACTCAGCTAAGGGGCGCCTGGGTGGCTCCGTCGGTTAAGCGGCCGACTTCGGCTCAGGTCATGATCTCGCGGTCTGTGGGTTCGAGCCCCGCGTCGGGCTCTGTGCTGACTGCTCGGAGCCTGGAGCCTGTTTCAGATTCTGTGTCTCCTTCTCTCTCTGACCCTCCCCCGTTCATGCTCTGTCTCTCTCTGTCTCAAAAATAAATAAACGTTAAAAAAAAATAAAAAAAATAAAACTCAGCTAAAAGTGTACCTATCACTCCTTTGAATATAGTCAGTCTTCCCCTCAATCTGGCTGCCTCAAAAAAAAAAAAAATTGTAACTACTTGTTATGGAAATTTTAAAACATGTTCATAATTAGAAGGACTCATCTAATAAACCCTTTCATGCCCACATCCCAGCTTCAATAATTAGCATTTTTGCCACTTTCGTGTCCGCTCTTCCCACATATGCACACACTTAGGCACTAGTTTTAGGATTTTATTTTTACTGGTGTATTTTAGAACAGATACAAAATATTATCTCAGGTCTTTTCATCTGTAAAGCCTTCAATATGCACCTTGAACTGATAAGGACTTTATTAACATAAGAGCCAAGCCATTATCACAACCAGTCAAATCAGCAAAACCCCTTAACTCTTCTAATACCCATTTTCTGTTCACATTTCCTGCTTGTCCCACAGGGGCTTCTCACAGCTGGTTGGTGGGAATCAGGATCTAAAGAAGTCCACACATCGCCTCGGTTGTTATTTCCCTTAAGAGGATTTTGTTAGAAGCGGCCCTTTCTTGATTTTTTCTCCCCTTGCTATACGCTTGTCAGAAAAACAAAACGAAACAGATAATTCTTTAGAAAGACCCACATTCTAGATTTGGTGTTCTCTAGCTGTTGGTTAATTTCTTCACATTGCTATGAATTGTCAGTCAGACCTAGAGGTTTGATTGGGTTTGAGTTCAGAATATTTGAGGCAAGTGAATTTTTTCAGCGTATTCATGATGAATAAAAGGTTTGCTTTTCCCTGTTTAGCGGCTCTAAGATTAAACCATGGTTTCAAAGTGTGTCAGCTGATGCCTCCATTATGAAGTCCCCCCTCGACCTTCCAGCCAAGGTTTTAGAACCACTGAGGACTGTTGCCTAGATTTGTGACTTCAACAGAGACTTAAAAGCAATTGTTTTCTTACTGCTCTCGTTCCTTCTGAGCAAGTAGCTGCAAACCTTCTAGAAAACCTCTCCTCCATCTACTCTTTCAGTGTCCTAAAAATACAGTTTGTACAGGAAAGACAGCATAGATGCTGGATCCTTTCCCTCTTAATTTTCAGGACAGAAAATTAAGGTGCCTAAACCACCTCCAAACACAGTTGGTCCGTAGAGCCTTTTCAGAAGGATTCTTGTGGCTTTCTTCTTCTTCTTCTTCTTCTTCTTCTTCTTCTTCTTTTTGGAAAAATCAGCTTTACTTGAATGTTCATCCAATAAAATTCAATGTTGAGTATACAGTTTGAGGAGTTCTGATGAACGAAATATTTATGCAAACGCATCACAGTCAGGATTAGAACATCTCGGGACGCTGGCGGTTAAGCATCTGACTCTTGATTTCGACTCAGGTCATGGTCTCACGGTTCGTGGGATCGAGCCCCGTGTCAGGATCCATAGGGACAGCACAGAGGCTGCTTGGGATTCTCTTTCTCCCTCTCTCTCTGCCCCTCCCCCTCTCTCTCTCTTTTTAAATCAATCAATCAATATTTTTTATAAGATTAGAACATCTCCAGGACCCCCCAAAAACTTTTCTCTTGTCCTTTCAAGTCAATCTGTGCTCCCCACCCTGGCTCCAAGCAGCCTCTGTCTGCTTTCTATCACATTGTCTATGTTTCCTAGAATGCTCTATAAGTGAAATCACCCAGATTTAGTCTTTTCTATGGGCATCTTTCTCTTAGCATAATGTTTTTGAGATTAATCTATGCTGTTTCATGTGTTGGTAGTTCTTTTTATATGAATATACCCCATTTTATTTGTTAATCCACAGTTTTGTTGGACATTTTATCCTTGCATAAGTAGATCAATACTCTGCCAAAGACTCGAAGGGACCCCTCTGCAGATCTCCGGACCTCCTACCCCCTCCCGTGTATTTACGTCCTGTTTGGTACTCTGTTCTGTACCTTCACCCTCTGCAGCCTGCCCAAACCCCATTGTCTGGATGCTCAACTCAAAGGGACAGTTGGGCTCTGTCTTGGTTGCCCCTTCCTGAACCACAGCCTGAAAACTTCTTCTAGGCACTAATTTAGGGCAGGTACAGAGCTCACCTTGTTTGTATCTTATCTCAGGGGGATCACAAACATGCATTGTCTGTCCAATGTCTGAAAACAGTCGCTTTATATATTTTGTTCAGTCTCCCAGGTTTTTAAGGGAGAAGGGCAATTCCTGTAGAATTCAATCCTTCATGGTGGAAGCAGAAGCCTCCTGAATCTTTTTGACAAGTTGAAATTCGTTATTTTTTCAATCAACTTTACTGAGGTATAATCTATATACTTTAAAATTCACAGTTGATGTCTCCAGGTTGTTGATTTTGACAAATGCATGCAACATATAATCACCTCTATCTCCCCCAGAAAGTTCCCTCATTCCTTTTTGCCATCAGTCTTCATCCACACTTCTCAACCTGGGCAACCACTTATCTACTCTCTGTCACTACAGAGTAATTGCATCTGTCCTGATATTTTAAATATATAGAATCATTTTGTCTTTTGTAACTGGCTTCCTTCACCAGTATCATGTCTGAAGATTTATTCACGTCATTGTATGTAACAATGTTTTGGCTTTTTTATTTCTGAGTACATGCTTTCATTCCTTTTGGTTAAATACCTAGGAGTAGAATTGCTGGGTCTTATGTAAGTATATGCTAAATTTTATGAGAAATTGCCAAACTCTTTTCCAAAATGGTTACACAATTTTACATTTCCAGCAGCAAGGCCTAAAAGTTTTCAATTGCTCTGTATTATCACCAAGAATGGTTTTGCCACTTTTTAAAACTTCAATTTAATCTCAATACTGAATATAAGTGGTGAAGGTAGACATCTTTGCTTGGTCTGTGATCTTATGAGAAAGAATTCAATCTTTCACAATTAAGCACAATTGTTAGCTATCAGTTTTTCATAGCTATCCTTTATGAGACTGAATAAGTTCCCTCTCAGTCTTGGTTTGCTAACAGATTTTACCAAGAAGGAATTTTGGATTTTGTCATCCTTTTTATTTATCAAGGGAGCTAATTATATACTTTTCTTTATTCGTCTGTTAATATGATGATTCACATTGATTTATTTTCCAATGTTAATCACACTTCCATTCTTGGGATAACCACATTTGGTCATAATGAATTATCCTTTTTATATATTTGATATATTTGATAACATAGACCTTTACATTTATGATCACAAAGGATGTTGGGGCACCTGGGTGGCTCAGTCAGTTAAGTGTCCAACTTCAGCTCAGGCCAGGATCTCACACTCTGTGAGTTTGAGCCCCACGTCAGGCTCTGTGCTGACAGCTCGGAGCCTGGAGCCTGCTTCAGATTCTGTGTCTCCCTCTCTCTCTGCCCCTCCCCTGCTCAGGCTCTGTGCCTCTCTCTCTCTCTCAAAAAAGGAATAAACAATTTTAAAAAAAAATTTTAAAGAATGTTGTTCTATAGTATTCATTTTTCTTGTAATGTCTTTTTCTGGTTGTGGTATCCAGGTTAGGCTAACCTCATAAAAATAATGCCTCCTTTTCAATTTTCTGGGAGAGTTTCTGTAAAATTGGTATTAGTTGCTCCTCAAATGTTTGGTAGAATTGCCCAGTTTACTGTGCGGGAAGGTTTAAACTACAAATTCTGTTTGTTTCATCTGTATGAGGGTATTTAGTTGATCAATGTCTTTGAATGATCTTTGGCATTTTATGTCTTTCAAGGAATTTGTCTTTTTCATCTAGTTTGTCAAATTGTTGGTGTAAACATATTTATAATACTCTATTAGCTTTTTACTATCTATCTAGTCTGTAGTGATGTCCCCTCTGTTATTTCTGATATTGGTAAATGTTGTCTTCTCTCTTTCTTTATTACTTTTTTTTTTTTTTTTTTTAGCAGTTAGATTTTGTATACTTTGGAGTCGTTCTATTCGTGTTTCTTTTGCTTGGGATTCATTGAGCTTCTTGAATTTGGTACTCCTCCCTGCTGATCCTAGCTGCCTTGTTTTACTGGACTTCTAGCTCTGTCTCCTCAACTCAGGGAATCCACTGCCTGTCTGCCCATTCCTATGATGTGGCCTGCAAACTCTTTCCAGCAGTAAGCTTGGCAATCATAAAGATCCCTGGCTTGTTTCTGCTCTCTCAGGGACTGCTATCCTATCTGTCTGATGTCCAATGGAACAAAAAAATCATTTCATGAATTTTGTCTGATTTTTACATTGTTTCATATAGAAGAGTAAATCTAGTTCCTGCTACTCCATCTTTGCTGGAAACCAGGAACTAACTTCTACTGAATATCTACTATGCACAAACACTTTTCATTTCTTCTTTCATTCAATTCTATTAGAAGTCCTATGATGAACATACACTATTAGTCCTTTTCACAGATGAGGAAACCAGGGAATACGACAAATTAATGAACAAAGTCATACATCGTATTAAATGACAGAACTAGGGGCAACTGGATGCCTTGGTAAGTTAAGCATCTGACTCTTAATTTCAGTTCAGGTCATGATCTCATGATTCGTGTGTCAGACTCTGAGCTGACAGCACAGAGCCTGCTTGGAATTCTCTCTCTCCTTCTCTCTTGGCACCTCCCCTGCTTGTGCTTTCTCTCCCTCTCAAAATAAATAAATAAATGTAAATAAATGAATAAATAAATAACAGAATTATTTGATCACAGATGTGTTTTACTACAAAAGGATGCTACCTCCACATAAAGCAGAGAGACAGAAAAGTGCACGAATGCAAATAAATAAAATACACTCTGTAAAATTTATTTTAATCATAACTATTTAAATGATCAGTTGAAACTGCCCCTTTTTCTAGTGGTGACAGCAAGATGTGATCTGGGAATGACAATTTTACATTTCCAATGACTATCTTTGTTGATTTTCCTTTCTTGCCCTTTAATGGTATCATGGGCAGGTTCTCCACATCTCCGGCCACTTTGGCTATAAAAAGTCCAGTCCACTTTGAAGTTCCAATCCCATATGCAGTCTAAACCCTTCCCTCACTAGACTCCAAGGGACTTGGGAGAGAATTTACCAGTCTTCCTTCTCCAACCCCTGGGGTGGCACGAGGAACATGGTCTTGTTTTGTATACTTCCCCTCCCTGTCTTCTCAATATCTGACCCCTCTGAGGTTGAGGGGTCAAAGGGGAACAGAAGAGGCAGAGCTCTTCCTGTATAACGGCTGCTTGGGTGGTGCTGAGGCACTACTAGTCTTTCCCTGACCTGTGAGGTTCCTATTTTCCTGCTGTGCTCTGCTCTTAAGATGTATTTTCACGAGGAAGCTCACCTTCAGTCAGCTCTCTCTGTCCCTGCTCCTTTGGCCCGGCGTGTAGTTCTATACCCGCTCTGGTGAAGTATTACCTTACTTGACCTAGAGTCTTCCATGGTTTCTGCCTCCTTCTATAACCCCTCTGCCCCTTCACGTGGAGCCAGGAAGCTGCCGAGGTCCTCTTTGGCACTCTCAAAGGACCAAGGGGAGCTAGGATGGGTTTGGCCACCATTCCCTTGCACACTCACCACACTAAGGCTCATTCCTGTCCTCCAGCCTTGGATTATCTCTCCAAGCCTCCCTTCTCAGCTCTCTCTCAAGATGACACGGAGTAAGCAGCTTTTCTAAGAAATCCCTCACCATCATCAGCCCTGGCGGCAGCGAAGGGGAATATTTCTGAGGTTCTGTGGGTCATCGAGTCCCTCTGGGGAGCGAGCTGCCAGTCTCTTCCCCTGCTGGCACTCTAAGCTCTAGGTTGGTATTCTTGGAATCCCCAGCGCCTTCATTTAAATTCTGGAGGTGAGAGAATTACCTCATGGGAAGGGATGGGAAGGGAATTACCTCCTGCTGAGAGAATAATGGCTTTCCCCTTTCCCTCCCCCTGTCCCCAGTAATCTCTTCATAATAGCTTGTTTGCTAGGTGATGACTGTGGGTAATAGGGCTGTTTTCAGTCCTCTCAGCAAGCTCTGGGGGGGGGGGGGGGGATGGACAGGTCCTAGGACTGGCAATCCTCTTTAGACTGACACAGGAGTGCCTCTTGTTTTCCAGCAAAGCCCCACCCCACCCCCCCGACCCCCGGCAACAGTAAAAATCCCACTTAATATCCTGTTCTACAACCCGTAGTTCAACTGGCCTTCTGCCGCAGCTCTCCAAACTCTGATGACAAAAGTCAACTTCAAGTTCAGTTTGCCTAATTCTGTGGTCACAGCTGAAAATCTCAAGAAGCTATGAAGTACACAAGACACGTAGAAGCCCGAGAAAAGCCAGCAGGGTGTGCAACAATGCAGAAAGAAACAATTCACGACTCTCGCCACAAAATGTGCACATTCTGACCAAGGCAAAAGCCAAAACCAAAACTGGGTGCCTTCTCTGGGAGCGTGATTCCCAAGAGGCAGGAAGGAGTGTAGTGGGCGGGGGGAGGGGAGGGTATGGCAAACCAGGAGGAAAAAGAGAGGGGGGGCGGGGAAGGAGAGAGACTGTGAGTACAGCAAGACACTCTCTGCTTTCATTCTTGGTTCCCATGGACACAACCCAGAAGGAGCGCTGTGGGCCCCGCTCTGGGAGGGCTGGAAGCTGGCAGTCTTCCTTAACTCACAGAGCTATTTAGAGCACTGGGATTGGTGCCCGTGTCCAGGGAGTTAGCATGCCCGTGTAGGGGAGGTGGCATGGGAGAGAGCTTAAAACGTATTCAAACATTCTACCCCCCACCCCCGCCCGGCCTCTCCCTCCTCGCTCCTCAACACCAAACTCCTAAATTTTCTGAAGGAAAACAAGTGCATTAATCCAGTCTCAGCCTCACGCCGCAAAAGATACAAGCAGCATTCTCTCGGTGAGCAACCTGGCTTTGTAGGTAAGTGCCACCCACCCGTCCTTTGTTTAAAGTTCAGTCTACACTTAGACTATAAAGCAAGCTGTCTTAACGCGTCTTTCCTGGGCCCTGGCCTTATCCTCCCTTTCAACGCCAAGCTTTCTCCTGCATTATTATCACCAAAGCTCCATCGATAGCGATGCATTTATATCCTGGGCACATATTGTGCTCTCAGCGCTGAATATGTATTGCAAAGGACTCCAAGGCCAGGAAGGTGTGTCCAGCCTGTGTGTGCGATAGAGTTCCCCAGAGGAGGAAGCCAGCTTGGGCTTGGGGATCGGGGGACAAGAAGGGCAGAGACCATGGGGCTCTGAAAAGACGGGTGAGGGCGTCCAACCCAAGCTGTTTCACCAGTGCCGCCCAGACTGCTGGTCTGGGATGCCTGCACCGTTTTGTGACCAGTAGGTCCCGACCCTTCCCATATTCGAAATGTTGATTGTTCAGATTTGGTGTGGATCCTTGGATTCCACAGCCAGAAGTCTGAAAGCCCCCTTGGGAGTAGACACTGTGACTCAGTCACCACCACCCTCAACACTTAGCATAGCACCTAGCACCTGGTAGGCTAACAGGCTGCGTGGACCCATGCATGTGTGAATGAATGAACAGAAGGGGCCCCAGAATATCTCCGCCTAAGTCCCAGATCCTCTCTAGACCCCCGAGCAGGCTTTTTGGGGAGGCTTCAAGGAACAGAAGGATCTCTTTTATTGGGGGCATCATGCCTTACAGATGTAAAGTGTTTCTATTTTTTTCCCAAAGAGTTATTCGTATGCTTGATCTTCACGGCAGTGTGACTGGGGCCCTGGGGGACCCTATCATCTATCACTATCTTATTGACAAGGACACTGAGCCTCAGAGCAATGATTTTGCCCTCAATCTGGGAATCCATTAGGATAGGGCCAAAGTTCCCAATGGTGTGACTTCATCGAACGCTGAAACCTGATTGAAAGCTAGGGGTCTGGGTCCCCATCTTGCTCTATCGGGTGAATCGCGGGGCCTGGGAGAATCTTGTTTTACTGCCCCTAGATCGGGAAGAGGATGGAGAGGCACATGGTCGGGGGGCCTCTGTCTAAGCACTTCGATTTGGAGAGGAAGAACGCCAGGCAGGCCGACGCCAGGCTCAGCCAAAGACTGCAGAGACTGGAGCGGGTCTGCCTCTACCACATGAAGTTGCTGACCCGCGAGCAGAGACAGCTCCAGAAAGAACTGCAGAGGCTGCGGGAAGGTGAGGCCTCCGGCTCTGGGGAAAGGCAGGGCGGCGAGCCATCGGGCTGAGGCCAGAGTGACACCGTCACCTCCTAAGAGGGCTCTCTCAGGGGCCTGAATCCCAAGGAAGCAAAACCCTGACCCGACCTGGATTTCAGGCTGCCCTCCCTTCCACAGCCCTCCTTCCTCATGTACACAGCTCGCTGGAGAGGCTCACACAACAAGCCTTTTTGAGCTAATACCTCTCAGGCTTCCAGTCACTTCTGTGTTTCAGATGAGCTCTGCCTCGCTTAAGTTCTTCATTGCCTTCTTTCTTATGTCTCCTTCCGCTGTCCTTTCACTACATCTGGGTGGATTTGGTTTCACCTCTTTTTTTTTTTTTACACCTGGTCAACAACCATGGATTGAGCAACTGTCAATGTGCAAGCCGCCTTAGGAAAGGGAAGTGAAAACAGCCAAAAAAAGACCCCCGGGCTTAGCGACCACAGAGCAGCTATCCTCGAACTGATGGCCGCCCTCCGAGAGGGCTGAGGACAGAGCATTCCGCCATTTTCAACACTCTCCAATGTTGGAGACACGGAGGGCCTCCTTGCCTTCTGGGCAAAAGGAACTTCTCAACCACCCTTCTTGGGCTTTAACGTGTGTTCCCACTAGAGCCTGCAGATCTGGCTTCGATTAGAAATTTTCAAATAAGCCATCGTGGTGTATTGGTACTGTGTTTTCTTTGACTCCATAAGCCAAAGGGCAAATATTTCTGTCATTTTCCCAAAGAGGCCTCTTTACCTATAAGCTGTGTGCTCCCATTCTTGATACCATTGCTCTTCCAAAACACCCCCAGTCTCCACAGAATAACCCTTTCCAAATGTATACATCACTTAGAAGGCTATCTGGTTCACAGAGACTATAGCGTTAAGTAGTGATAACAAAAATAATGTAACTAACTTCAAAAACTAGTTCCTAGTTCGTAGCTACTGGTCGTGGCAGAACGAAGGACTACACGGCGGTGTCCAGAATCTCGGACTTTCCAAAGCTGTCTACACCATTCAGTAAAAATTGAGAAGGAGAACTCCTTTCTCAATGATCCCATTAAAACATGGTGGCTTGGGGCATCTGGGTGGCTCAGTCAGTTAAGCGTCTGACTCTTGATTTTGGCTCAGGTCATGATCTCACAGTTTGTGAGTGTGGGCCCCCCTTGGGCTCTGTGCTGACAGCACAGAGCCTGCTTGGGATTCTGTCTCCCTCTTTCTGCCCCTCCCCCTCTTGTTCTCTCTCTCTCAAAATAAATAAAAATAAACTTAAAAAAAAAAAACATGGTGGCTAAGAACATAGACTCTGGACCCAGATTGTCAGGGTTGAAACACTGACTCTGTCACTTCCTAGCAGTGAGGCCTTGGGTGGCTTGCTGGACCTGTCTATGCCTCAGTTTCCTCACATGTAAAATGGGAAAGACGTTCCCTACCTTGTGAAGTTATCTGAGGATTCAGCAAGCACTTGGAACAGGACCTAAACACACAATCAGTGTCATGTAAGTGTTTTCTCCTAGGCCTTAATCAATCAGTCAATAAAAGATGATTACAGGATTAAACCTTGCTACTGCTTTGTTGAAAATTGCCACCGTTGTGTAGTTTATAGAAGCCGCATCCATCCTTGAAAGAATTAGGTTGTGATATTACTTCAAAATTCAGCATGCATGGGGGAGGGGAAGGAAAAAAAAAGTTAGAGAGGGAGGGAGCCAAACCATAAGAGACTCTTAAAAAAAAACCGAGAATAAACTGAAGGTTGGTGGGGGGTGAGAGGGAGGGGAAAGGGGGTGATGGGCATTGAGGAGGGCACCTGTGGGGATGAGCACTGGGGGTTGTATGGAAACCAATTTGACAATAAATTTCATTAAAAAAAAAAAATCAGCATGGAAAGGATCCACCCCAGCTCGGCAAAACTACGGCCCTTCTCACTGACGGCAGGTGCCGGAACTCAGAAGCCCTGAAAATGCTGCAGCATGTTCCAGAGGAAAACCAGGCATCGTGAATCAATGTAAACGTGTTTAGGTCTACACAGCTAATATGTGGACACAGGAGTGAAGAGTAATGTCCAAACAGCTGGTCTGGGGATTATTTCTAACCCAGGTTGGGTCTGAAAGATGACTCAGAGCAAGTAGCTGAACTTCTCCGCTTTCCATTTCCCTGTCTTAAATGGTTACAACAAACTAGACTAAGAGCTCACACACTGGCAAAGAATCTTCGAAGCCATCTGGCTGAATCCCACTTCCATTCTCAGAAAGGACACTGAAGGCCATATACCTATTTTCAGGGAGGGGGCGCTGGTCATGCAAAAGGCCAGGCCCCGAGGTAGGTGGCTGTGCTGGCCGAGTAGAGAGTTTGCCCCAGCGGCAGGGGGTGTGGGGAAAATCTGGACCAGGAGGCAGAAAACTGATTCAGGGGCCTCCAACTCTACGTCCTTCAGAAAGTTATATCCTCTCTAACCCTCAGACTTTTAGATGGTAAAGTTAAGGGAAAGGGGAAGAAATAATATATATTAAGTCTCAGTATTTATCAGGCACTGTACTGGGCAGTGTTTTCCCATGATTCACTCACCAAAATTGTTACTGAGATTCAACTATATGCCAGGTGGTGGACTGTCTAAAGTGCATATTCCCAGCCCTCATCTGTAGAGATTTGGATCGGCAGGTTGGGAATCGGGCTCAAAAATCTACATTCGCAACTGAGGTGGTACTAAGGCAGATTATTCTGGGACAGGTATTTCGTGGACCGGACTTTACAAAGCACTGTGACAGCTACTCCCATAGGTGAAGGAATGTAAATGTGAAAAAAACAAAACAAAACAAAAAACCATGGTCTGTGCCCCCTTCGATGTTCACATTTGATTTGGAAGGTAGCGGTGCTTGTGAAAAAATGATGATACAAGATACTAATTACTAAATTAGAGTTATTTGCATAGTAGGACACGAGTGTAAGAAGATTCCTATGTCTATCAAAGGAACTGAGGTGAGATCTCCCCAAAGAGGCAGAGTGTAAGCAGAATCTTAGAGGAGGGGGAGAATGAAGGGATGGGGGGGGTGTGGTTTGTCATGAGCACATGTGGAGTGAGGCCACTCCTGCGAGAAGGAAGAGCACGTACAAACGCGTGTGCATGTGTGCACAAGGCTTGCTACAAACAGCCCGGTACTGAGGAGGCTAAGGGGCGAGGAGAAGATGAGGGAGGCGCTGTGTAGACGCAAAGCGGTGTAGACAGTGTCTCTGATCACGAAGAGGGTGATGGGTCTTCCAAAAGAGTTTAGATTTCACCCTATCGCGTCTGGGAGTGGGGAGATGACACATTCCCTCTGGCTGCAATGTTTAGGAGAATTCCAAAGCCCAGGCCTAAACTGGGGAATCGGCCAAGTGAGGAAAAGAAGTATTTTGCGATATTCGGAAAGTGGAATTGTCAGAGCTTTGTGATTAATTATGCGTCCCGGAGGAACTAAAACCAGAGTCAAGAGTCTATTGCCTGGCACAGGGCAGGCATCCAAACAGCCTTGTGAGTTGGATAGCTGGAGGCATACAGGTGGCATGCCTCCACAGGAGAACCCTGGAGAAAGATCAAGTTTTGGAGAAAAGATACATTCGTTTCTGAGCCTGTTGGCCCAACAGGGCTAAACTGCAGAAGAATGGCCTGGGCGGGAGAAGTAGCTTAAAAATCTCCTGGCTTATAGGAAATAGATGAAGTTCTTACATGGTTCAGACCTACACACATACAGGCAGGCACGCACACACGCAAGCAGGTGACGGAGGAAGAAGGGCTCACAAAAGACTATCTCTTGTCTCGACTACCTTCCAAGGCAATGATCGGATGAAACAGTGTTAGGAGATGAATGTGAATTCTAGTCCCCTCATCTGGACATGTTCCCTCTGCCCGGTGCCTGCTAACCCCAGTGCAGGTTCAGGGGACCCACTCCCATTAAAGCAAACCAGTGCAAGGCTTTCAACCCCAAGTGAGCGACTCATGAGGTGTCTTGAAAACTAACTGGGTCCTCCACAGGGACCATGACTACAAGATGCCGAAACATTTACTCCAAGAGTGAAAAACCCACTTACTCACAGCCAGCAGTTGCCGCTCGTGGTTTGGGCGAGAAGGAGGTCACATAATTGAGGTGAATGAAACAATAGGGCGCCATCTCTGGGTATCGCTCACACCTAGTTATTTTGCCTTGAAGACACCAGGCTTGTCAAGTACAACATTCAAAAGCAAAACCTCCACGGGCCCCACAGCCGGTTTAAACCTCTGATCTCAGTGTTTCTAAATCCTTATTAACATGTCGTAGGTCATGCCACACCGGGGGATAGCTGTAAGGTTTTCTGTCTTCATCCATCATGGCAGATCAGCCTTATGTGTATGTGGTCAGAGGGTATTCACATGCTCCTTCTTTGCCCAGAGTCCAGCATCCTTTCCCTTCTTCTCTTACTAGATTAGTTTTTAGGGCTTCCATAAGAGAGAACCACTAACTGGGTGACTTACTTATTGTCACATGGTTCTGGAGGCTACAAGTCCAAGATCAAGGTGTCCGGAAGGTTGATTCCTTCTGAGGCTGTGTGGGAAGGACTTCTTCTAGGCCTCTCTCCTTACAGTGTCGATGGCTGTCTTTCCCCTACATCTCTTCACACTGTCTTCCCTCTGTGTCTGTGTCCAAATTTCCCCTTTTTATAAGGCTACCAGCCCTATGGATTAGGGCTCCCCCTAATGACCTCATCTTAACTTGACTATCTCTGCAAAGGCCCTATTTCCAAATAAGATCACATTCTGAGGTGCTGTGGGGATTAGGACTTCAACATGTGACATTTGGGGAAGACACGATCAACCCATAACCCTTATTCATTAACTCAAAGCAGATATTGTCAAGAAAAAGCTCTCCTCTGATTTGTGGAATGGAATTCAGAAGAGACCAGAAGACGTCCTTGTGTCCTCACCACCAAGAGGGAAGAAGCATGGAGGTCCACACACTAATAACGTTAGGTAAGAGAATGCTTGCTAAACTCATGGAGATGCCATTGAATCCCTCTTCCCAACTGACCTCCCAAAGTCATCCTCTCCCTGAGAAAATGTTGCCTTTTCTCCTTAAGCAACAAGACACTTCCCCATTCTGTGACCACCCCCTTCTCAGCCACTTCATTACCTCAGCCGATACCAACTGAAGGGGACCGTGGTCTGACACCTGGAAAACTCAAAATATGGGCCTTCTTGTTGTTTTTCACAGATCTTTCTTCTTTTTACCTCCTTCCCCAGAGTGCTGGCCACCAACATGACCCAAGAAATGTACAGAACTAAGTCCCAGATGCCTCTTTTCCATCACGCTGGCTTCAAAGACGCCACGAAAAGCAAAGAGCAGTCGCTATCTCAAAATTACAGAGCTTCTCACTTCACAGCCGAGAAGCCACAAGCCCAAGAAGAAGATTTCATGAGCCCACCAAAAGGCAAAGACTCCAACAAGGGCATCTCTATTCTGTGTCAACATCAAGATGTCTCCATCAACACCCTAGACCAAGGCCCTGGTTCGAGCCCAGTTTGTGAAAGTAGAACAGCACACATGGATGAGACCAGACCAAAGGATGCCAGCCTAAACCCAGACCCCAATGCGGGGAAACAAAGTCCCTTGAATCCCATGGAATGTGCAAGAAACTTGAAAGGCGAGTCCGTCACACCTACCTTCTTAGAGCTGTTTGCTAAGGTCAGAAATGCCCACTACCTCCGGCACAGGGTCCCCCCGGAGTCTGAGAGATTGCTTAGCATTGGGGAGATATTCGGGCACAAGGAATCCTTACAGCCCAGAACAGGACAGGAGTGTAAGAACAGGGTGAGCATCTAATTTCCTTCCTCTCTAACCACCTAGTGTAACCTCACAATAACTTGCTAAAAAGATGTATTCCTCAAGTAATTGTATATATACATACACATATATAGGTACACACACACACACACACATATACATATATGTCAATTTTATTTTAAACCCTCGGGTTTTTCTTTTTTTTCCTTTTACAGGGATATAATCTCTCACTGAATGAGCAATACAAGTATACAAAAAAGGAGGGGAGAGATGAATCTTCTGACAACACTTTAAGGGGTGCACATATGTTGCGGATGTCGTCAAAAATATGAATCTACATTGACGACTAGACTTTTTTCGAAAGGAAAAATATGAAGGGTCCTGCTTACGTTGGCCACCCTTTTCTTATAGGAAGTTCTTATGGTGCCACCTTCTGGCACAATGACATAGCTCTTCTCTTCGAGTTCACATCTAACATCCATGCGGGGAGAGGGACTCAGTTGGAAACAGTTACCATCATGCGGTCTATAATTAAAACCTGCTCTCTCCTGCCACAGCCCTGGGCTCATCGGGAAGTCCTTGCCTCACCTCTTTCCTTTCCACGTGGCTCCATTTTAGCTTTCTCATTCTCGTTTCCACGTGCTCATATCACACTTTCTGGATCCTAATAACAGAATAATACACAGTTTACAACATTTCCTCTAACATCTGACGTTTCTCTCAAGAAGCAAAGCAACAGAGGAAGGCGGGCCGGGGCGACAAAACCGATTCATGGATACTGAATGTATTCACACTGGCCCGTGACCAAGCTAGCAGGAACAGGGTCACATAGTTTACAGAACCCTTCTGCAAAGTGCCCCCAGCCCTTTCTTTTACGTCCTTCCTTCGTTCTTCCTCCTCGTCTTCTGCTTAAACCCCATCTGTCTCCATTACAATCACCCTCCAAGGGTGAATTTCCAAAAATGACTTATCCTACTTCTACGTGAGCCTTTTCTCTGGCTCAGCCACTGGAGGACGGGCCATCACCAAGGCAGCCGGGAGGGTGGCCCCAGCCTGAGCCTCTGCTCCACACGCCATCAAATCCGCCACTCCAAGGACACCTCAGTCTTGTGAGCTCGAGAAATAAACATTCTGCACATGCCTCCTCATAACTGTGCTTGTGTCTTCATAGACCTGACGGGCCCGGATCTGTCTGTGCTTCTAATGCCAGTATTTTGGACACGCTACTTTGAATGACATGTGATGCACTGCCACAAAATTGTCCATTTCCAGGGGCGCCTGGGTGGCTTAGTCGGTTAAGCGTCCCACTTTGGCTCAGGTCATGATCTCATGATTTGTGAGTTCCAGCCCCACATCGGGCTCTGTGCTGACAGCTCAGAGCCTGGAGCCCACTTCGGATTCTGTGTCTCCCTCTCTCTCTCTGACCCTCCCCTGCTTATACTCTGTCTCTCTCTCTCTCAAAAGTAAATAAAAAACATTTTTAAAAAAAAGAAGGAGGAGGAGGAAGAGAAGGAGAAGAGCAGTTGAAATCCCTGGGCTTCACAAGGCATATCAAGCTCCAGGATGGCTTGTACCCAGTCATCTGAAGTCACTCATTCATACCCTGGTCTCAGCTGGGGATACACGTGCTCCCCAAAAGACATTCGGCAGTGTCCAGAGACAATTCTAGTTGTCGCAACCCAGGCAAGGGGTTTAAGAAACCCCAACCTATATACCGTTGCATTAAATCTTTGCAAAACCCTCTGAAGGGTAGGAAATCCATGAGACGACTGCTTCTGTTTTATAGAAAAGAAAATCGAGCCTCATGATAAGCCAAGCGACTCTCTCCGTTCCAGAGTGTGACTGAGGCACAAAGGCCAGGATGCTGCTTTCCTGTACTAACTTCTCTCTCAAAAAGAGGGTGGCGGGGGGGGGGGGGGGGGCTCGTGGCACAGTTGTCCAATGGCTTGTGTCCTCATTTTCACTTTGAAATACTTTCTCCCTATAAATAAAAATCTTAAACAATCAAATTAGAAAGAAATGGTGAAAAGGAAAACTGAGTACTTCAATTTTGAGGGAATATGACACTTTTTACTACATCCATTCATGTATTTAGAGATATATTGAGGAGAATGTCTTCTCCATTTAGCCCCCCTGCCCCATGAGGAAAAGGGGGCTTTCACCTTGATACCTGAACCCATCCAATGGGCAGGGGGTCCATGCTTCACCTGTAGGCAGAGGCACCTGGAAACTCTGAGGTGGTTGCTCAGGGTCCCGAAGTTCTGGAGGCTGTTGAGAGGGACCCCAAAGGTCCCCACAACCCGTAGCGATTAGGTAAGTTGCTACCAGTAACTCTGGAGCAGCAGCCCCCCTGAGGGTGAAAGCCCCAAAGGCAAGGCGAAGGGAGGAGAACTTGGAGGGCGTCGCCCCCACACCAAGAACCCCAGGACAGCAGAGGCTCAGTCCAACCAAACAGAAGTCAACGGTCCCACATCACCAGCAACAGCCACCAGCATAGCAAGAACTGCTGAAAAACAAAGGAAAGCCAGGGCGCCTGGGTGGCTCAGTCGGTTGAGCGTCTGACTCTTGATTTTGGTTCAGGTCATGATCCCGGGGTCGTTGGATCAAGCCCTGCCTCAGGCTCCACGCTGAGCATGGAGCTTGCTTGAGATTCTCCCTCTCCCCCACTCATGAGCTCTCTCTCTCTCTAAAATACATTTTTTAAAAAAATTAAAAAACAAAGGGAAGCCAAGGATGTGTGAGCCAAGTCCTTCCCTCGCCCGACCCGACCCCAGCCCTGTGCAGGCGTTGAGACACTGAGGGCAGAAGGAGGGAGACAGGGGAGGTCCAACCTCACACTTGTGCTGAGCCCAAGCTGCACTGGGGTGGGGAAGAAAGACTTTAAATCGGACGAGGACCCAAAGTGATAATATCTAATGTGGTTGAAGAATGTCTACCAGAGATGAAACTTGTAAACCAGAAGTGACCGGAAGTTGTCGGATCAGACTGAGGTCGGATTAAGCCAAGCTGGTAGCAGTTACCGGGAGAAGAGCCCCCCACCCCACCCCATCCCATGGTTACACGTCATCGAGCTGGGATTTCTCAGTCTACTTTACAGGGAAGAGCATCGTGCTGAGAAACATTCAACAAGGAACACACGTGCTTATTACACAACCTCATCTCAGATGGGGCTGGGGATGTGGCTCACCTGAGACTTATAGGAGAAAATTTCCTTAATTAGATGTTGTATGAACTAGGCACCAGTCCTCCCATCGTCCTGCCACCGCTGCGAACATGCTCTGGGTCCCAACAGCTGCATCACTTAGAAACTGTGGATGAGATTTAATGTAATCAGTTCAATTACTTTGAATTGCTCAAGTTTAATTCCCTTCGAGTTGCACCACGAAGCTGGGCCAGGAAGAAACCTTCCCAGGAAAAGGAAAACACGTGCAACTATACATACAAAGACTCCAAACACACTTAACACACGTTGCTTGGAATCAAACCCAATGTTAGCATGGGGCTTCTCAACTCAAAACTATTTGTAATAAAATATTATTCCAAAAGTGTGTGACAAGAGAAAATGTAGGCAAGCTATCGATAAAGATGTCTAATTCTGCAATTCACTGCTGGGAATTTTTTTTCATGTTTATTTAGTTTTGAGAGAGAGAGGAGGATGAGGAGGAGGGGCAGAGAGCAAGAAGGACAGAGGATCCGAAGAGAGCTCTGTGCTGACAGCAGCGAGCCCGATGTAGGGCTCGAACTCACGAACTGTGAGATCATGACCTGAGCCAAAGTTGGAGACTCAACCGGATGGGCCACCCAGGTGCCCCACTACTCGGAAATTTTGAACACTCTTGCTAAGGACTATTTGTGCATGTTGAGGCAAAAGAAATGAGACAACAGACAATATGTTCAAAAGCAAAGGATAAAAGCTAAGACTGCAGGAGGAGGTCTGACAGTGCTGGAGAAGCCACCGGAAGTGGGAAGTAGGCTCCTACATGGCCATCACTGGGGCCTCAGCCTATTCCCCCCTTCGGGCTAAGCCCTAGCAAATAGGATGGTATGAGCAGAACAATGAGCGATTCCAACAGTTATCTTAACATTATTACATAAAACGTTAGGTAGAATGTTGTAGAACATGTGCAAGCATTCATATTTGAAAGATAATTTCCCTAAAGACTTTTCCTTCATTTTCTTAGGGGGTACGCACTCACGCAAACACTCACACACAACACTCTTCTAACCTGGCCGTGAAAGCCAGGTGCCCCATGGTCTCAGGGCACCTGGGCTGGTTCACTACAAATGCTCCCACTAACATGGCAGCTCTCGGCATGTGGGTGGGAGGTGGCGGTGTTTCAGGGAGCTTCATCCTCAGTTTCAGATATGAGATGTGAACAGTCGACCTAATACGCGTTTCACATTCTAGCAAATTTGGTAAAAATTTTCAGCAGTGTCTTCATCCAGGTCCATCTGGAAGTGAAAGCAAAAATAGATATAATTTGGTCTTAAAATTAAAGGAAAACGAGATTAATAAAATTTGGATTAAAATGGGTGGTATTTAACATGTATAGGAAGGGTGGAAAGCTATAAATTGGAAAGAGACGAGCGAGTTGGGCTCCTCTAGGAATTACTGGCAAACTGAAGACATGTGATCTCATGGTCCCAACCCTGTCCCTTACCAGGTCAGCTGGGACCCTCATGAGCAGAAACGCTGACAGATCTGAGCTTTGCTGCCCGTAACGCCCTGGTTTTGGGGCAGAAGATAACTACTGGTGCCATGACCCAAGAAGAGACAAGCCCCTATATTAAAAACACAACAGGGACCTCAATTCTGAACTCAAGACTCATTCATAATTATCTGAGCAACTAAAAGTATAAACTTTTTTCCTATTACAACTGATTCTCAACAGACATTCCTTCAGTATAGAAAATAAGCAATAATCGTTGGGGTACCTGGGTGGCTCAGTTGGTTCCATGTCTGACTCTTGATTTTGGCTCAGGTCATCATCTCACTCTTGGATCTCATGGTTTGTGAGTTTGAGCCCCATGTCGGGCTCTGGGCTGACAGGGAGGGACTTGCTTGGGATTCTCTCTCTCCCCCTCTCTCTGCACCCCCCTCCTCAAAACAAATAAATAAACATTAAAAAACAGAGAACAAGCAATAATTGTTCAGCCATATCTACTATGCTTTTGCCCCAGAGGCAGCCCTGCAGAGGCTGTAAATGATCCACACTCAGGAAATAATTCACACTCTCTGAAATCCGACTTAGAGTGATCAGAACCCCTAGGGTGAAGGGTTCTACAGCTCACCCCCACGTTACTGTTTAAACCTAAATATCACTAAAAAAAACAAAGAAACAAAGAAAAGAAGCCTATGTTTGATAAAATAGAAATAACCATCTTATTTATACTCATCCTGGAGCTTTTCATAGGATATTGGGGTTGGGAAAGGCTTTGGGCATGAAGCAGTTCAAGCTCAGTCCCAAGGCGTAAGATGACTTCTTCAAAACAAACAGAAAATGAAAATACTCGCCTTCAGTGACTCTGCCACCAATAACCTGGGTCTAGAGTTGTTCTAGAGTTTTGGCCTGGAGTCCGGTCTAGAGTCTAAAGAGTCTAGACTCCATGTACACCAATGACCTTCCCTCGTGAGGAAGATGGGAGGTCTGAGCACCTAACCTTGAGAACCAGGGGTTTAGTTACTAGACTGATACGATTCCCTAGAAGGCATTCCCAGAGATGTTGCTGAGTGCCAGAGGGAAAAAAAAAGAACTCTGGGCTAAAATAAGTTTGGGGGGCCACGGGTTAAACAATAAAGACAAGCGTCTCTCTCCAAAGGGACCTAAGTCTCTAACGTGCTAACGTTATGATGAATGTCTGAGGGGAAATTATGTTCCCCTAAATGATACAATCATGAAATTTTTTGTGCATAAATCATCTTCGGGTGCTGTGGTAATTTGCTAGCCGCACTTTAGAAACATTGTCTTGGAACAAAAACTAGATTAGGAGAGGTTTTTTTTTTTTTCCTCAGGTCAGTCTAAGAGTCAACCAAGAGCTTGCAAATTCCAGATGATAGTAGCACGAATGACACTTTTTGTAGAGACTATTTTCCTTTCAGGTGTCCCTGCTTGCGTGCGCGCACACACACACACACGCACGCACGCACACAAACGTGACAACGGCCTCACTCAAAAAATGTCTTCTGGCAAAATGACAAAAATGGTAAGAAGGCGAGGCAATGTTTGTGGCTGTTTCAGCCACTTTATATAGGTTACATGTGTTGGGCAGTAATCTTTGCTTCATTTCACAGGGTGAGAAATCTGAATTCTGGATCCTGCATAGGCAGTAAATACAGAACTGGGATCAAGCCTCTTTCTGCCCACATCCCATAACCTTGCTTACTTCCACCCAAAAGCTCAACAACAATAATCGCTAACTCCAAGCACCGGGCAACCGGCACTGGTCTCGCGGAGTTTGCCATTGAGGAGAATGAACAGACCCAGAGACAAATTCAGTTAAGACTGGCGTTGTAGTCACTATTGGGCTCTGTTCTCTAACATCTATTCTACCCCGAAGGGTCAAACAAAACCAATCGTGGTGACTCTATTCTGCCTGCCAGGAACTCTTTCAGCAAAGGGCATGTGACTCGATCCTTGCCAATCAGACATGAGGAGAAGTCAGCCAAGGGCTCTGGAACAGGTCTCCCCAGTCCCAAGAAAGCAACACGGAGAAAACAGTTGTGCTCGTCTTTTAGACGCTGTCGTACCTGCGCGTGATTCCCTGAACGGCTGCCATCGTCCTGCTTGAGACTGAGGAGGAAGCCCAGGCAGTGGGGAGCAGAAGGCAGAGCTGGACAAGTGGGTGGGAGGCAGATCATAAAAGGCTTTATGTGTCGGGTGACCATATAATTTACCACCCAACCCGGAGCACTTCTGAGAGTGAGCTCGGGGATGCTACTCATAAATATGTGCCTGTTAAGGCACAAAAGGGACAGATCTTCTTGCATCCGATGCCAAGGAGTGTGGGCTGTGCCTGGGTCTGGGCACTTCACAGCTTTTAAGGAAAGGAAGGCAGCTCAGTTACACCTTTCTGGCCACAGTGGGGAGAAGAGGTTCATGGAACAGGCCAAGAATTGGGATGAGGCTGGAGGCATGGTCCGTAGTAGAGAGGGGGAAGGACTGACCATGGGCATGTCATAGAGATGAGAAGGATGAAAAGTGTTTAGAAGGAAAATAACTAGGAGAACCTGGAGGCTGAGTAGCTCTGAAGGAAGAAGATGGGATTCTGAGGATGGAATCCAGTTCCTGGCATGGACGTCTACATGAAAGACGGTGTCACTTCCCAGGACTGGGGCCACGTGAAGGCCACAGTCCTCACCTCACCCCGGGGAAGGCCCCGGTGACCAAACTCTGAAGACTGGGGTAGGCTGAGCTCCCCTGGACCCGCTGAAGAGGCTTGTGTGTGAGATGGCATCTTGAAGATATTCGTAGAAAGTAAATTAGGGGTGGGGGGAAATTGTTTGTTCTGACAAAGATTAAGAACGAGAGAAAAATTTGAGGGACAAGAATCAGTTAGTGGCTCATCTATCGGACTGTCAACAAGAAAAGACTGAGGGCAACATATTGTGACGTGTCTGAGGCCCAGGACACATCAAGGAGACAAACTCTCACTTCGTGCCTGGATTTTAGATCACATGCATGCTGTGACTCTGTTCAAATCATTCCCTTTCTCCCCCAGATCAATCTGTCTCTCCCTCATTTCCTCTCCTTGTTGTCTTATCAGTTTTAATACCACTAGGGGGCCCAATTTTTATTAAGCATTCCAATGCCCGGCCGAGGCAACATATGCAATGTGGTGTTACTGGCCAGGGGATAAAATGCCCACTGCCCTATTGCTTGGGAATTCATTAACTCATTCATTTAACAAATACCTCTACTGAACACCATTATGTGATAGGTCTGTTCTTTCATCACAGAGAACAGAAAACAAGGCATGATCAGTGCATGTCCGGCCAACTTCCATGCTGTTTGTTCATGCCTGTAATCTAATCCAATAAGGACATCTGATAGGCTGGTGTTTGTCCAGAAAACACACCGCTCTCTCTCCTCCCAATTTCCCTTCCAAATCGATGACCTTATGACGCACTCTACAAGAGCCACAGAGAAAAACACGAAGAGGCTAACTGAAGTTGGCCTTGAGTGTGACCACGATCAAATAATACACAGTTTCTGTAGGCCAACGATGAGTTTTCTCTTTTCCTATTACAGCTCATCTTGCAAAAAGACCCTTCGGAGCCTAAGAAGACCTTCCCTCTTTCTGTATTCTGTCGTCGGTGCCTTCAAAACCACAGCGTCTATCGCCAACTCTCATGGCTGGTGGTGCTCAAAGCGAGAGCGGCCTTAGGATGGCTCAAAAATAGTTCACCTCTTAAGGGAAAACTCCTTTCAGTTAATGAGAGCTCTCCTATTTGGTCATTCATTCAATGTGTTTTCTATTGGCTACTCTCTATAAAGTCCCCGTCCCAGGTGTTGGGGACACAGAAAACACCCATAAATAACCCTCCCTCTTGGAGCTTTTACTCTGGCAGGGACACCAAAGAGTAAGACAGTAATTATTCAATTAATGTTTTAATCACGATTATGATGAGTGCTAGGAAGGAGTACAGGGGCTAAGAAAGCCTGGAACAGGGGACCTGACCTCATCCGGAGAGATAAGGAAGGCTTCCCGGAGGGAAAGGAGACGTCGCCAAGGTAAAAGGGGAGGTGAGTTTCTAGAAGGAAGATGAACCTGAGATAAGGGCCTTAGATGAGAAGAAGCATGGGGTTAGGGGGTCCCGAAGGAAGAGCAGTGTGGCTGGCGCTTAGAGAGAAGAAGCAGAGAAAGGTCTGGAAAAGTTGTAGAGGAGGCAGTTTTCAGTTAAACAATGTTCACGTAACTTACAGTTGACCCTCGAACCACACAGGTTTGAACTGCGTAGGTCCACCTATAAGGGGATTTTCTGCGATAAATAAGGTACAGTACTGTACATGGATTTTCTCTTCCTTATGATTTTCTTAACGTTTCCTTTTCTCTAGCTTGCTTTATTGTAGGAAGACAGCATGTAATACATATAACATACCAAATGTGTGTTAATCTACTGTTTATTTTATAGGTAGGGCTTCCGGCCAACAGTAGGCTATTAGTGGTTAAGTTTTGGGGGGAGTCTAAAGTTATATGTGGAATTTCAACTGCTTGAGGGGTCAATGCCCCAACCCCCGTGTTGTTGCTCAAGGGTCAACAGTACTTTGGGGGGATTCATACCACTGCTTCGAAGGCCTGCGATAATGGTGAGTGGACCAGGAGACTCAGACTTTTGCTGGAACGGGCACAACCAGAAAAGAAATAGGAACGTGTATGACTCATTCCTACCGAAGCCAAGGGAGGGAGTCTCTGGTGCTGCTCACCTAGTACCTGACAGTGAACAACCTTATAAGATCCTTATTCTTATATTTGTCATCTCTCTGGTGATTGCATGTACCTGGAAAATAAGCCAGAGGAAGGAAGTAGGACCAACTGATGAGCAGCGTCCTCGCAAGTTACTTCAGGGAAAAAAAGTCCCATCACGGCTGTCTCCTGCCCTCGGGCTTACGGAATATAACTTAGCACAGCCTGTGTCAACACAAGACACAAATCCCTAATCTCCTGGGACTTGAAAATGGGCTGGGAAGGCATGGATCTAAACAGACCCCTCAACCATAACTAATTCAACATGTGTTACAGACACCGCTTGGCATAGAATTATTATTCTGCTAGTTTTCCGAGTAAAAATGGAGACCAGTCACATCCAAAAGGCAGGTTAGACAGATAATAAAGGGCTAAGCCTTATGCCTACTGGAGCACCTCATCCTTTCCAAATTACCAGAGGACAGCAAACTACATCCCTAACACAAGCTCAAACGCCGATGTGAGTATAGATATACATATGCACGAGCATGTACGTTTATACATATGGAAATAGGCACATAAATATTCATTGCCATATTTCATCTGACCCAGGATACCATATTTTGTGACATGAACCATTATTTTCTAGTAAGAAAGAAAAAAAATGCTGCCAATTAAACTGACATCCTGTTGACTGGGAGACCCATCACAATTTCCAAGAAGTTAAAACATGAAAATGTAAGTGTTAGAATTGAAGAAACGAGGTCTATCTGAGGGTGTATATTGGGTGCGTGGCACACACCTACTTTTTTTCATGTCTGTTAACCTGTCCACAACCAAACATCATGTTAGAACATAGTCTTGGGTGATTGTCTCCTGTTGCCCAAATCATAAGAGATCAGAAAAAGATCACATCGGCACATTTCGACTGTGCTGACATTCCTTTATTCCCGCTGAAGTCCCACCGGATGCATGAAGCCTTTCCCGACGGATCGCCCTTCCCATCACTGCTGGAAAACCTGCGTTCGTACTACGCGATCCCAAACTCGATATAGAAAGTCTGATTTTCACCTCTCACCATTTCTGTTTTCAGTGGTGTTCCGGCATCAGGAATAAAGGTTCTTGCAAGTGTGTGTGTGTGTGTGTGTTGTGTGTACGAGGGGAGGGATTACTGGGGACCACACTTTCTATCTATCCCAGGGAGTTTTAGCAAGTACATCCGTAAATACCCATGCTCTTGACTTGTTCTCCCCCCAGCGCTCTAAAATGCAAAGTGTGAACATTCCCACTAGGTTGCTTTTTAGCGTTACTGGCTCTTTTCAAAAAGAGAAAGCCTCATAAGAAAATCGATGCAAGATTTGTCACTCGGACGACAAATCTCCCCTTCAGTAAATCCTTTACTTGGTTTGAATCCAGCCACCAATTATGTTTTTATTTATTTTTGAGACAGAAAGAGACAGAGCATGAGCAGGGGAGGGGCAGAGAGAGAGGGAGACAGAATCTGAAGCAGGCTCCGGGCTCCGAGCTGTCAGCCCAGAGCCCGACGTGGGGCTCGAACTCACGGACCGTGAGATGATGACCTGAGCCGAAGTCGGACGCTTAACCGACTGAGCCACCCGGGCGCCCCTCCAGCCACCAGCTATGAAGTATTAGTTAGGAGTAGGCACTACCGAGGTAGTGGCAGAGATGCAAAGAGAAGAGTGACACTGCTCTTGGACCCCCTCCCCGGGCCAGATGAGGGCTGGAGGCTGCTCACAGAGAGGCTGTGGGGGGCAGACACCCCAACGTGCAAGCATAATGCCCTGTGATACAAGACACATATGTCACAATGCACATGACCCAAGAAAAGTTTGGGCCATAATGGTAGCTGCTTCGGGGTGACGGTGCTGAAAAGGGTTCTGAGGCCCTAGAACTCACCCACCGATCTGTGCCACCGGAAGGCATGGCTGGGAAGGAATTCACAAACAGCACAGCTGAGCAAAGAATGACAGGTCACTCATTAACAACTTGCAACATTTTGGTCGTTGGGCCAGGGTCATGGAGAGGCAACACGGTTACTATGCTAGCATGTTTCTTGCCAGTTTGTTTGTAAGCATCCTCAAAAAGGAGAAACATTACGACAACAATAAACATATAGGAAGGACAGCAGTCTCCAGAGTGTATTCACAGGGCATTCTCGCCACAAGATGCTCTCAAAAAGGAGATCTGCGATCAAATGCATTTGGGGTGCACCGCATCGTGGGGTGGGGGGAGGGACGCCCTAACATGGGATTAGCATAACAAAGATCTTGGAGGTTTCGCGGTAAAGAATTCCCATGGAAATTTCCCTTTTTTTGTTACTGTCTACCTTCCCTCCCTTCCTTCCTTCCTTCCTTTCTTCCTTCCTTCCTTCCTTTCTTCCTTCCTTCCTTCCTTCCTTCCTTCCTTCCTTCCTTCTTTCCTTCTCCCTCCATCCTCTCCTCCTTCCTTCCTCCCTCCCTTCCTTCCTTCCTTCTTCCTTCCTTCCTTCCTTCCTTCCTTCCTTCCTTCCTTCCCTCCTTCCTTCTTCCCACCCTCTCCCTCTCCTCTCTCCTCTCCTTCCTTTCTTTCCGCCCTACTTGCTTTTATTACCAGCCAGCATTTTGCAGCAGAGTAACATTCCTACAGGACACGCTGGGGAAATAGTTTCTCCATTGATATTCCCTCATCCCCACATTTATATGTTCCCCCGAGCCAAGCAACCAACATGAGGGAAGCAGGCCGTTCTCGTAGGTGCTAAGTGCTCGCGATGGTAAATGCTAAGAGGCTCGCGCCGCGCGTGGAACGCTAGCTTGGAAAATCCTGCGTGGGCGGGACTAGACTGTCAGACAAAACCCTACTGGGCAGGACCCACCGGAATGGGTAGGATAAAGGCAAAGTAAACTCTGAAAACTCTTAAAACTTTCAATTTACATAAATAGCCGCTGTCTTCATTTCCCAGACCTGAAATGCGTCTTCTATGATCCACAGTGAATGCACTTTTATACGTAAAACATACTCCTTATTTGCCAACAGTATGATGGGCCCCCGCAGCAGCCGCATGAAAGGAAACAGGACTCCAAATGTGGACCCCTGCACCACGGGAATAAAGGCCCTGAGGGCAGGGGGGCAGGCGCTGTGAGCATCTAGAGTCATCGGACACCCACTAAGTCATCAGTATCTGCAACTTACCTCGGCCTTTTGGCTAAGATCAAGTGTAGGAAACGTTCTCTTAATTTTCTGTGAAACGAAACATCGGGTTTGACCACCACGTACTGCGTGTCCACTCTGTGAAAGGAGGCTGCAATTTGAAAGAAGGGCTCTGATCCCCGGAATCTTCTAGTATAAAAACACTGGCAGCTCTCCGGTGCCTTTACCTAGGAAATGGCTGGGGGATGGGCCGTGTCCCCAGAAGGGGGAACTTCTGGCCCCAGAGAAGCCTCAAAGTGAGACGCTTAGCCAAGGTCCCCTCACTCCAGAAAATTCTGCCCCTATAATGAACAGCATAGCATTTTGTGTGCATAGCCACTTACTGTATTTCATATAAAGGCTTGATCTTCAGTGATACCCACAGCCAAATTGCTCTATTTTATCTAGTTTAATCGTGGGTGATTTATCTTCATTATTGATCATGTATCTTTGAAACTTATGTACTATTTGTCACCTTGGTTTCCATTCATTTTAAATCTAAATTTTGATCTATTTTTCATAAGCACGATAATAATCCTGTTACATAATTACAGACCATATGATTATACATAATTACGTGATATGATTATAACTATCATATATAACCTTACCGTAATTATTTTCAGTAACAAAGTATGCTAGTCTTCATCGTCTTAACCTTAATTCTTTTCCTTGAAGTGAGGAATAGAAAATGCTGACGTTCCTGAGCTAGCCCGTGTTTGGCCTCCGCCCCGAATAAAAGAAGTCCGAGGCCTTTCTTCTTCCCTAGTCAGCGGGACAGAAGTCTGTGATCCCTTAAAGCACAACCCCTACTGAGTTCCTTGGGTTGTTTTGTTTTTTTGTTTTTTGGGGGTTTTTTTTGGCTTTCAGGCTATCACAATGTCCCCATCGGGGCAGAATTCATAAAGGAAATCTAGTTCCTTGTGTGGTTAAATGAGAAGCCCCTAATATCCTCTGGGGAAGGTCAGGTAAATAGCCTTAGACTCACCATCACGGCCCTTGGCAACTCATTATTTATTTTTTACTTATTTATTTTAATAAACACTAATATAGCAGTAGCTGCTGTATGCCAGATACTGTTCTAAGCATTTTATAAATACTGACCCAGAACTTCCCCCCAAAAGAGTAATGAGCCCCACCTCAAGGAGCGCTCAGAAGAGCTGAGAGAGCTATGTTGCCATCTTATTTTTAGAACTTGCACTAAGTCCCTCGGCAAGGAAATCTCGGAACAAAAACTCAGAGTCCCCAACACATAAATCAATATTAGAAAAAGAACGAGAGCAGAAAGTCACAGCCTTGCGGGCCCCTCCCTTGTTATAATTTCATTGCACCCGCTGTTCTGACCCCTTCCAGAACTTTCTGGGAGCAAAAGTTTACCTGATGAACCCAGGGGAAACACCAAGAAGCAGTAGTTGGTGCTGGAACAATGGTTCCTGAAGTGTGATCCAGGAAACTCGGGCAGAGGGCCCACGAGGTCAAAACTATTTCCACAGCAATACATTACTGCCTTTCCACTCTTTTCTCTCACAAGAATATATAGACCCAAAGTTTCCAAAAGCTCCATGACGTGTGGCTCCACAACATCCCCCAGAAGCTGCTGGACCTCCGGCCACCTCTGCCGGTCCGCCCTGTGGGATGCTGGGTGACTCACACACGACATGAAACAAAGGGAATGAGCAGACACGCTGAGCTCACCCAGAGCTGGCCTGCCCCCAGGCCGTGCAAATTCTCTTTCCCGCGCCCGTAAGGCAGGCTCTGCCACCAGAGCGAAGGCTGACGACATGCATCCGTGCAGGGTGATCTCAGTTCACAGAGAAAGGACCAGCAAAATCTACTGGGAGCCTCAGGCCCAGTTTGCCGGAAATAAAGCCTATCCGGTAATCCCTGTGTGCACGTGACTCAAATAGTGCACACGTGGGAAGGGAAAGGGTAGCAGTGGGCTATTTATTGACCTTAGGTAAGTAGAGTCTCCTCTGTACCTTAGTCACCCCCTCTGGAATATGGAGATATCCCAGGTGCCTCGCAGGCTTGTGAGCTAATACAGATAGTCTGGTACAGTGCCAGAACAGATAGCCGTTGCTTTATTACCATTCGTTAGATACATGAGAGGCCCCAGCGAGCTTCAGAGCGTGCAAGAATGAGCTCCCTGTCAGTGGAAGGCCACGAACCCCCATTCACTGCTCTAGAATGTTCCCTCATGCCACCTAGCAACACTCGGGTTCTACCCCGTCCTCCCGGCAATCTTGCTCAAGTGGCTGCAATGTGCTTTGTGAAACGATGGTGGTTATCTGGTGGTCAGTCTCATCATCAGGAATTAAATGGTAATAAAGAGACTCTTTTGCTGCGATTTCCACATCACCGAAACAGGCCTCCCCTGTGGGCTGAAGCCACACTCAGAAAGTCAGCGGAGTATATGGAAGAGCTGGAAGGTTCCTGGCCTATGCTGTGCTGCCTGTCCTCAGGACTGAAATGAGATTTCAAGGCACCGCAGGATGACGTCCAGATGAGCTGAGATGGATGGTCAGAGTGACAAAGGGCACACAAGAAACAAAACTTTTCTTTTAATGTTTATTTTTGAGAGAAAGAGACAGACAGAGTGCAAGCAGGGGAAGGGCAGGGAGAGATGGGGACACAGATCTGAAGCAGGCTCCAGGCTCTGAGCTGTCAGCACAGAGCCCAATGCAGGACTCGAACTCACGAACCCGACCCAAAGGCAGATGCTTAACCTACTAAGCCATCCAGGCACCCCCAGAACTGGACCTTGAAAACCAGCTCACTTTTGGACATGTTATGGTGATACTGTGATTAATAATAAGAAATACACATTTGGTCTTCGTCCCCCATTCCTGGCACAGAGCTCCTAAAATCCTCGGAATTTCTTAAGTGAAAGGCAAGAAGAAACAACAGACACCAGAATCCAAAGAGACCTGTGGCTGTGGCTGTAGCTATGAGAGGGCACCTGCTGAGGCTGTGGCCTTCAGTAAAACATAGCCTCTTCCCAACTTTGGCCCAGCAGGGAGGGACCCAAGGAAGTAAATACTCCAATCCTCCTTTTCTCCCATCTTGCCATCTCACCTCCTCCTTCCAATGGCTAAAACCAACTGGAAGCCAGATGGCAGGGGGCTCTGGTAGATCGTTTATAATGACAGCATCTCTAGCCACACAGCAGCATGGACCAAGGGGCCGGGTGGATCTGGAGGTGTATACAAAGAACAAGGATGAAGAAATGCACCCTAGAGAACCCCAACATTTAGATGTCAAAGGGAAAAGGAACTTGCGAAGGAATCACTGGCAAGGTAGAAGGACCATCAGGAAGGAAAGCACCGAGTCCTGGAAGCTAAGTGAGAAAAGGTTTCGCTAAAGTAGAAGTGATCCACGGAGTCAAACGCTGCTGAAGGCTCCAGAAGATAGACTCCATGCCAAGAAGCAGTGAAGGTCATTGTTGAGGTGGTTAAGAGCTGTTTGGGTAGAGGGGTGAGAGTGAAAGTCTGAAGTGGATTTAAGAGAGGAAGGGAGGAGAGGCATTGAAGACAGACATTCAAGACAGGTCTTCTGAATGTTGCTACAAGAAGAGCAAAACACTGGAGTTGTAAGTTGCCTGGGTGAATGGAGTAAAGAGGTTTTGGTTTGACTGATTTTTGTAAAGAAGGAAAACGCTGACACATTGATTCATTCATTCCAAGTATTACTAATTGCCTATTCCAGCCTGAAAAAAATCCAATTTTTGTAGTATCCCAAGACTTTGAATCCTATTAAAACATCCATGCCCAGGGGCGCCTGGGTGGCTCAGTCGGTTAAGCGTCTGACTTCAGCTCAGGTCATGATCTCGCGGTCCGGGAGTTTGAGCCCCGCGTGGGGCTCAATGCTAACAGCTCAGAGCCTGGAGCCTGCTTCGGATTCTGTGTCTTCCTCTCTCTCTGACCCTCCCCCGTTCATGCTCTGTCTCTCTCTGTCTCAAAAATGAATAAACGTTAAAAAAAAATTTAAAAAACATAAAATAAAACATCCATGCCCAGCAGCATTTCTCATCATAGAAATGTTCCTTTCATAATATGCAATACCCATTCCTCCCCCATTCACCCTATTCCACCTCCCCTCGTGTTTTGCCACCACGATTTTGTACTTCAAGGACAAAACGAGGCAGAAAAGTGAAGACTTTCACTCCAAGGATACATCTAGACTATAGAAGTTACCTTGAAAAGAGGCCAGAGAAAAATGCTTTCCTGTCCGGCGTAGGATCAAGCAGGATTCCAGCATTTAGTTGCGCATAGTGTAATCTCCAAGTTGTAAACGGAACACAAACGTGGTATTGTTAGCTGCAACTAGTAAGACAAGATTAGGCCCCTCCTCCCAAACAAGGGAAACGCACTATTCTTTTCCAAGGAAAAGAAGATAGAGGGCGTGGTGTCCAGTATCCCCAGGGTCAACTGTCTACCTTCTATGCAGATACATTTGCTCTATCTTGCGGAAGGGACCTCCCCTGAAGGGAAATTGCATATAGTGTGCTGCCCTGAGAGATTTAATGTAGGAGTTAGAAGTACAGAATCTGGAAACTAGACTGGCTGGGGTTGAACCCTGACGCTATTGCTTACTAGCTCTATACCTTGGGCAAGTTACCCTCTGCCTCGTATGTAATACGTGAATAATGATGGTGCCTACCCCATAGCGTTAAAATCACCAGAAAAATACACATCGCATACTTAGAGCTGTACCCAGTACCTGGTTAATGTTATTTAATTGTTTAACATAGCTTTCTCCAAGACTGTCTCTGAGCTCATGGGCACCATTTAGGGGCCGCTGGGTGGAAGGCAGTGTCTCTTCCCGGAGGTTGGGGTGCCTGGAAGGCTGAGGATTCGCTGGGTGTGGCCAAGGTGCTCTCAAGCACTAAAGAGCTGTTCTAGTTAATACAGGGTATAGGGAAATACAGTCAGTGCTGTGTAATTTTAATTAAACCCGTTAAATCTAGCACCAGCATAGACTGTAAGTGCCGGCTTCCAAAAGTAACAAAATGTATCGGTTAATGTCTAAAGCCCTGCCTCTTCGTGGGCCTGCGCTGGAAAGGCAAATGAGCCAAACATCCAGAAACAGAGTCAACAGGATGAGGCACTGGAGTTCTGGTGGTCTTTGATCCCATCCATATTCGAAAGGTAAATGATTCTTCCCTCCAATCGGTTAGTCGCCCAGCAAGAACTGACAGAAGCCAGCCAGTGCGCTCCACAAGCTCCCTCCCCCCAGTTCCTGTCCCACTTGATCATTAGATCTAAATAGAAGATAATCAGATCTCCTCTCCGCGGAGAGAAGGGTACACGGCACACAACTGGAAACCATCCCGGATCCCCGGGGTCAGGACCACCGGCTCCCGTTCTGAGCGGAGTCAGAGCTGGTCGTGCCCATCACGCCTGGATCACTGCTTGGATCTGCGTGGCGGCGGGACTCCGGTTGCTGCTGAATCTGATTGATTCAACTGCACGTTCGCTGAGCCCTCTCCCCCCATCCCCCGCGGGGCGCCATGGGGCGAGGGTGGGGGGGGGGGCGGCGAGCTTAGGGGATCGGGTCGCCATCGCCCCGGGTGGAGCCGGCAGGTGCCTCCGGTGGGGTCCGCGGGAGGGCGCTCACCCTCTCGCCCCTTGACCAAGACCACCCTCCTCCTCCGCGCGGCGGGCAGAAGAGCGAGCACCCAGCGGGGGGGCCACAGATTCCCAGAGTTGATTTCCACCCGCGACGACCCCTGCGGCCCGGCCCACAGCGCAGCCCCGGGTCCCCGGCACGCTCGCCCTCCGTGGCCCGCGCCACTCCCGGCGGGAGGGTGACCCCTACTGGCCGAGACGCGCGGCGGGGCCCCTTGGGCCACCTGGCTCCCAGGCTGCACCTGTGCGTCCCCCGCCACAGACTCCAGCTGTTCCAGAGCTTTTTTCCCCACGAGCTAACATTTTGAATCATTGTTTCACTTGTTCTTTCGCTTCCTTTTGAATATAAAAATCGAGTCAGTGTATCATTTTCGAGTTCACGTTCCAATCCCTCCATTGCCACGACACTCCTAATTTCAGTTGCCTTCCAGAAAACTCTCCATTTGTCTTTCTTTGTTTCCAGGCGGAAGGGGCAAGTAATCTGGGTTTTGGTAAGGAGTTATATGTACTATGACAGGATATGTAATTTCATGATGTAGAAGAGGTGATCCCCTTCTACCGCCTGTGGTTAAAACTGAACGTCTATAAAATATTTCAATTTCTTCCCGTCACTTTTTCTCTGCTACTCAGGGCCGTCTTCCCAAATATCCACCCTCAGAGAGGTGGCAAGGGCCGTGTTGGATACCTGGGGACAGAGAAATCTGAGCCAACCATTTAATATCCTCGAGATTTTTTTTTCTTTTTGAGTAATACATGTTGGCAATTAAAGATAAAATATATAAACTACAAAGTCAGTGCAAGAGAAACGCAGAGAAAAGCCCCTGTCTAGTTTATCTTCCCAGAAAAACCAGTCACTGTCACAAAACCCTGGTTTCTTTCTGTCCTTCGAGATTCTGTGTGTGTGTGTGTGATGTGTGTGTGTGCGCGCGCGTGTAACACAAATGGAAGCAAAATATACACACTTCACAGCATCTTTTTATTCACTTAATAACATCAACCCATATATACCTCCTTACAGTCTTTTTACTTAAGGATTTTTAATCATTTTATTACTTTAAATATTTTCATTACATTTTTATGGCTATGACATCGTTCTTTACCCAGTACCCTCGTGGCTAGATAAAGATGTTTAAGTTGTTTCTACTCTTTTGCTGTTACAGGACCAAAAAAAATATGCTGCAATGAATGTTCTTGTCTAAAATCCTTGTCTGAAATTCCGAAGCCCGAACAGCTTTAAAAAATGCAAGTCTCTTCAAATTTTTGGCACGCTCATTTGGCAGCTAAACTATAGCTTGAACCAATGTAAGGCTATTTATACTCTTTATACTACTTAATGTGAATTCATATATCTTTTTGCTGACATGTTACTGGGTTTCATTACAGGTTGTTATCCCAACTCCCACTGGAGTTGTTGCAAAAAAAAAATACTGTGTTGTATGCACAGACTTATCTTTCTAAAATGCAGGCAATTTTAAGTTCTAAAGCACATTCAGCACTAACGGTTTTAGAGCGGTGATGGTAGCCCTGTATAGATATTTTGGTACATACTTATGAGTTTGTATCTTCAGGATACATTTGCAAAAGTAGAGTTGCTAATGATATGTGCATTTGAAATTTTGACAGACTGTCAAATTGTTCTTCAAAGGGGCAAACGATTTACATCACAGACAGGATTAAATAAAAATGCCTGTTCTTTCACCCCCATACAAAACCTTTCTGATATTTGCTAATGTGATCAGTGAAAAGATAGTAACTTGCATAGTTTTGAGTTCATTTTATTATGGGTGAGATTAAGCATCTTTAGAATTCACCCTGATTTTATGCACCTTCTTTAAGTAGTAGGTTAATTACACCATTGACTCTCAACATGTGTGCCAAATATTTTTTTCCCAGTTTGTGTTTTCGTTTGGTTTTATGATAATTTATTGTACAGATATAATTTATTTTGTAATTGTATTTATTCATCACTGCTCCAACTGGAATTTAATTTGATGTAAGGAATTGTTTGCCTGCCATAACAAATTGTCACAAAGTCAGCAGTTTAAAAAATGTATTGTCTCTCGATTGTGTAGACCAGAAGTCCAGCACGGTTGATATTAGAATCAGCACAGCCTGGGGGCACCTGGGTGGCTCAGTCGGTTAGGCAACTGACTTCAGCTCAGGTTATGATCTTGCAGTTCGTGAGTTCGAGCCCTGCATCGGGCTCTGTGCTGACAGCTCAAAGCCTGGAGCCTGCTTCAGATTCTGTGTCTCCCTCTCTCTCTCTCAAAAATAAATGAATATTTTTAAAAAATTAAAAAAAAACCAGGGGCGCCTGGGTGGCTCAGTCGGTTAAGCGGCCGACTTCGGCTCAGGTCATGATCTCGCGGTCTGTGAGTTTGAGCCCCGCGTCGGGCTCTGTGCTGATAGCTCAGAGCCTGGAGCCTGTTTCGGATTCTGTGTCTCCCTCTCTCTGACCCTCCCCCGTTCATGCTCTGTCTCTCTCTGTCTCAAAAATAAATAAACGTTAAAAAAAATTTTTTTTTGAAAAAAAAAAAAAAAAAAAAAAACCAGCACAGCCTGATTCAGAGTCTCACTGGGCTAAAATCAAGGTATTGGCCAGGCAGGATTCTAGCTCCTTGCACAGGAGGTCTGAAGTCCCTCTTTTCCTGGTGTTTGTCAGGTAGGGGACCAACCTCGGCTTCTACAGGACACCTATCCTCTCCGGTCACATGGCCCTTCCCACAATATGATGGTTTGTTTCTTGAGCAGCCACAGACTCCCATCTACTCTAGCTTCGGTCTGACTTGAGCTCTATTTCTCTTCTGCTTATAAAGGCTCGTGTGTTTACACTGGGCCCACTTCAAAATTCTGGGATCATCTCCCTATCTGAAGGTCAACCGTGCCCAAAGACGACGCAACCGTGAGAGTCACTCTGGGCAAAGATCACGGGGCACGTTTTGAATTCTGCCTACCACAAGCAATGCGGAACTCCAAAACAACTCCAACTTCTTTCGATTGTTAGGCAGTTGTCCCCAGATTATCTTGAAGAAACCACCGACACCAATTTGTTTGGTTGTTTGAAATTCAGAGGTCTGGACAATTCAGGAATTCGATGATCTGAGTGGAACTCAACCCATACCTTTCGCCACCTCAACTCCTCTAGGAGCAAGAGATCAGTATTTGTCAATTCTAAAACTCCCGGAAGTCAGAATAGTCCCATTCTGGGGCCAGGCCCACGGACTCCAGATGAAAGGTCCAGGGCTCAGTGGTGCCACGTGAGGGAAGAAAGAGTGGAAACTCAGGTGTGTGGCTGTTCCATGAAGAGCTCACCCCTGTAGAGATGAGGGAAGGGTCTGGATCTTGTAGGTTCAGTACTCATTAGACTCTGGGAGTGACAGCCAGAGAAAATTGAGCCCCGGGGGCTTCAAGGCATTGGAGCACTGCTGGCAGCTCCCCCCCCCCCCCGCCCCCCCGCCATCTACCCCCCACCCGGCACCCTGCGGGAAAGACCTAGTTGCTTGTATTTCCAGAGACTTGGCTTCAACTTCAACTTGGCCTCCACTGAAAAAGTGACCCTCAAGCGGCTGCAGCCTTTGAACAGCTGAGCAGTTAAAAATGACAGAGAAGCCAGGACAGCATTTGGGAGGATCGCGATGTCATTTACTCAAGCTGTTAAACTGTTGTATTTTGTAAAGGATAGTTGTCATCACATCGTCCTTCTGTCCACATCTCCATGTGTGCTTCCAAGAACTCCAGTGCTCTCGTCTTGACTTTTGTTTTGTTGTTGTGGATAGTTTGGTTTCTGGACACTCGGCAGGACAGCCTGGTCATGATAACCCTATTCCTGTACAGTCTTTGATCCAGTCCCTTACTAACAATCTGCCAGCTCTCTCCCTGGCTGGCTATTTGCTATCTTCCTCATCCATTTCTACTCTGAACTTTAAAATCCAGCTCTGATCCCCTCCTTGTGCCGGAATTGTCGTAGATGACCGAGAATGAAATGACTTACCCTTAACTCGTTATAACGGATTTCTCTGTAAATCTCTCTGGAATGAGCTTGCCTCCAGTTGTAAGCAAGGAAAAAATAAGTACTGTCTTGAAATCAAATACTCCCTCCTTTCTTTTCCTTCCCTCCTATTCCTCATAGCTATTCTTTTCAAATCCCCACACATCCAGCCAGGCTCAGAACTAAAGCATGTGATGGGATTTTTTGTATTGTTTTTTATTTATTGGGTTTTTTTTTAATATCTTATAATCTTACTCATAGGCACAAATAAAAAACCACTTTCCCTTTCTAAAAGTCTCAGAAATGAGAAAATACATGCTTGTGAATAAATATGCTTTCTTTTCAATTACAGAATGTAAATGTTTACAAATGGAGATCCTTTTGTAATCAAAGACATAGAGAATATAGCATCAGTCCAGTTGTTAAATAGAACGGGATAGAGTTACTTCCTAGCCTAAGGAAGTAAGGAATCTTAAGGAAGAAAGAAATCTGCGTATAGCCTATATCTAAAGAAAGAAATCTGCGTATAGCCTATATCTAAAGTTGTACCTGTGACACCTATCCACAGGTAAACTCATTTATGAATCACTAACAACAACAACAACAACAACAAATGTGGTTCTTAAACATCAAGAGTCTCTGGGGCTTTTCTTTCCCACTACAAACCCTCTATAAAACTTCCCAGAATTCCTGTCCTTGAAGCAGGAGTCAAACTGGATAGCAAGGAATAACCCCCAGGAAGACTGAGATGGGCCCTCTCTAATCCAGTATTCTACCGTCCATCATCAACAGACCCTTGTCTGTATTTCATAGCGATAAAAAACATGATTTATCAGATAATGGAAAGAACTCAGATTTTCAGGTGCCAGGTAAGAAACATGCATTTTGGGGGGTAGGGGAGGTGGGGTGGAGTTTCATTACTAGGAATAGAGCTCACTCTGCACTCAAGTTGTACTTACTACTTTTTAATTCTTTTCCACAAGAAGGAATCATATCGCACAAAGTGTTTTGAAGGTGGCAGTAACAGCAGAAAGAACCTCCGTAAATTCTGGCTTGGTACTCCCAACACCATTCCACAGTAAGAGAGTGAAACCAAGGAGCGCCTGGGCGGCTCAGGCAGTTAAACGTCCGATTCTTGATTTCGGCTCAGGTCATGATCTCGCGCCTGGTGGGATCGCCCAGTGTCAGGCTCCTTGCTGACAGCATGAAGCCCGCTTGGGATTCTCTCTCCCTCTCTCTGCCACTCCCCCACTCACGCTCTTTCACTCTCTCTCAAAATAAATAAAAAACATTTAAAAAATCTTTAAAGAAAAAAAGAGTGTGAAATTGTCATATAGTTCGTTTCTTTTTTAATATGGCTACAATAAAACAGTCGATTAAGGCTATAAAACAGAAATAGCAAGGAGCAGGATATTTTTATCCAAATAAATGTTTGTTTAATCAATTGTTTATATATTTACTTATGTGACAAGTACTTATCAAGAGCCCACTATGTGCCAGGCACTGATTTAGTGTTGGGGATACAACAATGAACAAGAACAAAAAGTCCCCCAACCCTCCTGGAGCTTATACTTTGATAGGGTTAAAAGGCAACAAACAAGACAAGTAAGTAAAATACATATGATAGGTAGTAATGAGTGGGAAAGAAGAAAAAAGGGGAAGGTGAGAAAACTTGACAGGCGTGATGAGATTTCAGACGAGGAGATCAGAAAGGAGTCCACTGAGAATCAGGGCAGAAAACAAATGAGAAGCAAAACCCATGAACTAAGCACCCTAATTACCTCCCTCCCCCGCACAACCCCAAGGAAACAACTGCAGGAGAGGAGCACACACAATACACAACCTTGAACTATGTACATGTGCACACAATCTAGCTTAGGAAATATATAGACACCGATGCAAAACCCATGCTGTGCCCGCTTTCAAAAGTAACCAGTATCCTTAACTTGATGTAACGTTCGCTTTCTACATATGAACGTGTTCTTAAACTATGAGTGGAACCAAACTGTATACATCCTTCCAAAGTTTGTCTTTATTCAATATTACATATTTGTAGATGTATCCCTATTGACACAAATATCTCCAGGTCATTAGCTTTAAAGTGCTCTGCAGAATTTTATCGTCTAACTACTCTCTTGCTAACAGTCATGTAACTTTCTGACGAGCAGGAATGCAAGTGGCTTTTTAAAAAAATTAATTCGTACCCCTCTTTTGTTGATCCTTTTGATTTCTACGTCGTCTGCAAAGATGTGGCTACTTTGCTTCTTGCTTTCTGATCCTTACACGTTATTTCTTTGTCTTGTTTTATACTCTGGCTCAAACTTTCAGTACCGTGTTGAAAAGAAATGGGCAGAGTAGACATATGTACTTTGTGCCTGTCTTTTAAAAAAATGCTCTCCATTATTTCCTTGAATGTGGCATTATGGGTACTTGCCATGTCCGGATATGAAAGTTCCTTTCTTATTACTGATCTCTTCAGATGTTTTTATTATGCATGAGTGTTGACATATTAAATCTATTTCTGCATCTACCGAGAGGAGCATATTACTTTTCCTCCTTATTCTTTTAACATCATAAATTATTAACTCTTCTGGTGCTCAGCTATCCTGTATTTTCAGTGTAAATACAACTTGGTCACATTTAGTTTTGTTTATTAATATATTGCTGTATTCAGTTACAACATCTTTGTAACCATGTTAAATGAACTCAGCCTACGATTTTCCTTCAAAGTATTACACTTGTCTGGGTTTAGTAAAGGTGTTCTGCTGGCTTCATAAAATGGTCTTGGAAACAAGAGTTAAAGTGAACCACAATCTCTTTCTTCTGAACGGTATCTTGAACATCTGTAATCAACTCTTGCAGCTCGCCTATTTCTACCTAGCCTTCTTTCCTCCTGAAACTAGCCACTTTTATTATTGTTTGATAAAGTCGGTGTTTAAGTCTTTATCTACATGCTTGCAAATATCTTCACTCACTATTCCTTGGTGCATCTCACTTTTGCCTTGTGGGATTCAATTTTCTGCCTCAAATACACCTTTTAGGAATCTTTTCCAAAAACGGGATGTTAGAGGTAAAGGCTTTCGTGAAGGGTTAGAGATCAACTTGCAACTTTTGTCTTAAAATTTTATTTCAGCCTCACTCCTGAGTTACAGTTCAGATGGGTCTAATGTCACTCAGTGCTTACTATTTTCCTGTCTTTTCGAACATAACCCTGGAAGAAATCTGCTGTCAATCTCATGAACTCTCATTGGTAATCTCTTTTCTCTGATTGGCAAGCCAGCTTCTCGGGGTCTCTCCAGTTTACTGGGTCTAAGTTTGTTTGGGTTTGAGACTTGTCATTTCCCCCCAGTCTCCTGTGATCACGGCTGCCATCAATTCTGACGAATGCTCAGCTCTTCTCTCTTCAAATATTGCCTTTTTCCCGTTTCTCAATTCCTTCCGTTGGGAACACCTATTAAATGCGTTTGGGAATCCCCATTCTATCGCCCACATGCTCACTTTACATCCTCAAAACCTAACAGGGCCTGGGGCAGAGCCAGCGCCCCAAACATACCTGCACCATGAATGAACTACTCATATTGAACCCATCGTGGAAATCGGAATAAATGCACCAGTCCACAGAAATCTGATCAGCCATTTAGAAGAGGAAGCTCAGGCATCACCTGGAGCTCAACTTCCCAGGAGTCGAATCTTCTTCAATCTAGTAGCCACGTTCAGATACAGAGACAGTGAAATCTGAGACGATTTAATGACAAGAACCAATTGTTGAGGTATGCCACTTGGGGTATGTACTTGGTGGGGGCCGGGGGAGCTGTGATTTGTTCTCTATTTCAAAGAAACCTGATAAAATGGCTCAGAAAATATGCAGAGCCCCAACCCACTGACGCCTCATAAATGGCAGGATACCGGGATTTAGTTCATGTTTCAAGTCTCCTCTGGGGCACTTCCTGTAGAACAGAAATGAATAATAGTTTGTGCTGACTGTGCATCTACTAGGATATAGTCTCACAATCCTTCGAGGTTGCACTGGTAGCAATATTAAATATTTTGTAGTTAAATCCAGGTATAAATGGAAGAGATTTGCCCTAAGTCGTTAAGTTAGTTAATGACTGAACCCAAATTTGATCCAGTGTCCGCCCAGCCCCAGAATCCACTCTTCCCCTGGTACCATCCTGCTGGTCTGGATGCTGCCAACCAATTCTCAGTCAGATGGGACACGGACAGTCATCACCGTACGTGGCACCATTTGAACCAGGATGTTCCGGCCTGTTGATCTCTGATAAAAACTGTATGGCTGGGGCGCCCGGGTGGCTCGGTCGGTTGAGCATCCGACTCCTGATTCTGGCTCAGGTCATGACCTCACAGTTTGTGAGTTCGAGCCCCACGTGGAGACTGCCCGGGATTCTCTCTCCCCTCTCCCCTTCTCCTCCGCTCACATTCTTTCTCCGTCTCTCTCTCTCTCAAAATAAACATTAAAAAAAAACATACTGTCACCATTCTCAAGAAATGCTCTTTATTCATTCCCATGTGTTATTGCATTGAATGTCCCTCCACACCCGTGACCACAGGAAGCAGGACGCTAACTACTCCACTTCCCTGATGTGGAGCCCGAGATCCACAATGAAGTGCTTCCTGCAAACTTGCAGTATGAGTGGCTGCGAGAGTTCAACCCAGCCTGCCCTCCACTGTCCAGCCCCAAAGACACCGGGGGGCGGGCAGAACCATTCGGTCCTTCTCTTCACGCACAGAATGTTTAACGGCATCAACGGCATCTCTAGCAACCAAATTAGAGAAACCATAACCAAAATCCGTACTGAGAATGTATAGAAATGACATTTCTAGAACCTGTTTTGCTTTTATTAAGTCATTCAAACTTTTGCTCGCTTTATTACAATCCCGGTAGGGTGCTGGTTGTATTCGGGGCAAAACCATCTAGGCATCTCATAGCATTTTGTCTTCACATCACGCAAACTTGAGTCCTAACCACTTCCAGCTGCTGCTGACACCAGCAGATAGCTCACCGGCAATTATTCAATTGGAAAATTTGAAACAACGTGAGTAAATCACGTTTTGCTGCAAGTGTGCCAATGTTAAAATATAATCACGAACACAGGTTGGTCGGTAACGAACCAATTTGCAAATGGTGCTAAGGGTCGGGCGCGGTATTAACACAGGCCACCTCAACATCAGTAAAAGACACTTTCAAAAGAAGACGGGATTCAAGTGGTGCAAACACAAAGACACTTCTGTTCCTGCGATGAACTACATGGGTATCTATATTAGGACTGTTAGGATTCTAACGAAGTCAGGATTTTTAGAAGCAGCATGTGGAGGAAGAAATCGGGTACAAGACCTAAGAAAACCGTTCACAAGAAAAGGGACACAGCTCAGATTACCGCTCAGAGGGCGATCGGTACTTTCTCCTGCTCGAGCAGGCCAAGTGGAAGACCAGCGAGTGCCTGTGTCACGGCTACTCGGGTCCACACCTCATCCCACGCCGTGGGCCTTGGGCTCCAGTTGGCAGAACCAATGAGCACATACTTGGTTGGGTGACCCTCGCACAATTTTGCTGTGACACCATCCTGGAGACTATGTAACTGATATTTTACTTACCCATCTTTTTCTCATGTGTACACACACACACACACACACACACACAGTCTTAGAATCCTGAAAGGAAGGAAAAGAGACCCTTCTAGTTCATGGTCTCCCAAAAGTGCACATCATCCAACTCAATGGAAGTCCAGAATGCACAGAAGGCACACAGTGTTTCTGAGGGGATAACGGTCAGCTCTGATGATTTCTTTTTTGAATGGTGGCCCTAACGTGCTTTTCCAGTTCCAGTAAGCTTTGGTAAAATTTTTCAGCGGTGTCTTCATCTAGGTCCATCTAGAAAAGAAGCGAAGACAGCGATGACCAGAGAGGAAAAATGAAACAAATGGGCTCTGTGTAAAAGGAAGGCCTTCAACATACATTAGAGAACCGGAAACAAGAGAACAGGGCCGGGGTTTCCGACTCTGAGATCCTGAGGACGTGTTAAGACCAAACTCCAGCACTCACCAAACCTCCCGACGCTGCCCTTGCCCAGCAAGACTGAAAGGTCTGGTTTTTCTCTCCCCGCTAACCCCTGTGCATCCAGTAACAGAAGACATCAACCGACTGTCATATAAGGACAAAACAGAAAGATCAAAAGATTTTTTTGAACTCAAACCGCCATCTACCTAATGTCCACCTTCTTTCATACGGAGCCCTAGTTTCAGCTGGGTGCACTGCCCTCCAGATAAAAGCCCACATGCCCAGGCTCCATTGAAGATGCTGGGTGCCATGCATTCACGCTTTGGCCAGCGAGGTCTCAGTGGAAGCATGTCGTACTGCCCAGGAGTCTCCTTTACAGGCATGGGCATCCCTTCCTTTCTCCCTGCTTCTGTACTGCTCTCTTGAGCCATAAGAATGAGCGTCACACGTTATGGACGGTAGAGGGGTGACGGAAGGACCCTGGGGACCTGACAATTTGGGGGGTGCCAGACCGGCCCAACACTACCTCTCTCCAAAACTGCTTTTACGCGCAAGAAATCTAAGCTTTCATCTTGTTTAACCTGCTGTTATTTCACACTCTTCTGTTTTAAGTGATACACTGTATGTAAAAGCAAGCTTTCACCCCCTGTAAAATAAAGTGGTGTCTCTTTTCAGGTCAACACCGATTCTAAACTTCGGAAAAAAACAGTCTCTTTCTTCCCAGAGCTGAGAGGCTGAAAATCAAAGACAACTTAACATTTTGGAAATAACATTTACATTCATTTTAAACCCTGTCAAGCATTTTTCCATAATGGAACTGGAAGAGGTGTTCGAGATCTCCTTCAACCCCACCTCTGAACAGAGGAGAAAGCTGACTTCTCTGAATTAATCAACATTTAAAACACTTTCTCCAATGCATTTCAATGAAATGCCAGTAAAATATTTTGGTGTATGGAATTAAACATTTTCTCCCCGTTCATAAACAAGGCATTCCCTCTAAGGGCCTTTTTAAAAGGAAGCTTATTAGAGCGCCTGGGTGGCTCAGTCGGTTAAGCATCCAACTTCGGCTCAGGTCATGATCTCGTGGCTCGTGGGTTCAAGCCCCGTGTGGGGCACTGAGGCTGACACCTCGGAGCCTGGAGCCTGCTTTGGACTCTATGTCTCCCTCTCTCTCTCTGCTCCTCCCCTGCTCACGTTCTGCCTCTCAAAACTGAACAAATGTAAAGAAAACAAAAATTTGTAAACAAGGAAGCTTACTAACTTACAATAGAATTCCCAAGGATTTCTTCTTCAGGATACTATGAAGTGTTACATAAAATTTGAAGGGAAAAACAAGTCATAGAGTCAGGAAACAGAAACAGCAGGATGAGACATCACACACACACACACACACACACACACACACACACACACGAACTGCAGCAACTTCTCAGAGCCTGTCCTGGGCCAGTGTGCATCGTGGAGGCCTCGGAAAAGGGGGAATAAAATACGAGGCATTTTTCAAACTTGGCTGACAAACTGCTTTTTGCAAACCTTCTCAAGGAACCAGAATCCCACAGAGCATATTTTGGAAAACGCTGGAGGTTCAGAGGTTCATTGTTAGTAAACAGACACCATGGGAAGCGAGAGCACAGTCCCCTCAGGCCTCACGTTCCTCACACAGACAAGACCACCGCCGATTATGCGACGTCGCTGGGGTAACTGGTCTGCCTCCATCTCATTTTATTTTATGCCAATGCCTCCCACGTAAATGAGGCAGTGGGAAATGGGAGGCTGAAATAAACCTTGCTAACAGGGACAAAAATACAACAAAAATAGTTCTGTAAGTTCAGAAGAAATTTCCCTATTTTCTCCTATGTCACTCCATGTGTGACTTCTTTCTGGAAAGACTATACGGAGTCTAAAAAACAGCACTCTGGGTTTTTTTCCCACAGTTCATCCCCTGCCTCCTGAAAACACGAATGCACGGAAGCCAGTAACTGTCGCGAGCAGAACTGAACACCCAAAGGGAAGTTAACTTCACTCAGACGCTTCACGTTTCACCCACGTTGCAGCACACCTATTGAGCACCTATCACACGCGAGGCAACGTGCTCGCAAAGGGGGTATAATCCTCCTGCTCACAGAGCTTACAGTTGGCTAGAGAAGTCCGGCGTTGAATGAATCCTACACAGAAGAGGTATGAGATGTCAAGAGAGCCTACGACGGAGGCACTGGACCTGGTCTACCGGGTCACACAGGGCTGAGGCACAAGCCGAGGTCTCAAGCGTAAGCAGAAATTGTCCGTCAGTTGAAAGAAGAGGTAAACATTCAGGCAGAGGACATGCAAAGGCCCGGAGGCAGGAGGCAGGAGGGAGCAGATGGAAAGGAAAACAGGCCAGTGAGATGCCAGTGACCAGAACGGGAAACGAGGGAAGGGAAGCCGGGACGCCATGAGGGCCAGTTCAGCAGCCGAGCCACAGTGTAAACACGATTTACCTTCTGGGTCATTACGTAATTGCTTCCAAAGCCAGTGGTGGCGCTCAGGTATTTGGTCAGGGGATTGAGAGACTCGGGCTTTTGGTGGAAAAGCCATACCTAGGAAGGAAGAGGGTGTCCATGATTCTTTTCTTCTTCTGCCCGACATGAGTGAGGCTGGTGGGGATTGATAATCAGCACTTTACCAAGCTCCAAACAAACTCTAAACCTTCTCTTGAATATCATCAGCGAACTGTAACGTCTTCATGAGCCACTACTGTACCCAGAAGGAAGTAGGCAATCTGCTTAACAGTCCTCTTTGAAAATTTATTTAAAGCAAAGAAACCCTTGTGTTTTAGCCATCTCTCCCCTTAATCCCAAACTGAAGTTCACGGCATGGAGACGGGCTTTTTCAGAGTTGATCCTCAGCTCATGCCACGGTAAGTACACGATATATTGTTACGTTATTTCACGTTCTTAATAGGCCTGAACGTGAACACCATTCAGGAGACGTACTGGTAAAAAGTAAGTCTCCCTACCTTCACAATTTTCCAGCCACCTAGCTCTCCCCTCTGGAAGCAAGCTAGTATCTTACATATTCCTCCAAAGAAAAGGTATTTGCTTAAAAGCTTGTATATTCTTTTCTCTTACTCAAATGGAAGCCAAATGTATACTATTCGATACTTTGCCATTTTCATTTGAACAACAGCCCTTTGAGATATTTTCAACTCGGTAAATAGAGAGCTGTTTCATTCTTTTTTAAAGAAACAGTGTTCTATCTCATGGATGGAAATTGACACAATCAATCAAGGATGTAATGTACACAATCAATTTCCAAAGGATGGACATACACGCTGTCTCCAGTCTCTGCTAGTACAAACCACGCTGCAGTGAATGATCGAAGTCTGAGAACATCTGTAAGATAAATACCAATGATGGAATTTCTGGGTCAAGGGGACGTGCGTGTGTTATTTTGAATGATCTTGCCCAATAGTCCTTGATCCAGGCTACGTCAGTCAACCCTCCCCCTGGCTAGATGGGAGAACGCTCTCTCTCTACGCCCCTGGCAGGACAGCGCGGTACCAAACTTTCTAATCTTTGCTGATCAGAGTTGAGAAACCATCTCATTACAGCCTTAAGGGGGCTGCCTCCTAGTATGAGTAAGGTCGAGCACCTTTCCGTGTGATTAAGACAGTTTAAGAACTCTCTGTTCACACCCTTTGCCCACTGTTCCAATAGGTTGTTGTTTCTCTGGACTGTTGAAGCTCCTTAACCAGGAAGAAACTTAACCTGTTACTGTGATATGAGTGCCAGGTACCTTTTCTTGGGCATCGTGGTTAGTCTTTGGAGTAGACTTACAGTGAGGATTTGGGTCACACAAAATTTGATTACTTTTATTTAATCAAAATGTTCAGTCTGTTCCTGGGAGTAAGGACGCCCCCACACTCTTAGACGATTTAGAAACGTCCCCCATATTTCCTTCTAGTCATTATATATTTTAACTCCGTCGTGTGTAAATCTTTGAATTTATCTAGAGTTTTATTTGGGTGTGAGGTATGAAGATCCTATTCTATTTTTTGGCACAATTTCCAGAATAACCCCTCTCTCCCACTAATTTGGAAGGCCATCGTTGTCATATACTAGATGCCTGTGTGCTGGGGGCCTGTCCTGAATTTCCTATTCTACTCCACTGACCTGTCCATGCAGCTGCCAGAACTATACTGTTTTCATTAGGACAGTTTTCTTTGAAATCGTTAACGCTGAAACACACAAAACCCTTTATAGTAAAGCTTCCTCTCGTCCGTGCCTGGAATTCCTGTTTTGCAGATAATGATAAAAGCAAATGAAAACATGTGCCCCGGCGTTCGCAGCCAGAAACCGGAGACGTGGGATCTGAAGAGAACCCGTAGAATTCCAGAGTCCACGCCCTCAACCACTGTGCTTCTGGCCACTCCGGCTTAGCCCACGTAAGGAGGTGAATCTCACCTGAGATCCTTCCTGCACGTGTGCTGTACCCAAATCCCCATCCATCCACATCCACCAGCATCTACAACCATCACTAAATGGCAGTCAGGGGGATACTGACTCATCCACCGACATTTTAGGAAAAAACAGCAGGGTCACAACGGATTTCTTTAAACTGTGACGTGGGTCACGCTGTCCTATCCAGAGCCAACTTATCCCTCAGAGCCCAGACCAAGGAAGCAAAGTCTGCTTCAACCAGCCCGGCTCCCACTGATTCCCCGGTGATTAGTCTGAGGACTTACCACCCGATGACAGAATGTCTTATTTTCTCGCCTATTTTTATTTTCGACATTCTCTTTTTTTCCAAATACGACTCTAAGCGCCTTAGTACCTGGAGGTTTTGTCTTCTAAGTGTTCCTCGCACCGCCGACGCTCAGTATATACTTGACCGCCACACCTGATTGTCAGTATCTGGGATGTGAATGAGTAATCACATTGTCTCTAATGCTTTGGCAAATATATTAAGGACTCATTAGAAGTGGCTTAAAAGCACTTGCTTCTACAACCAATTTGTGTCCCTACAATAAATGCATTGATTTCTGCAACGTTTACCAAAACAAGAGTGGCAACCAATTTCTTTCATGTTTTCCTTGGTTAATTTCAACTCGGCCAAGATTTAAGAGGCTGCTAAGTACAAGCACTACAGTGACAGAGGACAGATAAGCTTCATCTCGTGTGACAGTTCGGATCCGTTAGCAGAGGGCACCCTTGGGCCCTGGGTTGACAAACCCTCAGAGACAGCACTTCCATAGTTAATCATGTCTGCCACATGGGATCCACTTGTCACGTGTGATTTAAGGAAACGCACTGGTTTTCTAACAAAGCAACAAACCGATTCTCTAATATTTAAACAGAGGAAAGAGAATCTTCGTATAAGGAAACGGGAGTTGGACTGTGTCACCTGTACTCTTGGCCTGCAAGATGACCTTCTCCATGGAACCGAGGGCCCGGCGACCATCCTGCTCTGCCTGCCCCTGTAGTATTCCGCTGCTCTGCTCTCTAGCTGTTGGCGGACTTTGCTTCCACAGACGTGCTGTCCCTACAACCATGGTGTCCAGGGCTACGGTGGATACTAAACTTAAACTTCACTCCTAATACTCTGCGCTCGGCCTTATGGTCCCCCTTAGTCCAAAACAGGACGCTGATGATTTACATAGCCTATCGTTTCCATTGAGATTGTTTCCACTATCAGTGAGCTGCAATTTATATCCGCTCTGGGGCACCTGAGTGGCTCAGTCGGTTGAACATCCGACTTTGGCTCAGGCCGCGATCTCATGGTGCGTGAGTTCCAGCCCCACATCGGGCTCTCTGCTGTCAGCACAGAACCTGCTTCGGATCCTCTGTCCCTCCTCTCTCTGCTCCTCCCCCGCTCGCACTCCTTCTCTCTTAAAAATAAGTAAACATTTAAAATACGTACGTAAATACATTTATATCTGCTTAGCAACCGTACAAGCTACTGCAACTCTAGCGACCTACCAGGGCTTCTGTTCCATTGTACGGTGTCAAAGTGAAAGCATTTGCAAAAAAGCGAAGCTGAGGAAAAGAAAACGACAGTTATTTTGTGGTGGTTTAGAGGAGTCACCGAAGCATTATTCATTCACATACTGAAAAAGGTTAACTTGCATTTCGTATCACTGAACACTTAAGTATCACAAGTCTAGAAAAGAAATATCACATAATCGCCATCACTCTGAGCCAGCCACTTTTAACACGGGAGGCGTATTTCCTTCTCATCTTTTCCCCTTGCCTGCCACAACAGAAGGACGTTTTCTGCCAGAGCTCTGCGAGAGAGAAACCTTTCCCGTAAGCAAGCATTTTCTAACGTGTACTGTGGAAACTCTGGTCCTGCCACGTGCCCAAAGCGCAAAACAAAAACAAATGAGCAAAAACATGGTTCCGTGGTCACACAATGCACAGCCATTCCCTTCTTGTGGGAACTTTCAATGCATTGACAGCTCAGAGAAATCCACTTTAACGTCACCTAACACAGATTTCCCCAAATTATGCCATCCTAGAACTCTTGGGAGCTACGATGCATGATCAAAGGCTCATTCCCTTAAAGAGAAGGGGCCATTCAGATGGGTGGTGCTGCGAGAGACGTAGAGGTTCCTTACTAAGGAACCTCCGACGAAGTGAAACCCTGCCACCTTCTGGTTCAACTGCTTAGATCATTTCCCAACCCTTAAACACACCTTTTGGGTCCCCAGTCGAAGAGAAAGTAGGAGCAGAAGTGTCTGTCACTCACCAGCCATATGATTGGCATCAGCAGTGTCCACACAAAGGGAGGGAGAATTCCACACGTCATATTGGTCACCATGGTACCCGGGCACACCACACTGGAATACAGACCCTGGGAGCAGAGACAGGAGCAGTCGTAAGACTCAAATTCCGTGCATACCAACGCAGCCCATCTACATGCTCCTGAATACAGGAGAGACGCCAATGAGCCAGGAAGCCAGGGCGCGGAGGGTTTGTGCTCTGAGCTGCCCTCGAAGGTGGGCAAGCCATTTCGGCGTAAGAATCACGTGCGGAGAGCTCGCTACGGAGAGGCACTCAGGATGCAAAAACTAGTTAAGACAGGGTCTCTGCTCTCAAGAAACTCCCAGTACAAAGAACAGCCACGCTGGAGGCTGGAAGAGAAAAGCAGGATCCGGTTACCCGAGTCTGCGACGTGTTGGCGTAATCGAAGGCCAGTTTATTGAGCGTAGTAAGTCCTGAAGATGAAGAAGACATTTCCAGTACGGTGTCTGCCTTCAAGAAGTTTCTGGTCTACACGTCACAGACAGCCAAACCTAAAAGCCTGGGTCTGCCCCCCGCAGGCACATAAGAAGCACACCTCTGGCTCGAGGGGGGAGCTCGTGCCGTGAGAGGGGAATGGAGGGTTGCGTGTGGCGCCACAAAGACACCGCTCGCGCAGCCAGCCCCTGTCATTTTAGAAAGATCTGCCCTGGGAAGAGAGCCCAGCTACCAGGAAGGGCCCTGTGCGGGCTTTACTAATCCCTAGAGCACTGGGATTCGTCTTGCTAGTTTATTCAGGTCAATTTTTACTACATTTTACCTCACGTAGCTGCTGACCATTTTAACTCCTACTTTTCTCGCTTGTAATTTTATGTTTTCTTTTAAAAGAAAATAGGACACATCAGTGTACCACCAACTGGTCAGTGGACAGAAAGCGCCCTGGGTAACAGAAGCTAGAGTTTTGCTTTCTTTATTCAGAGCTGCAGAGGTCTGGTGGCGCCTGCCACAGACAATCCAATGCCCGGGGATCCTGTGGTCCACCACAGGTCCCCTGAAAACAGTTAAGAGCCTGGACTCATCAGCGACCCCAAATTCTCCCCAGGAAAGTAACATAGCCCCCCCCCCCCCCCCCCCCCCCCCCCCCCCCGCAGATAGCTGAGGAGGATTTCTTATTCTGGCAGCTAGCTAGGAAGTCAGGGCCTACTCAGTCCTAAGCGAAGAAATCTGTGAACTGAAACCCAAGGTCCCTGAGACACGTGATGTTCTAACGTTGAACAAAAAGAAACAAACAAGGAGGCAGCCTCGTCCAAGAACACGGTCCCCCCCACACGTCATAGGGAATCAGCTGTGAGGACCTGAGTGGTTCGGAGACGCGTGTGACGGGTCATTAATGAACGATTAAACTCTACCAAGTAGCCGGCACGGACCCGCCAGCATTTCCAGTGCTACGAGCCTTTAAAAGGATGGAGTTCTTTCGGGGCGCCTGGGTGGCTCCGTCGGTTAAGCGTCCGACTTCGGCTCAGGTCATGATCTCGCGGTCCGTGGGTTCGAGCCCCGCGTCGGGCTCTGTGCTGACAGCTCGGAGCCTGGAGCCTGCTTCAGATTCTGTGTCTCCCCTCTCTCTGCCCCTCCCCCACTTATGCTCTGTCTCTGTCTCTCAAAAATAAATAAATGTATATATAAAAAAAAGGAAAACCAATCATACAGATGTTAGAAGGCAGCAGCATTAGCCAAAACTCCCTTTCTTGTAAAAGATGAAATCCCAAAGCTTACTGGACAAGTAAAACATACGCAAAGTCCCAGAGCATTTTACGAAAAGAGCAGCTAATCCACTCTGACCTTGTCCTCAAAAGGGAGCTGCCAGAAACAAGCAGTTGTGACAACTTTTTAAACATCTCAAGAAACCTCAGAAGGAGGCTAACAACTAGACCAACACACGGACTCAAGAAATAATAATAACAATAATAATCCTGATGATGATGGCCATACAAACACGTACAAGCACAGGTGCACACACATAGACCACCCGCCTTCTGTACACCCGGGGCACCTCCACACGTGCACACACCACCTACACGATCACATTCACATCTGCACACACCTGCAAACCTGACATGTGCGTGTGGGCAGGCACACCCTCGTGTGCACACACGTGCAGACGCGCTCACGCACAAGCACATTCCGAGACCACGGCTGCGACTGCATCACACCCGGCCCCTCTTCAACCCTCCTAACGAATCTGTGAAGCAGGCACTGTTTTTCAGATGAGGAAACTGAGGCACAGGGAGATGAGATAATTTGTCCAAGGATTCCAATCCGGTTCTAGGGGAACGTTCTCAGCTTCGACTCTTCACTGAGAGGCACGGTTCTAGGACCCGGACCACAGAAGAGAGAGCTCCACCTGACAAGGTGTCCATTCCAGAATAAACCAGGTCTAGACTATCACAGAAGGCCCAGACTATGGGGGCGCCTGGGTGGCTCAGTCGGTTAACTGGCTGACTCTTGATTTCGGCTCAGGTCACGATCTCAGAGTTCACGAGTTCGAGCCCTGCATCAGGCTCTGCGCTGACGGTGTGGAGCCTGCTTCAGATCCTGTCTCCCTCTCTCTGCCTCTCATCTGCGTGTGCTCTCTCTCAGAAATAAATAAATTAAAAAAAAAAAAAAAGCCTTAGACTATTTCTGACGTATCATCAGAGAAGGTCCGGCAAGGGCAGACAGCTCCTTGGTTATCTTTTTCTCTCTCCTTTCTCTGCAACCCTAAGCCTGGCCCAGTGCCCTACACGCGGTAGGTCTTTTGTAAATATTAGTGGAATTAAATTTCCCCACAGTCCCACACTCAAACAGCAGAGTCAAAGCAAACAAAGGAAAATGCCATGGGAAAGACTGGAGATTTTCAGTTAAGATTTTAGACCCGAACAAGAGAGACATTCAGAGCAGCAGTGAGTTCCAGACCACAGAGGCCACAAGGAGCCAGTGAGACTGACAAGGGTTGCCTTCTGCAAAGACACACCCCCTAAACCCAGCGTCCTCATAAAGACAGAGCTCTGGAGCGTCACCCAAGCCCACTGTGCAGAAGGCTTTGTCACCCCTGGCTGTCCTGTAGCACCTGATATGGCAGACACTGGGACACAGCATGGTTTAGTGGGAAAATTCAAACCTACAGTCACACGGCCCTGGGCTCAACTCTGAGCTCTACCATTAGCAACGAGTTGTGCGTGACGGCTGGGGGCAATCACCTAACCCTCATCTGAAGATGGGGATACTCAGACCTACTGTCCGCACTGTCCCTGGGACAGGAAAGGCATGGAATGACACACACAGGTAAGGATACAGCACCTGAAACGCAGCAGGTGCTTCACAGTAGGTACTCGCGTCATTCGTGGGTCCCGTTCTGCTGCGGAAGCCAGAGCTGCCGAGGAGCTACGGGACGGCGAACGAATGCCCGTGTACCCAAGGCCAGGAGCTAATTATCTCTGCCCTAAAACTTTTACACGCACCACCTGTCACTCCTATTCATGTCTTCCCTTGTCTTCACGGCAATCCTGCTCAAGAAACAGTACTGCATCTTCTAAGTGACAACAGTTAACAGAAAGCCAAGGTGACCAGGAAATCAACTGTAGTTCAGAAATCACCACCCTGCCATGTCTGCGTCACGGAGACAGGACTCACCCGCGAGTTGAAGTTCCTGTTCACAGCCACGCTGAGCAGGTCAACCGCGTACTTGGAGGAGCTGTAGGGCTCCTGGCCTCTGCTGTGTTGGATGTCCTCGAGGCAGAAATTCGATTTCCTTGCATTGCGAGACGATGTCCAGATAAGCTGGGAAGGACTGTCACTGTGACAGAGGAGAGGTGCCAGTTCCTGAATCTGAAGGGGATTTAAAAAAGAACAAAAAAGGAACAAAAAATGGATCAAAATCTACCGGAGGCGTACAGGGTAACAAGCGGGAAACTTCTATAAATGTATGCTGCGACTGAACAGGTAGGTCGTTGCCGGGGCGGCTCTTACAGACACGCGAGAGAGGAGGCCAGAATGATCCACGTGGAAATGAGTTCGAGACATCAGACGAACTGATGTTTAGCTTCATAAAGATACAGATGGTTACATATAAAAATATTTATAACATCTACTATAACATCACTATAACATATACTAACATATACACGGGTTACTATGCACGGATTCTCTCCCTGCTCCATCAGCCTAGAAGCTACTGATGCATCAATAGCAACGAGCCCTCGAATCTTGGTTTCTAATACCACTGTCCAGCAAGAGGAACCAGATCTCCTTAGAGAAAACGCGGATTCTAGGACTGGGGCAGGAAATGTACCGATGAGCCCACAGCATCGTGCAGTGCCAGAACGGGCATGCTCAAAACATAAACGGGAAACCATGACAATGAGGCTACATCAAAGACATGCAGGGTCCAACAGAGAGCACCCCCAATGGCCCAAAGGGACACAACTTGAGCAAATCATTTTTTTTGCACAAAATACGGTATTTACAACTCAAAGTAGGAAATGAGTATCCACAAGCCCACGTGAATATAATAAATGATTTTTTTTAGCTTTTTTGAGATCAAATCGACCAAGAAATGATTGAATAAAGAATTAAATGGGGGGGTGGGCGCCTGGATGGCTCAGTTGGTTAAGCATCCAACTTCAGCTCAGGTCATGATCTCATGATTCATGAGTTCAAGCCTCGCATCAGGCTCTGTGCTGACAGCTCAGAGCCTGGAGCCTGCTTCAAATTCTGTGTCTCCCTCTCTCTCTCTGCCCCGACCCTACTCACTCTCTCTCAAAACTAAATAAATGTTAAAAAAAAAAAAATTAAAAAAAAAAAGAATTAAACGGGGAACGGACAAATCTTTCTTGCAGAAAGCTTCCAGATAATTTAGGTAGCTAATTGACCCTTCAGGGGTCAAACACAACCTCTTAAGTGTGAGCTACACACACTAACTCTCTTCCAAAGAGTACAATATGGAAAAGGAGAGAAAAACCAGAGAGGAACTTGACAATGAGAAACCTGACCGGCACTACCTTGAGCCAGGGGATGGAAGAGAACATCAATGCTGAGAAGCCACGTTGACAGTTCACACCCTTGATATTATGTGACGAGAATGGTACTTAACCTCTGTGGTCCTCCTCCCACACATGACTCAAGTCTAACCACGAGAAAAACTTCGGACAAATCCCAACTGAGGGCTGCCTACAAAATACCTCAGCAGTGATCTTCAAAACTGTCAAGGTCATCAAAACCAAGGGCAGTCTGAACAACTGTCACAACCAAGGGGACCCTAAGGGGACAGCTACTAAATGTACTGTGGTATCCAAGATGGGATCTTAGAAAATTGAAGAAATCTGAATGAAGTTTGGACTCCCGCTAATAATATTGTTGGTTCTCAGATTGCAACAAATGTACTACATCAAGGAAAGGTGTTAAATAAGACAGGAAACTGGGGGTCCAGGAACTCTCTGTACTATATTTGCAATAATTCTGTAAATCAAACTATTGGAAAACAAACAAAAAACTTACTAAAGAAAAACCTAGGAAAGTTTCCAGATGCGCTCCATCCACATTTGTGATGAACAAATAAATCAAATGCAAGCAAGGAAACTCAAAAACCCGAGATTAAATCAAGTTAACTGGTACCACTCTGTGCTTGGAACTTCACGGAAATTACCTCTATTCTTTGTAACGATCCTAAAAGTTTGGTCATGTTGCATATGGATCAAACTTGGGATGGATCCATTTATAAAATGCACTGACACCTGGAACCTAGAATCCAAGTTTGTGTTCCATAGAAAGTGGTAAGATTCTTTTTTTTTTTTTTTAATTTTTTAATGTTTTTATTTATTTTTGAGACAGAGAGAGACGGAGCATGAGCAGGGGAGGGGGAGAGAGAGAGGGAGACACAGAATCCGAAGCAGGCTCCAGGCTCTGAGCTGTCAGCACAGAGCCCGACGCGGGGCTCGAACTCACAGACCGTGAGATCATGACCTGAGCCAAGTCGGACACTCAACCAACTGAGCCACCCAGGCGCCCCGAAAGTGGTAAGATTCTTAAACCTATTTGAAGAGAGTGGGAAGCATTCTAAGCCTCCTGATTATTTTATTAGCCAAATCAATTTCCAAACTCCAGCTGCCTTGCCCACCTGTCAAAGGATCCACAGGCTGGGTCGTGCCACCAGGACACCTATGCTAACTCTGCCCACGGCCACCACTCTCCTCCGCCATTCCCCTCACCCAGATGACCCCAATGCTTGATCTTCTGAACAACCTAATTTTTAAACACTAGATTCATCAAAAAACTCACAGAGTCGTAATAGCAATAATTATCTTCTATCATTATCGATTAATTTAATAATTCAAGAAGAGGGCAAAGAACGAGTATTATAAAAAGATACAGGAAATACTAGATAACTGATCTGTGGAAAGGTATAAAAACAAAGACCAGACAAGAATTCAATCCCGTTCTGACTTTACGTGTTAACGAACTTTTGCCATTGAAAAAGTAACACCACATCGCATTAAATAAACAGCACTAAAGGTTATAGACTGAAACATGAAACTCCCCCTCCTTGCTGATACCCTGGTACCCGAGTTCATCAAGGTGACCAGTGCTCCCAGCTTCCTCTGTATCATTCTAGAAATATTATACACATTTATCTACACTCTGTGAGGATACATCTTCTCCTGTGTTTACATACATGAGACCACACTATACACATTATGCCTCGCTAGTCCTTCTTTATGATAAAATGCTAGAAGCCGTCCCACAGAAGTGCAAAATATTTATCACATGTCTTTGAACGGGTCCATACTGTTCCAGAGTTTGGCTACACCTTCATTTATTGCAAATACAGGCTGGTGCTGAAAGAGGTCCAATTTTAAGGGAAAGTAGGCTTAAGGTGGAGACAGGTGGCGGCGAATAAAAAGGTGTCAGAAATACAGGTTCTGCGCTGGCCAACCCAGCATCAGGAGTCCCTGCAACACCAAGGAATTACAGGCAACCAGCAACGTGGTCTGGCATTACTTCACGCACAGTAAAGCTGTCCCATGGGGTCAAGCCTGAGGCAAGAGCCCTGAACAAGCCAGGCAAACTGCACACCTCCCGCTTAACTCCACGCGCGTGCCTGGAACTGTAACGCAGTATAGACACCCAAGAATCCGCAGTCACGATAATAAAAGATCGGGTATGAATTCCCATTTAACAACGGCTTGCCCACCAGCCCATCCTGTCTGATGCCAAGCCCAGTGTCAAAGAACATTCAGAACAGGACTGGTATACTTTCTCACAGTTCTGCGCACACGCGCACACACACACACACACACACACACACACACACACACACACACACTCACACGCCGTGTGCCTCTTTCGCGCTTTTCCCTCCACTCTCTAGAGCCAATGTCAAAAGAAAAAATTAATGTATCAATACACTGCTTTAGGGAAGCAATGTTTTCAGAGAGTACAGCGATCATCCTATTTAAGTACTCGACGACTTAATGCTAGCCAGGAATTTGTGAGCTGAACAAAGAGCCCTGGGCTGCAGCCATGTGAGCCTTCAAGGTTACAACACTAACGTGGGCCGAATGAGCCTCAAGTCTTTTTACCAGGATGAAGTGGCCAAAGACGTTGGTCTCAAACACCTCCTGGAGCCCGTCGGCAGTGATCTTATCTTCCTGGGTCAGCAATCCTTCAGCTGTGGAGAACATATGAATCACTTTTCTGAAACAGGAGAAGACAAGTGTATGACTTTTAAAAGCTTCTGTAACTGAAGATCCTGAAAAACGCTCCCTGCTGCCCCTCCCCTGCCCCAAAACTACATTTTCCTTGATCCTATAACATCAGGAATAAAAACGTGGGGTTCCTGGGTGGCTCCGCTGGTTAAGCAGCCGACTCGACCTCGGCCCCAGTCATGATCTCCCGGTTCGTGAGTTCCATCCCCGTGTCGGGCTCTGTGCTGACAGCGTGCGGGGCCTGCTTGGGATGCTCTCTCTCCTTCTCTCTCTGCCCCTCCCCGACTCTGTCTCTCACAAAATAAGTAAACATTTTTTTAAGGTTTTTTTTTTTAATGTTTTATTTATTTTTGAGAGCCAGAGAGACAGAGCACGAGCTGGGGAGGGGCAGAGAGAGAGGGAGACACAGAATCCAAAACAGGCTCCAGGCTCTGAGCTGTCAGCACAGAGCCCGACGCGGGGCTTGATCTCATGAACCATGAGATGGTGACCTGAGCCAAAGTCGGACGTTTAACCGACTGAGCCACCCAGGCGCCCTAAATGTTTCTTTAAAAAGAATAAAAATATCGATTTCTCGGACTGTGTCACGGTGAGTGCATAATAAGACGCAAAAATGCTTCCTTTCTCCCAATTCAGAGACATATTTACATACCTCTAACTCCTACCACCAACAGGAACCTGACACAAAAAACCTGCTGCTAAAAGTCTCTTCACCTTTTCCCGCACTGGGGTGCAGGTGAACCTCTGTGGGGAAATAACAGCCATGCCAAGGGGAAAATGTCTCACCCCAGCACAAACTGATGTTTAACTGCGAAAGTTACACAGGTTAGTTTTCTACGGGGAATTCCTGAAGCACCCAACACATTAACACGGTGATTTGCCACGAGATCAACTTATTAGGTCAAGACCAGCGTGCGTGCGTGTGTGTGTGTGTGTGTGTGTGTGTGTGTGTGTATGTGTGTGTGTGTGTGTGATGGAAGAGAAGTAAAATAAAAGTAGCAATGTAGTAAGGAGCGTGCAAAAAGAGTATGAGTATCTATTTATAAGTACACGAGGTCACAAAATAAGGTATATTTCTTACTACAGGTCACGGTCAAACACTTCTGGAGCCACTGTGCTACTCCGTATGGAGAATCTCCCAGGGGCACCTTTAGCTGGGCGCGCTTCCCAGCCCCCCGGGCAAAGCACCTGCCACAGAGCTGGGAGATACTTCCAAAGCAGGTCTCGTGGATACTGGAGTCTCGCGGACAATGCTGCCTGATTCTGAAATGTTCTTGCTGCTAATCACACCCAGGCAGACTAGAAATGCACCTTCTGAAACATCCAGCCGTCTGGAATGTCCTGGAGACCTAGAACACCCCGAGATCCAGGACTTCCAGCCTCTCCCACAAAAGACGGATGCTTTTCTTCCATGATGCGGCTGCAACACTTCCTGTCTCGACTCTTCTCCACCGCCCCTCAGCCCCCTAACTTAACCTGCCGAGGGCAAAACCAGGCAAAAAAAGGAACGGGTTCCTTCCACTGGGTTCATCTAGAAATTGAACATTACCTTGAAAAGAGGCCAGAGAAAAGCGCTTTGATATTCAGCTGTGGGTTGGGCATGATCCCAGCGTTCAGATAGACATAGTCTAATCTCTGAAACCTGCAAGGAAAACACCACGATAAGACGGTTCATTATCCCGAGAGCAACTGGAATAAAGAAAGCCTATGAGGGACAGAAAACACCTTCTGAACCAAACAAAGCGGCCACAGCCAGTTGAAGGGAATGTACAACACATCACACATTACACCCACTTCTTTCTCAACGGTTTCTCTTTAGCCACAAGAAATATCTGAGTATTCTTTTTTTTTTTTTTTTTTTTTGACGGTGGCTGCAAACAGAATTTGGGGAGCTAGGCTGGGTTTTGAAGTTACATCTCAGATCAACACTCCTCCCACCTCCGTCCTCCCAATTAGGATCTGCACACGGCCACCCTCGGTCTACTAAACCAACTCTCCTTCTGGTCTTAGAAACATTTTGCCTTTTTTTTTTTTTTTTTTTTGAAGAGTCACAGGGGCGCCTGGGTGGCTCAGTCGGTTAAGCGTCCGACTTCGGCTCAGGTCATGATCTCACGGTCTGTGAGTTCAGCTGTGCTGACAGCTCGGAGCCTGGAGCCTGCTTCGGATTCTGCGCCTCTCTCTGCCCCTCCCCCGTTCATGCTCTGTCTCTGTCTCAAAAATAAATAAACATTAAAAAAAAAAATTAAAAAAAAAAAAAAAAGAGTCACATCTTCCCTGTTGATAGGTAAAATTTATATCATATTGATAATCGCCCAATCTGATCCATTAATGCTGGAACCTGAATGCCAAGATATCTACTGAAGCAAAAGATGCATGTGGAAACCTGTCACTGTTCGCGGCCGGCTCCTCTGTATCACAAGATGAGGGGGGCTCATAAGAATACAGCGAGATTACGGAAGCTGAATGGGGGGAAGGCACATGTCATGGAACCCGCCATGGAGAGAACAGTGAAATGTGGACTAGAGGGAGCACTTTCATATTGAAACCCCACGTGAGACTTAATGTAGCGTACTCCTCTTGAGCTAGGGGCAAGCCTGCCCTCGTGACACTCACAGACACCATGAATATTCAGAATATCCCCTAGACTTCTGCGCATTACACGGTCTCCGTGCCCTCTTGTGTGCGGCCCAAGACAACACGGGCCGTAGCTACTAAAGCTGGGACCCTAAAATACATCCACGCTCACCAATTCAGATCCCACACAAACATTTCTTGATCAGTCTACAAGTGATGAACAGCCAAATGACTCTAATTACTAAATTTACTGTTTAAAATCCTGACGTGGAAGGGGTGCCCGGGTGGCTCAGTCGGTTGAGCATCCGACTTGGGCTCAGGTCAGGATCTCACGGTTCGGGAGTTCCAGCCCCGCGTCGGGCTCTGTGCGGACAGCCCGGAGCCTACTTCGGGTTCTGTGTCTCCCTCTCTCTCTCTGGCCCTCCCCTGTTCACCCTCTGTCTGTCTGTCTCTCTCTCAAAAATAAAAAGTTATAAAAAATTATTTTTAAACATGCTGACGGGGATACTACTGGACCATCCACATAAGCACCAGTCATGTGGGCCCATCTATTGTTGGATGTTCCGTCACCTAATTTGCAAACTTCCATCTAAGAACATGAACACATCTTGCTAGGAATGGAAAGGAAATGTTTAGCAAAGGGTGGAAATTGCACCAGAATGCCAGATTCAGGTCTGGCTTCAGTAAAATGGCATACTTACCTCTCTCAAAGATTAAGTGACGGAACATTAAGTGCTCTAGTCTGGATAAAATGGAACTACAATTTCTTACTGGTTTTCCTCTGCACGTAGCTTACAGAAGAGAGTCGTGCAGCCAGAAAACCCAGGTGTCAGGAATGGTGCTGAATTAGCCAACGGAAGGGACCTTCCCAAGCTCTCTTTGGCTCAAATTTACCTCGGCTCTACCATCATGGACAACCATTTGAGGCCATTAAGTGCAGGGGATCCTTTTTTTTTAAGGTTATTTATTTATTTTGAGAGAGAGACAGACAGATATGAGCAGCAGGGTCGGGGCAGAGACAGGATCCCAAGTGGACTCCACACTGTCAGCGCAGAGCCCAGTGTGGGGCTCGAACTCATGAACCGTGAGATCATGACCTGAGCTGAAGTTGGACACTCAACCGACTGAGCCACCCGGGCGCCCCAGGAGATTCTTGACATAGTAATGGATATGTCTGGACACGAGCACACATCCCCAAATTTGTGACTCTCGCTACAACTATCATTTCCTAACTTTGGGAGACACCACTCAGCTCAGCAAGAGCTGTTCTGCTGATGAAATAAATACATCAAAGCTGCACAAAATGCTGACGGCAGACACGTATTACCTTCGTGCTCCCTTCCACCTTACTGCCCTGCGGCCTCAAATCCCTGCGAAATCACTACAACTCAAACTAAATGCTAAGTCACGAAGCTTGTGATAACTAAACATCTTGAAACTTTGAAGGCAACTGAGAAAAGTCAATACTATGAACGTTACAACTTAAAATCTCGAAAGTCAACTGTACTAGCACGGGCTACTCTTAACTGAGGACAAAGGCTCTTCTCTGCTAAGTGAGGAAACACCACGAAATCTCTACAAAACAGAAAAGACACGCTGGCTGAGAAGGTTTGGGGAAAACAATGCCTGAAACCTGGTTTGAGCTCGAAACGTCTGTCCTGACGCTAGGGTTTTTTAAATACCTTTATTGAGCGGTTTCACAGACTTGGAAAGTCAAAGTTATGGAAGAGCAGAGGATAGGAAATGTAGATATTCTCAGTTTTTTAGAAGGATGATGTGGCAGAAAATTCCAGGAGCTCAGGACTAGTGAGAAGTGAGATTTCCCAACAGGGTGAGGCTGCACCCAGAAGAGCCGGGTGAAGAAGGCCGGCTTCCACCTTCACCCTGTCCCTTGTGTCTTTGGAACAGGGACAGGCAAATGGCCAGCAATTCCCACACGCAAAACACGAATTGCATTCTTCGGTAGATGCCTTTACCAAGAAGACCTTCCTCGTTTTTACTGGACATCATTTTACTGTCCGCGGAAACAAAGTGGCTTAAGGACCTCGAGGACAGGGGCGCCTGGGTGCCTCAGCCCATTGAGCGTCTGGCTTTGGCTCAGGTCATGATCTCACAGTTCGTGGGTTTGAGCCCCGCGTCAGGCTCTGTGCTGACAGCTCAGAGCCTGGATTCTGTGTGCCCCTCCCCCGCTACTTCTCTGTCTCTCTTTGTCCCTCAAAAATGAATAAATGTTTAAAAAAAAGTTAAAAAAAAAAGGACCTCAAAGACAAAAATGTTTGAAAATTAAGTATTCCACATATCTCTGGGGCTCAGTACAGACCAGTGCAGGGCTCCTGACCTTTTTGGATCATAAATTCTTCCTGGAATTTAAAATTTACAAAAAAAAAAATAAATAAAAAAGCATGCCATCTTTCCCCAGAAAACAAATGCACTGTGCACCTGTATGCAATTTTGTGCACACTTTCTAGGGAGTTATACGTCCAAGGACCCTATTCCTTCATACACCAAATATTTCTCAGATATCTGTTATACGCCAATTACTGTGTCGATGTGAACAAATCTTTATGGACCTGTGGGGGAAAAAATCTCCGAAGAAATAGGATGGAGACGTGGGCTCTAAGACCAACCCAACCGACAGGAAGTCCTACCACCTTCTCAGCCACATTCCTCTTATCTCTGAGTCTCAGGCTCTTCACCTGGTAAATGTCAACACCTGTCCAACCTACTTCATGCAGGTGTGACACAGGAAAGATACAAAAACCACATTCAGAAAGGAATCACCTTGCTGTCCACGCAACTGACCACACATCAAGGCGTCCTCATAAATTCATCCCCGTGAGATAATCACGATTACGATTGAGCAGGACGGTGCGATGAGTCGCTCCATACGGATCTCCCCGGCACGACTACGGCTTGCGCCGCGCCTGTTTCTTTCTAGGTTTCCCTACCCTTTCCTATTCTGTTTGCCGCTGTGTGACGCAATCAGGTGAGAGAAAACCCATCAGCAAGAGGCGTACCTTTGCTTGAGCTCCCGGGAAGCCCGGAACACCGACTGCAGGTCGCTGACATCCACCTGCACGATGCTGACCTCGGCGAGGGGGCGAGAGGCCAGCAGAGCCGCGCGGACCGCTTCCGCTTTGCTCCTGTTCCTGCAGGCCAGACACAGGTGCAGCTCGTGGTCCTCCTCCAGCAGCCGCTTGCAGAGGGCGAGGCCAACGCCGCTGGGGGTCAGTTCGGACACGAATATGTGTTAATTCAGGCGGTGCCACAGAGGCCTTTCCCTCCGGTGCAGAGAGCCGACCTTGTCAACGTGAGCTCCGATGAGGGGCCCGGGCGGGGAGAAAAGACTCAAAAACTATGAAAAGAAAGGAACCCCCTACCCCAACTGAACAGTCAGTCCCTCTCTCAGGACGCTGTCCCGTGTGTTTCTCTCATTCTGCAAACGCTGTCACCCACAAATAACTGCACTGCAAATGAGAGCTGTCTTTCAATGCAGCGATTAACCTGCGAGCAGGGTTCCTTCTGGACTTGTTACGACACTCATGAACGTGATTCAGAGCATCGCCAGCAAGAGCTGAAAAGAGCATCATATGAGCTGTTTCCCGTGTGCATGTTTGACTCTGCTGTCTAGGTTCCTCAAGGGCAAGGGCTCCACGCCCCGTTGGTATGGTGGCCACTATCAGGGGCAAGAGCAGCTCCCGATAAGGACTGGATGGATCTTTCACTACCGCGGCAGAAGGCAGGTTCCTCTCAACTACTACGAGATCAAATAACCACTAGGAGAGAAAAAACCCAACGCGATTAAGTAGAAGGTAGGAAGAGGAAATACAAGATGGGCACCAGGAAAGAGGACGAGTCAAGGAAAGATAAACTCCTTAGAAAAGGCATTTGAAACTGCACAGTAGGTGGGAACAGTACTCAGACCTGCCTGGCTGGGGGCGGCCGGAGCCTGGCCTTTGCCAACAGAGCATCAGGTATATTTACACTTGTTCCTCCTCACTTGAGAATAGCAGGTCTTTACGATAATCATCCAATTGCATCCATCACAACGTATGCGAAAGAAGCAAACATACAAAATCAACTCGGGTCACTTCAAGGACAGCTTGGGAAGCCCCGAATCCGTTGTTCAGGGCACTGAGGAGAGGACACGCTAAACCAGGCCACTCACAGACACCTGCCATGCTGGCTTAGCTAATAGGGATGCGGCTAGGTAGCCCCGAGTGGACGGATTTTAGATGACATTGGACATATCCCCTGCCTTCATCCCTCCCCACTGCAACGGGCAGGAGAATGGCTGGGGCTGGGGGGGGGGGGGGGTGTCGCCTCCACACGTTCTTCAAATTAGTGCAAAGAGAAAACAGAGGGGGCGGAGTCCACGCGGGCAACCCTGGAATAACTAGAAACGGGCGGTGATGGTGCTGTGCACGCCTCCCGGGACTTTGCAGAAGACGGTTAGTTTTGCAACAGTGTGTGCAGGCGTCCAGCTCTGTGCTGGATGGAATGACACACCCCACCCCCACCCCGTCCTCCTGCTCACGGGTGTCGACACATATCCGGGGTGCAGCGTCCTGCACAGACAGGACACCGGGACTACAAGACGGACCAGGTGCAGGAGGCGGGGGTCGGCGTGGAGAGCGCCCCTGTCCCGGACACCAACAGGACCCCCGCGACGCCCCCAGGCTGCTTTTCCGCCGTCACGTTCAATTCCGGCACCGGCTCCCGAGCCCCCTGCGCGGCCGGACGCCGGGACGTCGCGCGCCGGGGACCCGGGAACAGCGGGGCAGGTGCTCGCGCGAGGTCCCACCGCGCAAGGCCGGGGACGCGCGCTCCCGGGGGCGGTCGCCGGCGGTGGCCCGCCCCGTACTTCCTGCTCCCTGAGACCCCTGACCCGCCGCTGCCGCCGCCGCGATCGCCGAGGACGCCTCACCTGCTCGCCCCGGTGACCAACACCGCTTTCCGCATGGTCTCCCACCCCGCCGCCCTGCCGCGGAGCCGGCACCCGCCACTGCCTGCGAGCAGTGGAAACCAGAAGCGCTCCTCGGCCACGCCCACGCCGCTGCTGTCCAATCAGGACCCGACGGTGCTCCCCTCGCGTCACCGGCTCTTCTCCAATCGCGGCCGGCGGTGCGCTCTAGGCGCAGGGCCCCGTGTGGGGTGAGGTAGGCCGAGGGGCGGAGCCGCACCCGAGCCAATCCGGACGCTCGTCGTCCCTCCGTAGCTCAGGTGTCCCGCGGGACCCACCCGGCTTCTGCTGCACCTGCCCTTTGCTGGGTCGGGCTTTCCCCCAGCAGAGCACTGGGGTGCGGGATGCGTGGCACGCACGGGATCTGTACCCTGGTGCCCCCGCCTGGCCTCTATTGCAGGAAGGCCTCAGGATGTTTGCACCAGAACTCCTTGTTTTAGAGAAAAGATTTGGGTCTAGGAGTTAAAGTTTGGGTATTGTCATCTACTTCGTTTTCTACTCCTTTTGGGATGTGTAGATCCAGGCACTGTGCCACTTTACAGACAAGCTTCTGGTCCCAGACCTGCTGTTCCTCTAAAAAAAAAAAAAAAAAAAAATCCTCTTTGGAAAAATGAACATTGATTTCCTTAAAAATTTTTTATACAATCATGGATGAGTTGCCAGTTTTCAAAATTTGGAACGTCTATGAACCTGAGAACCTAAGAACTTCATAGGACATTATCAGTGGTGTACTATAAACTACTTCAGTGCTTCTCAAACTCTGTGATAAACAACCCCTTTTGTTTTTCCCAGCCATCCCAGATGGGTACTCCTGAAAAATACGAGAGCAATGAGTTATGAGAAAAATGAAATAAAAGGCAAAGGATGCAAAATTCAAGCCCGGATTTTTTTATTATTAGATTTAACACATAAAAGAGTCTTCTGCCCAAGTGCTATTAAAGTTTCTAATGCTTAATCCAGGTTTCTATATTTATCGTGCATTGGTAACAAGGTGACCATCACTAGTCCGGTTCACGCTAAGGAACGCCGCACATCATGTATCTAACTCTAGGGAACACGCTTTAATCTACTTCATGGCCTCTGTAACAGTTTCAATTATTTATACACAGCAATGATCCCCGAGCAATATGAGACTGATATAATCTATACTGTCTTTTGAAATCATAGAGGTCTTGATTAATTTGATATTGTAACAGCACTCCAACCGGTTGTAAGAGTTAAGTTGCTTCAAGTGTATGTGCCTCTGGCCTTAAGGAGTAAAGAACCAAACTTTCCCAGAAGGTAAGACCGGACTACATTCGAAAACGGGTGCCACGGAGGCCAGCAAGTCTGTGCAGGGTCATGTTGACACATAACTAACTGCCTGGGCGCCTGCTTCTCCTGCACACGGCCCCCCTCCCTTCTCCCATGCCTTCTCCTTTAAAACACTCCAGCTTCACCTGGATGGGGAGATGGTCTTTGAGAAGTTAGTCTACGATCTTCCCAGGTCGCTGGCTTCCTTGAATAAAGCATCCTTTGTTTCCCACCATCACTTGTTTGTCGAGTGTTGATTTCGAGTGGGGAGCAGCTGAACCCGAGTTCAGAACTGGTTCTCTGTCCACTGATAATATCAGCTAGTTTAGAAATCCCTTATCCTATACCAATAAAATTATATTAAAAATAAATCCTATTATTTAAATATTGGATTCCTAAATAATCACAGTTTTTTTTCAATTTTTTAGAGAGAGAGTGGGGGAGGGGGTAGAGGGGCAGAGAGAGAGAGAGAGAAAGTGAGAGAGAGAATCCCAAGCAGGCTCCATGCTCAGTGCAGAGCCCAACTCGGTGCTTGACCCCATGACCCTATGATCCTGACCTGAGCCAAAATCAAGAGTTGGTTGCTTAACTGACTGAGCTGCCCAGGGCCCCAAAACTCCGTTATTGTTCTCTGGATGGAACTCAGCTCCTACCCTTACCCCATGTTTCAACCATTCTAAAGAAACCACACTTTAACAATATTTTCTGGGAGTCCTAAGACTAAAGTTAACCCCAATCTTTACAGTCTAGACCCAAAGGCTCCTTTTAAAGTGTCCTAGGGCTCAGAAGTGACATGTAAAGGGAATACAACTCCATGTTTGTCCCGTGGCAAACTCATTCCTACGAGGGCAGGTGTGGCGGGGGGGGGGGGGGGGGGGCACAGATTCTGGAGAGTCAGCACCACCACAATCTGGGGATGACAAGAGTACAGGACTATGAGTTAAGTGAAGGCAGGAAAAGCAGAGTGAGACGGGCAGTCTCCTACTAGCGTGATGTCCGTCCCATCCAAGGGGGAAACCTTGGTCTCTGCTTCCTTCTTTCATTTGAAGATGGGGCTTTCAAAGTTCTTTAACATTCACGGGATGGGCTAAACAACTAGAGGGGCCAGAGAGACTAAGAGAACGGAAATCTGTTGACAACACATGTCATTGAGTTTTGTATTTTAAAAAATATTTTATCACGTGTAGGACACAGCTCAGTAAAAGTTATAATATATAGTTTACTGATAGGTGAATTAGTATGACTTTCATCTTCCCAAACTAGTCATCTTGAGTTTGTATTGTTTGTGAGCTGTTTTCCTGGAAACGAGAAGAACCTGGTACACAATGATTGATCCCGTTTACCCCTGGCAAACCTTGGTCCCTTGGTCACCATAGTAAATTGACTATTTACTGCCTTATAAAATAAATTTTGCTCTACCCTGAACCCTGAAACCGATCTTTGGTTTCTTTTATGGTACCTGAAACAGTCCTCAGGTAGACAAAGATCAGTAAAGTTACCTTTAGCACCCATGACAGAGCTCTATTCTGGGTCCTCGGAAACCTCTCCAGAACTAACTTGTCTCTGGTTTGCAAACAGGGTCAGAAAACAAAACAAAACAAAACAAACAAACAAACAAAACAGCTACCGTGGGGCCATGTAGCATTTCTTGTGGGTGTTTTTTATCCGTCTCCTCTTCCAATCACTGTACATCCAGCCTGGACCAAACCTGCTTTAAGAGTGGGATTTTACCCATTTCCTCACGTAGCAAGAGGTAATATGTCTTATTATAAGACATATAATCCGTAAGGAGTTATTGTTCGGTGTGATTCAAGGACCAGAAGATGAGTGTGTATATTTCTTTTTCAAATACGAAATGAATAGAAAATTGTAAGTGGCGACAAATCAGTTTGTAGTGCTCAATATTAAGCAAAATAGAGTCCCCGAAGTTGTTAGTTAAAACATAAAAGAGCAGGGGCGCCTGGGTGGCTCAGCTGGTTGAGCGTCCGGCTTCGGCTCAGGTCATAATCTCGCGGTGTGTGAGTTCGAGGCCCGAGTCGGGCTCTGTGCTGACAGCTCAGAGTCTGGAGCCTGCTTCGGATTCTGTGTCTCCCTCTCTCTCTGCCCCTCCCCCACTCATGCTCTGTCTCTCTCTGTCTCAGAAACAAACATTAAAAAAATTTTTTTAAATAAATAAAACATAAAAGAGCAGACCTAATATGTGTCCTCAGAACAAATTACATACTCAGATACATGCACAGCATATACCTATGCTGTATCACTCACACCCACCTTTAAAGCTTGGCGACAGGTGTTGACCATGGAATTGGACCTCTTTGAACATCTCTGTTCTGCCTGTTACTTTTTTTTCTCCTTTGCCTCCGACCCACTCCCACCACACAGATATTTGCATCCCCGGGCCTTTGGTATTGAAATCACACTAGATACTTTGGGGGTCTGAGTGTGCGTTCGTGAATTGTTGTCCTCTGAGAATTTTTATCCATTCTCTACCATGGCCATCGCTGAAAAAACATATAATTCTTCAGAAAATTCAAAGTATAAATTTATTCTTCAGAGACCAAGAAACATGTTGTGGGGGTGGCTTGGGGGGGGGAAGGGGAGGTTCATCTTAATGTGTCGTATGAAGACTCGGTCTGTATTCTGTTCATAGTTTTTGTTGCTTTTTGTATGCGTGGTCTGTCTCGAGCCAGACGATCTTTGGATTTGGGAGGGATTTCTATGTATCAGGCAACACAACTTTGTAATAACAATAAAGCATCCTCAATTAATTCCGGACTGGACTCTCCAGAGCTGGACTAATGGGACGACACAAAACTCCAGGTCTCTAGTACGTTTGGATGTGCCAGAGACCCAGACGCTTTCCTTCCCATACACAGTCAAGGAATAGGAGACAGGCTTGCGCAAGAGACCCTCTACCGACCCCGCTTACCCCGCGCACCCCGCGCACCCCCCACACACCCTTGGCTCTGCCCCCTTGCCCCGTCACTACTCCAGAAAGACTGTAAGGAGTGAAGATCGCAAAGCCAGGAGCCGGTGCTGTTTGCACAGAAGAAGGATCCGTCAGTAGCATATTTCTTTAATCATTGTTATTTACAATTTATCATCTGACAGACTTACAGAGAATAAATAAAGAAAATATACAATTGGTATCTTGTTTCCTTTTCTAATACAGAGAATTTTACCTATTCTGTTTCGGAATGACTAGGATAGTTTTAAGCAGAAATCAATCAGTTTGCTCTTTGCCCCTTGACAAGACACATCATCCTCCAAAGCCTGCAAAATGAGGCTCAGATATTCCCTCCTCGTAGGAAGAGTGAGCCGTGTTGATTCAGAAACTCAACCCTTAGGAAGTTACCAGACAACAGGGTAGAAAAAATAGGATATCATGAGTAGTAAAGGGCATAAAATGAATAGGCTAGATTACAAACTCTTGGTGTGTTTGCAGGAATCCTCCCCAATTTCAACTATTTCCAAGCCTCTTTGCAAGAAAACAGGTTTTCACTCAAAGTAATTGCCTTATCACATTATGCTTTCCCAGTAAGTCTTTGTGCAAAGTCTCCCCTTATATGCAATTGTGAATGTGGGTAAGCACAGGCCTGCTTGGGACTTTGACCTTTCTCCTTTACAAGTTCTTGACCAGGTGTCTGCAGGAGAAACCAAAGAGCTTCAAATGGGCTGGGTTTGGGGCTCTTGCTGGGGTGCATTGCAGAGAACTGCCTTGAACTGCTGTCGAAACACCTCAAGGAATGAGGTATTTCCATAGATCAATGTCATCGTTAGAAAATATACAAACTGAGAATGAACTTCACCAGGTACAAGTCTGGGCACTTTTTTCTCTCTCTTCGTTTGAAAATAAACCCTCTACGATATAGCAAAGCAATTCTCCCTAAATTCACCCCAGTTACGCTGAATGACAAGTTTCGGTTTCTATCTTTTATTCATTCAAAAAACAACACTCAGCAAATATTTGCTGAGTGCTCACTACATGCTTGGAACTTTACAGGACACAGGCTAAGCAGTGTGAACACGGTTACCACCTTGTGACCCTTAAATAGGGCACGTTAAAGATGCCATCTCAAAACTCACAGCTGCGATCCACAAACCCAGAGTTTCAACTGCCCCCAAAGCTGCTTCTGTGTTTATATTTAATTTGGTCCAATGTACCTGCCATTCCGTTTAAGAATTGGTATTTAGGCAAATTAAATGTCTGTACTACCCCGAAAATTGTGTTCATCACACGTTAGGGGACCCTATGCCACCGTACTCTGTTCCTTCCACAAGCCGGCCCTGGTGCCATCAACTAAGTGCCACCTAGCTCTTGACCAAAAGACCCGTTTACCTTAAGTCCCCTGCTTGCCACCATCACAAATCTTACCACTTGTAGGAACTGCAGGAACCATCTAGAACGTCCTACAACTGATTCTCTAGCCAGCAAACTACGTGCGGGTCTCACTGTCTTTTGTGTTTCCAAATCCTTCTGAGTTGTTTTTGGGTTGTTCCAGAGGCTAAACAGCAAAACTAGTCAGAAAATGTGGAAGCAGTCTAGACAGGATCTTTCTCATTGACAAAGGAACACATTAATTTGTTGTATTCTCTCTAGAATTTTGTAGGATTGTAGTGTGTTTCCTGCTGCATCCCACGCAGGGCCAGGCTACAAATCAGAAAGGGATAAAGTATCCAGAAACTAAATAAATACATGTAAAAAAACTGGTGACATCTGAGTGAGGTCTGCAGTTTAATGAATAATATTTCAAATGTCAATTTTCTGGTTTTGAGAATAGACTACGGTCACATGTGATGTTATCAATGGGGAAAGCCTGGTGTTAGGGAAAGACCGCTCTACTATTTTTATAACTTCTTGTGAGTCTTAAAGTATTTCAAAATAACAAGTTTTTAAATAAAAGATACACCAAGTAAATAATTACCCACCACTTGTCTGCCCCATCAAGCAATGCAGCTAATCGTGCCAGAGAACTAAAAATGCCAGAAATCCAATCACCGTTGACCATTCTGGTCTCTTTCCGTATTGATTCAGCATTCCAAGGCATTTACCAAGTGGAAAAGGCGTTCATCCGTTTCTATAAAAATGTTAACTTTCAATTCAAGAAGGACTTCCCAGCATAGATCAGAATCTGCAATCAGTATTCCAGAAATTTTTAGGGACCTACCGTATACACTGCCAGAGGTCAGAGATCTTACTGAAAAGGCCAAGACGGCAGGAACATAAATTCCAGTTAGGATCAAAGACTTATTAACCATATGCTGGAAGTGATCTGGGCCCTGGCTGTAATTTTCTTCATTTTCTTTTCAGTTTTGGGCAAAACAAGATGCTGTTCTGCTTTGGAATATTTCCTTGGAATATCTTCATCTCTCCCTCTTGCAGACACTCCCCCTCTTCTGTTCCCCTTTACTCAAAACATATGGCTCAGCCCCACATCATGGCTTCCTCGTGGGAAGTCTGGATGGGACTAGAGAAACACATGGTTCCAACGTGGCGTATACCTCTCCGCATAGATATCAAGTGAGATTTGGTCTTGTCTAACTTCGGCCTATTATTTCAGTGTTTCCCTGTGGCTTTTCTGGGCACAGCAGTGATGGGCATTATTTTAAATGGATTTGATCGACAGAAGCAAGGGAAGGGAAACAACGCCCCGTGAACTGCCATAAATCATTTCCAAAGCGGCACTTGGGAAACACAGTCCAGTTCAAGCAAAGGAATGATCTCTTCCCACCACCGTTATCCCCAGCGCCTGCGGGGTCCAGAATACACTTCGACGGGGCGCCCCCTCACCCGCCCCCGTCTGAAATTAGGTCATTCCCTGATGGTTGCTTATGTGTTTTCATAAGGACCTTCCCTTTCCAAAAACTCTGAAAAGCTCCCTTCCTTTTCATACACCGCACCTGACTTTTCATTTTTTAATAAATACTTTTATCGTCTGTGCCATCCAGAATTTCTTTCCCTACACATATTTACCTTTTATCTCCAGTAACACTTACATTTTCTGCCCTCTCTCGGATCTCTCTTCCGAGATTTGCTTTCGTGCTTCGGCATGGATTCTCACCTGCCCCACCTGTTTCTGCCTTGCCGCCCTGACTCGCCCAGGGTCCTTCCCCTGCACTCTCCCTTACCTTTTTTTGTGTAGCCTTCTTTCTGCATCCCCCTCAGGCACATGCACATTCGTTTATTCTTTTTCTTTGTTGGTTACTCCATTTCCATATAATGCTCTTCCTCATACTGTCTTGTGGACTTGTACGTGATCTTTCCACGGCATCAAGACCACGCTTTCCCCTCTGTGCCTCTTTCCGTGCCAGATCCCTTCTGATCACACAGGTGTCTGGACAGCACATCCAGATTTGGACCTAGTTAGCAGCACATTCACCAGCAAAAGTACAACGTGAAATCTGACGATCCCAAAACACAATCTGGATATGAAGTAGTTCATATCTATCGCGAAGGGGATGACTCACTACAAAGGTCAACAAGGCCTCCGTGGTTCGCTGTCCCCTTTCCTATCTCCTTTTCTCAAAGCTCCCAGCTACGTCTTTCTCATCGAAGTTTGAGCTACTTTGAAATTCTACGTACTAAGCCTTCTTCACCATGTCCTGCTTTTGGGTTTCTTTGGTCCGTGCAGCGAGGCTCTGCGGGCATGGCCGGGCTAGGAGCTAGAGCAGGGTCTCTAAGGTAGGAGTCTCAGTGCCAGAAAGCTTCCTCCTCCTTCTTCCTCCGTTCCTCCTGAACGGGCTTGGGAGCCACGTGAAACCAATTACTCTGTGGCTCAAGGCCAGGAAAATCCAGACACGTTCAGTTTATCTCCAATATGATTTTCTTTTTAAATGGGGGATCATGGAATGCGTGCGGTGGTTTGAGGCAGAAGTGTGAAAAGAAAGAAGTGGAGAGATTAGGCAAAGACAGGGAGATGATGTTATTCTCTCTGGCCACATAAGAAGCCGGGGGCGCGGGCTGCATGTGGGTCTACCAGAGGCAGGTGCATAATGGAGGACAGGCCGTAGGCCTGGATTTCACCTGCAGCGAGGTGATTAAACTTCCGTGTCAATGTGCCCAGACGAAACAGGGTTTCTGGGTGGCTCTGTGAGGGTATTTCCAGAGGACTTCAGCATCTGAATTGGTGCACTGAGTGAAACAGACTGCCCTCTCTGGTGTGGGCCGCTCGGGAAACGGTGCAAAAGACAGGAGGGGAGTCTGCTCTCTCTGCCTGACTGCTGAACTTGGACGTCAGTCTTCTCCTGCCCTCCATTTTCCTGGAACTGGGCCCCACCCACTTCCCTGGGTTTGCAGCTGCAGGGGACAGCTTGTGAGACTTTTGAGCCTCCTAATCACATGGGCCAAATCCTTATAATAAATGTGTGTGTGTGTGTGTGTGTGTGTGTGTGTGTGTGTGTGTGTGTATACATATGTATCCTATTGGTTCTGTTTCTCTAGAGAGCTCTCGAATACATGAAGTTAACACTGGTCTTGAAAGCAGTGTGACAGGTCCTGGGACATAGGAGAATGAGTCTGGCCCTGCACATGTCAGATGAGATAATGTCTATGGAAATGCCTGATGAACTTGAAAGCGCTGTACAAGCGGCCGCTGTTACTATGACTATGACAGTGCGTTCCCTGCATCGTTGCTTTTGCTGACCGCGATCGGCAGAGCAGGACAACCACGTGACCAGATGACAGAATCTGCGTCAACTCTAGATGCAATTATCCAGCCAGCACGGAACCTATCAGAACTGGGCGAGGTTTCAAGGCCGTCTAACCCCATCCCCTCATTTTACGGCTAGGGAAATTAAAGTCCGGAAAGGTGAAGTGATTCCAGAAAGTGTGAAGAATAACACACTTGGCTTGAGGCAGAAGTAGGATCAGAGCTCGAAGCCAACGCTCTCCTGACCCCCACGCCAGTGATCTCGGCAGAGTTAGCCCTGGCAGAGACTGCAGCCCAGAGTCGAAGGGCAGCTATGGGAGAAGGTGTCTGCTCAGGTCACAAGACCGTCTGGGGGACTTGGGCACTTGGCTTCTGCGGTAGCCTGGAGAGATGTTAAAGGCTGAACCAGGGAGGACAGTCAAGTCCCTGAGCGACTGTGCACAGGGGGCCGGGTGAGGGCTAGGGAAGCAGACCCAAGATCTCAAGACTATTTCTTACACTTGGGAAGCGTATTCTGTAACCTTTTCTTGTTGCTCCCTCGGAGGGAATGGAGGGGCCCCTTTTCCTGCTTCCCATTAAGTCTGAGGCCTCGTGGAGGAGAGAGCTCATCATCTGTTCCGAGGGGACTCTTACTAGATAGCGTATCAGTTTCCGTGGCTTCTGAACCCAGAACCCCAGGATTTCTTTCCTGCTGGCCGCACCATCCGCCGGGGTAAGAGCCTCCACACGAAGCAGGAGCAGTGAGGGACTTCTCTCTCACACTCACCCTGTGCCTCTCTGCAATCAAGGACTCGGAGGGTCAACCATCTCATACAACAATTTACCTTGGGTTTCAAAGCCTCTCCCTTCCTTGCCTGGCTCCTCAGCCTGCATCTGAAACTCTTCGGCAACAAAGGACTCCCCCCGACCTCTGGAGGTGACCCGTTCACCCTCGTGTGTTCTGCTGCTTATGCTCGCTCTAATAAGGAGTGGAAAGCTATCTCTTTGTGACTTTCCCTCGTTGGCCCTAGGTCAACATTTTGGAAACACTCAGAACAGACCTACTCCCTACTCCACAGGGCCTTCAGGTATTTGTGCCAGAGAAACTCACACACACCCCCCAGCCCACGGGTCCCCTAGGGGATGCACCTAATAAAAGAGCTGAAAGACTTGGAAAAGACGAACCAAAGGACCCACGGTCCGGATATCAAAACACCAGTCTCTACTGATTCAACACCAGGCTCTCACTGAAACACATGCCCGAAAATATCTGAGCAAGTGGGGGACCCTCAGCAGAAATCACAAGGGAATAGCCCACGTGTTACCTGCCTTCCATAGACTTCTTTTCCTATGTCCATTCTCTGTTCAGGAACCCTTCCATGCACAAGGTACTTTTTTGGCAAATGACGATTCCCCTTCACACGGCCTTGCGGTACGCTCTCTCCTACACACACTCTCTGTATTTCCTATGCATCTAGACCTCCCCCTTGACCCCGCCCACAAAATGAACAAAACACCCATTCTGAGAACCTGGGGTTTTTCAAGCATGTATCATCCACTTTGACAGGAGAAGGAAAGGCAGAGGGTAGGATGTGTCCAGAGGCCACATTAGGAAACTCAGAAATCTCTGATCAGTTACCAAATACCAACCATCTCATCGGATTCTCCACGCTTACCGAGCGTCTTCCCTAAGCTTAATCCCACGTTTCCTAAGATATCAGCATTCTTCAAGTTTTTTCTTTCTGAAGATACATTTTGAAAGGTGACATGGAAAAATATTGTAGCATTTGCACATTTATAAACATAGCATATTTAACCTTTATAAATTATCTAAATTGTCTAGCTTGCTATCCAACACTTTGGTATATTAAGTAAGATTTCTTTACTAGATTTTATCTTTCCTAGGATTTTTTTTTTTCTTTTTGAGTTCTTTAATGTAAAAAAAAAAAAAAAAAAGAGTATATATGGGTCAGGGGTAGAGAGTGGGGGAGTGGAGTGAAGGCAGGCCAGGGACAGAGACAGAGAAGTGAATAAGCCTCCGTCCCCCGGGCCCATTCAACGTCCGGATGGAGTGGCTTAGGCGTGGGTGAGTGGTAGGTCTCATGAGAAGGACCTGGGCCATCGGAATGTCGCCAGGCAGTGATAGCGTCACTCGTCCCCTTGCTGAAGGAGCAGAAGGTGGATCTCCTGGAACGAAGGACGATGCTTGGTGTCTCTTCTCCAGCAACTGAGCATCAGCTTGTACACAGAGTCAGGGCAGATGGCAGGCTGGGGGAGGTAGGTCTTTGAAAACAAAGGTGAACAGAAAACAAGGATGTTAAGAAGCGGGGGGGGGGGGGGGAGTGTGGTTGCATTATAGTTTTGTCTGCCTCCCTCCTGCTTGAACTTGAAAACTAAAACGGGTGTGGTGTCTGTTCTTCCCGCTCACATCTCGGCCCCCGTCCCTTTGCTTGTCTTGCCCAGTTGTAGCAGCGTTTCCTGATGAACCATTCTGAGGTCCCCACTGTCATACAAAAGACGAAACTCTAGCCAAAAAGAGGTCTCAGACTGAAAAGCAAGTTGTTAGAACACCAAGTCCTCCGGTTACGGCCCAAGTGTTGAGGTTTATCTTGGCCGAGCCCATCACGGCAGGGGCAGAAAGTGAATTAGGTGGTCTCAGCTCCTCTACCAGAATAGGACCCCAGCCGGATGCAGACGCCGGAATGCTGGAAATATCCATGTTGCTCCTACCATAATGTTCTCTGGGACCCCCTGTCCCGGACTGGGCCACGCAGAGGAGTCTGCTGACCTCAGAGCCCACCTTGCAGCTGACAGTATTGAGAAACTGCTGTCCCTACACTCTAATGTCAAACTTAAAATTTGAATACGGACATTTTAGGAATAAGATTTAAAGTAATGAAATTTTGTAGACTATAATAAAGTTTAACTTTGACAAGTTATGTTTAGTGATTAAGGTGCTAAATGTAATAAATTTTTATCGAAAATTGCAACTTTTGCTTATAGGGGAGAAGTTTACTGAGCATATAATGGTAATATCTGATTTTGACCTCAGCTTCATTCAATAACTTAACTTTGCTATTTGACCCCTTGGTAGTGGGTGAAAATACATTTGGCTCACTACTAGTAGTGAAGATGAACTGGGGGACCCTTTTAAGCTGAGTATTTAAAAATAAATAAGAAAAATAAAATCCTGGGCATTGTTAGAAATTAAAACTAGAATAGGTCAACCTGGTGTCATGATGTATTAGTCCAGTAGAAAAATCACTCTTTTCCTTGGTCCGCTCACTTGGCCTTGGTCCACTGCACACAGGAGTGAATTTGCCCTTTGTCATGGTACGAACGCAATTATTTTACAACCAAGACAGGTCATTTGGATCCCCTGCTCCCAAAAGATCTACAGAGCAGCAAGATAAAGGGAAATCCCAGGCCCTCTTCCTCTTGCTTTCAACTTGCATATTGTCTTATCTCTTCTTATCTTTTGCTTATCTTTTGCTTATCTTTCTTATCTTTTGCTTACTTCGATGTATTTAAGGATTTAAGTTCTTCTTTTCTTTTCTTCCCCCACCCCCCCAATGTGGGGCTCGAACTCACAAACCGTGAGACCATGACCTGAGCTGAAGTCGGACCCTTAACCAACCGAGTCACCCAGACGCCCCTACGTTTTCATTTTCTGCAGGCCTTCTCCCTCTCACTAGCTGGCTTCAACTGCCACCCTCCAGGGTGCTGTGGCCAGGCCACTTTGGGGAGGCTCAGTGCTCCAGCCACATCAGCAAGCTCCAAATCCGACAGGTCACGGGGTCTTTACAAACCGAGTCACTAAAGAAATGTTAGAGTATCCTGACTGGGAATTGGGACCCTCGTCAGCGTGGGACCCCGCTGTTCCCCGAGTTCTGGACATATCTGCTCATCTCCCGGTACAACAGTCCAGAAACGTTGCTAAATATTTAGTCCAAACCAAGTTTTTAGGTACTGCCAATGAATCCCTTATTCATTTTTTAAACTTATATTTTTGTTCTTAGTGTTTCAACCAGGAAGATGAACCATACGGTCCACAGCAAGAAATAGAGAGCGGATTTGATTTCCTGCTGTCTTCGAGTCGCGGAGGCACCTGGCGGAACGGATCCCTGCCATGTGGATCAGGCAGAGTGTATGGCTGGCAGGGGTGGTGGGGGGCGGACCTCAGTCTTTCACGTTCTCTGGATAATTAGTGACCAAAGACTGCCATCCACATAGCCCATCTCCCGACTCCAGCTATCCTGCTAAGTCAGGACTTTCTTCTTCTCACCTTGTGGAGCACCCAGGTACACACCCTCCCACCCCCAGCAGTTCTCACCTGCCTCCCTTGGTCCCGGAAGAACTCTCCAGTATTCTCAATGACCTGCTCATCAGACAGCTGGGAATAGGGCTGCTCCTGGCAAAAGGTGAACGTCTCCCACAGAGTCACCCCAAAGGCCCACACGTCACTCGCTGTCGTGAATTTGCCCTGTTCACGTAAGGAAGAGAAGAGGAAACCAGGATAGCCGGTGCATGATATGCGCAGGTGAGGTCTGCATGACCTGGTCACCCCCTTCCACTCCCCAGGGCAAGGAAGACTGGGACTGCCAAGATGTGCTTGGAGAATCTAAAATGGCAAAATGGGGCGCCTGGGTGGCTCAGTCAGTTGAGCGGCCGACTCTTGGTTTCAGGTCAGGTCACGATCTCACAGTTCGTGACATGGAGCCCCGTGATGGGCTCTGCACTGACAGCATGGAGCCTGCCTGGGATTCTCTCTCTCCCTCCCTCTCTGCCCCTCCCCCACTCGCGCACTTGCACACTCTCTCTCTCTCAAAATAAACAAACTTAAAACAACAACAACAACAAAATGAAGTTGCTTGGGCCTCAAGCTGCAGATCATTGTCTTGTCCCCCGTGGCCTCAGCTTAGACCTGCTTCTCTTGGGGATGAGATCCCAGGGCTGAAAGAGGTGCAGCCGTAAGCCACCTGACTCTCCCACCAAGTGTCAGAAGCTCAAACTTCAGGCTGTAGGGTAGCCTTGGGAAAATGCCCATGGGAATGGCAAAATTAGAATGGAAAGTCAATCGCCTTTACGTTAGAGACAGAGAAATTTAGTTTAGGTGCCCGAAGTCCCTGGGAGAATGCAGGACCCTTGCTTCCCAGGTCAGTGAGAGTCCCAGTCTTGAAGGGTAGACTAACACGTGACAGCAATGGGATTCAGATGTAATCAGCATGCATTAAATACGTGCACATTTTCTATTCAATAAGTACAACCCTCAAGTAGATGAGGTTATTTATCCTTATTTATTTGGGTCAGAAAAGTGAGACAAGAGACGTTTACTAAAAATCTCCTAGATAGCAAGACCATTAGTCATGGAAAAACTGAGATTTGGAACAGGACCCTCTGAATCCCAGACTAATAATCTTTTACAACACTCCATAATACCTTCAAAGAGAGCACTGCTCAATAATCACATCAGAAATGGGAAAAATGTGTGAGTCACGTGTAGATGGTAAAGATCCTTGTAAGGACTTATGTAATCTGGTGTATACACGGCAGCATTCATAATAGTGGGAATCAGAAAAACACTGACATCTCAAATTACAGAGATATCATTAAGTTATCGGCTATACACACACCATAGGGTATGATGCAGCCATTAAAATCCCATTTTTGTAAATGTTTTATTTATTTTTGAGAGAGAGAGAGGCAGAGAGAGAAGGAGACAGAATGTGAAGGAGGCTCCGAGCTATCAGCACAGAGCCTGACCCAGGGCTCGAACTCGTGAACCGTGAGCTCATGACCTGAGCCAAAGTTGGATGCTTAACCGGCTGAGCCACCCAGGCGCCCCTAAAATCACCTTTTTGAAGAACGTTTAATGACATAGGAAATGCTAATGTTGTAGAGTTGTATGTGCATCGTATCGTCCCAATTATGGAATGTAATTATCTGTACACAGGAGTCCCCCTTATCTGTAGTTGCACTTTCCACGATTTCAGCTGCCCACGGTCAACCGCGATCCAGAAGCCAAGAACGCTCTGCCCACGCTACGTGGTAGCCTAACACCACTTCACGACACCTACGCAGTTCACCTACTTCATCTCTTCATGTAGACATTGTATCATCCTACATCATCACAAGAGGAAGGGGGAGCACAGTACGATATTTTGGAGACAGAGAGAGAGAGAGACCCTGTTTGCGTAACTTTGATGACAGTATCTTGTTATAAACAGAATCTTGTTATACGATATAATATAACAATATTATTATTGTTTTTACCCTGTTACTGTGCCAAATTTATACATTAAGCTTTATTATAGGTATGTATGTATGGGGGAAAACAATATATATAGGGTTTAGTACTACGTGTGGTTTCAGGCATCCACTGGAGGGTCTTGGAACATCTCCCCTGCAAATAAAGGGAGGCTACCGTGTATATATATACATATACATATATATACACGTATATGTACACACACATACACACACACATCTATATATACACAGAAATGTGTGTACAGAAAATAACCCTCAAAGGAAATATGCCAAACTACTAATAATGGATATCTTGGTGAGAGAAAGGAAATAGCTATATATATTTTTTCATTTCAAATTTAATTAATGAATCCTTTAAGAACATGAAAGAGGAATAAACAGATTAACTATAAACAAGGAAAGCTAGATTGCTCCCAGGCTTTTCTCAGTGATGTTAATTTAGCCAATTAAGACAAAATTAACTGTGTGCAGCATGGCAGGAAGTAAATGTTTAAGTCTAAAAATTCCATAAATCAGCTAAGTGGTATAAAACCAACAATAAAATATCTCAAATATACACGGTCAGAAAATACACCTCCAAAAGAGACATTTGAAAAACCATTCACTCATGGTCCAGAATACCAAGCGTTGAATAAAAATTATAAAGTGGAGGCACCCGGCTGGCTCAGTCGTTTGGGCATCCAACTCCTGGTCTGACTCAGGTCACGATCTTGCGGTTCGTGAGTTCAAGCCCTGACACGGGCTCTGTGCTCACAGTGTGGAGCCTGTTTGGGATTCTCTCTCTCTCTCCGTCTCTCTCTCTCTCTCTCTCTCTGCCCCTCTCCTGCTCATGTTCTCTCTCTTTCTCTTCCTCTCAAAATAAATAAATAAACTTAAAAGTGGGTCCCTATGCGCCATATGCACCTGCCTCCACGTCAGTCGCTAAGGTAGGGCTTACAGACGTGAGGGACTCACCAGTAAGATGCTCTCCCAAGACATCCAGCGGATAGGGAGGACTGCCCGGCCCTGGATCCGGTAGTAGTCACCGCTGTACAGGTTTCTGCTCATCCCAAAGTCAGCTATCTTGATGGTATAGTTCTTACCCACCAAGCAGTTTCGTGTGGCCAGGTCTCGGTGGACAAAATTAAGAGAGGAAAGGTACTTCATACCAGAGGCTATCTGGGTAGCCATAAACTTCAGGTTGGCATAACTGAGGGAATAAAAAGGAAGAGAGAAAGTAGCCTGTGGAAAGAGGGAGCCGTGAAAGGCGTGCGTTCCCTGGGTGCTTCCTACGAACTGGAGTTTCGACCTCAGCATCCCTTCTCTGCTCTCCGTGAATCTCCTTGCTTTCCCCCGCAGGACAGTTGCTCCATTATTCCCTGCATACTAACCTCCCTGCCATCCCAGAACACCAAGGTACTTTCAAGTTCACCCCTCCGCTTCTTCAGAGCCCAAGTTTGTCTCAGGAACACACAGAAGGGACAGACGAGCTGGCTTGCTTACCTGACAGTGGGTGCGTTGCTGGAGGCAGAGCTGGGGGGCTCGTGGCGGGAAAGAAACTGATTGAGATCTCCATTCTCCATGTACTCAGTGATCATGCACAGAGGGTCCTCGGTGATGCACACAGCTAAGAGGCGGATGATGTTTGGGTCCTTGAGCCGGGACATGATCTTTATCTCCTTAAGAAAATCGTTCCTTTGGAGGACACAGACACGGGTAAACCCAGAGGTTGCCAGGGTTAGAAACAGGAAGGGGAAGAAGACACGGCAAAGCCTGGTCCCACCCATTATTCCAAGTCTTGTCTCCCTTTGGATAACCTTTGAGAGGACAGAGAAGTTGGCACCCGGAAACTGTCTCATTCTAGTCACCCTGGAATCGGATGCACCCTCTTCAACTGAAATCTTTTGGAGAACACGAACCATGATCTGCTCACATTTGAATCCCTAGAACCTGACAGAAGGCCCACCACGTAGAAAATGATTACCATTTGCTGAATCGAATACACGCTGCTAACAACGAGTCTGCGAAATCAAACTTTTCACTGGTAATCGTATCTTAAGTGCCCTGGGGATTTACCTTTTTAAAAAGCCATGGAGTCACTCTATGAATAAAGCAAAGAAATCTTTTATAAAGTGAATAATCATCCTCTGGCTTATCTGATCATTCTTTTATTTTTCCCCCCTCATACTGGCTTTTCCTGATACAGGGCACACCAGCAGTCAGTCACAACACACACTGAGTAGCCCATTCAAAACAGAGCTGTTGAAAGCTCAGGGTGGTAATGTGGGGTCATTTCAAAAACAGCACTCGAGTGGCCAAGACCATTAACCGATTGAGTGCTTAGTGACAACCACCCTTGAGTCACAAAGTGGGCTATCACCTTCCCAGTAACAATAGCTGCGTTAGTGAGACCACTGGCCCACATTCTGGAAATATCGGAGCAGAGGAGTCATCTCCAGTGGGTTTTCTAGGAACCTGGACTGGCAGTCATATAGTGTTAATATAACACCCTTGAAATCAATGTAGTCGTGATGTGAAACCTGCCCTCTTGGATTCCCCCTCCATTCCAAACCAGGGGTTTCCACGGCTTTGGGGGGCAGGGCAGAGTCTAGGTCACCCATCACTGCTAAAGTGCAGTGGGTACAGGAGGAGAAACACCAAACCTCGCCAACCAAAACAATGGGCAAAGGCTTTGTCACATCGTACGCTTTCTTCCTCTTGCCACTCTCTCCAATCGTGTGCTAAGGCCAATATAAAGAATATTCCATCTCTCTAAGGGAGGCAGAGGATGTCATCAGTGCATACTGATGTCCTTAAGATTGAAATTCTCAGGGGCGCCTGGGTGGCTCAGTCAGTTGAGCATCTGACTTCGGCTCAGGTCATGATCTCACAGCTTGTGAATTCAAGCCGCGTGTGGGGTTCTGTGCTGACAGCTCAGAGCCTGGAGCCTGCTTTGGATTCTGTGTCTCCCTCTCTCTCTGTCCCTCCCCCGCTTGCTCTCTCTCTCTGTCTCTCTCAAGAATAAACATTAAAAAAAAAAGATTGAAATTCTCACAGTTGAAATTCCAGTTCTGTTCCCTCACCTTTCTTCATTCCACATCCTGTCCATTGCAACACTTTTAGTGAAACTCTACCACCACTCGTGGAATTGACAATAATTTGGGGAATAGGAATAGTAAGTTTTCTCTCACTGTGAGTATCAGTGAGACTAATCAAGTCAACACAAATGGGAAAATACATACGTTACCCAGATGTGCAGACTTCTCTGAGACACAGACAACCAGCTTTCAACCAGCACGCCTCCCTGGGTGAGGATTAACTCACCATTACTGTAATGGAAAGGCTGTCAGACAACGGAGTATGGCTGGAAACTGCAATTTATGTGGCAAAGGATCCAAGAGACTATTAGCCAGTTTGGGAAACAGCTAAAAGGACTGTGGATCCTTTTGCTTTGAGGTCCATGGATACTTTTCCAAGTAGAGGTAGCTTCTCACTTGGGGGGTTGCTGGACACAGAAGAGAAGAAGCATAAAAGAGAAAAAAAAGGGATGAGAAAGTAAGTAGAGATGCGAAAAAAGGAGAATGGAAGAGACTCAGCAAGAGAGATGTGTGTGAACGTGGAAGTCTGCCAAGACGTGGTAATGACATTCAGGAGTATGTCTGTGCATAACCATGGCAGGAGCAAATATTCAGGCTGTTGTGTGTGTTGGGACGTACAGCTCTGTGCAGAAGGAGTTAGGAGGTAAATAGGTAGCTAATTCGATGGATGGTGGGCATTTGCGTCTGCCAGGGATGGAGGGGAGAGGAGACGAGGGCGACAGCCCATCAGAAAAATAAAGCGTAACAGTGAAAGGTGAGGCAGCTCACAGACCTTCCCATCTCAAAAGAAAAAATTGCTCAAAGGTTTCCAGGGGTGTTCCTGATCCCGAAGGTGAAATACATAAGGGAGAATTCAAAATGCAGACCACAGACCTGGCGTTCTTGTTGGCATCTGCTCGGAGCATTTTCACGGCCACCAGGACAGGCTGGTTGGCACTGACATCTAGGGCAAAATCTTTGTCTTTGAACTTTTCCATCCCCTCCACTTCACAGAGATGAACCTAGACAAAAGTCACCTACTTTCAGCATCATCGTTTCTCCTGAAGATGCCTCAGTGCTCTTGCTGGGCATTTCCTGGAGACAAGCTAACTCTTAACAACTCCAGCAAAAATCATCAAGAGACTGTTAAGATACGTGTGACACACCTTTAATTCAAATGGTTGACACACACAAGGGTAAAGTACCCAGCTGATATGATACGTTACTGCTTTGTGAAAGAAACATACATTGATTGGAACATTAAATATGTCAACGAATCTACAACATGGTATTTTATTACAGCACAGTCCATTATAAAATGTCACTTGGCATAAATGCTCCAACTTTGACTCAAGGGAGTTTAGTTATTGGATCATACAAAACACATGGCAATCTCCTCTCTAAGTCATCCTTTGGTATGGCGTCAGCAATGTAAGTAACCCCGATGTATTCTCAACAGTGTAACGAGCCTGTGTTTTCAACCCAGGGGACAGAATCAGTACCTACAACATCACAAACAGATGCCATGGACCCTTCTACCCCCACCAACACCAAACCTACCCAAGGGTAGAGCGCCACCCATACTGAAAACCAATAACACATTCTTATATTTCATTTAGAGTTCAGATGGCACTGTTGAAGTGCCTATTGCCACTTAAATCATGGCTTGGAATTCTCAGAAGGTTCATGTGACCGATGGAAGAGTGCAAAGTCACTATTACGTGCATCACTCGGAGGGCAATTGGGAAGAGTGCTCCTCCTTATCTCAGTTGGCAGTTCATTCCCTGGTGGCTGATTCTGGGACTAAAGTCAGGGGCGAGGTTGTTTTTGACCACTTTACACATAACTCCCATTGAAAGGAAGAAAACAAAGTGCCTATCAAGCAGCAAGATGTTCTTGGACAGTTTATAAAAGATGATCACATCTTATGGGTCCCCACCCTCTGTAACCTATCGTAAAAGTTGCTGAAAATATTGAATGTTTTTCAGGATATCTGAAGTCCAGTGACTTACTGGCTTAAAGAACAAACTGAGGGTTGATGGGGGGTGGGAGGGTGGGTGATGGGTACTGAGGAGGGCACCTATTGGGGTGAGCACTGGGTGTTGTATGGAAACCAATTTGAGAATAAATAAATTTAAAAGATAAAATAAAATAAAATAAAAAACATTAAAAAAAAACCTCCTACACAGAAATCAGAAGACCCAGGGTCTCTGTTATTTCGCAGAGATGAGGTTGACCCAATACCAGCCTTCTGGAAGACAAGGCGAGGAGAGATAAGTGAAGGAGACATTCTAGTATGAATCCACTTTGGAAAGGGGTCCTATGCTCTACTGGACAGTTTTGAGATACCAAGAACTGGAGACCCCAATGGAAGACTCAACTCACCTCCCCGAACTGGCCTTCTCCTAGCTTCTCCTTGAACGTTAGGAGTTTCCTGGGGAACTCTTCCACAGCCACGTCTTTTCCTGAAAGCAAGTCCATGGTAACAGCAGGCACTGAATAGGTGTTGCCTCCGGTCACCCCCTGCAGGTTCACAATGTCAGCCTCCGCGTAGTGGGGCGCCCCCTCGGGCCCGCTGGGCTGGGCCGGCTTTGCAACACCACTGCAGCCTGGGAAGACATGGGCGATGAGTCTTACTCCAAGGGGCATCTTGACAGGAAGACTGGGAGGCGCCCCCGAGATCACCCACCATACCCCATGCCATTGTCATTTGGAGAATGGCTCCTCTAGAGACTCTTTCTTAGAGCCTTTGGAATGTAGACCATCATTTTCTCTCTTTTATTCTTTTCAAACTGCATGATCACCAACAACCTCCTTGGCTAATCTTATGGGATTGTGGTGAAGCTATAGGCCACTTCATGCACTATAAGGGCAGGAGTATTAAAGTTTGAAGATTTAATCACGTTTCTTTAATTTTAAGACACCATCATTGATTTAATAACCTATATTAGGGATTTAAAAAACTTTCTGATTATATGATCTAGTTTAAGATATATCCTTCCTTAAAAAATAAGCATTACAGGACACCTGGGTGGCTCAGTGGGTTGAGCGTCCAACTCTTGATTTTGGTTCAGACAGTGATCTCATGGTTCATGAGATCGAGCCTGTCAGGCTCCACACTGCTTGGAATGCTCTCTCTTTCCCTCTCTCTCCGCCTCTCCTTCTCACTCACTATCTCATTCTCTCTCTCTCTCCCAAAATGAATAAACTTTAAAAAATTAAAAATAAACATTAAAACATGAGGGGGGAGATGTTTTAAGACTTTGGAAAATACATAAATTACTTTAGTTCAACCTAGGAAATAAATTAGTTTATATCCCTTATTCTTGCTATCTCTGTAAAATTGTCTGAGTTCAATGTGCTCCTTCAGTGTTTGCTGTCTGCGGAATGATAAATACATGCTAGTTTCCTTCCTTCCTTTGAAAAGAGCCCTTGAAAAGCCTATGCACCCCAGTTAGTCCTGTCTACTTCTCTATCCAGCTCTTCCTGCCCCCCCCCCCCCAGTTCTTCTACTGACTTGGATCACTCTTCAGTTGCTGACCTTATGGAGAAGCTACTTTGAGCCCCAGCGATGACCCCAGAATCCCTTCTGATGTCACTCTGAAACACGTTAAAAAAAAAAACAACAAACCTGGATGTGAATCAATTGGCACAGTTTTACCAAAGCAATGCTTTTAGTGAAGAAAGGCAAGAAATATTTGCTGTCATAAAAATTTTTTTGTATTATTCTAATAAACTTTCACCAACGATAAATCAACAAAAATTAGATAAACTCTATTATCTAGATGGCCAAAAAAATTGGGAATTCTAGGATGTCTTTAGCTTCATGTATTTGTTTTCTCCAGGGGAAGTGCTAGCCCTGAATTTACCACGAATGATGTTTAGTAGTGGGTGAGTACCCTATCTGGGCTTCCTCATCTTCTTCCTATGGAAAATGAGGAGATCAGACTAGTTGGACTGCTTTGAGTCTTCCGGTGTTAACACTTAGGGAACACCTTTCCTCTTCTGACCTGGGGGTCCCTTCAAACACCGGCTATGTGCAGTAGTGAAGGAGAGGCGCTCAGATTAGGGTAGGAGAAGCAGCAGATCAATCTAGAAAAAGGGTGTGAACTTCTCAGGAGAATGTGGACTTCTCTCGATCAAACCAAGATTTGGTTGAGTAGGAGCAAAGCATCACACCTTCATAGTCCCTGTCAAGACGTCTCCCTCATTCTCTGCCACTGGGTCATCCTCACCTGACTCTTCCTCCCCCGGCGCAAATTCTGGGAGTTTTCGTATCAGCCTCGATGGCTCCTGGTAGTCAGGGCGAAGGGGAAAGATGCGATCATAAGTGGAATTGGACTCCTGCTCACTTGGCGATGAGGAGCGGTTGTTGTTGAACATGCTGGACTCACTGGGCAGGGACAGGCTGACTGTCATTTCATCATCCAGCATCCTCCTGGAAGCCTGAAGGAGAAGGATGGTGAAGGCAAGTTGGTACAAGGGGGATCATCACTTCCTCCTCTCCTCAAACCCAGCTCTTTCACTCAGCTGAGATACCTCTCTGTTACTCTTAAACTCTGGAAGCACCACAGGTGACAGGATAAGGCACAGTCTGGTTCCACAAATACCTGTGTCATAGAAATTTAGAATAATCCTTCATTGTGTCAAGGCAGAATCTGACATCCGAACTTCCATGCTGCCAACATTCATTAGCCTTCACTGAAGCACTTAGAAGTGTTATTTACGTGACACTAGAAGAACCCCTCAGTAGCCAATCAAAGATCTTCTCAATCTTGCAGAGTTTTTGATGTTCTATTAAATAATAGATTTTTGCAGACTTATCCTTCAACTGGTTTGATTTTGCGTAGACATACACTAAAATGCTCATTCAGTCAACAAACGTGCTGCACCATGATGGGTTTGCAGTCCACCTGATCACTCTGACCCTGTAGGTTAGGATAATATGTCCTCAATCCTTCATTTTACTAGCCAAAAATAAAATGGCTACAGAATGGGAAAGAAAAGCCCTGAGGATACTGAGGTGAATTACACCTGGTAAAGAAAGAGGAAGATGAAAATAACAAATTGTTTTGGCATCCTATTCAATGTGACCTACCTGCTCCTTCCAAAGGAAAATGCCAGAATCCGAATTATGCGACTATTTGGATTTGAACATGTAAAATGTTCCACTCCACTCCAACAAACACACTTTGGTTGCTCAGGAGAAACTTAGATGTCTGCTTCATCCCCTAGACTGAAAAGTCCTTTGTTGCAGTAACGTCCTTGATACTGCATGGGATCTAGCACATAGTAGGTACTCAGTAAATATGGGTTAACTCTCTCAAAGAAAAAATGACACCACCGAAAGTATCCTACAAGTAATGCTTAGTCTAAAGCTATTTTGAGTAATGTTTCTTGGAATATATGTGCATGCTTAAGGGTTTTATACACACACACACACACACACACACACACACACACACACACACACAATTCTGTCCCCAGGAAGAAATCTTGGGTCATTCAAGAGCATCCAGAGTTATCTTACTAGGATATACAGGGTTAGAAAGGATTTCTTGAAGGACCAAGTTAAATATTCCAGGGCAAAATTTTTCCTCTCACTTTTACTTAAAGAGTCTCCAATCCGACAGTCATCTTCCAACCCATGAACATATTCCAATTAGACTCAGAAGAAAGACCCAGAGAAGTCCGGTAAATTCTGGTTCCAATAAAGAAAGAAATAGCTCATAGAGTATAGAACACAGACTCCCTCTTCTCAAAGAAAATGCAGTCATAACAAATTACTGAAGGACATACAGTAGCTTCCAGCTGTCCCATGAATCTCTAGTCCACCAGCTTCTACTACCACCAGTACTCTTTGCTGCCCCTCATCCTGAATCTAGACACCCAGTAGGTTCTAGCATTCTAGAAGAAAGAAGGTTTTAACATTGCCTCATCATGCCTCACAGCTCAGAACTTCTACAACATCTCACGGTCCACATCCCTTTGAACTCATTGATCAAGTGAAGACGTCCACGGCCAAATGTAGACATATGTAATCATCAGCAGACCTCAAGAGCATCAGATGCTTAGCAGGAGTGCCCAGAAAGCTGCTATCTGGCCTTAGGAAACGAAAGAAAGTCATAGATATTCCATCTTTGGTGGAATGTACATATTTTGGAAGAAAAACGTCAACAAATTTCAAGATGGGAATGAGCATAGAAAATAGGATACCAGTTGTATGACCTTGAGCACATCACATTTTCTCAACAGAAAAACAGTTCAATATAACTACTCTGCCCAGCTCACTGGAAGTATTCATTGAGGTTCAAGTAAAATAATACATGTGAAAAAAGTCCTTGCAGACTGTCAAGTATTAGACAAATGTATAAAAAATTACTCAGATAATTTAGACTGGACAAAACAAATCTGAGGAGGGACTCAGAAAGATGCATCATCATAACTTCCAAGTACACAAAGAAGTAGAAATAAGATTACAAGAAACTTGGCTTGGATATTAATGAGGCTGAATGTTTTTCTGCACATACACACACACACATGCATGTGTGTGCATGCGTGCACACACACACGCATGCACACACACACACACACACACACACACACACAAATGTAAACTGTAACAGAAGAGAAGGAATAGCATTATCAGAAGTTTCAGCTAGGTTTTTTTAATTCAAAAATTAAAAATATATATACAGATTCCTGCACTCCCCCCTGCCAAACCCAGTGAATCAAAACCTTCAAGGGAGATGCTTGAGTTGAGATTCAAAGTATTAGGAAGAGTTTTCTGAGTTTTCTAGGGAGGTTCCAAACTCTCCATTCCAAATAAGAGAAAATGGACTTAGCTTGTTCTTTTCTGACTCCTTTCAATAACAAGCTTCGCCACTCCCAGGCTTCTTAGTAGCCCCAGTTAATGCTCTAAGCATTTATAAGTTCTTATAGTTTGCCATTTTCTCCTAGGGAAACAGTGGCTTAGGCAAGGGTGGGGTAGGTTCCTATCCCATGACTGTTCTGCATTTCCTCACCTTCTCCAGCATCTTCTGCCAGAACTGCCTCCAGAGGATGATGACAATGATGGCCAGGAGGATGAAGATAATGGCCACCAAGCAGCCGATCAGGATCCGAGTGTTGCTGTCATCGACTTTAAGCATTGGATCTGGGATCAGGAAAAGAAAGATGGAGAACACCATCATCTTATGGGGCAAGGCAAGGCATGAAGGACTGGACCAGAGACAGGGAGGTAGAAACTCTTCCTTCAGGATAATTCTGCAAGATGCCACCTCAACACTTCTGCTTCGTTTTGGTCTTGCTACTCACGTAGTACTTCGCTTCTACACTGTACAGACCTCCTCCTTGGGACAGTAGCCTTCTCCTCCTCACCTATCAGACTGGATAATGGAGAGGTTTTGCATTCATCCTCAAATTTTGTTCCTTTATTACCATTGCCTGGATCTACTGGCCCCCAGTCATACCTCGTGAAAAACAGGTGAAGAGCCAGTTTCACCCTTCTCATTCTGTGAAGCACGCCGAGGTAGCTGAGAGTTCTCTTTGGAGACACTCAATCACCTGTATTTCCCAGATTGCTACTCATATGACCGGTGACCATCCGAGGTGCTGGACACGCTTTTGCATGTATCTTCAATTAGAGAGACTAGCATTTTGTTTAATGACTTCCATCCATTCACTGAGATCCCCTCTATGGGTCTTACTCAGAAATGTCCCTTCCTGTGTTTCTGTTCCAAGCAACCTGAACTTTCATGAAGCAACTGGAACAACTCCAGACTCTTCTTTAGCTGAAGAGTCACATGGAACGGCAGTGAGAAGAGTGAGTTGGGGGTCCTTTGCTTTGGAGGTGGACTGGCCTACCTTCCCAGAGCTACTCTTCATCCAAAGCACCTGGTATAAAGCCTCCTACGCAGACAGGCCCTTGCGAATCTCCGCCCATCTCCATCCTCTGAAGACACCCTCAGTTGACCTTTTGTAACTAGAGATCACACATACCATAGGTTGTGGGCGCCACAGGTGAGGTAGGCAGGGCTCCAGAGTTGTTGTACATGGCCGCATCTGTTAAAAAAGAAGGGTGAGTCAGAGCAGGGGAGAAGACAGTGAAGTAGTGATTTTTCTGGAGGTAGATTGTGACCTAGCACATGGTGAAATCCATTTAGCGGGTTGCCACCGGGCTTTCTCAAAAATGAAATCATATAATATTCTAAATTTAAAAATCACCACTCATCTATATAGTAAGGACAACTCTTGTTTTGTGAAATGTTTGTTGCAGTGACACTGGCTGCCATGGTACAAAAAAGTTTAAGGAATAGTGGTTCAGAGGGCTGTGACCACACATTATCATAAAGCGCGCACAGGAATTCAGACCCAAATTCAGCAAAATGTGGAGAGAATACGGTGGGTGAGTGGGCATGGGGTAGACAGTGCTAAGAGGCTCTTTCCTTCAAGGAAACTGCAATTGATTAAACATATTGAATTTATAAAAATGCAATGAGTGCATAATGATACTAAAAAAAACAACTATGAAAAACAAAACAAAACTCATTAGACATTATTAGAAGTTGCTAGGGCATCAATTCTGAAAAGAGAAAAAATTAATCGTGTATCCTGTCCTTCCAATGTAAACTGTATTTCAGGGTAAGCAAGTTCATGAGGAACAGTTCTAATCTGAAGAAATTCAGCTAATAAATGCCAAAGGAATGCAAGAATTAGAATCCCTAATGAAATAAATAATTCAAGCAGTGGTCATCAGTTCATGGAGACAACCTGAGCCCAGAAATTAATCTTAGCACCACTAAAGGTGAGAGAATCTAATATTACATCCCCATGATGGGGTTGAACGTGAAGGACACAACCCTATCTATGACAAATTCTTGACAAAAAGAAATATTGAACTTGAATCAAATTAGCCTGTAGATATCACCTCCAGTCTATTAGAATGACAAAAGATAGAAGCTCTGGAAAATGACATCAAAGAAAGCAATCAGTCAAACCAGAATGGATGTTTTTAAAAGGACTGTTTTATATTAAAAGAGACACTTAGGAACATAATAAAGAAAATCTTCCAAGAGGACCTTATTTGGATCCTAATTCAATCAAGCCAGCTGTAGTGGTAGACAACATTGTCTATGATTGTCTATGATTATCTATGATTGTCTATTAGATAATACTAACAAATTAGATTATATTAGATAATATTAAGGAATTACATACTAAGAAATGCTGTTAGATGTTATAATGCTCTAAGCTTACAAGGCATCATGTTTAAAAAGACGATGTTATTTTCTTTGACGTATTCTCAAATGTTTAGTAATGAAATCAAATAACGTCTCAGATTTGCTTAAAATATGACAGCAAAAGGGAGAGACAGATAAAACAAGCATGGAGAAACATCAGTGGTTAGTATGGCTGAGTGACTGACCAGTGGGGTTCATTGTTCTCTTTACTTCTGTGTATATTTAGAAATTCTTACTTAAATGTTTTAAGAGTGTGCTTCCCCTTAACTGGCTTGATTGATATAGCTTTAACACATTGGACTCTCACGTTTTAATGCTTTATTTTACATGCCTCTTAGACAACATGGGAGAGCCCAGTAAATATTCTAGTCACACAGAAGATTCTTCTGTCCGTCAACAAGGAGTCGCCGTGCAAGCCTCTTTCTCAGAGACCCGCCACCCTCCTCCTTCACCACCCGACCCCCATGTCCACAGAAGAACCCCCCCCCCCACTGCCAGCTCCCAACCTGATTGGAAGGTGATCTCACTGAACATCATCCAGGTGTCAGCAAAATGGTACTGGCACTTGATGGCGCTGGCCATGCGGTGGTGGAGGGGCACCGTGACAAAGCGAGCGCTGGGGTTGACGTCGTCCAGGACAAGGGGGAAGGACACGGCGTTAGGTTCCCACTCATTGGCTTCAGAGCGGAAGTAGCACTGCACCTCCTTGAAAATCTTCACACCTTTAGCAAACATGTTGTTGCAGTGCACCTGACAGGGAAAGAGGCCCGTGAGTGACAGGCTGGCTCCAATAAGTGGCATGGGGACAACCTAACCCAACAAAATCCTAGCCCCGCCGGTTTCTCTGAGCACTGCCCTTGGTGGGTAGTTGGTGCTCTGCTGTCTTTTGGATCTGCCCCTCCAGGAACTTCAGAGCGTGTGGCATATCGGTCTGCTCCTCCAAAACCACGGTGGCTCCCCAGTCACCTCTCTGCACCTGTGTGCCCCTGACCACCTCATTTCCTGTTGCCTCATCTGCTAAATGAGGGCTGGACCAGCTTCCCCTTGGGTCCTTCCTTGCCCTTAACACCCCCAAGTCTCTAATCCTCTCCAGCCCACTTGTCGTCCACCCAGAATCAAGCTATTCTGAACTGAGGTAAGGGGAGCCCGCCCTCCTCCTTCCTCCCAGGTACATGCTAAAGCCAGTCCACAACTTCCAACAGGTAGTTGTGAAAGCAGAAATAAGATGCAATGTGAAACAATTTCAGCTTTCTCTTTAGAAATCTCACGTCAAGTGCCACGTATTTATTAGCAGTTTTCAGCCAGGGACACAAGACTTAATTATCTATTGTAATTAAATTCAGTTTAGGTAAAGCCATTCCGATGAGGGCATGGAACTTCCTCACAGATATTTTCTGAGACGAGAAAAGAAGGTCTTTTGGGAAGCAGCTTGTATCCTCTTGCCCTGCTGTCGTGACTCTTTCACTGGGATATTTGTATGGCTTTCAAAAGGTCATAAACAAAGATCCCACAACAGTTTCTCTGGAACACCTTGCTGTGTCTAACGTCCCTTAAAAATGGGATATGCATATTTGTAACTAGGTCAGGTCTCTTGTGACACTTCAGTGACATTTCCTCTGGCTCAGTCACACGTGGAAAATGGAGCCTTTCTGGTCACTGTCCCCTTAATTAAAAGACCTTATAGGTCAGGGGCACCTGGGCGACTCAGTCAGTTAAGCGTCCAACTTCGGCTCAGGTCATGATCTCACGGCTGGAGTTCGAGCCCCACATCGGGCTCTGTGCTGACAGCTCAGAGCCTGGAGCCTGCTTCTGATTCTGTCTCCCTCTCTCTCTCCCCCTCCCCTGCTCGCACTCTGTCTCTGTCTCTCTCTCTCAAAACTAAATAAACATTACAAAAATAATAAAAAAATACAAGGCTTCATAGGTTGGAAAAGTATCATTGCCATTCTGGGAATATATTTGCTGCTTGCATTTTCATGTCTTGCTCAGGCCCCGAATTGCAACCCTTCAACTGCCTTTGACACCCTCCTCTGCATTCTGGATGGCAAATACAGGACTGCCGTTCAGAGTTTATTTTCAGCTGAAGCAGCAGCAGCAATGGTTATAGCAATTGTATGATCAAAGAAATGAGCAGAGATGCTCTGAAAGAATAGAATAGAATCACCTACTTGGACTTTTTATGTCCCAGTGAGCTAGGGCTCAGCTAGGTTTGACCTGCCAGTGGCCAGTCAACAACAGAACGGAGTCTAGAACCCTAAATGCCTCGTCCAGGGCTCTTGCCAATAGCATGTCGCACAGCAATGGAACAAGGTGCCCCAACTTTTCCATTTGGACTTTCCCGTAAATGTTATAACGATGAAAACATCTGTTAGTACCTTCCTTGGGATGCATTAACCATTCCAGTTTATGGAGCGCAAGTCAATGGAGCAAAACTAAGAAAAAAAAAATACCAACTACAGCTTGAATAGATTTTTCAGATCTTTTTTTTTTTTTTTTTTTTTTTTTAAATCTGCAGCGTGTTAGGGGCACCTGGGTGGCTCAGTTGGTTAAACATCCGGCTTTGGCTCAGGTCCTGATCTCACAGTTGGTGGGTTCGAGCCCCATGTCGGGCCCTGTGCTGACAGCTCGGAGCCTGGAGCCTGCTTGGGATTCTGCATCTCTCTCTCCCTCTGCTTCTCTCTCTCTCAAAAATGAATAAACATTGAAATCTGCCAAGTGTTGGGTAAGAAGCCTGTAGGGGAGGTAATGATATATCTTACAGATGTTTGGGGAATTCTCCTAGAATGCCAATAAATAGTATAGAATTTCATTCCCCTATGGACTTACATATTTGTTTAATAAACACAAGACATTTTAAAAATATATCAATATATGTCAATGGTATATCTTGACTACACTTCAGGGGTGGGGAAAATGAGCAGTAATTTGCCGAGAAAGCAGTAACTACTCTCTAGATGTTAGTGACCTGAAAGTCATCGCTTACATTTGATTTGTCTCAGAAAAATTAAAATATGCTAGAGACCTGTTTGGCCTAGACAGGACTGACCCTGAGTTAGCTCCTTAGAAGTTCCTGGCACCTGCTTACTGCAGAATACGCTTCTGAGTAATTTTGATGTGTGATAAATTAGTTACACAGGAGCTACGGGGGGCTCAGGAAGATCAAAGTCTATCGACTGAATATTATAACTTCATGGAGAGTTTAAAATACATTTTATTAATTGTGAGACAAAAAACTGTCCCAATGGTACATTTTTGTGAATTGATACGCATGTTCATAGGTGCATGTGGATATATTATTATTCAGCAATATAAATAAATTTTCCCTTGAGGTATATCTTTGTTACTGTGCATATGCACACCCCCCTCTCCCAGAAGAACCTGTGAAGAATAATGCGTTACACACAGTTGCACACGGTTATGTTTTATAACCGCCAAGGAGCCATCCTTCGACAATATCCAGGCAGATGGGTGAATGTTGCTCCTTCTGTTCTTATCTTAAATGTTTGTTCATTTAACTAATGGCTAGTAATCCAGTTAGGAGATATTATCACATTAACATGTGAGAGTAAACGTAATAGAGTAATATAATAGTAATATAATAGAGAGGAATATAATATTATAATTATATAATAGAATAGTATTAGAATAGACAGTACATAATAGAGTAATATAATAGTAATATAAGGAATCCATTTTATTTTTATTTCTTTTTTATATAAATTCTATATCTTTTTGACTCCGAGTTTGTGCCAAGAATAACACATTTTGATTTACTAGGGGCCCTTAATGATGACACAGATTTCCTTCTTCTGGGTCCCCATGTCGTCCTACATACCTCCTTTTGCAAATAAATAGTGCCTTCTCCCACTGAACTGCAAACCATCCCAAGGCTGGGACCACTTCTTATTCATCCGCTTACCCCCAGAACTTAGCACAGAGCTACGTATACTTCAAATACTGTTGCTACATTAAGAACAAAGAAGAATGAATGAATTTAGGAAACAAATATTGAAATAGAGGCAGAGTTACCAATTTGTTGGCCATTAATATTCTGTACCCAGCTATTAATAGGGGAAATAACAGATAAACAGAATCCATGTGTGAGGTCAAATTCACTTGCCCACTCTCTTTCTTGGGCCTCATACTGGAATTCCTCTAAGGCTCCTTCACAGACCAGTAAGAGTTATATGTGAACCACAAAAATTTCAGGGGTCTCTCTTACATTTAACAAAAGGATTTTCTACTGCTAAGCCCCAGTTTTACTCAAGCTTAGAGTTCAGGTCAAAGGAGCTTGAAATCTAGTAAGACAACCAGACAGATGTGGTGTTGCCACAGACAAGGAAACAAAGAACTCTGGAGACAGAAGAGAAAGGAGGCTTCTAGAATGATTTCTCAGGGTTATATGGGTAGAGGAAACAGAGTAGGGGTAGAAAATGATTCCAAAGACAAAGTACAAAATACTCAATTCTCTCATTGAGAATCAGAGCTGAATGAGCCAGCTTTACTGATAAAAGTATGTCTTGTCCCTGGAGAGCCCTAGGCAGAGCCATAAAATGATTTTCATGGACTCTGGTTACTTTTGCTTTTGTGGGCCCTCCCTCCATAAAAAAAATCAAAATCGTATTTTAAAACCATGTTGTTAAGTAGATGAAAATAATTTTTGACCCTACAAGTTCTTTTTTTACCCCTGATGTTAAAAGAAATTAAAACATTTCCACAGGGCTTCAAAGTATTGTGGGCTCTAGACACTGGACCCACTGTGCCTAATGGTACCTAGACGCTGATGCTGGAACGACACAAAACATTGAGAAACAGCGACCTAGTCTAAGCCCCCTTTTCACAAATGAAGCAGGAAGCCCACAGAGATGAAGTGACTTGTGAAGCGCATGTAGCTAGTTGGTAGCAGAACACCTATTTGAATCCAGTTCTGCTGGCGACACCCAGGGATCTTTCTAGCATGCCTTTTCTCACTGCCATTATCTTGGCTTCCACCACACCTAACTCCACTGACCTTCATGGTGGTGAAATTCCTGATGCGGTCAAATTCAAACATGATCTCGATGTAACCACTGGGGGCACTCTCGTTCCTCCAGCCCACGTAGTCATAGCCTGGCCACACGTGGTATTCATGGGTCTGAGTGAAGTCGTCTAGGCCCGACACCCCATCTGTCAGCTGGCCCAACCCTTCGGTCATGCTGCTTAGGCCAGAGGAAGAGAAGGGAGAAGGGAGAAATGAGCCTGGAATTAATTACACATTCGTGGAAGAGCCTTTACCCAGCTTCTTCACCCCGGGGTTTTGTAAGAGTTGATTATCTTGAAGGTTCAAGGATTGTGAAAAACCCAGTATATTTTATAGTATTGACTCATTTATCCTGCATCAATGGAGAACAAAGAATTTCATATCAATGAATTTTACAAAATACTTAATGCTTACTCCTTCATTAGGAAAGCTTTGAAACAGTATTTTATCATTTTCTAAGAAAAGCTTTCTATAATCTATTGTATCCTTACCTATTCTTGCATACTGAATATACGTTTTTCTATAATAACTCAACATTATCAAATGCATTTGATTAATCTATTAACAAGTAAATGAGGGAATGGATGGATCAATGCATAGAATGAACACTACAGTAGATGGTAGCATTTGACCATCACTAAACAGTCTCAGAGCTTGTTGGAAATTTTTCTGACTCTCCTTTGACTGTATGTTGTCATTTTTCAGTGAATCAATTCCAGATAAGCCAGTCATGCTCTCTTCTACCCCACATCCAACAACCCAATTTGAGTCCAACTAAAGGGGGGGGGGGGAAGGTGATCAATCCCAAATTTAAATACTAATTTATATGTAATTTTAATTAAATTGGTAGAATACTAGACTCATGGAATAAAAGGCATTATTTACATGAGGGTCTCAGGCATTGGATTTAGTCTTGTTTTCTAGCTTGGCAGTCTTTCCACTTCTGATTGTAAGGCTTTGCTTGATTGGTATATGGGATGATTGTGTATTTATGTCAGATTGACTATTTCAGGAACACAGAGACCTTCTTCCTTCTTTATGAAAGACAGAGCAAGGAACTTCTGGAACTTCTCTCTCCTCAAGCTCTGCCTTTCAAGATTTAAACGGTGAATCAGGAGTCTCCCAAGTGAAGAAACTGGGATACTCACCCTCAAGCGATAATGCATGCACCCCTTGAGGTTATATAAAAGTTGTGAATTTACAAAAAAATAATTGAGTGATTATGCCAGCCTTACAGATACGCTTTGTTTGTTCATTGAAAAATGTTTGGCAAATTATAAAATTTGACTGGCCTTATCCACAGTGACCAGAGCTTGGGTGTCCCTTCCAAGGATTTGCCATCTTTTTCTTCTCTCTACAGATCAGAAGGCTGGGAGAACATAAGTTTACTTGCAATAAATATATTTCCCATTGTCCCCAGAATAATAAATCCCCATGAAACTCTTATGAAAAGCAACACAAATTAAAAATTAATTTCTCGCAGTCAGAATTAAATCAAATGGGGATGGGATAAGCAGAGAAACTTTCCCTGCCATATCCTTTAGAATTGTTAGAATTCCTATAACAAGCATATACTACTTCCATAATTTTTTTAGTTTTTAAAAAAGGAACTTTTGCTCCTAAAACTATCTATTCTTGAGACTCTGAATTAGATGACTTTAATACCTCACCACTCAGGCACACTCCAAAGAGATACCTCACTACCTCAGTTATCAAGTGGAGGCAGTCTGTATCCAAATCTTATTCTTGATCTTTCCTTCTGTTACCAGTTACCTGCCTTATCTATTTGAATGTCTTGCCAGTCCCTTAAACTTATGTCCCGAACTAACCCCATCATTGCCCTTTTTCTAAACTAAATCCATTTGCATTTCTGCCCATTCTACTTTTCCTTCACGCTCAGTGAAGGTGCCTGGTGTACCGGAAGCACCAAGATATACCTGTTGAGTGAATAAATGCCATCCCCACTGTTTGATCTACTTCTCCTCACCCTACTGTCTCGCCCCTACACCCAATCAGATTGCAAACGGTCCCCACATGGATGGCTGCTCCTCTTCTGTTCCCACAGTCACCATTACTGCCCTGGGCCCACATGCTTTTTACCTGATAGTGTTTGCAATGAGAAAATGTCCCTCATCACCTCCTCTTTCCCGTCACATCTAACCTTTGCGACCTGCTTGATTAATCTGTCTAAAGCACCGTGCCAATCGTGTCCTTCCCCAAGTTGAAAAATCTTCAGTGATGTGTTCTATCAATGATTATGCTGATGAAGAGAAAGTCAACTCCTCCTCCCCTTCTTCCTGGCCCTGACATTCAAGTTCCTCCAAAATCTGATGTAATCTGCCCTATAGTGCTTCTCATCTACTATTTTGCTACAGAAATACGGCTGGTGGTTCACTAAACTATTGATCTTTACCAGGCATTCCCCTAAACTTTACAAGGTCGTCCTTTTGTCCCCATGCTATTGACTCTGCCTGAAATGCCATTTCAAGATTGTTTACCTGTGAAAGCTCCACCCATCCTTTGGAGCCTGCTTCAGATTTCATCTTATTCCATCATGTCTTTGCTGGTTTCCCACTCAGATACAAACTTATATGTATTTAGCACCTTACCTTTACAGAATGCTTTTCTTATACATTTTTATCACTTAAGCAAACAGAACTAACTTTTATTATGTGAATTCAGGTGTTTTCACTCCCAGTGCTGTGCTTTCTCCTACCTTGGCTTGCTCTTTCCCTTGATCCCCAGAGCACTCCTACGATCTCTTACTCCAGGGCTTATATCATAACAATTTATATCCTGGCTTAGTCCCCATTCCTAATGGTGAGCTTCTTAAAGGTAGGATCAAGGACTTCCTTATGTTTGAATACCTACCAAGTCTGGCCAAATTCCTTGCAGGTATTAACGGAGGATCAGCAAAGATTTATTGAACTAAACTGAATTCAACTGATCTCTGATTTCCTCTATGCCTCAAGCATATGCCAGTTGGGGTGTGGCTGAGTGAAATGATGCCCAGATAATTTAAGCGAATGGGGAAGAACGGTGACTAAGCACATGGAAAGGATGTAGCTGGAAATCGAATACTGGATGAGTCAGGTCTTCACTCAGGGGATGGCAGCTGGTGGGGCAGGAATTTATTCTTTACACCTAAGACAATGGAAGTGCTATAATCCCTCACTCCCCTTCCTGAGATTAATCTCTCCCTCTCTCAACCACTAGAAACCTCCATCATCTGGTCTGGACCTAACCTCTCTCCCAGGCTCAATCTTTGCAGGCAAAGACCAAGCTAAGAGAGAAAAGTGTGGAAGTGGACTAGAAGAAAAATGGCAAGGCTCAGAGTGAAGTGAGATAGGGAGGAAAAGCTCTCATCCAACCCTAAATTCCCACTGTGTCTGATCATACTCTTCCACCATGGCCCTTCCTAGGTCCACTTCAGGACTACCCATTGGGCCCTCCTGCTGTTCCCGGATCAAGCTTCTGCTGCAGTCAGGCCACTCTTGTCCTCAGCCCTGCTTTCTTTCCTCTGCTCCCTGCTACCTGCCTCCCCTGCTCTAATTATCATCTCATCACGGAAACTCTCCTTGTTTACTGTAAGTCTTACGGGTGTCCTTTTCATAATTTCTAAAGCATTTCTATTTATGGGGTTCATTCTTCCCGAACTTCTTGACCTGTCCAATTTATTATACTTATAACTTCAATTCTTCTGGCCCTTTGTCTCCATAGGTAGGCCATTATTTGTGTCAGACTACATGTCCTGTTTTAAGAGTCAAAAAAATATGGCTACCATACCTAGAGCCATACTACAATTTTAGCTCTTGTTTTGTGTAATTTATTGTTTCCCTTGTCTTCCCAAAACAGGCAAACGTTCCTTGCAGATAAATACTCCATGTTTTACTTCATCTAAATTATCTCACAATGCCTAGTACAGGGCCTAAAAAAAAAAACACTAGTTGGTTGACCAGTTGATTGATTATTGATCCCAAGCCATAATAAAATATTATCTCTTCTAGTGGCCACTTTCCCATTCTGATGACCAAAGTTTCCCAGGATTTACCTGTACCCAACGGCTCCATCATAGACAGAATCATTCAGATAAATGATAGAGCCTCCAGGGAGTACAAATTGTTGTCCAGCTGGAGCATTATAAGACACCAAGCCATCTGTCAAAGGAAACACAGATGTGTCAGTGCCTTTGGGAAGGAAGTGTACCTATGGCTCAGACCAACTACCCCAGGGAGCTCCATGTGACTTCAAAGGTACACTTGTTCAGTGTATCCACATAGGACTCTGCTGCTGAGGAGCGCTGCTGAGGAGCACTCCTCACTAGCAGTCAGTGAAGTGACTCAGAATGCATTATTCCAGGAATGGAATGAAGCCTTGGGTGGAGGAACAATGTCCTTTCTTGACTCTAACCTACAGGGAATCACTTCACCCCAGAGATTACTAATCCCATACCTTTCTGACTTAATTGCCTTTATGTTCCAGGAGTTGGAGGTTTTAATAAGGTCCATACACTCTGTCTCTAGAGACCTACCTAGCCAGACACAGCCATAAAGCTCCACTCGCATGCACACATTCATGGAGTGGTCAGTGACTGGAATGAAGCGGACAAATCTGGCCACAATGGGTGGCTCTAAGTCCTTTAGGAAAATGTCATAGGGGTTACTGTTCCCATCCAGCACCTGAGGAGACAGAAGAGAAATAGTGGGGAGATGCTGTGAGGTTATGCTGAGTCTTCTTCATAGCCTCTTTCATGGACCCTCTCTTTTTAATTGAAGGAGCAGAATGTATCCACTCAGCTTTCCCAGCAGCCTTGATATTCCTCCCGGTGCCCCCTCCCCACCCTCCCTCCTCCTCAGTCACACATTTACAAGGGCATGCCAGGTCTGTGGATGCACATACCTACAAGACAGCCTGTGTACTTCCTCTTCTAGCCTAAGTCAAAATATGGTCCTGGACATCTCAGGGTCTGGATGTCTCTTCTTCCTACCTGTTTTCCATGCCGGTTCCGCCAAGAGATCCAGCGAGTGCCATCCCGACTGTAATTGATCTTGTACATGGGGGCAAACTCAATGCCATGGCCCCCAGCATGGCGCCCTTGGGTCCCCACCAGAGTGATAAAGTGCAGGGTGTGCAAGTCAATCTGTAGGAACTCCTTCAGGTCATCAGGTTCCACTGGAATCTCAGGGCACCAGGCTCCGTCCCCTTCTTCTGAGTCCAGCCTTTTGACACAAGGGGTGGGAGACAGAGAGGAACCATGGAACTAGAGTTGTTTACCAATCCAGAGCAAGCAGCTGCTCTGTCCTGAGGGGAGAAAATGTATCCAACCCAAGACTCAATCTAAAAAGTTGGGACCCCAGTCTAAAAAGACTCTTTGGGTCTCCCCTCAAGCCTGACAGTCTTCTGTCCCTGGGGCACCATGAAACCCAGATAGACAGTCACCACCAGGGCTAGAGTCCTTCAGATCAGATGTAGCCTTTATTTCCCACCCTGATTTAAAGACCACAAGGGAAATGAAACTCTTTCTGCCCTCTACTCCCCCATGAGTCATTTTACCTCCCCGTTCCACTTTCAGTCCCAGCATAACAAGGGTGGCCACCCCTTGCTTGGATATCAAGTTATAGGAAGGAGGAGGGAAGGATCATAAGATCTCCAGTGTGGGTTATGTAATGCAGTGGAATTTTAACCAACAGGATGGGCATGGCAGCCCAGCAAAACGCCATGGGAATCCATGATGAGAGTGAGGGGTAGGAGCATGTCAGGAGAGTAGTAAATAATCTGGTTTCATTTTATTACCTCCAAGCTAAGCTACCAGTGAGCAAAATTGTGAAATCAGTGGAAGGTTTCTTTTGGGAACGTCTTACCACTTTCCCTCTTCCCTGGAATGTTCCTTTTCTCACAGATGTCAACCTACTCATTGCCGTTCTCTTCCAACCCCACCAACCATCACTCTCGTCTTTCACATACTCAGAAATTATGGAGAAGGTTTACTAAGGTTGCTTTTCTTGTGGGTGATTCCATTTGAACAGACATCAACACTTTAGACCAAAAAATCAGATCCCAGGAGAAGGATTAGACCCTCACCAGCAGAGTAGCTTTTGACAAGGGAGTTCGTTGCTTTGGAGGACTCCTGGTACTAGGCCACTAGGAACCCACCATACTCTTTGTGGGTGAGGATGGCCCTTCAATGAGAGAAGGGAAGACTTTGCTGGAGTCCTCAGTGTCTGCTCAAAACCTTGATGCTTTGCACCGCGAATAATGTTTCACAGACACCCACTGACAAGAGGATGGGGTGTCCTCGCTTCCAGTGTCCTACCCCATCTGCGCCTTCCCCAGTCCACCACGGTAGTCAGCTTCCTGTAATTTCTCACACTGAGAAGGTGAAGTAAAGAAAACCCACTGCATATCCATGAACCCATCTGCTGTGGGCAGGGTGGCTCAAGGCCCTGTGATTGGGAAGGGGTGGCCAGACCAGCACATGCTGCCAAACCCTGAATTTTCTCCCCGAAAACATACAGGACAGGCCTCCCCCATGCCTACCAGCTCCCACCCTTCTTCCCCAGCCCCTTGAGCCAGAAAGTGCATCCAGCCCGTGGCTTGGGCTTTCTTGGGGCCTCTGTCCTCACCTTCCGTATTTGGCAGCTGTGGATTCTGACCACTGACTGGAAGCTGTGATGTCCTCATCTGGAATGTGGCCTCCTGACATACCCAGAGGATAGCGGCATATGGCTGGACCAAGAGACACCGAAGGGAAAAAGAGAGGAAATACTTTTCTTTTTATTTCCATGGATGCCCCATCCCCTTCTAGGAAGAATGTGATTGACTATTGGACAGGGAAACAGAGGCTTACATCTTCCTAAGGCTTTCTATGACCGCAGTTTGATCACCTTGACTCTCTCAGCCTTTCTCCCTGGGCCTGCCTCCAAACTTAGTAGTGTTCAATCCCCCAAGCACGGACCTTCAGCCACATCTATCTTTCAGTCCCAGACCCAAGTAATGTAATGTGATGCAATGTGCTGATTTATTCTTTTATTTGGTAATAAGCCCATGGCCCATCCCCATTACCTTATCAGCAGATGTGTACTACTAACCAGTTTCCCAAAGGTGCTGAGTCATCCTCACGGCCACCAGGTACCACCTGATCCAAAGCATTCGTTTTTCTAGGTAGCTGATTGCACAAAACTACAGGGCAAAGCCAACTGTCCTATGAAAGTACTGGACACACAGCTTTGGCCCCCATCAGCACCATGTTTTCACCTCTGGCTATAAACAATGGCCTCTGGGGAAGGACTTCCACCTCCAGCCAAGATAGAGGAACAAGGACCAGATTGACTCTCCTGGGTGAAACAACCAAAGAATGGACAAAGTATTCAAAACATTGAGTTTCAAACAATGAATACGGGATAACAAAGGCCAACAATCCCTGAGAGGGGACAAAGAAGATGAGTCCTACAGTGGCACCAGCTTACTGCTGTGGCAGAGTCCACAGTGAGTGAGAACAAGGCAGAGTTTGGAGGGCTCCCAATCAAGGAGACAAGGATAAGAGTCTGGAGAGGTCGGGGGAATCTAAGGTTGCCAGAGAAATACAGGATTCCTAAACTTAAATTTCAGATAAACAATGAAGAATTTTTTAGTATAAATAGGTACAATGATGGCAGGCATATAAAGAAGCAGAGAAATAGAACCTATAATGAGAAAAACAATCAATCAATGGAATTGATTCAGAATATAGAAGAGGGGCGCCTGGGTGGCTCAGGTGGCTGAGCGTCCAACTTCGTCTCAGGTCATGAGCTCACAGTTCGTGAGTTCCAGCCCTACATGGCCTTCTCTGCTGTCAGTGCAGAGCCCGCTTCGGATCCACTGTCCCCCTCTTTTTCTGCCCTTCCTCCTCTTGTGCTGTCTCTCTCTCTCTCTCTCTCTCAAAAACAAAAACATTAAACAAAAGAATTTAAAAAGAAAATTAAACCAATTATAATTATATTGTTATAAGGTCAGCCACTGTGGAAAACACTATGGAGTTTCCTCAAAAACACTTTTAAAAAGAATTACCATATGATCCAGTAATTCCACTATTGGGTATTTACGCAAAGAATACAAAAACAGTAATTTGAAGGGATTACTAAGTTTTTTAAATTTTTTTTAATGTTTATTTATTTTTGAGAGAGAGAGAGAGAGAGAGAGAGAGAAAGCAGAGGAGGGGCAGAGAGAGAGGGAGACCCAGAATCCGAAGTGGGCTCCAGGCTCTGAGCTGTCATCAGAGCCCAATGCAGGGCTCAAACTCACGAACTGTGAGATCATGACCTGAGCCAAAGTCAGACGCTTAACCGACTGAGCCACCCAGGCATCCCTGTACCCCATGTTAATTGCAGCATTAATTATAATAGACAAGATATGGAAGCAATCCAAGTGTCCATCCATAAGACTTAATCCATAGGATCAAGGATATGTGGTATATATTGGAATATAATGGAATGGTAGTCATAAAAAAGAATGAAATCTTGCCATTTACAACAATGTGGATGGACCTAGAGGGTATAATGCTAAGTAGAATAAGTCAGTCAGAGAAAGGCAAATATCATACGATTTCACTCATAAAATGCATTTAAGAAACAAAACAAATGAACAAATAAATCAAAACAAGAGACGACAAACCAAAAATCCAGTCACTTAAATACAGAGAACTAGTGGTTGCCAGAGGGGAGGTAGGTGAGGAGGATGTGAGAAATAGACAAAGGGGAACAAAAGTACACTTATCTTGATGAGCACTGAGAAATGTTGAATTGTTGAATCATTATATTGTACACCTGAAACTAATATAACACTGTGTGATAATTATACTTTAATTAAAAAAATAATAAATATATATAAGGAGAGCTGAATGAGATAGGGAAGGATATAAATAAAATTTCTAGAGATGAAACTTGACTATATGAGAAAATACATTGAATAAGATTAAAAGGAAGATTATACATTAAAGAAAAGATTGGTGAACTTAAAGACAGCAATAGAAATTATCCAAAATGAAACAATGACAGAAATTAATCAAATCACTCAAATAATCAATCAAACAAAAAGATAGAACATAAGTTAAGTTGTGAAACGATTGCAAATATCCTATTATACATGTAAATGGATTCCTTAAAGAAGAACAGAGAGGAATCAAAAAATTATTTGAATAAAACATGGTGGAAATTCTTTTTGAATTTGATGAAATTATAAACCCGAGAGGCTCAGTGACTTGAACCATAAGAAACGTGAAGAAAACTATACTACAGTACATCATAATTCAACTGCTTAAAACAGGTGATAAGGAGAAAAGTTTTTAAGCAGCCAGAGAAAAAGGATACATTATGAACAGAGGAACAAAGATAAAAATGATTACAAATGTCCCTTTGGAAATGGTAATTACATAGTAAATATATAAGATGAGTTTTCATGTTATTTACATCTCTTTAAATGGTAATTGACTATTTAGATTAAGATGATTTTTCATGTTATTTAAATCTCTTTAAATGGTAATTGACTATTTATATAAAAACAGTAACAATATACGGTGGGGTTTATAATATGTACAAAACTAAAATGCATGAAAACAATAGCATGAGGGCTGAAAAGGGAAAAACGGAAGGCATCCTGCTCGAAGATTTTTTAAATGTTTATTTTTGAGAAAGAGAGAGAGTGCACAAGCAGGGGAGGGGCAGAGAGAGAGGGAGACACAGAATCTGAAGCAGGCTCCAGGTTCAAAGCTGTCAGCACAGAACCCAACACAGGGCCTGAACTCACAAACTGCAAGATCGTGACCTGAGCCAAAGTCGGACACTTAACCGACTGAGCCACCCAGACATCCCTCTTGTTAGATTTTTTTGCTGTATGTGAAGTGATATACTATCACTTACAAGATAGACTTTATTTAATTAAAATGTACATGACAAACCCTAAAGCAAGCACTAAAATAATATTTTCAAAAAGGTTCATGGCTAATAAATCAACAAAAGATAAAACTGAATCATAAAAATTCAATTCACTGAAAGGAAAGCAGAAAACCACAGGTAAGTTTACACATAAAAGGATGCGAAAAGATATACCACGAAAACGTAATTAAAAAAAAAAAAAAAGCTGGAGTGGTTATATTAATACCAGACACAACAGATTTTAAGACAAGAAATAGCGATGGTATTTCACAATGATAAAGGGGTTAGCTCATCAAGAACACATGACAGTCCTAAATGTTTATTCACGTAACAGAGCTTTACAAAACAAAACAAAACAAAACAAAACAAAACAAAACAAAACAAAACAAAAAAAGGCTGCAGGGAAAAATGAACAAAACCACATGTCGTTGCAGATTTCAATACTTACGTCTCAATAATTGGTAAAACAATTAGACAAAAAATCAGTAAGTATACGGAAGATGTGAACATTATCCACTGGTTTTTGCCTAGCTTGACATTTATAGAATTCTACTGGAAAACATAGAGTATTCATTCTTTTGAAATGCACCTGTGATATGTACCAAGATAGACCATATTCTGAATCATAAAACAAGTCCCAATAAATTTTAAATATTCAAGTCATACAAAGCATGTTCTCTGTCATAATGCAATTACTAGTTAGAAAAAATACATAATAGAAAGATATCTGGAAAATCCCCAAATATTTTCAAACTAGCATAACACTTTCCTAAATATGCCATGGGTCAAAGAAAAAAGGAAAATTAGAAGAAATTAGAAAACAAATTAGAAAGTATTAGAAAAGTATTAGTATTAGAAAGTATTCTGTACTGCAAGATAATGAAACTATAACAAAATTTGTGGATACCACTTGACAAATACTTATGGAGAAAATCACCACAGTAAAATCCTCCATTAGAAAAGAGCAAATAATAACTCTAAATAATAATCTCTAAATAATAACTTCAGTCTTCACCTTAAGAAACTAGAAAAAGTAGAGCAAATAAAATACAAAGTAATTACAAGAAAGGAAGTAATAGATTATTAGTGGAAATCAGTGAAATAGAAAACAGAAAAACAATAGAGAAACTCTAAAAAACCAAAAGCTGGTTCTTTGACAAGACTTAAAAAAAAAAAAAAGGCAAAAAGAATCTCTAGCCAGATTGGGAGAGAAAAAAGAAAACACTACAAACATCAGGAATGAAGGAAGTTTCCTTGTTACAGAAATTAAAGATATTAAATGCATAATAAGAGAATCTTATAAACAATGTTATGCCAATAATTTCAACAACTTAGATAAAATAATCAAATTTTTGAAAGATACAAACCACTAAAGCTCATTTATAAAGAGATAGATAAAAACCTGAGTATCATTTATGTTCTAAAAAATTTAAATATATAGTCAACAACCTTCCTACAAAGAAAACCCCAGGACAAGATGGCTTTACTGTTGAATTCTGCCAAATGTTTCAGAAAGAAAAATTACCAAGCACTCACAAACTCTTCCAGAAAATTAAAGAGGAGAAGATAGAAGGGGATATTTCCTGATTCATTTTATGAAATCCTATTACTCTAATACAAAAACCAAACAGGAAGCTTATAAGAAAACTATAGACCAATAACTCTCATGAACATAGATACGAAAACTCTAAACACAATTTTAGTAAACCGAATCAAAGAATATATAAAAAGAATAATACACCATGATCAAGTAGGATTTATTCTAGGAATGCAAGGTTGGTTTGACATTCAGAAATCATTCAATGTAATTCGCCACAGATTTAGAAAGTGAAACTGTATCATCACTTCAAAAGACACAGAAAAAGCATTTGCTGAAATCAAACATCATTTCCTGATAACAATTCTCAGCAAACTAGAAGTAGAAAGGAATTTTCTCAATATAAACAATTGTAACCGAATATTATGAAAACCTAAATGCCAACAAATTGGACAACTTAGGGGAAATGGATAAATTCCTAGAAACGTAAACTACCAAAACTGAATCAGGAAGAAATAGAAAATTTGAAGAGACCAATCACCAGCAATGAAATTGACTCAGTAATCAAAAACCTCCCAAAAAACACAAGTCCAGGACCAGACAGCTTCACTGGCAAATTCTACCAAACATTTAAAGAAGAGTTAATACCTATTCTTCTCAAACTATTCCAAAAAACACAAGAGGAAGGAATCATCCTGATACCAAAACCAGATCAAGACACCACAAAACAAAAGAAGTACAGGCCAATATCTCTCATGAATATAGATGCAAAAATCCTCAACAAAATATTAGCAAACTGAATCCAACAATATATTTAAAAAATCATGCACCACAATCAAATGGAATTTATTCCCAGGATGCAAGCGTAGTTTAATATTTGCAAAACAATCAACATGCTATGTCACATCAACAAGAGAAAGGATAAACACCATATGATCATTTCAATAGATACAGAAAAAGCATTTGACAACGCGCAACATGCATGATGCCATCTGATACTTCCAGGAACAGTACGATGAAGCAAAACCAGACTCCGCCACTTTGGCAAGAATCATGGCCATATACACCACCGAAACACTTCCATGTTCCTGTCCCCTGCATTTTCCAAGTCAAATTTAAATCAAGAGATGAACATGGGATCTAGTATCATTTTGCCTATTCTTGTCAAATGTATAACTTCTGCATCTGGGGTGACAGGTTCTACAAATAATCATTATGTTTGAATCTCGAGTGTAATTCTGGGCTGTTCAGGAATGAAGCATCAAGTTCTCAAATTCTAAACCCTCTGGAATGTGAAAATTGAAGGGAGGGGTAAGGATGAGGAAATACTGATACAGAATGCCAATGGGGCCCAAATTACCAGTGAGTGAGGTCAATGAACATTTCAGAAATCACTCACAGGGTGCGCCCTCTCTTGTGCTCCACCCCTTTAGGCAGTGGAGGCCATGCCCTGCCTCAAGGCCTCCTCCGGCCCCCTCCCAGATGCTTGTCCTGCATGTTTTTGGGTGTGCTAAACGTTTTCGCACTGCTGCTTGGTGTCCCTCAGTACCAGTGACTTAATGGGCCAGGAGAAGCTTCTGGACACCTTTATCTCACAGGCTACACGTTCCAGTCCAGGTTACCAGAACACTTGCCTTGGCATTTGTGACCCAAACCAGCTACTAATAAAGTAACTTTGCTTTCCCATTGTTACTGCTCTCTGCGTGTATATATCCCTCAACGATCTTCTGGGGAGGGGACCTGGCCGGCCAAGGTAGACGGTCCTTGCACCTTTGGCTATCATTCATGTCGTGGTGCCCCCAGTTGCTATCTTGACTCCTAAAATACAGTTCATTCTTCACAGTTTTCAAAGTGCTGTCCCATTGTTTTCATCTTGTTTATCCTTACGATAACCCTGTGTGGTAGGCGGGGCATGTATTATTATTCTCAAATTACACATGAGAAAACCAGTTAGAGTCCCATGGCTATGAAGGGGTCCTAATCCAAAGTTAGCCCAATGTACCAGACTGCCGCTCTCTGCTCTAACCAAAGGAATGGCAAGATGTAAGCTGTTTCTCCCAACACGCCAGGCTGTAGGCAGAAGCACTGCAGATTCGTAAGAGAGCTGGCCTCTGGCACCTTCTTTCCCTTCAGAAAACAAAGCTTTATTCATGGACCCAGTCCTATCTCCATTCCCAGTGTGGTAATCAACTTATTGCTCTCCAAATCCATAGGGGTTTTAAGCTCCTATTTTTATTAATTCATTCATTCCATGATTTTTTTTTTTGAGCCCCGTGGGAATATAGGCATAAACAGAACAAAGTACCCTTTGCCAGAGTTTACATTCTAGAATGGGGACAAAGACAAGAGGCAAATAAATATATAAGATGAGAAAAAGTGGCAAGTGTTGTGAAGAAAAGAACACAGGGAAAGGAAATAGCTGCTCTTTCATGTCAAGAGATAAGGAAGGTCTCTCGGATAAGGTGTCTCTGAGCAGAGATCTGAGTGAAGGAAGACAGCCAGGTGACTCTTGGAGGGCGGAATGTTTCATGGAAAGGGAACAGAAGTCGAGAAAAGAGCCTTCTTAGTGGCTTCGGGTACAGCAAGGACGTTCGTACACCTGAAGTGGAAAGACTAGCTTAAGTTAGTATCTAGCACTGTCCCTTTGCAATGTAATCAACTTGGTTGCAACTAAAGCAAGTGTTTTTTAAAGAAGGAATAGTACCAATTTCGGTAAATTTCTCCTTACTCCGATGTCCGACATTTTTAGTATCTGTTTTATAGCCTTCGGTACATAGTGCTTTGTCTTATAATTGTCTGTGTGTGAGTCTCATCTCTCCTACAGATGGCAAACTTTTGGGGGGATAAAAGGGCGTAGGCGGGGAGATTAGATCTTATTCAATTTTATTTCTCAGGGCACATCTGGGGAGACAGGAGGTGCTCAAAAATATTGATTGAAAACAGAGGTAGACATAGATTAGGAGTTAGAATAAAGTGGAGTTAAATATGTCACCCTGCAAACCTTACCCCCAGTCTGTTCCATTTCAACCAACTCCACTCTTCCAATTACTTGAGCCAAAAATCTTGAGGCCACCCTTGACTCCTTTCGTATTCCATATCCAGCCCAACAGCCGATGAGGAAATCCCATTAGCCACCCTAAAGAATTCCCATAACCCACCTCCTTTCCACATATGCCACTACCATTCTAGGTCGATCCTGGAATAAAACAATAATCTCCTAACCAGACGTCCTTTTGTCCACCTTGTCCCATTTATCTATGAAAATGTAAGTCAGACCACGTAACTCTTTTGCCCAGCACCCTCCAGGGAGTTCCCACCTCACTCATGATAACATTGAAAACGGATGCGTGGTCTCCAGGGTCCTGCAGAGCTGATCCCGGGCTATCCTGGACCTCACGTCCAGCGCACTCCCCCCTCCAGTCACGCTGGCCTCCTGGCTGCTCCTCAAGCACACTAAGTATGCTTCTTCTTCAGACATTTAACTACTTAATTCAATAATGGTAGGAATCTGCGCTGGGTTGGGGAAAGAGAAGTGGAAGACTGTATCTCCCATTATTTTCCACGCGCTAACATCTGAAATCTGAACGCATTTCACAAGCAAATGGTGAGTCATAGCTTAACTGGCTGGGGTTTTTTCTTAGAGGGACACAGTAGAATCCGTAGAATCAGTACAGTAGAATCAGCAGGCTCTTCAATTTGATGATATACTGTAATAATGGTAACCACTTATAAACAGCACTTATCAAATGTCAGACGATATGGTATTTTTGTCACTCATTACTTCCTGTTTCTCACGAATCCCCCATCTACAGGTAAGACGTTAAATAACTGCCTAAGGCCATTCATGGAGTAAATACTAACTCACTTTAGATTCGGACTCTATAGACGGCTCTCTCTAAGCTACACAACCTCTGAAGGAAAAAAAAAAAGAGATTTCAAATCCACTCCAGGATCTGAGCAAAGTTCACATCCTTTCTGGGTCTCAGTCTTCTCCTGTGGAAATCAGGGGAGCTGGATTAGATGTTTTCTAAGGCAGTGATTCCCAAAAGCCAGTCCATGGACCGACTGCTTTAGAATTGCTTGGGAAGGTTGTAGAATATAGGTTTGTGAGCTCTGTCTTAAGAGATTTTTCTTCGGTAGGTCTGAAACTGTGCCCAGGAACCTACATTTTTTTTTTTTTTTTTTTAATTTCCCAAGTGATTCTGCTATGCAGCCACGCTTGGAAACCATGCTTCCAGGTCCCTTCCAGCCTGGACACATGATCATTCTCTGGGGCCATTCCAAAGTCCAGGGACATCCACATTCACAGTCCCACTGGGCTTGCATTCCTGGCTATCATGAATCTCTAGTCACTGGGCCATGAGTGTAACAAGAACTTCTGTTTCTCGGAACATCTAAAGTAAACCAGAAATGGGGAAAGAGGGTCGCATGGGGTGAGTCATGATATTGTTGCAAATAACTTCCCCACCAAGGCACTGCTTGTCCTGGGAACAGCAACCAGAGAGTTTTAACACAGCTGCCTTAGCTGCAGCTGCCTGTATGAAGCATGTTGGTATTTCCCGGGCTTAGGAACCCTATCTATTTTGTGTTCCAATTATGCCTATATAGGTACTTTCCATATTTAACAAAGAAAGGGAGAGAAAAACCGAGAGACAGAGAGAGAGAGAGATCCCAGCTAGGATACTCTATTTGGTGTCCAAGGAGGGCCAGTTGCCTGGCTGAGGCTCTTTGCTCCCCTTAATTACTGGGCTAAGGCTTTGATCCTCAAAGTGGTCTCCCAGGACCGGCAGCCCCCAACACTATCTGAGAACTTGTTAGAAACAGAAGTTCTCTGACATGTCATTTGCCAATACCTTCCCCAATTCCATTGTGGGGGGAGGGGTGAAATGGGTGATGGGCATTAAGGAGGGCACTTTTGGGGATGAGCACTGGGTGTCATATGTAAGAGATGAGTCACTGGGTTCTACTCCTGAAGCCAAGACTACACTGCCTGTTAACTAACTTGAATTTTTAAAAAAATTGGGGGGCGCCTGGGTGGCTCAGTCGGTTAAGCGTCCGACTTCAGCTCAGGTCACATTTTGTGGGTTCGAGCCCAGCGTGGGGCTCTGCGCTGACAGCTCGGAGCCCGGAGCCTGCTTCAGGTTCTGTGTCTCCCTCGCTCTCTGCCCCTCCCCCACTCGTGTTCTGTCTCTCTCTCAAAAATACATAAACATTGAAAAAATTGCTTTGATAAATAAATAAATAATAAAATAAATTTTTAAAGAAAGAAAAGAAATGCAAATTCTCAGTCCCCACCCTAGACCTACTGAATCCCTCTGAAGGCGGAGCCCAGCCAACCAGGTTTTCACCAGCCCTCCAGGTGACTCTGCTGCTGCTCAGGTTTGATACCTGAAGAACCGGGGGATGAAAACGAGGCTGCAATTTGTCCACATAAAAAAAGAAAATTCTAAATGTGTCAGTGCGCCCCTCCTCCTCATCCCCTCCAGCGCTTCCCTCGCACGGAAGGGTGTAAGCCAACCACGTGTGGACAGCTGTGGCAACACCATGTCGAGAACTGGAAGGCCTCCCTGAGCCGCGGCACACGTGGCCCTGAACCCGGACCAGTACAGGACTCTGGGACAGGAAGAGTTCTGGAATGACACGTGACACGTTTATTTCTGCTTTAGGAGCAGTGGAGGAGTGGGAAGTAAACCTGTCCTTCGGGAGTCAGCTGCTCTATTAGCAAATCCTACCGCTCGTAGGGATGGGGTTTCGGAGTGGTAGGGGTCCAGAGCCGATGGCCAAGAAAGAATTCTTGAGATGTCTTTGGTGCAAAAAGGTGACTTTATTAAAGCACAGGGACAGGACCCGTGGGCAGGAAGTGCTGCACTGGGCTTGTAAAGAGTGACTGCTTATGTACTATGGAGTTGGGGGAGGGAAAGGCCAAAGGGAAGCCTCCAGAAGGACTTTCATCTGCTAAACAGGACTCATAGGATGCCACAGCCTTGCTAGGGCCAAGCTAAGGTTGTTTTCCCTCTAGGAAGCCATTGACATTAAGACAGTAGGGCGTTCCTGGAGAAATGTTATACTTTGTATTTGCCTCAGGTATTTGTCAATGGGCTGCAGGTCACACGGAAATTTAATTTTACCCGCCATTTTCTTCTTGCCTTTGTCCCCACAACACTATGGAGGGTGATGTTGGGGCTCCAGGAAACTGAGTCTACAGGTTTCTGGAGATCAGTGTATTGATAAAATTGCCTTTTTCTTATAATTTACTAAGACATTTGTAACCTGAAGGAGACTCATGTCCCGCATGATTGTGATCTCTATGACAGTTAACCATTTGTTTTCCTTCCTTTCCTTTGTTCTTGGGTGGCCAGGAGAGCCTGAGGAACGTCACACAGATCCCACTTGGGCGGGGGAGGGGCGTGTGTTGGCTTGTGCTTTGCCCTCAGCTTGCCTTATGGTCCCTCATCACTACGTCCCGCAAATTTCTTGAGTCCAGCCGTCTCTCTCCTTCTCCACTCCTCCCATGCAGGGCCCAGCCTCTGCCACCTCACATCTGAATGACTATAATGCCTTCTAGCTCTTCCTCCGGTTCCTCTACCAGTCCTTCTCCACACAGCAGCCCAAGCGAGCTTCCTAGAATCTTATTCTGACATGAATCTTCTAACAGCTGTCCAGTCTTCCTGGGATAGTGTGGCCCATGACGTCTGCGGGATCGGGCCAAACCTACCTCTCCGGCCTCACCTTGGGCTTTCTGCACATCTCTGCTGGCTCCCATCCTGACTTCGTAAGTGCACGAAGTACCTTCCAGCCTCAGGGTCTCCCTGCATGTCATGTTCCGTGTACCTGGAATGTTCTTCCCCTCCCCTCCCTTACCTGCTGACTCCTGCTCATCCTCCAGCTCTTAGAGAATTCCTCCGAGCCTTTGGGGAAATTAGGAATTTCTGTTACATGCTCTTACAGTGCGCTGCTTTCCTTCTTAGCACTTTTCACACTTGTAAAACAAATAATTGTTTGTTTCAATACAAATAATTGTTTCATTTTGGTCTCTCCACTAACTATTCAGTGTCATATGGCCAGAGATCTTGTCTATCTTTCTCTCTGTTGTTTGCCTCATTTCTAGTAGGGTGTCTGGGTATTAACTGAGTGTTCAATAAATATCTGTTGAAAAGGTGATAAAAGAAGAGTTTTCTGTTGTTCCTAATTAGGAGGCTTAAAAACAAAGACCTGGGAAGTCAGGAAAGGGTAGCCCTGACTAATGACGCTTAACCAGGCAGCAGACATATAAGACTTCTTTGTAATTCTGGGGCATTACATATCTATTGCAACCCATCTTTTTGTTCATGTATTTATTTAACAAATATATTTACTTAACATTAATGTTAATTTATTTAATGCTTATGAATTTATCTAACAAATCAGTTCCTGCTGTGAAGATACAGTGGTGAACAGGACAGATAAAATGACTTAGCCCACGGATCCTACATTCTGGGAGAGGAGAAAGACAAGAGGCAATAGATTTTCGATTCTCAAATAGGCAATCAAATTGTCTGACAATAGCTATTATGAATTGTTACTATTTCAGATAGTATGACAAAACTACGGAAAACTCTAAAATATGATAGGGGGATAAAAGAGATGCGTGGGGGGTTCTTTTAGGTAACAACCTTCACCAGAGATTTTCTAGTTCACTCATGCTTGTTTACCTCCTTAGTGAAACTGTAAGCAATTTTGAGAATAGTAATCATGTCAGATTCTTCCTTTTCCCGCTGGGCAGCTGCCAACACATGGTACCCATTAGATGCTCAATACACATTTGGCAAATAAATAAGTAAGCAAAAGGGTAGAAGGCAGGTGGATGGATGGATGAACCCAAGGCTGGATGAATGGAGAGTTCACCATGTGTTGAACTCTTGAGGGCAGGTTCTGTAATCGATTCATTTCTCTAGGATTGTTTCATTTCTCAGCAATCACCAAAGGACACCAAGTTTCAGGGATGTTCTTTGAAGGGCTTTGTGGGCATTTGCATGAGAGGAAGAGAAGCTTTAGCATGAATTGTAGTCAATGGGCACTGGATAAAGGTCCAAGAAGCTGCACTAAGGAGGGGTCCCCAGGCTTTGGTGAGGGAAAGAGCTGGGAGTCTCACTCTATGCCTTGATGAAGATCTCCAGCTCAATGCCAGAGCAAGGCTCTGAGCCAGAGATATTACAAAGCTTCTTGAGACAATTGGAGTGGGTCTTGAGGTCTTGATGTTGGAACCAAAGATAATAAGGATGAGGATAGGGAATTCAGAGATAAGAGCCAGAAAAGCAGCCAGTAGGCGAAGTTTCTTGGTGAATCAATATTCCCAGGGGCCTCAGAGAAAGGGCAGAGGAAAAAAGACAAGCTGATCTTGGATGGCCTTCCTCATCCTAGTGGGTCTTTGGAACCAGGATAAGCCTTGGCCCAGGGCAACCAACGTGGCACTTTTCAGCGGTACCAGTGCGGTTTTCCTAGTGAATATGCCTATTTTTGGTAAACTCCTGTGGAAGGGACCCCAGCCAATAGCAAAGACTCAGAGTGCCAAATCCTAAATGTCAGGCCCCTGTGCTTTTCCCCAAGCCCACTTCATTTTTTTTTTTTTATCAGATCCCATCCATCCATCTCTGAACTCCACATTATGAAAGATCAGGAAGCATGGAAAGGCGGAGGACAGCAAGGGACAGCGAGGGACCCAGAGACCCAGCAGCAAAGAAGGGTGTCCTGATTTTGCTTGCTGAGTTGTTCTCGGTGGTTCTTGACACTTCCACTACCCACCAATCTCCTGGACAGAGAAGCCAATTCACTTTCCAGTTTCCCAGAGTGGAAAACTACCAGTGTCGGCCACCGCATGCCCAGGCAGAGCTCGATCTGTCCTGAGCTCTGGTAGGGCCTGGCAGGCAGGCAGAGGAGAAGCAGGCAGCTGCCACCAGGCTCCAGCTTCCCAAGAATTATTTTCATACTATGCTGCCAAGGTTGAGAGCCTGAAAGGGCAGCTTGTTCCGTGATGTTTACCATCTCCCTGCTAGTTCCAGACCACAAGCTTACCCATCAATGAGTGTCCTATATGCAGCTTCCAGGAAAACACACGCATGGCACACGTGAGTCTTGAAGCATGGAGAGCTGATACCTGGGCCTCTCTGGGTACAAGGAAGACCAGACTGACCAGGAGGGGGGACACTGGGGTCAACCAGGGGACCCAAGACAGTCTCTGGTCTAAAAGAACATCTGCAATCATAAACTTTAGAGCCAAGAAGGGGCTTCAGAAAACCAACCCCTCCAATGGCTCCATATCAAATATTAGTTAGAACCTCTGAGCCCCCAAAAGGTGAAATGACTTAGTCAAGGATGCACAGCTGACGAGGACTGAAATTCCTGCACAGGACTGAGACTCATGTCTCCTGATCCCTGGTTCCTCTTTCTTCAACCACAGGCTACCATGATCAAGTTCTTCCAATTCCAGAAAGGACAAGGTGGTCCCATTAGAGAAGCTGTCACTTGGGTCCCTGTTCCCCCAAGCTCCACATTGGCTGCTACTCCAGACTGGTTCATTATTCAGGTAAATATCTATACAGCAGGATGCTACTAGAGGCCAACGAAGATTATTTGGGTTCCTCTAGGCACATAGGGTGATTCTGCCAACACCCCTTTTGCCCAAGTTGAGATTCCCCTTGGGATTAGCCCTTTAGAATTGCAGCCTTCCTGGAAGCCCAAAATACTTTCCAGAAACAATTATTGCAGAGCTCTGGAAGAGGAGTCCCCAGGCTGTACTGGATTCCAGGGTATCAAAGTGAGGGTCAGTCAAGATACATTCTTCTTCCTGGCTGCCAAAGTCAGTGAAGGTTTCATAGTAGAATAGTATGTCCTTCCTTCCAATAAGAAGGTGAGTTGAAGGGATGCCTGGGTGACTCAGTCGGTTAAACATCCGACTTCAGCTCAGGTCATGATCTCACGGCTTGTGAGTTTGAGCCCCACGTCGGGCTCTGTGCTGACAGCTTGGATGGAACCTGGAGCCTGCTTTGGATTCTGTGTCTCCCTCTCTCTCTACCCTCCCCCACTTGCATGCTGTCTCTCTCTCTCCCTTTCAAAAATAAATAATAAACATTTTTTTTTAATTAAAAAAAAATGAAGGTGAGTTGAAGAGACAGCAGGTCAGGAACTGAGAAGAAAACTGGGGCCATGGTCTGGAAGCTTAAAACTGGATTCTGCCACTTCCAAATCATGGGACTTCAAGACAAGTTAGTAAAGCTCTCTGAACCTGAATTTCCTCATCTTTAACAGTATTGCCAAGAGGGCTATTGTGGAGATTTAACATAATGAATACAAAGAATTTAGCATGCTTCATGAAATATAATAGGGCTCCAGATATGACACTCAGAAGGAGGAAGAGAGAGGATTATTTGTTTTAAATGTTACATTCACTCTTTCTAAAGCAATGTGGAGGTTTTATGGTCTTGGGAAGGTTACTTAACTTTCAGCCTCTCAGCTTAATGGTAATAATAGTATTTGTTTATAAGAATGCTATCAGGAAGCATGAGTTAATATATATCAAGTACTTAGTGATGTTTAAAGCAGAATAATGCTTGGGGCGCCTGGGTGGCTCAGTCGGTTAAGTGTCCGACTTCGGCTCAGGTCCTGATTTTATGGTTTGTGAGTTCGAGCCCCACATCGGGCTCTGTGCTGATGGCTCAGAGCCTGGAGCCTGCTTCGGATTCTGTGTCCCCTTCTCTCTCTGCCCCTCCCCCAACTTGTGCTCTGTCTCTCAAAAATAAATAAATGTAAAAAAAAAAATTTAAGGCAGAATAATGCTTAAAACCGGATAGATGTTATTTATAGATGTTATTTATATTTTAACTATTTTTACCCTGACTCATTCTAAAACAGAGATTGGAATTGGCTTCCCAAATGGTATAAAATAATTAATAAATGAATAAACGTATGTATGTTCAGGGGAAAGAGAATAGGGAAAAAAAGGATAAGCTAAAGAGCTAAGGTTGATATCCAAAAGATACTGCATGTGGGTCTATATACCTTTGCTGGTGATAGGCCTCACATTTGGCTCTGAGCTTCCCACTAGCCAATTCAAAAAGCAAGACACCATCAGTTAACATAATCTGGCAATAAGGTAAAAGTTAACTTTCTATTTCTGTTTCCAGGTGGGATGGAGTAGCTTACAGTAACCAGTGCTCCCCCCTGCATTTGAAAGATGCAGATAAAACTTATAAATCATCTATTTGAAAGCATCTGACTGCTCTGAGGTTTAAAAAAAAGTTAAAAACGGGCAAAACACCCAAATAGAAGTTTTTTTCTCCGAACAGATCGTTAGAACAGGGGACTAGAACTTCAAAGAAGGGAGAATCTGAGAGGGGATATACCTCCTGCAGCCCCTTTCAGCCGTTCCTCAGTTTGGAGCAGGGGCACGGGGCTGGCTCTGGGCTTTGCGCAGGTAGAGAAGCTTCGCTATGGGGCAAAACCCCAGAGCTTCTGGAAGAGACAGGTGATCGCTGTAGCCAGCAGCATCTTTCTCACTCTGCACATTTGCCAAATGCATAGTTATCAATCACAGCTGAGCGAGTTTCTCAGTAAGAAAGCTACTACAGAGTCCTGAATATTGGTCTAACCTACTAAAAGCAAATAAATTAAAATTATAGCTTTCCAAAGGTGGACTTACCCACCCCCTCCCCTCTTCTCCCCATAGCCGGGGCTCCTCCTGTGCCAGGATGAATCATTTCTTGTTAGCTATGCTTGTATATATAGAGAAAATACACTTCATGGTTGGGCTTTTTTTTGAGAGAGACAGAGCACAAGCAGGGGAGGGGCAGAGAGAGAGAGAGGGAGACACAGAATCGGAAGCAGGCTCCAGGCTCTGAGCTGTCAGCACAGAGTCCGACGCGGGACTCGAACCCATGGATTGCGAGATCGTGACCTGAGCCGAAGTTGGACATGCAACCCACTGAGCCACCCAGGCGCCCCCAAAGGGTTGATATTCTTATGAACTCTTTCTCGGCTTCCTAACATCTTTGTGAGACCAAACCTCAAATGGCATAATTTAGATGCTTTTTTTGAAGAAAAATACAGAGAAGCCTGGGAGGCCCTTGACTCCCTTCCTTCTTGTCTTCTCCTTATTCTTCAGGCACTTATCGATTGTCTATATAAGCCAGGTACTGTCATAGGTATTGGCCATGAATACACAAGAGATCACTGCCACACAAAATAAGACAAAGACCAAAGTCATAAATGTCTGTGCAGCAGGGGGGAAAAGTTGCATATTTTTTAACAACTCATCACCTCCTACTTAAGCCCCCCCAAAAACCTCACTGTTTTGAATGTCTTAACTTTTACTTTACTTCACTGTGTATGTGTCCAAACCACGAAAAATTCTGGGAGGCCTATCTTGCCACATCCATGCTCTTCAGAGGCCTGCTGGCTAGGACCAAAAGCTAAGCCAACAATCACACTGTTCTCCTCAGAAAAATATACTGCCATGGATAAGCTCGCCTGGGCACAGGGCCTTGCGTCCCCTTGGAGTCAGGATGGCCAGAGTTCAGGGTTGTTAGAAGCCCCCACTTCCCAAAGGTAACTTGAGTCTCTCTTGGAGACCACAAGGGACCATAATGGTCACTAATGAACTCTTTTTCTCTTTCCTCCCCCACCGTCTGCTACATAGAAACCATTGTTTTATGGTATTTGGTTTATTTTATTTTTCTCTTCTTCCAAAAGGAACAAATCACAACCCTCAATATTTGCATATCACTTTCGAAAGCCCACTGACTTCTGTTATCTCATTTGGTCCCCGTATCGTAGCCACGTGAGGTGCAGAGGGCAGAGTTCATTTTCCCCCGTTGTGTCAGTGAGCAAAGTGAGATACGGAGCTTTACCTAAAGTCACAAAGCTAGATAGTGACAGAAGTGGAACCAGGCTTGAGGTCTCTTTATTTCCATCACCCGGTCTCTTCACCAAACCACACTGGCATCACACGGTATGTCTGCACTCACTCTCCACGCTATAATGAGACCTCAGGGTCAAGAAGAACCACCGATTCAGGGAACAATCTGGACAGAGGACCCGGGAAGGCTTACTGCCTGTCTAATTTCTTGGAACATCTTCGTCTCAGATTTACTGAAATATGATAGCAAAAGGACATCCTGCATCCTGGTTATGAGATGTAAAATCAATACGCAAAAAAAACGGTTGCATTTCTATATGCTGATAATGAAGTATCAGAAAGAAATTTTAAAAAAATCCCGTTTTTATAATTGCATAAAAATAATAAAATACCCAGGAATTTTCCTCCTCCTTTCACCGAGGAGGTGAAAGACCTGCATATCGAAAAGCACAAAACATTAATACAAGAAACCAAAGAAGATACAAATAAATAGAAACCTATTCCATGCTGATGGATGAAAGAATCAATATTGTTAAAATGTCCATATTATCCAAAGAATCTACAGAGCCAAAGCAAGCTCGATCCAAATTCCAATGGCGTTTTTCTAATAATCCTAAACAAATGATAGAGATAGAACGAATAATCCTAAAATTGGTATGGAACCACAAAAAATTCTGAATAGCCAAACCAATCTTGAGAAAGAAGAACAAAGCTGGAGGCATCAGGTCCCCCAATTACTAGATATATGACAAAGCTATAGTAATTAAAACAGTATGGTATTGGCATACAAAATAGAGACCCTAGAAATAAATCTACACGTACATGGTCAGTTAATTTATGACAAAGGAGCCGAGAACACACAATGGGAAAAGGACTATCTCTTCAATAAATGGTGCTGGGAAAATGGGACAGCCACATGCAAAAGAATGAAACCTGACCACTATCTTATACCATGCACAAAAATTAATTCAAAATCAATTAAAGACATGAATGGGAGACCTGAAACCATAGAACTCCTAGAAGAAAACATAGGCAGTAAGCCTCCTGACATGGCTTTTGGCAATGATTTTTTGAATCTGACACCATAACCAAAAGCAACAAAAGAAAAACATAAAAAAGCGGGAATGCATCATACTAAAAAGCTTGTGCACAGCAAAGGAAACCACCAACAAATAAAAAGGCAACCCACTGAACAGGAGAAAATATTTGCAAATCATGTATCTGATAAGGGACTAATATCCAAAAGATATACAGAACTCCTACAACTCAATAGCACAAAACCAAATGGTCCAATTAAAAAATAGGCAGAAGATGCGAACAGGCATTTTCCAAAGCAGACATACAGGTGATCGGCAGGTACATGAAAAAAAAGTTTCAGCATCACTCATCATCAGGGCAAGGCATATCACAACGATGAGATATCGCCTCAAACCTCTTAAAATGGCTACTGTCAAAAAGGCAAGAGATAATAAGTGTCGGCAAGGCTGTGGAGAAAAAGAGATCCTTCTGCACTTAGGGAAGACAGTGTGGAGTCTCTACAAGACATTAAAAATAGAACTGCCATGTGACCCAGCAGTCCCACTTTTGGGTGTTCATCTGAAGAAAATGAAACACTAACTCAAAAAGATATGTGCACACACACACCCCCGTTCACTGCAGCATTATTTACAATAGGCAAGATACAGAAACAACCGAAGTGTCCACCAGTGGATGGATGGATAAGGAAATTGTGGTATATGTATACAGTGGAATATCGGTCATGAGAAAAAAGGAAATCCTGCCATTTGTGACAACGAATAAAACCTGAGGGCATTACACTAACTGAAATAAGTCAGACGGAGATCTCTCTTATATGTGGGATCTAAAAATATATATATAAGGGACGCTTGGGTGATTCAGTCGGTTAAGTGTCTGACTTTGGCTCAGGTCGTGACCTCATGGCTCAAACGGGCTCTGTGTTGACACCTCGGAGCCTGGAACCTGCTTCGGATTCTGTGTCTCCCTCTCTCTCTGCCCCTCCCCCACTCACGCTCTGTCTCTCTCTCTCAAAAATGAAGAAAAACATTAAATTTTTTTTTTTTTAAAGCTCACAGATACAGAGAACAGACCGGTGGTTACCTGAGGCAGGGGGTAGAGGGTGGAAAAAATGGGTGAAGGCGATTTAAATTTATTAAAAAAGTAAAATAAGGAATCTAACTGGGGGGGGGGGGAGGCAGTGGAAAGAACTCACAACCTGGGAGGAAGGACATGGCATCCCATTTTGTTATCACCGGGTGAGGACAAAGCCTTTGATCAGAAAGTACCTGTCACATACTGGGGATCCCAAAGTTAGGTGGCTCCTGTTTCTGGTACGACCCTAACCTCACTGTTGCCCTCATGACCCCTCAGTGACAACCATCTCCACACTCTTACTTTCCTATTTGTGCCTCTGAGCCTTTTCTTAGCTCAAATGCTCTCCTTTCCTCTTTCCACCTAGCCTGGCAAATTCCTCCATGTCTGGCCCACATTCATACCTTCAGTATTTCAACCACTCAGACCCTGGGGAGCTGACCTGGTTGGGTAGTACGTGAGCATCCAGTGTGTCTGACAATCCAGGAGCACAGAGGTCAAGAGCACGCTTACTGGTCAAGAGCGCCTCTTAGCTCTGCCACTTAGCTAGCTCTGCAACCTTGAGTGAGTTACCTAAGGTTTCTGGGCCTCAGTTTCTCCTGTGAAGCTGGAAAGACAATACTACCTACTTCATAAGATTACTGCAAAGATTAAATTTGCTGACGCCCACTTCGAATGGCACCAGGAATATATTAAGTGCTGGTTGAGTGTTAGTTGGTATTCCCCTTTGAACTCTGCATTCTCTTTTTCCCTATTTGGCACAACAGAGGGTGTTTAAGGGGCAGATGAGCTTCAGTTGTCCCCAGAGAAAGATCCTTTTACTGGCAGGAAGGATACCAAAGGCCACCCTCAGGCTAGACTCGACAAACATATAAGCAATAAAGAGCCAATCTGGGCAGCATCAGGCATTGCTTGCTTAAGAGAAATTCAAGCAGGGAGGTCCCTTCGCAGCCTTTTTATCTCCCTCTGAGGGCCCTGCTCAGTCTGAATAAAGCAAACAAGCAATCTCTCTCTGTCTCTGTCTCTGTCTCTGTCTCTCTCTCTCACACACACACACACACACACACACACACACACACACACACAGAGCCCTAGCATCTCGGGTCTGGTTTCAGAAATCTGAAACCAGTGCCACATTCTCATTAGATGAAGCCCCACAAACCTTCTCACACTTCTCTGGGGACATGAAGGATGAGAGCCCAGGATTTTCCAATTTGGAAATGTGTGTGAGTAAAGTTACATGTATCAGCTTTGGCGGTAGAAAAGGGGGTGAGGAGAAGGGGAGAACGCTGTGCAGAAGGGAACCAGGGTATCTCTGGAGCTTTGGTATCTTTGCGAGGCTGAGTCAGTACCAAAGGGCTTCTAGACCCTTGCTTACTGGGCATGCTAATGAGACCAAGTTTCCCAGAGCGAGCTCTGCATGATCCTCTGAGTCTTTTCTATTCCTTCGCCTCAGGCCATCCCTCAAACCCCAATTACCTGTCACCCCCTTAAATGCACACTGACGGTCACAGAAAAGTAGCCATCAGGCTGCCCAGCTATTACATGATTATTGGAGAAAGGTCATTTCCTCACTGGCTCCCTGAGGGGCTGAGTGGTTTTGGTGGAATGACCTTGGAGCTGGGAGACGGGAGTCGTGGGCTCCTGTTTTACCATTCGCTAGATGTGTGCTCGTGGACAAACCTCTCACTCCCTTTGACATCACTTCCTTTACCTGTAAAATGGGGAAGAGGGACTTGGATATCGTTAAGGTTCATTGCAACTCAAATAGCCCAGGACGCTAGTTGCCTAGGTCCAAAGAACTCACTGGGGTGTAGGATTGATGCTGGAAACAACAAAACCACAGTGATGAACCTAAAACTACAGGAGTCTATAGGAGAAGAAATTCCTCCTCTCAGAATCCCAATCCTTTAATGTCTTTGTCCCTCCCCCGAAAGTAGGAACATTCTAGACACCAAAGGAGGACTCCCCCACCCCAGGGTTCTGAATTGCTAGTAAGCTTCCTGCCTCCTATGAAGGGAAAATGCGGAACGGAAACAGGAAGCCCCAACACTGCCCTGCCCTGGCTCTGTCCTGTGCATCCTGAATGCCTGGGTTGCCTGTTAGGGAAAAGAGCTGTTTCTCCCTCTTCCAAGTAAAAGCACTTCTCACAGGCCAAGTCAGAGGGTGGGGCCAACTGCCTTTGTGCTCCTCACAGACAGCAACTGTCTGGTTGGTTGGCTGAGTCTTCAGGACCTCAGACCCCTGGGCTTGGTGTCCAGGATAATCAGGTCACTTCTACTCGTCCTCCTCCCTCGAAATCCCTAAGATTCTGGGCCCTGACTGACCACTGAAGGAGAAGCCTGGAGGCGTCTAACCTGGCCAGGTGATTAGACCGCTATTATAACCCAGACTATTCTTATACTTCATTGTGGCGTCTAGAGATGTCCCTTTGTCCTGGAGGTACTCTCAGGCTCTCCTGTTAAGTCCAGTCGCCCCACCCAAGGATCTACAAGAGGATGAAAAGGCTGCCCCTTTGGGTCTCTCACTCAGCACCCTCCACCAGGCAGCCCCCCATGTTCCTCCCCGTCCCTTCTGGCCATTGCATACATGCTATTTCTTCTTCCTGAAAGGCTTCTTCTTAGACCCACCTCCAGAGGAAAAAAATTGCCCAACAAAAAGCTTCTTGTACTATGAAACTACTACAGATTAGGCTGGGGCAGGCTTTGTGTACCCAACCTGTCACTAGGGGGCATTTTAGGGTACGTGTGTGTGTGTGCATGTGTGTGTGTGTATACACACTGATATATATATGTATATATCAGCTATCTTCTTTGTGCTTAACCTCAAAGGCGAGGTTCTTCCAAAGTTCAGATTTTAGAACCCCAAGCCTGAGAAGTGCCAGGGACCTGGGGACAAGTGGATTTTCTTACAAAGAACAGCCATGCAAGATCAGAGACCCTGCTTCCAAGTCCAAAGCCCATCCATATCTTCCAGTATAGGTGGTAAAGCTCCCACACCATAAAATCACAGTAAGTTTGTGACAGAAAGGCTCTCACAGATCACCTAATCCAACATCACCTTACTACAGGTGAAAGGATTAAGGAAATACGAAGAGAAATACAATGGCAGGTGTAATGTCACATAACTAATTAAAGACCAAGCCAGGATCATAACCAGGTTTTTCCTCAGAATCACTTTCTAAGTGAGTTAAATACTATTTTCTTGTCTTTCTTTTTTCTTTTATTTGAGAGAGAGCATGAGCAGGGGAGGGGCAGAGGGAAAGGGAGAGAGAGAATGTTAAGCAGGCTCCACACCCAGCATGGAGCCCAATGCAGGCTCCATCCCACGACCCTGGGCTCATGACCTGAGCCAAAATCAAGCGTCAGATATTCAACCGATTAAGCCACCTGGGCAGCCCAATGAGTTAAATACTATTTTCTAAGTAAACTGCAAATCATTCGGCAGAATATTCTAACAATGTCCACATCATTTGTTGATTTGTAGAAATGTTTTTCACAAATTGTTGGTATGATCGTTTGATGGAGACTAGCTAACTGATCTCCTGAGCCATGATTGTGACAGAGGAAACTGCCTCAACCTCTTCCAATGACCTTCCATTGAATCGACAGTCATCCGGTCCCTGTCCCTGGTGCACGGTTACAATGGGAAGCTGGCGAGGCATGCTGTCCACACTTTAGAACTGTGTACATACTCCTGCATGTCAGTATTTCCTGGGTGGACCCGTAGAGCCTACACTGCAGCCCCCAGTGACAACGCCACCTTGAAGCCTGCCATTACTGGAAATGCCACTATTACTACCTTTCTCCCTACCTGCTTGGCTGCCACTGTCAAAGCTCTGGTGCTTTAGAGCAGTGGGCCAACGGCCTCCCTGCCATCATGTCATGACCTACTACCTATACCACACTAGTACTAACTGGGAGTCTCCATGGCGTGACACCAGCAGCCATGATGAAATCTCCACAACGGGCTTAAACTAATGAGCTGGTTGTAGACTTTATATTAATTAAATTTAATGTTTAGCCCAGTTGCTATTTGCCAGCCAACATTTTATATCAAATACTCTATTAAAATATGTGTCGATATTTTAAGATCTGTTTACAACCCAGTTCTCCCGACTTACATCCAAGATGGCATCTATTTATACCATGGGACCAACCTGTGGGGAAAACCTACCTGGCCAAGAATTTTCGTCTTTCAGTAGAAACCAATAAGGACTTCTGAAAAGTCATCCATAAATCAACATGCGTTTATTATGTATCTACTCTACATTCATCAGTGTGCAGGCCCTAGGACTCCACAGACCCCAAGATTTGTGCCTCGATCCTTTAACACTGATTACCGTTTCTCGTTGCTGGTCTCTAGCTTAACTTGGTAAAACAGAAGAAATGGTAGAGAGAAGGATTAGTTCTTCAACATACCTCCAATATTCTATGTTCTATAAAGATCTTTGCAAGTCAAGACATTTCTTCCTTTCTCCCTGGGAGAAAGAGGCAACAGAAGGGGCACTTGGGTGGCTCAGTTGGTTAAGTCTCTGACTTTTGATTTCGGCTTAGGTCACGATCTCACAGTTCACGAGTCCAAACCCTGTGTAGGGCTCTGCACTGATGGTGTGGAGCATGCTTGGGATTCTCTCTCTCTCTCTCTCTCTCTCTCTCTCTCTCTCTCTCTCTCTCCCTCTCTCCCTTTCTTTCTGGTTCTCTCTCTCTCTCCCAAAATAAATCAAAAAACTTAAAAAAAAAAAGAGCCAACAGAAATGGTTGGCACCAGGAATATGGGGAAAATGTTTTAATGATAACTGCTTTCTGTCTTCACACAGCTCATTCCCTGCCACAGGGCTATAACAATGCTCTCGAACACAGAACACTAGCTCTTTTGGTTCATTCATCAAAATGTCCTCATATCATCCTAGTCTCTGTGAATGTGCCTGGAACGAAAACACGCTACCATTCTGTGCACACATAGTGACCCTTCCTTGGAGACCAAATCAGGGAGATGACCATTTGCTTGTTCAATGTAGCAGGAAGCAACCACACTTCAACGGGGTGGGAGGAATACAGAGGAGAGAAATGAAGGAATGGTGTTCAAGTTCAGATCTGAGGTGAACCAACTAAGCTTATTACAAGAAAGTAATAAGGCACTGGGTTTATTAAAACAAGAAATCCTTGATTTTAAGGTGTTTTGATTATATTTCCTTTTCAGGTATAAAGAATATCCCACAGAGACAGAATTCTAGTTAGGAGAAGAGGGTGAGGATTTTCACAATGTACCCTCATGCTATATGAAGAGGACAAAAGAAAAATGTCCTCAAAAATCCATATACAACACGGAGCAGCAGAACTTTCATACATTACCGTGGGATGGGCAAATTGGTAAAATCTCTTTGGAAAACTCTGGTAATGTGTAGAAAAACATACTGTATGTAACACATAACTCAGTAACTCCACTTCCAGGTATATGCCCCCAAAAAGCTGAATACACACTTCTACCAAAAGACCTTTACAAGAATGATTATAGCAGATTTATTCATGATGGGCCCAAACTGGAAACGATCCAAATTCCCATCCACAGTAGACTGGATAAATAAAATATTCAAACGAAGTAATATCACACAACAATGAAAACAAACAGTTGCTAACTGCATGCAGAAGGGTGGATGAGTATCATGAACAAAATATTGAATGAAAGAAGCCAGATACGAAATAGTATTTATGCATCATCTGCTTCCATTTATATAAAGTATAAAAACAGGCAAAATTAATCTATATTGTTATAAAGCAGGATAATGATTACCCTTGGAGTGAGGGTGAGAAGAAGTGACTGAAAAGGAGCATGAGGAGAGCTACTGAAATCTGCTAAACCTCTGTTTCTTAATCTGGATGCTGCTTAGATGGATGTATTCAGTTTGTAAAATTCATCACATTGAGCACTTATACTAAGTATAAGGATATATGTATACTTTCCTATATTTATATTTATGCCAACATGGAAAAAAAAATGACTCCAATCCTTTACCCTTCCCTGTATTCAGGCCATCCCCATGTGATTTTTTTATGCCATCCCACTCTGACTCAGGGCTTGGCCATGTGACTTGCTTTGGCCAATAAGATCTCAGCGAATGTGACTAAAGCATTGGCTTGGAAAATGCTGCACATTTCTGCTTCTGCTCTTGCTCCTGTGCAATTTCCATTAAAACATATCCATGCTAGTCTGCTAGAGGAGAGAACAGCCAAGTTGCCCAGTCGTCAGAGCCAAGGCCATCCTAGATGAACCAATAACCAGCTGACTCCCAGATAGGTGCATGAAACCAGAGATCAGAAGAATACTCCAACCAAGCCCAGACTGGATCACCAACTTTACGTAAGTTGTTAAGAGGCATTACTCTGGTAATAGACAAGTGATAAAATTGTGTACTTCAATTTAAAGTTAAAATATACATGCAATTTTCCCCAATGTTTATAGCAGCGCTATCAACAATAGCCAAAGTATGGAAACATCCCAAACATCCATTGATGGATGAATGGATAAAGAAGGTGTGGCTTATAGATACAATGGAGTATTACTCGGCAATCAAAAAGAATGAAATCTTGCCATTTGCAACCACATGGATGGAACCGGAGGGCATTATGCTAAGTGAATTAGTCAGAGAAAGACAAATATCATATGACTTCACTCATATGATGGAATTTAAGATACACTCATATGGAGGAATTTAAGATACAAAACAGATGAACAGAAGGGAAGGGAAGCAAAGATAATATAAAAACAGGGAGGGGGACAAAACATAAGAGACTCTTAAATATGGAGAATAAACAGAGGGTTGCTGGAGGGGGTGTGGGAGGGGGGTGGGCTAAATGGGTAAGGGGCATTAAGGAATCTACTCCTGAAATCACTGTTGTACTATGTGCTAACTAACTTGGATGTAAATTTAAAAATTAAGTAATTAATTAATTTAAAAAATAAAAATAAAATAAAATATATAGAGAGAGAGACACACATACAATTGTTTTAAAAAGTTGGGGAGAACTAAAAGATTTCTCTGGACACATCTATATTTGAGTATGGCCACACCTGATAGGAAAGAAAGACTGCCTGAGATCCCATAAGACCAGGGTCCCAGAAGCACAACATGACATCCAAGTAAAACATAGGCCTAAACCAGCCAAAAATAACTGGAAACCCAACCTGTGGAAGTTCTCCAAGTCATCTAAAAATTCTTTCCTGTTTCCAAGAAGATGCAGAAGTAAACAAATGCTTCTTCCACCTCCCATTTTTTAAAATTCCCATTTACTCCACTCTAGTTTATATCAAGAGCCCTTTCACAACAGCCAAGATGTTATATAGACAGAGGATATTAGTTTCTGTTTCTGCTTTAGACAAGTTTCATCATGAAAGGGAAGGAAGGAAGGAAGGAAGGAAGGAAGGAAGGAAGGAAGGAAGGAAGAAGGAGAAGGAGGGAAGAAGAGAGGGAGGGAGGAAGGAAAGGGAGGGAGGAAGGAAGGAAGGAAGGAAGGAAGGAAGGAAGGAAGGAAGGGAGGAAGGAAGGAAGGAAGGAAGAAAGGAGGGGAGGGAGGGAGGGAGGAAGGAAGGAAGGAATAAGGGGAAAAGATGACCCTTTGGATACCCTTGGCAGGGCCTTTGCCAAGATGAACATTGATGGACTTGAGTGTTCGGCTGGTCTTCTAGCATGTGGCTGAGCAATGGCCGTGTTACCTGGATTAACCTGAGCTTTTGCAGAACTCAAGATGGACAGCAGCAGGAGTAGCATCAAGGGTATTCTGGGAATCGAAGTCATCTCAGAAGATGGTGTCGGAACTGGAGCCTGCAGCCCACCAAAATGCAAGCAAACGAGAAAGAGAAGGAGAGGAGAGGAGTGAGACAGATACTATCAAAATGAATGGATACAATTTGTACTATTATGTTTGGGTTTTTACAGCCTTTATTTCTATATTTAGGACTTCAAGTCACAGACTTGGAGAGTCTTGTGGGACATTCAATAATCACATAATGTAAGAATTTCCAAACTCAGATCATGAAATTACAATTACCAAAACTATAGGCAAGTAACAAAGTTTTACTAAGATTAATACTTACCCACATTGTGAACGGTGATAATCTAAAACTTACATTTATGAAGTCCTCACAATTTTGATGTTGATTCCAATATTAAACCAAGAAAAAATATATATATATGGGGAATATTTACAGATACATACATATATACAGGTTAGTATATACACATGCATCTCTTTGCTGTATCAGCTGAGAGGGCCTAAAAGCCAAACACCACAATAGCAACAAGTATGCCTAGTGCCCAGATCTTGGTTTTTAATACCATTCTCCAATAAAAGGAGTCAGAGTTCCTTGGAGAAGTGGCTGATCCCAGGCCTGGGGCAGGATATATACAATATGAGCCTGGAGAATCTTTTAGTGGCAGAAATCAAGAAAGTATACATCCCCCCAAGTGATGGGGATATATCAACGGGACACAGGAACCAACTGAAAGAGTTCTCAGTGGTCAAAGCTGGAAGAATTTGAGCAACAGAATAAATAAAGTAATATTGGACTACAACCCAAGGAATAAAATAAATATCTACAAGTCCGTGTTGATATAAATAAATGACTGAATAAGCAAAAGGGGGAGAACAGAAAATCTTCCCATTCAAAAGAATTCTAAATAATTTATGTAGATACTCTGCTTTTAAGGGGGTGGCACATAGTCCCTCCCCTTAGGGTGAACTGCACACAGTGACCTTCTCCCAAATAGTCCAGTATGGAAATGGAGGAAGTAGCTTTTCAGTGGAGGAACTTGACAAATGCTACCTCAAGCCAGGTGATGGATGTTAACATCACCTTTGATAAGTCATACTGTTAATATATACCCTAGATATGATATGATGAGAATGGCACAGGATAGCCTCTGTGGTCTTCCTCCTAAAAACTCATTACCTCAGACTAATCATGAGAAAAACATCAGTTCAGTCCCATTTTAGGGACATTCTACAAAATTCCTATTGAATAATCCTCTAAGCTATCAAGATCACAAAAGACAAGAAAGTCTAAGAAACTGTCACAGCTAAGGGAGCCTAAGGAGGCACGACAACTAACTGTAAAGTGGCATCCTGGATGATGATCCTGGAATAGATAAAGGACATAGGGGAAAACTGAGGAAATCTGAATGAAGTATAGACTTTAGTTCATTATAATGTATCAACATTGGTTCATTAACTATGACAAAGCTACTGTACTAATGTAGGATGTTAATAATAGGGGAAACTGGGTATTGGGTAAACAGGAATTCTATGTACTATCTTTGCATTGACTCTGCAAGTATGAAATTGTTCTAGAATAAAAATTGTACTAAAAAGGTTCTGCCAGGTAACACTAATCATCAACCAAACCAACAATGGACCCATTGTTATAAATAATATGCAATACATAATTACAAAGGAAGACAAAATCCCATTAAGCTGGGGTGATTACAGAAGGCTTCATGGAGAAATCTGACCTGATCAGGCTCTTGAATGATGAGTAGGATTTTAATGGGCTATAATGGGAATGGAGTAAATAAAGGGGGAACATAGCCAAGACACCTGTTGAGGAAGCAGAAACTTCCTATGATGTTTTCTAGGTGATAGAACTCTCACCCGCCCTCCTCAATAAACAAGTAGGAAAAGAAAGGAAGGAAGGAAGGAAGGAAGGAAGGAAGGAAGGAAGGAAGGAAGGAAGGGAGGGAGGGAGAGAGAGAGAGAGAGAAAGAAAGAAAGAAAGAAAGAAAGAAAGAAAGAAAGGAAGGAAGGAAGGAAGGAAGGAAGGAAGGAAGGAAGGAAGAAAGAAAGAAAGAAAGAAAGAAAGAAAGAAAGAAAGAAAGAGGGAAGGAAAGGCAGATATTCAAATGCTTGAAGAGTTGAAGAGGATGAAGCCAAAACGAATCAAGGACAAAAGACTAAAGTGGCCTTCTGGTGGGGGTCAGGGGTGGGTGATCCACAGACCACAAAATGGTGATAAGCGTGGTTTCATGGAATTGATTTGGATGGGGTAAAATATGTGTCTCAGTGTGCGTAGTCACTGCCAGCAGCAGAAACACTGTGTTTTCATAAAGGAGTCCCCAAACTAATATGCCCAGAGAAAGGAAGACATGGGCAGATCTTGGAGACTTGGTCATAGCCATAATCTAGCACTAGCCATGACCTTCCACAAAGACCCAAGCTTCTTGTGTACAACCACTCGGCCTTGTCAGCACTGCCTTGACTAACCACTCTCTCCTTGGTAGAAGAGTCCCACAATTCTCTCTTGGGGCACCTTTCTCATGAGTTGTTGGCCATAACCTCTCCCCTCTATAACCTTCCCCAGCAGTTCCCTCTACAAGGAATGTCTTATACCTCATTCCCTTAACCAAAACATACGCTGATTTTGCCTCTATTAGATCCTCCATGGCATAGTTATAAAAAAAATCCATTTAGTCATTACCTTCAAAATGGCTCGTTCTTGTATCTCCAAAAGAATACTTTCCATTTTGTATAAAGCATGCACTCAAAAATGGTTTTCAACTGAGCTACACAGCACTTACTAGACACTCAAAACTATCTGACTGACTTTCCTTTTGGAAACTGTTACTTGAGGGTTTCAGGCTGTGAATCTCCAGAACAAGTGATTATTTCTACTTTGCTGGCTTCAAATTAGGGTGTCAGCAGCTAACGAACACAGAAGAACCATTAACAAACTCAGAGGTATGGTAACTACAGTGTGTATATCTAACGTGGGCCAAAGACGCTCTCATGTAATATTCGCAGTAACCCAATGAGGTTGTTTTTCATCAACAAGGTAACTGAGCGGGAAGAGAGTAAAACTGATCTGATTACACAGTTGCCAGGTGCTCACGTGAACCCAGAGTTTGTATCACTCCAACATCCACATGGGTTTTGTTGTTACTGTTTGTTTTGTCTTTGTTTGTCATTATACTGCACTCCCCTTTGATCTGGCCTCGCCTACAAGACCCAAGCTATTCTCCTGCTTCTGCCTCATGGCCTCTGCCGGGATACTTCAGGCTCTCTTTGTCCAGATCAACCCTCTGTTCAACGGTCACTTCCTCTGTGGAAACCTCTCTGGCCCTCTTCCTTGTTACATGCTCTGAAAGCTTTTCATTATTTGTCTACATAGAAGTGATCCCAGTTTCTGATCATATATTCATTGCTGTAGGGTCTTCCCCATCCCCTCCATAAACTCGATGTTTATTTTACTCGCCATTGCGTTCTGCACACCCACCAGAGTGCTGGGTAAATATTTGCAGAGGGAACTAATGATTGCCTTGAGCCATATATTCAGTGATTACATCTGGCCACACTCAATTCCACACCCTAAACGGAAGTGTACCCAAGGCTTATTATAAGCCTACATCACCCTATTCTGCACCTTTGAATGAGTTTCTCCGAGGGTTCCGGATTTAAGCAATGTGACATGTGAACAGAACCCACAAACATACAGAGAAGAACTTCAAGGAGGTAGAAAGGCCCTTTCCTATCCATTTCTTTGGTTGATAGTACAAATTCCCCTGACAATTTATTCAATCTTTGAAAATAAAGCTCAAAATGCAAATATCCCTGGCCAAGCAGTATTCTTTCATTCGTTTTTTTCAGTAACTATTCTCTATGTGTCTCCTAGGTGCTGTTCCACGCGCTGTAAAAGGCAGCTTGGAGCTGTCATCATGGAGCTTGTAATGCACAAGCAGACAAGTAAATAAATAAGAAATCCAAAGAGATGTATGTGTCATGAAGAAAATAAAATGGGGTGATGCGACAGAGAGTGAATGCGGGCTATTTCAGGCCAGGTGGTCAGGAAAGGCCTCTCTGAGTATGGGATTGGCACAGAAACATATAAGGAGAACAATGAAGAGAAGAGGCAACCCGGAAAAGACTCATATGAATGGGAACTTACTATTTTATAAAAGGGGCACTTAAAATCAGTGAAACAGGGGTGCCTGGGTGGCTCAGTCAGTTAAGTGTCCAACTTTGACTCAGGTCATGAACCCACAGTCTGTGAGTTCGAGTGCTGTGTCCAGCTCTATGCCAACAGCTCAGAGCCTGGAGCCTGCTTCAGATTCTGTGTCTCCCTCTCTCTCTGCCCCTTCCCTGCTCATGCTCTGTCTCTCTCTGTCTCTCAAAAATAAATGTTAAAAAAAATTTTTTTTAAATAAAATAAAATCAGTGAAACAGTTCATTTGTTTTCAAAAACAAATAAAAGTATATCCACAGCCTACACATGAAAAAAGAGAATTCCCAAAATGCAAAAAGAGAACTATCAAAGTATTTCAAGAAAATATAAGGGCATTTGCTAGGAGCTAAAGGTAAGGAAGGACTGCACAAGTGAGATGTAGAAAACAAAATCCAAAAATGATAAAATTTTCCATCAAAATTTTAAATGCCTTTGAGACCAAAAGCATCAACAGATAAACAATAGGCTAAGATAAATTTTGGAGTTTTACAACAATATAGTTTCTGGTATAAATATAGATCTATAGATCATTTTTTGAAAACCACTATAAAAGTGGGCCAAGCAGGGCCACCTAGGTGGCTCAGTCAGTTAAGCATCAGACTTCGGCTCAGGTCATGATCTCCCAGTTGGTGAGTTTGAACCCCACATCGGGCTTGCTACTATGAACACAGAGTCCGCTTCTGATCCTCTGTCCCTCTCGCTCTCTGCCCCACCCACCGCAGAAGTCAATAAACATTAAAAAATAAATAAAATAAAAAATTGTTCTAAAAAATGCATATGCCTTATGATCCTTATATTTCCCTTATTATTAGTTACCTTAGAGAAAGACCTAGGTATCTGCCTAACGAGGTACGCACAAAGAAGTGCTTTGCAATATTTCCTCAAATTTTATTTTATTGGGGTAAGAACACTTCACAAAAGATCTACTCTCTTAACAAATTTTTAAGTATTCAATACATTATTGTTGACTGTGGGTACAATGTTGGGCATCGAATTTCTAGAACTTATTCATCTTGCTCAACCTTAACTTTATTTCCCCCTCCCCTCATCCCCTGGCAACCACCATTGCACTCTTTCATTAGATAAATGTGACTATTTTAGGTACCTAATATAGTGGAATTAGGCAGTATTTGTCCTTCTGTGACTGGTTTATTTCGCTTAACATAATGTCCTCAAGGTTCCTCGATGCTGACTATTACAGAATGTCCTTCTTTTCAAAGGATGAATAATATTCCACTGTGTACATATACCACATTTTTCTATTCATTCACATATATATGGATAGATATCTAGATTGTTTCCACATCTAGTGCTGCAATGAACATGGGAGAGCTAATTCCTCTTCAAGACCCTGATTTCAATTCTTTGGAGAAAATACCTAGAAGTGGATTATATGGTAGTCCTATTTTTAATTTTTTACTGAACCCCCATGCTATTTTCCATAGAGGTTGTGGCTAACCTATCTTCGAGAAGGATGCCAAGAATACACAGAGGGGAAAGGATAGTCTCTTCAACAAATGGCATTGGGAAAACTGGACACCCATATGTCAAAGAATGGAATTGGACCATTATCTTACACCACACACAAAGATCAACTCAAAATGGATTAAAGACTTGAATGTAAGACCTGAAACTTTAAGACTCCTCGAAGAAAACATACAGGAAAAGCTTCAGGACATTGGTCTTGGCAATGATTTCACAGATATGACAAATGCACAGGGAACAACAACAGAAACAAACAAGCAGGATTACACCAAACTAAAAAGCTTCTGCACGGTAAAGGAAGCCATCAACAGAGTGAAAAGGCAGCCTATACAATGGGAGAAAATATTTGTCAGCCATACATCTGATAAAGGATTCACATTCAAAATATATAAGAAACTACTACAACTCAATAACAAAAAACCAATAACCTGATTTTAAAATGGGTTAAGGACTTGAATAGACATTTCTCCAAAGAAGACATACAAATGGTCAACAGATATATGGGGTGGGGGGGGGAATGCTTAACATCACTAATCATCAGGGGAATGCAAATCAAAACCACAATGAGGTATCACTTCACACCTGTCAGGTGGCTATTATCAAAAAAACAAAAACAAAAACAAGGACAATGTTGGCAAGGATGTGAAGACACTGTTGGCGCTATATATTTTTTTTATTAACAAAAACTTGGGGAAATTTCTATGAATAGGAGAATGCTATAGATGATGGTATATTCCTATTGTGAAATACTATGCAAGACTTTAAAAGTCTGAGCTGGATAGGCGTCCATGACTACTTTTGGATGAACAAACAGGTTGTAAGATTTATGTAAAGCATGCTATGTACCTTTGTGGATAAGTGCACACACACACACACACACACACACACACACACACACGCATACATGTATGTATACACAAAAGATTGAGAAGGGTAAACACCGTGCTAATAACAAGCTTCACTCTAGTGCTCGCTCTGGTGCTCAGATAAGAGGGTGAGTGGGGACAGAGCAAGGAGCTTCAGGAGACAAGGCTGGTAACAGTAGTTCCCTCAGAGATTGGAGTGCTTGGCAGAGGAGACCAGGAATGGTGATCAAAAGGAAACTCTAGACTTGTTTGTTGTGTTGATTCTTAAGAAGGAAAATATGTTCCTTGTTACTGCCTTTTACATTGGTTTTTCCGACAAAAACCAATTTCCTGGGGGCAGTCTATCAGAAGCTGGAGGATGCTTTCCAACCAACCGTGCATATCCCAGAGGTTAGAGGTACATGGAGAACTTGTCTTGTATCTGAAGAATCACTTGTGGGATTGAGACATACTATTGGTTGGTACATCTTATACATGAACAAAGTAGGCAAACAACAACAACAACAACAGTAGCAGTTGAGAATTGCCGCTTAGACATTATTTTGTTGTTTTGGAACACTTGTACTTCCGTGGATGCTTATGGATGCATTACTAGTGGGCCTTACAACAATTCTAAGGAGAAAGATTACCACTGTCCTTTACGAAGTAGGAAAGTAAGGACCTAAGTCACTTTACCCACAACCTACGTAGACCTACATGCTCAGAGTTGGCACGTTGACCCATCTGTCATGCCGGACCCTGAGTCATTTAAGGTCAAAATATATGTCATTTAACGTCAAAGACCTTGTTTATCTCTGTATCAAAATCAGGTTCACTCTGACTTGCCTGGGTCACAAAACTAGAAAGAGTTAAGAATCAATTTCAGTTGCTCTGACTCTAAGGCCAGTGTTTCTTCACTCACAACCCAATACTTTTCCAAGGAATATCAATGGACAGGTAGCCCAGAGAGAATGTGTCCCTTGTAATAAAAAACCCACACTTCCTTCTTCTCAGTGAAAATCCCCTCCCCTCCCCAGGCCAAGCTGGATGAACACTCCAAACTGACTGCAACGAGAGCCGTGGCTCAGGACTTCCCGGGCCTGCTAGGAGACAGGTAGCTGTCCATCTCAGGACCACCCAAATCAGGATCTGAACAGGCTGTGGGTCAAAGCCATCAGGAAAACCAGCAAGTAAATGGAGGGCAGAGGGGAGTGCGGCAGCCACAACTAGAAATAAGCAAGAATTAAAAAAATAACACAAGAATCTAGAAGGTCAAATGTCTTACAAATTATCTGGGTAATTGAGCAAATTGAGGCTTCCTAAAGCCTCTTTCTGAAACGTAGTCCGGGCCACACCATGGTGGCAAAGCAAGTCGTACTCGCTGCCTGACACCATCCCATCCTGCGGACGGTTCACACGCCGAGGGCTCACTCCTGGTCAGCCCCAAGTCTCCTGTGGCTCTAGGTCATACACACCTGAGGACGACCACACTCCCCTTCTCCAACTGCCTTGAACATCAGACTGTTTCCCTAGTAACAGGCTCTATTCTAGTGCCCAAATAAGATGGTAGGTGAGGGTGGAGTGTGGAAATGATTTGGGGGCTGCTGAGTGAGAAAGGGTGGGAGCAAGTTCAACTCTCTCCCTCCACACTGGTGGCACAACAGCCTTTCAGGGCTCCAGAGCACGAGCCCTACACCGTGTCTCTTTTTTTACTACAGAAATGAAAACACATGATAGGTAGGTAGGTAGATAGATAGATAGACAGATAGATGATTGATAGGTAGATAGATATATAGATGGATGATAGATAGATAATAGATAATAGATGATAGATAGATAATAGATGATAGATAGATGATAGACATCAAAATTTAGATGACACATATTTAGATATAAACTGAAACACTTTTAGAAATGTAGCTATAATAGTTCACTGAATTTATTTGGGGGAAAAGTACCATCATTTCCTGTGATGATATGGAAAGTAGGCAGAGCAAGCCTGCCTTTGTCCCCCAAGTCTGAATATGAGCACAAACCATCTTTCTCTCTGACGCAGAACTAGAGGTACACCCCACTTTAAGAAATGCCTGTAGTTGCCAAACTCATACGTTGTGAAATCTTCATCCGCATTACAGAAGAATTCTTTGCACCACCCCAAAGAGCCAGGTACCTTTGAATAACAAGTTTCCATGTGGCACGATTAAAATAACATTCAGCACACAGGAATGTTCCATCTACTTAACTGGACTCATAAATCACTGAGCAGGGGTCCACATCACAAACCAGTTCTTCACTTTATACGATGATCCAGTGCCCCGGTCCTTCGAGTAGCAAATTCCTCGGGGACATTCAAACTATGATTCGATATACTTGAATCCAGGTCATAATCAAGTGTTCAGGGATACGGCCTGAGCGCAGAGCAAGAAGGGTCATTCTCCCCAGACAGTCCGTCCTCCCAGATCCCAAAGCTGGAGACAATCTGAGGCGACCGCCCCTCTGGCGAAAAATAAAAAGTCACAGATTTCCGGCAGACATCTTCACACTGAGTCCGTGACAGGGTCCAACAAGGAAGTGCCTGCCTTCCTGGAAAGTTATCTATGCCTCCAGCCTTGGCCCCTCTACCTAAAGACAGGCCTTCCCTTCCGGAAAGGGTGGGGGTCTGACAAGGCAGAGACAGGAATGGGAAGTGAGATAAAAGCACTCAGTCGAGTGGGAGCAGACACACGAGGCGTGGTGTGGGCCCAGCTGTGCACCTGCGTGTGTTGAAGATCAGGGCCTGGCGGGGAGACAAAAACCCACTTGCTTTAGGGCCGTCCATTTTCACTCGGGGGACCCTCAGGGCCCTGGGTCCTCCCTGCTGACTCATTTTCATTTCAGATTCAACAAATGGAAAGAACAATCTTCGCACTGTTTAATACTCAGCAAACAAAGATGCAGAAATGAGCTTGGTTTTGGCAAGAGATGGGCCCCCAAACACACGCGTGTGAGCACACATGCACGCATGCACACACACACACACACACACACACACACACACACACCCTGGCCAACCTGGTGTTATCTGGCTCCCCAAGACTTGCTAGAGTTTTCTCACTCCCACCCTTTCCTCTGGGAGTCCCCACCTCGTGCTTCTCCAAATACATCCCTGCAGTGCTAAGCCAAAGGCCCCCCAGTGGCCCGATCCGTGTTTACACACGGGACATGCTCCAGACGACCCGAGGTAACCCTCACGGCTCGCAGGCCACGCTCCTGCCTTTGTTAGAAGAGCACTGTGCTCCCCTCCAGCTCACTCCTTGGGTCGTAAAACAGAGACAACTCGAGTCTGTCGTAGAGTAGAGGCAGAGGGGGAAAGGCCAGGTGGCCATCTCATCCTTTCTCCCCACCTCCCCCTACCCCCCTCCCCCTCACACCTGGGGAGAGGAGAGCTGCCAGGGACGGAGTGGGGCACAGGACACTGACGTGTGCCATCACTTTGATGTCACTTTCTATATCATTAGCATGAGGGATGTCAGATCGAATGCCTTCACGCCATCAGCAGGAGGAAGGAGAGTAAATACAGAGTGAAGGCAGGGCATTTTCCAAACACAGAAAGACCCATGAGAGGCTCTAAAACCCTGTACCCCTGGGCCTGCTGAGTCCTTGGGCAGTTGGCCCAGCCTCTCTGAGCTCCAGTAATCCCTGGCTCTTCATTTAGATAGATCACGGGTACCCCCGGCTTCCATGGTCCTGCACTTGAACATCTTTCCCACCCAGCCTCCAATTCCTTCCCCAGCCCACCCTCTGTCCCAGGCTCCTCATGGCCCCAGCTCATGTGCCAGGGAGCAGAGGGCGGCCCGTACGCGTTCCTGGGCACACGAAAGTCGGCAGGAGGGACTCGGGTCACAGGGGGTTGGAAGTTATGAAAGAAAGGCCCTAGTCCTCAAAATTACACATGCACAACAATGGAAGCTTAGGGGACCGGAGAGCTCACCCGTCTCAAACTCTCTGGTTAAAGGTGAGTAAAGTAAGGTAGCCTGAACAGCCAAGCAGCCTCATCACAGGCAAACGCTGGTCAGAGGCTGTACCCGGGGCCCTGGCCCTCCACACTGGCTCTGTTCTGTCACACAGCCTCTCCTGGCCCTACGTCCTGTTTTTCCTTCCTAAAACTCTGAGCACACACACCTTCCTCAGGCCCTGTCTGTCCCAGATAACTGGTCTCCTTAAACCAGAGTGAAGTTACTGGGAAAATCTCTGCGGTGGCTTTGCCACCGTCTCCCAGTGAGGGCTGGTAGCTTATCTCCCATCTCTTGAACGGGCTCGGGCAAGTGTCTTGCCTCCAACAAAGTGAATGCAGGAAAAGTGATAGTTATGGAGCTTCAGAGCTTGGTCCACAAAGGGGATACACCGCCACTTGGCTCCCTCTCTCTTAGAGCCCTTGCCCTGGGAAGTCCAGGCCACACGGAGAAGCCACAACCTGCTGGTATCCAGGCTGCTCGTCCTAGCTGAGGTCCCAGCAGACAGCAGGGTCAGCTAGTGGAGTGAGCGAGGAGGGCTGGCAGGTGACTCAAGCCCCAGCTACTGTCTGCTGCAAACACAGGAGAGACCCGGAGCCAGAACAGCCCGGCTGAGCCTCGTCCCCTCGGGGGCACGAGCGATAATGATACCGTGGCGGTCCGTCTGAGCTGTGAGGTGACTACGCAGTAAGAAGAGACTAGAACAACCTCCCTGAGTAAGGACTCGCCTCCCACAAACGTTAAGTACTGGTTTGGGAACGTGGCCTGGTTTTTACTTGTTACCCATCTTTCCATTGCCTCCCATGCCTACAGTGAAGAGTTGGGCACATAGTAAAGGGGTCACATGGGGAATAATGGTAAACAAGAGATACATCTCTCTCCTTAATCCCAGAAGTCATGTTCAAGAGGATAAAACCCTGGAGGGCTCAACGGTGAATCTGGGAGCAGCACCTGAGTCAGTGGGTCACCCCTTCCTGTGGCCCCTGGGCCCCTGAGAATCCCCAGCTCTGCCACCAACCCCCCTGTTGGCTCCTTCTGAGTCACCTTGTCGAGGCCACACTTGCTGAGTCTGCATCCTGTCTCCTCCTCCACCAGCTGTGTGGACCTGGCCCCACACCTGAGCCCTGGCGCCCGTTTCCTCAGCTGCAAGATGAGGGTAAGAATGGCACCCACAGAGGGACGTGTGGATGGAATGAGTTATCGCCAAGAAGTGCGTAGAACAGGGCCTGGCTCCGAAATGTTCATGGTTATCTGTATTTCTGTCATACTCTTGCTGTGCCTATGCATCATCTCCTCAATAAATCTGCAAGTTAGAGGCAAAAAGCATACCTTCCTCATCCACACCTTTATTTGGGGATCAACCAGGACCTGTGCAGCAGGTGCTCAGAGGACGCTGTAGGTTGACTGACGGGCCATCTCAATGGTAATAAAATAAAACAGGCAAGAACAACAACATGAAGTCCTTGCTTTTGTTTTTTTTTATCAAATTTTTCTAAATGTTTATTTATTATTGAGAGACAGAGAGACAGAGCATGAGTTGGGGAGGGGCAGAGAGAGAGAGAGAGGGAGACACAGAATCAGAAGCAGACTCCAGGCTCTGAGCTGCCAGCACAGAGACCGACGTGGGGCTTGAACTCACAAACTGTGAGATGGTGACCTGAGCCAAAGTCGACGCTCAACCGACTGAGCCACCCAGGCACCCCTATTCTATTCTATTTTAAAGTACGCTCTACACCCAGCAAGGGGCTTGAACTCACAAGCCCAAGATCAAGAATCATGTGCTCTACTGATGGAGCCAGCCAGGCACCCCAGGTCAGACCCTTTTAACAGACAGATACTAATTCATCTCTGGGCTGAAGGGCACTTTTCTAGATTAGGGAAGTGTGAGATGTGGGTAGAGGTGGAAAATGATGTCATTGTTATAACTCAACAAGATGGTGCCTATAAAGGGCTTACAGCAGGGTGCCTGGGAGACAGTCGGCACTTATTAGCATTTCGGTATTATTTAGTGGTGGTTTTATGAATGGGATGGTGCATAAGAAGAACACAAGGTCAACAGTCAAGGTGACAAGTGTCCATTGGGCATCTGCTGTGAGCCCGGCACAGGCTGGGTCACCTGGAGATGATACAACAGAAAGCATCGGTCTTGGTTCTTGGCGGGAGATGCACAGGACTGGCACATACAGACATTTGGAAAAACAAACAAGACAGCGGTTGAGCAAGTTCCCATCTTGCTCTGACTCCGGGGCTGGCAGGGCAAAGTGGAACGTTGGGTGTCACACAACTGCGGGTCCAGGGACATACAGACACCAAGGCTCACGGGCCCCGGCGCCTTGGACAAACACAGCCCAAGAGTTTCTGCCCAAATCGCAGAGCTCGAAAGCCTCATTCGGCAGCTGGGTTTGAACCAAGTGTCTGAGATTCCTTTCCGGGTCCCTACCCCTTCCTTCAAGCAAGTCACTTCCTCAGTACCTGCAGCTTCCGCCATCCCGGCCAAAACAGTAATGGCCTCCATCAAGAGAAATCAGCTTCTCACACTTTCCATTTCACACTTCCTTCACATGGCTGACTGGACCTTCCCTTCTCTGTTACTTTCACTGGCAGCCTCTGAAGCAAGTGGTGCAGAAAACACAAGTTTATTTAAGGGTATGAGACATCTGCAGAGTCCATCTGCCTTCAGGAAGTTCCCCCATTGAGTCACCAGAGCCTGGCGCTCACCCCTGATGTCTGAAGAGTACCCTCCCCAGTCTGCCAGGCCCACTCACCACCCCTAACTTCCCAGCCCAGCTCAAAGATACCACATCATCAGAGCCAAGTGTGGAACCAAGGACCTGCCCCATCCTGGCCTTGGAGATGCTTCAATCTCAGTCTCAGAACACTCTGATTTAGAGCAACTGACCCCACCCCTCCGGCAGAAGGCTCACACCCACCAGCTTCTTCCAACAGGAGCTCATGGCCTTGAGTTGCCCCCCCTTCACCAAGTAGATCCCTACTTTCTTTCAAACTGGTTCTGAGCTTCCGACCCACCCCATCCCACTTTGGGCTCAGATGACTGGTTTCGGGACATAAGTAGATATGGATATAACATTTGTTAGCTGTAATATTTCTATATTTCTATCTGTGAATATATGTCTATCTATATTTCTCTCTGGCTAGTCTGTGAGCTCCTGGAGGGATGGACCTTGTCAAGGTCTTCTCCAAATTCCCAGTGCAGAGCAGAGTCTGGAGATACGTAGTGAAGGTGCCGGGGTGGTTGAGTGGGTGACCTGAGGGGTCTGCAGTGTCCAGGAATGTCCAGGAGTCCCAGTTCACCTGCTACCAGCTGAGAAGACAGAGCACCAGGCTTCTTCTCTTTGGCACTTCTTCTGAGCCTAAAGAAGTCTCCTCCTTCGACTCCATTGCTTTGATACTCCTTAACTTAGCAGATGACAGGAAGGAGCTTCTACACTCCCTACCTGTGCTTGCATATGGTGTGAAAATCTTATCTCCTCATAAGACTATGAGCTCCTGAAGGGCAGGAATGTTTTGCACCTCAGGGCTTATGACAGTATGACAAACATTTATGGAACACATATGAGATGCCGGAGAGTATGCTAAGTTTTACCTGAATCTTCTCACGTGGTCCTCAGAACACCTCTCTGAGGCTATCACTATTATATCCTCGTTGTACAAACAAAAAGACTGAGAAGAGACAATCTGCCCAAGATCACACAGGTAGCAAGTGTGACGGCAATCCATCGATGGTCACTTATAGGACGGTTACGATGGTTCCAAAGCTGTGCCCACATCTTCCACAGCCACCCCTACTACCAGGATAATGGGACATTCTCATCTGGCACAAAAGGTATGGTCGACTCCATTCTTGCAAGATTTCAGTCATACCGCCAGCATGTGACTCCGACTTTGGGAGGGAATTCCCACCTGACTCCAACATGGCACCTGCTGTCTCCCACTGACTGACCTGAGCCTCTCAGGCGCCTGACCCCGAAGCTGGGTTTGGCGTCACGGCATCAGGACAGCTCAGTGTTCACACTTGCCCGTTCTGCTCACACCCAAACTCACACACACGGTCGATTCGGGGCAGTAGAAAGTTCTCGTCAGCGGTAGCCGTTTCTATGGCTCTTGAAGCTCAGACAGTTTGAAAGGCCTACTTCGTTAAGAAATGGAACATAAACTTACAGATACGAAGTTAGGCTCAAAGGATCTTGAACAAGTAAGGAGGGCAGAGGCAGAAGCTTCACCACCTGACCGCAAGTCCGCCTCGGGATCTGAGTTCTAGTCCCTGCTCCGCTTCTCACCACCGTCACCTCAGTGGCAATCCCTTTCCCTGAGCGGGCTCAGCCTCCCCCTTGTTCAAGTGAGGGGCTGGGAAGGGTAAGAATGGAGTGTGGCTCCGAGGCCCCCCTCAGCCCTGACGCGCTGACTTCCATCAGGCCCGGGGCCAAACACGTCCCCAGGCTCACCACAACCGAACAGAACCGCCCGCTGATCCAGGGGGGATTCTGCTCCTCCCTCCAACCCAGGCACATACTGTATTACAGTAATGAGAGCTTTGGTGGCTTTAAATATCATGAAACAAAAACAACGGGCAGCCTGCGTCCATCATCATTCCGGGTCCAGACCACAGAGGAGAGCGCCGCCAGACCAAGGCCAGAGCAGAGATGGCGACAGAAGCCCACGTCGTCCCTTTCAGGAATCCACTGGCTCGTATCTGGAATGAAAATCACCGACGGCAGGGGACGTGAAGAGCCAGTCAGAGAGCGAGCCCGCGAGGTCACTCTGGGACAGAGAGGCCCTAGCCATAGCGAGATTGGAGACCTGGGTCCTGGATCCCCCAGAGACGAGTTGGTGCCAAGCCTGAGGCCACAGGAACCGCTGCCTCTCACCTCTGGGAGAGGCAGAGAAGTCCAGCCAAAGGTCTCCACAGAAATGAGGCGAGCCTCCCCCTGGGTCCTGGGAGGCGCCCGCAGAGCAGGACGCAAGCATTCACCAGCCGGGAAGGAGCGGGTGCACAGCGTGGGGAGGCCTGGAGCCCGAGGCTCCATCCCTCGGGACCCCCCCAAAGCCACAGGGCCAATCTACAGGGGATCCAGGTCGAGAGGCAAGAGCTATGCTGTTCAGCTCACCACAGAAGGGTCCCCAGGAAACTCATATTCTGTAAAACGACCTGCGCCTGTGCAGAGGCCTTATCACGCAGTATGTGGTGTTGGTCGAGACCCGATCAGGACGAAGGGCGGGTACGCCGAGCGGTCCTCCACCAGCCGGTGGACAGGGCCACGTGCGCCCTCATCCCGCAAACCTGGCCCCTCCGCCCCCTGCCTCTCTCTGGCTGTCTGGCCCCCCGCCACTCCAAGGCAGTCCCTAGTGACGAGGGAAAGTGGCCAGCGTTTATGTCGGGACAGACAGGGGTTGGGGGCAGACAGCTGCTCTTTCTGCACCATGCCAGTCCAGGCCCTGCCCCCCTCGCACACGGTGCCCCCCCCCCCCCCAGAAAAGGAAGTTGAGAGGCGATTTGCCAAAAATGTGTGTTTGACGGTAAACACCCATGGGCTGCTCTTTCCCGAGCTTTAGGTTCTTTGCAGGAGAAGTCTCTTCAACAATCATGGCAGTCAGATATTTTAAAAGGGTCTCCGAAGCCAAATGAAGGACTGAGCTTCTGTGGCCAGGATCCCGGCCAGAAGTTACTGCCAGGAATGTGCATCACCTATCTCGTGGGGATCCCTGCGCGCTTGCAGAGGATAGGACTAGGCCACAGGAAGTTAGAGACTCTTCAGAAAAGGCTGGGGTTGGATGGGGGGTGGGGTGGGGAGGAAGCTACTGCGAAATCCATTGAAGACGAAAACCAGGACCTGGGATGTTTGGTTCCTACCACATGGACTGGCCTGCACTTGAATTTAGGCTCCATGAAGGCAGAGACCTTTCCCTGTTGACCACTGCTGAATCCCCAACACCAAACACAGCACCCGCCATGGAGCAGGTGCTCAGGACATATTTGTTGACTGATGTACAGTAGGTGTTCACTAAACCTTCGTTCCCTTTCCATCATTCCCAGTGTCTTCCAGGAGCTTAAGTGGACTGTGAGTTGGCGGCCCTTTTGCCACCTGTGGCTGGTACTGAATGGACAAGACTGTTCTAGAGCACCTGTTTCTCATTTTCCATCTGGCCTCCCTCCCGCCTCACTCACCACCTTCCACCAAAAACAACGACACAATAGCAAGCTCTCCATCGTCTTCCCTTCTCTGAACTCCTCACTGATGTTGATTATTTTCTGCCTTGATCTGCAAGTTAATTTTTTTCATATGATTCAGTCTTGTCTCTATTTTTATCCCATTTATATCGGGTCAACTATATTTATTTCATTATAAACTCACAGAGATCAGGGACTGACATATATGGTCGTTGTAGGCATCCCGGCACCCAGCACAAAGCTTTAGATGTTTCCAAACAAACTCCACAGTCTCCCAAGCCTTGACTTCCCTGGTTATACTGTATTCCCCATTACTTATTGCACTCCTTTTCCCTTTAGATGCATTCCCCAATTTTTATTTATTTATTTTATTTATGTATTTTGAGAGAGAGAGAGAGAGAATAAGCAGGGGGAGGGCCAGAGAGAACAAGCAGGGGAGGGCCAGAGAGAGGGGGGGGATAGAGAGAGAAAGAGAGAGAGAGAGAGAGAGAGAGAGAGAGAGAGAGAGAGAGAGAGAGAGAGAGAATCCCAAGCAGGCTCCTCAGTGACGGCACAGAGCCCGATGGGGGGCTCAAACTCATGAACCATGAGATCATGACCTAAGCCAAAACCAAGAGTTGGACACTTAACCGACGGAGCCACCCAGGTGTCCTGCATTCCCAACTTTTAAAAGGAAAAAAGGCTCTAAACATTCCCTAACCTACATTTGACAACTTTATCAAATACCGGACAATGCGCTAGGTGGGAAAGAGGAAAAGCTGTATACAGGCATACCTTACAGATACTGAGGGTTCCGTTCCAGACCACCACAAAAAAGCTAATATCGTAATTAATGAATCAAATGAATTTGTTGGTTTCCCAGTGCATATAAAAGCTATATTTACGCTATACTGTAGTCTAGTAAGTGTACAATAGCATTGTGTCTTTAAAAAGCACATACCTTGGGGCACCTGCGTGGCTCAGTCAGTTAAGCGTCCAACTCTTGGTTTCAGCTCGGGTCAGGATCTCATGGTTTTGTGAATTCAAGCTCCACGTTGGGCTCTGTGCTGACAGTGCAGCGCCTACTTGGGATTCTCTCTCTCCCTCTCTCTCTGGCCCTCCCCCACTCGAGCTGTCTCTGTCTCTCTCAAAATAAACTCAGGGGCACCTGGGCGGCTCAGTTGGTTAAGTGTCCGACTTCAGCTCAGGTCATGATGTCTTGGTTTACGAGTTTGAGCCCCACGTTGGGCTCTGTGCTGACAGCTCAGAGCCTGGAGCCTACTTTCGATTCTGTATCTCCCTCTCTCTCTGAATGCCACCCCCCCCCCACCTCGCTCACTCTCTGTCTCTGTCTCAAAAATAAATAAACATTAAAAAAAGGTTTTAAATGAATAAACTTAAAAACATTTTTAAAAAGTACATACCTCAATTAAAACTAATTTATTCCTAAAAAATGCTAATCATCACCTGAGCTCTCAGTGAGTCATAACCACTGATCACAGACCAACATGACAAATATAATAACGATGGAAAAGTCTGGAATAATGCGAGAACTACCAAAATGTGGCACAGAGACACAAAGTGAGCAAAACCTATTGGAAGAATGGTGCCAACACTTGTCCCACGCGGGGGTGCCACAGACCTTCAATCTGTAAAAAACGCACCTGCGAAGTATAATAAAGCAAAGCACAACAAAACAAGGTATGCCTGTGTGGACACACACGCACGCACACACACACAATGTAAATCAGAGATGCCACAGTTTAAGTCTGTTCTCTACAAAAGCCAATAGAGTTAGCCAGCTGAGTGGTTCAGTGGAAATGGCGCCTGGCCCGCTGCTCAACTAATGGTGTAACCTTGGACGCGCCCCATACTCTCCCTGAGATTCTGCCTCTTAATCTGAAAAACAAAGGACATGCCAAGGACACGTCCTCTCTCATGTTCCGTGCCTTGTGGACAAGGAGCAGGACCAAAGTTCATGCGATTACAATCTGTAGTAGAGAAGAAAAGAGCTGCAGCTCTGAGAGGAGGATGAGAGTCATGAGGTTGAAATAGTTAGAAGACAAAATCTAAACTGTGTGCAGAAGCGGCTACTTCTGAAACTGAGTTAGAGTCAACATACGGTGGCTGTCAGTTTCGGGTGTGCAACCTAATGACTCAACCCTTCTGCACCCTACTCAGTGCTCACCACGACAAGTGTCATCTCCACCTGCCAGCAGACAACATCATTACCCTATTGACTATATTCCCTGTGCTGTACTTATCATCCCTGTGACTTATTTATTTTATAACTAGAAGTTTGCGGCTCCTCATCTTCTTCACCTATTACGCCTGTCCCCCCACCCACCTCCCCTCCGGCAACCACCAGTCTGTTCCGTGTTTGAGAGTCTGGCTCTTCACTGGGTGTTGTATGGAAACCAATCTGACAATAAATTTCATATTAAAAAAAAAGAGTCTGGCTTTTTTGTTCGTCTCTCTCTCTCCTTGTTCATTTGTTTCGTTTCTTAAATTCCACCCATGAGTGAATTCATACAGTTATTTATATTTCTCTGACTTACTTCACTTAGCATAATTCTCTCCAGCGCAAATGGCAAGATTTCATTCTTTTATGGCTGAGAATATCCCATTACATATATATGCCACGTTTTCTCTATCCATTCATCTATCAATGGTCACGGGATGCTTCCATATCTTGGCTATGTTTACAATAGCCAATTTATTTACAATAAAGCTGCAATAAACACAGGGGAGCATATATCTTTTTGAATTCATGTTTTTGTCTTCTCCGAGTAAATATCCAGGGGTAGAATTACTGGGTTATATGGTATTACTATTTTTAATTTGTTGAGGAACCTCCTTACCGTTTTCCACAGTGGCTGTGTGCCAATCTGCATTCCCACCAACAGTGCACAAGTGTTCCTTTTTTCCCACATCCTCACCAACACTTGTTATTTCTTGTCTTTTTGATTCTAGCCATTCTGAAGGGTATAAGGTGATAGCTCACTGTGGTTTTGATTTGCATTTCCCTGATGATTAACAATATTGATCTTTTCATGTGTCTGTTGGCCATCTGGATGTCTTCTTTGGAAAAATGCCTATTCAGGCACTCTGCCCATTTTTTTAATTGTATTATTTGTTTTTGTTGTTGTTGTTTTTTGGGTTTTTTTTTTTTTTTTTTGGTGTGGAGTTGTATAAGTTCTTTATGTATTTTGGATACTAACCCCTCATTGGATATACCATTTGCAAATATATTCTCCCATTCAGCAGCTTGCCTTTTTGTTTTATTGATGGTTTCCTTTGCTATGCAAAAGCTTTTTATTTTGGTGTAGTCCCAATAGTTTATTTTTGCTTCTGTTTCCCTTGCCTGAGGAGACATATCTAAAAAAAATGCTTCTATGGCTAGAAGCAGCTACTTTTAAGCCCACATCAACAAACTCCATACCCAGAGACTTCAGTACCGACAGACATTCAGTGAATATTCTATACTCAAAGTCACACTTGTGAATCCAGTTGGGTAGCCAACTTCTATGCAAAACAAGAGTGAATATAAGACTTTATATTGTTTTTGGTGTTTTTGAAATCATCGGTTCCATGGGCTGTTAATACAATCTGGTTTTATAGCTGGTGGAGAGAGAAAAGGACCTAACAGAGTATCTCTCTTTGTTCCTGCTGATGGGAGAGGTGAACATTTTTCAAAGGAAAATGGAAGAAATAATGCAACAAGGAAGCAGGGAAGAGTGCCAGTATTTACAAAGAAGCAAAAGTAAGGAATGTGATTCGCTACTTTGTGCACAATAACGTCTGTGGTGAGGATGCTGGGAAGAAAATAAGAAAAGAGGAGAAAGAGAAGAACTCCAGATTGTACAGCTGGAACCATAAGAAGAATGAGATTTTCCTCAGGGAGGGTGTATTGGACCCTGTGATAAGGGCGTAGAATCTCCAGAGTCCACAGGTTCAAGTGGGAAGAGGGAAGCTGTTTCTCTATAAAGAAAACAAGAAGATTCGTTGGAGGACCTTGGAATGTTTTACCAGGCCAAAAAATCAATCAATAAATCAATCAATAAATCAATAAGAAAGATTCCACTAGGAGTTGTTGGTCTTCAAAAATGTGATGCACTGTCCGAACATACAACGGAGCTTCAGAGTCATAACTAAGGAAATTGCAGAGAGGCAGATCTCAACCCAAAATAAGGGGGGAATGTCCTAAAAATTAGAGTCATCCAAAATGTGGGTGTGTTTCTTTGTGGATATATGAGGTCCCCATTCCTGGAAGCGTTCAAGGGGAGGCTGACTAATCATCTTATTTAGAAGACCAGGGAAGAGTCCTTCTCTGTGCAAGAGACTTGGCTAGCTAACTTCTAAAATCCCTTCCAGTATTAATAATCCATGTATCTGTTCGTCACAGCCAAACACAGCGTAAGCTGACACCAGTCCAATACAGAGGACAGGGAGGCATATATGAGCTGAAAGATTCTTTTTTGTGCCGATGCAGATTTGAAGCTTCACACAATGATGACTTATGGCCCAAAAGCCATATGATTTGTAGACATAGGGACACTCACCTGCTCACACCATGTACACGACCAGACCCAACTGCTCATTAGGCACATGCCATCTGGCCCAGATTCCGTGGCAAAGGTGACTGATCGGGACTTTGCTCTACTACAGCTAAATTACTTAAAGTAACTTTGAGCTTCAGTTAGAAGTGAGATCTGGAGAGTAGTATTGATCACTTTTCCAAGAAAATGTGGTCAACGTATTTAATGCCACCTAATAGTTGTAAAGAATGATTAGATCTACTGCGGTCAGTCATAAAATCCCAGTTAGTCAAGGGTTTGAATCCATAAACATACACTGGTAAATTACCTCTGTTTTTCAGTTCCTCCTCTCGTGTCCTGATCTCCCCAGACCCTAAATTATTTATCAGCGTCTTAAATACCACTGAAATATAAGCCAGCACTGTTCAGTATTTCTCTTATTTCGTTTCACTACCACAACACACGTGGAAGACAGAATATGGGAAAGACAGCACTGGTTTGGACCACACACCATAGGGTTTCCTTTTCTGTCTCAGCAGCTCTAAGCAGTTCGGGGGCCTGGACTCTGCCGTGTCCCCATAGTGCCCTGCAGGTGATTAATGACTGAGCCACACCTCATACCTGCAGCTCCCCAGAACCATCTCCTCTAACGGCTTGTCATGGCCTCAAATCCCAAAATTAGAGTCCCAGGGCTTCCAAATTTTTGCTTTGAATGCACATTTTAACAAACATACATATTTAATGTCCATTTAATAAAAGAATGACGCAACCCCAGCATACCAATCCTCTTACGCAAACACTTCCTCTGGGTAGAAGTCTGCATGTACACCAGGGTCCCTAGGCTGAAACACGGGATAAAAATTCTGAAAGTTCAACACCAGCCAGGTAATTTGGAGTCCCAGGGTCTCAGGCTGCCCAGGGACAAAACACTCCCCTGGGTACGAATCTCCTATATGGCACTCAAATGAGTTGCAGGAGATCTTGGGCTTAGCTCCCTGAAAAGGAACACGACAGACAAAAGTATCTAGGTCATGGCCGCGGGCTCCATGAGAGCCCAAGAGGCGTAGCATTCACGAGGCCCCAAGCCTGAGGGTCCCCAGCCTGATCCAGGGCTGATAAGAAGGAGCACATTCACTCAAAGTGGCAGAATATGGTCTTGCCAGGGGGAAGCCAGGGCAATGCTGCTGAACATCGGGTGAGCTAAGGCTGAAAACGGGAACACGAATCATCAGGTTAGAGTCCTACAATTCTGGAAACAAAAAATGTGCTGAGGGAGTCTCAGGGCAAAGTCAGGGTCACTGCGAATGTGCTGGACGCCCACCTCTGTGTGGCCCGTGGCAGTTTAAAGAAGCTCTCTCATGAGTAACAACATTGATTCAAAAACTCGTATGCTTACAGTCAGGGCGCGCGTGGGCTCTCACCTCCCCAACTAATTTAGCCACGTATCTCTCGAGACAAGAGGGTAGATGAGAATAGAAGTTAATTAGGAAGAAGAGATCTTTCTGAGCATTATGTGAACGGTTTGTTTGCAAATCCAAAGATCCTGGCATTTATGCCTCAGAATGTTCCCAGGGAGCCTCGGCTTTTATTCTTATTTCCGGGGTGTCATAAGCTAAAACCGGGTTTTCACTTGGATAAAATTGATGGCATTTGTAGAAATCAGGAGTGCGAAAAAAAAAACAGAAAAAAAAAAAGAAAGAAGGAGTGCGTCTTACAGAAAGGAAATGAAAACAAACTTAAACTGAATACATTGAGAGAGCCCACATTTTGCTTTTATTTTCGCATGCTTTGAACGAACCAAACAAGAAACAGGATGGCACGAGAGTGTCCAGCCACCTGCAGGGCGGCTCGTGGGGACCAGATCACATGACCACATCAAGCCGCAAACCATCGCTGACAGTGTTGCATGCCCTTCAAAACCCAAGCTTCTAAAAGGGAGCAGTCCCCAAATAGGGCAACTACCACAGTCAGGTTTTCACAGAAATCTGGATGTGCAGTGCAGGGCAGAGCAAATGAGTGATATTGGGGAAGTAGAAGTGTCCAGAACAAATGCAGAATGGGAACAACAGAATATAAAAGAATGCGAGAGGAACCAGCACAGATCTTACGAAGGCAACCGTTAAATCATTAATGGCCCAGCTAGGCCAGCCCTTAGAATTCTAATGCCAGCAAGACAAGTTTCAATTCAATTCTTCAATTCAGCACACACTCTCTGAGGCAGGCTTGAGAAATCCTCATGCCTAAAGGCAGTTTCCCAAATCTCCTTGCTCCCTCGCCCTGTCCACGGGCATCACGGTGCAGTGACATAAGTTAACAGTCCAGGCCTGCCCTCTATGGCAGGTCCGGGGTAAATAAGGACCTGAAGAGCCCCCAGAGGCCATCCTCACAGCACAGAAAACCCCAAAAGGATTACAGATTGAAAACTCCTCACCCTGTTCACCAAACAGAGCAATTTCAGGCCTGGGTAAGCCTACTAGTCTCTCCTCCTTTTCCTCTGAAAACCCCCAGGACAGCCTTTAAAAATAAAGCACATTCAGGGGGCCTGGGTGGCTGAGTCGTTAAGCTTCTGGCTTCAGCTCCGGTCATGATCTCACAGTTTGTGAGTTTGAGCCCCGCATATGGTGAGCTCGAGCCCCGTTTCTTTCTCTCTCTCTCTCTCTCCCTCTCTCAAAAAAAAAAAAGAAAAAGAAAAGAAAGAAAAAGAAAGAGAAAAGAAATGAAGCACATTCTTAAGAGACCTTGAATTGTACGAGAAACCCTCTAAAGCTAGCAAAGGGACAATTAGGGAGGAAACTCTAAACGACTCCTCAGAGTTTCCTTACGGCTCAAAAGGGAACTGAGTGGGTCAGGGCGCCTGTGACCTTCCCAGGCATCAGCTTCAGCAGGTGGGAATGTTCCTGACCTCGACCTTCTCCCAGCCCTGAAGGAGCCATGCCCACACAGCAGGAGGCAGGAGAGTGGCACCCCTAATCATGGGGCTGGATCTCAACCCTGCTCAAGAGGTACCATCCCTCCCTATTTCCTGAAAAATAATCTCCATGGCACATCCAGAGTGTAAATAAAGGACAAGAAAGGGTGAATGAAACATATTCTCTGGGGTGCCTGGGTGACTCAGTTAAGTGTTTGACTCTTAATCTTGGCTCAGATGAGTTCGAGCCCCATGTCAGGCTCTGTGCTAAGAGGGCGGAGCTTGCTTGGGATTCTCTCTCTCCCCCTCTCTCTGATCCTCCCCTGATCTCACTCTCTCAAAATGCATAAATAAACTTAAAACAAAACAAAACAAAACCATATTCTCTGTACCAGGCAGGCCTAAAGGGGCAGCAGGATTAGGCATCTTGCATGAGTCTCAGACTGTGGCTCTCCTGATGCTTTGAACAAGCACGCCCACAAGCATGCCCACAGCAAGGGGCTGATGCCCTCTGGTAAGCAGAGCGTCCACCTGGACAGCTTCTGAGACACGGATCCCTGGCCTGCTGTGCGTGAACACGGCGCCCCACAGAGCTTGCAAATTTATCTGCTCTCCCTGTCTCTCAACTATCCCACCCACCTTCCCAGTTTCCCCCCCATGGTCAGCTGCCCCAGTGTTCAGTGTCGCTCAGCACAGCGTTCTAAGACAGTTCGCGTGTGCAAGGACGAGAAGATAACATCGCAAATATGAGGCACCAAGAAATTAGTAGGTTCTATTCCAGAAGATACATCGCAAATATGAGGCACCAAGAAATTAGCAGGTTCTATATTCTCTATCACCGTCAGAGAGGGTTTACTTAATTGGCAGCTGTCTCTGTTATCAGTGAGTATAGATTCCTGGGGTTAGTAATGGATGACCCTGGTCCGATCAATGCTACAACCGCCGAAACCCGAGCGGGCCGCACAGCTCAGCAGGGAGCTCCAGAATGGGTGTCTTTATTTATTATTTTTTTAATTTTTGTTTTAATGTCTTATTTATTTTTGACAGAGAGAGAGAGACAGAGCATGAGCTGGGGAGGGGCAGAGAGAGAGGGAGACACAGAATCCGAAGCAGGCTCCAGGCTCCGAGCCGTCAGCACAGAGCCCGACACGGGGCTCGAACCCACAGACCGCGAGATCATGACCAGAGCCGAAGTCGGACGCTCAGCCGACTGAGCCACCCAGGCGCCCCCAGAATGGGTGTCTTTAAATCTCAACACTGACCGTCACACTAGCTGTGTGATTTTAAGCGCGTTACATAGCACTCACGCCTCAGTGTCCCCATCTAAAAGATGGGTGCCAACAGCAGTCCTGCCCAAAAGGATCATCACAAGGAATAAATGAGGTAACACTTAGAACAGGCCTTAGCCTCAAGTCTTAGCTATGATTATCACAACCGGGGGTGTGGAAACAACTGGAGTTTGTCTCATTTCGTAGTAAATATATTTGACTCCCCTTGGTACCCGGCTTGGGCTCCTACATATTAAATAATCATGACATGACAACAAGTTGGCAGTGAAAACAAACATACCAGAAACAGCCCCACCTCTTTTGTTCTAAAAAGAAGTGGTCCAGGTTCACGTGCAAAATTGTCGGATTCCACCTCTCCCTGGAATGTGTCTCTCCAAGTATGTCCTAATGCTCTAAGTTATAGACTTCGGGGGGAAGGGGAATACTTCAGCTCCCGGCAAATGACTGCTTGAGATTCTGCAGTTTCCAGTTCTCCTTGCCAGGGGGTTCTTAGGACCCGGATTTTACGACCTACCCAGGAGGCTACTTTGGCTCTGGTTGTTTGAGCTGCTCTGTGGGCTCCTGGGAGGGCAGTCCTTGGTTCTTCTTAAAAACTATGTTGAGGGGCTCCTGGGTGGCTCAGTCGGTTAAGCGTCCAGCTCTGACTCAGGTCATGATCTCACGGTCCGTGAGTTCGAGCCCCAAGTCGGGCTCTGCGCTGACAGCTCGGAGGCTGGAGCCTCCTTCGGATTCTGTCTCCCTCTCTCTCTGCCCCTCCCCTGCTCACGCTCTGTCTCTCTCTCCTTCAAAAATAAACATTAAAAGCCAAACGATCTTGAATTCCATCTCTTGCAAGAGGCACACACTCTAACCAATAATCCTGTTCCGTGAATTCCATGAAGTCAACGAACAAATGAACGGAGAAAGTCGCTCCTAGAGGGGTCCTTACTTCTCTAGTGTGCTCTCCCCCTAAGATGACAACCAGACTCTGGACGCATGTGTCTCCCCTCCCCCCAGGGGTGCCGGGAGGCTCTGCAAAAGCAGGAGCAGATGTCCACGGAGCAGGCGCTGGTTCACTTGGAAACCTCAGCCGGGAAGTCGAGATTCTGGCCCGCTAAGTACAGGGACTCTAGATCCAGAGTTTGGGAAGGGAATTCTGGAACCTCAGACAAGTGGGGACTTTCCGTCAGAGGAGACTAGCGACGGGTAGAGGGCATGGCCGGGAAGAAGGCTGTGGGGCACATGGCCCAGCCCTGATTTCAGCAGTAAGAGCAGGGCAAGCGGCAAGGGTGTGGGTGGGGAGCAGAGAGGAAAGGGGCCTCTCTTAATAAGGCAGTGGTTTGGGTCCCAACCAGGAGGGTGTCACTGTCCGTTTTATTTGGGGCTAGGGATTGGTGAGGTCTTCGTCCAGCAGTCGCCCCCACCAAACGTGCATCCAATCAGTGTCGTTTGGCAAACCCTGCCTCAGCTTTGGCCGAGGATCAGTGATTAAAGCCGGAGGCTCAGGCTGAAACAGGCAGGGGCCTGGAGCTCTTGAAACACGACACCGACACCGAGAGAGGGAAACTGAAGGAAAAGAGTCACAGCCAAACAAACCCGCCCTTGGCCAGAGCTGAGCCTGGGGGGCCAGAGAGGGAAGGAGGGCCAGCCTATTCTCTCCCTCACCCCCTCCAGGATCACAATTTCCCCAGAGGAGGGACCCTTTTTGGTCAAGGACTACATTTATCCACCCCGCCTACAATTTAAAGATCTTCTTGGGGTGCCTGGGTGGCTCAGTCGGTTAAAGCACCCGACTTCGGTTCAGGTCATGATCTCACAGTTCGTGGGTTTGAGCCCCGCGTCAGGCTCTGTAGGGACAGCTCGGAGCCTGGAGCCTGCTTCTGATTCTGTGTCTCCCTCTCTCTCTCTCTGCCCCTTCCCTGCTCATGTTCTGTCTCTGTCTCAAAAATAAATAAAACATTAAAAAATTAAAAATAAATAAATAAAATAAAGCTCTTTTATGAACCCTTGCTTAGTGAAGCTTATTTTGTGGTTACTGGATGAAAAAGGATGTTAAGAGTCTTCTGTAGGTCAGATGCCCACATTTGCATGGAATTTGCTATCCCGGCTCTCCTATCCTTTAACCAGTACTGGAACATAATGGGTAGATGATGCCATGGATAATCCACAGTAATAGATACCCTAAGGTAAGATGCATTTAGCTTCAAAATTAGTCAGTTGGTTTATTGTCCAATATGGGAGGCAGTGCAGCCTTGGTTAGAAAGAGGGAATGATAAAGGAAATTGAAGAAGACACAAAGAAATGGAAAGACATCCCATGTTGATGGACTGGAAGAACAAATATTGCTAAAATGTCTATTCTACCCAAAGCGATCTACACATTCAATGTAATCCCTATCAAGATACCAACAGCATTTTTCACAGAACCAGAACAAAAAATTCTAGAATTTGTATGGAACCACAAAAGACCCTAAGTAGCCAAAGCAATCTTGAAAAAGCAAAGCAAAGCTGGAGGTACCATGATCCTGACTTTAAATTATATTACAAAGCTCCAGTAATCAAAATAGTCTGGTACCGGCACAAAAATAGACACATCAATCAATAGAACAGAATAGACAATCCAGAAATAAAACCACAATTAATCTTTGACAAAGCAGGAAGGACTATCCAGTGGGGGGAAAAAGACAGTTTTCTTCAACAAATGGCTTTGAGAAAACTGGTCAGCTACACTCAAAAGAATGAAACTGGACCACTTTCTTACATCATACACACACATAAATTCAAAATGGATTAAAGACCTAAATATGAGACAGGAAACCATTAAAATGCTTGAAGAGAGCACAGGCAATAAGGTCTCTGACATGGGCCATAGTAACATTTTTCTAGATAGGTCCCCCAAGGCAAGGGGAAAAAGGCAAAAATAAACTATTGGGACAACATCAAAATAAAAAGCTTCTGCACAGCAAAGGAAACAATTAACAAAACTAAAAGGCAGCCTACAGAATGGGAGACAATATTTGCAAATGACGTATCCAATAAAGGATTACTATCTAAAATATAGAAAGAACTTCTACAACTCAACACCAAAAAACAGCCCAATTAAAAAATGGGCAGAAGACATGAACAGACCTTTCTCCAAAGAAGACATCCAGATGCCCAACAGACACCTGAAAAAAAAATACTCAACATCACTCATTGTCTGGGAAATGCAAATCAAAACTACAATGAAATATACCTCATACCATGTAGAGAAAGGGAAAATCTCGTGCATTCTTTGTGGCAATGCAAACCGGTGCAGCCACTCTGGAAAACAGTGTGGAGTTTCCTCAAAAAGTTAAAAATAGAACTACCCTATGATCTAGTGGTCATGTTATAGGGCATTTACACAAAAAATACACAAACACTAATTCAGAGGGAAAAATGCACCCCTATGTCTATAGCAGCATTATTTACAGTAGCCAAAATATGGGAGCAGTCCATTCATCGGTAGATGGATGAATAAAGAAGATACGGTATATACATACAATGGAATATTATTCAGCTATAAAAAGAATTAAAATTGCCATTTGCAGCAACATGGATGGATCTAGAGAGTATAATGCTAACTAAAAGTCAGAGAAAGACAAATACCATATGATTTCACTCATGTGGAATTTAAGAAACAAAATGAGTGAAGGAAAAGAAGAGAAAGAGAGAGAGAGAGAGAGAGAGAGAGAGAGAGAGAGGAGCCAAGAAACAGACTCTTAACTATGGAGAACAAACTGATGGTTACCAGAGAGGAAGGGGTTGGGGGGGGTAGTAGGTGAAACAGGTGATGGGGATGAAGGAGTGCACTTGTCATGATGGGCACTGGGTGATGCATGGAACTGTTGAATCACTATATTGTACACCTGAAACTGATATAACTAATAACTAATATAACATGCTAATATAATATAACAAACTAATATAATATAATATAACATAGAACTATGCTGGAATTAATAAGATAAGTAAAATGAAATGAAGTGAAATGAAATGAAATGAAATGAAATGAAATGAAATGAAATGAAATGAAATGAAATGAAAAAGGGAATGGGCTCAGAGCTCAATACTACCACAGATCTGCTGTGTGACCTAGGGCAAATCACTGAACCTGTCTGGGCTTTACTTCCTCATCTGCAAAATGGGGATATAATGGTTTTGATCCCATATGACTATTAAAATTAAATAGGATTGTTTATTTAAAGCAGTTACAGTGCCTGCCACCCAGCAAGGGCTCAACAGACAGGAGCTCTAGGTATACCTGATGCTCAAACATTTATAATTTTTCAAATCATCCTGTTGAAACCGTTTTTAAAAGTCAACTTGAGAGACTTTGGCACAGTGCCCCATGCCCGTTTCGAGTCCCTGGTCCAATCTCTTCTGATCCTCGTGCCAGGCAGGGATCAGTAACCTCCCATCTCACCAGGGTACAAACCATGGGCATAAGAAAGGTTACTAGGTCTTTCTTCCCGTGTCTCCCACTCTGTCATCATGTTAAAAGGTTTCATTTCCATATGAAGGAGTCATGATAAATTGGAAAGAACATCCACCTAGCATGCCCCAAACCTGACAAAACGAATAAAGTTTAACTCTGATTTCTTTTTCTAGAAATTTAAGTTTCAACTCTAGAAATAAGTCACAATAATGATATCGCTCTGCTGCCTGAGCAAAACATTTGGATCTCTACATTTGAACGTTTTCACAGATGCCAGTTTCTCTGAATGGATGTTTTACGTAGGACTGAGTGAAATAAGGTAACATTAAAATTTGTGGGATAATATTTATGTGTTGGAGAAATTATGGAACACAAAACGACCAGTCATAAGAATTTAAACCCAGCAGGCCTGGCTTTTTGTGAACCGATGAATATTGTTTTGAGCGTAAAACAGTTCCATTGGTTACCCATAAAAACATTACTTGACTCTTGTCATATCAGAGGGATCTAAGTCAACATGCATTCATTCGTTTAATATTTTTTGTGCAATTTCTAAACGTCAGGAACTGGTAAGCACAGAGGCACAAACCACAGTTCCTTCCCACCTGAGTCTTTGAGTTTGGTGGGGAGCTCAGAAAAATCAGTGGCCGTCACAGAATGGCCTAAGACAGTGACGATGGGGAGGCACCCCTGGGAGTGACACCTGACCGGGGTTAAAGGGCAGGAAAACCTTCCCAGAATCAACTACATCTAAGTTGAGACTTCTGGGATGTGCAAAGCCTAGAATGAGCAGGTGGGGAGAAGAAGGTTTGCTACAAGTAGGGGCACCCTCGTGGAGGCAGGCCCAGAGACCAGAGGGCTCAGAGGGAAGCTGAGGAATGTTGTCACTTTGGCGTGACCTGAGCATGGGACGTAAGGCACAAGCAGGAAGATGTGAGACCAGAGAGGACAGCAGAAGTCTTGTGGGGCATTTAATCTGAGCATAAAAGGGGCCCCTGTCAGAGGACAAAAAATTTTTAAAAAAGGGAAACCGTTTCCCAAAGAGACAACAACAGATGGAGAAAAAGTAGAAACAGCATGGAGGTATCTAGGTATGGATCCAATGGATTGGAGATCTGGTTTGGATATGAGGGGGAAGGAGAGAGAGACAAGCCAAGAATGAGGCCTAAGCTTCTGGCATGGGAAGCTGGGGAATCCCACCACAGGACCTTTGCACGTACCATTCTCTTTGCATGCAATGCTCTTTCCCCGCATACCTGTTGGGTTCACTCTGTCACCTCATTCAGGTCCCTGCTCAAATGCTGCCTTATCAGAGAGACTTCTTCAACCACCCGATATAAAATGACACCTAATCAGTGCCCAAATCTTCACCCCAGCTCATGACTCCCTATCCTCCTACCCTCTATATTCGTTCATAGCACTCATCACCATCTCACATTTTATAGGTTTGCCTTCCTCCCCCCACGGGAATGGGGGTTCCATGAAAGCCACAAGTTTTTCCATTTTGTTTCCTGTTTTATCCTCAGTATCTAACATAGTTCCTGGCATACAGTCACTCTCAATATATTTTGTCTGAAGATTAAATTCATAAAAATAGAAAACGCTAAAAGAGAAAACACAAGAGTGGTCCAGAAAAACACACGCTGACCTCTATTTCTAACATTTTCATTCAGAAGCTCCTCTGTTTTTCGGTTAATGAAAATGTAAGATGAACGGGGAGGTAGACAACAAATCATACATGAATAGCTCAGGGAATTATAACAAAACAAACACACTCCTCACCACTCAGGGCAAGAAAGAAAATACCATCAGAGGCTTCCAATGTGACCCTCCCACCCACCGCTCACCTTGCTCCTCCCCAGAGGTACCCTGGAAGCTGACTTCTAATCCCATAAATAGTTTTGCCTGGTTTTGAACCTTATATAAATGGAATAATTCCATCTGTATTCTTTAGTGTCTGGCCCTTTTCATTCAATATTACATTTATGAGCGTCGTCTCTGTTATTATGGGGAGCAACACTTCATTGTTTTTTGGGGGCTGTATAGGATTCCACCCCACGAGTGGAATCACAACTTATTTTCTACTATTGATGAACATCTGGGTATTTCTTTTTTATTTCTTTTTATTTTTTTAACTTTTTTAAAATTTATTTTTGAGAGAGAGACAGAAAGACAGAGCACGAGCAGGGGGGTGGGGGGTGCGGGGCAGGGAGAGAGGGAGACAGAATCTGAAGCAGGCTCCAGGTTCCAAGCTGTCGGCACAGAGCCCGACATGGGGCTCAAACCCACACACCACGAGACCATGACCTGGGACGAAGCTGCACGCTCAATGGACAGAGCCACCCAGGCACCCCTGGGTATTTCTAATTTGGAGCCATTATTACTGATGCTGCTATGATCATTCCAGGACACGCCTGCAGGTGAACCACGTATGTGCTTTTGGGCTATGTTTCTAGGAGAGTGATTACTGAGTCTCAGTAATATGCTCAATTTTAGTAAATACGGCCAAAAACGTTTTCGCAACGATTATAGCAATTTCGACCCTCGCCTGCAACGTGTGTTACTTTCCATTGTTCCAAATCAGCAGTAGGGTGGTGGTGCAAGTCTGTTTAGTTTTGGCTTTTGGGGTGGGTAGGCAGGGGTGTCTCACCTCCCGGGGACTGACTAGCACAGATAAGCATCTTTTCATCCATGCCACCTGGACACCTGCTCTGGTTCCTGCACAAGTCTCCCCTCCCCGCTTCCGTCTTTCTCTTTCTGCCCCAGGAGCGCTCTCTCTCTCTCTCTCTCTCTCTCTCTGTGTTCTCAGCGCAAGCCCTTCGGTGCTCATGAAAGCTGCAACTATGTTTTCTGACTCTGCTGTCTGCCTTTCACCTTCTAACAGTGACCTTGGATGAACATACATTCCTCACTTTGACGGCCCCACTTGGTCCACCTTTTATCCCTTGTGGCTCGTGCTTTCTGTGATCCGGAAGAGCTGGTGAAGGAGCATGAGGAGGTAGGAAGACGGGGACCGAGGGCTTTCCAAACGCGGAGACTGGTGTGAACCGAGGCAAGGTTGCGTTCCCAAGACGGGGCTGGACCGGCTGGAGGTAAAGTTTGTGCGGGTCAACGCAGGAGAAAAGGTTAGCCTGCTAGAGGTGACCCGAGGACTTGAGGGACCTCCCGGTAGACCAAGGCACTTCCCCCTTGACCTGAAGACATGGGAGGTGCCCCCAAGGTCCCCAGCTCACCGTGTGGATGTGCCCACCACAAAACTGAATCATTCCCCCCCCCCCCCCGCCCCATGATGCCTTCCTGCCTTGTCTACACTCCACCTGTGCTCTCCTCCAGTCGCACTGTATTTTATCCACGTTGGAGTTGAAACTGACAACTTTTTGAAAACAGTGGCAGTAGACCACAGGACGAGCTTGCCTAGCCTGATGAGAGCTGTTAAAAGTTCGAGAATTCCGCAAGCCCGTTTGACACCATGTCGGTAGTTGGAAATCGACCGCGGGGAGAATATGGAAATCAGCAAACCTGTCACCCTCTCCCACAGAGCCTGTTGTCAAACGGTTGGCCAGCACAGCATGAGACACCGGGCTCCTTCATGTCTAATGACAGCACTGAGCCTAGTGCCTGCACTGATGTCCGTTGAATTAAGTTGCATTTTTCCTGCCCCCCCGCCCCCCCCCCCCCCACCCCCGGGCGGCTCAGTTAGTTGAGCGTCCGACTTCGGCTCAGGTCATGATCTCCACTTTTGTGAGTTTGAGCCCCGCATCAGGCTCTGTGCTGACAGCTCGGAGCCGGGAGCCTGCTTTGGATTCTGGGCCTCCTTTTCTCTCTGCCCCTCCCCGGTTCATGCTCTGTCTTTCTCCCTCTCAAAAATAAGTCAACATTTAAAAAAAAAAAAATTAAACTGCATTTTCCCCCACCTGCCATTCCTTCTGGAACACAAGGAAGCAGATTCTTCCCGTTGTAACTGACACCATGCTAACTGAAACAAGCCAAACACAGGAAGGCTAGTACTGCATGATTCCGCTTATATGAGAAACCTAAAATAGTCAAATTCATAAAGTCAAAGGCTGGGATGATTTCCAGGGGGCTGGTGGGGGAAGAGGGAAAATGGGGAGTTACTGTCCATACCCATAAAGGTTCAGCTAAGATGAACGCACTCCAGAGATCTGCTTCCAACATTGCACCTACAGTCAACAACAACGTAGCCTACACTCAAACTGTGTTCAAGAGGATAGTTCTCATGTTACGCGTTCTTATCAAAATAGAAAAATTGAAGGGGGGAGTTGCACCCGGGTGGCTCAGTCAGTTGAGTGTCCGACTTCGGCTCAGATCACAGTCTCAGTTTGCGAGCTCGAGCCCAGCATGGGGCTTGCGGCTGTCAGCACAGAGCCCGCCTTGGATTCCCTGTTCCTCTCTCTCGCTCAAAAATAAATAAAACATTTTAAAAAATTTTTTTAATAAAATTAAAAAATGTTTAAAGAATCCTGTCCTCTACTCCTCCGACCAGCCAGCACGTGGTGCTCATTTACTCAGCGTGGTGCCACCATCCCCGAGACCTTCTGCATCCAGGAAGCAACAAAACAACCCGGGGGGCGAGAGCAGGGTCAAGGGCAAGGAGGTCTGTTTGAGAAGCCCAAGCCTCAGGGGGCATCGATGAGCCAGTTGGTGCTCCTCAGAGCTCTGGGAAGCCTGGTTTCCCAGGCAAATCTCAATAAAAACGGCCCAGATGCTTCCCAGAGCCCAAAGCTCATGCAACTCACAGGGTCCCTGAATGAGGAGGGAACCCTGGGCCCCTATGTCAGCCACACGGACATGTCCCTTGTTGTTCCCTCCATAAACAGGATGAGGGAACGTCAGTTGGTGAACGAATTCATGACTCACAACAATGCCTGGTGGGGGTAAGGGGTTTTCAGTAAAAGGAAGGAGCAAAGTTTTATTTGCCACACACACCCAGGAGCCACAAATTAGCAAAAGAATGAATACAAATTAAAAAGACAAAACCCAGGCATTTCAAAGCAATTAAAAGCCGAACTGTAGGTCCCTTTGTTGTTGGATTGGAAACACCATCTGTTGGATTGTCAACGGAAGGACAGCCCAGGGCTGGGGGGGCCAATGCATCAGACTCACCCTCGGGGTATGGAGGAGGGCCAGTGTAATTCAAACAAAAATTACTCAATTTTATAATTGATTTAACTTATTTTTAGTCATGGTAATTCACTCGGAAATTTCAAAGAACACTAGGGAAGGAGGAACCGTTTTACAGTTATAAAAAAAAAGGCATGTGTTTTCAAAGGGATGAGCAATGTTTTTAACATGTTTTAATTCTCATCTTTTACAAACAAGAAAACGAAAATTCAACTGTAAGGCCTACCCCAGCACGGACCAGGTCTGTCTTACTCACCGGGACGTGCCCGGTGCCAACAATGCCCGGCACATGGTAGGTACGCAACGAGTCGTTGTTGAATGAATGAACGAGAACCAGAGAAAAGACGTGACTTGGCCGGCATTATGCCCGTTGACATTTTGGCAGAGCCGGTGTGAGTGACCTAACCCCAAACCCAGTGATCGGTCTACCCTGGAGTGGTGGTTAATTAAGAACATGGGGCTCTGGAGCCAGGCTGCCCGGATTCCCGAGGCAGGCCTACAGCTTACTAACGGTGTGACTATAAGCAGGTTATATAACATCCTCGAAACTCAATTTCCCCTTCCATAAAATGGGGATAATCATGGTCCACTTCCCAAGGGCAATTATGAGCATCAGGTGAGGAAATATAGGTAAATTATTTAGCAAATGCCCAACTCACAGGATGTGTTCGGTATACAAGGCCATTATCCTTATACCACAGTTAAGATGGGACTAAATGATCTTCGTTCCTAATGGTTCAGCGTTGTCTTCTGTGCTCTTGGTAAGTGAGCCCTTTGAAGAATTAGCTTGAGACAAAACTTGAAGTATTACTTGTAAATGACACTTCACATTTTTTCCAGAAGTCCATCAACCTAAAGTAAACCCCCAAACTAGCAAAAACCTAAGTCGATGAGACAGTCTTGGAGGGAAGGTCCTACGTTATTCATCACTTTAACCCCTAGAAAGCCTAGCCTAGGAGAGGTGGGATGGCCTTGGCAGTCAAGAGCACGGATGAGGGTCCTTAGTTGCAGAAGTTTCTATTCTACCTCCTCCACTTGTTTACCGGATGACCTGGGGCAAGTGACTTACTCTCTGTGCCTACGTTTCTTCAATTTACAATGAGTTTAACAACCGCACCTCCCGACAGGGTTGTTTGTGGTGAGGGCCCTTCAGGCACTTGGACCGGCCGTTGCCACGCGCACTGGGCACGCATGTGGATTCATGTGCAAAGTCATGAATTCAGCTACATGACAGTGCATGATTATCTTTCCATTCACTGTCCTTGCAGCGGTTAACCACACTGCAACTGGCCCCAGAGCCACGGTCCCAGCCCACGGGGCAGCCCTGACGCCAGCCTGAAAAGATGCACGGAACAGCACACGAAGCCAGCACCGATGACTAGAACAAAGTCCAGTCCGTCAGACTGAATTTAAAAACCCGGGTCATGCAATAAACGTGGGGGAGGGGGGGGTGCAATTTTCTGGCAGCACATTGTGAGCGGACCCCAGGGTTTGGGTCTCCATCATCAGTGGACAGACACAAAGCCACCAGAGTATCAGTCCACGGACAAGAGTCTGAGGAGAGCCAGCATCACCAAGCTGGTTCTCGGCCAGCACCAGCCGAATTTCGAGTGCTGGGTGCCAGGGATACTCTCAGCTTACCTTCTACCCCTTTGTCCTTCCCTGGACCTTCTCCAGCCGGGGTTCTGGAAGCCCCAGCATCTCAGGTCAAACCAGGACAGCTCTTGGATGATCGTCTCTACTGACGCACCGCACCCCCCCGCCCCGCCCCCGGACACCCCTCCTCCGTGAGTCAGGGCAGAGTCTTTCTTACAGATAGATTCATAACACACGCACAACTCAGAACACACTGGTAGATTTTATAGAGACACCGCAGGGTTGTAGTTATGAGTCTAGATTCTAGAGCCAGGAGCTGCCTGAGTTCAAATCTTGACCGAAGCACTCATTTACCGTGGGTGAGATACTTAACCTGTGTCTCGGTTGCCCTATGAGTAAAAATATAACAACTGTACCCACTGCACACGGCTTTGGAGGGAACATGTGTGAAACAGTTAGGAAGTATCTGATAAATTGTAGGCGCCACGCATAGCTGGCTAGTATAGCATACCCCTCACACTAGGGCGGAAAGGTATCAGTGTAAAGGAGACAAAAGAAGACACAAAGAAGTCTCGGGCTGAACGGGACAAAAGACTGTGCCCACTCGTGTGTGCTGGTGTTTGGACTGGAGAAATCTGCTGGTCTCCTGGTTTCCCTCTTGACCCCTGCTCAAGTAATCCCCTTGGTAAAAGTCACTTAGAATGAGTCCAAAGCAAAGGCTCTTGCAAGTGCCCCCATCACTCTACTTGCATAACATTGAACTTGCCCCAACCAATCTCATTCAAATTTTCCAAAACAATCACCTTTGCACTGAGTCAGCCTGGAAAGTTTTAGTAGATATGGTTGCCGGTTCAAAAACTGTGAGGAAAACACCAGAGGCTCACCTACATCATGCTTTGCTTCTCTGATCGCACCAAAATATGAAAGGGTACCCGCAAAAATGACCCGCCCTACTACCTCATTAGTGCTTGGCATGTGTACCCCCAAATACGCATCGTCCGCGATGGGATGAGGTGTGTAACTGCAATTTGGCCAGAATGGATGAGGTCGAGGTCTTAGAAGTCAACCTCTCCCCATCCCCACCATGGCCCAGGCAGCGTCACCTCTGTTTCAGTGCATGAGGCACTTGCTCCATCACCACCAGAAATCTGGGTCACGAGAGAACACGGGTCAGAGTGTCATCATAGTATCACACTCAGTTAAAACCAGAACTGGGACAAGAACACCCAGGGCAACTGGCTGCTAGGATCAGAGCTCTTTTCCTGGGGTAGCTGCGAAAACATCTCTGATTATGTCCTTTCAACGGTACACAGAACCAACAACATGAAATAAAATGAATAAAACAAAATTTAAGGAAAAATGCAGAACAAAGCAACATTGCTCTTCGACCATGATCACTCTCAGAAATCGTAAGTGGGCTCTCACATTGTGAGGGAAAGTCTACACCATCAGCACCAAACTTGCAGAGGCAGGGGAAAGGATAGCAAGCAGTGGTGCCATTTTATGGCCATGGTGGCCACATTTGTTCTTAGGCTTCGACAAGTGCACTAGGTGCACGGGAAAGAGCAAACCCTTGTCAGTATTCCTGGTCTAGGTAATGACCGGCCTCTGCTTCCTTCTACCATATTCAGGGCAGTTGGAGGGACATCAGAGAGGTGCAACTCTGTCTCATAGGAACCCACAAGACCACCTTACCAGTCATGAAATGAAGACAATGGCAGGCAGAGGAGAGGCCAGAAGAGCCCAGAGCGTGGCAGCCTCACTGCCTTCCTCCTGCTCTGGATTTTCCCACTTTCCACCCTGTCAGGATCCTTCCTGGGCCCTTAAGCAGAACCTTCCCCTTATGTGGATAACATTAACAAGAGAAAACGAAGCTTAACACCGTCAGCTTTGCTACACTCTTCGCAACACAGGAGGCTGCAACCAATAGAAGTCAACAAATGTTGACTTCATCACCATCAGCATCATCATCTTCAATAAGAACGATGCATGTTTACTGAGGACCTATACAAAGCTGTGTGGCAAACAAGACAAAGAGGACACAGTCTCTCCTCTTTAGTAGTTGTCTAGCACTGTCTGGTGATGAATTGAAGGTCCAGGATATAGATCCTATACCATATGGATAGGAAGCCCAGCTTTGCCACTAATAGCCACGTGACCTGAGGCAAATTGCAGCCTCTCTCTGCCTCAGTTTCCTTATCTGCAAAATGGGAATAATAACAAAGCCTTCTTCATAGGATGCTTCAAGGGTTAAATGGGTCAAAGGGTTAAAAAGAGTGGCTAAGAATTCCACAGTATTTATTTTGGTAAGACAGTCTCTTCACCTGTGAAGCACGCTGTCTCTTCAGATATAAGACCTGGAAGGGACTTCAGCGAGCATACAGTTCCACCTCCTCAGTGTGCAGGTAACTATGAGGCTGTGGGACACCAGTGGACTTGTCTGAAAACACACATCTTGTTAAAGGAGCCTTGGCATTAGACCCAGGCCCCTCACCCAGATCTGCAAACTGACTCCCAGTCTAATAAGCTACTTTATAAAGAATTCTGCTGACCCTCCACATAACATATTTGTATTTTAGTGACTCAAATAAAGAAATGGAAAATGGTAGGACTATTGTGGTAACCACACCATGATAAGATACATGGAGAAATGACTTTAAGGCAGTGGGTCCCCAATTATCCCATTGCATTTGTACATTATATGAAAGACCACAACTATTTCTGCTTCACCCTATTCTAATATATAGTTTGAGAAGGAAAAGTTCTGTGACCCAGTTCAAGGTTAGGTGTTATCAACATCATATATGCTTAAAAATGTTTTGCTTGGTTTTAACCATGAATATTTATGGTAATAATCACATAAGGTGGCATTAGTCTGTGTGTGTGTGTGCATGTGTGTGTGCATGCATGTGTGTATCTGTGTGTCTGTATTCCATGTATATGGCTTGCAAAGCTCCCAGTACCCACACCCCATGAATTTACATAAAATCCTCTTCAAGTGGTTGGTTGTTGGTTGGTTGAATCATTTCAAGATTGTTCTGCCCACACAAGCAGAATCGGTCTACTGGGAAACATATCATCTCTCTCTGAACCTCTCTTAAACAACTATAAAATCTCTTATTCACAGACATTCTCAAGAGCTCACATAACCAAGTCTGGAACTTTGGGACTTAGAGAACCCTAAACATAGCTCCTCAAAAATGAGTCCTATTCCTTGTGCTTCTTAAGAAGTCCAAATGAAGAATTGATGGTGTTAGATGGGAAGAAAGAAACCACATTAACAACACATTACACTAATGTTCTTGGCATTTGGCTTCAGGTGCACAGAGTAGAGTTCTCATGGTGTGGAGGTGTATTATTGACAACAATCAAGGTAGCAAATCTTTCAGCTTGTAGAATTCTTTATACAAAAAATAGAAAGGTATTTTGTCATCCCTGGTCAAACAGAAGGCTATAAGGAAGAGACGGCAGGTTGTCCCCATTAAATAGAACAGGAAACTGAGACAGAAAAAGTTAAGTGATGTAGACCCAGAGAATCAAAGACTTATAACTGGAAGAAGTCATTCATTCAAGGGCATGCAGCAAGTGAATACTAGTCCTGCAACCTAAACTTGGGTCTCCTGAATCTGAGTCTAGAGCTTTTTCGCAAAATAAAGCCACACAGAGGCATCTTCTCTATTGTGTTCTTTTGATCTATGTGCCTACTCTTCTGCCAGTACCACGGATTACTGTGGTGATCTGTCAGGACAGTCTTGATTACTATAGCTATATAAGTCTTCAAATAGGATAGACTGATTCCTCCCACTTTATTCTTTTTTTTTTCAAAATTATTCTAGTTATTATAGTTCCTTGCCCTTTTCATCTAAATTTTAAGATAATCTAGTTTATATTCATTTTAAAAATTGCTAAAATTCTGGGCATCTGGGTGGCTCCATCAGTTGAGCATCCAACTTTGGCTCAGGTGTTGATCTCATGGTTGGTGAGTTTGAGCCCCATATCTGGCTCTGTGCTGACAGCTAGCTCAGAGCCTGGAGCCTGCTTCAGATTCTGTGTCCTTGTCTCTCTCTCTGACCCTCCCCTGCTCGTGCTCTCTCTCTCTCTTTCAATAATAAATAAACATTAAAAATTTTTTAAAAATTGCTAAAATTCTGATAGAAGTTGTGTTAAACCTGTATATCAGTTTGGGGAGAATTGACATCTTTGCTACATCGAATTTTCTAATCCATGAACATAGTATGTCTCTCCATTTATTTAGTTCTTTTGATTCTTTCCTTGTGCTTTACAAATTTCAGCATATAAGTTCTTTTATATATAGTGTTTATTTTGAGAGAGAGAGAGAGAGAGAGACAGAGAAACAGAGCATGAGCAGGGATGGGGGCAGAGAGAGACAGAGACACAGAATCAGAAGCAGGCTCCAAGCTCTGAGCTATCAGAGAATAAGCGGGGCTCTAACCCATGAAGTGGGAGATCATGACCTGAGCCAAAGTCAGACACATAGGTGTCCTCAGCATACAAGTTCTGTGCAAGTTTTATTAGATTTACACTTCAGTGTTTTTGAGTGATTATAAATGACATCGTCTTGGGGAAAAAGCATTTGGTCTTTCACAATTGAGTGTGCTATTAACTGTAGACTTTTTCTAAATGCTCTTTATCAAGTTGAGGTAACTCACTTCTATTGCTAACTTGCTTAGGGTGCTTATCATGAGTGGGTTTTGGATTTTGTAAGTGCTATTTCCATATCAATTAATATGATCCTATGATTTTCCATATTGAACCATCTTTACATACCTGGAATAAATCCCACTTGGTCATAGTATACAATTCTTTTTTACATTATTGTATTCTATTCGCTAATTTTTTGTTAAGGATTTTCACATCTATTAATACAGCCATTCCTGTTCTCTTTGGGTTAATATTTGCATAATATAACTTTTTTTCTTTTTCATCCTTTTTCTTTCAACATGGCTTTATCATTACATTTGAAGTGCGTTTCTGGCAAATAGCACATAGTTGAGCCATGTTTTTAGAGCACTCTGCTATCTTTGTTACGTTATAGATTCAAAACAGTTAAAACGTCAGCAATTACATGTATTTCAATCTAATATATTAGTTTGTTTAATCCTTAACATGATAATAGCCCTACGCTTCACCAGCCTGGGCTAGTCAGCAAACGGGCCACCTAGTTCTGGTCCCTGGAGTTGTTTGTCACAGGCTGTACATATTCTAACAAGCCCACCTGCTCAGGGAGCCTTCCCCGCTAGGGAAAGAAGGAAAGTTCCAAGTCGCTGGCTAGACCTTTGGTCTGATAGTTCTTGCAACCATGCATGCCACTCATAACTGACTGCTGCTGAGTTGGGGCAGACAGAGGGAAATATGCTCTCCTTATGATCCCCAAGGGTCTGAGCAGCAGGGGCCAAAATCATTGGCAGACCAAGTGCCTGGGGGAGAGTCCCTAGCCAATTAAAAAAGGAGAACCATACTTCAGCCTGAGCCAACAAAGCAGCAGTGTCCAGCTCAAGTGAGGTCCACCAAGATAAACATTGACCCTCCCCACCCTCCACCCTCACTGTGGATAAGACACAGGGCACAACCTTGGGTCTGGTCCAAAGCAGACACACAGACACATCAGGGGCCTCATGAGGTTATAGCTCAAGGCTGTTCTGAACATGGCAAGAGTCCCCTGAATGTTCCAAAGAGGACCCAAAATTAAATTTCCTCCCTTAAAAATGAAGCAGCTAATCAGATGACTCAGGGCAGAGAAGCAGAGTTCCGCACACAAGTCATGGCTCCCTTCAGCTGTGAACATCCTTGGGCTGGGAACGTTCACTCTCCTACCACCCCCACCATCCATGCAGGGTCTCCTGGGATCTAGGCGAGTTTGGATGGTTTGATTAATAAAAACAGAAGGATATAATGGTCTGCTAAGTACCCCTGTCACCATGGAGAGAAGAGGACCTGGGGAGCCAGCATAAAGAAAAACAACAAAGATTCTCAATCAACCCACAACTGTAAATTGGCATAAGTCAATCAACCAAACTGCAGCTGAAGACCATATAGATGAGATATTTTCTCGCATGAGGCCCTGGAAACCTTTCGCCTTCATCGAGGCTGGGCACAGTACACATTCAACAGCATATGCGACCTCTGTGTGGCAGTAATGTATTTTATAAAGGCTAGAAAACAGATCCAGAAAGGTTAAGACACTTTCTCAAGGTCATCCAACAAATGGGGAAGCAGAGCTCAGGCTTAAATTCTGGTTTCAATCCAGACCTTTTGGCTCCAGAACATACTTTCTCCATTCTACCACACTCCATCGCAGAAGCGGATGCCAACCCTCAATGTAAGGATGCAATGCTCTCCAGACTGACTTCCCTGAGAAAAGTCAGCAAGTCCCTGACTGAACCAAGAACAGGACTTGGGTTTTCTTAGAAATGTTTAGCTCTGTAGTTTCAATTTTATAAGACTTGGCGTTTATAGAAAAAAGACTGGAATGCGTTCAAGCCGATAGGATGTTGAGTAAAGTTCTCTCCCCCAGAAAGGAAACTTTCTCCAAGATTTGGTTGTCTTATTTTTACACTTTTTTTTCAAAGGAGTCCGGTTTTCCTGATGTCGCTCTGATTATGTCTGAGGCCAATGAACTGAGGCCTTCAGAAAGAAAGGAAGGAAGGAAGGAAGGAAGGAAGGAAGAAAGAAAGAAAGAAAGAAAGAAAGAAAGAAAGAAAGAAAGAAAGAAAGAAAGAAGCTAGGAAGTGTTGCTCTTGTTAAGAACGTGCCTCAGCATTGCAGGAAGCATCATGACAACATTTTACCCAAGTCTTTGATTTAAAAATAAGATGTCCATCGACGTCTTTGAGAATTTTTGCGTTTCTCATTCCATGTCAAATTGCCCCAAGGCCTCTCCTTTACCCATGGGTCTCCCAGTCTCTCAGACTCCACTGAGCTCCCCTCACCGAAACCAAGCTGGAGGCCAGCGGCTGGGCAGTTTCTTCACTTCACTGGGGTTTTTGAACACAACCTACCTCGTTATCTGAGAGACTCTAATAGAAATTGGAAGTGTACAAGTGGTTGTCGGGAGATGGATTTACAGGGAGATGTGAGGTCACACCTGGAGGGTGGCCAGCTTTGTGAGAAATGCGTCCTGGGCAGCAGACTGGACGCTCTTTTCTCATGCCTCAGTCACTCACTCTGTGACCCGGGGCCTACATTTCCTCTTCTACAAAAGAGATGTTTGGATTAGACAATCTCTAAGGTTCCTCCCACCCTGACTTTCTGCAGGCGTAGGTTCCTAATGCTAAATCCCAGAGGATTTATTTGACCAAGGTTGACACACCAGGTAGGACAGACCTTTAGCAACCAAGTATTAACAATAGCTTTTTAATGAGTGTTTACTATGTGTCATGTACCATTTTTAGTGTTCTATATCTATTGCTTCATTGAACGCTGACAGCGACCCTGTGAGGTTAGGAATTACGATCATCGCTAATTTACGTATGAGTAAATTAAGGCTCAAACAAGTTACTTAACCTACCCGAGGTCCCACAACTAGTAGGTAGGAGAGTTGACTCTTGAACTCACTAACAGTTTGGATTCAGAGCCATGTTCTTTAGTTCTATCCTCTGTGGACAGATCTGTGCAGAACTCAGTGTCTCCCCAGAAGAGTGACCTTTACTGACTTCAGGTTTCACCAAATTCATGCCCTGCTTTCCCTACAAGTTGCCCAAAACTCTGTGACCTGGGGCCTACGAAAGAGGTGTCTGAGGATTTCCCATCGATAAAAATTTTTTTTAAAACAAACAACAACAACCACAAAACCTTTGCCAAAGCCCCGGCACATCAATAATATGAAATAATATGAGAGAGGTGACAAACAGCGTATCTAGAGATCTGAGCCCAAAGCTGAGAGAATAAAAATAATATCCAGGAAGTGACTTCAGAAGTAGGATACCTTCCAGGGGCCCTGAAATCACTGACTTCCCCCAAATTCATACCCCCATGTTGGCTTCTGCCTGGTTCCCACAGCAGAAGGCTGCCTGGGAGGTGCCCTTCAGACCCAAGACGCTAAATGGAAAGTCTGTGTGGATGAGTCATCCAAGCTGGAGAGTGTAGAAAAGTCAGGAAGGAAGGAGCTGGCTAGAAGACTTCCCTCGGATGCCCCCACCTGTCTCTGCTGTAAGCCCCTCTGTGCTTCCTCCGCCTCCCTGGGTTACCCCCGACAATGAGAAACCCACCTAGAAAAGAGCTGAGGAGACTGAAAAGATGAACCGCGATTTATCCATGCATGGAGACTTGCAAAGAGTAACTAGCCAATGAGAACCCATCGACAAATAGAATATTAGTAGAATACCAACTATATATGCGAGGCAATCTGGAGATAGAAACGCCTCACCCTTTTGTCTAAATCCACCAAAGTAACCAACACAGAGTTGGAAACAGGAAACCCACAATAAATTTGAAGTCTTCAACCCAGTAACAGTAGAATTGGGAAGTGGCTCCCCAGGGGGTAGAAAACATCCTGTCCAGATCCTTGGGGAAGAAAAGAAAAAGGCAAACATTTGAGGGAAAGAGAATCTCTAGCCTCATCCCGCCGCCATGAACTTGGATCTCAACTGAACGATTATCATTCTTCCTGCACTCCTGGGAACCAGCCCACAGCATCCAGAGCTGGCGCTAACCCAGACTGGCCATGTCTCTGGGATAATATTGTTTTTGGTTCCCTTTCTGTGATTGGCCAAACCTCCTTTTGAGCACAGAGGAAACACTGTTGCCCTTTGACCAAATTAAACCCTTTTATTCCTTACAGGAAAAGGAGCGACTTTTCCCATTGTGCGGGGAAGAGAGAGCTGGGGATAGGGCACCGTGGGGAACAGCAGGATGGAGAGCACACGAATTAAGGCCACAGGCTTTGGTTCCGGCTGTATCTATTTTCCGGGGGACTTTAAAAAACACCGTACATGAGAGATGTCTGGAGGGCTCAGTCGGTTAAGCATCTGACTCTTGATTTCGGCTCAGGTCATGATCTCACGGTGGTGGGATCGAGCCCCGCATCAGGCTCTGCACTGAGTGGAACCTGCTTGATTCTCTCTCCCCCACCCCCCCCCAATTCTGCTCCTTCCCCTCCCCCACCCCACCCCACCGGCTCTCAAAACAAATAAATAAACATTTTTTTAAAAAAAACACTGCACATAATGTACCTGGCATTGTAATTAGCACGTAGTAGGTTCTTAAAAAATGGTAACCATTATTACTGTTGTTTCCTAAGTCCAGGAGGCAATAATGAGATTTTCTAAGTAACCAGCCACTAAATAAGTTACAAAACAGCTGCTTTTCCTTTAGTTTGTTAACAAACATTAGCTGAGAACCTACTACGTGCCCGAAAAGGCTTTGGGGACAGAAAGAGAAATGACACACTTTTCCGTCCTTAGGGATTTCACAGGCTAGCAAGGGGAAAGTATTACATAAACCCTTAAGAACAGTGGTGTGACAAGTGTTATAGAGCAAAGGGCTGTGTGAGCACGAGGAGGCAGCAGTTAATTAACTTGGCTGGAAGCGGCTTAGCGTGAGTCAGGACGGAATCACTGCTCTGAGCCGTTCTGCCCATTTCTGCATGTGACTTGGAGCATGTGCTCGGAAGTAAAAGGCACAAGGATAACTTCACAAGCCTCCAGGCCAAATAAATGAGTCTTAGTAGAAAGCATTCCTCACCGCTCACTCGCTTTTACGCATGTGTGTGCACATGCACACACACACGCTCCACTGCACTAACATACAGGGCATTCCAGCGCACGCGCACACACCCCAAATCATTTGCACACACACACACACACACATTCCAACTTACTCCCCCAAACATACACATACACTCCCCCAAACATAGACATACGTATTCCAACTCAAGTGCACACACACACACACACACTTCCCAACTTTCTCCAACACATGCATTCAACTTAATCGTGCTTACACGTTCCAATCAGCGCCCAGGTGGTGGCGTTTCACCTGCCTGTCTCTCCCTCTGTGCTTAGAGAAATCCCCCGGGGCCACCTCTCCATGCCATCGCGGTCCCCAGCAAGGCACACAAGGCCCTCCATGATCTTGCCCCTCTCTCGAAGTCTCAAGCCCACCCCCCCCAGGCCATTGTGACCCACTCATTTATTTACTAAACATTAACTGAGTGCCTACTATGTGAAAGTCTTTGGGCCAGGCATATTCTCCTTGTACCTCCTGCTTCAGCGGGCCAAAGCGTGGCTCCCTGAAAGCCCCAGCCTTTCTCTAGCCTCCAGGCCTTTGCTCACGGGTTCGTTCTGCCAGGTAAACACCCCACCAACGTGACATGACCACCAGCCTTCCCTTCCCACCATCATCGCCCCACAGAACTGACCGCACGCCTCTGCGATCCCATCCAACCTGTGGCAGGAGCGGCACAGCAAAGGCGTCCCTTTCTTCCAGTCGTCGTCTACCTGCCCCCGTCCGCTAGCCTGTGATCTCTGTACTACACACTTCTTCATGTGCGGCATCCAGCACGGTCCCTGGACCACGAGGAGCTCTCGGGAAGGGTTTGCAGAGTGAAGCAGTGTTTCTGCTCAGTTCCCAATTGTGAAAATGGTTTGTACCATTTATCCCTCCCCATTAAAGTGCTTCTAGAAAGGACAACTCTACATGGGTCTCTGACGTTGATATTCACTTTATTAACAATAATTACAAGGATGCCTGGGTGGCTCAGTCGGTTAAGCATCCGACTCTTGGTTTTGGCCCAGGCCATGATCTCACGGTTCGTGGAATCAGGCCCCGTGTCAGGCTCTGCACTGTTTGGGATTCTCTCTCTCAGTCTCTCTCTGCTCCTCCCCAGCTCACGCGCTCTCTCTCTCTCTCTCTCTCAAAAATAAATAAAAAAACTTTTTAAAAAACCCAAAAGAACAATAATTACAATGTCATGAACAGATGACAGATAAGTTTTGTACGGTGTTCTACACCACTCACATTCAGACTCCTGACTGAACTGTGTGTTCACAGCAAAAGGGAAGAAGCGTAACGTCATAAGCCTGTAGACCAAGCAGATGAGTCTTAGTAGAAAGCATTTTTGACAGAGACAGAAAGTAGAACGACAGTAGCCAGGGGCTGGGCAGGAGAGGAAAAGGGGGGCTCCTGCCTAACGGGTGGAGACTTTCGGTCTTACAAGATGAAAGCACCGTGAGGAGAGAGGGAGGTAATGGTTGCATGTTACGAATACAGTTGCCCCTTGAGCATGAGTTTGAACTGCATGCGTCCACTTCTGTATGGATTTTTCCCCCATGAACACAGTACAATACTGCCAATGCATTTTCTCTTCCTTATGGTTTTCTTAATGACATTTCCCTTTCTCTCGCTCATTTGGTTGTAGCCATACAGTATGCAATACATGTAACAAACAAAATCTGTGAATCAACTCTTTATGTCCTCACTAAGGCTTCCAGTCGACAGTGGGCTATTAGTAGTTAAGATGGGGGGGGCATCAAAAGTTAGGCACAGATCTTTGACTGTTCAGGGGGTCAATGTCTCACAACCCTGTGCTGTTCAAGGGTCCGCTGTATAGTTAATGTAACGAAACTGTGTTCTTAAAAATGGTTAACACGGTATTCTTATGTTACATGTATTTTACCGTGATGAAAAAAAATTGGAGGAAAAACGGGAGATTTGTTGGTGAGACAGTACATACAGCGAAGGGGTGGTCCACTCGCATCAAAAGATAAATGTCACACTTTGCCCTGTTCACTGATCACCTGTGAAAGAGGGTTAATCCTGCTCTGAGTTATTAACTCCTAGCAGGGCACAGTCCCTGTTGCTGGTTCGTTCATCCTTCGGCGTCTGTCACTGAGTATCTAACGTGTTCCCGGTTCTGTGTTACGTGCTGGATACCCTATCAGCGAGTTAAGGGTCTACGTTATTGGGGTACGCTGAATCCTGTGACAGAAACGACCAGCCCACAGTGACTGAGAATGCGAAGGGTCTCTGCAGGTGGGGACACCCTCCCTGAGATGACTCCCAGACCGGAAGAATGAGAAGGAGCCACCAGGAGAAAGGTCTGGTGAAGCTGGGTACTCCATGCAAATAAAACAGCCTGCAAGAAAGGCCTCAGCAGAAAAGGGTTTTGGCCCGTTCAAAACAAAAAGAACCCCAAGTGGCTGGGGTGGAGACGACCAGAGTGGGTGGAGAGCCTCGTGCCACAGAGAGCTTCACAGCCACGCCTCACAGTGACGTGCTGTGATCTGAATTGTCCCCTCTCCCTGCCAAATGCATACCATGGAGCCCTAACCTCTGCTGTGACGGTATAGGGAGGCAGGGCCTATAGGGGGGTAATTAAGGTTAAATAAGGTCATAAGGGTGGGGGTGGATCCTACAGGATCCCATAGGATTAACATTCTTGTAAGAAGAGAAACCAGAGAGCTCACAGGCTCTCCCTCTGTGCCCTGTGGGGACCCGGCAAGAAGGTGGCCAGCGGTCTACAGCCAGGAAGGTGGCTCTCGCCAGAAGCTGAACCTTTCCCAATCTTAATCTTGGACCTGCTAGCCTCCAGAGCTATGAGGAAGTAAGTTTCAGTTGGGTAAGCCATGCAGTCTATGGCATTGTGTTACGGCAGCCCAAGCTGGTGAAGAGGTTTGAGTTTTATACAAAGGAAATCAATGAGAAAGCTTAAACAAGGGAGTGACATCAACTAATATGTATATTTTTTAGGCCACTGTGTTTGCTGGCACTGGGAGGAAAGGTGGGGACAGACAAGCACTGGAGGTGGAAACAAAGAGCTACCTCGGTCATGGTCACAAGGCAGGCCGTGGTGGCAGCCAGAACCAGGGCAACGGCGGGAGCCCGGCAGACCTGCTTTGCTCTGGAGCACAAACACGGCTTGCTAGCGGCTCATGGGTGGAAAAAGGAACGAGCAAGGATGACTGAGCGTTCTGGCCTGACTGGCTAAGTGCATGTGTCACCACTGATTGAGTTTGGGAAGAAAAGAGCAAAGAGTTTAGAGGAAAAGCCAATTCGGTTTGGGACACACGAAGCTTCAAGTGCCTATGAGTCATCCGAGAGGAAATATCAAGAGCTCTGATTGTTATCTGTGTCCGGAACTAAGAGGAAAGGCCAGGGCTGGAGACAGGAAGTTGAGGGACAGAAGCATATAGACAGCACATGAAGTCGGAGACTGGCACAATCACGCAGTGTATTTGAGTAATGGAGACGAGAAAGGGGCCAGAACCCCGAGTGAGGCTCTTTCTACTCTACCACATTGCCTCTTTTTGCCTAGATTTATCAATGGGGGCAAGTAGGTAAGTACGTAGAATAAATAGAATAAAATGGGCATAGCATAAGCCACTGGTTAAAACTCGGGAGTTAGTCTTTTTTTTTTTTTTAGAGTGCTATAGATGGAGGAAAAATGGAGACCTGACTTGTTGACAATACTTACAAAATGAATTCTAGTTTAATTAAGGTTTGCGGTGGTATCTTTTTAAAAGTAAAGCAACTTCTCTCCCTCCCTCTCTCTCTCTCTCTCTCTCTGATAATGATAGATAGATAGATATAGATAGATAGATAGATAGATAGATAGATATAAATAGGCAGATAGATGATAGATGATAGATAGATAGATTGATAGATAATAGGTGATAGATGATAGATACATAAATACACAGACAAATATGATACATAGATAATCTGCTGCCCATACATAAATAAAAATACAAATTTCATGAAACTAAAATGCCTCATATTCTCATCTTGAATAAGTCACGAGAGAAACAGAAAGCCAGAGCTGCCCTAACATGAGTTCTTTCCTCTCCCATGATTCAGTAAGCATTGGTGTCACATTTAATTTTTCTAGTCAAGAAAAATTGTCTCCATATGAGTCAAAAGGGTTCTTCACTGTTCTGGACCCGGCATGATGCCTCCAACACGAAGCTGCTATGTGGAATCAGGCCCCGTGGGGGTCTATGGGGGACACAGGCAGGATAATGCCTCCATATCCCTCCTGAACCAGGGACCACTGGCTCCCAAAAGGTGCCCTCTGCGAGGCTCCTTCCACGCACGAGCCTTTTAATGATGTATTAATGTTCTTTAAAAGGCAGGGTAGGGGAAAGAATCTGGAAGGACATTTGAGTTGATTATAATATCTACAAAATTAACGTCTTTATATCTAATTACAGAACTAAAATGGACAATTAGAGCCCATAATTAAAGGACGCACATAATGATGAATTACAGTGTGCAATGAGTCGGGAAAACTCCTAATTATACTCTGGGAACCTGAAGTCCCCGGCACGAGCTCGCATTGCTATTTTCATCACAGGAAAGTACCTCCATTGAGCTCATCTCAGAAGTTTTCCGTGTCTCTGAGCGGGTCTGTTTCATAGGGACAGAGAGTCCCTGAGAACTTGCTCCTGAGAAACTTTTCCTGAGACCAGTCAGCACCGTCCACCCTTATCAGAAAGATGGGAACACTGGCAAATAGGCGAATCTCATCATTAGTGTGATGAAAAGCCAGCCTCTGGATAGTTTTGAAAAATGACTCTTTTACTGTCACACAATGGGTAGGGATTTGCCCAAGCAAGTCTTTTTAATTTAGAAGCATCATCAGAACAGTGAGTCCGTTAATTAAAAAACAAAGAAGAGAGTATATGTGAATCTATATGTATATGTGTGTGTGTATATAGTCTACTGTATGTGCACAGGGGTGTATATATATAGTCTTCAGCAGGATGTGAAGAAAGACAAATACGTCATATATCCATGTAGGTCCAGCCACTAGTGCGGGGACTAGTTTGCAAACAACGATTCTGGCATATGACACACAATGAGAGTTAGAAAAACGCTGAAGTCCAGGCATAAGAGAGAAAACGTGGAGGAACGTGGGGCCAGAGGATCTACCTGGATGGAATGCTCCCAGGACATCAGGCACTTTTACCAGCACTGCCCGTGCAGACTGACCCATTAAGCAGATCACAACTGTATGAGATGGGCATGACTCTTTTGCAGGGGACACAGCGCAGCACAGGGTGGGCAATCGCTTGCCCAAGCTCACCCGGCTGGTTTAAGTGGCAGGATCGGGCTTAGAAGCCCAGCGTCTGGCCACGGAGCCCAGCAGTGATCCACAGAAGGCTTCCCAGTTAAGAGTGACCCCGCCAGGTCTGTCAGGAACATGAGGTCTGGTAGCTCTGGAAAGGACGGACTAACACGGAGGGAAACCTGCCATATGGAGGTTGTCGGGAAAAGTGGCCCAGACAGGGTGACAAATAAAGAGAGAAGAGACTTGAGGGAACAGAAAGGGTGGGGCTAATGACCGGCAGGCATGATAGGGAGGGTAGGTCAAAGATGACGAAGTTTTTGACCCAAATGGAAAAAATAATAATAATAAAGAAAAAAGAATCGTAACAAACTTATCAGAGACAGGAAAGGGAAGGAAGAATATAATGGAAACGTTAAGTTCTTGCACAGATGCTGCGCCTTTGAAATGCCTACTAGAGGTTTCCACCAGGGGTTTTCCACCAGGCAGCTGGAGATTCAAGACAAGAGCTTGGGCAAAGGTCAGGCTGGAGAGACTCGCTGAACAGAGGTCTCTGAGGAGGGGAGGCCCAGGCCGGCGGAGACCCAGGCCGCCCAGCACAGCCGAGGGAGGGGACTCACAGGACAGGAAAAGAGGGTCAGACGAAGGGCGTGACTCCAGGCAGGAAAGGCATTAATAATCAATCATCTCCTTCCAGAGGCTCCCCGCCCCTAACCCACACTAACCCCCGACGTCCGCATGCATAACCCACACCCTTGGAAAACGATAACCTTCAGGAAATACTAAAGCTATGACCATTCTTCCAGCTACAGAATGCGTAAGCTGCGGAGAGGAGAGGTGCAGCACCGGGACCACAAGGGCCCTACCATAGCGCTGCCTGGTGACAGCGGGCGGCCACACTCGCGGTGGGCACGGCCGAGCTTGTAGAGGTGTCCAATCACTGTGCTGTGCACCAGAACCTGATGGAATGTTGTGTGCCGACTACTCTTCAATGAAAGCCACAAATAAAGACGTGATCGTTACTACTCATTGGAATTGCTCAACAGGAAGCTCGGGAGGGGACGAGGGGTAGGGACCGTCTTGCTCACCACTCAATCCTAAAAGCCTACTGCTTAGCCTGACACAGTCCGTATCAGGACACGTTGACCATGGACCTCACCGGTGAGAAGTTAGCAGCAGGGGCTCATTCCCAGTCCAGTGCTGTCTACCACTCCCCGCCGCCCCCCCTACCCCCAGACCGCCGCCTGTGGTCTCTGGGGGCGGCCCCCATGTCACAGAGCATGTGTGTGTGCTGACAGCGTGCAGAGGCCAGACCACACCCCTAATTTACTGTGAACCTCCTGGCCCACGAATAAAAGATCCAGTCCAGAATTTCAACCACCATAACAAGCAGAGAATGTTTACTGGGGCCAACGCAAAAAGCATCCTTCTACCCTCTGGCTCCACAGAACTTGCACCAGAGTCAAATCTCTGAAATTAATGTTCCGGCTCCTCAGCTAACATAACCACTCGCTTCTGGCAAATCAGAGAGGAGCCACTTATCCTTTCAGACCGTGTGAGCCTTTGGGTATCCGACCCGACACAGGCAGCTCAGGGTCAGAGGCAGCAGCAGAGCCGAATTCAGTCAATATCGTCAGAAGTATTCAGGCTGATATTAGCTACGTGGTCGATGCCCAAGAGAAAACTAGAGGGCAACGGTTTCTTTAATCATGGGGACCATAGTCTTGGGTCTGTCAACTACTAGGCTCTAGTCCCCAGCTATTCAAACACTAATCTAGAGGTTAGCGTCAACTTGTTCTTGTAGATGTGGCTAAAGTGCATCATCCGTTGACGTTATATAAGAGATCATCCTAGACAATTTGGATGGAACCGATTTGATCCGTTGAAAGGCCGCAAAAGCAGAGCTGAGCCTTCCCTGCAGAAGAAGTTCCACTGGGGACAGCAGCTTCAGCCCAGCACCAAGATCCCCAGCCTGCCCTCCCCGGTGGCCTGCCCTGCGGGTTGGGCACGGGCCGAGGCAGCCCCCGCGGTCACCTACGCCAAGTCCTTGCAATAACCTCCCGACGTATATCTCCTACCGGTTCTGCTTCTCTGGTTGAACACTGAACGATGGCATCCGGGGTAGCCCTTGAAAAGATGCATCCAGTCAGTAAATATTCGTTGAGTGTCAGCCGGATGCCATGCCCTGTTCTAGATGGCAGAGATGCGAGAGAGTAGAGCAAAGACAGGTAGAGGGGCTGCTGTGGGCGTCTTGTGACGTACGAGTGCCTGAATGCCTGCTGCGCCGGGTGCTCCCCCTGTAGCACTATGAACCCTCAGTTTTAGGTACACAGAGATATGGAGACACACACAGGGAAGAAGGCTATGTGACCACAGAGGCAGGGGTGGGAGTGACTGCAGGAGCCACTGGAAGTAGAAGAGGCAAGGAAGGACGCTTCCGTAGAGCCTCCAGAGGGACCCCGACCGTGCGGACACCTTGATTTTGGACTCCTAGCCTCCAGGACTGTGAGACAATAGATTTCTATTGTCTTAAGCCACCCAGTCTATGGCAGTTTGTTAAGGCAGCTCTAGGCAACTAACAAAAATAGTCAAATTCATTCGTTCTTTTTCCTCAGCAGTATTCGTCCCATAAATCGGAGACTAAGGTCTGATGTGTCTAACATCCACATGCTTAGCCAGGGTTTCCGTGTGTCAGAGAATTAGTGTGGAGGCCCCCTGCTGCTCAGCGCCCACTCCCAGGGGCTTTCCAACTCAACTTTGTTCACAAACAGGCCACCAGCCCATGGGTTAGTTTGCCAAATTGACTATTTTAATACTGTATTAAAATTGGATTCATCTTGGTCACCGGATCTTCTTTTTTTTTTTTTAATTTTTAAAACTGCTTTTTTTAATGTTTATTTATTTTTGAGAGAGATACACACAGAGTGCCAGCAGGAGAGGGACAGAGAGAGAGGGGGACACAGAATCCACTTGGAGCTGTCAGCACAGAGCCCGATGCGGGGCTCAGACTCACAACCCGTGAGATCATGACCCGAGCCGAAGTCGGATGCTCAACCAACTAAGCCACCCAGGTGCCCCGGTCACGGGGTCTTCTCTACAGTTGTCCTTTACATTTGTCACCAGAGGGAAGGGCCTCACTGTCTCAGCCCAGGCCCTGCCCTGTTCCCTACAGACTTTTCAAGTTCTTTGCATCAGTTTGCATTTTTCCAGGCTGAATTGTTCTCCTTCCGGCCAGCCTCTATCCAATTCTATGAAATAATTCTTGGTCTCCAGTAACTGCCTATCGATGCAGCTGTTTTTATATCTTTTTAAAAATATTTTAATAAAAGCTGGTATTTCCTGCAGATAATTGAGGAAGATGTCCATTAATGCCAATCTTAACGAGGTGCCCACAGGCCCCTTTTAGACACTGCCCTGGGGTAGGGTGGGGGGTCAGTGTCATTGTTGGGGTGTCCTTTGTAATTCTCGGGCCACATTTGTAGCACCTAAGCCAGCCTCAGCACTGGGATATCATCTTGAGAACATTGGAAAAGAGGTGGTAGCTAGAGGGTCGTCTGGGTGGCTCAGTCGGTTGAGTGTCTGACTTCGGCCCCGGTCATGATCTCACGGTTCATGGATTCGAGCCCCGCGTTGGGCTCTGTGCTGACAGCTCAGAGCCTAGAGGCTGCTTCGGATTCTGTGTCTCCTTCTCTCTCTGTTCCTCCCCCACTTGTGCTCTGTTTCTCTCTCTCTCTCCCTCTCTCAAAAATAAATAAACATTACTTGTGCTCTGTTTCTCTCCCTCTCAAAAATAAACATTAAAAAAATTTTAATAGATATTAAAAATTGTTTTAAGTAACTGACTTAGAGATGATAGATGATAGGTAGGTGGGGAGATAGATAGATAATTGATAGACAAATAGATGTGACTAGTTCCATTTGGAAATGTGGGTATGTGTGCATATAGGTAAGCCTGTGCAACTTTGGAAAAATATCAGAAAGAATAAGCATAAAACCTTGAATGTTAAGGAAAGCAGTTATCTCTGGGGAATTAAAAGAAACGGCTGGAAAGGGAAACTTTACTTCTCATTTTATATCATTCTTAAATGCTGAGATTATTGAGTTATGTTTGTTTGATGACTTTCAGGTTCTTTTAATTTTACAAATGTTTAAGGGGAAAAAAGTGTTACATAAATGCCTATTCTTCAACTGCAACCCTATGCCAGACGATTTTACATACACGTTCCCGAAGGTACACATTTCAATCACCAGCCACTTCACACACACACACACACACACACACACACACACACACACACGCATGCACACTTTTTCAACAGCTGGGAAACTCAGCTGTGGGAACTCATCCCACAGGGATGAAGAGGCGTGCTCAAGGTTACATAACAAGTAAGTCAGAGCAAGGGCCCGTGGTCCACCCTGGCTGTCACCCTGAGCTCTCCACAGTTCACACTGCCCCCAGGGCCATCGGAGTATGTCTGTCCTTTGTGTGTTCACTCATCCAGTCCACTAATACGAAGGCGTCCCCTTGGTTCAGCATCATGCTTGGTTCTAGAAAGAGCTACAAAGATGAACAAGGCAAGTTTTCTGCCCTTAAGCAGCTCACAGTCTCCTGTGTTGTTAATATGAAACAGAAGGAAACAGAATGCTCCATGGGCAGAGACAGAGTAAGCAGCCGGGGACTGCCCAGCTGCCCTGGCTGTTCCTGTGAGGCTGAGTCAGAAGACGACTCTGATCCCCTTCTTCTTGAGTGGCCTTTGGGCTGGAACATGGCAACGATGCCCTCAACGTTCTGGTACACCTCACTTAGCTCAACCAACCTCTTCGTTTTGTCCCATGTGGACGTACGGGTAGTAGAGAGAGAGGAGGGGAGGCAGGTGTTTGTAGAAATCTGAAGGGAGAGAAGGGCTCTGGTCATGGTGGGAGCTACCCATGAGCTGAAGGTCAAACCAGTGGTTGGCAGAAGGGCGGGCTGTGAAGTTCACATTTATGTGCTGGCCAAAAAAGAAAAAAAATTCCTCTGACTCAAAATAAACAGACTTGCTGTGAGGCCCATGTGTGATTTTTCTTAGGATTTTGGGGAATATTGTAAATGATCTATATGCCCCTCTCCCCCAAAGTATGTGGGGATCACAAGCTGGGCTCTATTTGGACCATAAACAAAGGATCTAGAGAAGTATGCACTTCATCCCAGAAGCTCACTTAATTTGTTTTTTACCCCGTGGAGTTGAATTTTTATGCAGATGGGAGTATCTGTTATATCCTTGACCCGAGCCATGGTTTTGAGAAGACATAGTACGTATGAGGGGCCAAAGGGCCAATACACATGTTCATCGGAACCCCAAGGGACACGTCATGAAGGAAAAGGGACAAGAGCTAGGAAGTGCAGGATTTGACAGGTGGAGAGGGGGAGGGACACTTAAGGGCAGCAGTTACAACGTGGGGCAAGGAACAGACAGCTGTCCCCTCCTGGGACACTGAGGTAACATGGCTTGCCCGGCTTTGAAGCTGCAAGGAAGCTTGGCAACCATCCACTACCTCCCTCATGTCACAGGTGCGCCATGTGAGAATCAGAGTGGTGAGATGGGCTGGCCAGGACCACACAGCACGACCAATCCCCTGGCCTGCTTGGCCGCGTTTTGTACTCGCTCTGTGAACATGCTGTTCCCTGAACAAGCAGAGGTTCAGAAATGGGAAGGTGGGGACACATACAAGAAATAGCAAGTCTGAGAGGGGATTTGATCTGAGGAGAAAATACACATAGAAAATACACACAAACTGGAAAAGGTGAGTTGGGATTTGCTTCTGGAAGATGTCGAATAGGAGACCAAGGGGTTTGGGTCTTTTTTCCATGTAGATGACAGAGACCTACTACGTGTGTGAGAGCAGAGTTCAGGTAGCAAACTTGCTGTTTTCTGTCCCCAGGCACACATGAGGACTTCCGATTGGGAGCGAGGAAAGACCTTCAGAGTCCCAGGGAAGGAAAGAGCCCACCTTGATTTTTCATATTTTCTCTCTGAAAACTACAATTACTCCTTCATAATATCATTCCTCTTTAAAAAAACTTACATAGCTTCTTTTCTTTCTTTTCTAATAGAGAAGCCATGCATGCTTATTTATGAACTTTCAATCTTATGAAGAACCAAAATGGCTCCTATGAGCTCCTCCTCAGCTAATAAAAAATCAAGCTCAGTTAATATTTTGACATATTTTCCTCAGAGTTTTTGTTCTGTGGATTTTACATCATTATTTAATACCTTTGTGTAACTTTGAAACTTCTAATTTCACTTAATATAAAACCATAAATTCTGAAATTATCTAAAGTTCTCAAAACGAGGGGCATCTGGGTGACTCAGTCAAACGTCCGACTTCGGCTCAGGTCATGATCTCACCGCTCGTGAGTTCAAGCCCCACATCAGGCTCTGTGCTAACAGCTCCAAGCCTGGAGCCTGCTTCAGAGTCTGTGTCTCCCTCTCTCTCTCTGCCCCTCTTCTGCTCATGTGCTCTCTCTCTCTCTCAAAAATAAACATTAAAAATTTTTTTTAATTCTCAAAACCATCATTTTAAAGGCTTATAACCTGTATATTTAACCATACCCTCAGTGCTGGGCCTTTAGATCATTTCTTTTTCCTACCTAATGCTACCTACCTTGTTGTGTGTAACTTTTGTCCCCTTCAGAGTATTTCCTTAGAATAGATTCATAAATAGGAAATTCCTACATCAAATAGTATAGACAGTTTCTAAGGTCATTCACACACCTCATCGAATTGATTTACAATGCTGGGGGCATTACGATACGTATAAATAACATGTAACTCTAAAAACCAGAGTTTTTATTGAATGAAAGTCGTTTCTTTGTTTTAATGACTTTTCTTTAATTTCGAAAATATTTCATATCTTAGGGTGCCTGGGTGGCTCAGCCAGTCAAGCATCCAACTCTTTTTTGTACTATTTTTTTAATGTTTATTTATTTATTTTTGAGAGAGAGAGAGAGAGAGAGAGAGAGAGAGAGAGAGAGAGAGACAGCAGGGAAGGGCAGAGAGAGAGGGAAACGGAATCCCAAGCAGGCTCCGAGCTGTCAGCACAGAGCCCAATGCAGGGCTCGAACCCATGAACCATGAGATCATGACCTGAGGTAAAACCAAGACTCGGATGCTTAACTGACTGAGCCACCCAGGTGCCCTTTAAGCATCCAACTCTTGATCTCGGCTCAGGTCATGATCTCACAGTTTGTGACTTGAAGCCCCATGCTGGGCTCTGTGCTGCTTGGAATTCTCTCTCCCTCTCTCTGCCCCTTCCCCGCTTGTGCCGTCTCTCTCTCTCTCAAAATAAACAAATTGGAAAAAACTGTTTTTAATTTCATATTTGAAGGAAAAATTCTCCATAAAATTAGACTGGGGGTGGGGGTGGGGAGAGAAATACAGCTTCTAGGAAATTCAAGGTCTACTCACCCTGGACCACTTTTGCTTTCTCTTGTCTTCTGACCAGTGCTCCACCCCTCCCTTTCCTCACTACCCACCCCACCCCATCCTCTCCCAGCCTCTCCGATTCCAGGATGTTGTCTCTTCTGTGCTTGTTAAGGGGGATTCCATCTTGTAGTTCCTAGTAAAGGGCCCGAGTCCACACACACAGGCTTCTGCACCCTCTCCCAGGGCTCTGGAGAGTAGTTTGCAACGAAAAGATTAATGGTGCTTTCCTGATCTTCATGGCCTGTGTGTTTCTCATCATCTCCCTCTGGATGCAGTCGCTGGCTCTCATTCCAAAGCCACACATGGCTGGTCCTTGCTCCTCCCAGAGCAAGGAGACTTGCTAGGGCTGATGCTATGGAGCCAGCCAAGTCACCAGTCTCTTGCATAGTCAGAACCCCCCTCTTCTCTTTTCCTCCTGGTACAGCTCTGCTCAGTCTCCTTCACTGCCCACCTGACCTTTTGCTGGCCTCCTAACAAGCTTCCCCACCTCTGCCTCCTTCCCTTACAATCTTTCTTGTACACTGCAGCAAAATCGAGTCTTCCTGGGGCAAAATTTATATCGTCTTATAGCTCTGCTCAAGCATCTGCAGCAGATCTCTATTACGTGGGAAGCCCCATTTCTTAGAGTGGACCAGCAAATATGTACCAGGTCCTTTTTAGTGGGTACACATTAAGTGCCACAGAGGCTACACCATGAGCTCTGGGTCTAGTTTGGGGAACTAACCCAGACATGTGAAAAGTCACAAGGCTCCAGCCCCCACCTCCTTCCAGCAATCCAGTCCTGCGTGTGTGACAGGCAGATCTCACACTTGACATGTTTCAAACTGAATTTACTCTCTTCTCCCCAAATCTATGTTTTTTACATAATGGTTCCACTCTCCAGGCTCTCAAGACAAGATAGATGCATGTCACGAACATGGGGAGATTTGACGGGTGGAAGATTTTGGTCTTGTACTGTCCATCAAAATCCAACTGTCTAATTACTCACTTTCTTGGTTGTACTTAAGAACATAAAGGGACACAGAAACAAATAAGACATGCCCCCACTGCTGTGAGTGTATAATGTTCTGCGGGAGACACAGAGCTGCTTGTCCATTGTCAACTCATCCACCCAAGATGTGCCTCACAAGCCTGGGTCTCCAGATCCAACCTCCCCCCAACCCCCTCAACCATTCACTTCAGGAAAAGTGGACTAGGACGTCTCCAGGTATTTTCATGATTCTTCAGTACTTGTCATCTACCAAATCCCAACTGATCCAGATAGTAGAATCACCATAATATCCAGGTGTATCGGGAGCTAAGGGTAAAAACTATTAACAGAGATCCCTGCCATGGATGACTTTACAATGTGGGGAGAGAGGCTGACACCTGAACAGATGATTTCCCAATCATACTGTACGCGGCCAGACTATGGGGCTACAACAAACACAAAGAGAAGGGATCTTCTGGCCCGACCGAAGATTCAGGGAGATGTGGGGAAATTGGGGTGAGGAAGGAGGAAACCTGCCAACTGGAACGGGAGTGGGGAGTGGGTGGCTCACAGTGGAGAAACCAGAATTTGCACCCAGGTTTGTCTGACTCTCCAGTTCATGCTTTTCCCACCATCCTGTTACATGGTAGGCTTTCAATGGATATCCACCCACTGGATGAAAGAAGAAATAACAATACAGGAGGCGCCAATTCACTCCTACAACCTCTCAGAATAGTTTGGAGGTAAAATAAAGTCTGGAATTGAGAGGGGACTCCTCACTCTTGTCTACACCTCCTCAAAAAAAACCCTGCTAGTGTCCCGGGCTATGCAGACAATGGGAAAAGAAACAAAGGAAGCCTAGAGCTCCAAAGGCTACAGCAAAGAATCCCATAGAATCCCACGTTAAATCACGCTGGCCCCGGAAAACCCCTGGACAAGGAAAAGGGATCCTAATTCTCCTACACCCATCTCTTCTGAAATTCGGTTCTGGAAGGAGAGCCAGGGGATCAGAGCTGCGCGCCCACATCCTCGAGCGATTACATGGGGCTGCCTTCTCTCCGCCCACAACCCCCCTGCTCCACTGTGTTTGCAGAGCAGATGCCTCGGGCCAGCAGCCCCCCTTTCTGTACTTCCTGCTCCTTGGCCCCAGCCTCTGCCTTCCGTCTCTGTATGCTTGGCATACACGCAGCAAGCCTGGAGCTGGAGTGTGCCATCATTTCACAATTCACAAACCCCAAATAAGAGACAGGTGGTGGGATTCTCCCAGGGAATGGAAAGAAGGTCTCCAAGCCCACACTGTCTGAATCTGGCTGCCCAGGGAACAGCCCAGAGGTGGGCTGGGCTGAGGCTACTGTTTCAGGAGATTCTACCCAACCCTTTCTAGGCTGTTTGATCCCTTGGTCCCGGACATTTCTCCTCAGGATTTCCTCTTGGATCCTCCCAGTTCTTCGGGAAAGTCAAAACTCACTTTGAACAGTTCATGGAATCGATTTGTGGAAGAAGGAGTCAGCTCAATAAAATTACAATCATTTCTTTAGAGGAGGTTGTTATAAAATGGGCCTTGGAAAGTCACAGACTCCTTGGTACTGATATCTGGATCGATTTGGGGCTCAAGACACTTCATTGCCCACTAGGGAATTGTTTTATGATTTAGCTTCTCCATGATAGATTAAGACGGGCTTGCAAATTTTGCCACTGGGGCAAAAGACTACAACTACTTCCTTTACTTCAAGGAAATATTTTGGGTTCATCTCATCAGCCACTACCAGCAAACTTTTTTTAAATTTTCTGTAAAGGCCCAGAGAGTAAGTATTTTAGGCTTTGTGGGCCATAAGGTCTCTGTCATAACTATTCACCTTGTCCTATGTAGCACAAAAGAAGCCATCGGCACTAGGCAAATAAATGAGCAGAGCTGTGTGCTAATAAAACTTTATTTACAAAAACAGGCAGCAGGCTGGATTTCGACCACAGGCTGTAGTGTGCCAAACCCTGACAAAAACCCTGTGTTCTGTGCAGAAGTATCAGTTTGAGGAGCGAATGATGTTCACTGACACCCTTAGGAAGGAAGTTGCTGCTTTGGTATGAGAAAACTTTGAGGTCTACTTGTCTACTATTACCTAAGGAACCTAAAATAATATCAGAAGCTGCATATTAACACAATCCTCAGATGCTTTGTACACATTACATCTGGGGACCAGTGTGTCTCAAACACCTATCAAATTACAGGGGTGCCCAGGGGGCTCAGTCAGCTGAGCGTCCAACTCTTGATTTTGGCTCAGGTCACGATCCCAGGATCATGGGACTGAGCTCCTCATTGGGCTCTGCACTGAGCATGGAGCCTGCTTAAGATTCTCTCTCTCTCTCTCTCTCTCTCTCTCTCTCTCTCTCTCTCCCTCCCTCTGCCCCTCTCCCCCACTTACATGCTCTGTATGTATATCCCCCCCAAAAAAACTAAAAACAAAAAAAATTACAGACTCTGAGGTCTAAGGCATGCAACTCTGTCTTCAACAAGCTCCTAGCTGACACCGATGCTATCAGTGAATGAGGCTTCGATTAGCAAAGATCTGCTCTGGACCATCCTCTATAAATCCCAGTTCCAGGGTGAAACATGGGAGCAGATGGGTTCCAGCTGCCCACCACCAACAACCCCGTTTCTTAACCCCCAACAGATAATGCATGTGGAATACTACGCTAGATGTTACACAAAAGCAAAACCACCTGACAAAAAGACTCAGACCTTGGCTAAGAGGTTCTCGCAATCTTTTTTGGGGGGGGGGGGTGGGGGAGGAGGAGCTCATACACATAAAGAAATTAATCAGTATAAGAGGTCACATGAATGTCTAAGACAATAAGACATCAGTGAAAAATCCTGACAAAGGCTATGAACGTCTAGAAGGGATACCCCAACCCCTCTCATCCATCACAAGGGGAGGAACCCAAAGCTCCATGCCCCAGGAAGCAAGAATTTTGAATAGGTTCAAGCTCAGAAAGAAATTCAGGAAATGTTGCCAGCCAGGAACACTTAACATCATTCCTGCAGCCCACAATCTCAGGCTAAAATAATTAATATAATATGAGAAATTATAAGGCAATGAAAATGGAAACAACGGAAATAAGATTCTTGCTAGCAGCCCTAGATGTACCCTGAGGGCGATGCAGTCTGTGGCTGACCCTCAAATCTCTTATAAGCCGTGAAGATCAAAGCAAAACCAAGAGACTGACACCTTAGAACGTGCTGCCTCCAAGTGTTTCACACATATATATTCTTAGGTGTCTGAATATTTCCCCCCTAAATCTGGCTCAGAACTGCACCCCCACTCAGCAAGAGGGGCATCTGAAATTGGCATCCTCAAAAGCAAAGTCACTCCTAGGGCACGTCCCACGCAGATGCTGAATCCCTAAGATGGCGTCCAGATGTCACAGACCAGCCAGCAGTCAGAGCTCTCCCCAGTCTGGCAGCCACCCTCCTTTCCAGCTCTCTCTTCCACCACCCCTTGGTCCTAACCCTCTGCTCCCCACAGATTGCTATCTGCCCCCTCCCCTCCATTCCCACATCCAGCGTCATCTTCGTCCACTGCTCACTCCTCACCCTCACTGCTGAGGTCAACCCCACCGCTAGTAACCAACCCATACCTCGCCCTCTGCATACTGCACTGCTGCCTGGCACCCCCATGCTTGGCCCCAGCCCCACCCCTTCCACCGTCGGGGCCCCCTCAGCCACAAGTGCCATCCCCTACAATCACCACTCACCACCCTCTGGGCACCTCCTTGAGCACGGCTCTCTTTTTTGTTCCTTCCCTTTCTTGTTGGCCATGAGCTTTCAATCACTTGTGGAGTCCCTCACACATCACAGGTGTCCTGTAACAGTTACTATTTTTGTAAGTAAAGCCGTTACCCAAAGTCCTTGGGTCCCACACTGCTCTCCAGCCCCATGGTTTCTTGTACATCACCACCGTCCATTCGCAGTTCATGCTTTTCAGAACATTGTTGAGCCCATTTCATCTAGAAACGTCTAAGCCAGCTGCACACCTGGCCTCCCTTCCCCTGGGCAGGCATGTCCCTCAGTTTCTAACCAGTCTCTTCTCTCCTCGCCTCGTGGCACACCCACAATAGCTGTGGCTCTCTGATTAGTTAGACACCGATCCTGACCTTGTCCTTCCTGTAATGATCCTGGCACAGCCAAACTCCAAAATCTCAGACGCCTAGGTTTATGTAGCAATGTGGTCACAGCGCCTCATTTATCTCAACCGTAACGTCCTCTGTAACAAGCAGATGCCTCCCAGGTTTGTCCCGGTCACCGCTCCGAATGCCACCTGTCCCCACGCCACCCCCACGTGCAACCCCCCAGGCTGTGCGGTCGCCATGCCCTGGAAAACATGTCCTCCGGGACACCTGAAACCAGAACCTCCCACCCAAGACACTCATGAGAAACAGACCAGCCCTTGGCCACTTGCAATGGGAGAAAGACAGCTTCTAAGTCACGAGGGAGAATCAAGCTCCGGTTGGAAATACAAACTTTTCCTTTAAAGGAGAAGCTAACGTTGGCAGTACTACTCTTTTGAGCTGCTCTCCAACAAAGCTGGAAGAGCCATTTTGGGAGAGAGAGGGAAAGGAAGACAGTGTGAGTGACAAATGGAGAGAAGGAGACAAAAAGAGAAAAGTGAGAGGAGGGAGGCGCGGAGGGGGGAGGAGGTGGGGGGGGCAGAGTGAAGGAATGAAGACCCAAAGGGGAAGGAGCAGAGGGGGAGGGCAGAGGAGGGGACGAAGAGGGAGGAAAAGGCAGGGAAGACAGGCTGTGCTATGCTGGCTCACAAACAAGGGCCACCAGTTCTGTGGTGAGTTTGATGGTGTCCCCTGGGAGCTCTAACATCCATGAGGGGACAGGGTCTCCATGGGCTTGTATAACACTGGGCTGGGCTGGGTGGACCCCAGAGCCCCCTGGGGCCCAAAACAAACAACCAAACAGAACTGGAGGAATTGATCTCCAAAGGCTATTGTTAACCTCTGCTCTCAGTATTTACGACTGATGCCAGATCTTGACCATACGTTGGGATCAGCCCCATGTTCCAGAGCATCTATTAATAACACTGCCTTTCCCTCGCAAGTGTTCCATTTAGATGTTACATTACTTGGTCCTCCTATTAATAGGAGACACAGGAAACTGAGACTGAAGTCTCTGGACAGAATGAAATACTTAAATGTCGTCATTCTCAGAAAAGGAGGAAGCCGACGTTGGTCACCGGAAAAGACCAGAAGGATTCTGTCTTGGGGGAGCAGGACTTGAAATAGTTCTCGGTGTAACATGATAGTGGAGATGGGGGGAGGCAGCCGGATGGGGCTTCACAAGACAAGGCTGTAGGTTGCATACGCCGTGGATACTGAAATAGTAATTTCTGGAAACAGTCACTTAAGATCGGGTGGCAGGGGAAGAAAAGTCCACAGTGATAGCTTCTGAAAGGTAAAGCGGAATGATCCACAGATGAATCATGTTTGAGGAATCTCGTGTAATAGAGAAAATCTGCAATAACTTCTGGTTAGTGGTTAAATGTAGCTATGAATTATTCATTCTCAACTGCACATCATGAAGGCTCCAGTGAAGACCTTTTAGCTTTTCCAGTATCAAGAGTCTACTTGAAGTCTATTGGAAGGAAGGGAGGGAGGGAGGGAGGGAGGGAGGGAGGGAGGGAGGGAGGAAGGAAGGAAGGAAGGAAGGAAGGAAGGAAGGAAGGAAGGAAGGGAGGAAGGAAGGAAATACATTAGTTTCAAGGCGATCTGTGGGAAGAAACGGACCCAAGATATTTTCTCACCACAAGGAGGTGAAGGAGAAATGGGGAAGAGGTTTAGTCCTTACATAATAAATGGCAAGGAGTGTATAATCCATTGAGCATCCTGACAATGAGAAGAAATCTCCTGGAAAATGTGAGAAAATACCACTTGTCCCTCCTGCCCTCATCCTTCACTCCCAAGGACTCACGGGTCCATATTATTTACTCAGCCATCCATTCATTCAGCGAGTTCTACAGAAGCCATATGGATGGAAGTCAGCAGGTTCTCCCCGAGCATCTTCTGTGAGCCAGACCCCGTGCTGGAGGCCAGAGATGCCGGCGTGAAGGAGACATGGCTTGTGCCTTTGGTGAGCTCCAGGCTGAAAAGGTCTCAGACTCATGGAATTACTAGAATTTTAGATTCATTAATGGGATCTGAGTCCGCTAAAGGATGAACTGAGAAGTCCCATGGAGACCAAGATTCACCCAGAGCAGACACCTTGAGGTGGGTGAATGCTTCCTAGTTTGCTCGTGGATGCTCTGAGATGTCCCACACATCTCTTTCTGCCTTGCGTCCCAGGGCTAAGGGTTGCATTTATCTACAGTAAGTACCCCAGGCCGGCTTTTCTCATACATTTAGCTCCTCCAAAGCTTATTATGGGACTCTGATTCAATGACCCTGATTTTAGTAGCTCTCTGAATTATTATTTTTCTCTAAGCCACCTCAAATCATTGCTGGAAGAAGGCAACTTACAAAAAAATAAATAAATGAATGTAATCGGAGTGTTGGGAGAGACCCGGATCGACATAGGAACCCCAAGATTCCAGTGCGTCCTGTCGGGACAGGGAAGACCAAGATACCCTGGGCCACTCAGAGTTGGGGAAGACACCCCAGGATCAGCCGTGAACCTGGCACAAGCCACATCTGGATCAGTGAAGTCTGAGGAGTGAGCTGACATCCAACATCAGCTTTCCTATACAATCCAACACATGGTCTCCGCTGACACCAGCTCTCGGCACAGAAACCACGTGCTCCACATTCCCTGTGACACCAGCCAGGTAAGTGAGGGGCTCCAGGGAGGCCACACTGGCAGCAGGTGGTTTCCCCTCCTACCCTCACCCCCGGCCTCATGGAGTGACAGCTTCAGTGACTGGCCTTACTTACATCCATGGGTGCAGAACATTCTCTGAGGAACGAAGTCCTCGACGACAGCTGGCTTCTGTGTGTCTTCAGTTGTCACAACGTCTTTGCTTCAAGCCACAGGACTTGGAACTTTCTAGAGCACTGAACCCCAGACCACTTGTAGATATCCCTTTATGGGGGGGGGGGGGGGAGGGAGAGCAATGTTGCATTACAAACTTTTTATTTATTTATTTATTTTTAATCTTTATCTTTGAGAGAGAGAGACAGCGTGTGAGCAGGGGAAGAGCAGAGAGAGAGGGAGACACAGAATCCGAAGCAGGCTCCAGGCTCTGAGCTGTCAGCACAGAGCCAGACGCGGGACTCAAACTCACGAACCGTGAGATCATGACCCGAGCCGAAGGTGGACACTCAACCGACTGAACCACCCAGCGCCCCAGCATTACAAACTTTTGCATCACTCGCACTTTCTTTCCAACTTGATACCTCCCAAGTACCCCAGGCACTGAAGGGATCTCAAAGAGAGTCTGTTTAGGAGGGCTACACCTATTGATATCTATCAATCTAGAAATTTAAACAGAATGTTACATTTACTATTTATTTAAGATAATAATTACTCAATTTTATTATTAATGTTTAAGTTCTTAAAAATTATTGTTAAATTGTTATGATTATGTGTTAACATAATTTTTTTAAATAACAATAGCTATTTTCAAAAAAAAATTCTTAGTGAGAACAGTGGCATTAGTTTACATTAAAAAAAAACTCATTGAGGGGCACCTGGAGGGCTCAGTCAGTTGAGCGTCCAACTCTTGATTTCGGCTCAGGTCATGATCACAGGGTTATGGGATTGAGTCCTGTGTCGGGCTCCATGCTGGGCGTGGAACCTGCTTGGGATTCTCTCTCTCTCCCTCTCTGTCTTTGTCTCTGTCTCTGTCTCCCCCTCTCTCTGCCCTCTCCCCACTCTCAAAATAAATAAAATCTCTTCAATATCTGGCTTAATTGAACACAGATTCTCATATCCACTTCTGAATTCAATTTGTTGCAATATCAGATATCATGCATCCTCTCGAAAATTCTACCGTATAATCGTGGGAGGAGAGCGAAACAAAGCCAAACATCCTAGGATTATTGTGGAAATAGTTTTGCTCTCACAGATCCCCTGGGAGTGTCTCCAGAGCTACCAGGGCTGTCCAGATAGCTTACGATCAAAGTAGGTCTCACTTCCCCCTCAGACTATCGCCCCCATTCTTCAACGCCGCTAGTTATCAGTTACCTGAGCAGTCTTCTAGAACTATGGACACATAAATGTAAATATATGGATGTACAGTTTTGGCTAATGTTTTTTTAAATTAAGTATGAGCGCACTCTACCCCTCACCTAGGGTTTTCTGCTCCACATGTTGGGGTGCTTGCATTCTAGCATGTGTCATTACGTCATTTCCGTCTTTTCTGCCGGTCTCTTTCCTCCATTAGATGGTAAAACAATGTGTAACTCTGTGTGGTGCCACAGCGTCCGGGTGGGTTGCTGAACCGCTACTCTAAGTTGCCACTGTCTCCAGCGAAGGACACGGAACTTAATGGGAATAAAGTGGCCACGTGGCAAGAACAGACGTCGCCTATATTAGTCCAGCTCTCTTCTGCCTTCTAGTTCCCTAAGAAGGCAAGCAACTGAAGTATTCAACATTTGAGAAAAGATCCAAATTTTCACTGTATTGCTGGGACTTACCAAGTATTATACTTGGGGTTTATTCACTGGGGCAAAAAGACTTGTACTGAGCTACCCAGGGGATTCTCTCTCTCTCTCTGTCTGTGCCCCTCACTTTCGCTCGCTCTCTCTCTCAAAATAAGATAAATAAAAATATATATATTTTTAAAGCTGGAAACAGGTAAACACGCTGAGCAGACGGAAACTTGGGTCTGCCATTCAAGGGAGTTTGGTGCAACAGATACCTATTGAAACATCAAATACATAAAAGCAGTAAGAGAAGTCTGAGGCGGATGAAATGATCCGGAAATTTAAAAAATGATCTGGGAATAAGGAAAAGAAAGACAATGAAGACAAAGCCTTGGGGCCTGTCTGCCTTGAGTGGCTGGAGGAAGAACATCTCCAGGTAAGTCCCGGGACTTAAAAACTTCACTCAAAAATAGCTCCTCGTCACACAACACCCGCAGCCCTTAATCTAACCCAACTCCTTTATCTCGCAGAGGAAGAAAACCCAAGCCCAGAGGGCTGATTTATCGAAGGCCTCACAACTGCTTAGTAGCAAAACTGAAACGAGATGGTTAAGTGATCGCTGGGGATGAGCATTGACTTAGCCACTTAACCTTGCAGGTGCACCGTACGATACGGCTGGATTCACAGGAGCCTGAGAACAAACCAGAAACTTCATTGATCTCTGTCTGCTACATCAGCCCAGCACTGTAACTGTGCCCGACCACACAATCAGCTCAGGGTTCAAACCATATCTTACTCATCTCGTCGTCACCGCCCCTCGGCCCCGAGGTCCCCCACCACTGTCTCTGCCACCCGGCTTATTACAGAGTAGAAAATTCACAGCTGATGTTCTTTTTCTGAATGTGCACACGATTATAGATTCCTACGGTTGAAAGAACTTACGAGTACATCTACTATTAGTGTGACCTCTGTGGCAACAGACCCAGAGTAGTTCAGTGACCAGATAAGCCAGGAGAATCAGACCAAAATTCCAGTCTCCTGTTTCTTTCCATTTCACTGCCAACCTTTAGTGCAGGAGTCTTATTCTAAAGACAAACTCCTTAGTCTCCAATTTCTCCAAATGAAGCCCTCTCCCCTTAAGACACTTCTTTATTTTCTGCCACGAAGCCCTCTGCCCTTAAGACACTTCTTTATTTTTTTTTTAATTTTTTAATGTTTATTTATTATTGAGAGACAGAGACACAGAGCATGAGCAGGGGAGGGGCGGTGGGGGGGGACACAGAATCGGAAGAAGGCTTGAGGCTCTGAGCCGTCAGCACAGAGCCCGACGCGGGGCTCGAACTCACAGACCGCGAGATCATGACCTGAGCCGAAGTCGGACGCTTGACCGACTGAGCCACCCAGGCGCCCCTAAGACACTTCTTTAAAAATGAGCTCCAGGGTCCCGAAAGTTTGTGGAGTGCTATAAGCTACCCCTCTCTTGAACAGCTGAGATGCTTATGACCATATTAAAGACCTCGGCGACTCCTGCAACAAAGAAACCTGGGTCACTCTCTAAGAATATTTCTCAAACTTATTTGACCATGGAACGCAGGCTCTTGCCCTGCTCCTGCTGTTATCCATTCAAAACCCCGAAGGTTTCCAGGGATCGCACTTTGGGAGACACCACATTTGTCTAATTAGCAAGATTTCCTTTGTCGGTCCCAAGCAGACGTGTCAAGACTGACAGGTCCTCAGTGTGGGAACCAGGTGGGGAAGCGACGAGAGCCAGAGAAGGAGAGAGAAACGACAAACATCCCAGTCTGAGAGCCATCTGCTCTGCCAGCCACAAAGGCTGAAACAGCTATTTGGGAAATTTGGGGTCCTGGCCACAAGCGTCGGACACTGATCTCCAACCAAGACTTCTTGTGGGAAAATGGGCTCTTTGGGTGCTCACGGCCACACGTCGCTAGCACCGGGCGTCACTGGGCTTTGGGCACCATTACCAGCCATGCTCTCTCCTCATGTCCTTCTAGGTACTTCCACAGCTGCTCAGGCTTCTCCTGGCTCACTTCACCACTTTGGCCCAAACCCAACCACATCTGGAACACTGACCACAGCCTTCTAATAAGTCTCCTGGCCCAACCCCCTCTCCCCTGCCATTTACCTTACCCCCTACAGGGACACTCATTTTCTTAAAACAATCCTTCACCTGCTTCAAGACACAAAAGAACATTCTGAACTCCACAGCATCCAAAGCTCCCCTTAACATAAGAAAGCACAGCTATGCAATGTCCTTTCTCGGTGCTTCCCCGTGCAACTTCCACCACGCCGGGCTCATGTCCTCTGTGTCAACTGAGCCGGCCGGCCATAAGCAGTCTGACTGCCAAGGCTCCACCTTTGCTGCTGTTTGCCTCTTGCCCATCCAATCCTGTCCGGGCTCATGCAGCTCCCAGCTCCAGACCCTGGCTGTACAAACCCTTCCGCGACTTCTCGCGCTTGTAGACACTGGCCACCTAGCCCCATGTGCATTTGCACAGCTTTACTGTTTCCTGAATTTTCTGCTGGGTAATAAACTCAGGAAGAAAAAAAAAAAAGACTATGCCTTATGACATTCAAGGCACTTAGGAAGCATTCAAAAAAAACCCTCTTGCTGAATAAAGGAATTAATCCACATTTGACCTCAGAACTGTAAGTTAAGCAGAAAACTTCACGCCTATAACACGCTAGGGAAACTAACCTTATTCTGGCCCTCAAAGGCATTTAAGCTTTTCTAATTCGATTGATCTTTGTTTTCTTCAACCGGAAGAAGACAGATTGTGTCCCATCCCGGAGGACCCGGCGGGTTTTTGTTCTTTTTTTTCAAGATTTAGTTGTGCTTTCTGCTACCTTCTCGCAGGCTTCTTGCCACGGGCAGCCCCCAGAGGAGAGTCTAGACTGAGTATATTACATGATATTTAAGCACGTATCTCTAAATTTTCCAAAGGTCTGGCCAAAAGAGTGTTCTTCTCAAGAACGTATTTTCTGTCGACAATTGTTTCTTCATTCATTCTTTGAATTATTCAACACGCGTTTAGCAAGCAAGTCCTTGAGATGCAGAGGTGGTTAGAAGCCATGAGGCACCCACAGTCGAAAACGCTTTTGCTCAAAATGCATCAAAGGTATACACCTGCAACAAAATCACCTGAGGGAAGTGATTTAAAAAAAAAAATACAGGTTTCCCTGGACACTACAGAAAATTTCTTTAAAAAAATTTTTTTTAAGTTTATTCATTTTTGAGAGACAGAGAGAGAGCATGAGCGGGGGAGGGGCAGAGGGAGAGGGAGACACAGAATCCGAAGCGGGCTCCAGGCTCCGAGCTGTCGGCACAGAGCCCGACGCGGGGCTCGAACTCATGGACCGCGAGATCGTGACCTGAGCCGAAGTCAGACGCTTAACCGACTGAGCCACCCAGGCGCCCCGAACACGTCTTATTCACTAAGTCTGTGGTGGAGCCTGGAATCTGCATTTTTAAAAAATCTCTCCAGGTGATTCTGACAGACTCAAGTTTGAGACCCACTGGCCAGTGGAAAAGACAGGCTTAGAAGGAGCTCATTATAAACAGTGGTGCCTGCTTACGATGCGAGGGGAGTTCATGGTATGTAACTGAGACGCACAGACAGGAACAGAGTAGTGGTACAAAGTCAGGTGTGCTGATGAGAAAGACCTACATGCAAATTCTGACTCTGCCACCGACCTGCTGTGTGATTCACGCCGTGTGTCCTTCTATATAAAATAGGAAAAATACCCACCTCACACAGCTATCATTAGGTTTCAGTGAGATCATATTTATAAAAAGGGCTTCACATAAATCTTAGGACACAATAAACATCACTGAATTCATCACGACTGTTTAATTATATTTTCTCTATTTTTCTCTAAAGTTTATTGAATTTGAGGAAGAGAGAGAAAAAGCAGGGGAGGGGAGGAGAGAGAGAGAGAGAGAGAGAAAGAGAGAGAGAGAATCCCAAGCAGGCCCCGTGCTGTCAGCGCAGAGCCCAATGTGGGGCTCAAACTCATCAACTGTGAGATCATGACCTGAGCTGAAGTCAAGAGTCAGAGGAGCTCAACCAACTGAGCTACCCAGGCGCCCCCTGGTCATTTAATTATTAAAATATTTAAGAGAGAGAGAGCACTCTCCCTCTCTCTTCCTCCCAAGAACAAATAAATAAAAATAAATAGACATTTAAAAGAGAGAGGGCGGACCAGAAAGTCTTTCCTGAGAAAACTGGTATCTGAACTTAGTTTTAAAGCAGTGTCTCCCAAGTGTAAGTGTATTCTTGCAGCCCACAGATTTGGAGAATTTTTAAAATTTTGTATCTACGATTCTATCATTTGAAACTCTTCATACAATACTCATGGGGACCCGATACTGCCATGCACTTTCATTGGCTGCCTTTTCATTTGTGTCCCTGACTGCACGGATGCCAGATGGGAGCCAGATCAAGTCAAGAGCCAATCACAAATGGGACACGGTGGGAGAGCCGAGTCATGGAATGGCTTGGCCTGTTCAGTCCGCTCACCACAGACGTCAGTGCCACGTTCGTGCTGTGAGCAGATGTGTGGGGCGGACTCTGACTCCCCACATCCCGACACCTACCGGTTCCTAAGCAGAAACCTGAGGCAGAAATACACAAAGCGGATGGTTCTGTCTCTAACTCTGGTAATAACTGCACGAGATACTCATTTGGAGCTATTTCAATGCCGCCGCAACGCTAAACTTGATCTTCAAGTGAATAGACAAGTTAGCAAATTATCAAATGATACCTCATTAAAACTGACATTTGACCATTTCCTACTCGCCAAGTTTGGTGAAGTATGAGATTCGATTTTCCTGGACTTATAAACCTTTGAGGCTATTATTAACACTTTGTTTAACATACTCATACCAATGGGCATTTTCTGCGTGCATATTAATTACATTTAAATAACAGACCCAGATTAGGGGCGCCTGGGTGGCTCAGTTGGTGACTTTTGGTTTTGGCTCAGGTCATGATCTCACAGTTTTGTGAGTTCGAGCCTCCAATCGGGGGGCTCTGTCCTGACAGTGTGGGGCCTGCTTGAGATTCTCTCTTTCCCTCTTTCTCTGCCCGTCCCCTACTCGTGGGGTCTCTGTCTCTCTCAAAAATAAATAAACTTTAAAAAGTTAAATAGGAGTGCCTGGGTGGCTCAGTCAGTTAAGCGTCCACCTTCGGCTCAGGTCATGATCTCATGGTTTGTGAGTTGGAGCCCCACGTTGAGCTCTGTGCTGACAGCTCAGAGCCTAGGACCTGCTTCGGATTCTGTGCCTCCCTCTCTCTCTCTGCCCCTCCCCTACTCACACTGTGCTTCTCTCTCTCTCTCAAAAATATATAAACATTTAAAAAAAATTTTTTTATCAAATAAATAAATAAATAAATAACCGAGATTAAACATAGAGCAGGTCCTGAGGCCACCTGGTTCCACTCTATCTTTACCCACCCACCCACACTAGTGGTTAGTTTCAACCAACTACATCATTTGACACAGTAAAATAATGTTTTTAATTTATTTTGTTGAGTTTATAGTTATGTGTGATTTCATTTCTAAATCTGGTTCGGCTTTATCGTTGCAAAAGAACTATAAGCGTAAGAAGCATAAACCTAGTTTTACGTTTGTACATATTTTAATGATGTCCATATAATCAATTACCCTGAGAGGCTGCAAAAAATTTTTTCCTATAAACTATGTCTATACATTGTTCAGGTTTGAGGAACATTGAATTGGATAATCCCAAGGGAAGACGTTTAGCGAGCTGAGTCTATCCATCGGTACCTGTCTCCCATGAAAAGCTTTTCCACTCCCCCTTTTTCACCAAGGGTAAGCCGCGGAGAATCCGTTCCTTCTGAAATCCATGACCAAAGCCACCCCCGCAGCATGTCTGTTCCGCACAGCCTCCTGTGCCATTTCGTTAACTTTCCAGAGCACCCTGCATCAGCATCGGCAAAAGTACTATTCTGGGGGGGTGGCAGGAGGAGCTGAGGTGGGGGGCTCTAGAGAATATCTTCTTTGAATGTGAAACACCATTTACCTTATACTTGAAGCCATATTGCTGGCCCTAAGAACTGTGGCTAGTGGTGTGGCCGGGAATTGCTGAGATGTGATCAGAAGAAATGACATGGGTCTAGACGGCACTGTGCCTTGTCACCACGCTCACCTAACCTCTCATTTAATAAGGAGAATGTGTTTTAACACCTCGTGACCCGTGGGGTGGATGCGTACCACTTCCCTAATGCGTATCGCTGGATCACACAGTAGAAACTATAATAACCTCATCATGGGGATGGATTTGAGTGTATTTCTGAATAGCATCACAGTACTTCTCCAACAGTCCCAAGGAACTGTGGCTGAATAAATTTGGGAACGAGTCGGCAATGACAATTATGATTTATGCTCCTACCAAGCACTGGAGCGAGACTTTTAGAGGCTCTGAGCACCGGAAGTATTGTAGCACCCTCCCCCTCTCACCCCACCAAGTACTTAGTTATAAAAAGAAAAAACACCACTATAATATAGCAGTAAGTATAAGAACATTCAGTAAAGTTTCTTTTTTTTTTTTCACTTGTGATTTTTTCAGTACTTCTTTGGAAAACCAAGTATCAGCCTATTTCCAAAAGAAACTGGAAATGCCCCTGCTCGTGCCTTAATCACCTTTGTGCAAAGCAACATCGAAGTGTATCTAGACTTTTCACACGCACCATCTCACTTGAGACCAGGACTCGTATGTTCCATACAGTCTGGAGATAACAAATATGGGGCCATTTGTAATGTGTCGAACTCTTTTTTTTTTTTTCTATTTACCTGCCCAAGAACTTCACCAGACTTTTCCTTGCCCTGCCCAACTCAAATGAGGATTTATATCTTAAACACTGAAATCCCTTTCAGGATTCGTACTCCTTGGGAGGTTAGGCCTGGAAATGAGACCTTCGGCCTATTTCAGCGTGCCTTCTGTCTCCCAGACTATTCTGCCCAAGGCCTGAAGCTCCAGGTGATAGGATCACCAGCGAGTGCAAAGTCTTTGCATCTCATTCATAGGATAACATTAGACTTTCGGAGTGTCTTTGATTGAATATGTTTCATAAATGCTGGCAACTATGTGATCAATTGGAAAATTAAAGTAGGGAGACCCGGGATCCTAGAACTGGAATTTACTCCAACTAAGCATACAGCGCAGCAGAGCGCCCCCCACCTTTTTCTGGAGGATGTGGGGTACCTGTGGAAGCAGGAGAGGGGCCAAAGTTAGCACCATTGCTCATAAAAATGAGGAAGGCAAGTAAATATTGCAAAGTCATGAAGAGATAATAGTAAGACCATCAGTCACCTCCTATCCTGCAAAAACAAAGTTTGCCATCAAAAACACAGCAAAAGGATTAGAAAGTCACTTTTCACGGTCCTTTGGGGGATCCACGTAAGTCTAGAATTTACATCCTAACTTGACAGCCCTTTGGCAAGGAATGACTGAACAAAAGGTTTAAAAGTTTTTTCACCTCCAAACATGATATTAAACAACAGTTAATTTGCTTTTTACATGACACTTAATGTTCAAATGAGAGGGTTTTTGTTTTTTTTTTTATGATTCTTCTTACATGAGAGGGGTCTCAGAGAAGAGTGAACACTCAGTGTCGGAGAGGAGGGTGAAAGGTAAGGACTTCTTGTCTCAGAGGTTTGAGCAAACCCATGAGAGAAGAAGCGTGATCAGGAGAAAGACACCAGCTCTGCCCATCGTCAAACCAAATTTGGGGTTATATCCTGATATCCAGATTGACTAGTCATCGGTCTCTGGGAATAACTATTCTCTACTTTCTGCTTTTTAAAAATTAGCCCTGCGTGTGTTTACATACCCAAAGCCCACCAAGTGTTCACGTGTGAGTTTACTCCTCTTCGTTTGTATTCATGAAGACATTAGTTCCTTTCTTCAATGTTCACAGCTCATGAGAAGCAGGAACTGAGGCCAGTACTCCTCAGAGCAAGCCCACTGCTTACACCATTTCTCGGTCACCTGCCTCTCTGGACATCCTGATCTCACAGAATAACCAAGCAAGAGAAATTTATTGAACTCCCTTACGTCCTCAAAGACGATAGTATATGAGGCTTCAATGACAGCCCTCTGAGAATGTTCTCAGCAACAAACAACACTGTGCTAGGCATATAATAAGACCCTAATAGAATATATATTGACAGGTCAGCAAATACTAATGGGTTAGGCTACACAGTGAGTTATAGAGATCACCTAAGACATGTTCCTTGCTAGACGAGGTGATTATGACCCAAAACACCAGGGATTCCAAGAAGTAAGATCTGAGGTGGCCAGAGGATCTGAAACTCAGGCTGGCCTTTAGAGACGGTGGCATTTAGCTAACATAAGAGGACAGACGAAGATATTCAGAGTACATGGGATGGGGTGAAAACTGCAGTGGACACTGTAGCGATTGAAGACTTAGCCATAAAAGTGAAAATGGTGTGAGTGCTGATATGGACCGTGACTAACATTAATTGGACTAGAAGACATAGAAAATTTATATTGCCCTGTATAGATGAGAAAACTGAAATGCAGACAGGTTTAAAAAAGACTTGCACAAAATTGAACCGCTAACAGGTGGCAAAATTAAAATTAAAAACTCAACACCGCAAAAATGAATAATCCAATTAAAAAATGGACAGAAGACATAAATAGACATTTCTCCAAAGAAGACATCCAGATGGCCAACAGACACATGAAAAGATGCTCAACATCACTCATCATCAGGAAAATACAAATCAAAACCACAATGAGATACCACCTCACACCTGTCAGAAGGGCTAAGATCACCAACACAAGAAACAACAGGTTTTGACAAAGATGTGGAGAAAGGGGAACCCTCTGGCACTATTGGTGGGAGTGCAATCTGGTACAGCCGCTTTGAAGAACAATATGGAGGTTCCTCAAAAAGTTGAAAAGGGGTGCCTGGGTGGCTCAGTCAGTTAAGCATCTGACTTCAGCTCAGGCCATGATTTCATGGTTCGTGAGTTCGAGCCCCGCATCAGGCTCCGTACTGACAGTGTAGAGCCTGGAGCCTGCTTCAGATTCTGCGTCTCCCTCTCTCTCTGCCCCTCCCCTGCTCACACTCTGTCTCTCTCTCTCTCTGTCTCAAAAATAAACATTTTTTTTAAAGTTAAAAAATAGAACTGCCCTATGATCTAGCAATTGCACTTCTAAGTATTTACCCAAAGAATACAAAAATGCTGATTCAAAGGGATACATGCACCCCAATGTTGATAGCAGCAATAGCCAGACTATGGAAACAGCCCAAGTCTCCATCAATTGATTAATGGATAAAGAAGATGTGGTATATATATTCAGTGGAATATTACTCAGCTATAAAAAAGAATGAAATCTTGCCCTTTGCAACAACATGGATGGAACTAGAATGTATTATGCTAAGTGAAATAAGCCAGTCAGAGAAAGACAAATACCACATGATTTCACTCATATGTAGAATTTCAGAAACAACACAAATGAGCCAAAGGAAAAAAATATAGAGAAAGAGAGAGAGAAACAAACCCAGAAACAGACTCAACTATAGAAAACAAACTGATGGTTACCAGAAGGGAGGTAGGTGGGGGGTAGGTCAAATAGGTGATGGGGATGAAGGAGGGCGCTTGTCGTGATGAGCACTGGGTGATATATAGAAGTGTTCAATCACTATACTGTCACCCGAAACAGGTATTACACTATATGTTAAGTAACTGGACTCTAAATAAAAACGTAAAAATAAGAAGCTTACTCTTTTAACCTGGCCTATTCCACTCTTTCTACCATACTATGATTTTAAGTGAGAAAATTTATATGTTGCATTAATTAAAACAAATGACTGGGCGCCTAGGTGGCTCAGTCGGTTGAGCATCCCACTTCAGCTCAGGTCATGATCTCACAGTCCGTGAGTTCGAGCCCCGCGTCGGGCTCTGTGCTGACAGCTCGGAGCCTGGATCCTGCTTCAGATTCTGTGCCTCCCTCTCTCTGACCTCACTCCCCCATTCATGCTATGTCTCTCTCTGTCTCAAAAATAAATAAACATTAAAAAAAATTATTTTTAAACAAATGACCAGAAAAACAAACAAAAACCATATGACTGTTATTTAAGGTGATAGCTATTACAATTTGAATGATGTGGCAAACAGATTTCCCAAATACCTGCTATTAACCCATTAGTCTTTATCAATAGTTTCAACCATTGATAGCAAGGGTTTTGCCTCCATTATCTTTACTAAATAAGATATTTTTGAAGTTATGATGCAATAGCAATAGTTATCTGAAAAACACAATTAATAGCTTTTAAATAGAAACGTTCATCATTATAACTATAAAAAAAGGTCTGTCTTCAAATAAGAAAGTAGCCAGGAGGAAATCAGAGTGCTGGGAATTTGGGATTTGGGACTTTAGAACAGTTTTCAGTTCACGGAAAAATGTATCACTCTCACCCAAAGTCCAGCGTTCACATTAGGGTTCGCTCTTGGGGTGGTACATTCGGATGAAGTTATAATGACACGTGTTTACCATTTGGTATCGTGCAGAATAGTTTCAGTGCCTTAAAAATCCTGTGCTCGGCGTATTCATCTCTCCCTTCCCACTAACGCCCAGCAAACACCAATCTTGCTGCTGTCTCCAGACTTGTGCTCCTTTCCAGAATGTCAGAGTTGCAGACTGCAACGTTTTCAGATCAGCCGTCTTTCACTTAGTAATAGGCATTCAGTCGTCTCAGGGCCTGATAGCTAACGTCTTTTTACCGCAGCATAATATTCCATCGGGTGTGCCACAGTTTATCTGTTCAGGTTATGCATTTGGCAATTACAAACAAAGCTGCTATAAACATCGCCAATACCTGAGGCAAGCTTCTGGATGGACATATGTTTTCAATTCATTTGGGCATTAAGGAGCATGAGTGTTTAATCATAGGGTAAGCGCATGTTTAGTTTTATTAAAAAACAAAAAAACAAACAAACAAAAAACACCTACCAAACTATCTTCCAAACTGGCGGCACCATTTTGTATTCCCACCGGCAGCGAGTGAGAGTTCTTGCGGCTCCACCCACACCAGCATTTGGTGATGTAGGTGTTCTGGATTTTGGCCATTCTAACCGGTATGCAGTGGTAAAGCACTGCCATTTTCATGTGAGGTCTTCTAATGACGTATCATGTTGAACATCTTTTCATCTGCTTACTTGCTATGTGTGTTCTTCCTTGGGGGGAAGTCTGTTCAGGTCTTTGGCCCCCTTTTTAATCAGACCGTTCCTTTTCTTATTGAATTTTAAGAGGTCTTGGCACATTTTGGATAACCATCCTCTATCAGATGAGTTTTTGCCCATAGTTTCTGCCTGTCTGTGGCTTGTATCATTGTCTTGACATTGCCTTTCAAAGAGCAGGGGGTTCTCATTTTGATGAAGCCTAGCTTATCGATTCTTTCAAGAATCAGGTCTTTAATAGGTGATGGGGATTAAGGAGTAAATTTGTTGTGAGGAGCACCAGGTGATGTATACAATTGTTGAATCACTATATTGCACACCTGCAACTAATATAACACTGCATGCAAACTACCTTGAATTAAATTAAAAAATTAAATAAAAAAAAAAAAGAAAGTATCATATCCCTAGTGTTGTGTCTAACAAGTCATTGCTATAGCTGAGGTCACCTGAGGACACCTAGACTTTCTTCTAGATTATTGTTCTGAAGGCTCTGTGTCTTGATTTATTTGTTTTCTTTTTGCACAAGGATGTCCAGTTGTCCCAGCACCATTTATTGAAAAGACTGTCTTTTCTCCATGGTATCACCTTTGCTGCTTTGTCAAAGATCTGTTGACTGTACTAGTCTGGGCTCTCTGTCCGGTCCCATTGGCCTATCTGTCTACACCTGCACCAACACCACACTGTGACTTTGGAGTAAGCCTTTGTTCTTCTTCTTCAATATTGGATTGGCTGTTCAGTGTCTCCTCCCTCTCCATATAAACTTTGGACTCATTTTGTCAGTATCTGAAAAATAACTTACTGGGATTTTTATTAGGATTAGGATTTCGTTTTGATTTCCTGTGATATCATCTTATCATTATTATCTCCATTTTAAAACTCTACATAATGTAAACATTCTAAAAATTAGAACTACCTCTGTCCCAGGAACAATTAACGACTCTTGAGTGAATTTGTCCCTCGCTGCTCTCTTCTTCGGATCAGCTTGTTCCCCGGGTCTCAAGAGGCTACGTCCTCAAGGCCAAGTGCCAGCAGCCTTGGACCCTTCACCGCTCCTCTTAAGCTTTGCGTGCCCCTGGGAAGTTACAGTCCTGCGAGATGCCCTGGCTGCACAGCCCCCGTGAGGGTTAAGGTGGTGCCCTTTTACCCAGCCTAAGTCCTTTTGCTCCTGGTGAGCAAAGGAATGGGCATGTATTGGGGTAGGGGCACTTTAAACCTGCTACAATCACACACATACACACACTTCTCCGGCCTTACTGTGGGGATGTGGAAGTTTGCTTTTTAATGTTTGGTATTCAGACACATAATGGTGGCCAGAATTATGACAATAATGTGAAGACCACGGCACCAAAGACAATAGTGACCAGAAGGTGAGGAATACAATCCCAGTAAAGAAGCTGGGACGGTCACTGATTGCTTTATGCCTTATTTGCCTATACCAATGTGTCCTTTACTAAGATCCAATACTATTTTCTCTACTTTTGAAATGTTATCTAGTCCCTGTCATATGTGTCAGCTGTTTCCCAAGTTCTTAAGGACAGTGATGATGTCTTCTACTTCTGGATCTTTCGTTCTCGTTTTTCATATATTCGACAGATATTCACTGAATGTCTACTATGTCCAGGCACTGTACTAAACCTTAGCCCTGAATCAGGCAGGCACCAAGTGCACAAGAAAAAATTTTTAATGAACAAGAGCCTCCAAATTGTAGATATGCAACATTATAAACAATTTGAGGGGCGTCAATATGATTTATTCATTTCTACCCCCATAATAACTGGTGTGGAACATACAACGGATGTTTATAAATACGTAGTGAGTAACTGATTAAAAAAAGAAATGTAGGGGCACCTGCGTGGCTCAGTCGGTTGAGCGTCTGACTTCAGCTCAGGTCATGATCTTGCAGTCCATGAGTTCGAGCCTTGCATCGGGCTCTGTGCTGATGGCTCAGAGCCTGGAGCCTGCTTCAGATTCTGTGTCTCCCTCTCTCTCTGCCCCTCCCCCGCTTGTGCTCTGTCTCTGTCTCTCTCTCTCTCTCTCTCTGTGAAAAATAAATAAACTTAAAAAATTTTTTAAAAGAAAAAGGAAATGTAATAAGGCACCCGGATGACTCAGTCAGTTAAGTATCTGACTTTGGCTCAGGTCATGATCTCACAGTTTGTGAGTTTGAGTCCTGCATCAGGTGTGAGCCCTGCCTCTCTCTCTCTCTCTCCCTCTCTCTCTGCCCCTCACTCACTTGAACCCTCTCTCTCAAAAAAAAAAAAAAAAAAAAAAAAAAAAGAAACATAATAACAATACAGGATGTTAATAGGGAAACTGTGTACAAAAGGAAAGCGAGTGTGTGGGAACTCTGGGCTTTCTTCTCAGTTTTCTGTGAAGCTAAAGCTGCTCTAGAACATAAGGTCTATTAATTTTTAAAAAAATAAATTATGAAGAATAAAATATTAAACTTTGGATCTTATTTTTTTGTATAACATCCGGCTCTGCTGACAATCACTGTGCAAGGACACTATTTTTGAATTATGGTTCAAATTTAAAAAGCAAAGTCTGGGGCACCTGGCTGGCTCAGTCAGCTGAGTGTCCGACTTCAACTCATGATCTCACGGTTCCTGAGTTTGAGCCCCACATCAGGCTCGCTGCTGTCACACAGAACCTGCTTCAGATCCTGTCCCTCCTCCCTCTACCCCTCACCCACTTATGCGCTCTCTCTCTATCTCTCTCTCTCCCTCTCTCTCAAAAATAAATATACATTAAAAAATTAAAAAGTAAAATCTTATTAACCCAATCCTGGATACCAATTTTCCAAACTGAACTTTGTCCCCAGAATGTAAAGTAGTGATTGTCTAAAGTAATGAATTAATGGTCCAGGCAGTTAAGCGTCCAAAGTTGGCTCAGGTCATGATCTTGTGGTTTGTGGGTAAAAGTCCCACGTCGGGCTCTGTGCTGCCAGTTCCGAGCCTGGAGACTGCTTCGGATTCTGTGTCTCCCTCTCTCTCTGCCCCTCCCCTGTTCACATTCTGTCTCTCTTTCTTTCTCTCTCTCTCTCTCTCTCTCTCTCTCTCTCTTAAAAATAAATAAACATTAAAAAATAATAAAGTAATGAGTGATCATAAACATCCATCATCTTGTTGGTCTTCTTTTTTAAATTTTTTTAATGTTTACTTATTTTTGAGAGAGAGAGAGAGAGAGAGAGAGAGAGAGAGAGAGCGCACAAGTGGGGGAGGAGCAGAGAGAGAGGGAGACACAGAATCTGAAGCAGGCTCCAGGCTCCGAACTGTCAGCACAGAGCCTGACCTGGGGCTCAAACCCCAGAGATCACACCTGAGCCAAAGCCGGACGCTCAACCACGGAGCCACCCAGGCGTCCCTAGTCTTCTTGATCACTAACACCTAGAGAAGCACCTGACAGAGAGCGAGCACACGATAATTATTGGCTAAGAAATAAATAAATGAATTCAGCAAAAACAAAGTTATGACAGAGCTTTCCAGAATGCTATAAAATTCATAACGGGTTAAAAAATTTGATTTTTTTTTTAAACCAGCACTATTGGTGTAAAGACATGAAATCAGGGGGAAACTACTTCTCTTGGACATGAGAGTTCACCAAGCTTTTAATTGTTTGATTTTTCTGAACTCATACGGCGTTCAAAATTTTAAAAGAAAGAAAAAAAAAACTAGATTATTCATCCTTCTTTTTAATCCATCTCCCAGCTTAATGCATTTGTGGCTGCCTAAGCCCATAAGACCCTAAAGACAATCTTGTGTATGGTGAATTGTGCTGGATTGGCTCCCTGTGAAACGTGTCCGAAAGGGCACACAACCTACCTACCAACTTCATAGGCACGGCATGAGGACACTGAGGCCCAACGAGGATAAGAGACTTGTCTGAGGTTAAAAATCTTGAAAATGATGCGCTGGGACCAACACCTTACCACGCGTTCTTTTCCCTCACTGCCTTTTGCACACGAGGCTCTATGCTTCACACACCCTCCCCTCTGGCCCCCACACCATGGAGCAGGTGGCATTAACCTCTGAGCAGTAGGTCATTTCCTCCAACACTTCTTTGGTATCTCTCTAGGCACAAAACACAATCCCTCCCCCGAGGGAGCCACTGCAGACCATGCCCAGGGTCCCGGAGAATCCCAGCTGAACCCAGGGGCTTCGGATTGAGTCTAAGCCCTTTGCCTTTTCAGCGCATCTCCAGGCCTCAGTGATACTTGCGCTGGGCCAGACCTGACCTTTCTCAGTGCCGGGAGGCCAAGGTGAGATTCCAGCTAAAACGTATATACCCTACCAAATTCTGGGATTTGCCATTGCTTGAAGAGTCACAGCAACTTGGAAACATCAAAGAGTTCCACGTTAAACAGAAAGGAAAGCAAAAATGAGAAAGGAAATCAAAATAAGAAGAGAATTATTTTCAACCAAGTCATGTCTGAATAACACTGGCTCTATCATAACAAATTCAAATGTATGCAAGTGAGATGAAAAGAGACAGAGAAAGTTTAGGGAGACCATCACTTTAGCCATTAGGTGATGGGTGTTCTGGTGAATGTTCCTGGAGAGACGACTGGACATCTTAATTCCTTTATTAAGCTATGGTTATTTAAAAATTTTAAACAGAGTGTCTTACACTAACAGGCAGTGAATAAATGCTTGCTGAATGGGATAAAACCAAATAAAATGGAACCCAGAACAACCAGAGATAAACAGATGGAAACTCCAGAGAAGTGTAGCACGATGGGGAAGGGAGGTAGGGACTTGGGAGTGAAGAGGAGGACAGAAAAACAGGTGAATGCGAACCAGGCAAGTCCAGTTTGCCCCCCGTCCTCCAGTTTGGAGGCTTTGCTGGGACCAATCTGGTATTGGAGGACTTATACAAAAGCACAAAACTTGAATTTCTCTTTTATTAACTCAGGTCTCCCTTTCCTGAATGCATTTCACGTTCAGTTACAACAGCAGTAGTAATGGTCACTCATACTTCTCATCATAATGGGGCTGTCTTTTCGTTGTAATGGACCCTAAGTCTTTCCATTGTGGGGGATTAGCCTGCCCAATGTACAACCTCTACGATCCCTTCTTCCCTACCTGACCCAAATTGCCAATCCTTTTTCTCCTGGTGTTGTGCAGACCCCAAGCCAAGTAATCCACTCTTGTGATCAGTTCCCCATGAAAAGACGGTAGTAGGCACAAGTGTGTCTCAGGTAATAAGGGAAAGGTTGGGTAAAGGTGCATGCGGTGGGGGAAGGAGGAGGTGAGGGGAGGACATGACATGATAACTGTCTTTTCAAATCCCAAAGGGCCATTTTCCAACAAATCACATCCATGACCTAGTCAAAGCGTTCAAATGAAAGGAATCAACCCAAGATATTAATCCCCAGGGTGCATACATGGTAGGCTTTTAGACCATAAGGAGTCAATGGTTCCCTCAGAAAACTGAGAGGGGCACCATTTACTGGGCATTTATTTATTCAAAACATCTGCCATGTGTGAGGGTTTTTGCTGGCCCCCCTGCATATCTAATGGCACTCATTTCTTATAACAAACCTATGAGATGAGAAAAAGGAGATTCGAAGAGGTTAGGTATCTTATCCAAGGTCACATGGTTAATAAGTGGGGGCTAAGCCAGAATTTAAGCCCATGTCCTTTCCGCTGCGAGAGCACTTTGGGTGGTATTCTCGGCAGAGGTGGCCTTGGGCAGGTGAATGTTGTTGCGCTAAGAACCGGGCCGCGGGAAAACAGCTGGGCTGATGTTTTGTGCTTCAACAAGGGGACCAAGCAGCAACGCTGAACTAATAATAAAAATCATCCGCATCGACATCATCTATGAACTACACAAGCAATATCACGCTGAGTGCTCAGGGGTGGCATTTGTGATGCGTGTTAGATGGGGATTATAGTCCTGATTTCACAGGGTGGGAAACCAGAACTTAGGGGGGGTTGAGCAGGTCGCCCCGGGTCCCAGAGCTGTTGAGCGCAGGCTGGGATTGGAACCCATGTCTGGCCGACTTCACTCTGGAAGAGTCTGCGGCCTGCACAAGCTCCCACTTAAGGGGAAAAGGGAGGTCGTGCCCATCACAAGGAGGTCTGCACGAAGCTCAGAGAAGCCAACTAGAGGAGGGAGGTATGCCAACCAGAGAAGAGAGGCACTAAGAGTGAAATTCTTTAGAGGACAACAGGAGAGGGGGAGGTAGCCTGGGCTGGTTTCTCTCCCCTGCCCGCCCTTCATCCATGCTAAGGAGAGGCTGAGGCAACAGACATGGACATTTACCAGCAAAGGTTCACAATAAAATCACTTGGGGAACACTTCAAAGTACTGGTTCCCAACCCCCACTGCAGATACTCTGATGTAATTGGTCTGGAGGTCCTTAAGTTCCACCGAGGTTTCTAATTTACTGGGGAACAGCCCTCACGGTGGATGGTTGCTGAATTCAGAGACGCTCGGATGCCTGGGGATGTTGGGCACATTTCTGGACTGAGTCGTCATTGCTGGGAGAGAGTCGATTCATATGGTGCACGGCTTCCAACAGGGGAGGGGGCATAAAGAACCCAGTGTGTCTGCACTGCAGATGGTCACCATTTATGTGAGGTGGCACAGGACTTCAGCATGTCTGTGGAGGTCTGTCTTTAGACGGAGGTGAGCTATCTGGATGCCAGTGAGACGTGTGTTTGGGTTGCATGTGTGAGATGTGGGCGATGTAAAGTGCCTGAAGGTGGATCATATAAAGGGGAGATTGGGAAGCATGTCTGAGAGTTATTAACACTAATTTAGAATGACGTGATATTAACAAAAGGGGGTGGTCACTCTAATTTTTTAGCATGTCTATTAAAAACGCAATCAGAGGGAAAGTCTGAACTACATCCCTCATGTGTGATAGGTCATTCATCCAACTTAAAGTCTGGGGAGTGACTCGATCAGAAGAGTAGAAGACAGGGGTGCCTGGGTGGCTCAATGACGCTTAAACATCTGACTTTGGCTCAGGTCATGATCTCATGGTTCATGAGTTTGAGCCCCGCATCGGGCTCTGTGCTGGCAGCTCAGAGCCTGGAGCCTGCTTCAGATTCGGTGTCTCCCTGCCTCTCCCCCACTCACACTCTCTCTGTCTCTCAAAAAATAAACAAATGTTAAAAAAATTTTTAAAAAAAGAAGAGAAGACAGTGACTTAACAGGCTAGAAGAGAGTGGCGGGTGATGAGGCTCCTTTGGGTGATGCTTCCACTCTGTGCTCAGACACTGTCTAGGAAAAACACTGTTTCCTCTCCTCACGCACTCCCAATATCTCTGACACCAGCTCTGTGGGTTTTCCACAACCAGAAATTCTGACACTAAGTGCCTGAAGTTAGAGCAGGCCCGACAGGTTGAGGGCTCAGTCCCACAAGACTATCCTCCTCCAGTGCAGACATCAATTGCAAATAGTAGGTCTGCAGCTTCCAGCTGATGTGGCTGCAAATCGGAGGTCCCCACGACCCCCTCCTCAGATTTGAGCTGCTCATCGAACAGCTCACAGGACTCAGGGAAACACATTCACCAGTTTATTACATAAAGAAGGATATGTCAAGAGATACAGAAGAACAGCCAGAAGGAGAGATACATAGGGGTGGTCTGGGAGGGTCCCGAGGACAGGAGCCTCTGTCCCTGTGGGATTGGGGTGTGCCTCCCTCCCGGTTCATGGCAGCTTTCACCCGCCTGGAAGCTCCCCAAACCACATACTTTGGGGGTTCTCATGGAAGCTTCATCAGATAGGCATGATGGCTCATTAAGTCACTCTCCAGCCTCTCTCCCCTTCCTGGAGGAGAGCAGGTGGGGCTGAAAATTCCAGGCTTCTAATCATGGCTCAGTCTTTCTGGTGACCAGTCCCCATCCAGGAGCCCACTAAGAGTCACCTCATTAGAACAAAAGGACATTCCCATCACCCAGGAAATTCTGAGGATTTTAGGAGCTCTGCATCAGGAACCAGAGTCAGAGACCAAGGACTGGAACAAAAATGCCCCAGTGCTCTTATCACTTAGGAAACTATGAGGACTTCAGGGGCTCTGTGCCAAGAACCAGGGGCAGAGACCAATACTTTTATTTTCTGTTATGCCACAGACACAGATACCGTTGGAAGTTTCAATCTGAGGATTCTTGGTAAAAGATTCTGAATATGCCTTCCCCACTTCCTTTACCTTTGGTGTTTATAAAGCAAACAGACCTTAACCAGAAGCAGAGGCAGGGGCCTCCCCACGGCCCCGCTGGCCCTCCAGCCCCACCCCCGGGAGCAGCTGTAGTCCTGCTGACTCCAGGCACAGAAGGGGGAACATGAGGTAAGAGACAGGGTGAGATGCGTCTGTGCCAATGAGAAAAAATCTCGGGCCAAGGATCTATCCTCAGCTAGATACGAAGTTCCTCCAAAGCTGATCTCCTCTGAGGAGAAACCAATGAACTGATCCTGACGACACCCCTCGTGTTCGGAGGCAGTGCGGACAGAAGCAGGGGATGCTTGAACAACATGGTGTCCTTCCGCCCCCACTGCCTTCTTTGGGCGAGGAGTCATGGCCAGGCCAGGCCGCCAGAGGGGAGTTCCAGCTAGAAAACCTGGAGGGATTGCTTCCACCCAGAAGAGATGGACACTAAGGACTGAGGCCTTCCTTGCAGAGTTACACGGCCACATACAGCCACCCTCCTGCTGGCCCCAGCACTGGCTGCCACAGCAGCACTGGGACTGCCTCACACTGGGTTCCAGTGTTGACAACGATTATCATTAGAAGAACGGGTATGGTTAAGCCCTTCGTAGCCTTCCAAACACACGTGTGTCCAATAGCTCTGCAAACAACGATGCCGAAAAGTATGGCTGTTATTCCCATGGAGTAAGTACAGACGCCAAGGAAAAAGGAGAGCCAGAACCTGAACTTGGTTCTTCTGACTCTAAATCCCAGGCTCTTTGCATAACAAGGGTAAGTATTTACCAAGCGCACGGAAATTAGCCCACAAAGATGCCCACTTGCAGCCCCCTTCCCGTGTCCAGATAAATATTCATCCACGCGCACAGAAACGGCCTCAGGAGAGGATCCGTACTGTCCCCGCAGCCTGGCACTTTCACTCGCAGTCACAGAAGGAAATGGAGACCTCACCTCCAAAAGTAACTAACTCTGTGTGTGGAGGGGTAAGGGGTGCACTACAGCCCAGGGACTTGGATTTTAGTTCCTATCCCAAGAAAACAGTTTGGGGTCACCAAGTGAGGAGACAGACGGCAGCTGGACTGACTGTGGTTCACTTCCTAATGCATACAAACATCCAGTCATTACAGCCTCAATTAAAATAAAATAAAATGTTGGGCACTTGAGTGGCTCAGTCGGTAAAGCCTCCGACTCTTGATTTCAGGCTCAGGTCATGATCTTGCAGTTCGTGGGCTCGAGCCCCATGTCGGGCTCTATCCTGGTGGTGCGGAACCTGCTTGGGATTCTCTCTCTCTTTCTCTCTGTCTCTCTCTGCCCCGCCCTTACCTGTGCGCTCTTTTTCATAAAATGAACTTAAAAACATGAAAAAACAAAATGCAAATGATTTTTTTAAAAAAGCACAGATTTTAGAGTCAGACCTACATGACTTTCAAACTTATTTGCTGCATTTCTTTGAGCAACTCCTTCCACTTTGCTAAGCCCTCATAGCCTTACCTATAAAACAGGAACCATGTCATACAGAACTGTGAAAATCCATCAAATATTGCATAGAAAGCTCTGAACACGGAGTGTGGTGCACAGTCAACCCTCAGCATTAGCTTCTTTATTTTCCACGCACACATACACCAAACAGAGTTGACCCTCGAAAAACACGGATTTGAACCTCACAGATCTGCTTACGCAGACTTTTTTCAATAAATACAGTACAGTACTGCTCATGTATTTTCTCTTCCTTATGGTTTTCTCAATAAGAGTTTCTTTCCTCTCGCTTGCTTTATTGCATGAAGACAGTACATAATATATACACATATACGTACGTATAACATACACAGTATGTGCTGATCGACTGTTACGGGTAAGGCTTCTGGCCAACAGTAGGCTATTCGTAGTTAAGTTTTGGGGGGAGCCCAAAGTTATACGTGAGTTTTCAATGCGCAGGGGGGGTCAATGCCCCGGCCCTTGTTGTTCAAGGGGCAACCGTACAAGCACAGACACCACGAGCAGATGAACATCGTTGGCATCCTCCCATCTGGTAACTAGGGTCCTTGTGGGGACTTGTTCATTAAAGTGCCTCCATCATCCCAGCCATGAAATGAAGAAGAAAGCAGAGGTAGGTGGCGGAAGGAGCCAGAGATCGGCAGCAAAGAAAGCCCCGACTTAATTTTCAGCCCCACCGCTGGAGCCCCACCACCACAAGCCGTGCGTCCCTGAACATGTCAGTTCCTTGCTACCATTTCCGACATCTGTGAGATGAGGGGCCGGGTGGATCTCCAAGGCTCTTTCCAGAGCTCCAACTCCGTGCTCCTCAAGGGAAAGGGTGCAGAAAACGGTAGGCAAGATGGTGCTGCCCCCCCCCCCCCCCCACTGGCTTGAACGGTGCGAGCTCCCACCTCAAACTGCTGGCAGGAGAGTTGCAGCCACTTGGAAAAATTCTCTTTCTCCCCCGATGGGACTCTGGAACCTCGGCCAGGACACAGAGGTCCCAGCTGCAAACAGTCCCGAGTCATTTGATAACAAAGGGAAAGGCACCCCAGGCCAGCCAGGTGGGGTGAAAAGTGTCCTATGCGTGCAGGCCCCCCTCCCGGCCACCCCAAACTTCGCCCTGAAGACGCCCCTCTGCCCAAGTGGCCCTTCTCACGATGAAGTCAACAGTGCTGCTGAGAAAACGAAAGTACAAAAAGCTGCCCTCTCCAAGGCTCGGGACTCTCGAGTCCACCACGAAATGCCTAAAACCTGGCTCCCCTGCTCCGCTTTCTCCCTGCCCGAACCAGCTCTGCGATCGGCCTGTCTTGCCTGCCAACAATTTCAACTCTGCTAATGCTGTTTATTGTATCCTGCAGCTCTATGGATTCCTTCGTTTTGCTCCTGTCGTCTTTGGTTTAGTGTTCCTTATCCTTCCCTCCGTAAATATAAATCCAGGAACCCCACCACCACCAAAATGTGGGATCGTGGATTTCTCCAGTCTACGGTGCTCTATTCCTCTCCCTTCCCCGCCTGGCTTGAAACCCCCTCCTGCCTCCTTTTTACAACTTTTCCTGAGACATCAGAAGTACACTCTGAGCTTTCGTTTTTAGAAAAGGGAAAAAAGGAAAGAAAAACAAAAAGACATAACTTACGTTCGTCCAGGAGGAGCACACAGATTTGGAAAGAAGAAAACAGAGTTATAATCCACCACGTTCCCCCAGCCCCCCCCAAAAACGAATCTGTTGTGAAACTCTTCTTTTTCCACTTTGCCGGCGAAGGAGCCCGGTGGCAGGCATACGTCCACAGGCTGATGCAAGATGCTTTGAGAGAAACCTCACATTCTGAGGATTCCTGGGAGAGCGCCAGGGATCCCAGCATCCAATATATTGCACATTTGGTTTCAATTAGGAAGGGGGTTGGGGAGGGAAAAAGGAAAGTCACCAATCAGAGCTGTTTTCTGTTTAGAGACTATGTCTTTTGACCCAAGGGACCGCGGGCAAAGCTATAATTTACAGCAAAACCCATTCATAGAAGAAAAAATATGTATAACCATAGGACAGAATTAAAGACACAGCTCCCTTCCGCCATGTCCCCACCACATGCGTCCCCAAGCCCTCCCCCACCACCTAAGACTTGGTCCCCACCCTGTGTCCCCCGCCCCCCACCTCATTTTTCTTACTTGGGCTGAAGTTATAAGCACAACTTAAGTTTTGGATTCTCTTCCAGTTGAAGTTTCCAGGACAGTTGGGTCACACACATGGAGTTGATCTTTGGTGTTTTATCCATGAAAGCCCAGAGCTGAGCCCTCCCCCAAAAAGATTTTATTTAAGCCCTCCCCCAATTCCCTCTCCCACCAAAAAAACTGGACAGTTCATAGTTCTAGGATTCCTATTTTTTTCCACTCAATTCCCAGTTGGTTGTTGCTTCTGTGGGTCTATTGCTGTCCTGGATTCATGCTGCTAAATGAAAACACAAGCGTTTGTTTGGTTTTTTTTTTCCTTTTTCCTCTTTTCTTTCCCTCCTATCCATGGCTGTGGCCAGAGACCATGTGAAAGGGGAGTGTAGGGGACACGGAAAAAGACCTTCCTCATTTCCCTGATACTTTTCTCCCATCCACCAAGGCCCCTGTCCTTAACCCTTCAGAGCGTGGATCATTCCTGACCAAGCACAGGCTTGGGCTGTCCCAGGGGTCCTGATTCTCCATGAGTACAGGGAAGGCAAGGCAAGCTGAGACTCTAGGTCAGGAGATCCGGGGAGGACAGTAGATGGCAACAGAGAGGTTATGAACACCTAACCCAGCCTTGAGAGATGGCCTCCTCCTAAAGAGACCCCCTTCCTCTGGGCCTGTGCTATCACTGTCTCTTCTCTGCTTGCATTTTGGCAGCCAACAGAGGATCGCACAGCCCCCAAGACGAGCAAGAAGAGACACAGGGCACACAGGAGAAGGACAGGAGAAGGGGACCATGGAAGGACATTCCCGTAGTAAGCCTGGAGCAGGAGATACTTCATAAGAGGACCAGGGGCCAAGGAGACGTCCAGCTGGAATGGCCATGAAGAGCCATGCTGTCGGTGTTATATCCCCACAAGGCCCTTAAGCTCAGTCAGAAAGTGGCCTTTGGTGTCTATGCCTCACATAGAAGAGGACACAGAGAAGTTGGACGCAGCTCAGAGGGCAGCCACAGAGAGGACCAAAGGTAGAAAACGAGACTAAGAAAAAACTAGAACCAGGGTTATTTTACAAAGAGAAGAGGTAAACCTCGTAAGAAAGCTCTTCAGTGAGAAAATCTGAAGTCAGGTCTGAGGCTGACTGAGGCCAGGACACTTGGCTTAAGGCGGTGAATGTATATTGAGCCCTTGGAGGCCCTTGGCTGGGTGCTTGCCTGAGACAACTCCAGGCATCTGGTCCTGGGAAGGGTCCTAGAATCGTCCCCAAATATTGCGGTCTAGAGTAGTTTACCTATTTGGCACCACCATAAAGAATGCACCCAGAGGATAATAATTTCACAGATTTGGTGAGACAAGGTCACATGTGGACAGCAGTGTAATAATTCCGTAAATCTAGAACCTAATAAAGAAGAGACACCTACAGGTATGTGTCTTCAATCACCAGTATTTAAGGTGGTTCTACTCCATAGGCTGGGTCAAAAGTAAGGAAGAGCTCTAAGAAAAATACCTTGTCTCTCACTCAAGTTAGTCTCAGCCAGATTTGGAGTCTGACCTTGAACTCTTAAGAAGATGCTACCAAAAAAAAAAAAAAAAAAAAAGGGCAAGAAAAAGCCAAGGTGATGTTTTACCAAAATATGTGAGTGGGCATTTAAAGAATCAAGAGGAATGATCAGATTGGAGCCCCCGTTTTAGAAGACCATCCAGGTTGGGGGAGTGGGCTATGTTTTCTCAGGCTTGACAACAGCCATTGCTACAGGAAGCCACGGCTGGAAGGAAAGAAAAAGCAAGTGCCACTTCAAAGCTGAGAGGAGTCATTCATGGAATACACAGAAAAAACTTCTTGGAGACTCTCAGAGCTATTTGATAGAGTTTTGAGTAAGGCTGGAATTCCTACAATTGTGGGAACAGATGTGGAAAAATACCATTTTGTTACTCTTGTGTGAATAGATTTTGCCCCCTGGTTTGGCTTGGGAAACATGAGTCATTGCAATCAGAATGATTTATGTTGCATGGGAGGTAATACATCCCAATTATGAGGACTGTTTTACACTAAAAATGAGTTACTGACAAGAGTATAGAATTCCCCTACCTGGACTTTACTAAAAATAGGAAAGATCTGGAATGGACAAGATGCGGTATTCATTAGAAGTAAGGAGATGTTCAAGATGACTTTTCAAAATCTTTTCTAGTCTGCAAGCCAAGGTTCAAGTAAATACAAGTGTTAAAAATTGAAATAACTATGGTATTTCTGTCTCCAAATGGCCAGGGATTAGACACCTTTGTGATGCTTCAGGAAATAAAATACAAGATGGAAGTAAGGAGTGTAACTTGAACACACACACACACACACACACACACACACACACACACACACACACATATACATCTTAAAAGACTCTATGAGTATTCACAGAAACAAACCCAGTTGGTACATTTAAGCTTCACAAGGAATTAAAAATACAAATAAGCCACTAGTAACCTAGTTCCTAGTCAACTGTCTTCTCTCCTCACTTCTGCTCCTTCTTTCTCTCTCCTCTCTCTCTCTCTCTCTCTCTCTCTCTCTCCCTCCTGTGTATCCCTAACACATCTTTTAACCTATTTTTCAGCAGATCAGACTTTTCTGCTTCGTTTCACATGCTATTGAAGATGGTTAGCCTAAAAAGACGCCTTAGCTCTCTCTCACTTTAAATGAACAGGAGAGAATGACTAGTTTTGTTGATGCCCCAGTTCTAGAACCCTGAGAGGAGGAATTTGATTGGTCGGGTGTGTTTCATGTTCTCATCCTCTATCTCTAAACTGGAGACCAATGGGCCATGTAATATGAATACAGCTCCATCCCACTCACAAGTGGGTCACTTCTTAGAAAAAGTGTGCCATACACTAGAAGACAGGTCACATTATCCGCTGCATCAATAATTAACAACTTCTGATGATCCCTGGATTTTATAGAAATTATACCTCACAGGCCAAAACCAGAGAACACAGTACACGGTGGAGTCATATCGTGCACGTATTTAAATACCAATTTTAGAACCTAATCCTTAAAATAAGGTGCCTAGTTATTGGTTAATCTGTCCACAACAGACAAATCCATTGACATATATTAAGGCATAAAAGCTAAATTTTTTTTTAACGTTTATTTATTTTTGAGACAGAGAGAGGCAGAGCATGAACAGGGGAGGGGCAGAGAGAGAGGGAGACACAAAATCCGAAGCAGGCTCCAGGCTCTGCGCGGTCAGCACAGAGCCCAATGCGGGGCTCGAACTCACGGACAGCGAGATCATGACCTGAGCTGAAGTCGGCCGCCCAACCGACTGAGCCACCCAGGCGCCCCAAAAGCTAAATTTTTTTAATCAATATGGAGGAAATCTTGTAGGCAATAGAAATACTTAGGTTTTCTTCACAGCAGAATGGTCTGAATGTCCAGACAGCTGTATAGAGACTTTCCTTTGGTTTTTGCTTGATTTTAGCTCATCATTCAGGAATCTTAGTGCGCTTAAGAATTATCATATGAAGGGGCACCTGGGTGGCTCAGTAAGTTAAACGTGCCACTTCAGCTCAGGTCACGATCTCACGGTCCGGTCCGTGAGTTTGAGCCCCGCCTCAGGCTCTGTGCTGACAGCTCAGAGCCCGGAGCCTGCTTCAGATTCTGTGTCTCCCTCTCTCTCTGCCCCTCCCCTGCTCACACTCTGACTCTCTTGCTCTCAAAAATGAACATTAAAAAAGGTAAAAAAAAAAAAAAAAAGGGGGGGGGGCGCTTGGGTGTCTCAGTCAGTTAAGCGTCCAACTTTGGCTCAGGTCATGATCTCACAGTCCATGAGTTCGAGCCCCACGTCAGGCTCTGTGCTGACAGCTCAGAGCCCGGAGCCTGCTTCAGATTCTGTGTCTTCCTCTCTCTCTGCCCCTCCCCTGCTCATGCTCTGTCTCTGTCTCAAAAATAAATAAAAACATTAAAAAGAAAAAAAAGAATTATCGTATGAAGCTGTGTCCACAGAAGCATGAGTACTATCTTTGTGAGTGATTTAAAGGTCTTTTAAAGATCATCTTGACCCTAAGAAATGTTTCCCTTTATAGGCTGGGTCCTAACCCCAAAGGCTACTAGATGCTGTTCTGTGACAGACATTCCTAAAAGGTGATCCAAGTTCAAACTCCTAGTGGGAGAGCCACCCTGGATAAGTCACTAACTTTCCTATCTATAACATGGGGGATGATACCAACTCACAACTCATAGCCTTGGGAGAAGATGGAAACAGGAGAGAATAATTCATTGCGTTTTTACTACATGCCAAGCACACTTCTAAGAACATTATACTTATTTGTCACGAGAACTTTATGGGGTGGGGCTATGACTTCCCCAGTGTCCATACTAAGAAACTGATGTACAAAACAGTTAGTGTGCCCAAGGTCGTAGCTGATGGTGCTAGAATACATGTGCATATGGTATGTGCTTTGCTGACAATCAAGCGTGTGTGTTCATGTGAAGAGGAAAGAGAAATTTTTAAAAAAATTTTTTTAACATTTATTTATTTTTGAGAGACAGAGAGAAACAGAGCATGAACGGGGAGGGGTGGAGAAAAAGAGAGAGAATCCGAAGCAGGCTCCAGGCTCTGAGCTGTCCGCACAGAGCCCGGCGTGGGGCTCGAACTCATGAACTCATGTGGGCTTGAACCCACAAACTGTGGGATCATAACCTGAGCCAAAGTCAGACGCTTAACCGACTGAACCACCCAGGCGCCCAAGAAATGAGAAATTTTTTAAAAATGAAAATCATTCTGGAGGCACCTGGGTGGCCCGGTCGGTTAAGTGTCCGACTCTTGATTTCCGCTCAGGTCATGACCTCACGATTCGAGGGATCAAGCCCTGCACTGGGCTCCGTGCTGACAGCGTGGAGCCTGCTTAGGATTCATTCTCTCTCTCTCTCTCTCTCTCTCTCTCTCTCTCTCTCTCTCTCTCCTCTCTCTCTCTCTCTCCCCCTCGCCCGCTCACTCTACCTCTCTCTCTGTCTCTCAAAGTAAATAAACTTTAAAGAACATTAGAATCCCTCTGCCTGTGACTCTTGCGTGGATGGGGCGAAAAGTCAGGCGAAGAGGAAGTCGAGGTTAATGGCCAAAATGAAGCTCTTACTCGCCTGTGTTTTTAGCAATGCCGCGTGTGCTGGTTGGCGGTTCGTGGAGCGCTTTCACAGACATGACTTCATCGGATCTTCACACAACACCAGTACGCGCTCGGTGCGGATATTAATATCCTCGTTTTACAAATAAGGAAACCGAAGCCCAGGGAAGGAGCAATGGACTGCAGGGTGTTTGCTGGTGGACGTGTGTGGGTTGTCACTGCTCTTTCTGCCCATTTAACACTAGCACCAAACCCCCTCAGAGCCTCTAAGACTCCATCTACACCCGCTTCTAGTGAACCAGGTTATCTGGTTTCCCCGCCTGCTTTCCTGTTCTTCCACGTCCTTCTAAACCGTGGAGAGAGAACAACACATCCTCACCTTGGCAGAAATTCTGAGATCAGGGTGTGTGTGTGGTGGGGGGGGGAGTGCAAAACCAGGCACAGCAACTCAGAAGCGCAGCTCGGCTCCCCGTCCCCCGACGAGAGGGAGGGCTACGAAAAGAGCTTTTAAAACAACGACTTTCACATCCTCCTCCCGGGAACACAACCCTTCTCCAGGCTCAAGGCTGGAAACCTAAACCGTCCAGGTCAGATAAGAAAGCAGCCTACTTTCCAGTGTCCCCAGGGAACAGGATCTCTCGACAGCCTGAGTGTTGATCAACACCGGTGTCGAAAGTCCTGCTTTCCATCTGTCCTGAACCTCCCCTGCCCCCACTGGTGAGGGATCCCCCCCTGGCAGGCACTCGCAGCGACTTAAACTGCCCCCACCAGCTCCTCAGGCACACCTACATGCATTTTGGAGCAGAGTGGACTCAGAGAAGCCGTGTTTTGTTCCACGCTGGGGGCCCGGTTTGGGGCAATCACCTTCTACATGATGATAACCCTCTTCATGAAATCTGATGGCCCTCAGCTGTCTCGCTTCCGGGCTGGGGCCTTTTCCGGCGTCTGGGAGAGAAACAACATGATCCCCACCGACTGCGCTGTTAGGGATCCAAGAAGCTTGGGACATCAAGGGACGTTTAGTTCATTGGAGTCTTGCTTTTGAGGCATTCATCCTTCCTTCCTCATGTGCCTCGACGGCATCGGGAAGTCTGAGAGGTTCATATCTGTGAGCTCCTGTTGGGAAGGAGCCTCTCTATCATTATTAAATACATTTTATCCTCTAAAACATCTCCCTTTAGAGACTCTGTTTGCTTCGTGTCCTATCATTCAGCTCTCGAAGCATAACTCCATCCCATCGCCCTGAGTTACACCATAAACACCACCTCTCTGTTTCTAATACACAACATATTTCAAAGCAGAAAGGAATTTATAGCGCCAATGTTATTTTTCCATGTACAATTCCAGTTTGGAATGTCCAGCAGGGCTCGAATTGCCTTTCAAGATAAAGACCAGATCCTGATTCTATGTAATCCTTGCGTGCTTCTGGGAAGGCTCAGATGTTCGTCTTATGGATGGAATATGCATTCTCCAGGGCCCATCATGCCCCCGAGAGGAACCATTTACACCAAGCCAGACTCTGACAGAATTCTGCAGTGGCCTTTTGCCAAAATTCTCACAACCAGAGAGGCAAATTTCAGTCCTGGGACCCGTGCAACACAGAGCAAGGGCAAGTCCTTCTACCCTGACCTCGGGTGCACAGTGTGCTGGAAGGAGCCTTGGAGGTCAACCAGCCTAGTCCCCTGGTTTCGTAGCTGAGTCTCAGCACAGTAAAGTGACTTGTCCAAGGTCACACGATACAGGAAAGAAAAGCACAGCAAAACAAAACAAAACAAAACAAAACAAAACAAAATCACCTCTCTTAAGTCCCCATCCATTAGTCTTCCCAAAACATCATGCAATTGCACAAAATACTTTTTATTTCAAACATTTAAGAGATCTGAGCCAACAAAATAAACAGGAAAAAAATAGGTAAAGCATCCCTAGGCCAATGCCAGGAGTGGAGTCTACAGGAGATCACCCCGTGGGATGGATGTCAGCAGTCTCTGAGAACACAGATCAAGTCCTGAGGGCTCTCGTTCTTTGCTTAGCCTGCGGGGAGCCCATTTCTTCAACAGAATGAAGGTTAGAGGTAGAATTTTTTTTTTTTTCACAAGAATGCTGGAATATGCTTCAGAGACATCTGGCAGAAGAGAATGGAGACATGGGTTCTGAGTCTGCATCCTTCCCACCCCCTACTGTGGAAGATCCCTGGATCCTCCCCTGCAGAGTCAGTCTTCCTCCCTTCCCCCACCTTGTTAGAACCACTCCCAGCCTGAAGTGAGAAGATCCGGCTCATCTGTCTGGGATTAAAGACTTAACATCTGGCCATGGCCCCGATTCCAAGTTTTATCAACGTCCCTGAGGCCCAGGATAGTAAATACTTATAGGTCTGCTCAATCCACAGTGACCTCAGTGCTGGCCCTCCCTTATAGGGGCGTGCTACCAGACTCCGTGCTCATATTACGTAACCTCCACTTCCATGGCCATAATTGCAAATCCAATCTGGACTAGTTTCACGGAAGGAGGAGATATTGACTTTACAACCGTAAGCGGTCATTTCTCTGCATAGCATGGACTGTCAAAGCAAAGACAGCTGGTGTGCAGGAAGAAAAGAATGAAGCCAACGTGCAGAAAATGCAAAAACAAGTCAGAATCCTAACAGGTTTCTAGTTTCCAGGCCCGAGGTCTTCCCAAGGTCAGTGTGCTCTTCCTATTCTTGGATCCCATAAGACACTCCATAGCTATCAGATGCATTCTCGTGTGTTCTTTAAATTATGTCAGGTGGGCTTCTGTAACTTGACATCACACCCCTTTCAGATTTCTGTAGAGGCACCTCTTCTGGCAAATTAACTAGAAGGTAGTGTCCTTATTCCAGTTACAACAGACAAGGAAACCAGCTCAGAGACTCACACAGGCATGCCAAGTACCTGTGGCTCTCTGTTGACCAACTAACTTGCCTGGGTTCCTGAGCATTACCTTTCTCTCAAGTTCCTCTGAGGTCTACCCTTATATCCATCTAGGATCAAGTCAGGAAAACAGACCCCACACGAGGGATTTCAACAAAAAAGATTTAATAAAAGGAATTGATCACATAGGTGATGGAGGGCTGACTAATCAAAAGAAATAACTGCAGAAAGAGCTACCACCTGAAGGCTAGGGGATAAAACAAAAGGATCCTGTGACTGTAATTTGCAGAGAGCCAACTGCAACATCCCAGAGAAGAGTGTAGAAGAATGGATTAGGGCTAAGAGACAACAGGCAAATTGCCATGCCTATTTCTACGCACTTGTCGGAGACACTCTCTCCACTCACGACCAGCCTCTTTACATTGCCACCCATGTGTGTCCTTCTTCCTTAAATGCCAGCCTTGGCTGTGCCATCGAAACTTTCTTTCAATCGCCGTACCTGGTGCAGTGGACCAGGTCCCAGTTCAATGGTTCAGTGGTTCACCATTACTCTCCACAAGGTGTTTCTAGTCCTGTAATTGTCTTTCCTTGTGGTGTATCAGAGTATTGCTGACCTCATAAAATGAATTTGGAAGTGTTCTCTCCTATTCTATTTTTTGGAAGAGTTTGAGAAGGGTTGGCATTAATTCTTTAAATATTTAGTAGAATTCACCAGTGAAGCTATCTGGCCCCAGGCTTTTTTCTTTGTTGGGAGGTTTTGATTACTGATTCCATCTCCATACTTGTCATTGATCTGTTCAAACTTTTTTTTTAATTTTTTATGTTTATTTATCATTAAGAGACAGACACAGAGCGTGAGCAGGGGAGGGTTAGAGAGAGGGGGGAGACACAGAATCTGAAGCAGGCTCCAGGCTCTGAGCTGCCAGCACAGAGCCCGACGCGGGGCTCGAACCCACGAACTGTGAGATCATGACCTGAGCCGAAGTCGGTCGCCCAACCGACTGAGCCACCCAGGCGCCCCTCAAACTTTCTATATCTTCATGATTCAGTCTTGGTAGGTTGTATATTTCTGAGAATATATCCATTTCTTCTAGGTTGTCCAATTTGTTGGCAATATAATTGTTCACAGTAGTCTCTTATTTCTGTCTTTGCATTTCTTTAGTATCAGTTGGAATGTTTCAAATTTTATTTGAGTCTTTTCTTAGTCTAGCTAAAGGTTTATCAATTTTGTTTATCTTCTCAAAAAAACCAACTCTTAGTTTCATTCAAATTTTTAATTGTTCTCCTATTCATGATTTCACTTATCTCTGCTCTGATTTTTATGATCTCACCCCTCCTACTAACTTTGGGCTTAGTTTGTTCTTTTTTTTTTTCCCCTAGGACTTTGAGGTGTAACGTTTAGCTGTTTGAGACCTTTCTTTTTTCTTAATGGAGGCATTTATTGCTATAAATCCCCCTCTTAGAACTGCTTTTGCTGCATCCCATAAATGTTGGTATATTTCCATTTTTGTTCTTCTTGGGGTATTTTTTATTTTCTTCTTGATTTCTTTTTTGAACCACTCATTGTTCAAGAATATGTTGTTTAATTTCCACACGTTTGTGAATTTTCCAATTTTCCTCCTGTTATTGATTTCTCATTTTATATACTTCAGTCAGAGAAGATACTTAATACAACTTTAATCTTCTTAAATTTGTTAAGACTTTTTTTGTAGCCTAACATATGATCTATTCTGGACAACTGATCTGTATGAGTTTAAGAAAAATGTATATTCTGCTGTTGTTACACAAAATGTCCTATATATGCCTGGTAGGTCCGCTTGGTCTATGGTGTTGTTCAAGTCTGCTGTTTCCATATTGATTTTCTGTCTGGATGATCTATCCATTATTGAAAGTGACAGTTTTTTTTTTACTTAAAGTCTATTTTGTATAATACAACTATAGTCACCCAGGCTCTTTTTTGGTTACTATTTGCATAAAATACCTTTTATGTCCTTTCTATGTGATAAGTTGTTTTTCTCTGGCTGCTTTCAAAATTCTCTTTGTCTTTGACTTTTGCCAATTTAGTTTTAAAATATCTCAATGAAGACTTCTTCATGTGCACTCTATCTGGGGTTCTTTGGGCATCAGGAACCTGAATGTTCATTTCCCTCTGCAAATCTGGGAAGTCTTTCTTTCTTTCTTTCTTTCTTTCTTTCTTTCTTTCTTTCTTTCTTTCTATTGAAGAATGGTTGACATACAATGTTTCATTAGTTTCAGGTGTACAACATAGTGATTCAACATGTCTTTACATTATGTTATGCTCACCACAAATGTAGCTACCATCTGTCACCATATAATGCTATGACAATAACATTGGCTATGTTCCCTGTGCTGTACCTTTCATACCTGTGACTTATTCATTTCATAACTGGGAGCCTGTACCTCCTACACCTTTCACCCATTTTGACCATTCCCTCAATCTCTCCCCTCTGGCAACCATAGTTTGCTCTCTGTTTTTATGGGTCTGCTTCCACTTTTTTTGTTTGTTTTGTTTTTTTAATTCCACATATAAGCGAAATCATATAGCATTTGTCTTTCTCTAACTTATTTCACTGAGCATAATAACCTCTAGGTCCATCCATGTTGTCGATCTCATTCTTTTTTTTTTAAGGCTGAATAATATTCCGTCATATATATACCACATTTTCTTTATCCATTCATCTATCAGTGGACACTTGGATTCCTTCCATATCTTGACCATTCTAAATAATTACGTAATAAACATAGGGGTGCATATATCTTTTCCAATTAGTGTTTTTGTTTTCTCTGGGTAAATAGCTAGCAGTGGAATTACTACATCATGTGGTATTGCTATTTTTAATTTTTCGAGGAACCTCCATTCTGTTTTCCACAGTGGCTGCACCAATTTATATTTCCACCGACAGTGCATCAGAGTTCCTTTGACCTCTACATCCTTGTCAACACTTGTTATTTCTTTGCCATTATTTCTTTAAATAAGCTTTCTGTCCCTTTCTCATTCTCTGCTCCTTCTGGGATTCCCATAATGCATAGATTAGTTCTTTTGCTGCTGTCCCACAAGTCATGTAGACTTTCTTCTCTTTCCTATTCTTTTTGTTCCTCTAATTGGATAATTTCAAATAACTTGCCTTCCAGTTTGCTGATTCTTTCTTCTGCATGATTAAGTCTGCTGTTGAAACTCTCTATTGAAGTCCTTGCATTCTTCAGCTCCAGAATGTGTTTGGTTCTCTTTTATGATTTCCATTTCTTTGTTAAACTTTTCATTTTGCCCATGTATTGATCTACTGATTTCATGTAGTTGTCTGTATTCTCTTGTTGCTCACCGAGCTTCTTTATTATGAATTCTTTGGTAGCCATTTATGGCTATTTCTTTAAGGTTGCTTACTGGAGCTTTATTAGTCTCCTTGGGTGGTATCATGTGTGACTAATTCTTTTCTTTTCTTTTTCTTTTTCTTTTCTGAGAGAGAGAGAGCAGGCAGGGGAGGGGCAGAGAGAGAGGGAGAGAGAGAGAATCCCAAGTAGGATCCACACTGTCAGTGCAGAGCCAGACGTGAGGCTCAAACTCACGAACCATGAGATTATGACCTGAGCTGAAATCAAGAGCCAGATGCTTAACTGACTGACCCACCCAGGTGCCCCACATTTACCTAATTCTTAATGACCCATGTAGTCTCACATTGATGCCTGTGCATTTGAAAGGCAGACACCTCTTCCAGTCTTCACAGACTAGTTTTGGCAGATCTTTTCCTGCTGGGTCCCTGGGCTGATGAGATTACCTCCAGAATTATGGGCAAGCAGAGCTGGAGCCAGGTCTTGTGGCTGTTGTGGGGTGTGTAGTCAAGTCTGCAGCTGGCAGGTCTTTTACGGGGGGCGAAGTTGGGCATGGCTCCCGCCTATGCATGCACCCATCAGATGGCTGGACTGGTCTCTGAGGATTACAGGGTTTAAGTCCAATGTCTGCCATGTTGCCCCAATCTTTATTGAGGTAAAATTGACAAATTTCGAAAAATGTATATATTTAAGGTACATGTCGTATGTTTTGACATACATGCATCAGAAAATGCCACAATCAAGCTAATTAACATATCCATCACCTCACACAGTTACTTGTGTGTGTGTGTGGGGGGGGGTGAGGACACTTAAGATACACCCCTTAGCAAATCTGAAGTATACAATACAGTATCGTTAACTACATTCACATTACCATACATTAGATTTCCAGAACTCACATATCTTACGCAATTGAAACTTTGTTCCCCTTGACCTATTGCCTCCTGCCTATTCTGCCACATATGAACTATGACATTTGGGCAAGACTTTTACCAAAATTCTCACAATGAGCAAAGCGAGTTTCCATTCTAGGGTCCCATGCAACATAACTTAAGAAGAAGCCATTCTACCCATGACCTAGACTTTTGATGCCTCAGTTTTATCATCTGTAAAATGGAAATATTAATAGTATCTATCCTGTGGAAACGTTAATAGGAACGTTATGAGTTAGTACACGTCAAGAGTTTATAATGGTGCCAGCATTCCTCAGCATTAGCCATTATGATCATTATAATTATACCATTATACGTTATCTTTATAATTATTATTCCTAAGTGCAAGCTTGACCAGCTCCCTTAATGGTCCATCTGTTCACTTCAGGCTCCCATCTTCCATTTATTTCAGTCCTACACAAATCTAAGTTCATCAGAGTGTCTTAATTCTCCCTCAACTGTTAACTGCTTCTACCTGGAAACTATTAAACAATTACTTTCCTAAATAATTCCAATAAGCCTCAAGAGCCTCCTCCAGAAAATTTCCCAAGAAAGAAAAGAAAGTTGTTCTACACAGTTACAGAGGATGATGACTAACTGGAATCTACTAGCTTCTCCAGGAAACCCTCCCACAGAGGTACACTGGCAGTGAACCTTGTTCCAGTGCCCCTGACTAACATAGTTCCTGCCCCGCTCCTCCCACCTCTGCTTTGAATAGTCAAGCAAGTGTCTCATCCACCAGCCTCAAAACCTCTCAAAAGTTGGTGTTATGTCCTATCCATCTTTATATCCCCAGCAACTTCAGCTCACAGAGAATGATCTGTGTGAGATTGAGAAGAATCTATATTCTGCTGCTGTTGTATACAATGTCCTGCGTACGCCAATTTACAAAAAAAGGTTTCATAGGAATGCTCTCTCAGATAGTGGAGGTTACATGTACATAGAAAAAGGTAGGCTATTAAGAAAATCAGGAAAAGTCAAAAGCACTGCACAATTAAGGCTTATATTGCATAACCATAAATATTTCTCTTTTGAGTCATACTTGAACCTCATTAAGCCCAGCTTCTCCCCACACATACTCTGTTCTGTTCTATAGAAGAGGAAATCTGAGGCTCGGAAAGAATGAGTAATCTGGCCTCAGGTCGTTCTGGTCAATAACAAGACAGAATTAGGACCCAGGTATCTTGATTCCCAATCCAGTGGAAAGAAACCATCTCATTAAAAAAAAATGCTGTAAAGATGACCCAACCATTTGATCAAAATCTGAAGTGATTTATCAAAAGAATAAGTGGGGCACACAGAGAAGTTAAGAGGTGGAGCTTACTGAGGACCAACTACACTGAACTAGACTATCTCTCAATCTTAATTCTCCAGCAGTTTTATTTCTATTTTGAAATTGGTTTAAAAGACATTGTCTCTAGAAACAACTGACAAAATATCCCAATCTGCAACACAATATTATATAATTATAATCATATCCTAAAATGTACATTTGGAAATCATGTCACAAAGAAAAGGAAAAGTTTTAAAAAGCAACCACACACACACACACACACACACACACCTCACTGTGGGGTTATAAAAATAAAATATTAGTTAAGCTTTTAATTTTCCACTTTCAAATTTCACCAAATGATATGATACAATTTCAGTGTGTCCTTTGTTGTACTAACATTTCTGTTACCTATGGAAAGCTAGATGAGTATGTTTCAGTCAGAGATTGAGATATATCTTTCTCAGATATATTAGACAAAATTTGGTAACCCAATAGGTCAGATTATGTTTCTGATTAAACAGCTTGCTGGTTAAATATAGGACTTAAACCAGCAGCAGATTACCCGTGGTTTGCTATTGTTTGGTTCTTCACAAAGAAGCAATTATTTGAGAAACCAGGGATGGAAAAAAGAAAGGAAGACTGTTTTTAGAATAATATAAAGGGAGTTAATTTGTAGTTTTCACAGAAAAGAAGAATCAAATCAAAATAAAATTGGTGCTCTGGGTTTGGGGACCTAAACAGCTCAATATAAAAAAAGAAAGGGAATACAGAAATGTGAAACTATCATCATAACTCCAGTTGAACATTTGAAAAAAATAAGGAAAAATGTCTAAAAAAGAACTTTTATTTGGCCTCCCAACTGAAAAATGATATTTTCATTATGCTTTCAGTCAAAGGTTGATTTGTAAATACTAGGTAGAGTTTTGCTCCATGAGTTAAACAGCTTTTTCCTATGGAGAATCTTCTGGAGAGTATAGGAAGAAAAAGAATCTCTTGGGAAATTTTTAAATGATGGCAGAGATAGAGGGCCCTGGATCTCATCTCTTGCATTTCTATAGGATGAAGCAAAGTTCTACTTCCAACTTCACCACTCATTAAATCCTTTTTGGTTCGTCCACCTAAGTCAAGGAAGATGAACAGAGGCTCAAAGAATCATGGTACTTAGCTAACCACTGGTTATAAATTATTCTGGTCTGAACCACAAAATTTGATACTTCAGCTTTACCAATAAAAATAGTACCCTATAAGAACAATGCCTGGATATGTTTAAGGAAACTGTCAAGGCAGAAATTTATTTGTATCTGCTAAATGGTAACCTTTAAACATAAGATATATGGATGTGTCACCATCCACCGGTTTCTAGTCTCTCCAAAAATCAAAGTCACTGGGATCACTCATGAGACGTGTGCTTTTTTATGCTAAAACTCCAGGTTTTGAGGTTAGGTTCATAAGCCTTGAGACAGGATTATAAAAGCACTTGCTTGTGTGGGATGTGTTGTGATGTGTTATGACCGGGAGGAATACTAATGTGGCAATCCAACATTTCAAAAACCAATTTAGACATTTCAAGATGATATATTTACATGCATTTCCATGCCTTTCCACCTGAGTTTGCATCCGAATGTTAGAAAAAGGAGAAGCTCTTTCAGAATGGTGGAGTAAGCATGCCTCCCAAAATCTGCTCCTCCAGAAAATCAAAAGAGCACTGGGCAAAGGGTCAAAATGAACTTTCTCAAAACTCGGGAAATTAACCAAATGCTTATACCCATCTGAGGAGCATTTATTTGAAGAAAAAATAGCTGAATCTAGGTAAGAAACTAGGTGAGGTTTGGGGAGTTTTAACTTACTCTATTCTCAACCCCTTCTGCCCAGCTCTGCAGTAGCCTTTAAAACACCCAGCCTCAAAACCATGTTGTCAATTGTCAAAAACAGTCAATGGTGGGGCGCCTGGGTGGCTCAGTCGGTTGAGCATCCGACTTCGGCTCAGGTCATGATCTCACGGTCTGTGAGTTCGAGCCCTGCATCGGGCTCTGTGCTGACAGCTTGGAGCCTGGAGCCTGCTTTGGATTCTGTGTCTCCCTCTCTCTCTGCCCCTCCCCTGCTCACACTCTGTCTCTCTCTGTCAAAAATAAATAAACATTAAAAAATTTTTTTCTTTTAAAAAACAGCCAATGGCAATGGTTTAATGTTGCAGTGATGTAAGGCAGCAATACCAGTTGGGGCAAAAAAAGAGGCTGGCCAAAAAGAAAACTTAAAAGGAAAATGTGGGTGTGCTGTGACCATAGAAGACTTTGCAAAGTCCCAATGTATTTCTGGCGATGTAGGAGGCCCCATACATATGTCTGTAGGCATACTCGGAAAAAATCTGAAAAAGATTTCAGCTCTCACCTCTGGCCAACCTTGAAGTTCTGTGCAAGTTGGAAGTGAAGACTAGGAAGTCTTGTGAACTGCTGGCCAATGCATTGAAGGTGGGCTCCAAGACAAAACCCCTCCATACAGGTGGGAGACTTCCTGGTTCGAAGTATTTTTTAAAAATCCCTCCCTGATCATTGACTGACCACTAAGTTAATATAGCAGAGACTCCAGTGGCCACACACACAAAGAATACAGACTGTAGAATTAGTCAGGAAAAGTCACTAAACAAACAAACTGCAACAACAAAAAACTACAACAAACCCTTGGGAGGGAGGGATGCTGATTGCTATATTGCCACAGGGTATTATGTGATTTGTACAATTTAAAAAATAAAAAGACACATGCATACAACCAGGAAAGGGGAGACCACACAAGGAAAAAAAGCAGTCAACAAAAACTATCCCTGAGAAAAACCATGTGTTGAACTTACTAGTCAAAGACCTTAAATCAGCTACTATAAATATTTTCTAATAACTATAGGAAATCATACCCAAAGAATTAAAAATATGAAAACAATGTCTGACCGAAGAGATAATATAAATAAAGGGGTAGAAGCTATTAAAAAAAAAAAAAAAAAAAAGAACTAAGAAGAAATTCTGGAGTTAAAAAGTGCAACAACTGAAATAAAAAATTCACGAGAAGGGCTAAACAGAAGACTTAAGCTGGCAGAAGTAAGAATCAGTGAACTTGAAAATAGATCAATTGTGATTACCCAGTCTGGGAAACACAAAGAAAAGAAAAAAAGAAAAAGCAACCAAGCCTCAGACCTGCGGCATACTACCGAGTGTACTAGCATATGCATGATGGCAGCCATGGAAGAAAAGGATGGAGGAAAGAGCAAAAAAGAAGATATGAAGAGGGGTGCCTATGTGGCTCAGTCAGTTGAACATCCAACTCTTAATCTCAGCTCAGGTCTTTATCTCAGGGTCATGAGTTCAAGCCCCACATCAGGCTCCACACTGGGCATGGAGCCTACTTAAAAAAAAAAAAAAAAAAAAAAAAAAAAAAAAAATATATATATATATATATATATATATATATGTACATATATATATATATGTATACATATATATATATACACATATATATATATGTATACATATATATATATATATATGAACAAATAATACCCAAAAACATACATTTATTGACAAACATTAATCTACACAGCCAAGATCAAAGAACTCCAAGGAGAATAAATCTATATGTATCTATACCTAGATACATCATAGTAATACTGTAGAATGCCCAAGACTTTTAAAACAGAATTTGAAAGCATCAACACAATAATGACCCACCATAACAAGAGATCTAAATTAAGATTACATGTTGATTCCTCATTTGATACCATGGATGGCAGAAGGCAGGGGGATAACATATTTAATGTGCTGAAACAAGAGATTGCAACCCAGAATTTTATGTCCTGCAAAACTATCCTTCAAAAAATGAAGGAAAAACTAAGACACTGCCAGATTTTTTTTTAACTGAAAAAATTCATTGCTAGCAGATGTTCTCTGTAGGAAATACCAACAGGAGTCCTTCACGCTCAAATGAAAGGACTCTACATAGAAACTTGAATCCTCATGAAGAAATAAAAAAGCATTGGTAAAAGTAACCACACAAGTATATAGGAAAACAGTATAAATGTATTTTTTTAAACACTTTTCTTTTCCTGATTCAGACAACAGCTGCATAAAGCAAGAGTTATAAAAATGTGTTGAGAGGTTTATATTTTATTAAGATATAACTTGGGTAGATAAGACAGCAGAAAGGAGTGGGCAAGGAGATGAAAAGAAAGCTTTTATAAATTAAAAATATATTTCAGTAGAAGAACTCTACAGATGCGAAAGTTAAAGAAACTGTGAACACAGAGCTAAAAGTCAAAGAGACATAAAATAAATAAATACTTAAGTCAAAGTCCAGAAAAGGAAAACATCTAACCAAAAGGTGGTCCCGGGGCACCTGCAGTGGCTCAGTCAGTTAAGCATCAGACTCTTGATTTTGGCTCAGGTCATGATCTCATGGTTCATGAGATCGAGCCCCATGTGAGGCTCTGCACTAACAGCATGCAGCCTGCTTGGGATTCTCTTTCTCCTTCTCTCCGCCCCTTCCCCACCTGTGCTTTCTCTCTCTCAAAATAAATAAATAAATAAAAAGTGAATGAATGAATGAATGAATGGCCGTCCAGAAAGAGCAAGGAAATCAAGAGGAGGTGGATGGTAATTAAGTTCCACTTCCTGGAGGAGAAAATATCTACATATTTTACTTGAAATTCTTCTCTAAGAAAGATTGTCTCTTCTTCTCTGTTTATTTATTATTTACTTACATACTTATGTATATATATATATACATATATATATAATTTTTTTTTAGAGAGAGAGAGAGAGAGAAAGTGGGCGAGAGGAGCAGAGGGAGAGAGAATCCCAATCAGACTCCTCGCCCAGTGTGCAGCCTGACATGGGGCTCCATCCCACAACCCTGGGATCATGACCTCAGCTGAAATCAAGAGTCAGACGTTCAACCAACTGAGCCACCCAGGTGCCCCACTTACATGCTCATTTATTCATATCAGTATGAACTCATGTATAGTTACTTCACACTGCAGGTTATAATCCTATACTGCATTATTTAGTTACTCCAATTACTCCAGCTTTGACCATTAAGAGCTTTTTCAAGGTGACTCCTGTGTTGCTTTGGCATGCCCCATCCTTTTGGTTGCTTGTGCACTTCCTTACTTTGTGGTACTACAAGATGCCCCAGGCTCGTCGGTGGTTTCTCTGCCCCAGCCATAGCATCAGCTGTTTCTCCAAGGAACCCTTCAGAATGGTATTTGGAAACCGAGATCTGGATACTGGTCTACCGTACTTTCATAAGTTTCATGTATCCGCATTTTGTGCTTTCTTTTATAGCTATAAAAAGATTCTAATCTTTGCCTCAATCCTGGGGCTACTCAAGATCTTATAGCAACCTCAATCTCTTTGCAGTTGCTAGTGAGAAGGTATTTTTTAGTACCTTTCCCATGAGTATAAATATTAACTTTTCTTCTCAAATGTTATTACTAGCACACTACTCCTTAAAATTTATCTCTACAAAGGAATTTTGTTTGTACTTTGAATTTTTTTTCATAGAAAGTTGGCATATGACGTTCTTCATTTGTCATTCACTCCTGGGGTGCCTGGGTGGCTCAGTCAGTTGGGTGGCTCAGTCAGTTGGGTGTCCGACTTTGGCTCAGGTCATGATCTCACGGTTTGTGGGTTTGAGACCCCCATTGGGGTCTGTGCTGACAGCTCGGAGCCTGGAGCCTGCTTCAGATTCTGTGTCTCCCTCTCTCTCTCTCTGCCCCTCCCCTGCTCATGCTCTGTCTCTCTGTCCAAAAATAAATAAACATTAAAAAAATTATAATTCACTTCTAATTCCTCTCTGGGTCAAACTGCCCTCACTCATTCATCTGGTTTCTCTAAAAAGACATTCCTTTTCCTTCTAAACTACTAAGAGGCAGCAAACAAAAAGGTTTTGTTTTGTCTTGTTTTGTTTTCAATAAAGATTTCTTTAAAGACTCCCAACACCCAAATCTCTATTTCTGAAAATACACAATTAAGAAATGCTTTCTCTGACTTAAAATTCTGTCCACTGCTAAGATATAAACACAATACTTGCTAACTAAATGTGGTGGATTGACCACATGGGAAAGGAGGCACAGTGAACAGGGATTTCCTCAAACTTTAGGAAGATAAATTAGATTGGGGATTGTTAACTCTCTTAGCAGAGCAGAAGTTTCATTGAAATTCAAGTGCCCGCACAGGGAGAGATGGATGAGAAGTGGGCCACGTGGTCCCCCTAGGGCCTTTGAGACTTGGGGCCGCTGAGCCCTGCAGGGCCAAGCAGGCTGGGAGGAGCAGCAGGGCTCACAGGAGAGTTAGACTCTCCTCCACGACACACAGAACCTTCAAGATAAAGTTTGTCAGTCCTGGGGCATCAGTTAAGGGTCCGACTGCAGCTCAGGTCATGATCTCCCAGTTCGTGGGTTCAAGCCCTGCACTGGGCTCTGTGCTGACAGCTCGGAGCCTGGAGCCTGCTTTGGATTCTGTGTCTCCCTCTCTCTCTGCTCCTCCCCCACTCAAGCTCTGTCTCTCAAAAACAAACAAACATTTTCTAAAAATTTTTTTAAAAAAGATTATACCCAGCAAACGATCTAGCAAGTGTGGCATTAAATTAAAATACTTTAAAGTATGCCAGGACTCAACAAATTTATGTGTCACGCACCCTTATTTCAGAAGGTACTGGAGTATGCGCTCCATCACCACAGAGGAGTAAGCCAACGAAGCCGACATTCAGAGAATCCAACACAGAAAAGGTGCCAAAGGGAAAACCTGAACGAAGGCCGTGGAGCAGGCTTACAGAACACCCAGTTCAAGTGGGAGTACAGAGAAAAGTGGAAGGGAAGGGATGTCTGCTGCGTTTGAACATTTTGAAAATACAATTGCTTTGCAGTTGATAGATCTTTTGGGTCGTTTGCATCGAATAGCAGTAGGTTAATAGACAGCTAAGCAAGTAGGCAAAAGGAAGAAATTATTAACTGTAAGCTAAACAAAAAGTTGTATATATACAGAAAGCATAATCATAGTATACTATCTCAAGCAATTGTGGGATGCATTTATATACTCGAATACTGCAAATGCTAATATTGACTTGATCGATTACTGTGCTATAATCATACAGAGAGGCTATTAGCAGGATGAAGGAAGACAGTAAGAGAAGGTACTAGAAAGCTAAGCCCTCATCCACCATACAGAAACTTAATAATGCCTAAAACTGACAAAGAAATCATAGGATATACATATGAAAATATGGAAACACATACATAAAATATATACATATATAATATATATGAAAACATGGAAATAAATACCAGAAGAAAAAGCTACGAGAATAATATAAAGTGATTACTTCTAGGCAACAGGACTGGGAGGAGGTTGAGTATGAGTGGGGCAGGGGATTAGTATTTTTTAAATAATCCTTTTGGGATTTAATTTTCTAAACACATCAAGAGAGGTAACAAAATTAAATCTGTCAAGGAACATTTTAGTACTAATGAATTTATCAGACCCTTTTTTTCAAAAGGACTTTGTTGGAGTGAAATCCAGCACTAATTTCTTTTTAAGTTCTGAGAGAGAGAGAGACAGAGAGAGAATCCAAAACAGGCTCCGCACTGTCAGCACAGAGCCCAACTCATGGCTCAATCTCAGGAACCATGAGATCATGACCTGAGCCAAAATCAAGACTCAGATGTTTAACTGACTGAGCCACCCAGGCGCCCTGGAAGTTTCACTAATTTCTATAATCCATACTGTTGACAGTCTTTCTCGGACTCGTCCTGGGCCCTGTCTTACCCTGCCCATTCTTATCTTATTCTACAGTCTCTCTCATCCACACCAAGACCTTTCATTACTCTTAATAAATCAGTGGCCCCTAAATTCTAACTCCAGCTCAGATCCAGAATCTAGTGTGAATTTTGTCACTAACTAGAATTGTGACCTTCAGGCAGTCACTTTTCTTTGGCCCTCGGCTGCCTCTCCTGTAAAATGAAATGCTCGGACAAAGTGATCTCTGAGGCCTTCTGCACACGGGAGTGGTGACAATGAAGAGAGACACATGCATGTGGGCCAAGCTGGGGCGGGACCCCTCCTGAAATGTTGATCTACAGTGGAAAGTGGGCTCATGGCGCAATCGTGCTGGCATTCTGGGATAAGCAGACAGAGCCCAACATTCTAGAACCTCCGGTTCCCGGTTTTGTCCTAATGAGTGAGCATTTGAAACTGCTGCCCTCTACTGCACAGAAATAAGCCTACCAGGAAGGCTAGAGGGGCCTCCAGCGACTACAGCCAGCCTGGACGAGGCCCCCAGGGAGGCGGCTAACTCACAGGAAGCAGCTATAACACACACAGAGAAGTGAGAAATCCAGCCATAAAAATCTGCTTAAGCAAATACATTCTGTTCCGGGGCTTCAGCTATGACCTCATTACTATCAAGTGTCTCTGCCTCCAGCCCCCCTTACAGCAGGGCAGACTAAGGTGGGACAGGCAGGACCAAGAGCCACTGCCAAGTGCCAAAGTACTGGGACAGCTTCAGAAACAAGTCCCCCAGAGGGCCACTGTCGGACGGCCTCCGAAATATGGATACAAGGATAGAAGGGTGAGGCAAAAACAGGTTTTCCTAATAGATGCTGGTCCACAGAGGGGTCTTTAATTGGGTCATCATTTGGATATTCTCATCTCTCTGAGACTAGACCCCTACACAAAGCTGTTAGTCTTACAACTTTATTCTCTGCAGTGGTGAAGTTTTCAACTTTCACCTGCAACCCAAGTCACAAACTGTAGGCTGTGTCTTTTTTTCAATCCCCAGCAGCATATTATCAAGATTCCCATGCCATTTCCCAACAACTCAATAAATGGGACTGAACAGAATTTAGTGTCCTCGGGCCCTTTGCTCTGGGACCGACGAGGGCCAAGTGCAGCCTGCCAAGTGCACTGCCCCTCAGTATGTCTTTTATGAGCAGTGGACAGATGTGCGCTGAGAATACAATGAAGGGAGGGAGACAAGTATGAGAAAAACTTTTCCACTGAAACAATTATGCTTATCTAAATATAGCCCGATTCTACTCTCAGATGTTGATTAGTTATTCCCAGAACTGCTCTTTGGTGTTCCCTGCAACCACACACACACACACACACACACACGCACACACACTTTCCTATAAATACGAGAAAATGTAGCAAAGGCTCATGAACAGTAACTGACTTGGGGCTGGTGTTGCATAACCTTGTCGTGATTCCCCTTATTTCACAGTAACCTGAGCATGGCTCTCGTGGCAGCCATCTGGTGCCGACATCATCTGGTCTCTCTCTTGGGGTGCTTATGACCCTTCCTGCTTTGAGACTGCAGACCAAACCAATCTCCTACCAAGTTGCCTTTCACTTGAAGCTCTGCCTGCTTCAGTTTCCATTCCCCCTTGACCTTGAGAGCAACACACAACTATTTCTTTCCCTTTCTCTTTCAAAATCTGTGCTTGGTGGATCCAGCATTTTTCAGAATGATGTTGGGCTCGGGAGGAGGGGTACCAGGAAGCAGACAACAGAGTAATTAAAAGCACAGATTTTTAGAGTCAGATTGACTTGGGATTTTAACCCCTACTGGGCCATCCACTAAGTTATGGAATTATGGAATTGTAGGTAAGTTGTTTAAACTTTCTCTTTGATCACTGGATTATTTTTAAGTGTATTTTAAAACTTCAAAATACACAGGAGAGCACAGTCCCTATTTTTCTTGTGAGGCATAATTTCAAAAGTAAGGGGCGCCTGGGTGGCTCAGTCAATTAAGCATCTGACTCTTGATTTCGGCTCAGACCATTATCTTAAGGTTCCTGAGTTCGAGCCCCATGTCGGGCTCTGGGCAGATAGTGAGGAGCCTGCTTGGATTCTCTCTCTCTTCTCTCTTTGCGACTCCCCCATTCACTCGCTCTCTCTCAAAATAAACATTTTTTTTTTACATGAACAAATCTTAAGCATTCAGCTTAAATTTTAACAAATACATGCACATCTGTAACCACCACTCATCAAAATGTAGAGTATTTCCAGCACTCACCAAGCTCCGTAACTCAGTAGATATCCCTTCCGTAGATATTACTATTCTGACTTTTTTCAGCAGACTCCTTTTGCTAATTCTTGATCATCATATATAAATGGAATAGTATAGTGTGCACCTTTGTGTCTGATTTTTTTTTTATTACTTAAAAAAAAAATTTAATGTTTATTTTTCAGAGCGAGAGACAGAGCACGAGCAGGGGAGGGGCAGAGAGAGAGGGAGACACACACAATCTGAAGCAGGCTCCAGGCTCCAAGCTGTCAGCACAGAGCCTGACGCAGGGCTAGAACTCACAAACTGTGAGATCATGACCCGAGCCAAAGTCGGAGGCTTAACCGACTGAGCCATCCATGCACCCCATGTCTGACTTCTTGCTTCCAACATTATTGCTAGGCAATATGGTCGATTTATGTGTAACTTTTGAAGAACCTTCTAAACTATTTTTCAACATGGCGGCACCATTTCATACTGGCACCAGTCAACATATAAGAGTTCCACATCCCTGCCAACTTTTGCTGTGGTCAGTTCTTTTAATTCTATGAGATGTGTCATGGTGCCTCATTGTTCGGTTTTCATTTCCATTCCCATAATAACTTAATGATGCTCAGCATCTTTTCATGGACTTTTCTGCTATCAATATACCTTCAGTACATCTTCCTTTGTGACGTATCTGCTCTAACTGTCCATTTCAAAAGATAGGTTGTTTTCTTTTTATTGAGTTTTGAGAGTTCTTTATGTATTCTGGAGACAAGTTGTTTACCAGATATGTGATTTGCAAACATTCTCTAACAGCCTATGGCTTATCTTTTCATGCTCTTAACTGCCTGGCAATGAACAGAAGTTCTTGGTTTTAATACATTTTTGGTGTTTTCTTCTATGGATTATACTTTGGTGCTATATAAGACATTTTGGTCTAACCACAGGTCACAAGACGTTCACCTGTTTTCTTCTAGAAGTTTTATAGTTTTAGGTGTTACATTTAGGTCTATGATCCATTTTGAGTTAATTTTTACATGTAGGACAAAGAATAGATACAAGTTTACTTTTTTTGCCTATGGATATCTAATTGATATCCAGGATATCAAATTATCCTGGATCAAATTATCCAGGATAATTTGTTAAAAAGACTATTCTTTCTCCACTGAAATGCCTCAGCACCTTGTTGAAAATCTTTTGACTATCTACGTGAGGGTCTATTTCTAGACTCTATTCTCTTATTGATCTATTTGTCTACTTGTCATTATTACCATACTATCTTGATTACTGTAGCTTTATAATAAGTCTTAAAATCAGGCACAAGTTCTCCATCTTTGTTATTCTTCAAAGTCGTTGAGGCTTTACATTTCCATATGCACTTTAGAATATTGTTAATTTTTGCAAAAAAAAAAGTAAATTAAAGGCTGCCAGGATAGATATTAATTGGGATTAAGTTGAACCTATAGATCTTTTCATGTGTCTGTTAGCCATCTGGATGTCTTCTTTGGAAAAGTGTCTATTCGTGTCTTTTGCCCATTTCTTCACTGGATTATTTGTTTTTTTGGGTGCTGAGTTTGATAAGTTTTTTATAGATTTTAGATACTAACCCTTTGTCTGATATGCCATTTGCAAATATCTTCTCCCATTCCATCAGTTTTACTGACTTTCCTTCACTGTGCAGAAGCTTTTTATCTTGATCAGGTCCCAATAGTCCATTTTTGCTTTTATTTCCCTTGCCTCTGGAAACATGTCAAGTAAGAAGTTGCTGTGGCCTAGGTCAAAGAGGTTGTTGCCAGTTTTCTCCTCTAGTATTTTGACGGCTTCCTGTCTTACATTTAGGTCTTTCATTCATTTTGAGTTTATTTTCATGTATGGTGTAAGAAAGTGGTCCAGTTTTCCCAGCACCATTTGCTGAATAGGCTATCTTTTTTCCATTGGATATTCTTTCCTGCTTTGTCAAAGATTAGTTGCCCATACGTCTGTGGGACCATTTCTGGGTTTTCTAATCTGCTCCATTAATCTATGTCTGTTTTTGTGCCAGTCTTGATGATTACAGCTTTGTAATAATACAGCTTGAAGTCCGGAACTGTGATGCCTCCAGCTTTGTTTTTTTCAGGATTGATTTGGCTATGTGGTGTCTTTTCTGGTTCCATACAAATTTTAGACTGATTTTTCTAGCCCTGTGAACAATGCTGGTGTTATTTGTCATTTAAATATTTTAACAATATTTGTTCTTCCAATCCATGAGCATGGAATATTTTTCCATTTCTTTGTGTCTTCTTCAATTTCTTTTATAAGCTTTCTATAGCTTTCTTTTATCTCTTTGGTTAGGTTTATTCCTAGATGTCTTATAGTTTTGGGTGCTATTGTAAGTAGGATCGATGTCTTGTTTCTTCTCTCTGCTGCTTTATTACTGGTGTATAGAAATGCCACAGATTTCTGTACATTGATTTCATATCCTGAGACTTTGCTGAATTCATATATCAGTTCTAGAAGTTGTTTGGTGGAGCCTTTTGGGTTTTCCATGTAGAGTATCATTTCATCTTCGAAGGGTGAAAGTTTGACATCTTCCTTGCCAATTTGGATGCCTTTCATTTCTTTGTGTTGTCTGATTGCTGACGCTAGGACTTCCAGTACTATTCTGAACAACAGTGGTGAGAGTGAACATCTCTGTTGTGTTCTGACCTTAGGGGGAAAGCTCTGAGTTTTTCCCCATTGAGGATATTAGCTGTGGGTCTTTCAATATGGCCTTTATGATGATGTTGAGGAATGTTCCTTCTACTTTCTTGAGGGTTTTTTGTTTTGTTTTGTTTTGTTTTTATCAAGAATGGATGCTGTATTTTGTCAAATGGTTTTTCTGCATCTATTGATAGATCATATGCTTCTTAACTTTCTTTTATTAATGTGGTATATCACATTTGTTGATTTGTGGATATTGAACCAGCCCTGTAACCCACTTGATCATGTGAATAATTCTTTTAATGCACTGTTGAATTCGATTTGCTAGTATCTTGTTGAGAATTTTTGCATCCAGTTTCATTAGGGATGTTGGCTTGTAATTCTCCATTTTAGTGGGGTCTTTAGTTTTGGAATCAAGGTAATGCTGGCTTCATAGAATGAGTTTGGAAGTTTCCCTGCCATTTCTATTTTTGGAACAGTTTGAGAAGAATAGGTATTAACTCTTCTTTAAATGTCTGATAGAATTCTCTTGGGAAATCATCTGGCCCAGGACTTTTGTTTGTTGGGAGATTTTTGATTACTGACTCAACTTCTTTGCTGGTTATGGGTATGTTCAAATTTTCCAGTTCTTCCTGTTTTAGGTTTGGTAGTGTGTGAGTTTCTAGGAATTTGTCCATTTCTTCGATTGCTCATTTTGTAGCATATAATTTTTCATAGTACTCTCATAATTGTTTGTATTTCTGTGGTGTTGGTTGTGACCTCTCCTCTTCCATTCGTGTTTTTTATCTATTTGGTTCCTCTCTTCTTTTTGATAAGTCTGGGTAGGATTTTATCAATTTTGTTTATTCTTCCAAAGAACCAGCATTTAATTTCATTGTTCTGTTCTACTGGGATTTTTTTGTTCGTTTCGATATCGTTTATTTCTGCTGTAATTTTTATTATTTCCCGTCTTCTGCTGGCTTTGGGCTTTATTTGCTGCTCCTTTTCCAGCTCCTTCAGGTGAAAGGTTAGGTTGTATATTTGGGACCTTTCTTGCTTCTTGAGATAGGCCTGAATTGCAATGTACTTTCCTCTTAGGACTGCCTTGGCTGCAATCCATAGGTTTTGGACTGTCACATTTTCATTTGTTTCCATGTATTTTTTTTTTCATTTCTTCTTTAATTCCTGGGTTAATCCACTCATTCTTTAGTAGGACATTCTTTCATGTATTTGAGGGTTTTCCAAAATTTTTCTTATGGTTGATTTCAAGTTTCATAACGTTGTGATCTGAAAATATGCATGCTATAATCTCCATATTTTTGTACCTGTTGAGGGCTGATCTGTGACCCAGTATGTGATCTGTTCTGGAGAATGTTCTATGTGCACCCAAGAAGAATGTGTATTCTGCTGCTTTAGAATGAAATGTTCTGGGGCGCCTGGGTGGCGCAGTCGGTTAAGCGTCCGACTTCAGCCAGGTCACGATCTCGCGGTCCGTGAGTTCGAGCCCCGCGTCAGGCTCTGGGCTGATGGCTCGGAGCCTGGAGCCTGTTTCTGATTCTGTGTCTCCCTCTCTCTCTGCCCCTCCCCCGTTCATGCTCTGTCTCTCTCTGTCCCAAAAAAAAAAAAAAAAAAAAAAAAAAAAACGTTGAAAAAAAAAAAAAGAATGAAATGTTCTGAATATATCTGTTAAGCCCATCTAGTCCAGTGTGTCATTCAAAGTCATTGTTTCCTTGTTGATTTTCTGCTTAGCTGATCTGTCCATTGCTGTAAATTGGGTATTAAAGTCTCCTACTATTATGGTATTATTATAAATGAGTTTATGTTTGTTATTGATTTATATATTTGGGTGCCTCCAAGTTGGGGGCATAAATATTTACAGTTGTTAGATCTTGATGGATGATAGACCCCTTAATTATGATAAAATGCCCTTCTTCATCTCTTGCTGCAGTCCTTTTTTTATTTATTTATTTTAAGAGAGAGAGAGTGGGGAGGGGGAAGGACAGAGAGAGAGGGAGAGGGAGAATCCAAAGCAGGCTCCATGCTTTCAGTGCAGAGCCAGATGCAGGGCTCAAGTTCATAAACTGTGAGACCAAAACCTGAGCAGAAATCAAGAGTTGGACACTTAACTGACTGAGCCACCCAGATGCCCCACAGTCTTTATTTTAAAATCTAGTTTTACTGATGGGCCGCCTGGGTGGTTCAGTTGGTTAAGCATCTGGCTTTGGCTCAGGTCATGATCTCATGAGTTCGTGAGTTCAAGCCCCACATCAGGCTCTATACTGACAGCTCAGAGCCTGGAGCCTGCTTCAGATTGTGTTTCCCTCTCTCTCTTTGCCCCTCCCTCGCTCATGCTCTGTCTCTCTCTCTCTCTCTCAAACACTGAAAAAAAAAAAATAACATTTAAAATCTAGTTTGTCTAATGTAAGTATAGCTACAGCAGCTTCCTTTTGACATCCATTAGCATGACAGATAGTTCTCCATCCCCTCACTTTCAATCTGCAGGTGTCTTTAGGTCTCAAATAAGTCTCTTGTAGGCAGCATATAGATGGATCTCTCTCTCTTTTTTAATCCATTCTGATACCCTATGTCTTTTGATTGGAGCATTTAGTCCATTTACATTCAGTGATTATTGAAAGATATGAATTTAGCACCATTGTATTACCTGTATAATTGGTGTTTCTGATGATGTTCTCTGGTCCTTTGTAGTCTTTGTTGTTTTAGTCTTTTCTCTTTTTCTCCACTCAGAGTCCCCCTTAAAATTTCTTGCAGGGCTGGTTTAGTGGTCACAAACTCCTTCAGTTTCTTTTTGTCTGGGAAACTCCTTATCTCTCCTTCTACACGGATTAATTTTCAAATGTTAAGTCAACCATGCAATTCTAGGATAAACTCCACTTTGTTGTGGTACATCATCCATTTTATAGATCACTGGATTTGACTTGCTAAATATTTGTAAAGACTTTTATACCTATGTTTGTGGTAGCCAGGCTTTAAGATGATCAGCCCAATTACCTCTGCTTCTCTTGAGTTGACCAATACAATAATGTAGAAGAGTTGCTATATCACTTCTGACACATTAGCTTATAAAAGACACGGTGGCTTCTATCTTGCTTGCTCTCTCTCTCGCTTGGGTCACTCACACTGAGAAAATCCAGCTTCCGTGTCATGAGCTGCCCTATGCAGAGGCCCACATGGCAAATGAACTAATAAGGCCTTTTGCCAACAGCCAAATGAGTGAGTTTAGCATCAGATTCTCCAGCCCTAGTCAAGCCCACAAATGACTGACACCTTGGCTGACTGACTGCAACCTCATGAGAACCTGAGCCAGAACCATTCAGCTAAGCCATTCCATGGATCCCTAACCCCCAGAAACTGTAAAAAAATTAAGGGGGCTGTTTTCAGCAATTTAAAAATAACAATAATAATGCAGACACCATTACGCAGGAAGTTTGATCCTTTCAGGTCTTGCTTTTAAGCTTTGTTAGGTTGGACAGGAACCGCATTTAATCTAGGTAGGCCCTTCCTTAGTACTCTACCCAACACCCTGTGAATTACGAGGCTTTCCACTCCACACGCTGTTCTATTTTTTTCAAACGGTTTTTCCTCAGCCTCAAGTGTTTTGTTTTTTACCATTAAAAAACTTTTTTCTTATTGAAGTACCGTTGATAGACAATATCCCATTTTTAGGTGCACAATATAGTGATTCAACAATTCAGACAGAAAAAGACAAATGCCACATGATTTCACTTCTATGTGGAATCAAAAAGTTTCTTTCCACACATGTATGCTGATCACACTCAACTGAATATTCAAAGGGGTGCTTTTGCAGATCTCCAGCCTTTTCTCTGCACACCCTCTCTGTTCTCTAGTATGCTACCCTATGACCTCTAAGCCACCTTGGTTTCCCCAAGCTCCTACCTCCATCCTCTCAACGCAGGGAGACTGACAGATATTTCCTGGTTCCTCTGTGTTACGGTATGGCCTGAAAATTCTCTCCAGGCAGCAAGTTGGGACAACCATAGGGCTTGTTCCGTTTGTGCCCTGTCTTCCAGGGATCACAGACCTTCATTGCCTTATGTCCAATGTCTTTTGTGCCATTGTTTCATTTATTTTTTTCTGGTTTATCAGTTGTTTCAGATGGGAGGGGCAAATCCAGCCTCTGTTTATTCTGTCTTCATGAGAAGTGGCAGTTGCAATAAGTTTCCCTTAAACTCCAGAGAAACAGAACCAACAGGATGTGAGTATATAGAGATAAATTTATTTTAAGGAATTAGCTCATGGAATTTAAGTCAAAAATCTGCAGGGTAGGCTGGCAGGCTGAACATTCAGGGAAGAGCCAGTGTTGCAATTCAAGTTCAAAGGCCATCAGCTAAGAGAAATCCTTCTTGCCCGGGAAAGGTCAGTCTTTGTTCTGCTAAGGGCTTCAACTGATTTGATAAGGCCCACCTACATAGTGAAGGCCAATCTGTTTTATTCTAAGTCAAACAATTTAAATGTTAGTTATCCAAAACACCCTCAGAGAAACATCCAGAATAACATTTGACCAAATATCTGGGCACCATGGCCCAGCCAAGTTGACACACAAAATTAACCATCACAGTAATATTTTTAAAATACATAATTACATTGTTAGGAACCAAGATTTTCAGCTTAAAAGAGACACAAACAAAATCAAAGTAGTACCTTATTTTTAAAAATTGGAATTATCAGTTTATACTGATGTCGTTTTTTATTGTTTTGTTTTCAAAACAAAATGGGGCACCTGGCTGGCTCAGTTGGTTAAGTGTCCGATTCTTGATTTTGGCTCAGGACATGGTCTCATGGTTGAGATCAAGCCTGTCAGGCTCCATGTTAAGTGTGGAGCCTGCTGAAGATTCTCTCTCTCTCTCTCTCTCTCTCTCTCTCTCTCTCTCTCTCTCACTCTCTGCCCCTCTCTATTCATGCTCTCTCCCTCTAAAAAAAAAATTGTTTAATATATTTTTTAGCTTGGTCCTGTAAAAAGGCCTAAAACCTCTGGCAATAAATATTCCTAGTGCCCACGTTATAGTATCTAAATACCATATCCTATTAAAAGGAACCAAAGCTTCTTGGAGAAATGGCTTCCTTTGGCAAGTTGGACTCTTTTCAGTGCGGGCACCACTGAGTACTTCTCTCATTTAAAGGTGATTACACTCTCATTTAAAGATGACCCCTGTGGCGTGTGTAAGAATCATCCACACTTAATTTGCATGAGGTTGAGTCACAGACTCTGGGAGCACAGGGACAGGAGCGTGAGGACCACAGTTCCTAGAAACTGACTCCTGGCACACCCCCTAACTACAGTCATTATGTACACTCTCATCCCAGAGCAGACTGGATCTTTCTAGAATGTAGTCTCAGTCCTTCAGTCCAAGAGTGTAGGCTTGATTTCACAAGTAAATTTGGATTTACAAATCTAAATTTTCATTGCAAGGTTTCCCCTAAAGTCAGAAAAGTAAAATGTGTCACAATAAATTAGTTCATAAATGTATTTTATAAAACATCTAAATCGGTATTCAAGAAAAACAAGTATCTGTCTAGAGTAGGGCTGGAAATGTTTAAGTTGATCCTGAAACATAAAGAAGCTACAAAAAAAATACTGGAGTTATGTCAGGACACAGGAGCCAATTCAAAGGGCTCACTGGCCCAAACTAATAATGACTGTAACGCATGGAAACACATCAACCATCAAAAATCACTGAGCTCATAATAATATTGAGGATTAGGGAGGGCTTCACTGGCCACCTCTGGAGAGAGCTGGGGCAGAGCTCACTATTCTGGAAACTGGTAAAGATTCAAGGATTTATACTGTTTTTGCTGTACTAGGTAAACAAACAATTGATGGAAATGTTTCTTTATAAAGAATTCTTGCTAATCAGTACAAAAGAAGTGGTAGGAAAATCTCATTTTTCAGCCCCTAATGAAATAATGGATCTTGGAAACAAGACTCAGTAGCTGCTAAGACATTAGATGAAAGGTTGGAGGGGGCTTTATAATGGCTGGATCGGGCTGACAATACCTACAGAGGCAAAATAAACAATCCTTAAGAAAGCTAATTAGGGGTGCCTGGGTGGCTCAGTCGTTTAAGCGTCCCAACTCTACCTCAGCTCAGCTCATGATCTCATGGTGGTTTGTGGATTCAAACCCCATGTGGGACTGTCAGCAGGGAGCCTGCTTGGGATTCTCTCATTCCTTCTCTCTCTGCCCCTCCCCAACTCACGTCTGCACTTTCTCACTCTCTCTCTTTCAAATAAACATTTTTTTAATTTAAAAAAAAAATGCCAATCTTCACATCACAGACACACGCCTTCTAGTGAGATTCAATAGGAAATACACAGAACCATCTAGAAAGTGTTTTTTATGGGGAAAAAAAAATGAATCTGAATCTGATCAAGTCCCAGACACAACTAGTTTTCAAGAAATATGGAAGATAGAGGAAAATGTTAACATGGAAATGAAATCCAAAATCTACAAGACTGGAAAAATTACCAGTTTTTTCCAAAGAAATAAATATTAAAAAAAAAAAGGACATGCACAAGTTAAAACCATGTAAGAAACATCACAAAAGCAGTTAAGTGGACTTTAAACCCTGATCCAAATAAATCAATACTAAAAAGGCATTTATGTGATACTTGGGGACATTTGAACACTCGTGGGATCATATCAGATGACATCTTCATCCATTCAGGCTGATATAACAAAAATGTCACAGACTGAGGGACTTCAAAACAGAACTTTATTTCACACGGTACTGGAGGCTGGGAAGTCCAAGATCACGGCACTGGAAGATTTGGTGTCTGGTGAGTTTCTGCTTCTTGATTCACAGAGGGATGGTGGTCATCTTGCCATATCCTCCAAAGGTGGAAGCGGTAAGGGAACTCCCGTGGTCTCTTTTATAAGGACACTGATTCTATTTATGAGGACTCCACCTTCGTGACCTAATCACCTCCCAACCCACCTCCTAATATTATCACATTGGGTTAGCATTCAACATAGGAACTGGAGGCAGGGGTGGGGGGACCACAAACATTCAATGCATGGCAGATGACAAAAGGAATCATTATTAATTATTAAGGTTTTTAAGTTGTGTGGATACACACACACACACACATACACACACACCTAGCTCTTAGATGTATACTGCAGTATTACATCCAACACGTTGAACTGATTATGAAATAATTCCATGGGGGCACTGGAGGTGGGAATTAAATGAAACATTATTAGCCAAAGTTAATTGTTAGAAACTAAGTAACAGAGGGCTGTTATTCTGTTCTCTACTATTGTGTATATTTAAAATTTTTAAATAAAAAAAAATGAAAAAGAGTAAGTCTCTGGATTCAGACATTGGGTTCAATTTCCAGCCCTGCTTCTTACTAGTTTATGGACTGGACAATAGAAGTTCACACTTCATAGGAAAGTAGTAAGGATTCAATGAGACAATGTAGATAAAGTGCTTCAAGCAATGCCCAGCACACGGTTAAGGGCCATCGTAAGGTATTAGCCATGGTTATCTTTACTTGATATTCACTATGTTATGTTCATGAGATGTTCATGTCTTTGTCACAATCCCCATCAAAATACCACCAGCATCTTTCACAGAGTGAGAACAAACAATCCTAAAATTTGTATGGAACCACAAAAGACCCCAAATAGCCAAAGCAATCCTGAAAAAGAAAAGCAAAGCTGGGGGCATCACAATTACGGATTTCAAGCTGCATTACAAAGCTGTAATCATCAGACAATATGACACTGGCACAACCACAGACACATAGATCAATGGAACAGAATACAAAACCCAGAAATGGACCCACAACTATATGGTCGACTTACCTTTGACAAAGCAAGAAAGAACACCCAATGGAAAAGAGACAGTCTCTTCAAATGGTGTTGGGAAAACTGGACAGCAACATGTACAAGAATGACACTGGACCACTTTCTTACACCATACACAAAAATAAATTCAAAATGGATCAAAGTCCTAAATGTGAGACAGGAAACCATCAAAATCCTAGAGGAGAACACAGGCAGTAACCTCTGTGACCTCAGCCATAGCAACTTCCTAGACACATCTCCGGGGGCAAGGGAAACAAAAGCAAAAATGAACTATTGGGACTTCACCAAGATAAAAGCTTTTGCACACTGAAGGAAACAATCAACAAAACTAAAAGGCAGCCTGTGGAATGGGAGAAGATATTTGCAAGTGACATCTCGAGTAAAGGGTTAACATCCAAAATCTATAAAGAATTTATCAAACTCATCACCCAAAAAACAATTAGTCCAGTGGAGAAATGGGCAGAAGATATGAATAGACACTTTTCCAAAGAAGACATCCAGATGGCTAACAGACACGTGAAAAAAATGTTCAACATCACTCATCATCAGGGAAAGACAAATCAAAACCATGATGAGATACCGCCTCACACCTGTAAGAATGGCTAAAATTAACAACACCAGAAACAACAGGTGTTGGCGAGGATGCAGAGAAAAGGAAACCTTCTTGCATTGTTGGAATGAAAACTGGTGCAGCCACACCAGAAAACAATATGGAGGTCCCTCAAAAAGTTAAAAGTATAATTACCCTACGATCTAGCTATTGCACTACTAGATATTTACCCAAAGAATATAAAAATACAGATTCGAAGCGGTACATGCAACACAATGTTTATAGCCACACTATCAACAATAGCCAAACTATGGAGAGAGCCCAAATGTCCGTCAACTGATGAATGGATAAAGAAGGCATGGTACGTATGTGTACGTGTACACACACACACACACACACACACACACACACACACAAATGGAATATAACTCAGCCATCAAAAGGAATGAAATCTTGCCATTTGCAACAATGTGGATGGAGCTAGAGTGTATTATGCTAAGGAAAACAAGTGAGTCAGAGAAAGACAAATATCACATGATTTCACTCATATGTGGAATTTAACAAAAAAACAGATGAACATATGGGAAAGGGAAAAAGAAGAAGACAGAGGGAAACAAACCCTAAGAGACTCTTAAATACAGAGAACAAACTGAGCGTTGCTGAAGGGAAGGTGGGTGGGGGATGAGCTAAACGGGTGATGGGTACTAAGGAGGGCACTTGTGAGGAGCACCGGGCATCACATGTAAGTGATGAATCACTGAATTCTCCTCCTGAAACCAGTATCGCACTGTACGTTAACTAACTAGAATTCCAGTAAAAATTTTAAAAAATGATAGTAATAATCTCTTTGTCAAATTTCAGACCTCTTAGAAGTACATAAATGAGGAGAAATTTCAAACTTTAAAAGGAAATTTATCAAGTCCCATTTCGATCTCATACACATCACCTACGTTAGTCTATATTTTGCTGTATAGAATATGTAGGAGTTCTACACATCATTCTGTACAACAAAACTAAGCAAAACAAAAAAATGTGCCCACTAGAAAAAAATCTAAGAAGGAACACTTTCTGAGAAGTAGAATTACTGAGATAGAAATGAGAGAGCTGATGTGGAAACAGTGAGTCACACAACTATAATAATAGACTTTCTGTTCTTACGTTGTCTTCTAACTCGGTTCAGAAGTTTGAAAACACTATGTCTATATAAACATATTTGGTGTCACCACTGACTCACTGAGCTTCTGGCAAGCCTCTTAGCCTCTCATCTTTAAGAGGGAGTAAGCAGATACTGAATTCGTATATTCCACCAGAGGACTCCTGTTCAGCCTCACAGAAAGGCTTTCGTACCAGACATTTGCTTCACACAGGAAGCTCCAAGTAATGGCCAAGGTCAGAGGTGACAGCACACAAAGACCACGGTGCCTTACACTCCAATGGTGCACTGTCCACACTCCGTTATCTGAAGGTACGTCTACACTCTGTGGACCTCATCACACCCAATGTTACCTCTGAGTTCTCTCACAGAAGCACCTAACTGGTCAGTGTGAATACCCTTGGTTTATTCATCCTTTGAGACTTTATAAAGGATAAAACTTTTTATCATAAAATTACTAAGAATGCATCATCCAAAAATTTATGAAATACAGAGGAAAAACCCACCCATGATGCCATCACCTTACCACATTTTTACTTTTTATTTCTCATTCAGACTAAACTCCTATTTTTATTTATTTTTTATTTTAGAGAGGGTGAGCGAGCGGGGTAGAGGAGAAGAGGGAGAGAGAATCTCAAGCAGGTTTCACAATCAGTGTGAGCCCAATGTGGACGCCATCCCACGATTGTGACATCGTGAATGGGGCCAAAATCAAGAGCCAGACGCTCAACTGACTGAGCCACCGAGGCGCCCCTGAAACTCTTATTTTTAAACCAAATTATTCCTTAACTTTGTTTCCCCTACTACCCTCACTCTAGCTGGAGGAAACGCTCTGAATTGGAGAGGGATAAAATTTAGGAAGAGCCCAGTGTAGGGTGGCTCTTTCTAGCAATCTGAGGCGTTTGCAAAGTGGAACCGTCCCCAGGATGCATGTTCCCTGGCCCTGCCCACCTGTTTGTGCTTCTGTTTGCACTCTTCCTCTCAAATGATATGTTCTTCATCTCTGGCCTCCCTTGTCTGATTTTTCAAAGCCAGAACACATCCAGACTCTTGTTCCCCTCACCCTTCGCTAAGTCTCTACCCGCAAGTCAGTGATTCTCACTCCTAAATGCTTGCTAGAATCATCCAGTGCTTTTTTACAAATTAGGTACCCAGGCCCTCCACCAGACTGAGAATCACAATCTCTAGAACTGGAGTTGTTTTTTGTTTTTTTTTTTTGTTTTTTTTTTTAAAATCTCTCCAAGCAATCCAGAGAATCCAAAGGGTTTAGAAACCATTGTCCTTCGCAATTACAAGCGTCCAGGTCAGGTCTCTCTAGCTCCGTGTTCTACTCTTACCACCACCGCCACCATTCCCTCCGTCTTTTAAAGAATAAAGCTCACCTAAGCCAGATCTATTTGGTTTCTGGCCTCCCCTATTCTTGCTCTACACACACGGGCCTGTTTCCCCTAGGGTATGTTCTTTTTGGTACTGCCCCTGACCTTTTGGTTAGCCTTCTTAGAGCAATGGTTCCCCAACTTTGGGATACATCGGAATCACCTGGAGGGTGTGTCAGAATAGAAGTTTCTAGGCCCCACCCACGAATGCATAATGGAGTGATTCTGAGAATGTGTGTTTCTAACAAGTTTCCAGGTGACACTGATGTACCCGGTTAGGGGACCACACTTGGAAAAATCACCGTTACAGGTCTGCTCATTAACCCTACAACTTGGACAGCACCTGGCAACTGGATGCGGCTAAGTAACCCCTCCTCCCCACAATCACCAACTCCCATTAATAATCCATATCTGAATCACAATACACGTTTGATTTTAAGGCAACTAAATCCAATAGAATCAGAGCCAAATTATTTGAGAGCTTACTATGAGCGAAACATGGTTCTGATGAGTAAAAACCTCACTGGTTTTTCATAAGACATGGTAGAACTATTAAGGTATGTCTTCTTGTTGGAACAGAAACTTCTGACCTTAACATCCCCTCTCTCAAGATAACAGGGTTTGTTGTTGAGAAGTTCTGCCGTACCAAACTCCAGTCCATAACAATGACCCTTGTTCACCTCCCACTGACCTTGCTTCCTTGCATTTTAGTACTAAATCATCCTTGCGTTACCTAAGGGGGTTACTTGTATCCCCTGAACCAGAACGCAAGCCGTGTAAGGAGAGGGCTCTGTGCTTTTATCCCAGGGAGTGCTGGGCATGTGACAGGCACTCAGCCTTCATTGGCTGACTCACTCCATCACTTCCCAGCATGCCTTTCCCAAACTGGGGCTCTCCGGAGGGCTCTCTGAACTGCAAAAGCATCAGTCTCGTCTAGTAGGAAACCACACTTCCAGGTCAACTGAATGGCTTGTGTTTTAGTCACTCTCTTGGATCATGTGTTTGTCCTCGCCTCGTCTTACCTAGATAACTGAGATCTGACTGTGCCGTGATGAATCACCAAGAGGAAACACTGCAGATAGCAAGCTGCGGTTAGCAATGAACCCACGTTGTTACCAATAACAATTCAAACTGGGGAAAAGAAGGGCTAGATTGAACATAAAATTACTTTTGTTCATCTTTCTGTAGATATCCCTAGTAATTCCTTTTTAGGTACCAAAACTGCATCAATTTCAAGAAGCAAGAGGGAAATTGAGGAACAAAAATCAAATATTCAAATAACACGGCCTATTTGGCTTATATGTTCATTTGTGACTATCAGTAAAGTTGTTAACATACGTGCAAGGGTGATCTCGATGACACTCAAAGTGATTATTAACTCTCATGTAAATTCTGCCACACTGTTGCCAAATGAGTCTAGTTCATGTTTTCATAACCATTTTACCCAATTCTGTATTTTCTGAATTAGAACAATTATTTACCAAGGACTTGGGAAGGTGTATAACGCAGCCACCTCGTAACGTCACGGCTCAGTGGCTCCCAGACCCTTTGCTCTCACTGCACCCAGTGTCCCTCAGCCGCCGCTCCTCTCCAGGAACGCCACTGCCCCCATCCTGCCCATCGTCCCCTTCCTGAAATTAGCCACAGGAGCCTAAAGATGGGGAGAGAGGAAACCGCAGATGAAGGTCCAGGAAAAAGGAAACGAAGCGTGCTATTCAGGAGCTAACGCTGAGCGGTTCTGTCCTCACAATCCACTCGGAGCTCGCTCTGACGGAGAACTCAAACCTCACAAATCTGAGAAACGGAATGGGTAACGATAGCAAAACTGGGCTGTTACTGAAAGCAAAGAGAAAATACGCTGGACACACTATCTAGACCTTAGCGCAAAAAATAAATTGAGATAGATATAAATATTACATACTTTATAGGGCACCTGGGCTGGCTCAGTCGGTTAGGCGTCCGACTTCGGCTCGGGTCACGATCTCACAGTTTGTGAGTTCGAGCCCCGCGTCGGGCTCTGTGCTGACAGCTCGGAGCCCGGAGCCTGCTTCAGATTCTTGTCTCCCTCTGTCTCTGCCCCTCCCTACTCACTGTCTCTTTTTCAAAAATAAATAAACATTAAAAAAATATGTATTACATACTTTCTTTAAAAAAGCAATTCTTAAAATTTCTCCTTTTAGAGAAAAGCCTCACCTATAATATTCCATCTTGTGACCACTTGTCAGTAAAAGATAAAATTTAGTAATTTCTTCTCTAGACCTAATTTTTAGAATTTTTCATTTATCCAAATGTTAAATTTTATGCTTTGGTCAAGACTTAAATGCTCTATAAAATGCATTTACAGAGCTCAATATTTTCATGCAAACTCCATCTTAGACCTAGAGAACACTTCCTTTTTTTTTTAATGTTTATTTTTGAGAAACAGAGTGAGAGAGAGAGCGAGGTGGGGGGAAGGGGCAGAGAGAGAGGGAGACAGAGAATCAGAAGCAGGCTCCACGCTGCCGGCACAGAGCCCAACGCGGGGCTCAAACCCATGAACTGTGAGATGGTGACCTGAGCCAAAGTCAGACACTTAACCGACTGAGCCACCCAGGCGCCCCGAGAACCCTTCCTAATGGCCACTGAACTATGCCCCATATCTTAAGGACCCACCACTGTTTGCTCATCCTCTAGATGGAAAGAAAAAAAAAAAAAAAACCTGCATGCTAGTGATTAACTCGTCTGGGGAAACACCAGAACCGTGTTCCTCTGAATTCCTGAGAGCTACCAAATATGCGGGTAAAAGAGAACAAACTAATGACGTGAAACAAGGTTTCCCTGCCTTCACAGTACTGACATCGTGGGCCAGATCACCCTTGGGTGCAGGAGGCCGCCCTGTAGGCTGCGAGTCTGGCGGCATCCCTGGTCCCTCTCGCTCACTCCTCGCCGGTGTCACCCTCCCGCCCTCCCAGTGGTGACACTGCCGAGGGTCTTCCCAAGCAGCAAATCGTCTCCGGTTCAGAGTCGTTGTTATAAAGTGACAGGAGGATGAAGTACAAAGACAAACGTTCATCTAAAAACTGCTGCTGCGGGGATACCTGGGCGGCTCAGTCGTAAGTGTCGGACTCTTGATTTTCCACTCGGGTCACGATCTCATGGGCTCATTGAGTCTGAGCCCCGTGTCAGGCTCTATGCTGACACACCGGAGCCTGCTTGGGATCCTCTCTCTCCCCTTCTCTCTGCCCCTCCCTTGCTCGCTTGCTCTCAAAATCAATAAACTCAAAAATAAATAAATAAATAAATAAATAAATAAATAAATAAATAAAACCCACGAGGCTGCAATTTCCTGGAATTGCCAATTTGGTTTTCTGCATTATGGCCAAGTTTCTCCCAAGTTTCATGTTTTTCTAGCAGAATAATTTCCTCAAGGTACAAATGCCACTCCAGAGACAGGAAGAAAAGTTTATTTGACTGTCCAATTATTTTCTTAAAAAAATTTAATTTCTGATAAAATAAAACACACTTTTAGTACCGTAGAAAGCTTCTGACACATACGAGGCCATATTATTACTATGTACAACGTCAAAAACAAATGTTTCCAGCTCCAAGTACAGTGATGTTGAACACCCTGACTATGCCCCAGCTGTAGGAAATTTCCTGGTTGGCCAACGTCTTCCTTGGCTCGGAAAACAAAGTCTACAATTGAAAAATAGAAGTAAGACCTTCAGTGAGTTGAGAATCGTAAAAATGCTGTCTGGAGTTCAGTCATCTGGATCCCGGGGAACACGCGGGAGTTGTAAGAGTTCAACAAGCGAAAGGAAACCCCGTGGATATTCACGGGCGAGTATTCCAGGAGAGGCCCTGAGGTTCACAGTTGCTCTCTCGAAAGTAAAAGCTATTCTTACTGTGGTGGAACTCAGTCTCCAGTTCACAGGCCGTTCTTCACCAGCTCATGGACTCCGTTCTCATCAATGATTAAAGGCGCGTGGAATTCTTTATCTGCCACGTAACTTTCTATTCCCTGAAAGAAGGGTTGGAATGAAACACAGAAAACCGGCAGGCGCTAGTCATACGATGCAGGACGCCGTGACTATACCAAAGATTTAAAGCATGGATGCCAAAAAGCGGGGTTGAGATGCAGAATTTAAAAGTCGGTAAAAATCTACCTAGTATACTTTTTAAACTGAGCTTACTGACCGATTTACAGAAGCATAAAACAAATAACAATGAAAGGAAAATTCCTCTGATTATAATTCTTGAAATAAGTAAGGTGTTAATCATTCTTCCTATCATCATCAACCAACAGAGTCAACTTTCTCAGCAATGTGGCTGTCTCTGATGCTGGAGCTAAGCAATCTGACAAGGGTCTCCAGGAAAAATATCACATATTAGAAGAGTAGGAACCCCTAAATCCCCCAGTCCTGAAAGTGAGAGTACCAAGTATACGAACAAAACCACCCTTTGGGAGAAAAAAGTGCACTGCATTTTAAAAAGCCAGATAGCCCCCAAATCCAGAGAACAATCTGACAGTGGCCAGAGGGGAGGGGGCTGGGGGGAGGGGAGCAAAATGGGTGAAGGGGAGTGGCAGGTGGAGGCTTCCAGCTATGGAAGAAGTGGGTCATGGGATGAAAGGTCCAGCAGAGGGAGCACAGCCAAGGGCACGGCGGTAGTGCCCTATGGTGACAGACGGCAGCTACACCTGTGAGCACAGCAGAAGGTACAGACCTGCTGACTCACAAGCTGTGCACCTGAAAACAGTGCCACACTGGGTGGCAGCTATATTTCAATTAAAAAACAAAAGAGCTGATAAGTTATCTTAAAAAAAAGCCATCTGTTTTCAAAGACCACCGCATTTCAATGTGTAAATGAAACAGACTAACTATTAAACATTCTGTGTGTGGCAACTAACCCCATTGTGGGACAGACGCAAAGCCATAACACGAATTCTCAAAGAGAAGAATTTGGAACAAATGCAACCTCTTTTCTCATTCCCAGGATGAGCAGGGCAGAACACTTAAACATAAAATAGTATCAGAATCAGGGACGCCTGGGCGGCTCAGCTGGTTAAGCATCCGACTTCAAGTCAGGTCATGATCTCGCGGTTCTTGAGTTTGAGCCCCCCTTCAGATCCTCTGTCCCCCTCTCTCTCTGCACCTCCCCGACTCGCGCACATGCTCTCGTTCTCAACAATAAACATTTTTAGTTAAAAATAAATAAATAAAAACAGTATCAGAATCCTACTTTTCAAAGAATAAGAAGAAAAGGAAAATCAGACTTACTTCTCCAGCATAGGAGATAAGAGGAGAGATTTCACACTGAATTGGTACATCATTGGCATCCTTCAAGCTAAGAAAAAAAAGCAGACATGTTGAAGGTTTTGCTTCTCATGTTACTGCTAGAGTGAAAGTACAGACCACCCCTTCCCTCTGAGAAGCTTGCAGATAACCGAACTCTCCCAGTTAAGCAAACAGAACAGCCGCTATCCTGATGGCCACCAGATTCCCTGAGGATTAAGGTAACGTGAACTTGTCATGGTCCAGAAGACGCTATGGGGGGCGAAGGCCAGTAATTACCAGCAGATCTTCAAAGCACTTCACCTGTATCGTTACACGTATCCCTCTAATGCACGTCTCATCTTTTACCATGGTTAAGTCTGAATGTCATAAAGAAGGGACTATTTATGGACTCTATGCTATAGAATATATACTACGGTCCAGGCCCGCTAAGTACTCTGAACCCTTCATATTTCACCTTAATCCTGACCACGACCTTGAGAGTGAAGTACTCTCAAGTAAGTACTAATATGGACAAACATTCTAAAGCTGTACTGTCCAACAGACATTGGCCACCTGCCACATGCAGTTCCTTAAATTTAAATTTTTGAAATTAACTAAAATTCTAAAATTCAGTTCCTTGGTCACAAAACCCACATTTCAAGTGCTCAGTAGCTGTGAATGGCTAATGACTGCCCAATCAGATGGCACAGACATAGAACATTTCCTTCACTACAGAAAGTTCTACTGGACAGCGCTGTTCTAAAGGTCAGTTTATTTCCCGGTTTACATTTTCCGTGCAATCCAAACCACCTGGATTAGCTGAGCTGATTCATCTGATGTTTCAAAGTGCCTCTCTGCTACTTTCACCAAAGTCTCTTTTCCAAGAGCTAAGGCAGAATGCAACCCAAACAAAGACAAGGCCAAAGTCACCATCTGCTTCCCCTAGGTCACATTCTAACATATATAGCTACTCGATCCTGAGTTTCTAAGTTTCTAAAGCTTTTAATGTAAAAGTCAATAAGCAGTGTTTTTAATATGCTTAAAGGCATGAGACCTCTCTCTAGGTTTTTCCACCGGTAGGACTGAGAGCACACAAAAACTAGTCTTTCACAACCTCAAACGGCAGCTTTCCTTTGTTTTACCAAATATGTATCCGAAGCTTTGGCGGAGTCAAAATCACAGGGCGATGCCCAAGCTTCCTTTTCTACACAGAACCATGTGGGGGCACCTGGGTGGCTCAGTCAGTTGAGCAGACATCCACCTTCAGCTCAGGTCATGATCTCACAGTCCGTGACTTTGGGCCCCACCTTGGGCTCACTGCTGTCAGCCTGTCGGCACAGAGCCTGCTTGGAATCCTCTGTCCCCCCACCCCCTGCCCCTTCCCTACTTGTGACCTCTCAAAAACAAATAAATATTAAAAATAAAGAAACAGAACCATGTAGCTTGAGTTCAAGGTGTTCTAGATCCTTCTCCAGCTTGCCCTGCTGCTTTTCACTCAAACCAGCCAGCTGCACACACTTTGGATTATTCCAAGTCATTCTCAACCATGTCAAATAAAAATCTGGACTATCCAAATTATACCCATCCTCCAAGATTCAGCACAAGCCCCAACCTTCCCTTGACCACTGCATCTCGTAGTGATTGCTCTCATTTATTTATACCAAAATATATATATATGTATATGAGAGACATCTGCTAAGTCACTGCCTCCTAAATAATAATAATTACTTATGTCATACATTTAACACATTAACACACACTGCCTGATGATGTTACTTAACTCTTATGCATCTTGACCTCCCAGTAGGCTTAAGAAAGGACTCTTTTCTCTTGTGAAAACTACTGCAGGAATGAAGGTCTGTGAGCAGGGCCTACAAAGGTTTGCTGGCTGAACGAATAAATGAAGTACGGAGGTAGACGGCTGACAGACTAATTTGGAGAAAAGACGAATTTAAAAAATGGGGCACACATCTATCCAGATCTGTGTCAGATTCTATCAAAAGAGCTCAAGAAATCTGGTCCCGACCCTCTGGGGCAGCTCGGAGTCATATTAAACCATATGGGAAAAACAAGGACCCGTCTCACCGATGAGAGGCACACAACAGCCCCGTCCCACCAGCACCCGTGAGGAATTTGACGTCTGCCACGATCAGAAGGTGGTTTTGGACCCGAGGAACACATAGCTGACCTAAATGTAACTTCTCTTCACGTACCACAAAGAAAAGAAAGCCACTTTGAATAAAGCTGGATGCCCAGAAGGAGGAAAGACAGAAGCTCCCATCACCAAATGCAAAATCGCAGGAGATCGGCAACTTAAACCAGTGACAGTACTGTTCCCCAAGTCTTTGGCCGAGAGTACTTTTGGTAACTAACTGCTCCATAGGGATTAAGATGAAAACTAGAACTAATGCCACCT